>NC_066617.1:288074565-289357899 GCF_025201925.1 Gopherus flavomarginatus
ACAAGGAAAGTCCTTAGATGTTTTAGAAAAGTTTAACCGAGGCTGAAATTATTAACAAAACTGTGGAAGAAGCAGGCCAGGTGAACATTTTAAACTAGGTTTTGTGGAACTGCTATGGATTAGCAAATATCACTAATAAAACACTCAAACCATTTGAAAAAGATAGTTATATTAATTAATTTTGAACCTCATTCCCCTGTTCTGTTATTTCCATGAGCTTGCCTCCTCCAATGCATTCAAGAGCCAAGAAAACATAACATTAGCTCTCTTAAGTGAATGGTGGGTAGATGAGACAAAGGACAAATTAAAAAGTGGAAACTCATGCCTTACTTCCTGCTGTGGTGCAGTTGTTCCGATATGATTAAATATGTAGCAAAATAAACTTAGTTTTATTATTTAAAAATTTCCCTCTCATCCCCACTCCCTACCCATCTGCCTAAAATAAAATGATGGCACACATAGAGATGACTGAAGAAGGAATGAGGTACCTACCACCAACAGAGGTACTTTATAAAGGAGAAACAAAGGACTTGTGGATCTAAATGTGGAGGAGGCCTGGAATTACTTTAAGTCGCAGCTGCAGAAACTATCAGACGCTTGCATCCCAAGAAAGGGGAAAAAAACCATAGGCAGGAGTTGTAGACCAAGCTGGATGAGCAAGCATCTCAGAGAGGTGATTAAGAAAAAGCAGAAAGCCTACAAAGAGTGGAAGAAGGGTGGGATTAGCAAGGAAAGCTACCTTAGTGAGGTCAGAACATGTAGGGATAAAATGAGAAAGGCTAAAAACCATGTAGAGTTGGACCTTGCAAAGGGAATTAAAACCAATAGTAAAAGGTTCTATAGCCATATAAATAAGAAGAAAACAAAGAAAGAAGAAGTGGGACCACTAAACACTGAGGATGGAAAGGAGGTTAAGGATAACCTAGGCATGACCCAATATCTAAATAAGTACTTTGCCTCAGTCTTTAATGAGGAGCTTAGGGATAATGGAAGGATGACAAACAGGAATGAGGATATGGAGGTGGATATTACCACATCTGAGGTAGAAGCCAAACTTGAACATCTTAATGGGACAAAATCGGAGGGCCCAGATAATCTTCATCCAAGAATATTAAAGGAACTGGTGCATGAAATTGCAAGCCCATTAGCAGGAATTTTTAATGAATCGGTAAACTCAGGGGTTGTACCGTATGACTGGAGAATTGCTAACATAGTTCCTATCTTTAAGAAAGGGAAAAAAAGTGGTCCGAGTAACTATAAGCCTGTTAGTTTGACATCTGTAGTATGTAAGGTCTTGGAAAAATTTTTGAAGGAGAAAGTAGTTAAGGACATTGAGGTAATTGGGACAAGTTACAACATGGTTTTACTAAAGGTAGATCGTGCCAAACCAACCTGATCTCCTTCTTTGAGAAGGTGACAGATTATTTAGACAAAGGAAATGCAGTAGATCTAATTTACCTTGATTTCAGTAAGGCATTTGACACAGTTCCACATGGGGAATTATTAGTTAAATTGGAAAAGATGGGGATCAATATGAAAATTGAAAGGTGGATAAGGAACTGGTTAAAGGGAGACTCCAACGGGTCGTACTGAAGGGTGAACTGTCAGGCTGGAAGGAGGTTACTAGTGCAGTTCCTCATGGATCAGTTTTGGGACCAATCTTATTTAACCTTTTTACTACTGACCTTGGCACAAAAAGTGGGAATGTGCTAATTAAGTTTGCGGATGACACAAAGCTGGGGGGTATTGCTAACACGGAGAAGGACAGGGATATCATACAGGAAGATCTGGATGACCTTGTAAACTGGAATAATAGTAATAGGATGAAATTTAATAGTGAAAAGTGCAAGGTCATGTACTTAGGGATTAATAATAAGAATTTTAGATATATACTAGGGACACATCAGTTGGAAGCAACAGAGGAGGAGAAGGACCTTGGAGTATTGGTTGATCACAGAATGACTATGAGCCACCAATGTGATATGGCCATTAAAAAAGCTAATGCGGTTTTAGGATGCATCAGGCGAGGTATTTCCAGCAAAGATAAGGAGGTGTTAGTACCATTATATAAGGCACTGGTGAGACCTCATCTGGAATACTGTGTGCAGTTCTGGTCTCCCATGTTTAAGAAGGATGAATTCAAACTAGAACAGGTTCAGAGACAGGCTACTAGGATGATCCGAGGAATGGAAAACCTGCCTTATGAAAGGAGACTCAAAGAGCTTGGCTTGTTTAGCCTAACCAAAAGAAGGCTGAGGGGGGATATGCTTGCTCTTTATAAATATATCAGGGGGATTAATATTAGGGAGGGAGAGGAATTATTTAAGCTTAGTACTAATGTAGACACAAGAACAAATGGGTATAAACTGAACACTAGGAAGTTTAGACTTGAAATTAGATGAAGGTTTCTAACCATTAGAGGAGTGAAGTTCTGGAACAGCCTTTCAAGGGGAGTAGTGGGGGCAAAAGACATATCTGGCTTTAAGACTAAGCTTGATAAGTTTATGGAAGGGATGGTATGATGGGATAGCTTAATTTTGGCAATAGATCTTTGATTATCAGCAGATAAGTATGCCCAGTGTTCTGTGATGCGATGTTGGATGGGATGGGATCTGAGTTACTGCAGAGAATTCTTTCCTGAGTGCTGGCTGGTGAGTCTTGCCCACATGCTCAGGGTTTAGCTGATCGCCATATTTGGGGTCGGGAAGGAATTTTCCTCTGGGGCAGATTGGCAGAGGCCCTGGATGTTTTTCGCCTTCCTCTGCAGCGTGGGGCATGGGTCACTTGCTGGTGGATTCTCTGCAGCTTGAGGTCTTCAAACCACAATTTGAAGACTTCAGTAACTCGGACATAGGTTAAGGGTTTGTTATAGAAGTGGATGGGTAGGGTTCTGTGGCCTGCTTTGTGCAGGAGGTCAGACAAGATGATTATGTTGGTCCCTTCTGACCCTAAAGTCTATGAGTCTATGAGTCTATGATACAGACCCAAAATCTGTCTTCTGATTATATAGTGCTGCCCACCACCATAGCATTTCAATGCCTTCCATATGAAATTGATCACACTAGAAAAGTCCCTACGGGCACCCTCAACTCCTGTAGGGGAAGAAGCTGTCATGAGAGTGTCAGTTACTCAGTTTCAGCAAGAAATAAGAAAAAGGGCCAAGAATCTGTGGATGGAAAGACGAAAGGCACCGTGAACACTCGGCACGCAAGAAGGAAGTACAAAGGGTGGACCATGAAGACCAGGCCTCAGTATACCATATGATTAAGGCCCTTTGTTATCATTATTTACTGATTCCCTCAAAATTTCCCATTTTTTGAAAAAGCCAGTATTTGGGTTTTACCAATTTTCACCCAAACTTAGTTTTTTTCTTGGACTCAGGAATTTTTTACAGGGGACGTTGAGGGGACTGTGTTGAAGGGGCTCTGTCTGGTCAGAGGGCCAGTAAACATGCACTGCAGCCTCCCACTACCTTCCTGACCCAGGGCCGGCGCTTGCATTTAGGTGACTTAGGCAGTGGCCTAGGGTGCCAGGATTATGGAGGTGGCAGCATTTTGCCAGGAGGGCGGCAGGCGGCTCCGGTTGACCTGCCGCAGTCCTGCCTGTGGAGGGTCCCCTGGTCCCGCGGCTCCAATGGAGCTGCCACAGGCATTTCTGCGGACGGTCTGCTGCTCCCGTGGCTCCAGTGGACCTCCTGCAGGCACCACTGTAGCAGCTCCACCGGAGCTGCGGACCACGGGACCCTCCGCAGGCACGACTGCGGCAGGTCTACTGGAGCCGCGAGACCCGTGAACTGGGTGGCAAAATGGCCCAGCGCCTAGGGCGCCAGAAACCTTGGCGCCGGTTCTGTCCTGACCCCAGCCCTCCTGTGCAGCCCCGTCCACTTCCTCTGCACAGTGGTGAAGCAAGACAGGCAGGGAGCCAGGTCCCAGCAGCCAAGACTGCCCAAGTGCTTCAGCAACAGGCCTGCAGGGAGCAGAAGGCTGAACCCCGTGAGTGCTGTCCCACACCTTTTTACTTTTTACTGATTTTTTTCCTGATTTTTAAAATTTTTGAATAAAAACTGATAAATTCCCAGGAAATTAAAAGAACAAATAAAAACTGAAAAGAAAAGGCCTTACATAAGGTGAGCATTCACTACTACCTTTACAAATAACCAGCCAAAGGAAAAATGTCCGCGTCAACCCACCCAGATATACTAATAATTGAATTTCAGTCCAATAATTCCAATCTTTTAGCAGCCTCCACTCCTTCTGATGGCTCCTTCATTCACAGGGACAATTTATCCTTCTTCCCCACCCCTCTGCCTGGTCACCTGCATATGGAAAATGGAAAACTACAGTAGAGTCAGAGGAGCAACAAGAGGGAATACAATGGGGGAATCTGTTCAACATAGAAATTGCAAGGAGTATGGGGAATAAACAAGAAGACCAGGAAATCTTACTACATACATGAAATTATGACTTAACTAGCATCACAGAAGCTTGGTAGAATAAAACTCATGACTGGAATATTGGTACAGAAGGGTATAACTTGAACTGTTGTTTGCTCAGCCCTGAGCCTCTATGACTGTGTTTGGTGCCCCACCCGACCCAAGGGCTGGGCTTCTTTAAACTGTGCCAGTGCTCGGTCCTGCATCAAGGGGCTCGAGCGGCCCGAGCCTCAGGCAAGGAGGCCCTCAGCCCCTGGGACTGAGGGCCTGAGACCCCGAGCTGACTTTCTGTTTACTCCGCCCTGTAGCAGAAGGCCGGAGTCCCAAGCGACTGTGCAGCGTCGCTTAGCCCTGACAAAAAGGGCAGACTCGGGCAGCGTGTAGTGAGGCCTGTGGGGCTCCCATCCTCCTCAGGGAGGGTCAAGCCCCAGCTGGGCACCTTTACACTCCCTCAAATCCATTCGGAAGGCAGGCAGCTTCTAAAATTATTTTTGACTTGTTACTCAGACTACATTACCGCACTCTTTAAATCCCTCCATTGGTTCCTGGTAGCAACTTGCTTCTTTTGATTACAAGTTCTTTAGAGAAGTAACTGTGACAAAGTGGGAATGTTCTTAATGTTTTCTCTGAATACTGTGTGTTCCTCAGTTTCCCCTATATATTACTCAAGTATCTAGTTGGTGGGCTAAGGGTGTGTGATTGCTGCAGAGACCCTAGCGGGAAGGTATGGCTGCCTGTACATAAATAGTGGCCAAAACATTTTTTAACCTGGCAAATAATGACCAGAGGGCCTCATCTCAGGAGTCATCTGGCTACAACAAATTGGAAGAAGGAGAGGGGTGGCGACCAGGTGATCCTTTTGCCTGGGAACAAGACAAAGGATGAAGGAGGGACAAGAGGCATGACTGCTGCCAAGCAGCTGGAATTGAGTCAGTCTTCTAGCTTGGGACTCAGAGGGAAGGGCCAAGGTCCTGGGGCTCTGGGTCCCCCAAGTTGTCCTTTATTGAATGTTCCTGATTTCTGTGCTAACAAGATTTGTTCTATGCTGTATTTTGGTAACTAATAATCCCTTTCGTTTTACACCGCTGGCTGAGAGTCACTTCTGACTGTGAAGTTGGGGTGCATGGCCCCTTTGTGGGCATGTAAGGCTTCCCATCCAGGTGGATGTGCTGAGGGGAGCTCACAAAGTGAACAGGGTGCTGAATGCTCTGAGGTCGGACCCAGGAAGTGCCAAAGCCGAGCAGGCTTCTTGACCTGGTGAAGGCATGAGCTGAGGTGAGATGTCACATCAGAGTCCTGGCTGAACTTTATTCAGAGCAGTTCCAGAGTAACAACTTGCCATGATTGTTTACATGGATAGCTTAATAAATATCTGAAGAACAGGTAGCCACGATGGATGGTGACAGGGAGAACTGCCCTCATACAAAAAAAGAAAAAAGGCTAGAGTGATACTAGAAATTATAGATCAATCATCCCAACTATGTGGAAACTTCTAATGGCAATTCTGGCAAAGAAGATCTGGAGTGTGTTAGCTCACAATGGAATGCTGCCTTCTTAGCAAAACAGGCTGCATGTTAAACACAAAAGGGACACAAAACCACCACAGCCTGAACAGGATGACCACAGAAGATGCAAAAAGAAGAATGCAGAGATGGTGTGAATAGACGACCAAAAAGCATATGACAGCTTCTCACATTTGTGGATCAACAAGACACCAAAAATGCACAAGATTCATCCAAAGATCATCTCCTTCCTGCAGGAATCTATAGTTAACTGGAATAGTCCACTCTAATGGGATGATCTGAAACTACATGGACAGCCACAAAAGGAGAGATATAGAGATTGGTGATGTGTAGAAAAGTTTGATGAAGCTATAAATCTAGTAGTTTGGTTGACTAAATGTGCATCAGCATCTGTAAAAAGGGACAAACTGGTGCAATCAGATGGCATACAAGTTGACTGAGGTACTATCCAATATATCTCTCAGCATGGCTCCTTTAAATATCTTGGAATCAGGGAACTGTCAGAGTTACAACATAAGGGAGTCAAGAAGAAGTGAAGTAAGACTATTACAGAAGAATAAGAACTGCTCTAAGGACAAAACTTAACTCGAAGAATTTGATCTGAGCCATTAACATGTTGGCAATATCAGTAGCACAGTACACAACCAAGAGTGATCAAATGGAATCAAGAGTGAAAAAAAATTAACATATGTCATCAGATATTCAGCTGCAGGTGTGTGTTCTCCCTGTGTGCCATCCCGGCTCTGTGCAGAAAACTGGTACAGCAGACCTTGAGTGAACTGCCCAATGACCACAAAATTTGTTGAGGTGTGAAGACGCTTGGCCAGATTTATTGTTGATGAAGCACAGTAATAGCACCTGGCAGATGCTACAAGGATACTGAAGACATGTATGCCTGTGACAATGGACACAGCTCAGTGGATGGTGGGACTTTCCATTCCCTCCTTAGCTGGACAAAGATACTCCCTCTGAGATACATCTTTGTACCCTGATACAAACAAGTTAGTATTACCTCTGACATAGTTAGTTATTATCCATCACTGTACATCTTGGTTCGATTTAAACATTTTTATTACATACTGTCATCCTGACCTTATCATTTAGGAGGAGTCAGTGTGTTACTGTTATCCTTGGGGAATGTTTTTGTACCATCCTTGACATCAGGATGTTCTGGTACCACTTGATATCGGAATGTGTTTGCGTGAGTACTTTGTGCTGAGTACTTCTTCGGAATGTGTATTTTTGCAATATTAGCCCGCTTTTTGCCAGATTTTATGAGCAGGTCCTGCCTGATACCAGGCCTCTGATACAAGGGCTTATGTCTCAGGCTCTCTTCCTACCACATTCCCCTAATTTTTGTCTTTTTTTATGGGAAGGATGTTTACCCATCATCCTGGAAAAGCATAATGCATGGACTGAAGATGGCCCAGTGGGCTAAACACTGTTATGTGGCCACCTTACTTTGCCATCCACACATTCAGGCCCCATCTGTATCTTAGTCTGCACATTCCCTCGTATGACTGATGGACAGATTTTATTTTTCAGTTGTTTTTAGTCCCTTATAGTGGACCTGGGAATGTTAGGCCAGGACCATGACTGAAGCGTGGGGTGTAGAGTTGTGCTTTGATAACCTGTGGGTAACACGAAGAGACCTTCATACTTAGTTAGCGTTACAAGCTATACAAGTACAAACAATTACATTTAAAACATTGATAAGCATTTGATCATTTTTTATAATTAAGGATGTCATGGAGTCACAGGTTAAGTGACTTTCCAGGACCTCTGGGATTTATGCATGTGCTTATGGCTTATGTCTCAGTCTGTCTTCCTATTACAACATCCAAACAAGAAAGCTTCTGGTGATTCATAGAGTAGTGAATATCAGTCAAGATGTTGACGGGATGTACATCTGACAATGTGATGGAGAAAAAGGTTTGCTATCTGTGGAGGACGCAACTGACAATGAAGAATAAAACATCAAAATACATCAGAAGCCAGCCAGAGTAAAAAATCATCTGGTTGTGATAACAAGCAATGGCCAAATGTGCATCCCAATCCAAAAAAAAGCATAAAAGAAAGGAAAAAACAAATAGCCAAAAAAAAAACTCAAAAAATTTACACAGAAATCAAAGCACAGACAATGGTGGAGAGAGATCAAATCCATTAGTGATCAAAGATTAACAGACTCATGGTTTATAGAAGAATACCTCTAAAGAGATACACAAAGCGTCATCATGAGTGCATGAGACCAGTCCTTAAGGCCTAATTATGTTTGAGACAAACTGACCAACAGAATGGCTCCCTGAACTGGAGAATGTGTTCCAAAAAGGAAGAAACGGTGGAACATGTGTTGAGTTCCTGGAGGAACCTGTATGGGAGAGAATATATGTGGTCACCAAGTGTCTACATTGGACCCTCTGTGGTAAGGATAGATTTAAATGAACCATGAGGTATTACAATCACCAAATTGAAAGCACTCTGGAGAATGAAGAGGGTAAGATTTTATGGGCTCTGGCAACTGTCACAGACTGAACTGTGCAGGCAAACAGGTTGGACACAGTTGTTATAGGAAAGAAGACAAATAAGACCATGTTAATTGATAATGCCATAACAGCAGGCAGAAACATTAAAATAAGCGGGGGAAGAAGATGGCTAAGTATAAAGAACATTGCCAAAAAGCGGAATGATTATGGAAAACTAGAGCAAAAACAATCTCAATGATCACTGGAGTCTTTGAAGAGATCCTTAACGGAATGAACAAGCAGCTCTAGAACATGCTAGGAGTGCAAGAAATCAGTTAGTGACCTCCTCCAAGAGTCAGCTGTCTTAGACACTGAGAGAACTGCATGGAAAGTCAACGGAGAGCAAGTGCATATAAGCACCTAAAATACAGGAATTCTGAGGAGAGCTTAACAAAACTCCTGACTACCCAAACCTATGGAGTCAGTTCATGGTCAGGCTTATTGGTGTCTGATCATGTACATTTTAGACAGTAACTTTCCTCTTTTTATGCTTAAAGAGCTTTACATTGTAAAGGCTATTTGTTTTTTGTTTTGTTTTTATAACAACCCCATGATGTAAGACTGAGTGATAATAATTATTATGGTTTTTATAATGGTTGTTGATTAAAAGGTAGCAATGTTGGATTCTTGGGAGTAATCCTTAGCTGGAAAGATGGTGCCTATAATACAGGACCTCAAGGGGGCAGGAAGGGACTAAAACAGCTAAAAATAGATGGTCCCCTCAGAGTTCCCTCTGGGATGAAAGGTGTCCTGTAGCAGCGGACAGATGAGAAGGTCACAAGCATCTAACATCACTGAGTTTTCCTGCTTGTTTTGCTGCCCACCAAACATGACACGTGTCAAAAAGACTGATTTCTACATATGGAGTAAAAAAAAATAAATGTGCAGAAATCTTATTATATGTCAAGTTTCTGCCAAGATCAAATGTTTATAGCACAGTTGTAAAGCCCATTTCTGAGGGGCTTTAGAACAGCAATGCTGATGGACCCTTAACCCTGGAGATATATATAAACAGAGAGCATTCAAAAGAATTGACATTAACTCAAGTCTGTTCACATTTTGAAACTGCACAGGGTTTTCCATGCTGATGAAAAAGCATGTTGGGCCTATGAAAAGAAGCAAGTGATATTTTTTCTCAGGCCAAAAAGAACTAAAGTGCAGGACAAATTCTGTCATGAGGATTATTTGCTGTTCCTTTAGAAAAGGAGTGACAAATGGGTTTTTAGCTGTTATTTACAATCAGACAATCACATATGTGGGAGATGTTACTGGATTTACTGGTTTGTCAGTTTACAAGTTGTTGGGTTTTTCTTTTTAAAAAATAAATAAAACCCATTATAAATGAATGTCCTGCAAAGTAAAACAGTTTCTGTTTATTTATCGCTTAGTAGGCTTGGTCTAAAATAATCCTGCTTTTGTGTCATCAACACTACATCAGACAGGCGCAGATAGTAGCACGGTATCCAGTGGCACAGTTTGCATTGAGGATTACTGCTTTCTGCATCCTGGAACAATACAGTGATTGAGCAGGACCTCCTCATGCATTTTGCTTTTTGTCTGGGGGAGGTGAGTGTAGCCACTTGTGGCTGAAATTCTGAAACAGCCTTACTTGCAAGAATTGAACTGATCGTTTAAAGAAAAAAATGATATAATTTGGCAGAATTGAATCTCTTTGCAAAGAAATCATTCTTCTTCACCTCCTGAAACATTGCTCTTTGATAGTGGCAGTCATTTTTGCACAGCGCATGGAAAAAAAAAAGAGAGAAGAAAACACTTGTAAAGTTCTTTTTAGAAATACAGAATGTGCATCAGTGAATAGGTCTTTATATCTGATATTTATGGGGAATTTGGTTTGTTCTGTGATTTTGTTTCAACTTTTAAGGCATGCCATTAATGTGATTAATTAGCAAGAATTTATTGACTAGAAAATCTGCACAGCCAAACATACATGATTTTTTAAATGTATTTTTTCAGGTGAAACTATAAACCAGGGTCCTAATTAAGCCCTGCTGTTTCCTGAGATTTTGTATGAGCTGCCCTGCAAAGGAAAGTTACTTGGAACTTTATTTGCTGGTGTAAGTGTAATCTGTAGAGTAAATTCAAGCATTCTATTCAGTTCTCAAATACAGTCTTCACTTGAGAGCCACAGTGAATTTATGTCCATGCTAAACATTAAAGCTCTGTTATGGGGCTGAGTAAGGGAAAAACTCAAATCAACCCAAACATCAGGAGTTTAGAACTTCAGAACTACTCTAGCAGACGTTTCTAGTAATAACCATTTTATCCTGAGATACCATGATTGATCGCTGGGTTTGTTATTTTGACATTTTATTACACACATTCTCTTCCCATTCCTTTACTAAGTGGGGAAGCCTTAATTTTTGTATTACAAAACAAGGCAATTTGTAATAAACAGACTGTATAGAAAGATAGAGGACTGAAGTTAAAAAAAATTGACTTTCAATGATCTTATGAGAAGTGAAATCTAAAACTAAATATTGCCTAGTGGTTTAGAACAATGACTAATCTGATATTTGTTCTTATCACAGAAATAAAAATTATATATATATGTAAATTTCTGGCAATTTCTAGGCATGTGTGTGTCTCAACATAGATACACACATGGCTAATGAGTGTCAAAAATCTACTAATTCTTTAATATAGTTCCATGAATTATCCCCCCCAAAAAATGCAATATAGGGACTACAAACTTTGGAAGCCAGAGTTACTTGGTGTGTATAAGATGGTCTTGTTTAGTTAATTTAATTTAAGAAAACTACCAGGACCTCTGTTAGCAAATTTTTTTAATTCAGATCAATGAAATTATAATACAGTTAGTCTAAATATTTGGGTGGGATTTTTTAATGCAAATTATGAAAAATTCCTAATTGCATATTATATTGTAAATCTTTTGTCAATAATTGGCACTGTTATGGAGCAACACACAATCAGCATATTGGATGAGGTTACGTACATGTGCACACAAACACATACACACACACACACTCAAGCTATAGCAAAGATAAATCTTTTCTTTCTGAGCTGGTTTTGGGTGGAAACAGCGATCCCACTTGCCAGAAGGAAGCCACACCCCCATCTGATGTGTTTTGGGAAGCTATATAACTAACAAATATTAAATAATACATTTAATTATTAATAAATTATTAATAATGAACACTACACAATTATCACTGGCTTTTCTGCAACTTACCACTCAGAGTGGAGCTTCCCCAAGGTAGAAGTAGGAACTAGGGACACAGCTATTGGGCCTAGGGAGCAGAGAGTTTTACTTCACTTAGGCTTCTAGCCCATAATCCCTAATGCCATTATTCTCTCACACTTGCCAGATCCTAACACTATCCGGTCAGTTGTAATGTCCCCAGTTTTTTCTAAACAGAGCTTGTAAGAAGGTGGCATTTTTGGCCAAAAGGGCAGCAGCAAGATTCCCTCCAAAGACTCATACTTTTGCATCTTTATCAGCAAGAGTTTTGAGATGTCACATTTGCAGCTAGCCCATACTACCTAAGATTCTGACAGCTTCCTACACAATTCTCCCACCAACTCTCTTTCATCTGGGAGAATGAGGGGCCAGATCCACAACATAACTGAAAGATTCCCTCAGTGGGGCACCACAAAGCAATGCTGATGTGTGATTAGGCCAGAGAGCCAGCCAGTCACCCTCCCTCCATCAGTGCTTGTTGACAGAAATCTAAGTAGGCCCCTTTCAGCATAGACAAACTTGCCTCCTCATGGTAGTAATGTTGATGAAAGGCCCATCTAAATGAATAAAACATTAGGATGTATCTAGTCAGTCCAACTGCCCTAGGCAAGCTGCTGTTCCTACACATAGTATACATAGCGTACCCAAAAACATTAAAGGGACTTATTTTAATTAGATGTTCCAAATCTCTCCGACACCTTTATTTCAGTGATCCTTAGAACAGAGAGCCGTTCTAATGAGAATGAAAGATATGTACTGTAGAAAAGATCTTATAGCAACAAGACCTGAATTTTGAAACTTTTTTTTTCCCCATAAGAAAATACTGTACCTGTTACCTTTGGAAAGCCTTAAACTACCGTGAGAGACGCTTTTGCTCAGGTATTTTCTTTTTTCAGCAGGTTTTAGGCCTTGGTCTATTGGTACTCAAGTAGTTAAAACTACATCAGCACTAATAGCTATGAGCTCATCTTGTATAAGCACATTTTTAGTTGAACGCCACATTTTTAGTTGAACGCTAAAAAATGTTAGTGTGCTTAAACAGCTTGGCTCAGAATAGCTCACAATATGACGCATACCACAGGAAATAAAGTGGTATGAGACACCTACAAAATATTTTTCAAACAAGTCATTGAAGCTGTAAGCCCCATGCCTCAGCTTTAGGAAGTCACTTATTAAGAATCAACACCAGCCGTGCCAAGCTAAGCTCTTGCTCTTGGTGATTTTCCAATTGAATATTCAGGGCCCTGTCTCAGTCTTGTTTTCAGGGAAGTACATGCCTGGAATGTTAGCAAGCTATTTGCTGGAAAAAATGCCCACAACAGGCCCAATGTTGATCACATTAATGCGTTTGAGTGGGTATAGAGTGCAAATGATTGAAAGTGCTTCCAGATCTTGGTTGCTGGGGACAAAGCAGGCTCTGTTCTCTGATCTGATGGTCATTTTTTTCAGCAGAGGATGTGGTGCAGGAAGAGGGAACAGTGCCAATCTCTGTCTAATGGTTCCAAACAGGGCCTGGGCCTAGCTCTTTGGATGTTGATGAGTGGGAAATGAAACACAGATGGGTCAGATGGGTAAGGAGAAGGGGGGATTACAGGTCAGGCCAAAGAGTTGGAATAAATTAAGTGCTTATGAGATACAGAATGGTACATTGTTAAAGTGAATGGACAAGGAAAAAACATTTCAGCATTGTTAGACACAGTGAACAGACAAACCTTCTCTCTTCCCAGGCCACTGTAGCCCATCACATCCTCATTGGGATTACCACATGTTTGATGTATGAATTACTTTCTATAATGTGGGCACTTCAGGCCTGCAATGTTCTGTAGTACCCAAGAGGAGCTAATTTTCCGGTAAACACTTCAGATGTAATTTATTGGGAGCAATACTTCGGTTCATGTTCCAGATCATAAGATAGCCAGCTTTCTGGCTCCCTAGAGACCTCTGAGGAGAAGGTGAATAACCACAAATGAATACAGTGGGGAAATTAAGTGACAAAAGGAATATTTCATTCCCTGGTGAAAGAGGGAGCCTGTTTGCTGCTTTATTCCTTTTGAATGTTTGCATTCACATCAAAGAGAAGGGCTCAATTATAAAAAATCAGATGGATGCTGGATGATAAACAAAGCTGTGGGACTTCCCAAGAAAAGGTACATCAGTATTTTTAACCTATATTTTAAAAAATAATCTGATATCAGAGATGTTTTTATAAAGTAACATGCACTTCGGGATCCCTCTACTTTTATTATTTTTTGGTGGCTATATTCCATGCTCAGCAGTTTATGAGCCAAATTCTCTTCTCGCTTGCACAGCTGTAACACTATGGACTTCAGCACCAATGTAAAAGTATAACTGAGAAGGGAATTTGGCCCTCTGAGTTCAAATTAAGTGTTTGAATAATTCTGCCATCAGTGAACATGGTTACTTTAAATTCTATAACATGTCAACTACAAGAGCCCTGCGCGAATGCCTAGAGCCCTGCACGAATACAAAATATATATCGGCGGGATGTGACTATCCATGGATATAAAGCAGATATCTGCGGTGCTGCAGGGCTCTACCAGGAACTGCAGCGGCAAAAGCAGAAGCATGTCAGACCGCCGCTCACAGAAGCCAGCGCCCAGACCTGGCCATTCCTCTGGCGTGGTGATACGGCCCCCAGCCCTGTTAACTCAGGCATACACTAGGCATATTGGCAGCTGTCCCTGGTCTATTGTGTATAAGTCCGCCTCCCTGCCTGCAGAGAGGAGACACACACTGCTGTGTGGAAGGGAAGTGCTGAATAGACAGAAGTTGCAAGGGCAAATTTTAAAGTGTTTTTAAAATGTTCTCTCCGTGCCTGCCTGGCCTGGAGGAGAGCAGGGGAGGTAGCAGACAGGCCTGATGGGCTGACATTTATACTTTCAGAAGGGAAATGGGAGCTCAGTTTGGCAACTATGCATGACCTGAGCCCCCGACCTCCCTCCAGTGGAGTTGCTTTGGTTCTTCTGTGTCTCCTTTGGCCAATTGGAGGGATTAGCCATGTTAATTGCAGCTCTCAGCAAGAGGCAGGCCATTCAAGAAGAAAATTGGACAATAAGTCACAGTACTTCAGCCTCCCCTCATTCCCCCCAAAAGATCTATGATAGGGGTGTCCACCCCATACAGGAGTGGAAGGGGTTAATGGAGGCCCCATGGAGCAAATAACCTAGTAGAGTGGACGCTGAGAGGAAAACCTTCATTAGAGGAACGCCTGTAGAAAGCCAGCTGGCTGTAGATTGGGGCTGCTGTTGGGAAAGGCTGCAGGGAAGAAGATTGCAGTCATTCCCTGAGTGGAGAAGGAGGCTGGCAAACCCATAGAGCGGGAACCCAGATAAGTAGGAAGAAGCCCAGGAAAACAGCAGCAAGGGATAGGATTGTATAGGGACCATGGTTGTTTGTTATAGGGTTCCTGGGATGGAACCCAGTGTAGAGGGTGGGCCTAGTTTCCCCTACCAGCCACCAGGTCATTGGAGACATCAGCCAGACAGCGGGTCTGGAAAATCTTTAAAATCCCCAGAAGGAGAGAATCTTAGTCACCTTGCCGGAGGGCCAAGTCATGAAGAGGTAACAGCCAGCAGAAGGTGCTGCTAATGGTAAGTGAACTCCATGACAGGGTCAAATAAATATTTGTAAAATATTTTCAGTAAAGGCCAAGATCTGCCATTTGCTCACCCTGACCTCGAGGTGTGTCTACACTGCAGTCAGAGATGTGAGAGCAGCTCCTGTCTGTACACCCGCCCTTCCTTTATCTAGCTAGCCTGGCTAAGAAAAGCAATCAGGATACAGTGACATGGACCCTGGCATGGGCTAGCAGTGTGAGGATTATTCAGAATTCCAAGTGGACTTCTAGTTTGTGCGGAAGCCCAAGCTGCTGCGTCTTAAGAACATAAGAACTGCCATGCTGGGTCAAACCAACGGTCCACCTAGCCCAGTATCCTGTCTTCTGACAGTGGCCAACGTCAGGTGCCCCAGAGGGAATGAACAGAGCAGGTAATCATCATGTAATCCATCCCCTGTTGCCCATTCCCAGCTTTCTTCACTGCTATTGTTATCCATGCCAAGCAGACTAATGCTAGCACTGGTAGGCATATTGATGCTACAATCACACCTTCGACAGGGTAGATATAGGCTAGCCTCAGTTTTAAAAAGCAGTGACATCAGTGGTTCCAGACACAATTTAGTGTGAGCGGATAAGTATGATCCCAAGGAAATAAACAGGGGCAAGACTACAACATATATACAGAAACTAGATATTTATGGACAGACTCTGGCTGCCGTGGCAGGCCCAGGTTGCTTCTCCTCTTATGCTCCTGCACAAGGACTGGCTAGAGTTCCTTTGAGGAGAACAGCACCCTCACTGCTGGGCAGTTGCTGTCTGAAAGGGAGAACAAGAGAGTGAGGCCCTCGCTCTGCCCCACCCCTAAATGGCCAACCATGTTTGCCGAGCTGAGAACAGGCAGCACACACTGCAACCTCTTTGATGGTGGTGGACCTGCCACTCCAGCATGCACTCCCTGCAGATCCCCAGGAGGAACTGTGACTAAATTCCTCCTGGGGACTCCAGACACAACAAAGCCACACAAGGCTCACAGGAAGAATCTGGCCTTTAAAACTCTGGTATCTTTGAATTGGAGAGGAAATCCAGCTCAAAATTAGGCAGGTTTCTCCATTCCTTTATCAGTAGAAGGTTTTAAAATAATATTAATATTTTGTTCATGTCATTAAATGCAAAGCATTTAGCTGTAAAAGTAATTGTTTGTTCCAGTCCTGGTTTTTATAAAAACTGTTTAGCTTTGACACGTTCTACAGTGATCTAGGACTCACAGCTTTTAATGCTTTCCCTGCCTCTATACAGGGCCGGCTCTAGGCACCAGCACTCCAAGCCTGTGTTTGGGGCAGCACTTTCCAAGGGGTGGCACTCCAGCTCCTTTATTTTTTTTGCTTGGGGCACAAAAAGCCAGGAGCTGGCCCTGAGCGGAGGTGAGCTGCAGCAGTGGGGGGCACAGGGAGGGCTGCAGGGAGTAACCCGGCAGGGGCAGAGGAACCACTCCCCCCCAAGCTCACCTCCGCTCAACTGCCGCCTGATCCCCCGAGAGTATCACTGCTCCACTTCTCCCTCCTCCCTCCCAGGCAAGCCTGGGAGAGAGAGATAGGACAGGAAATGTGGTGTGCCCATGGAGGAGGTGGGGCTGGGGATTTGGGGAAGGGGTTGGAATGGGGCGGGAAAGGGGTGGAGTTGGCACGGAGCCAGGGGGGCACAGGAAATTTTTTTTCTTGGGGCGGCAAAAAACTTGGAGCCACCCCTCCTCCATAACACATGCTTAACAATTATAGCATCACATTTATTAATCAAACAATGATAGTACTAAGTAGCCAGCCACTGGGTTTGTTGTTCTAAATAGCCCGCTTAAATAACTTGAGATGTTGGGTGCTCAGATATGCTGGCAGTACTCAGTTAACAAGGTAATGGGAGCCATATAAGGACCTAGAGAGATAGAAAGATAGATCAGGTTTTCAAAACTACCAATGAGGAGGATTGGGGGAAGAATGTTTTCCTGAAGAATCATAAGTCAATATGTAAGAAATGGCAATGGAATGAGAACTTGATCCAATCTATGCAAAAAACCTCACTCCTCAATATTTGCTAGTTCTCCACCCTGCCTTTCTGGCCTTCGCATCTAGAACAAGGCTCCTTTAACTCATGCTGATGCAATAACTGAAAGCAGGGGTCAGCTTTCAATGCCTGGCTTTAAACTGGTACTACGCTGCTAATGTACTCCATTGTATAGTGCTTGAACAGTAGAGCCCTCATACCGTAAGTTCCCTTCTATGAAATGATTCCATTATCAGATACATATCACAGAGGATTTCCTCCTGTGTAAAACATTGATCTGCATTGCTGAGCTACAAGATTTATCCATTTACTGAACCTCATTTTTCACTGGATTTCACCTTTTTGCACACAACCATTACTTTAGAAGTCTATTACTGTACAAAGAAGATTTGTAATAAAGAAAAAAAACACTTATTCTATCAAAAAATGTTTTTCCTTCAGTGAGAATTTGTTGAAGCAGAGTTGGCTGATTATAGTGTGTTATGACCTTTGGAACAAAATGAGAGGCTGGGGAACAATACCAGATTTTTGCAGGATACTGTTGTCACTTTTCAGTTTTCACTTCAGCCACTGGCCAAATGCCACAACCACAGCCTTGTTCTAACAGTGTAAGTCACACCTCAGCCATCCCAATGCCATGTACTGTACTCAGTGTACCAACCACTACCTACTCTGTGATAAAGCACAGCCTGTCAACTCTTACTGCATTTATCTTGTAGGCTAATAGTTGAGGTGTTATTTCCCAGCCTACACAGCTCATAAAGACATATGCCTTGTGGTTCAACTTTCACACTCCATGCCATGTCCCTTCTACTCCCAGATTCCCCTCTACACTTCTCAGTGTGATTATGCTGGACAAATTGTCCATGGTAGAGAGAATAAGAATAAAGAAAAAGAAATGCCATACTTTTAAGCACCAGTTGTGTTCATCCTTAATGAATGAGTAAATTGGAAACGAACAAGAATATGAGGCCAAAGTCAGATGAGTTTGAATCCAATATGTATTAGTACCACATGTATTTCAACACTCATAATAAGCCTCTTATTTCAAAATGATACAGACTATACTCCATGTCTCATATCCAGTCTCTAGTTTTCTGTGTTTCCATTTCCCACTCTTCCTAGTACTAGCAAAAGCAAGGAAATTCTGAGTTTCTCTAGGCCAGATCCTGAAGGCTTTACTCAGCCTTTACTCAGATCTGACTCAGGTTAACATTCCTTAAATTCATGGGACATGGCCTGAATAAAAGCTGAGTAAGGACCACAGGATTTTGCCTGTACAATATTCACTCCACCCTAACATCCCCCATTGTGCTGCATCACTTATGAAACATAAGATCACACCCTATGAGACACCTACTTGTATCCCCCTGTGTGAGATAAAGTCATATCCTTTACTCCGAGTTTCCTTGCTTGTATTCTTTTCTAATAGACCCATCCAATTGTTTTAATATAATCTAAAATCTTTTTTTGTAATTAAGGCCTTGACGGCTGTCGTGTGTTCCAGATACTCCAAGGCAGGATACACCAGTTCTGCTACAGCATGAATCAAGGACTCTCTTCTGAGTCTCACAGCAATCTGGCAGAGTAAAGATACCTTAAAGAAGATGTAAATGTTACTTACTCCCACTTTAAGGCCAACAAATCCTGCCAGAGTGGGGCAAAGGAGCTTTAGCATAAATTTACTTCAGTGGAATCTTAAATGAATGATTTGTTCTTTTTTAATTGAGCTAAAAGTATGATTTGGTAAATATCTGGCTTGTACATGTGTTTTCGGTGCACTACCCTTGTTAGAGGGTGATGGATGTTTGCCACCACAGCTTGGTGGAGCAAAGGATCATAGTAATCAGAGACCTACGCAGCCTGTTAAAACAACAAGTCCATCCCCCTGCCATTGTAGGACATAGTCTTCCAAAAGAAGACAATTCATACAATATATTTATATTGCTACATTTGAATTGTCATTGCTTTGAGTTTTAATAAGACAAAAAATTAATAACAGCCCAGTTCTTAAAGGCTTGCTACCAGCATTGAATTGTTTTGTGAAGATAATCTATTTTTGTAGATATTCCATATATTTGGATCCTCTTCCTGTTATTATATCCTGCAAAGAATATGGGATGATCAGTACCCAGGTAATTTTAGAACAAGATCGCTCTGTATGTTCGATTATACATCTTGGAGGCTAATCTAGATTAATTTATCTGGATGGTAAATTAATTGTGCCATGGATGTTAGCACTGATTCGCTGCTCGCTTCTGTATACTAGCATAGTCCCTCTGCAACCAGGTGTGACTTTAACCTCCTCCCTTTGTCCCCCTGGTCCTTGCTATCACCAGTATTTGGAGAGACTTCTCCCCTCTTGTCCCATGGGTCAGTGTCACAAATCTCTCTTTGGCAGAGCGCCCCCTTTAGGAACTACATGAGGAGCACAAACATGTGGGTCCAATTACCCTCACCCCAGAAGGCACGGCAGGGCTGTGTCCTTTTAGCAGGTTGGTGCACAAACCTTCAACCAAGGCCTCCTGGCTGTTTCTTCCCCTCTCAGGAAGCTCAAGCTCAAGAAACAGTCCACAACCAGCAAATAAGGTCAAATAAAAGTTAGAGGGAGAAGAGAAGCTATTGACCTCTCTTACTGAAGAGGGCCTTGGAAGTATCACAGTACCCTTCAGAATTCAGTGGGTCTCCAGCACAAGCTTCAATCTCATTCCCCTCCTTAGCTCAGGGTATCCACATGCTCCTTCCATGAGAGCCGGGTTTCTGGTGGTTGACTGGCTAGCTGCGGGAACGGTTTTACTTGGACTATCCCAAATTGAAGAGGACTGGATTCTGTTCCACTACCTGGGCCAGGCTGCAGCTTTTGGTCTCTGATTCATAAACCAAGCCAACAATCCTGCCTAAAATTCAACCAGTCAATGCCTGCTCACTGGAGAAAACAAATACTGAGGGTGAAATTCTGGCCCCAACCAAGTTGCACACAGCACAGGACCTGTGGGTTTATGCTGCCTTTGAAGATCCCTGAACTGGAAACAGGCTGGTTGATTAGCCCTCCCCTAAACATGATTTAATTATGGTCGACTTCAGGACTGCTCTTTCTTAAGATGAGCTGGCTGCAAGTCCAACGAGCCAATGCAGTAGCCAAGAAGAGCCAGAATGCAGAAGTATTGGGATGACTCCCTCTTTTCCTAGCCACCCCCTCTACAACTGGAAGGGCCTATGAGGGGCTGGTATAGAAATGCTATGACAGATGTATACCACACAGGGAATTCCTTAGGAAGATGGAATACCCAGTTCTACAAGAGTTGTGTCCCCTTAGTACCCACAGAACAGTAGAAATGGGATCTAGTGGAATGGACATTCAGGCCCTGAGGCTATAATATATAAGCAATACTTTTAATGGAGTTGGTTGAAAATTTTCATATTTTGATAAAAATGGGCCAATTTTCCATGTAAATTTTCATGAAAAATTCATGTTGTTTCTGTATCAAGTAGAGTTTTCAAGTTTAAAAAATTTCAACAAGAAAGGTCACATTTATCACACACATTTTCTTAAAACATTTTTGTATTTTTCTTTATTAGATCCAATAGACTTTTTTTGGTGGGGGGGGCAGATTTTTAATGTTATGTCAATGAGCTGTTAAGATGCAAACTGGAATTACAATGAAAACTGAGTGGATCGTTGCAGTTTGTGCCAGTACTAAGCATGAATCATTTCAAAGTGGATTAAAACTATATCTAAATATGAGCCCATTTCTATGGGCCCCAATCAAGAAGCTTAATGGAGCTGAGAATTCTCACAACCTCCCAGTATGAGACTCATATTTTATGAAAATTTGATAAAAAGATACATTTTTATTTCAACATCTTGACGTAATGTAATGTTCATTCAGAAAGCATATGTGACGATCCCCTGGAGGGAGCAGCATACGCTGCACTAAAGAGTTTACTAGCTGGTTTCCTTTTCAGAAAGTTAAATCATCAGCATTCTGCAGATAGTGAACATTGTAAATTAATGTTAATTCATTTATAATTAAAATAAACAAATGATCCAGTAAAGACTCAGCAGCGAGCGAAGAAAGTCTGGAAAATGTGAAAGTGCATTCTGTATTCAGTGCTTTCTAAAGGTGACATTTTCATTTGACTTGATAATCTCATGGGGACATCAAATGAGTTGGGGTGACTGAATTACTAAACTGCTTATTTAATTGCCTCTCTCTTACTAGCAGAAAAACCTTTCAGTCTGATTAGTCTGAAACAATCTAGGTAGAAAAATCTGTTCCCACACATTCTGTTGGCCCGGGTTATAAAACCTTCTGCCTCATCTGTTTCCTTTTGATCGGATTTAGTAAGGTTGCCATCAGAGCACAGGACATGGCAAATGCAATGGCCCAGCCATTGATGCAGTGCAAACATGGAATTTTCCTAATTCTATGGTTTTTAATCACATATCCAAGTTTAAAGGAAAATTGCAGCATTTTAATCATATCAGAGGCAAGATAAATATTTACTAAATTAGACATAAAAACCTATTGTTACTGAAAAACGCAAAGATAATCAAACATTGAAAATCAATAAACGCAAAATTAACTAAGGCCTGGTCTATACGTAAAAGTTAGGTTGACATAGCTTAGTTGCTCAGGGGTGTGAAAAATTCAGTTAAACGTAAATTCACAGTAATTAAACCAACTTAAGCCATAGTATAGATACTGCTACACCAAAGGAAGAATTCTTCCATCAACCTAGCTACCACTTCTTGAGAGGGTGGATTAACAACAGCAGTGGAAAACCCCCATTTCTGCAGCAAGTTTCTCCACTACTAAGGCCCTACAACAGCATAGTTGCAACCCCTGTAGTTGTGCCAGTGTAAGGTCTGTAGTGTAGACTAGTCCTCAGGCAATTTGTGCACCCTATACTTGTTATGGCATAAAACATGGAATTCATTCATAGCAAGTACTAAGAACTTAAATACTCCATAACTGAGAGGAAAACTGGACTAGATAGCTGTATGTGCCACACAGCCTAGTTAAAGTTATAAAATCAACCATTTTTTAAAAATTTCTTGGGCCATATTTAGCAGTGCTTTGCATCATTTAGATCTGTGCAAAGAGTACAAATAGATTGTAAAAAGCTATAAAAAGGATAACAATTTACAGCCACTTTGCAGAGGTGCAAATGAAAGCACACGATGCAATGGAGGGGCGAATTAAGCTGACTTTTCAGTAAAGATTTCAGTGTTAATGTTGCATTAACACTAACTTTTATTTAGTTCTCAGGTTTTTTTTAATTAAGGAAAACAATCCAGTGCTATGTGACTTACATCAGACCAATAAGCTTTAAAGTTCAGTGCATCTCTAAAATTTCATCTATAGTGCAATGCCAAATTGAGCCTTCAGCTTTTATGGCCCCAATCCTGCAGCTGGATTCACACACAGACAGTCCTGTCATGGTTTCTCTCTGAAGTCAATGGGGATCTGCACATGTCTGAAGGGTCCACTTATACAAATCCAATTTCAAGGTCAGGGCTATAGGTTGTACATTGCACACCACAGAGATCCTGTCTTTCTCTGTGTTTGAAAAGCACTTAGCACAATGTGGGTGCTACAGTAGTTTGAATAATAATCACACCATCTAGTTAAGCATTCAGTTCAGAGTGCATCTAAGCCAGGGCTTTGATTTTCAAAACAGGGCACCCAAATGGTTAGTTAGCCACTTAAACAAACAAACCACTTTAACTGGAATTACAACATAATGAAATGCAAAGTTTCAGATTCTTTGTCATCCTGCACCTTGTGCAAAGCGCAGGACCATCAGGATCAGAGATGTCTTGAGGCAGCAATTTGAAGCTGAAAGCCATTAATATTTGTTGTTATGCTCGGGAGTGCAGTGCTTGTAATGCTAGGAGGTGATTGGTGCACATGATGCAAGAAGGGGGCTTAACATAATTGTATGTTGCTTTGCAGTGCTCTTTTTGCTTTCATGTAATAGAACAAAGATTAATTCAAACCAACATAATTCTTTTATTAAAAGACAGCAACCAGAGGAGGGAGCCAAACGAAAAAATACATCAGCAGGGAAGAGGGTGGGGAAGGGAAGGTCTCAAGAGGACAAGGGGTCCCAGGACGGCTACAGATTTGTGTACGTCTAGGGATTACACCCAACCTTCTGCTTTGGAGTACAATGCAGTGGGTGCTGTGCTTCATAAATTTCAATAGGTATTCTATTGTTCAACAGTGTGATTAAAACTGCGATTAATACCTCAAATAGGGGTCGCTGTTTGTGTAGGGAAAGCCCCTGGCAGGCCGGACCTGTGTGTTTACCTGCCCCGTTCGCAGGTCTGGCCGATCGCAGCTCCCACTGGCCGCGGATCACTGCTCCGGGCCAATGGGAGCTTCTGGAAGGGGTGAGGGCCAAGAGACTTACTGGCCGCCACTTCCAGCAGCTCCCATTGGCCCAGAGCTGCGATCCGCGGCCAGTGGGATCCACGATCGGCCTGACCTGCGGACGGGGCAGGTAAACACACCAGCCCGGCCCGCCAGGGGCTTTCCCTACACAAGTGGCAACCCCTGTTTGAGAAACCCTGAACTAGTACAAGATACAAAAATGAACAGCAATATATTTTTAAGTACATCAGAAGCAGGAAACCTGCTAAACAGTCAGTGGGGCTGTAGGACAATTGAGGTGCTAAAGAAGCACTCAAGGAAAACAAGGCCACTGCAGAGAAGCTAAATGAATTCTTTGCATTGGTCTTCACTGCAGAGGGAGATGTGAGGGAGATTCTCACATTAAAGCCATTCTTTTTAGGTGTCAAAATTAAAGAACTGTCCCAGATTGAGATGTCAGTAGGGCTGGTTTTGGAACAAACTGATTAATTAAACAGAAATAAGTCACCAGGACCAGATAGTTCTGAAGGAACTCAAATATGAAACTGTGGTATGTAACCTGTCACTTAAATCAGCCTCTATACCACATGACTGGAGGACAACTAATGTAATGCCCAGGGCAGGCCTGAGGGAAAATGGCATCTTGGGTCAAACCTCTGCAACTTCAGCCCCTCGCCCAGCTGATAGCTGGCTCAACCCGCCTGCCTCCTCTGCCAAGCTGGAACACCACACGGGCCAAAGTATCTCCCGCCTCTCCCCCTCTACCACAGTGCCCTGGACAGTTGCCCATGTCTTCCTCTCATAAGGCTGCCTGGTAATGTCTATTTTTTTAAAAAGGCACCAGAGTGATTCGAGAAATTACGGGCCAGTAAGTCTAACTTTGGTTCCAGGCAAATTGATTGAAACTATAGTAAAGAACAGAATTATCAGATGCATAGATGACACAATATGGTGGAGAAGACTCATTCTCACCAATCTATTAGAATTCTTCAGGGGCATCAACAAGCATGTGTACAAGGGTGATCCAGTGAATATAGTGTACTTGGACTTTACAAAAGCCATTGACAAGATCCCACACCAAAGATTCTTAAGCAAAGTAAGGAATCATGGGATAAGGGGTAAGATCATCTCATGGATCAGTAACTAGTTAAAAGATAGGAAACAAAAGATAGGAATAAACAGTTAGTTTTCAGAATTCAAAGAGGTAAATAGTGGGGTTCCCCCAAAGATCTGTACTGTGACCAGTGTTGTTCAATATACTCACGAATGATTTGGAAAAGGGGTACAGAGTGAGGTGGCATAATTTGAAGATCATATAAAATGACTCCAGATAGTTAAGTCCAATGCTGACTGTGAAGGGATCTCATAAAACTGGGTGACTGGGCAACAAAATGGCAGATGAAATTCAACGCTGATAAATGCAAAATAATGCACATTAGAAAACAGAAATCTAGCTATATATACAAACTATATATATATATATAACTATATATACAAAATGATGGGGTCTAAATTAGCTGTTACCACTCAAGAAAAATCTTGGAGTCATCATGCATGACTCTGAAAACATCTGCTCAGTGTGCAGCAGCAGTCAAAAAAGTTAACAGAATGTTAGGAACCACTGGGAAAGGGTTAAATAATAAAAGAAAAATATAATGCCATTTAATAAATCTCGGGTACATCCACACCTTGAATATCGTGTGATGTTCTGGTCGCCTCCATCTCAAAAATGATATATTAGAATTGAAAAAGGTACAGAGAAGGGCAACACCAATGGTTAGGGGTATGGAACAGCTTCCATACAAGGAGATATTAAAAAGACTGGGACTATTCCGCTTGGAAAAGAGATGACTAACAGGGCATATGATAGAAGTTTATCAAATCACCAATGATGTAGAGAAAGTGAATATGGAAGTGTTATTTACTCCTTCAAACAACACAAGAACTAGGGGTCACTCAATGAAAGTAATAGGCAGCAGGTTTCAAACAAACATAAGGAAGTACTTCTTCACACAACACACAGTCAACCTATGGAACCAATTACCAGGGGATGTTGTGAAGGCCAAAACTATAATTTGATTCACAAAGGAATTAGATAAGTTCCTGGAGGATAGGTCCATGAATGGCTATTAGCCAAGACGCTCAAAGACACAATTCCATGCTCTGAGTGTCCCTAAACCTCTGATTGTCAGAAGCTGGGACTGAACAACAGGGAGCATATCACTCAATTACCCTATTTTGTTTATTCCCTCTGAAGTATCTGGCACTGGTCACTGTCAGAAGACAGATTGGGCTAGATGGACCATTGGTCTGACTCAGTATGGCCATTCTTATGTTCTTATCTTATATTCTTATGATGTTGTGTGTTGCTGCATTTCTTTTCTGTTCAATATAGGTTCTTGTACCATACTTATCGCCCTAGTATCTAAGGATATGTCTAGACAGCAGCTGGGAGTGAGCCTCACAGCCTGGGTTGACAGACTAACCCTGGCAGAGGGCACAAATAGCAATGTGGATATTCTAGCTCAGGCTGGAACTCAGGCTTTCAAGGCCAACGCGTTGGGTAGACCCAAGAATCCAAACTGGAATGTTCATATCACTATTTTTAGTCCACTAGTTGTAGCTCTGCTAGTGTGAGTCTGTCTACTCAGGCTGAGAGACTCGCTTCCAGCTGCAGTGTAGACAGGCCTGTAGCGAATTAAACAATAGGACTACACATCTTCAGTCACATTTCGTACAGTCTTTCCAATATACTTTATCTCCAAGTGTAAAGAGTAAGCTAAAGACAATAATATGTCAGTCTCCTGAAACCAAAAGGAATGGAATCATGCACTTCTGGTGTTTTCCAAATCAGAAAGAAAGAATGGCAACACAAGGTCAAAATCTAAGAAAGTTAATGAGGTTCAGATTAAGGAGGAAATATTTTATTACCAGATGGAGGTTGAAAAACAGTAAAGAAAATTAGAAATGAAAGAGTGACTTCTCTCTTTTTAAAAGCATGTCACAGCAGGTTTGATAAATTATGTTTTAAAATTTTAGTTTGATTTATTGGAAGTACTTGTCCCATTGTTCTGGATCTCAAACTTTAAGAACCTGGGGGGAGGGATAGCTCAGTGGTTTGAGCATTTGCCTGCTAAAACCCAGGGTTGTGAGTAAAATCCATCAGGGGGCCATTTAGGGAACTGGGGTAAAAATCTGGGGATTGGTCCTGCCTTGAGCAGGGGGGTTGGACTAGATGACCTCCTGAGGTCTCTTCTGACCTTGCTAGTCTATTATTCTAAGTACTGTCCCAAACAGGGATGGATTGAAGCATATGCTTTCCTTATTCATATCTCTGTAGCATATGGATAGGATGCCATTCTCAGCATTTTTGTAATCTAAGTCTATGCACTCATTCCCTTCCAGCCACCTCCCTAGCAAAGGCAAGAAGTTAAAGGTGAATTTTGCGGTGAGCCCTGCACATTAACAACTCTGGCTCAACATTAGATGTTATCAGCCAGGTGAGCTGCAGTGCTACAGGAAACTTAAAAACTAATAGTTAAATCCTGACACCATTGAAGTCAATGGCAAAACTCCTATTTACTTCAGAGGAATCAGGATTTCAGTTTTGAAATAGACAATTTTGTCCATTTTTTAAGACCAGTAACACATAAGCGTGCTGTAACTGAAATAAATACACAGCACAACAGAGATATAAATATGCTTTCCTATAATTTCAATTTGTTTTCTCTGGGTGAACTTCACTCTAGCCTCATAAAGCCTAAGTATTTGGGCCACACACAAGTGGAATCCAGAGTGACTGAGGAGGTGTAATCCAATTTCCAACATGGGGTAGTGTTTGGGGCTACTCTGCAGCCCCCATTTTCTTCTCCTCACAGGTGCTTATGTAACCCACACACTATCTGGGAGTGGAGTTCTGTCCCATCTAGTGGCACCAAGACCACTTAGAGAAAGAAAGATGAATGAGTCTGTTCTACAGCCTTAGCTAACAGCTATATGGTTTTTAGCTCATGCAGTAGAGGCTCATGCACTAAGCTCTAGAGATCCCAGGTTCAATCCTGCCTGCCATGGACCAGGGTCTGTTGGTGTTACACTATGTGTCACTGGATGTAGGGATATGGGGCCACGAGGGTCAAATTCAGAGCCCACAGAAATGAATGGGCTTTGGATGAGGGCCTGGATCTACCTAAACATGCATCTTCACCCCATGCCCTTCCTCCACCCCTGTTGTGTGTTGTAATACTTGGGGCTTAGCAGGTCTACTCCGATTGTGAGCATAACAGTGGGAAAGTAGATGGAAGTTTATAAGATGGTTCAATCACCTGTAATAAAAAATGGTAATGGTTGGGGGCGGGGGGGTTAACAAAAGTCCAACTCTGCCTGTTACATAAAATTGTTTGTAAAAATCAGTAAAAATGGAAAAACAAAAAGACTATATTAGTCTAAATAAAAAGGTTTTATTAATAGCACTAGAAGACTATATTGAGACCACACCTGGTAAACAAAACAGGATGGGACTAGAAGTTAATGGGCCAGACTTTGGCATCTCAGAAGTTAGGCCTAACTGGTGAACCAAATAGCAAGAGGATGGACTATTCTGCCGATCACCCCTCTTTGGGGCCCTTAGAAAAAAAGCAAAGGAGGGGGGGAATACATGGATGGAATGATTCCTGGAAGGGGGGAAAGGCTGTCAAGCCTCTTCTCCACTACTGGGACTTTGTCCTTCCCCCTGGATTCCAGAAGTCATTGGATCATTGTGAAGTCCATACCTCAGCCCATCAGCAAGGCCACCTGGCCATCACCACCACATCAGCACAGACTCCAGCCAAAGACATGTAAGCTCCTGCTCTGTGTCTCCATTTCCCTTGTGTTTTTCTTTCTACACTACTGTTTTTCCTCTTGCCCTGTCCTGTCTGTCTGTCTCTCTGGTTTTCATCTGATCCTGAGATCAACTGTACTACATGGCACCAACACAATGAGAAGAGACAGCCCTGCCAGCTCTGCACCAGATCAGCTACATGATGTCCCAGACCAGCAGAGTAGCCAGAGCCCAGGACAACAGTGGTTGTGGCTAACCTGCCAACCCAAAGCATCTGTCCAACTGACCTGCCACCTAAAGCATCAAAAGCTATATTTTCCCCACCTTTACTACCTTGTCTGTCTTCCCCTTCATATAAATCTCTTTGTCAAAAGCAGGAAAAATTATCATTCTTAGCATTGCAGAGCTGAGCAACAAAACTAACCTTTTCCTTCCCACCAAAAAGATTGTCCCACAAAATAGCAGGCACTAATGGATATCCTCCCTTTAAAAGGGGATATTGATAGGTTTTGATTAAGTTTGTTCTATATAATCATTCAACTTCAATTTTAAAGTGCTTTAGAATATCTTTTAGCTCCTTTCCTCTTGTGCACCTAATCAATAAATCTCGAAATGTTAGCATGAATTTTTTAATGTGTCTGCCAAGAAACTAAGCAGGCTGAGTTCTCTGCAGATCAAACCCCAATTCTTGTTTAAAACTGTTTAATGTTGGACAGTTTTAGGATCATGTTAACACCTTTGGATCCTTTATGTAATCTAAATTAAGTACAACACACTGCTTCCATGGTGGTTGATGCGGGACCAATACCAAAGCTCTTTCCATTATGGACAAGGCTCTTCAGGCACCCCACTGCAGCTGTTCCACTGCTAGAACCTCTGCATGACCCCTATACACTTTGCAGATTCAACTTCCCAGACCCAAATAACTGTCAATGCCCAATAATTTTTTTTTTGTAAAGAACCTTAGTATTGGAACATGTGAATTGTGAGATGTCATTCCTTCTAACTCCTCAGATGCAGGCAACTTACAGGTCTTCAGGGCATCATCTCCAGGGCTGCTACTTCAGCTTCTGGGTTAGAACAGTGGTCACAGCTACTCTGAAATTCCTACATGAGATTGGGAGTTGCTAGAGCCATCTAGTGCAGTGCCCACCTCTTTCCCTGGCTTTCTTAAAGCTTGTGTTGGGACCCTCACCATGCAGCAAGCTGGGAATACATTGATGCTTCAGTCATCTTGCTGCTCTGTGTGCCCCTATTCTGAGGTTTAAGTGATGCAAAATGCTTTGCATGGGCCATCCATGCTTGAGGTAATTTCAGCTTATGTGTATCTGTGGTAAGGTTTGCAAAACATCATCTTATTCTTACACAAACTGTACAAATGTCATGAAAGTGATCTTCAAAGGAACTTGTATTCAAAGGGCAGGACATTGGATCTTTAGCAAAGTTATCTTGAGTATTTATATGGTATTTGTGTTAAATATGTGTTAACAAACAAATGAAAAACACAGTGCTTTAAACGGTGAATAAATATCACATAATTACCATAACCAATGTCACTTGCTTGATATCTGTCATGTCATAATCGTCTCTATCCATTTAACCATTTATTCATTCAGGAAAAAGAAGGTAGAGAGCACCTGAATTCCTAATTTTAAAAGAATTAAAAATAAAAATACCATGAACCCCTCAGACTTTCTTTACAGTAAAAAAAGAGCAAAGAAATAGTGATATCTCAGTTTTTTCCCATTCACCTTTAAAATGCAGTATTCAGTTTATGGAAACATTTGCATGAAAGAGATCTTAAATAATCCTTTAGCAACTTCTCAGTAGGGTTAACAAATTCTAGCAGTAGAAAAATACCTATAAACTTGGCCTTGTTTCTACCCAGCTGCCCTGCTGTGAACTTTTGCCCCATTCTGTGCAGCATAGGACAACTTCCATAGAAACAGAATCCAACAAAGATAACAATGGTTACATCTTTCATACTGCTATTTAGGTATATTTTGTAAGGGGTAGCAAGTTCCCAGCTGGCTACTCAAGTTCATTTCTGGAGAACAGCTGGAAATGTATTCTCCAGAGATTGCATCTGGCTTGATTTGCCAGCACTCAAATCCCATTGATCTGGTTCCGTTCTAGTCCTCTGTACTCACAGTTCAAAGAACAGTGAGGCCTATAAAGAAATTACTGCCATATTGTTCAATCGGCCAGAGTGAGCAATATATAGGATTATAATTAGGAACACATTAAGGGAAACAGCTCAGTGGAGATAAGCTGTTTGACTACATACGCTTTTTGATGAAGGCTTAGTGCCAATCCCAGAATAAAAAAGATTAAATGTTTGTTACCAATCCTTTTGAACTTCTGGCTGAACATGTGGTAAAGCATATTTTATTCAAATTAAAAGCATCCTAAGATAAAAATAACCCTGGTCTCCGAGACCTTTCCAAGTGAAACTATTTGTAGGCTGATTTATTGTCTTTTCCTTAACCTCTTTCCACCAGTATGATCAACATATGCATTTCTGAATCACATGTAAGCCTGGACAGGTATTTGTCTTGTTACACATCTGTGTAACAAATGGCAATACAAATTGTATACAGAACAGATGTAGATTTTCAAAGGCCAGGCAAATTGAATTTGACCAAGCATATAAATAAATGTTTTATTGAGGTTTAAGGTACATTTTTGTTTGTTTCAGGTAGGGATAGTACTATAATGGGACCACCAATCTGCAGGTGAAAATGATGACATGGAACTTCCTTGTCTATTTCAGATAAATGTACACAGTCAGGTTTATGTTAATAAAAGAATCTTCATGACAGAACACAGGTGAAAAAGACAACAAATCTCTAGTAGTATCCTTGTGAAATGACTGCACCTAGACACAGAATTGTAAAGATGAGTGTTTCATGTCTAATTTGGATATTTAGGAGATCTGATTTTTAATGGTCTGGGGAGCTTTTGAACCCTACCTAAACCTACCAGAGATATGGGGATATGACTGAAATTATCTGATTCTTATTCATGCTATTTCCATGGTCTCTGACACACTGCAACAATTTTATGAATTTTTTAATGTTGCTGCATATTCCTGCAAATTACCCTGCCCCAGAGAAAGGGGACACCTTTAATGATAGTCCCACTACATATGATAATACTGGAGGTACATCATATCTTACATTGTCTAAAGGTCTGAACTTGAGTTAGTAGTGACTGTATCAGCCAGGGACTATATGCAGTTGTACTAACTGAAATATTTATAACAGATTGCACAGCTCCAACATGGAAAAGGGTTTTTTTTTAAAAAATCAGGAAATTGTAACACAAAGATGGATTTAAAGGGATAAAAATAAAGGGATTTTGTGTTCAGAGTAGTCTGTCTTCTTCTGGGAAACCCAGCCTAATAATACTATATGCTTTTAAGCACTTCTCCTTTTATGACATGTGGAACTTCATATAATTGCATTTATTTCCATTCTAGCTGGGATTTAGAACATTCGTAGCTGTCTAACATTACAGTGTCACGTTTGTATGAAGTTAATGCAATCCAGTAGAATATTTGTATTAGGTTAGCTCAGTACAAGTAAATAATGTAATTAAACCATTCCTCAAATCAGCTAATCAAGAATTAGAGGCAACTTTTGTCTATAAAAACTACAGATTAATTTTACTTCCTTTACAGAATCTCTAACATACAAGTTCAAGGAGCAATCTCTCTTTATCAAATTGAAAGCAATAGTTTGAGGGCATTGTTAAGTGAAAGATAACAACCAATTATTTATACATTCACAGTTGTTAGGACTAAAAGAGACCATCATGATCATCTAGTCTGAAATCCTGTATAACACATGCCATTAAAGAGAATTTCTGAAGCAATATTGCCTGCAGTTTGAGTAGATATCATGACTGTAATGCTTCTTCATTATACTAGTTGTGTAATTATCAGATGCCAGAGAGAGGTAGAAGACTAGATTAATAATATATATGACACAGTATATCTCACCTTCTATTCCTGGTTTCCAAACTGTTTTGAATTTGGCAGATGGCTACCAAGCAAAATGTAAGTGCTATAGGAAGTGGCATTGGTGACACAATTTGTAGGAGTCTTCCTTCTGAATCAGAAATGAGTCATTTCCCAACGTGGCCTGAGGGTGCGCTGGACTGTTGGAGGTGCTTTCTTTTAGATTATAAATTAACTAAAATGCTGACCACCTGTGGTCACTGAAAATCTCAAGCCACACCTGCAAGTGGATTGTTCTACTAAATTCAAATTGAGCAATATATTTTGCCTGCATAAAACCCTCAGAATTTGAGACAAACTTCATATACTTCATTTTGACTCATTTGTTGCATGGCATGTCTGTGAGCTGCTTAAAGGCATCTGCCACCTATTCAAAAGATGGCTGAATTCAGTGTTGGGTTCTCTGATCACTGAATCTACAGGGCTGTATAGAAAGTAGTTATTCAGTCTTTACTAAGGTAAATTCCCATTGCATTCTATGGAGTTATGCCTGAATAAGAATGGTAGGATATTCACATAGTTTGCAAAGTCTGTCAACTGCTTTAGGATCTTTGGATGAAAGACTCAACATATGAAGAGCAGTAACTAATTATTATTTTATTATATAAAGTAAAATAGATGGAGATTAGACTGAAAATAGAATAGAATAATGTTAACATAATACTTAAAGTGATGTATTTTCATGGTTGCTACATTCAAGCTTTAGGTTAAAAATGCTAGCTAGTTTCCAGTAGAGATGAGCCATAACTCTAGATTTGAATACTTCTGTACTTCAGGGATATTTGAATCTGGAATGCCAGGTCATGATCTGTCTTGAATCCATATAATACAAGAGACCAATTTCAGCTTGAGAATTTTGGGCCTGAGACCTCCTTACTGAACCTCAAGGCTATGACTCACCCTTGCTGTCATCTGGGAGCAGACTTATGGGTCTCCACCTCCTGCCAGCTCCTTCATATAAGCACCAAACACTCCCTCTTTGGAGGTGCTAACAGTACAGGCTGCCATCATATCCAAAATTATATGTGTTGCTTTGTCAAGGTGTTTACCAGCCATCCCCCAGCATGGATGGAAGGGAGTGATGATCCTGTGGACAACAATGGTGAGTGGAGGTCACGCGCTAAGGGCAAGGTCAGGCAGTATGGTAGGTATCAGGAGGCAGAGATAGGTGATCTCTCAATAACAACTTTTCTAAGGTTTATCTGCACACAGATGAGGTGATGTCTCGTATGAAAGAACAATCTTATGGTGAGGGGTAAGATTCCTGGTTTTCTCTAGGCAAATTTCTTTTTAAGGTGTCTGTCTGTAAGCAGACAGTAGTTTATAGCTTTCCTTGAGGATAAGCACAGGCTGTGAAGGTTCCAACTGAGTCAGTAGCAAGGCCATTACAGCAGCACTAAAATGTACAGTGTTAACTTGCATAATAAAATTCATTAATGACTTGTGGACTTGCTTGATGTACAAATATAGTGGAGTGCATCAAATCTCAGAGAGTGGTAATATTAGTCTCCAGGAAGGAGTGTGCTAACCAAATGGCACCATATGCAGCAGTGCTTGGAACCACACCGGGGAGAAAGCTGCTAACCTGGTTTCCCAATAGGTAAAATGTTGCAGTGATGAAGAAGTGAGGTGGACTGCAAGAAAAAGGCAACATGTTAATAAATGGAAAAATGTCAATATTCTGAAATGTCAAAAATTTAGATTATAAAAGGTGTTGATGAACTTTATAGCTTGTTGCAAAATGCAAACATTTTTGATAAAAATTTCTGTAAAAATGTTCATTTTGGAGAGGGATGATGAGAGAAGGAGGGAGATGTTGGTCAAAACCAAATTTTCATTTCAAAATGTTGTCAAAAACTCAAAATTTGGGAAATGACAACCAGCTGCAATGCTAAAATGTCCCTAATCTAAATGAATGTTCTCCTTCTATTCTCATTTAGATTACAGAAAGATATCTACTTAGCTTAATCAGAAACAGATTTTTTCTTCCATTTTCTCTTTTCTACTGACTATTCTTCCAAACCAAATTGTACCCTCTCACGCACACCCCTATTTATTATGACTGACCAAAATTAACAAGCAAACAAAAAGCCCAAGACAAAAACAATGTTGTCTGTCTCATCTATCATTTTATAGGGCTTGGTACCACCCACATATTTTGGATAACGAGCTAGAGAGATGGATAAAGCAAGCAAAGATTAACTAAGACTGACAAAATTCATTCTCTTGACCTCTAAAATAGAATACACCACACAGATGGGCAGCCTGATTTTGTCACAGCCTTGCACCATGTGTAGTCACTTATATTTGTGCAAAAGATTTGTGAAGTAGGTGTAAAATTCCACCAAAGCAGAATGGTAGCTTTTTACAACCAATTTGCAATTGTTTTGCACAGGGCAAATGTCATAGTGTAGATCTGTGATGAAAAGGCCCACAATCTACTTCCACAGCTGAACCTAATGACTGCATGACTGAACCTAATCCTGACCTCAAACTGTTTAGCAGGCTAGCCTATTATGAAGGATGAAACTGAAGCTCACTAAAGTATTGTTTTCCAAGCTCCCTTTTGAATTATCATGTGCTCTATTTTACCACCTGTAGAAATATCACTCATTATCACCTGCTACTCTGCTATATCATTAGCAGAGAAGGCTTGAGAAACCTGCTTTTCACAGTCTCCCAAAATAAATAGTTTTAAAACAAGTACCTCTCATCTCATATCCTACAGCCCATATATTCTGTCAGTTAAGGCTGAAATGCATTTAGACAGCTTCTTTTGTTTGGCTGATGTTTAAAATAGATTGGGCATGTTCTGTGTCTCCCTGTATGTACTGTACCGCTCCACAAGCACTAATGGCACTCAACAAATGCTATCAATGAACAAATAATAAAGTATAAAGTATTTGGAAGCTACACACGTAACATATTGAAAACAGAATTACAAAGGAGCATTGTTTGATTAGAAAGCTTCAATGTGATTTGTAATCATTCTTTTCTGACTTGCTATGAGATGGACCGTGGTTCTTCTCAGCAAGCATTATTAGTTATTGCATGTAACATGGACTGAATCTCAGTTTCAATCATTGTGATTTGTACATAGGCCTGGATTCAACAAGGTATTGAAGTATGTGCCTCACTTTAAAATGGTGCATAGTCCCATTGATTACAACCGGACTACACCCAGTCTTAAAGTTAGGCATGTGTTTATATACCTTGCTGAATTGGGACCATGATCAAATTTTCATCCAGGGGCCTTGTAACTAGTAAAAAACCACAATAGCTTTGGAAATATTTATTTTCTAGACAGTATCCACTCTAGACACTTAGGAGCTAATGAGAAATACTGTGAGCTAATTTAATCTTGAATTTTGGGAGTCTCTTGGACTCTGGGAAAGACTCTGGTCTCTGCTCTTTTTTCATTGCTGCATAAACTATTTATTCTCCACAAGTTTCATTACCCTAAGGAAGCATGAGAGCCAACTGTGGAGTTGATCAGGCCCTTAAAATAGAGACAGCTGGAGAAAGGAGTTTAATCTAAGAAAACAGTGAACATTTCTATGCCAAGTTGGAATTAAAGTTACTGTTGCTTTTGTTGCATGGTGAATGTCTGTTTAGAATAAAAAAGATTTTCTGAAAAACATAACTGTGGGAGGAAATATTTACAGCCAAGGAGGATTTAAAGTATTTGTATATAAATACACATCTCTAACTGTTTATTTACAGAGGAATGATCTTTATGTACTTATCTTCACAAATAAACCATATATACATAACATACAGAGCAACATTTTCAGAGCTGTACATACACAAATACACTCGGAAAAATTATATGCATGTTTATGTATGCAAATTGGCCAATTTTGCGTGCAGTTTTGAAAAGTTTGCCCATAATAGGTGTTCTGTAAGAGCTAGATTTTAGCTTTAGACATTCTCCTGAGCAAGGGGTGGTGTGTAAGTGGCCCCAACTCAGGAATAGCCCTAGGAAGCACAGTCATGCAGGGATAATTCTCTGAGGCACACTTTCCTCTCTGTTTCCCCCTTGCTCCCAAGTGCTAGTAATTTACTGCTGGCCTATATTGGAGTCAAATTACTCCCGGCTTTGCGCTGGTTCGGCTACTCTGGTCAGTGAGCAGCAGAGTGGAGCCATGGCTCCACGCATTCCCATCCATGCCCACCAACTCTGAGGAGGGAGTCAACAGGCGAGTAGCTTCACTTATTCCTGTGCAGCTGGACCCATGATCTAACTAGCTTCCATTGGTGCTTAAGGGGAGTTCTTAATGTGCCTGGCTCCCTTATATGTACATGTACTGGTAGACCAAGCTACAATCTATCCCTAAGTATATAAGACACTATATGAAAGTTTCCTGTCATCTCATGCAGCTTGTGGGAAATCAGTGTTATATAGATTATAATATGTTGTCGAACTGCAGCACTTGGCTGCAACACAGAGTTATGATAAAAGAAAAAAAATAGTTCCGAAAAGTCCTTAACCGACAGCACACAGATTGAATTATTCAAGCTTTCCCAGAAGCAACCCCAAGACTGCAGACTGAAGAGAAGATAGCCGGGTATGATAAATCTCTTTTTCGAGCTGTGTTGAAGGAAAAAGTGGAACCCATATGCAGGAAATGGTTCATATAACTTGGAGAAGCCTCAGCTACACTGAGAAGCAGTCTTGGCAGGCCTGTGAAGTTTTTCATATTGTTATTGGCAGGCACTTGCATACAACTGTGGTACCTTCAATTGCTGAGGTACCACATTTCGCAGAGTTTTGTTATGGATAATTAAGCAACAAGCAGAGCAACCCTTGTTTACTCTTTATGTTACAGGAGCATTAATTGAGAAATAAGCAAGTGGGTAGAAATAACCAATTGGCTCAGCAGTTTCTCATGATCTCAGAAAATTGCAGTCTGTTCCCATTTCTCATCTACTTTTTTTTTTTTAATCAGAGACTGTAGTATCTATTCCATATAAGGAATTTAATATATCTAAAAGGAATAATTTATTTACTTGCTGTATGTTTCATATTAGAGTATACGATTTGCAGATGTCACTGTCAATGAATAATTCACCCCAGAATTTGGCCCAACTCTCAGACCTTCCTTCTCAAAAGGCACTCAGAATTATATTCATATTGATGATAATATTATACACATAAAATCAAGAATAGAGAGGAAACCTGTGACATTATTCCATATTGGTATCTATGCATATGTATAACTTCCAAGAAGATAATTCAGTATCATACATGAAACCTATGGCAATATCAAAAGTACCTGTTTAGTTATGATGGAAATAATAAATTGTCATTAAATCTCACAGAAACAGACATCTTTCCAGAGGAAAAGAATTTTATTGTAATAGCCATTTAATTAAAAGCATACACCAGGAGGCCCATGCATGTATGTATATTATAAAATTTAGACAAAAAAAGGAAACACACTGTATATACTACACTGACTGTGCCAAAAAATGGGATTTGTTGTTCTTATCATTTTTCCTCACTACAGACCCCCTCAGGCTCAGGCTTTATTTGTGTGAACGGCTAGAATATTCACAGAATATTCAGAGTCTCTGCCGTTTTTTCAATTTATCCCATTATTCAGCCAAATTGCTTATAGATTAGTACAGTGTAGGGAGATGATGAGATCCTTGATTTATATTCCATTTGTAAGCAAATCCATCATTAAAGAAGGTGACTAGAATCTCTCCCACATGCTAATCAGAATAAAGATGCTGGATAACCATGTGGTGGCCAGCTGACATGTTGAGTCTAGTTTCAAGTCACATATTTGGACATTCAGCATCCCAAACAACCAATATGGCAAGTTTACCCCAGAGCAATATGGAGCAAACCATAGCTGGAGAGTTTTTCTCAGTGTGTGTCACTAAACTAGCAAAAGCTGCTTGGAAGTTATGTAAAGCTGCGGTCTCTCTCTAGACAATGAGTCTCCACCACATCCACCACTTGTGAAAAAGCAAGTGGAAATCAGGCACCTGTATTTACTCGGATACTCAACAAAGGGTTAACAGAGAGTATCATGTATTTCCAGTTGAAATCCAGCCCCAAACAAGTACATCACAGCTAATTATGGATGACTGTGGAGCTCAGAGGAGGCTGTGGAAAATCAATTTTCCAATAATAAAGAGAAATCACAGTGTGCTGAGTGAGATGGTAGTCCTTGATAACCAGTCCATTTCAGTTGTGGAAGATTTGTGCTTTGGTTGACTGATCAATCTACTGGAGTGTCATTACCAGTTTCTCTCTTGTGATTTATTTATTTATTTTGCTAGCAAAATTGTCCTTTATGCGCCAGCAGTGGTTACATTTACATAGTACTTGCAGAGCACCATATGCTGCAGATATATTGTGTACACGACATGATCCTTAAGAGAACAGAAAGAACTGCCCCAAAGAAATGACAATTTAAGTGAAGACCATGGAGATAAAAACATAACAAAAAAATGGAGCGATGGGGAAGAACAAGAAGAAGTCAACAGGATCATGGATTTTCCTACCAACTAGGAAAAACCACAGCAGCTTCAGAAATATTTATTTCATAGACATTATCTATCCTAGACACTTAGGAACTAGCTTAGGATTAGTAATGCATAATATATCTTTAGAGTTACACTTTTATAAGCTATGACTTTGATGCACCAAAGGAGTTGGGTGTGATGATGCTGAGTGTCACAGTGCCTAAGTTTTAGGTGCCTAGAAAAATGACTGTGATTCACAAAGCCTGAATTCGGCGTGTAGGGTATATCTACACAGCGTTCTGAAGTCCATGGAAGCAAGCCTCCCAGCCTGGGTTGACAGACTCAGGCTAGCAGGGCTCACACTAGTTGTGACTCAGGCTGGAGCTTGGACTATGAAGCCCACCGCCTCCCCAGGCTTCAGAGCTCAACCTCCAGTCCAAGCCACAACTCCAAATCACTGTCTACACAGCTATTTTTAAAGTACTAATGTGACCCTTGCGAGCCCAAGTTGTCGACCTGGGCTGGGAGGCTTGCTCCTGGCTCCAGAAAGCTCTGTAGGAATATCAATAGGCTTCCACTAAAATGGATGGGAAGAGAGAGTCACCTTAGAGTTTGATTCACAAAAATCAGCCTGCTATGAAGGAAGCAGGGGCAGCTCCAGGGGTTTTGCCACCCTAAGCAGCCAAGAAAAAAAAAAGCAGCTATCTCAGTCTGTGGCAATTCAGCTGGAGGTCCTTTGCTCCGAGCGGGAGAGAGAGACCCTCTCTGCTGAATTGCCCCCGAATACCTGAACGTGCCACCCGGCTCCAGAGTGGCAGCCCCAAGCACTTGCTTGCTAAACTAGTGCCTGGAGCTGGCCCTGCTTCCTTCACCCTAGCTGCATCTACAGTGGGGTCTAGGTCAACAGAGCTACATTGCTCAGAGGAGTGGATTTTTCACATCGCTGAGTGACATAGCTAGGTCGGTCTACATTTTAAGGGTAAACCAGACCTGGGTGAAACTAAACTTCTTGTTGTTCAAACTGGGGGGGGGGGGAAGAGGGCATAAACAGAATAAATAATGAAAAGTTAATATAAATTTTGTTAAGATTCTTTTTTTAATCATCCAAGCTGGCTGTTGGTACCATAAGTACAGAAATATTTTTTTGGGGGGAGGAGGAGGTTAAGCATGGGGTTTTTAATATGATTTTCAACCTGAGTGTCCCTTTAACAATGACAGCATGGGCCCATGAGCTTGTAATTTGCTAATCTGCTTTCCAAAAAGCTTAGTTCATTTTCCAGAATGTATATAGCGCTTTGTCTCCCCACCGTCTTCCCTCTTCCTTCCTTTGTCTTTTTTCAAGTTCCATTCCTCTTGGCCATCTCTGTCCTCTGCAGATAACTCGTAGCTTAACTACACTAGAGGCTGCTCGGTTCTGTCCTTTCCCTTTACATATAGATAAGTCCCCAGATATTTCTTGACAAACTAAGTGCTAATTAGCTGAGTATAGCAAGTGGATTGTTGGGCAAGCCCACAGGGCTGTGCATCACCCGTTTTAAACCAGCATATCTCCCCTTGTCCTTTATTGTCTGCATAACTACAGGATTCTCCAATAGTCTGCTTCCCCGCCCCAACGTCTTTGACGTTTCAGTGATGATAGAAATAGTAACTTACTCAGGGCCTGCTCCAGGGGTTTTGCTGCCCCAAGCAGCCAAAAAAAAAAAAAGAAAACCCCGCGATAGCGATCTGTGGCAATTCAGTGGCTGGTCCTTCGCTCCGAGCAGGAATGAGGGACCCTCCGCCGAATTGCCGCCAAATAGCTGAAAGTGCCGCCCCACTCTGGACTGGCCGCCCCAAGCACCTGCTTGATAAGTTAGTGCCTGGAGCAGGCCCTGGAAGGAAGCTGCCTAAGCTAGCCAATAAGGGTACCTGCTGAGCCTCTCTCCTCTCTCATGCAGATAGGCCCTTATCTCTGCTAGTAATTCTCAGTATGAACCATTTTTCTGGAGTTAGGTGCCCATGCAATTTTAGCAAGAAGCAAGGGGACTGGGACCAGAGTTTCAACTCTAACCACCAGACTTGTATGTTCTCTCACTGGACCAAATGACTCTAATTATTTATCTGGAGTTCAAAAGCTTTAACAGTACAGATTGAGGAGTATATCTATCCTCATCAGTATATCCATAAGAACATAAATATAAGAACATCCATACTGGATCAGACCAATGGTCTATTTAGCCCAGAGTGGCCAATGCCAAATGCTTCAAAGGGAATGAATAGAACATGCAATCATCAACCAATCCATCCCTTGTCATTCACTCCTAAGTTTCTGGCTACAGAGGCTAGGGACACCCAGAGCATGGGGTTGCATCCCTTCATATCCTAGCTAATTGTCATTCATGGACTTGTCCTCCATGAACTTATCTAGGCCTTCTTTGAATCCTGTTATAGTTTCGGCCTTCACAACATCCCCTGACAACAATTTCCACAGGTTGACTGTGCGGTGTGTGAAGTAGTACTTTCTTTTTTTGTTTAAAACCTGCTGCCTATTAATTTTATTGGGTGATCCCTGGTTCTTATATTATGTGAAGGAATTAATAACATTTCCTTATTCACTTTCTCCATACCAGTCAAGATTTTATAGACCTCCTAGCCATCTTTTTTCCAAGCTGAAAAGTCTCAGTGTTTTTAATATCTCCTCATAGGGAAGTTGTTCCATAACCCTAATCATTTTTGTCATCCTTCTCTGTACCTTCTCCAATTCTAATTCATCTTTCTGGAGATGGGGTGAACAGATCTGCATGCCACATACAAGGTGTAGGCATACCATGCGTTGATATAGTGGCATTGTGATATTTACTGTCTTATTATCTATTCCTTTTCTAATGGTTCCTAATATTCTGTTAGCTTTTTAGACTGCCACGGCACAATGAGTGGATGTTTTCAGAGAACTATCCACAATGACTCCAAGATCTCTTTCTTGAGTGATAACAGCTAATGTAGACCCCATCATAGCTGGGATTACATTTTTCAATGTGCATTATTTTGTATTTGTCAACATTGAATTTCACCTGCCATTTTGTTGCCCAGTCACTCAGTTTTGTGAAATACCTTTGTAACTCTTCATAGTCTGTTGACTTAACCCAGAGCACAATGGTTAGAGCACTCACCTATTAGATGGTAGATCCCTCAGGTGGAGGGAGAACTTGAACTGGGGTCTTGCATATCCCAGGTGAGTTTCCTAACCACTGGGATAAATGTTATGAGGGAGGTCCTCATCCTCCTTTCCCAACCCCAGCTATTTTGTGTGAACTCACCTGAGAAGCCCAGTCTGGTAGGTTTGCTCAGAGGGCATCTACCAGCTCGGGCCCTGCAAGTGACATCCAGCCACACTCTTTGCATGTCCTCAGTAAAGTGCATGACAACTTTTTAGGTTTTTACATTTGTTTTTGTTCTTCTTTGGAATAAAAACAAAACTTAAAATATTGTTGTGGAACATAATTAGTGGAAACATCCAATTTTTAGATCAAAAAGTTCAGGTTTTTGGTCTGAAGTTTCTCTCCGGAAACAATCAGAGAATGCACCTTGGACCTCAGGAATCTCCCATCAAAAACTTTGTTGTAATCAATACATCATTACAAATTTCAGCTTTGGTGACACAGAGTATTTGACAACTAAATATTTAATCAAAAATGTTCCGATCAGGTCTAATCCCCAATTTACACATCTTCTACTTGCACTGCCTCCCAAAATGTGTACTACACAAGAAATTGTACTCAGTACAAGCTTTTGAAAATTTGACTTGTCTTGCAGGCACTGTGATACGTTAAACTAGACATGGACCTAACGGGCAGATTTCCTCCTGTAGAAACTTTTCCAAAGTAAAAGGTGAGGACTGTTGATGGAAAGTGGTGATTTGATTTGCATGGTCATCCTAATTGTTCATCTATTTTGTCTCAAATTTTCTCAAATAATCAGACTATCATTGACTTTTTTGTTTTTGATACACCTAGTACTTAGATTTCTTTAGTTCACTGGTCACACTTCTGGGCTCTTGTCAATTTCAGCCTAGCAGTTTGTGGTCCTTGCGTCAACTGAAAAAGAGCTGATCCCCCCCACTAAGCAGATTTCTAGTTAAAAGTAAAATGCAAATTGGTTTGATCTGAGCCTCTTGAATCTGTAAAATTGGTCTGGAAACAAATGAGAAGAGAGACTTCCTTATGAGCTTTATGGTACTTCCAGTTTCCAGTAAGAAATACCACAAGGAAAAGTTTTCCCTTGGCATTTTACATTTCTGTTTATAGGCCAGGCTGGAACTAGGAAATATAAAGATGGGTGCAAAATGAAATGTAATTAGGACTAGGGTATCCCAGCTTTTCTGAACCTCAAATCTGATTTGATTTGGACACACTTTGCATTTTGGATAAAGTTTTAAGTCAGTTCTTATTTTATGCAAACTCATTTGCCCATTCCAAGTCTGACAAAGAATCTCTCAGTAGTGCCATCAGGGAAAGTGGTCTCTGGCAGGTTCAGCTTTTGGTGGTAAGGTTAGTGGGCAGACGTAGCTGACAAAATCAGGCACTCGCCAACCCACACTGACCAAATGTGGTGAGTTTCCAGCAAAACCCTTCAACACGATGAATCCATGCTGAGGAGGTGTTTGCTCTGCAGATGCTGAAGAAAAGTTATTATTAATATGGATTCTGGGAACAGTCTAAGCAAAGTCTGTGGTTACAGAATTATGTATGACAATTCACAACCTCACAATTTCAGCCACAAAAACAAAACCAGTTCTTCATTTATTTGATTACTTAACAGCTTTTTGGGTTAAGTACGGTAAGTCTCTAAAGCCATGATTATATTTGTTTTAAGCTTCACTCCTACTCCCGCTATACAGATGAAAATACTTTGCACAACTGAGGTCATTATAGTAATACATTGCTACATTCTATTACTGCAGCATTTGACTCCTAGAACTGAAATTCATTGTTAATTTGGGGCCCCATTTTTAGAGTTAGCCACCTAACTTGCTCCACAGATTGAAGAATGCACCCACTGCATGTACACAAATTCCCCGCGTGGACATTAAAAAACGGTATTTGTTCATGGAAAATAGACAGTTATATTTGCAAAAAGGTCTCTTTATTAGTACAATGGTCTCTCGTAAAACCTTTCTTCTGGTTTGAATGACTCTTGTTTAATCCCGTAAAACCTTTATTATGGTACCTCTGTATTTGCAATGAAATAGTAACTATTTTACCATCACAATGTCTGTTTGTGTATATAAATAGAAGCTGCTGAAAATTTGGTCCTATATAATAAATATTATATTATACTATGAAGAGGGAAACTGTTTTTCACGGACATTCACTTCATACATTTTTGTAATCAGCATGATAGTCCTAAAGAAGCACAGCAACAAAAATTCCCTTCGAGCCTGTAAACTTGTTCAGTCAATTATTTCCTGACAGATTCTTGGTGTTTATCCCATTTATAGTTAGATCAATTTTTTTTCTGACAGATATGTTGTTTTACTAACAGGTACTTTATATCCCATCTTTCAAGTAAATGACCACTACAGTTATGTTCTACCAGAATGTTCTTGCTATCTGTCTCCGGAACTGAGCACCTAGAGGTAGGTGGCAGGGTGTTCTTGATGGACAACTGTCAGGCCGCAACTCAGCAAAACACTTGAGTACATGCTTGACTTTCATCACATGCTTAAATTCTACTGAAGTCAAATGGAACTACTCACGTGCTTAAAGTTAAGCACATGCTTAAGTGCTGTGGTGAATTAGGGCCTTGGTTCCAGAAATCTTTCTCACTTACAGCCCTCCAGAGCTCAGTTTGGACAATTATTATGGTGGTGCAGAAAAGACATTTGCTCATTCTGGTCTTTTCTTAATTTGGTCCTGTAGGCAGCAGCTGTTTCATTCATCAGTTGGTGGGAGTGATAGCTATTGGGGTGGAAGTGGTAGCTATTGGGGTGAAACTGATTTACACCAATTGTTGTCATGAGTATTTTTCTGCATTATGCACCCAAGTAGCTGTATTATGTACTCAAGTATTAGAATGATATGAGCAGAATGAATAATAAATAAGATTCTTCACACTACTCTATTTAACTACCTCTAGCATCCTCTCTAACATCTAACAACACCCCTGCTTTTCTAATAAAAGCATCTTGAGTAGGGAAAGAACTTAAATTGTTATTGTTAGGAAATTTACAAAGTATACTTTTCCTTTCAAGTGCTAAAAGCCTATTGTTATGGAGGTACCTAATAATAACCTCATAGTTAGGACTGTATTCTAAAATAGACGTACTGGAACATGAACTCTGTTGTTTTGTTTTTCTTTTTTCCTAAAAGTGCTAGTTGTTATGCCCTTTCAATTGCTATATAGTTTGGTTTCCCCTTATAAAATTTGGTAAAGAGGTTTGTCTTGAGTGGATTTGGTGCAACATGTAACTTAAAAAAAAAGTGTAAGGTAGTTTTTAGCCATTGTTAATAATTTCTGAAAGCTTCTGTGCCACTAACAAAAAGTTTTATGTTCAGCTTCTGACACATAAGAATGTAGCTGCACCTGCGTATAACTGAGAAGAGTTCCTATGGCACTGTTGTCATGGTATCTTTCCTCAATCTGAACCTTAGAGTCCAAAAGTTGGGGTACCAGCATGAATTCCCCTAAGCTTAATTACCAGCTTAGATCTGATACACTGCCACCACCCAAAAATATATAGTGTTTTGGGGCACTCTGGTCCCCTCAAAAACCTTCCCTGAGGACCCCAAGACCCAAATTCCTTGAGTCTTACAATACAGGGGAATAAACCATTTCCCTCCCCTTCTCTTCCCCTCCAGGTGTTCCCTCCCTGGGCTCCTGGAGAGAGAGACAGATTCAAGCTCCGTGAATCTAAAACAAAGGGATTCCACCCTTCTCCCCTCCCTGTTAAGTACAGACTCAATTCCCTTGAGCCTCAACAAGGGGAAAAAATCAAACAGGTCTTAAAAAGCAAACTTTTAATAAAAAGAAAGTAAAAAAGTAAAAGTTATCTCTGTAATTTAGATGGTAAAAGTTACAGGGTCTGTCAGCTTATAGAAACTGGAGAAAAAGCCTCCTCCAGCAGAAATACAATTTAAAATACTTCCAGCAAACTATACATTTGCAAATACAGAAAACAATCAAAAGACTATAACCGCCTTCTCTACTAAATACTCACTATTCTGAATATATAAGAGACTGTAACAGGGAGATTGGCAAGAAACCTGGTTGCACGTCTAGTCCCTTCCAGGACACAGAGAGAACAAAGCAAAACCTAAAAAACACAAACAAAGGCTTCCCTCCACCAAGATTTGAAAGTATCTTGTTTCCTGATTGGTCCTCTGGTCAAGTGTCCGGTTCACTGTTTGTTAATCCTTTACAGGTAAAAGAGACATTAATCCTTAAATATCTGTTTATGACAACTGTGGATGGATAAAATCTTTTCCCTCAGGAGCTGTGCTTCTACCCTCCACAGATCTATCCTTCTTCCAACATGTGCACCCCATTTTAAACATTTAAAAACCTTGGAAATTAATACACAAAAACTTTTATGTGACATTTAGAGTTGCTATACATATAACACATCTGAGAGGAACCCACAAAAGCAAGAAGATCATAGAATCATAAAATCATAGAATCATAGAAGATTACGGTTGGAAGAGACCTCAGGAAAAGATGAGCAGTTAAACCACCTTAAAAATAGATACTCAATCTTCCACCCACAGGTACACATCTTATCATTACCACATCTACCATATACCACAGATCCCCCATTCACAACTGCCTCTTAAGGATGCCAGTCTTACATTATCTTTTTTTATCAAGCTGCCCTCTCCCTTCACTATATACTACAACATCAAACATATCTAACTGAGACTATTGGGAATGAATAGTTTGGTAAAGGGGTGTGTCGAGGTGGGAGGAGTTAAGATTGTAGTATATGGTGTGTGGTGTACTGAAGTTGTGGTAATGGTAAGAGATGTACCTGTGAGTGGAGGAGAATCTACTGTAAAGAAGATTTAATCATTTCTGTGTTTTTTGTGGGTTTGTGTCAGCTATATGCATAGCGACCCTAATATCTTCACAACTAAGTTTTTGTGTATTCTTCCAGCATTAGATTTTCAGTGTAACAGTGCCTGAAATTGTTAAAAATATGTAGAAATAGATTCTACTTAATTCTCTAAATTATTTCTTGAGATCAGTTTAGTTCAGTTCAATTTGATGGACTGTATTTCTGAGCTTCACTTTAGACTTTGTATTGAGTACTGTGTGAAAATACATCTAGCAGCCAAAGCTGCAAATAAGCTGAAGTCATAAAGAAAATATCAAACATAGCAGTTGTAAGACACAGGAGCACTACACATAAAATGAATGTGCAGTGCTCCAGCTCTGCAGGACTGGTGGTAGGGCATTCTCAGTGGAGGGCCCGTGCCTCTGAAACCTGCTTCCTTTGGCAAGCCTCCAGAGACCGAGTTTGGCGAATTTCAGAGCGCAATGTAAGGCCTGTCTGTTCAGTGAAGCAGTTAAATGACCGTTAGATTATTCTTAGCAATAGGATATGGTGGGGTGTGTATGTGTGTCTGTGTGTATGTGTGTGTGTACATGTGTGTGTTTGTTTATAAAGTTCTTGATTATAAACTGTCTTACATTTTATCTAATGTGTTGGATTATTTTCAACAAATGTAGTAACACAGATGCCACAAAAGGGATGGAGGGGGGTTAATTAATTAAATAATTAGCTAATTAGATTTACTTCATTTTAAATCAACAAACATTACACTATTTAATGAGAGTCCAATATAATAATATTCTAAGTCACAGATTCAGGATAACTATTTTCCTTCTTAGCAGAGAGCACAGTTTTCAATCAGTTCTGAATACAGACCCTCCTCTCATGCATTCCAACTGTTCTTTATTAAGTTCATTGTTCAGTTTTCTAACCTGAAGTTCTCTGCTTCAACTACAGATAGTTTAGTTTAAAAAAATAATCCTTGAGTGTTGGAGAGAAATGAGATCTTGACTTTTTGGTTCTCAACCCCACTATGGCAGTAAAGTTGACAGATCTGGCCCTCTGAGCAGCTCCCAGTGGTATAGAGTTCACACAACAGCTCTGTGCCACTCCCTTGCAGTTCTTAATACTGGGAGAAAGCAGGCATGACTGGGGAGTCCCTACTTTCCAGAGACCCCTGGTTGCCGAAACATCTCCTTGAGGTTTTGGGCCGCGGACACTAAGTTAAGGTGAGCTGCCCTAATTTACAACAGGGTTTGGGCAAGCCCCTGGATCAGGGGAATATATGGGTGCCTTTAAAGCATTGATTTTGCTGAATCAGACTAATGATTATTTTGAGAACTATCTATTTTCCACTGTATATCTGTATAATATAGATTTTCAATAGATTTTCATAGGTACTCTTGCCAACATCATTGAAATTATAGGGAGGTGTGTATGTGAATGTGTATGTACACATGTGAATAAACACATACATACTCTCTAGAGCTGGTCAGAATTTTTTTTCCCTGAAGAAAATTTCAACTTTTTATCAAAAAAATGAAAATTTTGGCTTCATTTGGCTTCGCTTTCACTGAAAACAATGGAAGATGGTGACGATTTTGAAAAGGGCAAGTCTGCATAGATTCACAGATTTTAAGGTGAGAGGGACCGTTATGATTATCTACTCTGATTGCCAGAATAACACACGCCATAGAATTTCACCAAGTGATTACTGCATTAAATCCATAATTTCTGGTATACAGCATATCATTTAGAAAGACATCCAATCTTGATTTAAAGACTTCAGATGACAAAGAATCCATAACCTCCCTAAGTAAATTGTACCAAAGGTGAACTACTCTCACTGCTAAAAAATTTTTGCTTTATTTCTATCCTAAAATTTTCTAGCTTCTGCTAGATTAAAGAGTTCTCAGGTATCAGAAATTGTCTCTCCATGTAGATACACATAGATTGTAATTAAGTCACCTCTGAGCCTATTCTTGGATTAAATTAAATAGATGGATCTTCTTTAGTCTCTCACTGTAATGCAGGTTTTCCAGATATCAAATCATTCTTGTAGCTCTTTTCTGAACCATTTCCAACTTGTCAACATCCTTTTAAAAGTATAGACACTAACACTGGACACATCGTTTCAGTGATGGTCTCAATATAAAATAATACATCCATACTTCTGCACAATATTCTCCTGCTTATGCATCCAAGGATTGCATTTGCTCTCTTAGACATTGCATCATTCTGGGAGCTCATGTTCATTTTATCCACTGTGATCCCTAAATCCTTTTCTGAAACACTGTTTCCAAAGTACAGTCCCGTATTCTATTAGTGTGATCTACATTCCTGGTTGCTAGATGTATGACCTTGCAAATGACCTCTCCCTACCATTATTTGCCCCTCCACTACTGTTTCTGTCATCTGCAAATTTTATGATTTTGTCTTAAGGAGAAGATTCACCAAACTCTGTTAACAAAAACTGTCAGTTATGAAAAATAATGACAAAAAATGGCCCTTAATCCTAAATACTTAAATTTCAAAAGTTATCCATTGCACCAAATCTACTCACCAGAGATGACAAGAGAGAATGACAGACTATGTGTGAGTGTGTGTGTGTGTGTGTGCGCGCACGAGCACAGAGAAATGTAGGATGTGCAGGATGAAAGGGAAAACCGGGACATGTGTGTGCCAGGGAATGCAGTAAGTGAAGGAGGGAGAAAATATTTGGGGTAGTGCAGGGGAAGATAGGGAAGTGCAAGAGGCCTGGAAACCTAGGGGACAGGAAGGAGGGGGATATGGGTGCACACTCTAGGGGGATCACACGGTTCTGGTGAAGCAAAGCATTTGTAAACCAGCTTCAGTGGCCACTCTGCTCTGGATGCTTTGCTCTGGTCACAGTAGCTCGGCCCTGTAGTGACACTTGGGGGAGGGAAGAAGTCTAATCTGTTCTTACAAAATAATTTTAAACTAATTTGGGATTGAAATCACTAAAGTACCTTCATCATAATCATATGGTTTCTGTATGGTATAACTATAGGGCAGAGTTCAAGTTGTTGGGTGTCCTGACTGTATTGCCATACATTAAATGTTTGCATTTCTTTTATGTTTAACCTTAACTGTACATTTTCCTAAACTTAACACCATAACTTTTGGGTACTGCTGGTCCCGCCCAGGTCTACTTTTTGATAGTTATACCATCAGCTGTAATGATTTTACCTTAAATTACTAATATTAACTCACAACATTAACTCCATTTTAGTGTAGTGTTTGAGATTCTGTGTGGCTATAGACATCACTAAAGACAGCTGGACTGAGAAAGAGAGAGAAGATGAGGTAACATATTTGTGCGTGCATTAGTAACCAATTAAAAAAAATACTGCTTTTTGTTGTGTAGGCTACTGAAGCTTTATCATAAATCTGAGGCAATATATATTAAGGAATATTTTTGTATTATTTTAATGTACCTATTCATTCTAACACTACACACAAAAATTAATGCAGCAGGCTCACTTTTATGGAAAACGATGTAGCCTCTGAGGCAAAAAAGTAGTTGTCCTCTTTTTCTCTTTGCTGAATATGGAAATAAAAGGGCAAGTTAAATGTTATTTTCAAGAAATCATGCACATCCGTGGAGCTGCTTATGGACTAAGGATGTACTTTGTAAGGACTGTGTGTCCTTGTACAAAATATTAAATTTTGTTTATCAGTTTGGCAATATAGCCATTGAACTCTATGAGCTCCCTCTGGTGACCAGCACCTGAACATTATTCTGATTTTAGGACCACAGACTATATGTGATAGAAAACAAGGCTGATTTAGATGCACAGTGCTATGGGCTCCAGCCTGCCAGAGATTACATATATCTTCATTTAAAAACAGATTCTTTCTTATTTTGAAGATGATAATTCTCTGGATTTGAGGAGGATATAGACTCTGTCTATTTCTTCCTTTGGCTATTCACCTTGTGTTCAGCTTGCCTTTTAGGAAGCCAGCAGGGGAGGGCACTTCTCAGATCTCCTTTCCAGAGTCGTTTGACCCCACCTTTGTAAATAGCACTTTATCTTTCCTGTAACTGATGGTGAACCAGATGCAACATCAAAAAGCAAAGATGTCTGTAAAACACAATTATTTTTTAATATCCCCAGCTGCGAGAATATAGCTAAAAACATGTTAAGAATAGATGAGACTTATCAATCATACAAATAGGTAACATAATTCCTAAAAATTGACAAAAAAGATACTTTTCTTCCTTTCACTTACAATACAAAGCTGCATTTTGCAGAAACCTGAGAGCCTTAGGTCTTGTCTATACACAAAAGTTGTACCACTTGAACTATATCTAATGGATATACACTAATGATACACTTAAAGTAGTACAATCCCAAACTGGTAGGCACAGTTAAATCTGTATAATCTGTGCTTGTGCTGGCCTGGTTTATTCCCATAAGAGAATGGGAATAAGCTGTACCAATATGAGTCACCTTTATACTGGTATAGCTGTGACAGCGCAAAGGGCTGTACTGGTATTATTATTTCAGTAACCAACATTGTTGTATTGGTACAGGCCCTGGATAAAGACTGAATAGGAAAAACTTAAGTCCAAAGGACCCAAAAGGAGAGAGCTGAAGGTTACTATAAGTATAAGGATTCTTATCTTACTTAGTCTGCTGCCCAGGGGCTGAGTTCTTGTGAGGCAGCGTTTCTCTCCAAGTGAGAAAGAAAGGTAGAAGCTTACACGTCCTTAGTCAAAGTAAGAGGATATGCTCAAGCGTGGGGAAGAAACATGGAAGTATACACAGCATACTCTCTGTGTCTTTCTAACTTCCTATACCCCTGTATTTTAAGTGGGAGGAGAGAAAATAGTGTGTTTTATTCCCCTCAAATAAAAATAATTACATATCAAAAGGAAAACCAGAAGGAATCTGCTTTTATACAGTTCGCTATAAAGCCCCTTTACGTTTCCTTCTTCCAGGTGCTAGCATCTTCTAGTAGGTGAACTTGTAAGCTGCTACATTGCACTTGTCCACACTTGAGAGAATCAAAGTATTATTTAAGGACCAATGGACTACAGATAGCACTATGGATATGTCATAATTCCTGGAATTGCAGCAAAAGCAGATGTCCCGCTGGGTGGCCCCCAAATTTAGCAGTGTCTACGCCTACATTTTTCATGTACGGTTTCATGTACCAAATTTTATTACATCTAACAAGTATTTAGGGATCTGCTGTCCTAACAAAGGTTTGTTTGTCTGTTTGTTTGTTTGTTTGTTTGTTGTTTGTTTGTTTTAGCACATTTCCCCTCTACAGACCTGCCAATATATTTTTCCAGGTAGATGGAAACACAGATTCTGAGTTTGGCCAAATCTTAGAGTCCTTGCTCAGGCAAAATTTCAGTTGAAATGGGTGAGCTCCTTGAGCATTGTAGAGTTACTGTCTAATGAATGTTAGTTCTCCCAAATAGGAGAAATTCACTTCATTTCAGAATCTTTCTCAGCTTCATTTCCTTCCAAGGCTCATTAATTTTTAAAAGAGCCAATTTTCTTACCTCGGCTACTTGGTAAGTGATGTTGGATTAACATAATGTAACAATAATTATATTTCCAGTTGGGGAAGAAGAGAGAAGTATGACAAAGCACAATTGCTTAACCAAAGAGTTTGGATAAGTATTCAAATCAAATGAAAAATCAGTGGTCACATACAATTTCATGGCGGTCACTACGGTGTATAAATTGGCCATTTGATGCTTCTATTACTCAGCAGCGTCCCATAGACACTTGGAACTTCACAGGGGTCTATTATTCTGTTAAGATTCTAATACCATCCCCATAAAAATGTCATCTGAATGCATAGACAGGGAGTGAACATCCCTTCCTTCTCCAAAACCTGTCAATTTCACTCAGCGGCTGCCACAGCTCCCAGGGAATTCAGCTCCATCAGGCAGCCTCACTCCTAATGAATCTGCCCCTAAACCATGGACCTTAAAAGCACTGTGGTTGGCAGCAGCCAATCAGGAATCCAGGAAGGGTCCAGTGGAAGCCTAGCCTTGGATTTGCCAAAAGTCTGTCAAACCCAGATGTTTTGGGCAAAACATTTAGGGCTTGATGAATTGGCATTTGCCAACAAAACTTTATTGTGTCAGAAAATTTCCAACCCATGCTAGAGTCCAGTAGTATACATACACATTAGTCACTTCATTACATTAGAAACCTTTGCAGGTCCACCCATCATTGGGAAGAATCAGCTGGGAACAATTCCAGTCATTCTTCTGCTGGTTTGCATGAGCATAGAGTTTTTAAACACGTTGCGCCAAATTGTATCCTGTCAGTGACATAAACAGGATTACATACTAAAAAGCAACAGAGTCCTGTGGCACTTTATAGACTAACAAATGTATTGGAGCATAAGCTTTCATGGGTGAATACCCACTTCATCAGACGCATAGGATTACATAGTATAATTTATGCCAGAATTTGACTCAGAGAATGAGCCAGTTGTCTTCAAATTGTTGGGTATATTTATTTTCTACCAAGTTATGTCAAAGGGTTTGTACCACTAAAGTGAGCTTTTGCATCCACAACAAATGATGTAAATAGTGTTTGCTTCTGCAAGGTATTTTCAAAGGACAGTACACATAGGGCATAAGTGACAAACATGAGAAGAAATTTACAAATGGCATGAAAATCCTGGAGGCAACAGAGCCAAGAAAATGCATCAGGTACCTCTCAAGAATAACATTGTGTACCTGTTCTTTCAGTTCCTGATCTGCATGTTGATACTCATTGTCTCATTGTTATTCACTTCTCCTTCAGGGCAATAAAAAGCATAACCATTCCACTAGATTGTTGTCAGCCTCAGTTTCAGTGGCTTTTCCATTTTCCGAATCTTTATGTTGAGACAACTAGCCAATAATATTTGTCTTCCCTTTCCTCTCTACCAGGTATTGATTGATTCCTTTTCCTCACTTCCTTATTCTTAGAACCATAGCGTTTAAGGCCAGAGGGACCACCAGATAATCTAGTCTGACCTTCTGTGTATCACAGGCCAACACCACTCAGAACCCAAGCACTAAACCCAACAACCAAAATTAGACCAAATGCTGTTGTTCTACATACCCAAATTTTCTGTGTTCTTCAACTTATCCTAGCAGCAAAACCTGGGCTTCTTAGGCCAGGCAAGGAAACCCTACACTATGATCTGCAACACATCTCAGCAGATGTTGACTTAAGCGTGCTCAGGGTGATTTTTCAGTCACTTATCTTTTAAACTTAGATTTTTTCTCCTGAAATGTAGCAAAGGGACCATTCATCATAAAGGACTATCTATCAACACATGTGAAGTTTGGAGGGCTTGCTCCAGTTGGTTTTGCATTACTGGGTTTAAGAAAAGGTCTTAATTTACTGGAAAGGTGTTTTGTTTTGTTTTTCCATTCTCTAATAGCACAAATATGTACCCTCAGGAGCACAGATAAAGAACTGCACCTGCAGCTGTGGCCAGCCCTTATGTGGGACATGCAAGGCGGAAGGAGTGAAGATCTTTGCATCTTCCCACCCCCTGAAGTGCAACTGCACAAGGAACAATCTTGTGTCAAGTGTGGGCACTTAGACATTTGAGAATATTATGCACAAAGCCACCCAACTGACTTAGGAACACAAGTCCCATTGACACTTGTTTCTTCCGTTTCTTGGTCCCACGGACCCACTAAGTCACTTAGGTGCTTTTGAATATCTCACCTAGATTTTCAGTTGTCATGGAAAACTTTATGCACCAGACGCATCTGGTTTTCAATTGTGCAAGCCAATGTAAGGGTTCAATCAGTGCACTACCCTTGAGTCTGATTTTCAGTGAGTAGGTAAATTAGCCACGCATACATGCACAGCACAGTGCAACTTCCTTCCACATGTTCAGCTATCACTAAAACTACTGTTATTTAAAAACTGCTAAACATGTTCGATATGCATTTTGCAAGGGTTCATAAGTCAACCAAATCAAAACCAGTTTTCACTAGAACATTCCAAAGTCCATCTCTATGATGGAAAATATTTCCTTGCTAAATGTCATTGTCTCTACCTCCAGCATTTCATCACTAGAGGTGTTTAAAAAAGAAAGTCACACAAATTTGTATTTGTATAAGAAGGATTAGACATTCATATGGATAAATGAGAACATGGTTACATCAGAATGGCGATCAGGGTTGGCCACTGCACTGTTTTTATTCTATCTTGTATTTTTTTCCATTTGTTTAAAAATGTTGCAGGAAAAAAATGCGGACAATAGTGTACACAAAAGGCGAGGGCTAGTCAAACATAGATTAAATTAAAGTCACCTAAGTACATTGATTACATAGATTAAAAGCATCATCACCTTTCATCTATACTACCCAGTAGCAGTTGTTTACCTCCCAAGTACTCTCTGGCTTTTGTGTGGCATTTTGGTTTCCATGGCCACAGAAGGTTCTTTTCCTATAATCAAAAACGACCTCCTGTTATAAAAGACTCAGAGCCTTTGCTCAGCAGGCCATTTCCCCCTTTTATTATTCTTTTCTCTTGCCTTCAGGGAAAGCTTTGTGTGAGCAGGACAGAGCACTTGGTTGGTTGGCAGTTGACCTCAGCTGCACACAATGAGTTCTGAGTGCTACCTGAAATATGTGACAAAGAGGAAGGGGTCACTGGCTTAGAGCATTACAAGGGCATGGGTAGGCAACTGTGATGACACATGGCAAATGTCAGTGTTTATCTAATTCAGGAGGATCCCACATGATTGGCAGTTCCTAGTTTTTCTGTATTTTGAAAATGAAAATATGTGAGTTCATTAATTAATAACATTGGTAGGCTTGGAAGATGTAAAAACAAAAAACAAAGAAAAACTCTGCCTGAGATGAAATATGTACAATTTATAATATTATTTTTATTGTTATTATTTTTAGAGCGTGCCTCATTGGTTTAAAGCCATTTTAACTGCCTTCAGGCAAAATTTGTCATGGTATGCAACTGAGTGCTGTGTTTGCTTAAAATACTTTTGACAATGTGACAAAGGAAAGCCTTTAAGTACTTGATGAAGGTAGGCTGATTAGCAAGATTTGGGAACCAGTTAGCAGGTTCCAAGATAATTCCTCAGGATCCAGTGAAACTTACAGTCCTCACTTACAGACAGCCCCCCAACCTGAAGAAAATACTCACCAGCAACCACACACCATACAACAAAAACACTAACCCAGGAACTTATTCTTGCAACAAAGCCCTATGCCAACTCTGTCCAAATATCTATTCAAGTGACACCATCATAGGACCTAATCACATCAGCCACGCCATCAGGGGCTTGTTCACCTGCACATCTACCAATGTGATATATGCCATCATGTGCCAGCAATGCCCCTCTGCCATGTACATTGGCCAAATGGGACAGTCTCTACGCAAAAGAATAAACTGACACAAATCTGACATCAGGAATCATAACATTCAAAAACCAGTAGGAGAACACTTCAACCTCTCTAATCACTCAGTGACAGACGTGAAGGTGGCAATTTTGCAATAGAAAACTTCCAAAACAGACTTCAGTGAGAAGCTGCTGAATTTGAATTAATATGCAAACTAGATACCATTAACTTAGTTTTGAACTGAGACTGGGAATGACTAATTGAATCTATTTCCTCATGTTAAACTATCCTCACACCTTAGTGTCAACTGTCCGAAATGAGCCATCTTGATTATCACTTCAAATGTTTTTCTCCCCTGCTGATAATAGCTTCTCTTAATTAATTAGCCTCTTACAGTTGGTATGAGTACTTCCACCTTTTCGTGTTCTCTGTATGTATAAATATCTTCTTGCTGTATGTTCCATTCTATGCATCTGATGAAGTGGGCTGTAGCCCATGAAAGCTTATGCTCAAATAAATTTGTTAGTCTCTAAGGTGCCACAAGTACTCATGTTCTTTTGCTGATACAGACTAACCCATCTGCTACTCTGAAACCTGAATTTTTTCCCACCAAAGCAGTTATTTCAAATGCAAACCCATGTTTTCTGTATTTGCCCTGTGATTATTGATGTGTGTTATCCTAAAATAAACAATTGCTTCACGCCCATTTCCTCCTTCTGGATATACTAGCTGAAGTCAGTGGGAGATTTACAGGTATATTTCATAGCAGAATTGGGGCAGTATTTATTTTTGACCAAAGAGGTGTTTGTATGAGTGCTGCTCGTGCATATTTTTAAAGCCTATAGAATGTCTACCTATTTTCTTATAGCACCCATACACTGTTTTTATAGAATTCTAGTCAATATAGTACCAAGATACTGAACAAAATAAGATGTGAGACTATTACAAATTCTTGTTCTTATGTGTTTACCACACAACAGAGATCCATATAGTCACTAGAGTTACCAAATTTTCAATGTATCCTTTTAAGGGATGAATCTCTTAGTGTTATTCTCAGGTGCTCTAAATGAAACATATGGTATATAGATAAGTTAGGTTTATTCAAGTCAGCAGGGCCTGATGAAGTTCACGATAGAGTCACAGAATCATAGAATGGGAGGACAGAAGGGACCACCAGATCAATCAGTCTGATGTCCTGTATATCACAAGCCACAAACACCACCCAGCACCCACACACAAAACCCAACAACTGAAATTAGATCCCAAGGTATTACAACCCACAGGAGACTAGGCTATTGTGTGCCACAGGCAGAGAAGGAACAGTTACTTAGGATATGTCTAGACAACCCGCCAGATCGGCGGGTAGTGATTGATTTATCGGGGATCGATATATTGCGTCTCGTCCCCGAACGCACTCCCGTCGACTCCAGAACTCCACCAGAGCGAGCAGCGGTAACGGAGTTGAAGGGGGAGCCTCAGCCATCGATCCCGCTCCATGAAGACGGGAGGTAAGTCGAAATAAGATACATCAACTTCAGCTACGGTATTTCCGTAGCTAGTGCTGCATATCTTACATCGACCCCTCCCCGCTTCCCCTGGTGTAGACCAGGCCTTACTGTATCTATGGTTCTTCAAGTTGTAATGCAAATGTGTATTCCACTTAGGTGTGTGCATTCCCAGTGCACTGGAGCTGCAGAATCTTGCCTAGAAGTGCTCACGCCATGTGGCCATAGCTCCTACCCGGGCTACATGAGGTGGCGCCTCCCCAACCACACTCAACTCTTTTGCACCGAACATCCAGAGGCTAGGCTACGATGCAGAGCGGATGGAGAGTAGGTTGTGGAATACATGTCTACATCGAATCTTGAAGAACCACAGTTACAGTAAGTAACCATTTCTTCTTTGAGTAGATGCATTTAGATGACTTGCAAGTAGTCCCTTCATATGGTGTACCATAAGACACAAACAGACAAGGAAAAACCCCAAAGGATATAGTTCTGCCAGATAAAGGCCAGATATTATCTGATGGCCAATGTGTGAAGATGCTCCTCCTCCAGAGATGAATGCAGTTTTGGAAAAAATACAGGCAAATATACTGACTGGTTTAAATGAAATGGAGGGACCATTCTAGACACAAATTTTGTCAACATTGCTTTGTCTTTGGAGAGTTACATGTAAGGATGCTCTGCCATCGAAGCATGCAGCTCATACACTCTCCTCACAGACATTATCACCATGAGGAGTGCAGATTTATGGTATCAGAGAGGAAAGGGGCAGGTTGCCAGAGGCACAGACGGAGGTCCCTTGAGAGCAGCTAAGACCATGTGAAGGTCCCACAAAGGAACTGGTTCCTGCACCAGTGGATGGAGAGGAATGATTCCTTTGAAGAATCTCACCATCATGGCATTGGAAAACACCAAACTTCCATGAACATATGGGTGAAAGGCTGAGATTTTCACTAGATGCACCCTTAACGAGCTAAGTGTAAGTCCCAATGACTAAAAATGCAGCAAATACACCTCTACCCCAATATAACGCTGTCCTTGGGAGCCAAAAAATATTACCGTGTTATAGATGAAACTGCGTTACATCTAACTTGTTTTGATCCACTGGAATGTGCAGCTCTCCCCCCTGGAGCACTGCTTTACCACGTTATATCCAAATTTGTGTTATATCGGGTCTCATTATATTGAGGTAGAGGTATACTTCAAGATGTTTTGGATATTAGCCAACGTTGGCTAAAATCTGTGGGCCAGTGACCACACTAGAAAATGCTTCCACTTTGTTGAATAGGCCATCTTGGTAGAGGGTTTTCTACTACTATCATAACCTTAGTCCCAGATTTGGACCTTAGCGTCCAAAATATGGGGGTTAGCATGAAAACCTCCAAGCTTAGTTACCAGCTTGGACCTGGTACCTGCTGCCACCACCCAAAAATTAGAGTGTTTTGGGGCACTCTGGTCCCTCTGAAAAACCTTCCCTGGGGACCCCAAGACCCAAATCCCTTGAGTCTCACAACAAAGGGAAATAATCCTTTTTCCCTTCCCCCCTCCAGGTGCTCCTGAAGAGATACACAGACACAAGCTCTGTGAAACTACACAGAGAGACTCCCCCTCTCTGTTCCCAATCCTGGAAACAAAAAGTACTTTCCTATTCCCCCAGAGGGAATGCAAAATCAGGCTAGCAATCCAACACACAGATCTCCCCTTGATTTCTTCCTCCCACCAATTCCCTGGTGAGTACAGACTCAATTTCCCTGAAGTAAAGAAAAACTCCAACAGGTCTTAAAAGAAAGCTTTATATAAAAAGAAAGAAAAATACATACAAATGAGCTCTCTGTATTAAGATGATACAACACAGGGTCAATTGCTTAAAAGAATATTGAATAAACAGCCTTATTCAAAAAGAATACAAATCAAAGCACTCCAGCACTTATATTCATGCAAATACCAAAGAAAAGAAACCATAGAACTTACTATCTGATCTCTTTGTCCTTACACTTAGAAACAGAAGACTAGAAAGTAGAAAGTACTTCTCCAAAGCTCAGAGAAAGCAGGCAGGCAGACAAAAGACTCAGACACACAATTCCCTCCACCCAAAGTTGAAAAAATCCGGTTTCCTGATTGGTCCTCTGGTCAGGTGCTTCAGGTGAAAGAGACATTAACCCTTAGCTATCTGTTTATGACACGCCCCCCAAATTGCAGACAGTGGGGAAGCTCACTGGCGGCGATTTCCTTCTAGAACTTGAAAATAAACAGATTAATACAACACATACACCTTTACCTATACTCCTAAGTATATAACTAAGAGACTTTTACATTTTAAGAACACTTTTTAACTACTGAATTCTGGGAAACTCTCACGGGAGAGTGCATCAGCTACTTTGTTAGAAGCTCCTGTGATGTGTTGAATTTCAAAATCAAAATCTTGGAGAGCTAAACTCCAACGAAGAAGTTTCTTGTTGTTCCCCTTGGCAGTATGAAGCCACTTTAGTGCAGCATGGTCAGTTTGTAGTTGGAACCGCCGTCCCCAAACATATGGGCGTAGCTTTTCCAGGGCGTACACAATGGCATAGCATTCCTTTTCACTGACTGACCAGTGACTTTCCCTCTCAGACAGTTTCTTGCTGAGAAACACGACAGGATGGAAGTTGTGATCTGTTGCTTCCTGCATGAGCACCGCTCCTATACCACGCTCAGATGCATCTGTGGTTACTAGGAATGGCTTGTCAAAGTCCGGGGCCCTGAGCACAGGGTCAGACATGAGCGTTGCCTTAAGTTGGGTAAAGGCCTTTTGACACTCATCAGTCCACTTAACGGCATTTGGCTGGGTCTTTTTGGTCAGGTCGGTCAATGGGGCAGCGATTTGGCTGTAGTGTGGTACAAATCGCCTGTAGTATCCGGCCAAGCCTAAGAAGGATTGGACCTGCTTCTTGGACCGTGGGACAGGCCACTTTTGGATAGCATCAACCTTGGCCTGTAGGGGGTTTATGGTTCCTCGACCCACCTGGTGCCCCAGGTAAGTCACTCTGTTTTGGCCTATTTGACACTTTTTGGCCTTAACAGTTAGTCCTGCCTGCCTGATGCGCTCAAAGACCTTTTCCAGGTGTAGTAGGTGTTCGGGCCAGGAGTCTGAAAAAATGGCCACATCATCGAGGTAGGCAACTGCAAATTCTCCCATTCCAGCTAGTAGACCATCTACCAGCCTCTGGAAGGTGGCGGGTGCATTTCGAAGGCCGAAAGGAAGGACATTGAATTCATACACCCCCGCATGGGTGACGAATGCTGACCTCTCCTTGGCAGGTTCATCTAGCGGTACTTGCCAGTACCCCTTGGTTAAGTCTATTGTAGAGATGAACTGGGCACGTCCCAACTTTTCCAATAGCTCATCGGTACGTGGCATTGGATAGTTGTCCGGACGAGTTACAGCATTTAGCTTACGGTAGTCCACGCAAAAGCGTATTTCCCCATCTGGTTTGGGTACCAGAACCACTGGAGATGCCCATGCACTGGTAGATGAGCGGATTATACCCATCTGTAGCATGTTCTGGATCTCCCGTTCTATAGCAGCTTGGGCATGAGGAGACACTCGGTAGGGTGGGGTTCTGATTGGGTGAGCATTACCTGTATCAATGGAGTGGTATGCCCGTTCAGTCCGTCCTGGGGTGGCTGAGAACAATGGGGCGAAGCTAGTGCACAGCTCCTTGATTTGTTGCCGCTGCAGACGTTCCAGGGTGGTTGAGAGGTTCACCTCTTCCACGCCACCGTCTTTTTTCCCATCGTAGTAGACACCGTCAGGCCACTCAGCATCATCTCCCTAGACTGTAAACTGACAAACCTGTAAGTCTCTGGAATAAAAAGGCTTGAGAGAATTAACATGGTACACTTTAGGCTTTAGTGAGGAATTGGGAAATGCTATGAGGTAGTTTACAGCTCCCAGGCGCTCTTGGACCATGAATGGCCCTTCCCATGATGCTTCCATCTTATGGGCCTGTTGCGCCTTCAAGACCATAACCTGGTCTCCTACCTTGAAAGAACGTTCTCTGGCATGTCTGTCATACCAGGCCTTTTGCTCTTCCTGAGCATCCTTTAGATTCTCTCTAGCAAGGGCTAAAGAGTGTCGGAGGGTGCTTTGCAGATTGCTTACAAAGTCCAGAATGTTAGTTCCTGGAGAAGGCGTAAACCCCTCCCATTGCTGCTTCACCAACTGTAATGGCCCCTTAACCTCGTGACCATACACAAGTTCAAATGGTGAAAACCCTAACCTGGGATGTGGTACAGCCCTGTAGGCAAACAGCAACTGCTGCAACACTAGGTCCCAATTATTGGAGAATTCGTTGATGAATTTTCGTATCATGGCCCCCAAAGTTCCATTGAACCTTTCCACCAGGACATTGGTTTGATGGTGGTATGGGGTGGCAACCAAGTGATTCACCCCATGAATTTCCCACAGTTTTTCCATGGTCCCTGCCAGGAAATTAGACCCTGAATCTGTAAGGATGTCGGAGGGCCAACCTACCCTGGCAAAGATGTCTGTTAAGGCCAGGCACACAGTGTTAGCCCTGGTGTTGCCTAGAGCTACTGCTTCCGGCCATCGGGTAGCAAAGTCCACTAAAGTCAGTACGTACTGCTTTCCTCTGGGCGTCTTTTTTGGGAAAGGGCCCAGAATATCCACAGCTACTCGCTGAAATGGGACCTCAATTATGGGGAGTGGCTGGAGAGGGGCCTTGACCTGGTCTTGAGGCTTTCCCACTCTTTGGCATACCTCACAAGACCGGACATACTTGGCAACGTCCTTGCCCATCCCCTCCCAGTGGAAGGACTTCCCCAACCGGTCCTTGGTTCTGTTCACCCCAGCATGGCCACTGGGATGATCATGGGCTAAGCTTAAGAGCTTCCCCCGGTACTTAGTTGGAACCACCAACTGTTTTTGCGGCTGCCATTCTTCCCGGTGTCCACCAGAAAGAATTTCCTTGTATAAAAGTCCTTGGTCTATAACAAACCGGGATCGGTTAGAAGAGCTGAGAGGCGGTGGGGTGCTCCGTGCCGCCGCCCAAGCTTTCTGAAGGCTGTCATCCGCTTCCTGCTCAGCCTGGAACTGTTCCCTTGAGGCTGGGGTCACCAGTTCTTCCTCAGACTGTGGACTTGGGCTTGGTCCCTCTGGAAGCGATGTAGGTGATGGGGTTGTTTCCGTTGCTGGTGAACCGCTCTCCGCTGGTGCACCTGAGGGTATTTCAGGCTCTGGTTGAGCCTTTTGGGTATGGCTGTCTTTTGCTTCTGCCAGTTCTGGCTCGCTGGCGCCCTCTGGCGTTGAGTTTGAAGATGTGGTTGCACTTGCTGGTGCTGGTTGCTGTTCCAGTTCCGGGCCTGGGACTGGAGATGCTGTGGCTGTTTCAGTGGTAGGCATGGAATCCGGGTCCACTACCTCTGTCTGGGTCTCTGGTAACACAGACGGGGCCTCTGTGGACGGCTCAGGAACAGGAATGGGTCTGGAAGCTTGCCTGGTTTGGCTACGTGTAACCATTCCCACTCTCTTGGCCTGCTTCACCTGGTTGGCCAAGTCTTCCCCCAGTAGCATGGGGATAGGATAATTGTCATAGACTGCAAAAGTCCACATTCCTGACCAGCCTTTGTACTGGACAGGCAGTTGAGCTGTAGGCAAGTCTACAGCTTGTGACATGAAGGGGTAAATTGTAACTTTGGCCTTTGGGTTGATGAATTTGGGGTCAACGAAGGATTAGTGGATAGCTGACACTTGTGCCCCCGTGTCTCTCCATGCAGTAACCTTCTTTCCGCCCACTCTCAGATTTTCCCTTCGCTCCAAGGGTATTTGAGAGGCATCCGGGCCTGGGGATCTTTGGTGTGATGGTGGTGTAATGAATTGCACTCGCATGATGTTCTTTGGACAGTTGGCCTTGATATGTCCCAGTTCATTACACTTAAAGCATCTTCCATCTGATGGGTCACTGGGCCGAAGTGAGTTACTGGAGACTGGTGAGGTGGAAGAGTAGGGCGTCTGTGGCTTGACTTGGTTGTATGTGGGGTCTTTGGCTGTCCTCGGTTGTAGGGTTTATGGTCTGTGTGCCCCCTGGGGTAATCGTTCCCCTTGACAGTAGCTTTCTTGCTTTCTGCCAGTTCCATCCATTTGGCTCCAATCTCCCCCGCCTCAGCGATATCTTTGGGATTTCCATCTTGTATGTACCGTGTGATGTCTTCAGGAACACCATCCAAGAACTGCTCCATTTGTATGAGGAGGTTCAGTTCTTCCAAGGTTTGAATGTTGTTTCCTGTTATCCAGGCCTCATAGTTTTTTGCAATGTAGTAGGCGTGTTTGGGAAATGACACCTCTGGTTTCCACTTTTGGGTTCTGAAACGCCGACGGGCATGATCTGGGGTTATCCCCATTCTGTATCTGGCCTTGGTTTGAAAAAGTTTATAGTCATTCATTTGCTGCTTAGGCATTTCAGCTGCCACCTCTGCTAAAGGTCCACTGAGCTGTGACCTCAATTCTACCATGTACTGGTCTTCGGGAATGCTGTACCCAAGACAGGCTCTTTCAAAATTTTCCAAGAAGGCCTCGGTGTCATCACCTGCCTTGTAGGTGGGAAATTTCCTGTGCTGTGGAGCAATAATGGGCGCCGGGTTGTTAGGGTTGGCTGGCACAGGCAGCCCAGCTTTTGCCAAGTCCAGTTCATGTTTTCTCTGTTTTTCCTTCTCTTCATTCTCTTTTTGTTGTTTTTCCATTTCTTTTTGGTGCTTTTCCATTTCTCGGCGGTGGGCCAACTCTTCTTCTTGTTTCCTTCGGTGGGCGAACTCTTCTTCTTCTAGTTTTCTTTTGTGTGCTGCCTGTTTGATTTGTTCTTCTCTTTCTTTCATCTCCATCTCTTTTGTTTTATTTCCAGTTGTCGCCTGTGTTCAGCTTCTTTGATTTGTTCTTCGGCCTCAATTTTTGCCTTAGAAGTCATGGTTCCTGTTTTCTGGTGTTGGGGTGCCCTCCGGTGTTTATTTTCTGAACTGCAGGTTCTCTGTTGCCTCCTGGAGTCTGCCTAGCAACAGTGCCTTTTTTCCCTTTCTCTCTCTAGCTAATGTTCAATGAAGGGAAACCAGAAAAACCACTTTATTTGCATGCATATAAGTGCTGGTACTTGCCTCCTAATGGGAGGGCTATTGCATGACAAAAGACCCTTAACAGTCTGGTAATGGCTTCTTGCTTAACATGCAAGCCACAAACTGCCAGAGAGAGCAGAAAAAAAAATTCTCTCTGGTTCCCTTTTAAAACCAACTGTTTCTCTCTGCTAAAAAGCCCTTAGCAGAGAAAAGAAAAATATAATATTCCTACTGGCTTCTGGATTCTGTCTATATCCCACCAGCTGCCACTCATATCATAACCTTAGTCCCAGATTTGGACCTTAGCGTCCAAAATATGGGGGTTAGCATGAAAACCTCCAAGCTTAGTTACCAGCTTGGACCTGGTACCTGCTGCCACCACCCAAAAAATTAGAGTGTTTTGGGGCACTCTGGTCCCTCTGAAAAACCTTCCCTGGGGACCCCAAGACCCAAATCCCTTGAGTCTCACAACAAAGGGAAATAATCCTTTTTCCCTTCCCCCCTCCAGGTGCTCCTGAAGAGATACACAGACACAAGCTCTGTGAAACTACACAGAGAGACTCCCCCTCTCTGTTCCCAATCCTGGAAACAAAAAGTACTTTCCTATTCCCCCAGAGGGAATGCAAAATCAGGCTAGCAATCCAACACACAGATCTCCCCTTGATTTCTTCCTCCCACCAATTCCCTGGTGAGTACAGACTCAATTTCCCTGAAGTAAAGAAAAACTCCAACAGGTCTTAAAAGAAAGCTTTATATAAAAAGAAAGAAAAATACATACAAATGAGCTCTCTGTATTAAGATGATACAACACAGGGTCAATTGCTTAAAAGAATATTGAATAAACAGCCTTATTCAAAAAGAATACAAATCAAAGCACTCCAGCACTTATATTCATGCAAATACCAAAGAAAAGAAACCATAGAACTTACTATCTGATCTCTTTGTCCTTACACTTAGAAACAGAAGACTAGAAAGTAGAAACTACTTCTCCAAAGCTCAGAGAAAGCAGGCAGGCAGACAAAAGACTCAGACACACAATTCCCTCCACCCAAAGTTGAAAAAATCCGGTTTCCTGATTGGTCCTCTGGTCAGGTGCTTCAGGTGAAAGAGACATTAACCCTTAGCTATCTGTTTATGACAACTACTGAGAAGGACCAGTTGAACAGCTGCCGAACATCACTCTTCCTCCTCATTCAACAACGGAGTATCCACACCATGAAATGCAGGGAGCTGAGTGAGGGATGCAAAATGTGACCGTGATTCTGAGTGAGCACATTGGGATGGAGAGGAAGGGATGTGGGAGGGTTAAATCAACAGTGTGAAAAGGTTGGAATACCAGTACTGCCTTGGCATTCCGGGGCAATGGGGATGAGTGTGGCCCGATCTGCTTTCATCTTATGGATGACCTGTGGAATGATTGGGATCAGAGAAAAAGGGTACAGGAGAGCCAATTACTAGCTGATGTGTAAAGGATTGGTCAGGGAGCCCAGACTAAGGCCACCTTGAAAGCAGAATAGACAGCATTTTCTGTTGGCCCCTGGAGCAAATAGGTTGATCATCAGGTTGCCCCACACTGCAAAGATGATTCTCAGGACATTGTGCTACAGCAACCACTTGTGGTTGAGGGAAAATTCCTGCTGAGATGGTCTGTGAGATGATTCTGGACCATGGACAAGTGTTTGGCTATCTAAATGATACTCTCGTCCATACAGAACTGTTACAAGCTGCTTGCCTCTTGGCAGAGCACCCTAGAGCGAGCTTCCCCTTCCCTCTTCACATAATACATCACAATGGTATTGCTGGTAAGTATGTGAACTATTGAACTCTTGATGCAGTCTAGGAAAGAGAGACAGGCATTGTAGATGGCCTGAAGCTCCAGGACATTGATATGCAGTGGAGCTTCCTACTCTGACAACAGACCATGAACCTTCAGCTATCCCAGATGTGCCCCCCAGCCTCTGAGGGAAGTGTGGTTGACAACTATCCTTGTTGGTAAGGGGCAGGTCGAAGGGAATGCATAGATATACATTCACCTGAACCTTCCACCACAGCAAGGAATCCAGGATCAATGGAGGGAGGTGGACTAACCTGTCCAGAGGGTGAAGGGTTGGATGATAAGCAGTCCTGAGCCACATTTGAAGAGGGCAAAGGCATAACTTTGCTAATTTTGTGCATAGGGACATGTGGCCTAAGAGTCTTAGGGACATGTGAACTGTTGTGAAAGATTGAGACTGAAAACCGAGGCAAAGGCAGTGAATTGTCTGGGAATGGTTGATAGGCAGAAATTCTCTCAAATTCATAGAGTCTATTAGGGCCCCAGTGAACTCAATTTTCTATATGGGGACCCAAGTTGACTTTCTGGTATTTAGGATGAGACTGTTGGGTAAGTGCGTTGTAATGCATATCTGAGAAAAGGCTTAAAAACCTGCCCTTCCAAGCTCTATTATTCACTGTAAGTACAAACAGGGAATTTGGGGCCAAATGGGAGTAAAATCTCTCAAATCTCTGCACCAAGATGAAATAACATTTCTCCATGTGCTTTGCAATAGGTAGTACCAAAGACAGCATACTCCAGAAAGCCTTTGCAGGCTCTATGAGCACATCATTGATAGGGAGGGAGTGTCTCCTAGACACAGATGGCTGCAGGATATCCACTAAATTATGGGTGTTCTCCTGCAGGAACTCTGCCTGAATGCCCAGAGAAACAGCCATGTGCTGAAAAAGGTCCTGATAGGTATTGAAATCCTCCAGTATTGGAAGAGAAGAAGAGCCAGGAGTGCTGAATTATCCAAGGATGAAGAGGAGGCAGTTAACTGTGCCAAGGCTGGCTCCCATTCCTGGACTGATGGTGCTGGAATGGGCAGCTCCTTCTCTGTTATTGGGGCAGGAAGAATAAAGTATTGTTACCCTGATTATGTGAATCAAGGACAGTGGAACTGTTTTATGACAGAGGGACTCTCCATCAACTAAATAGCACTTGCTAGACAAGGGACATGGGTTCCCAAAACCCAGTGAATTGAGAGAGGCTGGGGACAGGTATTTGTACCTGATGGTATGGGCCCCTTTTAAGGGCCTGAAACACCAATTGCATCTCCTCCTCTCTCCACTGTGGAATGTCACAGCTAATTTTGATTCCATTAGGAATCTAGTTACAAGCTGCTGAGCTGAATTCACTTGGGGCCAATGGTGCACCAGCACTGAGGCTCCCCTACTACAAGCTGAAATCCCTAAAGAGCTAAAATTATTAAGAGCTGAAATCACTGAGTGCTTGGGGGGAGCCTGAAGATATATTGCTGAGTGGCTGGTGGAGCGGAGCAGTTTGCGGGATGGCTGGAGTGGCTCATGGAAGGGCGAGTGGAGCGGAGCGGAGCGGAGTGGCTGGTGGAGTGGAGCAGTTCACAGAATGGCTGGAGTGGCTCGCAGCGAAGACTGCAGCAGAACTCCACAGAGAGGCGGGGTAGTCAGCCTTGGCCCATGTAAGGTGCCCCTTAACACCCCTGTGCCCCTCTTCCACATTTCCAGCCAGGCTGGGAGGTGTTTCCCCAACATAATGCCATATTATTTCTCTCCTTTATTAAAAGGATTTTGCTATACTCAGACTCCGTGCTTGCGAGAGGGGAAGTATTGCCTCTTAGAGATGCCCAGGGAATGGTATGTAATTGTCCCAGGTCACTGGGTGGGAGCTCGAGCCGGTTTTGCAAGTGTTATTGAAAAGGAACCCCTAGATACTGAACCCAGCCCTTGTTGCTGCCAACTCAGACGGGCAGAAGGGTTACATTACTAACACTAATCTAACTAATACTAAGGGTACTACTAACTATATACAATTATTAAAAAGGACACTAAAATAATGAGAAGTTATGAGGTTAAGACCACATAGAGCTCTTACTCCAGGCATGGGTGGTAAGAAGGAGCTGATCGGGGTTGGGACAGAGCTGCCTCATGTAGCCAGGGGAGAGGCTATGGCCGCAAGGCATGAGCACTGACCCCTCTAGGTACTGCTAGGCAAAATTCTGTGGTTCTGGTGTGCTGAGCATGCACATGTTAGACTATATCAGGGAATTTTTGTATCATAAAGTGTACGTAGAACCATAAAGTGTATGGGTATAACCAGTCCGAGGCCAAAAGAGACAAGGGGTAAAATTGAATTCAATTGAACTCTCCAAAGCTTCGGCCTTTTGTTTCTCTGTTTCTGTGTCTCTCCCTCTCTGTAAGAAATATGCAAGACCAAACTGCTAATTGTGTTAACACATCTTGAGACAGAAAGTCTGTTTTCAAAAACAACTGTAATTGTTCTTCCAAACAGAACACAGCTTTTAACTTGTTTGCTATGTGTGTTAATGTGATTAAAAAAAGGAATGTATGTGAATGAATGCTTGGTTTACGTGAATGATCAGGGAGGTGCCAGCCTAGGAATGCAGTATCCATCGGCCAAAGAAGGCATCAAGTGGGAACAACCAGATGACCTCCGGAGGGCAAACTAGAATCCACCCAAGTGCCCCCCGGACGGAGGGCTGAAGACTCCGAAGAACAAGATAACTCCCAGACATTCAGTCATCAGGGATGTTCCACCTGCTGTTTGATAATCACCTCAAATATCAGCAGGATAAAGCAATTCCCATAGACTTGTATAAGGACAAAATCCTATAAGAACAGAACCAAAAACTCAGGAACTTGGAATCCGGTTCTGCAACCATCCTCCAGGAGCGTCAGATGCAAATCTGACAAGGACTCTGCTCCCCTCCTCGTGTGTAGGCTACCTGGCCAGTACTCTGCATGAGCAACATCTAAGCTGGTAACCATAACAACTGCAGAACTTGTATGAATGAGTATGTGAATGAATAAGGAATAGTAGTGAAATAATATTGAACTGCATATCCTGATTTCTATCTCTTTCTCTGTATTTACAATAAACCTGGGTTTTTTCCTTATCCCTCTTATAAGATCCTGTTGGTATTATTTTATTAGTGTAATACACACACCTAAGTGGAACACACATCTGCACCTACTCAACGAAGAACGGGAGCGACCAATGCATACCAATGATCAAGACCCCTGCAGTGGCAGAGAAATGACTAAGTGAGATATACCCAGATAGTCCTGGCAAGTGTCCTGCATCACATACTGCAAAGGAAGGTGAAACCTCCCCAAGGTCACTGCCCATCTGACCTGGGGGGAAATTCCTTCCACATAAGGCAATCAGTTCAGTTCTGAGCATGTGAGTCAGACCCAGCCAGCCAAGCACTTGAGAGTGAGATTGCTCAGTACTACCTCAAAGCACTAGCCCGTCCTGCCTGAGGTCCTATCTTCAGCCATGGCCATTCCTGATGCTTCTGAGTAATGATAAGAGGGTTAGAAAACAGGACCGATGAGGAGAGGTTGAAAGAATTGGGCATGTTTAGTCTAGAAAAGAGAAGACTGAGGGGGGGTCATACCAGTCTCAAATATGTTAAAGGGTGTTATAAAGAGGGTAGTGAACAATTGTTAACCATTAACTATAAGGATAGTTAAGCACTGGAATTGGTTACTTATGAAGATTGTGGAAACTCCATCACTGAAGGATTTTAAGATCAGACAAAAAAATGTCAGGGTTGGTTGAGGTATACTTAATTCTGCCTCAGCATGTGGGACTGGACTAGATGACCTCTTAAGGTTCTTTCCATCTCTACATTTCTATGATTCTCTGATATACAGAACTTTAAAATATTTGAGTAAAAACTGTTTTATGTGTAAATATCAGAGGATAAAGTCAGCATGCCTGTCATTCTTAAAAAGATTTTACCAATCTTAAGATTGATATGTTAATCTGATTTATTATTTCTGACATTTCCCATCATAGTAGTGTCTTTTTTTTCAGATGAAATAAACATGAGCGTTACTTCTTTTTCAGAGCAAAGATTTTAAAAGAAATGGAAAAATTTCTCGGACAAAGATCTTGAAATGATGAAATATGTCAGAAATAATAAGACAAATATTACGATACACAGTTTAATGTACAAAGGCCTTTTTACCTGTTCTTAACTTTCCAATAGAGGTGTTTAAATACTGTCTATCAAGGAGCATTTATAGTGGAAAACTATAGCTCATTGTCATACAAGGAAAGTGTGCAAGATAAATACAAATACCTGACCATGCCAAATTCTGCACTCATTTGCACCAGCACAAGTGCAGTGATGTATTTTGGTTTATTTTGGGAAACATTTAGGCACTTCAGCACTCCCTACTCTGCTGTGAAGTGCATATATTGGTTTCATACCTAAAAACAATTCCTTTGATGGAACATCTGGAGAATAAAAATGTCTGCCAGGCACTAGATGATATAGTAAATCAGTTTTGAGTCTTTAGAAAGCTAGATTCAAGTCCTTTTTAGGCCATAATTAACAGTGAAATTGTCTACAACATAAAATCATGGCATAACTGGGGAGAAATAGCTCTCTCTGTTCAAGAGAGGCACTGGCCTGCACTAGTAGTGTTGATTCATGTCAGGAATGAATAGCAATATAAAGAGTTGTGAGTGAGGAAGCTCATATTCTGAAAATGGGCAGGTATATTTGAGTCTAACATACTCACTCTTCTCCGTGCTTACAGCTGAACAAAGAGAAATGGAGGTGAAAGCAAGAGCAAAGAAATACCCAGCACTAAAATGATTTTTTTCACACCCAGATTTCCAGCTAAAATAAATAAGAGTTCATGGTTCACAAGCAATGCAGAAGCCATCAGATTCAAATAGGTGGAGGTAGGGGAGGGGAAAGAGGTATGTGACTTTTAATAGGCAATGCACTTCCTTTGGAGAATTAAAGTCTGGCACATTAGTGGACCACATTGCTTGAATCATCCTTTTACATCCAATTAACTTAGGGCTTGTCTACACTGGCAAGTTTCTGCGCAGTAAAGCACCTCTTTGCGCTCAAACTGCAGAGGTGTACACACTGCCAAGCCACTTTGTGCACAGAAACTCCTCAGTTGCAGCACTGCAAAAAAACCACCTTGACGAGAGTTGTAAAGCGATCTGCGCAGAGGCTCCAGTGCTCTTTTGCCTGTGTAGACACTTGATTCCTTTCTGCGCTGTAATTGGCATCCGGAGTTCTCCCATAATGCTTCAAGTGACTGCTCGGCTCATTGGTTTGAGCTTGGCTGCCCTGGAGACATGCGGCCCTCCCCTTTCAAAGCACTGTTTCTGACAGCCATTGTGTGCTGTGCTGATCTGCTCTGGGACACAAAGCAAACCATTAATGTGGAATGCTTGTGCTGTTGAACATAGAGGTAGGGGTGTGTGTGTGTGTGTGTGAGAGAGAGAGAGAGAGAGAGATTGCTGTTCAGAGAGCCCAGGGAGTGAGGCGGGGGCTGATGTTGCTGTTTCCCTCTCCCTCTGCCTCAGGACTGGTGGTTTCCTGCCACTGTGTGAACTAACAAGACAGCATTCTGACACACTCTCTGTCCAGCCTGGTCCACACTACAGCATTAAATCGATTTAAACAGCGTTAAATCAATTTAACGCTGTACCCGTCCACACTACAAGGCGCTTTAAATCAATTTTAAGGGCTCTTAAAATCAATTTCTGTACTCCTCCCCAACGAGAGGAGTAACTCTAAAATCGATATTACTATATCGATTTAGGGTTAGTGTGGACGGAAATCGAAGTTATTGCTCTCATTCTTTTAATGAGCTACCCAGAGTGTACCGCTCAGGAAATCGATGGTAGTCTAGGACCATGGACGCACACCATCGAATTAATGTGCCCTAGTGTGGACGCTTAAAATCGATTTTATAAAACCAGTTTTATAAAACCGGTTTTAATAATTTCGATTTTATGCTGTAGTGTAGACGTGGCCTCCCCCATAACACATTGTCTCTCTCTCCTTCTCTCCATACACACACACACTCCCTGTCACACACTCTCCCCTCTCCCTGCCACTTCAGCTGAAAAGCAGCTGGCAATGTAGTAGGATGCCCATGGAACAAAGGGGTTAGGAAATCTGCATTATGTGATGCTGTGCCTGCCCCATGAGGCATTGAAAACCCTTCCTGCAGCCAGTTGCACAGTGGGATCGCTACCACAATGCACTGCTGTCTTTGCCATTGCAAGAGCTGCTAATGTGGATGCACTCCAGCTTCACAAGGAGCAGTGTGGACATGCAACAGCAGTTTAATTCCAGCGTTTTAATAAAAGTGGTGTAACTTGTGGAACAGAAACTTGGCAGTGTAGACATACCCTTAGAATGATTAAGAATGGTGAAGCGACCTAGCCAGCTTGATGATCACTAAAGGCCCAGTCCGAATGCCCATTTGAGAAAGAAAAGACTACCATTGATTTCACCGGACATAGGATCAGGCCCCAAAGCACCAATCAATAATTTAGCAAGTATTCAACTAAACAAACAACTCCCTTCCACCTTCTCTCTGAATTCCCCTGTAATAACGTTTTATGGTATTAGACTAAGATGTGATACTTGATATTTTTCATGATACTAAAAAACACACCCACAGACTCTTAGTGCTTAATTCTTACTTTGAGATACACACTCATTTTCAAGTCAATTCAAAATGTGTTAGCCTGAAGTATCTGTGTGCAAAACACAGACTTTAAAGTATAATTTTCTAGGGATTTGGGTGAGACTAACACTATAGCACATTGATTTGGTCTCTGAAGAAATGTTTTTCCCTCTCCACTACTATCTTTATCATCACACCTTGGGCTTGCTCCTCTGTGAAATCCTCTGGCAATATTGTTCTTTCATTTCCATGACAACAGCTTCATTTCAGCTTCTGAGGTAACTTGCATGTATTGTAAACAACCGTTTCTTGGCAATGGCCTGCTTTCTTATTGTATCTCCTGTTCCATCAGCTCAAAGGCTTCTCTTCAAAGGGAATTAAGTTGCAGGTGTGTACACTTCTTTTTTTTTCACTCCGCTCCACTGCTGACAAAGGTCAATCCCTGAGATTAAAAAATCTCTCACCTACTGAGTGAATACATCAGTCCTATAGCAAGGACTAAGTACAAACCTATATCTTCATTTCTGTGTATATGTTCACGTGCATTTGTGGAACCACACGCTACACTTGTATATAGTATTGCAGTTATCAGTGTGGGCTTGGGTTTTCTTGTTTACTTCAATGGGAGCAGGACTGGGTACAGATATCACAGCCAGATCACTGTCTTGATGGGCTTTTAGATGCTATTATTCAAATATAAAAAAAATGATAACAATAACTCATATCGCACTTTATATTTTCAAAGTAGATTATTTCATCTCATTCCTTAGAAAATGTCAAACACATTTCTTTGGCTTAGCTTTCCTACAGTCCTTTTCAATGTTTTTAAAAAAATAATAGTTTCAAACAAAACAATGAATTACTTTTAACAAAGAGGCGAAAGAAGGAACACAGAAAGATATTGATATTTCATTTGCTTAATGAGCAAAATATAAAAACCCAGATAAACAAGCAAATAGATCTTTACAAATATTAAATAATTAAATCAGAATCCAAAATCCTAGCACAAAGCTAGGATACAACCAATCGTTTCCAACACCAGGGTTTCTATCAACTTTTTATTTTAAAATTTACCTGAAGGCAAAACCTGATCGTTTTACTCGTTCATGTAATCCCATTAAAATCAATGGGTCTACTTGCGTTAACAAATTGACTAGTATGTGGTTCAAAATTTTTCCTCATTTGGCCTCTGCTGTTTTGAAAACCAATAGAGACATTTTAAAAATATTATTAATGCATTGGAGAAACATAGTTTTGTAGGAGAAATACTTTGAGAAGGTTTCAAGCAATTACAAGTAAACTCTGCTTATACAAATGTATTGGGAGACATTCAAAACCTTCCAGTAACTGGAGCTTCAGCTAAATTAATTTTGGTGCTTATATGATTTTGGATTTGGAGGCAAGAAATTAATTTTAGCTAGACCAACATTTGGATAATTGGGGCTCAAATAAAGGAGGTCAGCTAGTATAATCACATTTGATCTCACATAAGTTACATTTGGGAGTCACTGTAATTTTCCCAAAGTATAGAGTCCTCAAAATGTCTTTTTAGCTGTGTATAGAAGTCTAGGGATTGTATCTTGATTGTGATATAGGTATGAAGGAATGTCGGTCTGATCTGTGCTTCTTACTCATCGGTGCAATTACATTTCTTCACCCTTAAAAAGAGACAAAGTAGGTGTCACAGCTGACTCTTTGAGAGGTTTGGGCCTTAGCTGCCCCTGTGCCAGGGCCATCTCATCTCTACAGGTTCATCTGCACTTGCGACTATATACAGTTTCATGTTTATTGTGCCATAGCCGCCCTATTGTCCACATATGAAGCCCTAAAGCTCATTCCTAAAGGACAGCCTAGTGCACAAGAGCCAGCACTCATGAGGGGTGGGGGGTATGTACACACCTCTACTATGGAATGGCTCTGTTCCTGTTCTATAGTGCAGTTTGGATGGGGGCCAGAGGTGTGTACCATGTCACAGGTATAGATAGTCCTCCAGGGCCAGTCCTACAAAGCATTAACCCCTTTGCTGTCTCACCTTCACCCAAAGATATAAAGGTCTCTGACTTCTGTCCCTCCACCTTGCCAGCAGTAGTAGCAACCTGCACTGAGCACTTCCGTAGTTTTCTGCTGAAAACTATTGCGCGGTACAGGTGATAATGGTCCAAGATCTGATACCCATCCACGTGGTTGCAGGAGCTCACCAGTGGCTGATTAATGTGTGGTCAGAGTACACTATATTCCATGGCTTTGCCCGGGTCAGCAGGAACATTCACTTCTTCTGGGAGGTTTCGCAGAGGCTGGAGAAAGATGGCATTTACCAGACTCTGTCCCTATGCCAAGAGCACACCCCAACAATACTCCCTCTTTCTCCAATGGTTCATACCTCAGCCCACTCTCCTACACATATATCACCCCCACACACACTCTACCCCGACATGGTCCTAGAGTAACACATGGCTGTAACTCAATGATTTTATTGAAATCCCATGAACCACTATAAAGCTAAATGGCAGAAGCTATAGCAGGTTATTAACAATCAGTCACCGTACCCCTGTGTCTGTGAAGTTCTTGGTCAGCACTGACAGCGAGAGTCCCTGGGCCATGCAAACTGGGAGGGAAAGGGAAGGAAGCAGGGGACGGGGGGGGTCAGTTTTAAAAGGACCGAGATGGAGAAAGAACAGTTTCATGACACTCATGGTTGTGCAAAACTCCAACACCACTCCTCTCCCACCCTGTTATCTCCCCCTTTTCCTTCACCTTAGAAAAGGGAGTCCACAGCAGTGTCTCTTCCCCTAAGGAATGGGAGGCACTACGAAGGAAGGTGGGGGTGGCTGGTGACTTGTTTGCAGGCCTCCCTAGGTCCAGGAAGGGAAAGGGATCGTTTGGCTCTCCAAAGAAAATCAGAGCAGTCTATTCTCCCTGTGACCATTTCAAGTGTTTCGTGTCATCCCCAGTCCATGGTGTCTATCCTCTCCCTGCGCTGAGCTGCTCTGCAGAAGCCAGGAGAAGCGGGATGGGTGAAGCATCTGCCCTGATAATTACACAGACACTATGCCATGTCCCCTACCAGTGGAGAAGCGACTAGCTTGCAGTGTTAATCTAAAAGTTCAGGGAAGGATATATACTTCTGGAGTCACCCCCTGTTTCCCTGTCCCTTTCAAAGCTGTTCGCCGGACACAGGGACTGGACTTTCTAGCAATGTATGGGGCTTTAGAGGATTGATTGATGCTTTGTGTGGTTTACTGTTCCTCTTCCATGAGAACCCTGTCTGCTAGTGTAACAGAGTTAAGGCAGGGATATTGCAGAATGGGACACTAGTCCATGCTAAGTTATCTTGGTGGGACGAGAAGCAACTCATATCTCACTGCCCCCGGTGTTACCCAGAGGAACAGGCTGGGCATGGTTCCCTGTCTGTGAGAAGGGGTGGGACACTAAGTCCAAGGGACTTTCTTTCCCCTGATCTACCTAGCAAGGCTACACCAGCAGGGGCTTACCTACTGGGTCACCAGATCACTCTGGGATTGGGTTTAATGCTGCAACCCAATTATCTTCACTCTTGATTTCACAGTTGCTCCTGAGACCCCAGGACTGACCCTGAACACTCTTGACTATGGTGAAGGAGCTTCCAAATCACCTTGCCCTCTCATCACAGTACCTTCTGCCCAGTTGGTCCTCTTACCTGCATCAGGTCTGAAGGTCAGGTGGAGTGCTTCCATCCAGTTACTAGATTGATTCCCAATAAGTAACATACCCCTAACCGGTATATTAGCTTTATCTTGAACACACCTGTTAAAAACACACTCAAAGCACCAAATCAAATAAAACAGATTTACCATTTCTCAGGAGCAGCCTAAATATGAGAGAAAATTTGTTATACTAAGAAAACAAAATATACTAAGCAGCTGAAAGTTTTTAAAACATACTAAAGCAATCCTTACACTACTTCCTACATTCATATGAAAAGACATACTAAACTAATTACTCTCTATGGATACATACCAAAAAACCCACTCTGCTTTAAACAGTAACAGTCTCTTCTGTGAGGCGGTGAAACTTGGCTGTTTGCTTTGATAGTTCCAGAAAGAATGAGGATAACCCACCAGGTTATAGCTTCACTTGGAGTTCCACACAAATCACCACAGCAGTATCCAGACCCCTCCCTTTTTTTCTTTTTTGTGCAAGCCCATTATCTTCCCCTAGATCAGTGGTTCTCAAACTTTTTTTCCACAGACCGCTTGAAAATTGCTGAGGATCTCAGCGGATCACTTAATGATCTTTCCAAATGTTGTTTGTACCGTTAGATAACTATTGTAAAGTGCTTTGGATAAAAGTGTTATATAAAAAAACCCTTAATAATAAACTTTTTTTTCTACAAATAAAAGCCCACAACTCCTATTTTAATATCAGTAATCTTACCTTTCTAATGCAATGGATGTGTCCTCTCTCTCCGCCACGCCTGAACGGTTCCAATAATTAGTTGGATGGCCCTTTATTCTCTTGTGTGTGGCCGCCCAGGTATGCACCTTAGAAGGAACTATCCACGCAGCACCTGAATGGAGCTCAGGGACCACTGGTGATCCATGTACCACAGTTTGAGAACCTCTGCCCTAGATAATGGTCACTAGATGTTCCCTGTGATGTTTTGGGGACCACCAAGGCCAATAAGAGGTTCTGTCACCACCTGCCTTTTAAGTTTGGTAGCCTTAATGCTATGTGGCCAGGGTTCAGTGCTCTGACATCAGTAGCCACCCTATAAGCATGAGGTCCAACCCTGGCTTCCACTAGCCTAGTTACTTCTTGCAGGTGACTTCAACAATCCTTTCTGGCCCTGAGTCCCCTCAAATCCATTTCCCTGAGTTCTTAACTACCAGACACCTGGACTTTTCCCCTCTGGTTTCTCACCCTTGATGGCATGAAACCTGCCCCTAATTATCAGTTCATCTTGGTGCGCACTCCCCACATAGTCTGCACAACAGAGATCTGTTGGGGAAAATATAAATAAAAAGGTTATGTAATAGAAAAATAGTTGATTCAAAGTTGGAACAGTAAGGAAAAGCAAATCCATACAAATAAATGTAAAGACACAATCTCAGGCTTTACACATCCTTCTTGGCTAAATTCCCTTGTGTAATACAAGTTACCTATGCCTCTGAACAGTTTCCCAGCATGCCCTCTGTCTGTCCTAGAGTGGATCCAATGCTTCACAAACAGCACGCTGCTTAGATGCTGGCCCTCAGTTTCTGGAAAGCCTTCATTTCAAATCCTTTTCATTTTAATAGAGTTTGCAGGGCTTTTTACTGTCTCTCAGACTATGGTAATTCATGGTTACTCAAAGAAGGGAAAACTCCCTCCCTTCCAAGACTGGGGTTTTCTTTTCAGTTTCGGTTTTCTTTTCAGTTTCAATGTCTTTCCATTAAGTATCAGAGGGTAGCCGTGTTAGTCTGGATCTGTAAAAGCAGCAAAGAATCCTGTGGCACCTTATAGACTAACAGACGTTTTGGAGCATGAGCTTTCGTGGGTGAATACCCACTTCCTCACATGCATCTGAGGAAGTGGGTATTCACCCACGAAAGCTCATGCTCCAAAACGTCTGTTAGTCTATAAGGTGCCACAGGATTCTTTGCTGCTTTCCATTAAGTGTAATGGTCCATCGTTGTGTCTTTCTGGCTGGAAGATGGATGGGTACTTGAAGTTGGTTTCATGTAAACAATGAGGCTGGGTGGCGGTTCACCTGCTGTTGTGAAGTGATGCTGTAGTTGCACTACAATTATACTTGTCTACATATATACAGATGCATACATTCATAACTGTCACCTGTATACATATCTCCAAATGACCATCAAGTTCAGAACATTACAAGCTTTCATAAAAGATCTTACTTGGCATTTGTTTATACATAATAACAGTGTATATGACCAGTTAATTCAATTGCTTAGTCTCTGGGGTTCAGACCCCCTGTTCTCCCTGGGGAGATGTCTGGAGCATGGTTGCCACAGTCACCCAGTAGGCTTTAGTGAATGAAGGCAACCCACTTTCCAAGCTGGTCCAGTACTCACCACTTGGGGAGCAGTCCCCTCCCCCGTGTAGTCCAGGGGCGACTGAAAAGGCGCGAAACAGGGACAAAGAAACACCCATCCTCCTCTGAGCTGCAGGCTCCCTCACATACTGCAAGATGGGGCTGCTGTTGACCAGGCTTTGCATGCAGTGTTGCCAACTCTCATGATTTTGTCATGACTCATGTTATATATTGTTTTCCTTAAAGCTCCAGCTCCTGGAGTCAAGTGGATATGTGATGATTTCATCCTTCATTCTGAAAAAGAAAAAGTAAGTTTCTTCAAAATCTGACCCCACTGCACCCTAAGGCTCAAGAAACAGAAGGCAAATAAAAAGAACACTACATCTATTCTTTTTACAAAATCTCATGATTTTAAAGCCAGTCTCATGATATTTGGAGCCTGACTCATGATATTTGAACATTTGGGGTTGGCAATACTATGAACCGCTCACATTGGTTTTTGCCTCAGGACTGGACCAGGAAAGCCTCTGTAGATCTGGCTGCAGTTATCCTTCAGGACTCACTGCCTTCTCCCTAGCCCAGGGGATTCTGGGAATTCCCCCAGGCTGATGCTAATTATGGCTCCCCACCCAGCTGGTCTCAGGGCAATATGGTTGAGGGGGTCAGTGAATGGTCACCCCCTGTTCGGTCCCCTCCCTGCTTCTCCACTCACTGTCCTTCGCTGGGGTCTTTGTGCTTGCCCCTCATTCCCTTTGCCATTGTCTATGGTTCCCCAGACTACTCCCTACAGCCCCCATCCCTGGTGCTGTCATTCTCTCCCCTCTGCAGGGCATTGCCCAGCCAGAGCTGTCACTTGTTCTGAGGGGTTCCTGCTCCCCTAACTGGTCCTACACTCTGGCCTACACATGTTGCTGGGTCTGTGGGCAACTATCCACCAGCCTCTCTTTCCAGGAACAGACAGCATCTCCTCCTTCTCTTGCTTCTCCTTCTCCTCCAGGTGCTACCCAGGCTGCTGCTGAGGTGCTGTGCTGAATCCTATACACCTCCCTGGCGGGGCGAAGTATGCTGGACACCCAGCCCAACACTCCCCAGCACCCAAATCCCCTTGCAGGGGAACCCCCCAGAGCAAGGAGGAGGGGAATGATGACCCTATCCTGTCCCTATAGCCCAGCCTGTGCTCAACCCTCAAACCCTATGCAGGAGACATTCTCATTTGTCCCCCAGCACAATATTCAATGGTTTATCCCTCCTTGCCTGGGTGAGGGGGAGAAGGTCTAGGAGAGGTGTCCACTTCTCTGTGAATTTCTTTCTTTTGTTACAAACCGTGTTAGCTCTATGTGTAATGTATGTATGTAAATAAAAGTTACTGTTCACTTCACTTATGTGTGTGCCCCTTGTTTTCCAAGTACAATCAACCTGATAATTCCCAGAGGTTTGGGATGGGGTAGAAAAATCATAGCACATGACTGTAATTTAATAAAAGTCTGGTGCTACAGAAATGCAAACAATTTCATCCTTCCCAAATGAATTTGCTAAAAAGAAATACATATATTTTAAAAAAAGATTCACGACAATGAAGTAAGCTGTGAAATAACTGTTGTTGTCCAAAGCATCAGAATGAAAACCAGACGACAAGTTAACTGAATTGTCTTTATGGCTTTGTTAACAATGCAAGTGAAAATAATACAGGGAAACAAAACTAGTTAATACCGATGATGTCTGATACTGAGCAGTCTTTAATGACCCTCTCTTCCATCCCCACCAGACACTCATCACTTGAAACCATGGAAGTACACCGCTACCTCGATATAATGTGACAGATATTACACGAATTTGGATATAACACAGTAAAGCAGTGCTCTGGGGAGGAGGGGAGGCGGGGCTGAGCACTCAGGTGGATCAAAGCAAGTTCAATATAACATGGTTTCACCTATAAAGCAGTAAGATTTTTTTGGCTCCCAAGGACAGCATTATATCAAGGTAGAGATGTATTCATGTTGTGAGAGTAATCATGCATACCAGCTGACAAGTGTTGTGAGTACCAGTGTCAGCACTGGTGGGCTATCTGATTAATCTGACTACTGATGAGTATTACACAAATAGTCTTTCGCAAATAGTGCCAGGATGACAATTGCACTGGGCTGTCCTTTCTAAGTGATGGCCCCTCAGCAAGCATCACTTTTGCAAGCAGCATTTCTGGAAATAATATCACCACGATGATTAGTCAGCCTTGTTTGCCATGGCAACTTCATTCCTTCTGTAGTGAGGTAATCAAAATGTGAGGTGGATGAATGTGAAAGGTAACTATGAGAATGTGCAATGAGCATCAAAGCTCCCAAACACCCATTTGTTGACATCCATAAGTCGATGTATTTAAACCTTGTAGACTCCCACTCTAATTATAAGAACACAAAAAACCTTTGTAAAAACCCATAGATTATTATCCATATTTGGTGACATCCATTCTGCTTTAGTGAATTTCTTATATTCAAATACATTTTGCTCTCATACAGCACCTTTCATCCAAGGATCTCAAACCACTTTGCAAAGGTTAATTAACCAATTAAACCTTTCATCACCCCTGTGAGGTAGGTAAATATTGTTATACCAGTTTCTTAGAAGCGTAAACTAAGGTTGACTTATCCAAAGCCATGGAAAACTCAATAGCATAGTTGGGCATAAAATTCAGATTTTGTGATTCCCAGGCGTTTCTTACAATAAGGAGAATACACTGTGCAGAAGTATGTTGCCTGGTCTTCCTTCCTTCCTTTGTTTTTTTTTTTTTTTAAGTAGTATTTCACAAGCTTGAGAGTCTTTCTTTGAAAAAATCAACTATATGGTGCTTCCTCATGTAATTTCCAGTGTGAACATCCAGAAAATTGATTTTTATGAACAGATGGATCCATTTCTTATGTAAAATATAATGTTGATGAACCCTCTAAATCTGTGAGTTATGTCTTTGGTTATCTTTCAGTTAAAAATGTGCTAAATTATGAAGCCAAGATTTCTCTAATCCTGGCTGTCTCTATGTATAAACAGCATACACCCAGTATTCCATTTCTAAATCCATATCCATCCAGAGCATGTTGGCTTATACTCACAAATATGGTATTTGCCGAGATCCTTTAGATCAGGGATTGGCAACCTTTGGCATGCGGCTCACCAGGGTAAGCACCTTGGAGGGCCAGGCAGATTTGTTTACCTGCCACACCCACAGGTTCATCCGATCGCGGCTCCCACTGGCAGAGGTTCATCCTCCCAGGCCAATGGGGGCAGCGGGAAGCAGCAGCCAGCACAACCCTTAGCCCGCGCCACTTCCTGGAGCCCCCAATGGCCTGGGACGGTGAACCATGGCCAGTGGAAACTGTGATCAGCCGAACCTGTGGATGTAGCAGGTAAACAAACCTGCCCGGCCCGCCAGGGTGCTTACCCTGGTGAGCCACATGCCAAAGGTTGCCAATCCCTGCTTTAGATGGAAATCAAAGGCCAAATTTTCTAAAAAGAAAGGGAATGTCTGTGAGTGAAAAATCACATGCATACTTGAGGAGCTGAATATATGCCTGCAATAGTGATTGCATTTGCAAATCACAAAAATTAATGTGCAAATAGAAAGTTGGGAATTTAATTACTTGTTAGCATATATATTTCCAATATGTATCTATTACAGTAACAGTATGCAAAAAATCATATTTTGTGCTTGGGGACCTCCACTTTCTTTTCAGGAAAATGTGACCCTAACTCATTGAAGACCTAACCAAAGTCCTTGTGAAGTCAAAGTAAGTCTTTCCACTCACTTGAATGGCCTCAAGTACCTTGCTTCTGTGGTAGTCTCCAGCTCCATTATGTAAAATGCTTACCTTGGGCTTCAACTGAGAAGTTACATATTTTGGCCACCTTTGCAACCCTAGGTGGCATGACACTTGGCTACAAGTAATTCTTTATAAACCTGCAACAGCAGCCACCACTCTGTAAGCTGAGAACTTGAGGCGAAGACCTATGTAAAGATGTACCCAAAACACTGACAACTGCTCAAAAGTGGGGAAGATCATTTATTTACTACAAGTTTTAAAATTGTGTTAATATCAATTTAAATCTCAAACCGTGTAACATAAAAGGAGGTGTCAATTACAGCATCCATCTTTGTTCTGGGAACAAGCAGACCGCAAGTCTGGAATAGTGATGCAATGTCAGCCATAATCCGTGTCCTTGAACTATATTCTTCATGACTTTGATCTGTGCAGGATTGTGAAAGCCATTTTCTGAAGAACACAAATTGTATGCAGAAGCTCAGGAGTATTAAAGTCCTATGATATCAGGCGGATTACTTTTCTGTTATGTATGTCTACATTTTTAGTGAAAGTTTCCTAAATGATGGTCTCAGTGATTGAAGTCCTCTGTGTAATCACAAAACAGTTATAGAAATGGCAGCAGCAGAGCAAGCTTCTCCTTACCATCCTGCCAACTTGCTTCAGTCCTCACCTTTGTCTAATGCCTATTTCACACTAGGGCCCAATAATGAACAGTCTTTTCTGGGAAAATATCCCCCCAGAATTCTAAATGTTTTTTAAAACTAGTTCAGCTAAATCAATTTTAAAAACAGTTGGAGCAATAGTGTAGACCAGGCTCCAGGCGGTTTGAACCATTTTATTGAATTGTTTTTAAGACCACCATTATTATGATGATTTGTTTGAACTGTAGGAGTACCTGAAGGCCAGGTAACCATAGCACCAGACACTGTACTGATATGTAGCAAAAAGACAGTCCCCGACCCAAAGAGTTTACCATTAGAATGTTTTGAAAATAGTTCAATAAAAATGAGCTCAACCAGATGGGGCCTGGTCTACACTGAGCGCCAGCCAATGTTTAGACTTGGCCAAGAGGAAAGAGGGCAATTAATTTTCCATGTCCATTCAGTACTGGGCCTCTCTGATGAGCCTGCCAACCAGGGTTGCAGTTAGTGCCCTTCTGAACAGTTTTGTGCTATGGAGAGCTGACTGCTAGAAATTAGACTATCATAGAATCATAGGACTGGAAGGGACTCAAGAGATCATGTAGTCCAGTCCCCTGCACTCATGGCAGGGCTACGTATTATCTAGACAACCCTGACAGGTGTTTGTCTAACCTGCTCTTAAAAATTTCCAATGATGGACATTCCACAACCTCCGTAGGCAATTTATTCCAGTGCTTAACCACCATGACAGAAATTTCTTCCTAGTGTCATCAACTCATTTCATGTAGGCCGTTGAACAGCCAACATGTGGCAAAAACATTTGGTCACTGTCCATTTCTGCTGAGGATGATTTATTTTTTAATACCTTCCATGTGAATTTGAATTGAAAGTTACCCTCTTTAAGCAACAGCATTCCGCAATTGCTGTTATCACACTGATTTGGGATTTACTGCCCGTACATTCCCCAGCCTTCTCTTTCTTCTGCAGTGTCTTCCTGCCTTCCTCTTTCACTCTCTAATCTTTTTTCCTATTGCTTTACTAACTTTGCTTTTGTAAACCTGTTGGCTTGCATTAATAGGCTCCTGCAAACATCGTCTGTAGAATATCCTGCCAGTACCTGCTGAGCCTTTGAAAGGATTCATTTGCTTGCTACCCAGCTGTTCTCCAGTGTGTGCTTTAGTCTGGTAATTTTATATGTACTGTATTCCACAAATGACTTACTCTTTGTTCAGAGTCTGAAAAAAGCTGGTATAAAGAAAGTGACATAAAGTTCTACAGGTTAAGTGCATTTGATCTGATGCTATTTTAAAAGATTAAAATCATAGTCTACAATCTAAGATGCAACCACTGTTTTAACAATTAAGTATGTGGTTTCTTCTAGTCTTAAAGCATGGGTAAGAGACTGAAGTGCTCATGAAAGTAAAGAATTAAATCATACTATTAAGAAAAAAATATTTTTGACACACAGCCTAGTGACACACTCCCAAGTTCTGTTCACATCCAACTCCTGCCTACTTCAGATGCTAAAACAGGTGATTGCTCAAAGCTGATTTTGCAGATCTCTATATTAGGAATACATTTGTTTCTTTTCTTTATTGCATGTTCAGTATGCACTGTCAACAGCTGCTCCTTTTCTCCTTTCTTCTGTGCTTTGTTAAACAGTGAAATAGTTAACAATCTCAACATTTTAATTGTCGTCACTAGACTTCAGAGCTAATGCCCCATCAAGATGACTGAAGCAGTTCACACTTCTCTGAGCTCTCTGCAGACCCAGGAAGATATCACTGCATTGTTTTGTTTTTGACTGAGAATTTGAAGATTACCTTCACAAATCATAGGGCTGGAGACTTTGTATATTTAAATTTAAGCTTAGATTTTTCTAGCAAAAGGCGGAAATCTCCAAGTGTGCTGGCAAGCTGGCCCAATTCAACCCCTACATTCTCGCTCTCTCTAGCCATGGTATTCCAGCCCTGGGTTTCCTTAAATAGAGACTAAAAATATACTATATTGTGTGGAGGTGTTGCAACGTGAGTAGGCAATACAGTGAGTTAGTGCATTCGTCAGCAGAAATTTGACTTTTAAAATATTGGAGAATACAAGTAGAAGTATGTTTGTGGTCTAAAGTTAGTTTCCATTTCTCTACATAACAGATCTTGTGGTTTTAGAAGTAATGTGCTCAAGAGGTGCTCTGGATTGAAATAGAAGAAATGTTACAGTTTAACGCTGATGTGGACTTAGACTTCTAAGGGCCAATTTTTTAAACATATTTAGGATCCTAAAAATGCAGATAGGCGCCTACTGAGATATTCAAAAGCACCTAAGCATCTAACTTCCATTAATTTCAGTGTCTAAGTCATTTTTCAAAATGCGACTCATCCTTCTAAGTCACTTAGGCACTTTTGAAAATTTTACCCTTACTTCCTTTGATAAACAGTAAAATGTAATTACAACAGTTTTTAAACATTTTGAAGAATGGTTTGTGCCATTTAGGAGTTCAAGAAACAGTTCTAAAAAAGGGTGGACATGTATAGTAATGGCAAATTCCTCTGATGCAATATAAAAGCCAAATAAAAACATGACACCTCACATTAGCAAAGTATGCATCAAACAAATTATGCATCAAGTTACCACTTGCATCCTCACTGATGCAATCTTCTGATAATGATGATGATGACGTATGTTGCTTGGGTAAAATAGCAAACCAAATATGGGCCAAATTCATCCCTGCTGATAGCTAGTTGATATCAGCCAAGTTACATTATGAATGAATGTGGTCCATTGTTTGTGCAGCTGGCAGAGAGAGGGAGTGTGTACAGAGGGATGGGGAAGGATGGGGGAAGGGAATTTTCTAACGAGAGTGTGCAGAAGGAGCCTGAGGATAAGTTTAGACACATACTGCAACTACAACAACAACAGTAGCTTTGTCTATGGAAGCTTCCAAATAAATGAAATCCCAAAGAAACACAATGAGGGAATGGGTACGTCTACACTACGGGATTATTCCGATTTTACATAAACCAGTTTTATAAAACAGATTGTATAAAGTCGAGTGCATGCGGCCACACTAAGCATATTAATTCGGCTGTGTGCGTCCATGGTCCGAGGCTAGCATAGATTTCCGGAGCATTGCACTGTGGGTAGACGCCCCTTAGAATTCTGAGTTGAGAGCCCAGTGGCTGATGGGGCAAAAATCATTGTCGCGGGTGGTTCTGGGTAAATGTCGTCAGTCATCCCTTCCTCCGGGAAAGCAACAGCAGACAATCATTTCGCGCCCTTTTTCCCTGGATTGCCCTGGAAGACGCCATAGCATGGCAACCATGGAGCCCGTTCAGCTTTTTTTTTACAGTCACCGTATCTGTACTGGATGCCGCAGACAGAGGCAATACTCCAGCACTACACAGCAGCATTCATTTGCTTTTGCATGATAGCAGAGATGGTTACCAGTTGTTCTGTACCGTCTGCTGCCAGTGTAATTTGGCAATGAGATGATGGTTATTGTCCTTCTGTGCTGTCTGCTGCTATCATAGGTGCCCCTGGCTGAGATCGGCTGGGGGCGCAAAAGTAAAACTGGGAATGACTCCCCGAGTCAATCCCTGCTTTGTGGTTTCTAAAAATAGAGTCAGTCCTGCTTAGAATATGGGGTAAATGTACTAGAGAAGCAGTGTATCAGAGAGTACAGCTGCTCTGTGTCAGATCCTGCAGAAATGATGAGCTACATGCCATTCATGGGGGGTGCCCTTGCACAACCCCACCCATTGCTTCCCTCCTCCCCCAACCTTCCTGGGCTACCGTGGCAGTGTCCCCCCCATTTATGTCATGAAGTAATAAAGAATGCAGGAATAAGAAACACTGAGTTTTTAGTGACATAAAATGAGGGGGAGGCAGCCTCCCGGTGCTATGATAGTCCAGGCAGGACATTAAGCCGTGTGGGGGAGAGGAGCCCAGCATCCCACTGCTATGATAGTCCAGGCAGTACAGAATCTTTTCTTTTCACATGAAAGGGAGGGGGCTGATTGAAGCTCAGCCCCCAGTTGCTATGATGAAGACGGTTACCAGCCATTCTGTACCATCTACTGGGAATGACTGGAAGTCATTCCTATTTTCATCCAGGCGCCCCTGACCAGCTTCACCTGAAGCCAGCCAGGAGCACTCACGGGTTGACAAGAAGGAAGGTTACCAGTCCTACTGCACCATCTGCCACCGGGGACGGGAGAGGAGCAGATACTTCTCTTCACTGCTGCAGCATCGCGTCTACCAGCAGCATTCAGTAGACATTGGGTGACATTGAAAGAAGTCAAGAAATGATTTATTTCCCTTTTCTTTCACGTGGGGAGGGAGTAAATTGACGAGCTATTCCCTGAGCCACGCCGGACAATGTGTTTGAACCTACAGGCATTGGGAGCTCAGCCAAGAATGCAAATACTTTTCGGAGACTGCTGGGGACTGTGGGATAGCTGGAGTCCTCAGTACCCCCTCCCTCCCTCCATGAGAGTCCATTTGAGTCTCTGGCTTCCCGTTACGCTTATCACGCAGCACTGTGTAGCCTGTAGATTTTTTTTTCAAACGCTTTGGCATTTCGTCTTCTGTAACAGAGCATTGATAGAACAGATTTGTCTCCCCATACAGCAATCAGATTCAGTATCTCCCGTACGGTCCGTGCTGGAGCTCTTTTTGGATTTGGGACTGCATTGCCACCTGTGCTGATCAGATCTCCACGCTGGGCAAACAGGAAATGAAAATCAAAATTTCGCAGGGCTTTTCCTGTTTACCTGGCCACTGCATCTGAGCTGAGATTACATTCCAGAGCGGTCACAGTGGTGCACTGTGGGATACCGCATGGAGGCCAATACAGTCAATTTGCGACCACACTAACCCTAATCCAATATGGTAATACCGATTTTAGCGCTACTCCTCTCGTTGGGGAGAAGTACAGAAACCGATTTAAAGAGCCCTTTATATCAATATAAAGGCCTCGTAGTGTGGACGGGTACAGCGTTAAATCGGTTTAACGCTGCTAAAATCGGTTTAAACGCATAATGTAGACCGGGCCAATATTTCTCCTGGCTACTTCTCTCGTTTCTGTCAGCATTACTGCACTATAGGGCATGATCATGTAACTGTGTTTTTAAGGTACAGAACATGGGAATAGCCCTTTCTAGTGACAAGTTTCCAGACTATAAATTCCAACCAAGCCAGGGGTCCAGTTTCTAGCCAGAAGTTTCCTGGCACTAATTGAAGCAAAGAAAAAATAAAATAAAATAAAATAAAATAAAATAAAATAAAATAAAAAGTCCACATGACCATTTCAGATATCTCTGGTGGTTGGTCCCCAGGGAGTATTCTAAGTATCATACTGTTTATCCAGTTTTCTATGGTACACAAACAGTTTTACTTACCTCCTAAAGAACTATTATCTGTAAAAGGATCTTGAGAACAATACAGGAGGTTAAGACACAAGCATTATCTTCATGTTCTGGCCCTTAGTAATGCAGCTCAGTTGGAGCTACACTGACAGAGACTGAACATAGCTACCCCCAAGACCTCTTGCCTTGGGGGCCCTCTCACATGGGAAGTTAAAGCAAACTGCCCCTCCTTCCCCCCTAGTCAACCCTAACTGCAGTACAAGGTAAATTAAGGGACTTGTCCGAGTTCACACAGGAAGTTTGTGGCCCATCCAGGAAAAGAATGCATGTTCCTTGTGCCCCAGTTTAGTGCCTTATGCACTAGCCCATCCTTTCCACCCCAGCTGCCTGTCTGCCCACTCCTCCCCTGGCCAGGCCACAGAATATCCACTGCTTTGCAGAGCTCCCAGAACACACAGAGAGCCCATGTGGTGCCTGGGGTAGGGGACTCTGCTATGAAGGTGGCTTTACCCCTTTAAAGACACAGCAGGGGCAGACCTGCATAAGGATGGTCTCTTGATGCACAGATATGTGGACCACAACAGAGACCAGCATTTTGAAGAATTTTATTTTTAAAAAATAGTGCAGCATTCGACAGCAATGATCACAAAAACTCTAGTCCACTGTATAAAGCTGTTGTGATTTTGGAACATCTGTGGTAAACAATATTTATTTGTTTGTTTGTTTTTTAGAGGGATGGCCTCAAGAACAAGATTCTGATGCCCTTGTCATTGGAAAGGATGACGGGGAAGAAAAACCAGGCACATTTCTAGGGAACCTCCGAACACATCTGAGCATCTTGAAACATGCTGGGCAGTATCTGAAAGCGATCATCTTATTTCCCTAAGTTTAGAAAATAAAAACGCAGTGGATCTGTTTTAACTATGTTGATGAAGAAAGCTGGTAGGTTTCTGTTGAGGTGCAGTAAACTTAGAAAGTTCAGGTAGGATGAAAGGATTGCCCGCAGCATAATATAGTGTTTCTTTCTATGTTAAATCATTCCTTACAGCCAGACTCATTATTCACAGAGTGTATATACCCTCCCCACCTATTCTGTCTGTCTCCACCACACACACACCTCCTACAATTCAAAAAAGGTTAAAAAAAAACCCCACCAAACTTAGGAAATAGCACACAATAAGTTTGTTTATGGCCTCAATTTTATTAATAGTGGCAATCAGAGGAGCTTTTATGGATATACTTTGTTCACTTCAGCCCATGCTTTGTCTGCTAAGTTGGTGGGAACCCCCACAGGACACTCATAAATGGACAAATTTACAATCTGGCCTGTGTAAAGTGCCCACAGCAGCATCTACATCCAACTTGTCTTTGTGCTTATGCACCACCTGTGATGCTGGAGGGCATGGGGTCAGAGCAGAGGGCTTCCTCTGGCTTTCTATAACTCAGAATCAACCAATCTTCATTTATCTACAGTTGAAGACTTGTTTTGGTTTCTGAGCTCAAGACTCCACAGAATTGTTCGGATATTTTTAATTGAAAGGCAAAATACTTCCTCCTTAGAACTTGGCCCCTGAAAGGAAAGCAACAAACTCATCATTCAAAATAATTAATTCTGTCAGCAAAATCTCTACAGTTCTTACTAATGCTAAATAAATTGATTTTGTAATCCTAATGGAAAGAAAAAAAGCCTGTTGCTGTGACCATTTTCAACTGATCCATTTTCTTTAGTGTTCGGTGGGTAAGGGATTATGCCCAAAGCCAAAATCTATGAAAATACAGGATGTTTATGACATCTTTAGATACCATGAAATCAGAAACCTTAATCCTGCACTCTTGACTCAGGCAAAAGTTCCACTGAGAATTACTTACAGAATTGGTACTTCTGGAAAGGACCTATACTAGGTCACCCATGTTCCTACTTATATAAGCAGAAAGATACCCAGATAATCTACAGATTTAGTCTCAAACCAGCCGTGGAGTAGGGAAGCTCTATCATTACCATTTTACAGATTTTACACTGACATCAGATACGAGCCCATCAGTCATGTTCAAAAGCCCATTCTTTGCACTCTCAAAGCTCGACTTGATCTCAAAAGGAGTTTGGGGGATACAGCAAACATAAGATCATAGTCCCCAGATCTCCAACATTCTGAACAGCCTCCGCTGAATCACCTGCTTAGGGGAGGCCATATTTGGATAATTTGTGCTGACTGATGTGTACCAATCTTTTAGCAGAGGTTATTGCTAAGCGGGGAGTTGTGGGGAGGTTAGATTATAGTAATTTCTACGTCACCTGATCCCTAAAGAGTAAGTGAAGATGATGAAATGTAGTGACTCTTTGTGATCCTCCCCTGGGGCCTGGCCTGCTGCAACGCTGAGGTATAGTACACAGTATACAATATTCCCACTTCTAAAATTATCTCTGTTGCACTATTTTGAAAAGAGCCTTCCACAAGTTCCTTACTATCTCTGGCAATTTGCTGAAGCCTAATCATTAACCCACCCACAAAAATTTCTAGCCTTTGTTATCATCTTCTTTTCCCATTGTCTCTGTTAACACCTGCTGAACAGAGACAATGTTAATAAAATAATAAATAATAAATATTAATAATAATACGTATTTAATGTCACTGGTTCCCCATCAGTCACACAACAGGTTGTTGGGGCTTTTTTCAGCCATATTGGTAACAATCTATGTTAGCCCAGTTGCATAAATGTATTAAAGCAGTAATCAGAGGTTATTTTACAGTTATAACTTAACTGTAAAAATTTACTGAAGAGCTGAAACTTGGCACAGAAGGTCTTAAACTAGGAGCCTACAATATGTCTAAATATGTTTGGGGACCGGAGGGAAGAGAATGAATCTCAAAATGACAAGAATTACATGCAGATAAAAGAGCACATTTTTAAACAGTTACATATGATCATTTTAATAATACAGTTTCAGGTAGACTTGTAGTTCACAGGCTCAGGGCATATTCTTAATACCCATGTGTTTTTCTTATAGCTCCAGTTCCTGGAATCCTGTGATAAAGTGAGAATATCAGTGGGTTTTTTTGTTTTGGGTTTGGTTTTTTAGTAAGTTACTGGTCTTCATGGTTGTGCAGAAGAGTTTGAAATAAGATTTGAAAAGTGCACTCTAAAAGCTCAGAAACCAAAAGCCACATGAAAAGAAAACATGTATTACTTTTTATAAATCTCAATTTTAAAGTCTATCTCATGATTTTGTGGGCCTGACTCATGATTTTTGAATGCTGAGGGTTGGTGATAGATACAACAGAACCTCAGGTGTGTGCAGGAAGAAGGATTTGACCACTATTCCTTAAATAGTTTTAAATGTTTTAGGAATCACTGGGCCAAAATCTGCTCTTGGTTGTATCTGTTCAATCCCATTGACATTTGCGGTTGATAGAGAGCAGAATTTGGCCTGAGTTCAGAGACAGTTCCTTAAATACAGGTTTACATGGCAAGCTGATTCAATGATTAATTTTAAAAGCATTTCCAAGAGTTAAAATACTATATAAATGAAACATAATGCTATAATTACTGTGATGGTTCCTTCCATTGGGGAATAATATATAATTTGAAAAGTCTAGGGATATCCATTTACATCACAATCTGCACTCTAGAAGTCTATAAATATATGATATGATTAAGCCTGGAAGGATTAGATTTTTATTGGTAAATGTCAGTAAATGTCAATTTCACTATACACATGCAGATGAAAGAATATTTCCCTTGTCAAAAATAGAAATTTACAGACTGGCAAAGTAAGAAAAATGCTGCTTAAGAACTTATAAGAGTTTGATTTAAGGATATTTACTGTATATATTTTGACATGTAATGTTGACAATTTGTGTTTTAAAGTTATAAATCTTTAGCTTTTTTAATCTCAGCTTCTACTGTCATTAAATAATTATAGTCAGACCTCCACTATAGTCTGTGCCCCATAATCCCCCTCAACTGTGAACATTTAAATAGATAAAAAAAAATTTAAAGGTTAAAACTTATAGTTTTGAGCAACTGAAAATGCACATTGATTAAAAATAAAAATATGCTTAAACATAAACCACGATATTATCTATCAAAATTATAAAAATTGAATTCTGCAAAGTCTAGATATGATGAAGAATGGTTTAAAATGTTCCTCAAATATTTATTTCTATAACACTTTAAATGTGTGAGTTTTATGAGAAATGAATGCAGAAACGATGCATTATAATAATGTTAAAGAAAAATTCTGCTTTCCTTTCAGCATAAATTTAAGGTCCTTCCATTGAGGTCAGTGGAATTGCTCTGGATTTATCTTGGTATAATTGAGAGTATTATTATTATTTATTCATATTACTGTAGCTTCTGTGCCAAGACCCCACTGTGCAAGGCAATATACAAATACAGAACAAAAAGATGATCCCTGTCCCAAAGAATTTACAATCTAAATATAATACAAGTGACAACAGACGGATATAGACAGCCACATGGGGCAGTACAAGTAAACAATGAGCAATACTGGGCACCACAAAAGGCATTAGTGTCCGAACAGCAATGACCTACATCTTGTCATTTTTTTGTAAGCATTATAAAAAAGGAGAGTTTTAAGACATGTTTTGAAGGAAGATAATGAGGCAGCTCTGTGAATGCTTGTGAAGAGCTCCTCCCAAGTGTGAAAGGCAGCACAGGAAAAAACAAGAGTCTGGCAACATGGGCCAATCAGAGGTGGGAGTTGACATTGCGATAGTGAATGAGAGACAATAGATAGGCTAGGGATACGTCGGGAAGTGAAGTAGAACGTGAAGACAAGAATTTTAAGCTTGGTGAGATAGAAAAAGGAAAGGCAGTGAAGGGGCATTAGGAAAGGCATTCCTTGGTCAACGTGATGGGCTGGAAGAATGGTCTTTGAAGCAACATTCTGAAAGGCTATGAGGGGGGCAAAATTTGTAAAAAAAAAAAAAAAAGGATGTTGTCATAATCAAGACATAAGAAAATGAGAGCCTAGATGAGAGAGGTTGTATCAGAGAGACGTTGCACAGAAAGAATTGGCCAGATATAGACATAGCCTGAGTGCGAAGACCTAGAGAGAAAGGTCAAAGTAAAAGATGATGACCAGGTTATGGGCCTGAGTGACAGGCAGGGCGTTGGTATTGTCCACAGTGATTGAGAAAGAAGGGAGCAGGGAGGGACTGGGGAAGAAAATTAGGAGCTTTCTTTTAGCCATTTTGAGCTTGATCTAACAGCTAGCCATCCATGAGGAGAAGTCAGAGAGATAGGCTGAGATTTTAGTTTGGACAGTAGGAGACAGATCTGGAGAACAGAGTTAGATCTGTGAGTCATCCACATGGAGATGATAGTTGAATTCACATTTGTGGATCTGATTGCCCAGAATAAGGTGTAGAGGGAGAGAAGAAGAGGACCAAGGATAGAACCCTCTGGAACCTACACAAAAAGATAGCACCTTACCCCACAGACAGTACCATTTATTTCAGTGGGACTATACGTCGAGTAAGGTAGTGCTCAGCATGAGTAAGAATGGCAGAATCTGTCCCTTACTGCCATGAATGCCAGATCATGTAATCTTAAAGAGGCTAAAACTCTATCTTTCATTCTTCTTTTATCTAAATAGTACTGATAACTTCCAGGTACTGTAATGAATGATGGAATTTTGGGGCCAGATTCTGATCTCACTTACTCCAGATTTACATTAAGGTAGCTCCATTGACTTCTATTTACTGGTGTAAAATCAGAGCATCAGCCATTACAACACTACAGACCAAATTCAGATCTGGGGTAAGCATTTGCCGTTCCACTGATATTTAAAAGACACCTGACTTCAGCATATCTGATTTGGGCCCATTACATCTTTACTTTGATTTTTTTAAAACATATTACATATAGCAAATGTGTTACAATTTAAGATTAGATTTAGATAAACTCCATGGAAGTCTCCGGTTTCAACCAAGCATCTACCATTCACGATTTTTCTTCCTCATATTCTTCCAGAGAGGCTTGTTTCTCCTTTAGAAATGATTTCATGTTGCAATTTCATGTACATACATGAAGGGCTACAGTCTGGGGCATTAGAACCTTTTTCTCAAACTGCTCTGCAATAACAGGAGTTTTCAGCCAGATGCACATTTATATGTATAGTTCTCTCCATCCTAATTAGGAGGAATATATTTTTGAGAATGTCTCATTGGTGCCCATAATGACTTCCCCTAATGAAAGAGAGCTCCTTCTCAGCCTCTTATGTATCACAAAGTGCTTCTATTGATTAAAGTTACATTTTTTTTTATTCCTTGACTTTTATCCCTTAGTTTTTCCCTTTAATGAAATCCCCTCTGCCTTTCTCTGCATGTAATAAATCAAGTTACTTTTTCACTGTGGACTCCATTACGGGATCACAGTGGCTATACAAACCTCACAGAGTTAAGCAAACAAAGGAATTTTTCATCTTCTCTTTCATTCAATAAAGTGCCATTTTCTGTCACCCTGCAACCTTTTGACCTGTATCCTAATGGCACTGGTCACTCAAGGGCAAAAGTTCAGCTGTAGGTTAAGTCTCTATGTGTTTGTGTTGGGGAGGGAGACAGTCTGTTCCTACTTCCTGTTGTCTCTTTCTGAACAATGTAATTGCTTTCCAAAATTCAGAGTTCACTCCTGCTGAGAGAACTCCCTCCCCTGCAATGTAGGCTGTGTTATCTTCCCAAACTAAAGCCTTTTGTTTTTTGTGGCAGCTGGATAACATTAAGCACAGTTCTGCTTTGTTGTTGTGGAGTAGGAGAAAGAAGGGATAGAGAGATACCTAGAAAGAGCACTTGAATTTGTCATTTAACACTAACTTCCTGCCATGGGTCATTGAGGATATTTTTGTTTTGTTTGTTAAAGTTTCCTCTCTGATCTCCTGTATGTCTTCTATGAGCTAGTTTCTCAGGGACAGGAATCTCTTGCACAAACTGGTGAGCACTTAGACATCCTGTCCCATTGAAGTTAATGGAATTATGTTTGTGAGCACTGGCTTACTCATGTGAGTAAGGATTTCATAATCCGGCCCTCTTTTATTATATTTTGCAGAGAAGTGGGCCCTGATCCTGCAAGCACTTATGCACATGATTAACTTTAAGCATATGAGTAACCCTATTGATTTCTATAGGACTAATCATATGCTTAAACTCATGCATAAAAGTGCTTGCAGGATCAAGGCCTTAATGTTCGGAGGGAAATGCTTGCTGCACAGACAAATAGGGTGATCCAGCATTTTCTAGCCAACTTATAGTTAATTAATAATACTAAGGGAAAAAATACTGATTTATAGGCTTTAAAAATGTTGTGTGCATAAGAACTGTTATTACTAATGCTTCAAGCTGCTTAATTCATACAGAACTATTGGCTCTTGAACTGTTTGAAAGAAGAGGAAACATTGGTTAAAAAGTAGAATACAAAGTAAATAAGAGGACATCTAGTATTGTGCTGTTTTTAAGTGTTGTTTCAGAAATGAGGCTTATAAAAAGGGAATATTGATACATAAAGAAGAGGGGAACGGGGAACAAAATATACTTTTGTTATATTCTCTGGATTGCTAAGCCCAAGCATTAAAAAATCATCAGTACCTTCAGAAATCAATCAACCAGCTCTAGAAGATGATCAAACAATATTTATTTAATAATGTATTGACGCCCAAGGCAAATCAATTTTTTTGAAAATCATTTTACATTACTAAAGAGAGTGAAATTCAGTAATACAAATTCCAGCCCATCAAAAATTGTTAAAATAGCTAGTTATTTGTTTACAGATGCTTATTCTTCCTTGAATCTTTTAGCAGGAAGGCTTTTCTGTATTGTACATCACCTTTTCATTTGTATTTATGTAATAAATATTTTTTCAAATAATATTTCTAAAAATAATATTTAGGATTCTTTTAAAAAGAATCTGTGTCCAGGAATGCTCTTCTAGGCTATACACTATGAATTGGGGTGTGATTCCCAGCTCACATACACATATTTAACGAGCTTGATTTATTTAGTGTTTCCCTATTTGTTGAGCCAAGCGGTAGCATTCTCAGTGGCCAAATGGAGCTCTCTGAGCCCACCACTGAATTTGGTTAGTGGGCACTCCTCAACAATGTGTATCATTGTCATAGCTATTGTTTGAAACTAATCAGTCTCCTAGCAAACCAAACTCCACAAGTTTATACTTAAAGAATCCTGGTATTACTGTTTTCAGTAACCCTAAGAATGTGCAATCCTGTGGCTTCCAGACCATCAGACCTGCACTCCGAATTTTACAACTCAACATTGAGGGTTTATCAACGGCCAGCCGACACTTAAGCAGCACTCTTGCCATAAGCCTGCTAGCTTGATGAGAACTAGCATAAGCCTGACTAGCAGTGTAACTTCAGTAGCAAAGGCAGCACAGTTTAGTCATGCCGGGTATTGCCCATCAGTTTCAGGCGGGTTTGTACTCAGCATGGCTAAGCCATGCTACTGCAGCTACACTATTGTTTGTAGCCCTGCTAGCTCGATGAGATGTACCATGAGTATATTTACATGAGCTGGGAATCACACACCTACCTCATAGTGTAGGCAGTAGTCATAGCTTCTTTGCTGAATTATCTGTTATAATCAAGCACCTTTGGTTTTACAGGTATTTTAGAAAAGCTGAGTTTCCGTATCGCAGAGTTAGAAGGGACATAGCTCAGAGGGCTACTGGGAAGAGTTTACACTAGGTTTTAAGCTGTAGTTACCAATAATCAGTTGCACTTTCAGGCCCAGGGAACCCATATCTCACATACTACAATTCCCGCTCTGAGGTTCTCTTCATCTTGTGGAGAAGAAAAGCACTTGAAGCACTCTTTTAATAATGCTGGTAATGATACTAATTTCCTTACTTACAGAAAATGAAATTCACCCCTGGGCAAAGTGCAAGTGCAAAGCTTTGCTCTGCCTAAGTCTCACTGAAGCCCTGTGCTGAAGGCATAAATGAGATGAGAGGGATGGACCAGCTTTGCACAGACTAGCTGCAGAAGAGTTAATTTCACTCAGGGGCAGAGCCTGCTCAGTATTTCAGAATGTTCCAAATCTTTTTCTGCTTAATAGATCATCCTAATGAATAGACTGCCAGGCCTCATGGCTGAGTTAATATTCAGACTTGTGATCCCATGTCATGAGGCAAGTACACTCTGGTCCCCTTTCAGGCAGGGCAAGGACATCACATCCCCACAGTTAAGTCCGCCTGCCAACCTGTATCCTCAGGGCAGTATTGCCTAATAGCCAGAGTCAATACTGTCACCTTTGACATCAGGGCAGTATGGCCTAATAGCAAGAGTCAATACCGTTTCCCTTGATGTCAGGGCAGTACAGCCTAATGGCTGGAGTCAATACCATCATCCTTGACATCAGGGCAGTACGACCTAATGGCCGGAGTCAGTATAATTGCCCTCTCACTTTAGCTGTGTGGCCTAGTGGCCACAGTCAGTATGTTTGACCTCCTCACCACCAATATATGGTCTAATGACCAGAGTCAATACAATCTCCCTCTCACTCATGCAGTATGACTTTGTGGCCACAATGAATATGACTAAGCTCGGCATAGTTGTGTATCCTAGTGGCCAGAGTCAATAGGGTTGCCCTCCTTAGTGGGGCTATGTAGCCTAACGATCAGAGTTGGGGAAGTGGGCCAGGGCCCAGGGCCCTGAAGTGGCAAGTGAGGGATCCAGCCAAAACACGCTGATTCAAGACCCAGTTCAAGAACCAGTCCATTGTGCATGGCAAGTTCCCTTGGGTTACTTCCTACCATTTTCTCCAAAGCTGCAATCTGGATGTCTTCAGGGCCTCCATCTTTCTTAGCTTGCACTGATCCTGGTGGCTCCAGCCTCTCTTAGGCATCCACAGGTATCTGGGTCTCGGCGCCTCTGGCTCCCATGATCTGGGGTTCCAGCTGCTCCCAGGCTGTAGCTTGTGAGGTATGTCCTTCCTCTCCAGCAGTCCATCTAGAATGACCAGGGCTGCTCCCTTTTATACTGAAGCAACTGTTGGAGCATGGCCAGCAGGGGTAAGGGAGAGTGGCTTCTGCCCACAGTGTGAGGTTAACCCCTTCCTGTTTAGTGTGGGGCAAATACACCCCGTCACATCCCAATACACATACACTTTGAGAAAAAAGAAAACTGCAAATTCTTGGCCTTGTCCTGAACCAGTTGACGTTAAGAAGAGTTTTACCATCAACTTCAATGGAAGAAAGAGAAGGCCTTAAATCGGTAAAATTTCAAGGCAGGGAGACCAAACATTGCAGCCAGCAAGCTCAGTTCTACTCCAACCTTTGTGATTATGTTGGTGTGTCTCATTCTTAGTTAATAAAACAGTGACCTAGGATCCTCTTATACTGATGGCTATTCCACTAGACCTCACACCTCTCAGAGAAGTGAAACAGGGACTAGTCTGGAGATGCTACCAGGGGTAGTGCTTACTCCTGGAATTAGGTCTATGGTAGTGGTGAACAACCTGCGGCTCGTGGCCCACACACGGACAGTCAGGGTAATCTGCTGGTGGGCCATGAGACAGTTAGTTTACATTGACCCTCCGCAGGCATGGCTACTTGCAGTTTTCAGTGGCCACAGTTTGCCGTTCGAACTGTCTTGCAGCCCATGACTCCTTTATGGGCTTCATCTATAATGGTGGGTTATGCATTTGTAGGATAGAGACCATCGCCTCTGTATCTCAATTTCCCTTGCTGTAAAACAGGACAATTATCTTTTTCAGATGTGTTGTCTTGAAATATACTGGATTAAAGCCATCCACAGGCAAAGGTAAGTAAGTGTTAGCAGCACCCTTTAACAGACTGAGAAACCAAGGCTCAGAAAAAGTAATCAATTTATTTGAGAGAGACTGTGATTTAGCAGACTAGAAACTTACTTGAGATGCAGAAGACCTAGTCTTGATTCCTAAAGAAAACACACCTTCATCTGATGGAAAATTTTGCCAGCAACCCATTAGACATCAGCTCTTTGGAGGACACATCTGTGACTCGACTCTTCCCTCTCTTTCCCAGATGAAGGGAGATATCTCTATGTAGGACAGGGAAATCTGTATCAAGGGGAATCCTCTGAGCTGCTAAGACTGGGGAAACAATCTGGACTTTTGATTCTGTATCTACTGACTAAAAGAAGAATATAAGGAACTTGAAGAAAGCTAAGAATTGCTAAACAGAGGATGATGCCATGGTGAGAACATTTATTCCTGTTCTTATTCTTTTCTTCCTATTTTATTTTATTTTCCTAGTCCCATAGTTGTAACTTCTCAATGAGTCACTATTTTTAAACAGTTTGTGTGTTTTCAAGTAGTTTTCTAATGGTTTCACTATTTTCACTACCTAACCACCATTAGCTTCTAAGAACTATTGGCAACATGACACACATGTGGTTAACATATGGATATCTGTGAACTGGTTTCTTTAACAAAAAGACCCACAGGAAATCTCTTAGAACTGCCTGTCTACATTCTGTCTCATTTGGGGGTGAAGGGGAGGATGGAGAGGAAAGTAGTTTGAAGAGGGTCAGTTGTAAATTGAATTACTAAAACATATGATCCAGATTGATTGTCATCAGCTATCCCTTCCATTACTGCTGATCCAAGCCAGGACTTATGCAGACCCTATGTGATAACAATCTATAATACAGGTTGTGTAGTCTTTTGTTACTGTAGCAGCTAAAGAGTCAAGGAAAACTATAGGGTCCATCTCTGTCCCACAGAGTCAATAAAGAATCCTCTTTATATTTTTACATCTATGGCCTGCCACTTCTGAGCCATGAGAGATGCTATAGAGACTACTATAAAAAGATCCTGATTTTGGAACATAAAAAAAGTGAAAATATCCAGACCTGAAGAAGAGCTCTGTGGAGCTTGAAAGCTTGTCTTTTTCACCAGCAGAAGGTAGTCCAATAAAAGATATTACCTACTCCGCCCTGTGTCCCTCATTTTCATTATTGGCAATTTGAAACAGCAATAGCTTAACTTTCATCTTTTTCTTCATCCCAAGCACCCATAAACCAGAACTAAGTCAGTTCAGGCCTGTACAATCCTTAATTTAGAGGAGAAAGGCATAACAAGAACCAACAGTCGGAAGTTAAAGGTAAATACTTTCAAGTTAGAAACAGAGCACACCAGTGATGACAATTAACTATTGGGACAAACTAAAAAAGGAAACCTATTCTCCATCATTTGAAATCTTCAAATCAAGCCTGGATGCTTTTCTGGAAGATACACTTTAGCCAAACACAAAAGTTATTAGGCTCAATACAGGAATTCACTGGGTGAAAGTCCATGGCCTGAGTTATACAGGAGGTCAGATTATATTATCTAATAGTCCCATCTTGCCTTAAAGTTTATATGGCTATATAAAACAAACTCTTTATGAAGTTTCCTCTCAGGAGCCCTTCTATTACCTTTCTGTCCTTACTGCTACAGCCCCTCCAGCTAGTGGATATTAGCGTCTACACATTAAATCCAAGCATCTGAGGTACGGAGTCATAAGGCTGCCCATAGAAGAGAAACATGGTAGTCAATTTCATTCAATTTAAACTATAATGAAATTCTAAAATAATTCAGATTTTGATCAGTTTAAGTATATAGCAAAGCAAACACTGGGACCAAATTTTGCCTTCACTTGTATCCTTGCAATCCCACAGATTTCAAATAGGAGTAAAATTTATGCACAGAATCTATGCTTAGAATTATATATTTTGGTGGTGGAGATCTGTATTCAGAACATTGCTAGCATAAACTTAATTCTAAAATTAGCCTTTTATTCTTATTTATGCAAACAGTGCTTCAAAAGCTTACAATTATCAAAATCTACCTGAAACAACTCAGTTGAGTGGTAGCAAATAGATATCTTCTCAGAGTCAGGCAGAGTTCCCCATACAATTTCCTTGCTAACAAACCAGAATCACTTAACACACTAATCCAGAAAAGTCACTAAAGCACATGCATACCGTTGCCTTGCTAATAAATGTACAGAACCCAGCCAAGTAATCTTTCAGCAGTAATGATTTGCCTGGGCTCTAACTGATATGATAATACATATTCGGCATCCAAACTGTCAGAGTAGAAATGGAGCAATCACTTGCAATCTTCCCACACAGACAGTTGTAAACAAAGATAAGTATTTATTCTCTGCTGAGTGGGACCTAGATGATGGTAATCCTGCTGTAACATAAAACCAAAACTGAATGCACTCATTTTATTGACCACACTAGACTGATTACAACAATAATGTGAATATACTTGTCCTCCAATAATTTTCTCTCTATTGCTCAGGGCTTAATTGTGGCCCTATTTCTGGGACATATGAATGTATTATTAAAATGAGACGTGGCAGTGGCCCTAAATGCATCAATGTAAGGAATTTACTGTGTATTACTTGTAACAGTAACCTTGTTGTTCACTTCTACAGGAGTAGAGAGGATCATGTGTGACACAGCAATATTACAGAGTATTCACAGGAATAGTGGAGATGCATGTGCCCAGAAACGAATCCAGCCGTTACAGTCCTTTACCGTCTTTAGTGAACCTGATCAAGCTGAAGAAAGTCATTTTATGGTGTCTTTTTCATTTCAGATGAACCAGAATCACTTAAAGAACTGATCCAGAAAATCACTCAAGCACATGTATAGCCCCATTGACTTCAGTGGCACGTTATATGAGCTTAAAGTTTAGCACCAGTTCATGTGATTTGCTGGACCGGCTCATAGTTGTTTTGTTTATTAGAAAAGAATCTAAGATTAGTGAACAAAAAAAAACCCGACCCATGCAGTCAATTTACTACTTCAAGATTTGCTTCTTTCACAAGATATTTGGTACAGGAGGATTTCATTAAAGAGATGCCCAAGAGTGTCCCTGTATTTAAAGACACTTCTATTTCTATCACAGCTCCACTTTTTCAAGGCTTTATGATTCAGCCAAGCCAGACAAAGTTGCTCTGGATTGAAGCTTGACATTAAAGGTCTCAGCTCAGAAATTATTATAGGTTGGGTTTTCGTTTTTCGTTCCCCCATCCCATCCCCTTTCACCAATGTTATTAAATGTCTGGCAATGTTTAAAAATAGAAGCTGACTAGTTTTAATTTCTCTTTGTACTGTCATAAATAGAAAAACTGCTCCATTTGGAAAAAATAAGGATACGATTCTCATAATGTCCATTTTTGGATCTTAAAAATTATAACATGACAACATCATTTTCATTTGAGAATTGGCTACTTTTTAATAGGCCCTGAAAATAATATATCATATGGATTCCATATTACTAATTCTTGCAGCACATTGCACATTAATATGATATGTTTTGGCTGAATATAGTACATTATAGGTCTCTTTCAAGAATCGTAGATTAGCAAGATATGTCCAGTATAACAACTCTTGCAGAATGAATGCTATCTGACTGTTATCAGGTTACAAATCAAAATCACTTTTAAAAAAGGTACTTACACAGGGATTCACACTGTATATTCCAGTGGCTCTGTTTCAAACCCAGTAATATCTTGTGGCAAACAAATTCAGTAAATATTGGCATTGTTTTCTGAATTTCCTGAGAATGTCTTCAACTTGCATTTGATTTCCTACATGTGTACAAATTTCATATAATGCAGTCAGGTCAATGAACCCTAAGAACATCTTTGTCTGCCTGGACTGATGCACAGGTTGATCTTCCTCTCTAGAAGACCCTGAGATTCCATCACCAATTCTGATGAGCACAAGAATGCAGTTGGCTCATACATCATGGTGTTGACTCATAAAACTACATTCTTGATTTCTGTGAAGATCCTTTGCTTGGAAATCATTCTTCTCTTTTGGTGTTAATGAATAACCACTATGATTCCAGTAAATACATTGTTTTCTTATTGCAGCACACCAGGGAATAATATTACAGTCCCAAGATCTTTAAATGCCTTTTCAACATACTTTTTATGCATTCACTCTCTAGGTGCCACACTGAGAGGTGATAATGAGTTACAGTTCAACAGAGATTTTTGTACAGAAGGAGCCCTAAGCACTCTAGAAATGGATTTACAAACTCAGGGCAGAATCTTGCAGTCCTTCCTCAGGCAATTGAAGTAAATTAGAGTTTTGCCCAAGTACAGACAGCCAAATCATGCCAAAACTTACAAGTATCTATTTAATGGTGGAAAATATATAGGAAACTGATCAAGTGAGCATAACAGAAAAGGAATTATGCATTCAGAGAAATATACCATCACAGATCTGGACCAGAAAGCACACAGAGACTCGTAAATAGACTCATCCTGGTGGTTTTAGCAAATAGCAGATCAGCCTATCAGGCTTGCTCTCCTCGCTCATCATCTGCACCGGTATCCTTGCATTGGCCAGGATGGCATCCACCTGAGTTTCTTTGCCTAGAATTGCTGCCTGATCAAAATCTCCTGCTGCCAGAAATGGAAATTTGCTGGTCTGCCTCATATTCTGCTGCCCTTGTAATAGGAAACCACTCGTGACAAGTTTTTCTTACAGCTAATATGACAGCCATCATCTTGGAACCAGAGATTTCCAGAGCTAAAAGGGCAAGTTGCTACAGCTAATAGTTAGGGGCTGTAACAACTCATATGCTCTGTAGATCAGCACAGAGGGGGACCTGCAAGATACACTCATCAGAGGGTAACACTAATACATATGTTCCTTGACCTATGATGGAGAGACAGTTCTGAACTATGCAATGGTTAGTTCTTATTTCACTAAACCAGTTTTCATTCTTATGGGTCCAGAGATGGGGATGGAATTGTATTTTTCTGTACCCTTCTGTCTGCTGAATTATCATCATAGTCCATTGACCATCCAGGGATTCAGCCAAATGGGCTACTTGTCTAGCATCCCCTTCAGCTGCAATCCCAGTGGTTGTGGTTTGAGCCATCCCAGAACAGGGAGGCTGGACACAAAAGGGAAATTCAACCTTCTTTTCACACATAGTTTTTACCCATGTGGACATACAATCCCTGTCATGCTGTTCCTCATGGCAAGCTGCACGTAACTGTGTTGATGACTATGATTGAAAGTACTAACTTTCTTTCATGGATCCCCTATTTGTGGTTCTCTGATTTGCACTTTATTCCCACATTCTGCTGTCATGTGTTAAGTATGGAACCTAAATGCTCTCTCTCCCAAAATCACACCTGTCATAACTTAGTCCCAGATTTGGACCTTAGCGTCCAAAATATGGGGGTTAGCATGAAAACCTCCAAGCTTAGCTATCAGCTTGGACCTGGTAAAGCTGCCACCACCCAAAAAATTAGAGTGTTTTGGGGCACTCTGGTCCCCCCAAAACCTTCCCTGGGGGCCCCAAGACCCAAATCCCTTGAGTCTCACAACAAAGGAAAATAAACCTTTTCCCTTCCCCCCTCCAGGTGTTCCTAAAGAGATACACAGAAGCAAGCTCCGTGAATCTAAACAGAGGGATTTCACCCTCTCTATTTCCAGTCCTGGAAACAGAAGTACTTCCCTCTTCAGCCAGAGGGTATGCAAAGTCAGGCTAGTAAATCTAACACACACAGATTTCCCCCTGACTTCTTCCTCCCACCAATTCCCTGGTGAGTACAGACTCAATTCCCTGGAGTTCCCCACTAAAGAAAAACTCCAACAGGTCTTAAAAAGAAAGCTTTATATAAAAAGAAAAAAAAAATACATAAAAATGGTCTCTCTGTATTAAGGTGACAAATACAGGGTCAATTGCTTAAAAGAAATATGAATAAATAGCCTTATTCAAAAAGAATAAAATTCAAAACACTCCAGCAACTACACACATGTAAAAACAAAAAAAAACGTATAAATTGCTATCTGATCTTTTGTACTTACAACTGGGAAACAGGAGATTAGAAAGCAGGAAACAGAAATCCTCCCATAGCCGAGAGAGAGACAGGCAGAAGACCAAGAACAAAGGACTCACACACAAACTTCCCTACACCCAGATTTGAAAAAGTCTTGTTTCCTGATTGGTCCTCTGGTCAGGTGTTTCAGGTTACTTCTTTCCAGGTGAAAGAGACATTAACCCTTAGCTATCTGTTTATGACAACGCCAGCTGCAAATGACTATTAATTGACTTTAACTGTCATTGGGGCACATAAGAGAAAGGCAGTCTTCTAAGTAGCAAAGACACAAACCATGGCTTTATATTTCAGAATCAAGACCTATAATTGTACCAGGAAGCCATTATGGAGTCAGTATAGTCTTTGGAGAATCGGTGTGATATGCTCCTTGCCATTCATACCAGTAAGAAATTGGAAAACCACATTCTGCATTAGCTGAAGCTTCTCAGGGGCCTTCAAGGCTAGCCACATGGCAGTAATACTGTCTTGAGGTTACAACAGCATGGGTAAGCATGGCAAGGTCCACATCTGAAAGGAAAGGTCTCAATGGTAATTAATCATTGAAACAATTGACCAGGGTTTGTGGTGGATTCTCCATCACTGACAATTTTTAAATCAAGATTGGTTTTTTTTCTTCTCAAAGCTATGCTGTAGGATAGGTGTAGGCAAACTATGGCACGCGTGCCAAAGGCGGCACGTGAGCTGATTTTCAGTGACACTCACACTGCCCGGGTCCTGGTCACCGGTCTGGGAGGGCTCTGCATTTTAATTTAATGTTAAATTAAGCTTCTTAAACATTTTAATAACCTTATTTACTTTACATACACCAATAGTTTAGTTATATATTATAGACACATAGAAAGAGACCTTCTGAAAATGTTAAAATATATTACTGGCACGCAAAACCTTAAATCAGAGTGAATAAATGAAAACTAGGCACAGCACTTCTTAAAGGTTGCTGATCCCTGTTCTAGGAATTATGTTAGGGAAGTTCAATGGCCTATGTTGTATAGGTGGTCAAACTAGGTGATCACAGTGGTCCTTTCTGGCCTCAGAATCTATGAATCACTTTATTAGGTGCAGGGTCTTTTGCCCACTGAGATCACCTGACAATCCAAGAGTTAAAAGGATTCCAAAAGCAGCCTAAATTACACCTTTAGGATCAAGAGAGAGTGACCCCTCTGCATAATGGGGCAGACATCATTCCTGCTATGCCCTCTACATACACAAAACTCAGAAAACCAGCAGCACCTCCCATCTTTTCTGAACATAGAGGAATCACTTCAACTATCAGGAAGTGCAGCCATTTATGGTGTGGAATGCAGCAACTGTTTAACTATGTGCACTAACATTACAACACAGTTTAAGGACAAGAAGCAAAGTCTGAGGTAGAATGTAACTTGAAACCTGGACAGGCCACAGGGGTTAGTATTTCTATCCTTGCCAAAAATTTCCATGGGAGATTTAATAACCACAGGCGATCAAGACATTGATCTTATATCTGATTTGAAAGATGGCACATTTAACAGTGCCACCTATCAGTATGCTGGGACACCATACTGACAGAGAGAAGCATGCCACTTAATGAATCATGACTTGAGTCACTCACTAACTGAACCACACATTAGAAAGTTGGAACCATATGCAGCTGTGATGGAAACCACGTATGATTATGCTAAGCTAAGTTCCGAGGAAGGGAAATTTCACAAGTTGCAGTATTTCTGTTTTATGGTTCCCCAGAACAGGAAACACAAAGTGTACACAACTGACTATATAATCCACTTTTAGTAGAAACCACTGAGCTTGACATGCATGGTGTTATAAAATATTTTCCATTATCTATAATGACAATAGTGTATACAACTTACACCTGTAAATGTAAAATACAAACTTGAATTTGCCAAACATGCACCTGCAAAGCTCTCACAGCTGCGAAACTCTTCTGAGGCAGTCTGAGAACAAAACCCGACAGTGTTTGATGCTGAAACTTAATGAGGCAGCCTTACCAAATATAGACAATACATAAATTAACATTACATTACAAAAACTCTAAAGTCTACCCTGACACCCCCCCCCCAATTTTTTTTTTAAATACTGAATATTAAGCCTCTGTAAGCACTCTTAACTCTATTCAGCTGTTGTTTTTTGGCGCACAGACTCTGCTGTTATCATTTATAGAATTGCTGCCCCTACCTCTGCAGAAATAGTATCTCATGTTTTCAATTAACCTGCCCAAATTCTGATTCCATTAACACCGGTTCAAATCAAGACCAACTCAGTTTTACATTGTTGTCACCTACAACAGCTGGGTCAAATTCTGCAGAGATGTGAATGGTGGTAGAAAATATATGCTGAGTGCAAGTTAGTGCGAAAATTATATTATAGGCGGGATGAAGCAGGGAAGTGTTTCAAGTGACTTAATGTACTGCAGGTGGGTGAGGGTGGTTAAATAGCGTAACTCACAACCATTCAACCTCCAGTGTGTGCACAAAATAAAGGCAACGCACATATTGCAAGATCAGAAGTGCTGCGTTAAGGAAAGCATTTAGCAGGAGTCTGTAAGATACTTTGAAGAGGCCTGCTTTAAATTTGCACCTTCTCCCCTTTAATTTCTACATACAACATAAGGGACAGAAGTTACAATAATTTTGCCCAGCCACTTAGGCCCAGGTCCTCACAGGTATTTAGCACCTGCCGCTCATTGATTTCAGTGGGAGTTAAGTGCTTAAATAGCTTTGAGGATTTGGGCCAAAGCACCAGCTTGGTGCAAGTCACCATTGAATCGTCAACTTATCTGTGAAGTGTAACATCCACTATTTACACCACCACTGAATTTGACCCTGAGATTTCCGTAAGATTTGCAGCTGCTCACACCCTGGGCCTGACTCTCTGTTGTCCTGCACCTTGCGTAGACTGGGCATAAAATGCTAGCTAATCAGAATGGCAGCATTTGCACAAGCTTTGCCCAGGTGTAAGTGACTAAATAACGTTCAAAGCAGTGGAGAATCAGGCCTCTGATCTACATTTTGCCCAGTGTAAAAAGTAATGACATTTTCCCTATGCCCATTCATTTAAAGTCCGTTCTACAAGTGGGGTTATTTGCATGAATAAAAGGGCTCTTCAAAGTGAGACAGGGTCGCAGAATTAGACCCTTTCATTTTTGGAACTGCAAGTATTTGAAACAGAAACAGGTCAGTGGATATTATTTTAAGACCAAACAAACGTGAGATATTATTTGACTCATAAAAGGGATAAATGTGAAACAGTTGAAATCAGATGCGATTCCACAAGGCCAGATTCTGACCATACTGACATAGGTTTAAAGTTGTGTAACTCTCTGGACTTAACTGGCGTTGTTCCTGATTTAAACCAGCATAACTAGGAGCAGAATCAGGGCCACACTGGTAAAGAAGATCAAAATCAGGCTCCGAGTATGATTTTTCATAGTATCTATTTTTACCTCTTATCTGTTGTACTTTTTCAGGAGAAATTCATTTTTCACACTTCACACTGTGTGGTGAACTAACTCAGGGCCAGATTCTGATACCCCTACTCATCCTGAATAGCACTTTATTGCACAAGTAGTTCCATTGACCTAACTAGAGCTACTCACTGAGGCAGATTCCTGTCACAGCCAAAGGGAATGAGGACCAAAAGTGATTTTAAACCACCTTTGCACCACCCAGATTCTGGGCTGCTGTGGAAGCTGAAATGGCCTTCATTAACAGCTCAATCTCTTAGGCCTGGTCTACACTGGGGGGAGATCGATCTAAGATACGCAACTTCAGCTACGAGAATAGCACAGCTGAAGTCTACGTATCTTAGATCAATACTTACTTTGCATCCTCGTGAAGCGCTGTGGCTCCCCCGTCGACTTTGCTTCCACCTTTCGCTGAGCTGGAGCGCAGCTGTTGACGGGAGAGCGATCGGGGATCGATTTATCATTTCTACACTACATGTGATAAATCGATCCCAGATAGATCAATCACTACCCACCGATCCGGTGGATAGTGTAGACATATCCTTAAGGTAGTCTCCCCACGACTGCCTACATCTCCACCACAGCCCAGAATCTAACCCTACAAGTGCACCCCTCCCACCCCCAGCTCAGCCCTACTCCTAGCCTTGATGAACTAGAGCCTGTGAGGGGGAGGAGATAGAACGACCTCCTCCTCCCCATTCTAGCCCCTTTAGAGGCCCTCTATTCCCCTACCACACTGTGCAGGGGCCAAGGTCAGAACTGGCCATAATGTGAGTAAAGATGGTAACATCTGGCCCTCTATTTGCAAAGACTATTGTCTTTGGTCAGTTTAGTAGTTTCTCCAGTAGAATGATTTGTTTTCCTAGCAATAAAGAGGTACTTTTGTGTATAGTGGATGGAAGGCCACATTTTCACCTAGCCTCCATCAATGTTTCAAAGATCATTTGTAACCTCATCAGGGCAGAGATGATGTGTCTTCATATGTGTTCGTATAGCACATTGCACAATGGGGCTCCAATCTGAACTGCGGTCTTTGGCCAGTCGTGTAATATAAATATGATATAATAAGCTTATATTTGGACACAGGATTACTTGAAAATATAAGTATAGAGGATATTAAACAAAATGTTATCATGATGAATCTTCAACCCATAAAGAGAAATGACTTGCTGCAAGAAAGGAACATTGATAATGGGGGTCAGTGCAGAATGGCACCAGACTGCAATAACTTTAGACCAGAGATCATTTAGAGTCTGACTTACTGATAGGCCCCAGGGCCAGCTGTTGTGAATATGCTAGACAGGAAGATTTTTATTTGCATGAAAACAGACTTTAGGAAACCACTGAAATGTAACAGAAGAGCATGTCCATGTTTTTGTAAGTGTATATTGAGTTTATATTTGCCACTTTATTCAAACAACCCTTTTTCTGTTTAACTGCACTGTAGTACATACTGAAAAATAAAATATAGCATGGAAATACCTAACTTTCTCTGTCCCTTCTTTGTTTTTGGCTTTTGCAGCTGCTGTTTTCTCAGTGTTGTCTTCGGGCAGTTTCCTGTTGCCACAGTCGATGGCCTGCCAACGCCTGCCTGGGCCTTTCAAGTGTCAACACTCCGAAGTTTGCTGCGATGGCCAAATGCTTGTTAATGAGATATAGCAGCTGGGTAGGGGTGAACCACTGAGATGTATAAAGGCATGCCGCTGGTGCAGGAAGTGATGCCTTTTGAATCTTTTCAGCACTCTGAAAGCATTCAAATCAAAGAGGGCATGTTGTATTCATTAATAAACTGAAGTTCCCATGCAACTTTGTTAAAGCCAATAGTTTAACTTTGTAATAGACAGGTGAATTTTTCACCAGTGTTTTAGATTGGAAGACAAAGAGCAAGAAAACAAGAGTTCATGTACTGCCAAAAGCATTACTTCCGAATCTAGCAGCCATACAGAATTGTTAAACTGGGCTAGGTTCTTGCCCTTTTCCATGAATAAAAGCCTGCAAGATTCCTTTTTCTTGTATTTTTTATGTTTCAAAACTCACAACCACCTGCCTGAGCTCTTCTTTCCCCTCTTGTTTCTTAATTAAAAATAAAAAACACGATTAAAATCTAGAATGAAAAAAACCTTGTGGAAAAAAAAAGTCTGAAAACTCTACAGACAGGATTAATGACCAAAGCTGCTTGCATTCAGACTGAGTAAAGCCCATGTGATCCTCAGTCTGCATCTGTTTTGCTATGACAGTAGCAGTATAGGAGTGCCTAACAGCTGGGCCAAAAACAAGTAGAAAGCAAATATAAAAGAAACTAACATACAGTGCAAAGTTTCAAGGGCAATGCAAGCCAAAGAGGATCTGAAAGACATTTCCAGCCTTTTTTCTTTTTTTTTTTAAGAGTGGGGCAGCTGGTGAAAGATTGAATGCTAGGAAAACAGGTTTAAAACAGAAACAGTCACCATAATAACAGTGACAAAATTGCTTTGGAGACCTTATAACAAAAGAAGTGTTAGAAGCAGGAAGAAGCCATATGCCAACCATGATTTGGTTTATCTTAATGACTTCCTGCTTCTCCACCAAAGAATACAAGTGTCTCATAACCGTTAATACTCGCTTTCATTTGCCTTTTCTAGTAACTCGTTCCAAGGTAATTTAAGCCAAGGAACACTATTAAGTGATATTTAGTTCTTTTCAAACAGACTGCTGGCCTAGCATACAGAGGTCTATCTGCAGTCACTAACCTGCTGAAGGTACTGTATTTGATTTCAGAATTTAGGCATACCAGTCATTGGTTCCACATGGCCCTCATAGGGGTAAACTAATGTAACGGTCACAAAGGCTATGATTAAAAGCCCACTCAAGTCAATCTGTCATTCTGTCGATTTCACTGGGTTTTGGATTAGAGCTGGTTGAACATTTTCTGACAGAACTGTTTTCCCAAGTGAAATGCTTGTATCATACAATTAAATCATTTCACAGGACTATATCAAGTTCAACAAAACACTTGACGAAAAAATTATTGAAGGGTTTTATTTTGACTTTCTTGTTTTGACTTTTATATGTACTATAATAGTTGAAACAAAGTGTTTTGACCCTGTTGAAATTTGAAGCGCTTCAGTAGGGTGGTTTTGATATTTCTGAAACGAATTTTTTTTTCATTTTCATTTTGTGGGAAATGTTGAGTTTTTAAAGGGAATTTCTAAATGTGTAATGGAAATTCTGAGTTTTGAACAGCTCTAGTCCTAATAAGGCCTGGGAATGTGCAGTTAGTTGTTGCTTACCTGGTTTCAGTTGATATTGCTCATTTCATAATGCTGGAAAAACATTTCCTACTGACAAAATATAAATTAATTGAATCGATAGCAGTCTCACAGGCATTAAAATAAACATACCATCACAAGCTTCGCCCAATTTGTTAGAACACAGCCCAGTATCATAGACAGAAGTAAGAGAATTGTTACAAGAGCCTTGTGCTACCTACGTGAGCTGTGTCAAAGTCTACCGAGGACACCTGAGCCCATTGTGGTGGAGATATTCAGTGCTTCTCTCAGACCAGGCTCTCTCTACCAGTTACTTTAAAACATGATATGCTCTATTAGTGTCTCTTCAGAAAATTCTTGTTCACTTCAAGATACTTTGGGAACTACTGCCTTGAATGCTTTATAATTAAGTGGGATAATCAAAGAGTTACTAGTAAACCAGCTCCAGAAATAGCAGGCTTCTTCTGGAACCCTAGATCCCTCCCAGCATGGCTTTGAGCATCAATCTAGAGGTGGTTACTTTAATGGAAATGCAGCATTTTGTGGAACAAAAAAAATTCTAGGTCAAGTGAAATAGTGGACAATTTTTCAAAAAGTTTGCAAAAGAAGTTTTCTACAGTTTTCCTTACCCCACTTAAAAACAGTTGTACAAGTCCTGCCATTGATTTTCCTGATGTTACACAAGGCATAAGCCAAAGGAGGGTTTAGTTCGGTGGCTTTGTAGCAACACTAACTAGCAAACACTAGGCCTGAGGTATGTCAATATTGCAAGCCAATCATGCACAGAACTCCCTATCTCTTCAGTAGGAGTTGTGCAACTAGGATCAAAGTATTCCCAAGACATCCAGTCTCCTACTGACAGTGCAATGGTACAGTCATATCACTTTGCATCAGTGGCAAGCAACCTGCGCCCCGTGGGCTGCAGGCGGCCGTCAGGGTAATCTGCTGGCAGGCCACCAGACCGTTTGTTTACATTTGCATGGCCACCCACAGTTCCCAGTGGCCACAGTTCATTGTTCTCAGCCAATAGGAGCTGTGGGAAGAGGCGGCTAGCATGTCCCTGCGGCCCGCACTGCTTCCTGCAGCTCCCATTGGCCAGGAATGGTGAACCACTGCCACTGGGAGCTGCAGGCGGCCGTGCAAATGTAAACAAACTGTCTGGCCATCCTCCACCGGATGCAGCCCACAGGCTGAAGGTTGCCCACCACTGCTTTACATGTTCAAAACGCTGTCCAAACTTTAACTAATTAACCCTCACGATACTCCTGTGAAACAGGAAAATAATGTTCATTGTTAGTGATCATGACATGAAGAGCCATGTTAGCTATTACAGAGCTAGAAACATGACAAATTCAGTGTTTGCCAAATTAAGGACAACTGAGTTGGGAAGGGAAGAAAAAAAACTTCTATTTTCAGGATTCTAAAAGCAACCTTCTAAAGGTAGGTAGTGTCCTTTGGAATGAGTTATATTTGCTACGCAATTTAATCCATTGCATCTGTGTAATTATCAAGAAAGTGATGTTTTATAGAGCCTGATCCAAACTGACACTACATGAAGAGATATGATTTGATAGATACCAATCCAACAAGCCAAATGTCTGTCAAAATTCCAAATTAAAATAAACAGTTGCACTACTCTAGCCTTGTAACCGCACACAAGTGCTCTGACCTGTCTCATTCTGTTTGTATTTCTTTCGGTGTCTTTAATTGTATTGATTCTTATGACTCATTCAGACATATAAAAATTCAAACACATATAAAACCATTACATTTTCCATAATAAAAACAACCAAGATCTCTTCCTGTAATCACATATGGATTATGTTATTGTTCTGGCATTTGCTTCTTACTCTAAATACATTGTCTTTTTCTTTTTTTCAGGGGAGGGGTGATGTGGTTCAGTGAAAATATTCTAACTGACAAAGCAAATGCCCTGTGTGAGGGTTACTTAACTTTCTGACATCAGATGTGGCTTTTCCACAGTTTCTCCTCTCTGCTTGGGCATGTTAGCACCCCAGACTAAAAGGCGATTTTCTTCTGGGGTAAACAAAGTTCAGATTCTTTGGTCAAAGCCGTATCTCTAAAGTCTGTGTTTCCTTTTCACCTTGATTGCAGGTGTTTACCAAGTCCTGGTTCTTGGACACAGGGGTATAACCATGCTGACTCTAGATGGTACTTCAATGCCACAGGGGAACACATGCCCTCCTTCTACCACAGGCTCCATTCTGACACTTTGAACACTGAAGCAGACTTCCACTCCAAACTCAACCACCAATGCTTCACTTTTCCCCCCAAGCCCACTTCCTGTATTTGCTTGCCTCTTAGGGCTTTGTCTACACTACCCGTCGGATTGGCAGGCAGCAATCAATCCAGTGGGGGTCGATTTATCGCATCTATGACTCTCCTGTCGACTCCGGTACTCCACCAGAAAGAGAAGAGCAAGTGGAGTCGAAGGCAGAGCGTCAGCTGTTGACTTATCGCAGTGTCACTGCAGTAAGTACATCTAAGTATGTTGACTTCAGCTACACTATTCACGTAGCTGAAGTTGTGTATCTTAGATCGACTCCACACGGTAGTGTAGATAAGCCCTCAGGAACAGTACAAACTCCTTAATTCCTATTCTTAAAGACTGTGACAGTAGCCAAAATGCTGGTCAGGAGCTTGTTCTTAAAGGGCTAGCTCAACCTGCTCCAAGCCACCTTCTCAGATGAAACTTTCACTAAAATGTCTGGCTTACAAAAAGGAATGCTGGAGGGGATGACAAATTTTGTGTTAGATCAGCCAACATGACAGAGTAAATAGAAACCACTAAAGTCTCCTATCACCTAACACTGACCTGTAGCTAATCTGCATGATAATATATTGTTAGATTGCAGAATTTACTGCAATATCCTGAAGGAATAGGAAACTTGGGAACTGTTTACAGCCACCCCTACAAGGATGAAAGCTGTCATTACCTTCTGCACTGTTTTTGTGAGAAGTGTGTGCCATGGCAAAGTCCTAGGGTTTAGCTTTACAGGGAAGGTCTGTTTAGGTTAAGGAATAAATTTGGAAGAGGAGGAGAGATTAGGCTTGGTTGATTGCTGTCGTGATTACATTACACAGGTTGAAAGACAGTTTCGGCAATCGCTTATCATGCATGGGAAGACAGAATTGTTTGCCATCAGTATAGGCTTCAGTTAAGTTTACTATTTCTTATCTCTTGTTTAATGTAGTACTTCAAAGGAGTGCTCGCAGCTTGTCCTGTGACTGAAGTGTGTAGAGCAATGTGATGCCATATGGGAGACTTAAGTTTGAGAGTAGTTAGGGCACTCCTACCCCTCAGGCCGGCAATCACACATTTTTACTGTGACTTTGGGTGGCATTCTAAAGAAGATTTGTTTTTAATCAGTGTACTCAAGTAAATCAGATTAATTAGTTAATTTGTGTATGGTAGTTTGAAAGACTAAAGTTCTATGTAAGTACTAAATACTAATGATCAACAAAAGAAGAAGCCTCAGGTAGATGTATTTTGGACAAGTTTTTATAGCTAACCAGGGCTTTTAGGGTTAGTGTTGGTAGCCTCCCAAAGAGTGGAAAACAGAGAAAAGACATCTTACAATGGAAAATCTATGAGCACCTGAGGGTACAGTTTAATATCAAACACAGATGATTAACTATTGGTGGCCAGGATTTTCAAAAACAAGAGCCTAAAGCTCAGGTAAATGAAAGCCAATGAACGCTCAAAAGTTTTGAAAACCAGGCAGGTGCCCAAGTATGGACTTAGAAACCTAACTTCAGATTCCTATGTTTGAAAATCCTGAGCTATTTATTTAACTTATGTCTTAGAGAGGAAATTAGCAGGATACAAAATTTAATAACCATGAAGCAGTCTATGGACATGTCAAATGTGGATGTACAATACCACCATCAAATCTGGAAACCAGACCATCCTTCACCAGAGGTAGCATTGTCTGCTCAGTGATGTGATTCTAGTGTTCATGCTCCCATCAGACCAACTTTTATAACACGTAGTAGCAGGGGCTGTGATTGGAGCAGATTTCTTTCAGCAGGACCCAGGAAAGGTGGTAGAAATCAGAATATACAATTTGGGGCTATTAATGAGGTTATCGCTGCCTATAACCTTGTTCCTCTTGGCATGCAATTTGACCTTAGTGATGCTGTTCCATCCACTTGGACTGGCTCTTGAAGAAAAATCAAGCCACACAAGGCAATGAGATTTCAAATAATTTGCTGTATTGCTGAAATATTAATTAATTATTATTTATATTACAGAAGCACCTAGAGGTCTCAACTGAGATTGGGCCCCATTGTGCAGTGCACTATAAAACATATCTATAAACCATTGCCTGCCCCCAAAAGCTTACCGTCTCAATAGATAAGACAAGGAAGACAATTTTACATAGAGGTGAAGTGGTTTGGCCTAGATGACACAGCAGGATTTAGTGACAGAGCCAGGAACAAAACCCAGGTTTTCAGAGGATGGTGGGCCAATGCCTTAACCACTGGACCACACTATTCTCCTCCAGCTACAAATCTGTCCTGGTAAGATGATGAGTTTTGTGACATTCATCAGCTTGTCCACAGTGCTCTGCACTGAGGAGTGGAAATAAATACTAGAATAATAAATATCCTGAGTCATTATCTCATTGTGGGCAAAGCTTCATTTATCGATAGCCAAGACAGATTGGAAAAGCTATTCTTGAATACCTTTTGGCCTCTGTTACTTGATTTATTATATATTATATTTAGTATAACAGAAACCTGTTGAATAGGTAACCTAGTAGTCGGTCTGTTTATTAAGGGCCAAGTTGTGATACCCTTACTCATACTGAATAGTACCTTATAGCATGATTAAAAGCAATGGGACCACTTGTGGAGTAAGGTACTATTCACCGTGAGCAAAGGTATCCTGTTCTGGCCCCAAACAGGTAACTGTTTAAAAGTGCAAGAGAGCTCTTCTATTTCATTCACCATTTCTTTGGTATGTCTGAGACCACGTTCTAGTGGTTTTCATTCCTTGCTTGAAGACAAGTGAATGTCCCCCATGTCCTTGAAAACCCATTGGAATCCAGTAACTTCATTTAAAGTATGCAAGTATGAAACTTCTGTACAATTAACTCATGTTTTTCTGGTTAAAAAGAGAGAGAGAATTTCAAAAGATTAGGGTGCATGTTTAAATCGCTCATGCCTGGCATAATTCAAGATTATACTCTTTATTGAAAAAGCATTTCACTTTCAAGTATACTAGAGAATTTCAAATATTTCAAGAGTGCTTCTTTCCACTACAGTCTAACAACTCGACATTGCTGCCACACCACTGGGGCTATTATTTAGATGAGGAAGAGCAGGACTACGAACTGGAAATTTTCTGACTCAAAAATCATGCTTCTGCTATGACTGGCGAATAAACAGGTCTGTTCTAACTAATGGAGCTTTCATATTCAATTATTACCACAATTAATTGATTGTGAGAACTAGCTAAATGTTAGGCTAAATTCTTCATCAACTTACACCTGCAGCCCCACTGAAAAGAGAGGGTCTTGGAGTGAAAGTCAGTGAAGATTCTTCCTCTTAAAATTATTATTAATAATAATTATTATTATCAATATTTATATAACTCTGTAAACATGTGAACATATAAGAAGACATGTTCTTTACCCCAAAGTTTCATAATTTAAGTGAACCAAAGAGTAGGCAAGTAATAGGACATATTCAGTTAACTGACAGTATGTGCATTATTGACGAGGAGAACAAGGTTGGAGGGATTGCTTGAAACAAATGGGATTTAAGAAGAGGTATGTAAATATGAAAAAAAGCTATAGCCAGATATGGACAGGGAACATGTATGAAAGGGGAGAAACAAGTTATAAAGCATAAATTGAGGAAGGGAGGAAGGCATAGGAGTTGGGAGCACCCATGGAAAAAAAATAGTGGGTGCTCAGCAACCAATAGCAGCCAGCTCCCCACTCCCCTACCAGCGCCTCCCATCCTCCGGTGGCCCTGTCAATCAACTCCTCCCCCTTGCACCTCCCACCCAAAGTGATCAGCTGTTCCACGGAATGCAGGAGATGCTGGGGGGAGGTGGAGGAGCAGGGACGGATCACACTTGGTGGAAGGAGTGGAACTGGGTGGAAAGAGGCAGGGCAGAGGAGGAGCGGGGGTGGGAAGAAGAGTGGCAGGAGTGGAGCAGGGATAGGAAGAGGCAGGATGGGATTGGGACTTTGAGGGCCAGGGTGGAGTTCAGATGGGGTCTGGGGCTAAGTGGGGGTTGAGCACCCCCAGGAAAGGAGGAAGCCAGTGCCTGTGGATGAAGGGAGCAGTCAGAAAAAAATACTGAAAGAATGCTAAAGAGAGGGAAGGAGAGTACAAAAAAATGAGAGCACAGAACAAGGAGTCAAAATATGATGTAGTAAGAGACAGGAAGCCTATGCAAGGATTCAGTGAGGAGTGTGAAGAGGCTACAGCAAAGACAAAGGAAGGTGATTTGGGGCAGATGGAGTTCAGAAAAGGACAGGTAGAGAGAAGACACATTACAGAGAAAATTACAATTTTTTTTGTTCTATTTATACACTATATAGGATCTTATACAATGCTCACTCCTGTAGTATCTGAATGCCTTCCAGTTGTGCATTAAGCAACATGACTACACATCTATCACATGTGGTTTGTTCTCTCATTGTTGCTCATATTATTTGTAATCCAGTATGAAGGTATCCATTTTGTTCTGAAAAAAATGGTATGTTTCAAAAGACAATATAGTGGCAAATGCCTTAGTTGCTTGATGAGCCGCATTGTTTTCTAGCTGAGATGGTCTGCAATAAATTTAAAGGCTTGATTTCAGAGGTATGGCATACTCAAAACTGCCACTGAAATGGATCCATACATTTTTTGGTTGGGATTTTCTTTCTCGCTTTGTTTCAAGTTTACTTTATTATGACCCAGATCCACAAAATTATGGGAGTTAGGTGCCTAATTACCCTGAGAAGCTGGGTCTTACATGCATGAGTTTCATATCTTTACCATTATTGCTACAACAGCCATGCAAATCCTAACAAAAAGGAACTTTATTAGTTTTTTGAACTCAAATAATTTAATCAAATCTGTGCTCAGGCTTCCATTTTGGGGTCAAAATGTATACAGGTGGTTCCCATTGATTTCAGCGCGATCCCAATGAATGCATCAGAAGGCTGAAATTGGCCTCTACTGTAATGATTAGCCTAAATATATGATGTGGTACTTTCTTCCTTTTTTTTTTTTTCTTCACTACATTGGAACAAGATACTGCTATTTCTAGTTTATGAGTCTATTTATCATCAGACTAGGAAGAAAAAGATGGTTAAATTTAGATTTGTACAGAATGGTTTTGATTTAATATAAAGAATTCAGTACCACCGGCTTGGAACATCCTTCTGGTGTCATAAGTGAGCAGCAGAGAGATTTTAAAAAGCCGTGCATGTATAGTGAATTGATTCCAGTAGGGAACAAAGAGATGGTCAGACTTCTAGGTTTAGATGAGGATCAGGTGGTTTCAAGCTGGAAAGAAACATAAGCCCTGGTTTTGTTTCAAGCAGAAGTCCAGGAGCTATCAAAGTTACAGACATTCTAGACTTCTTTAAAAGGGGATGAGAGAAAGAAAACATTACAAAAACATTTGCTACACAGTCTTTCCTATTAATCACTAATTCATATCTAGATATTTTGGAACTTCCCACACTTCTGTGTTTGAACAGATACTCTCTAAGGGCAATATACTGTAATAACTAGTTGTTAAATGCCATATGTCACAGTTCAGAGCAACTGCACCTGTGTTTCTCCTCCAAGGTAATTTGAGGGAACCCACTCTAGGCTCCCAGCTCTTCAGCCATCACCTATCTTGGGCAGAGATCTATATGTCACTCTCTCCTGACTGGAGTTTTCCCAGGCTGCACAGTTCACTGCCTACACTATGATGTCCCCAAGACAGACTACCTAAACAGGCCAGTGTCTGTGCTTTGCTTTCTCTCTGAAGGCTATAAACAGTGTAATTGCCAGTCAATTGCGACTTTTTATAATCAAGCATGTTTATTCTGAAGGTAAAAACATTACAAAGAAAAAATGTTAAAAACAACAGAAGAACCTACAGACATGCTAAAAACTTACCAGAGGTCACATTCCAGCTTTGGGTCTGGCAGTAAATCCTCCAAACCCCAAAACTGGGTTGTCTCAGTGGTTGCAAGTTCAGAACAGTCTGAGATTCAAAACCAGAACAATCATGAATAGTTCAGTCTTTCCTTTATATAGCTTGGGCTTTGATCTTGCCTTTATGTAACAGGGGATAAGGAGACAATGGTCCACTCCTCAGGATATAGCTTCAAAAAGCTCTGTTTGGGCATAAACAGAGGTGGAGAATTTGCATTCAACTCCCCCTAGCTATTCCCCAGGAAAACTGCTTAATGCTTTTTATTCCAAGAGTTCATTCTTGTCTGACACGTTGTTCAATATAATTCCTTGAACTCCCACATTTGTCACCTGTTCTCCCTTGAGAGGTAACATACAATCCCAACTCACAATAATACATAAAGCATTTATTTAATACCATGGACTCCAAGAGACTTAAACTTAATTCAATAAGGTTTCCCAAGGATACTGAAGGAAATTGCCATATCTGTCATACTGTATATTAACTAAGGCCAACAAATAACTCCAGGGCACATACCCCTCCTTTCAGGTTAGGAATGGGATTGGGTGGGTTCACAATGAAAACTACTCAATACCCTAAGCCATGAGTTTAAATAATTGAATGAACTCCTCTATGCACAAAGAGAAAAAGAAAATGTACTTATAAAAATAGAGGGCACAGAAATGTAGAGCACCAATGAAGTGGCTATGATTGGCAGTGCCCTTCTGTGTCATCGTATGTTCAACATGTGCAGCTCTGGGAAGAGTAGCATCAGCACTACCTGATAGAAACTTCAGCTCAGAGACTCCCTTCTTACCCCTATTTGCCAGAGTTGCCAATCTCTGTAGCCTCCTGAGTCAGTTTCTCCCTTAGCAGCTCCCTTTCATTGGGTAAGAAGACCCCTGCTGTCTTATGGCTCTTGGTTCTATCTATCCTGGGCTTATAGGGAGAGAGAATGAATATTTTACTCTGAGCATGGCTTTCTGGCTATCCGCCATAGCCAATGTGGAATTAAGTTGTCTTCTTATGTTCACTCTACCAGATCAGAGGGAGCACTGGAAGCGGGAATGTAGGAGGTAAGGAGAGTGGCTAACCAGCTGTGAATAGTCTGTTGGTGGAGGGTGGTCAGGACAAGAGTTCAGTTGGGATGTCTGGAGGGGCAATAATGGGTGGTATGCAGAAGGGAGTGGGGAGAGGGTATGGAGATGGGAGGTCTGTGTTGGGAGAAGTGGGTGATTAGGCCATGAAAGCTCAGATGTAGGAGGTAATTGCTTTGCTCCAACCAGGTCTTGCGTGTCCTATAGAAATGTATGGGGGCAATTCCTGAAAACAATGTGAAATGATTACATAACCCTTTTTCTTTCTTTCCCTCCTTTAATGTATAGACTCAACATTGTTTTCCCAACATATAGCAGAACCTCAGAGTTACTAATACCTTGGTAATGGAGGTTGTTCAGAACCTTGAAATGTTTGTAACTCTGAACAAAACATTATGGTAGTTCTTTCTAAAAGTTTACTACTGAAAATTGACTTAATGCAGCTTTGAAACTTTACTATGCAGAAAAAAATGCTGATTTTAACCTTCTTAATTTAAATAAAACAAGCATAGAAACAGTTTCTTTACCTGGTCAAATCTTTTTGTTTAAACTTTCCTTTTAGTTTTCTAGTAGTTCATGATTAATACAGTACTGTATTTGCTATTGTTTTTTTGGGGTTTTTTTTGTCTCTGCTGCTGCCTGATTGCATACTTCCAGTTCCAAATGAGGTATGTGGTTGCTGGTCAGTTTGTAACTCTGGTGTTCCTAACTTTGAGGTTCTACTGTATTACTGACACAAAAACTGGGAAAATAGTAAAATGCAGTTTAATCACATTCATCAGCTTTTGAATGAATCATTGACTTTGGTCTAGACCACTATACCTCCTAAGAAGCTGCACAATTTAATCTCTGAAGAGGAGAGTTTATAGTTTAAGGCTATATGTAGTGCTATAGTATACAGCAGAACCTCAGAGTTATGAACACCAGATTTAGGAACTGACCAGTCAACCACACACCTCATTTGAAATCAGACGGACACAGTCAGGCAGCATCAGAGACAACAACAAAGCAAATACAGTACAGTAATGTGTTAAATGTAAGCTACTAAAAATAAAGTGAACTTTAAAAAAATTTGTGAAGGTAAAAAAACTGTTTCTTTGTTCGTGTCATTTAAATTAAGATGGTTAAAAGCAGCATTTTTCTTCTGCATAGTAAAGCTTCATAGCTGTATTAAGTCAATGTTCAAAAGTAAACTTTTAGAAAAAACAACCATAATGTTTTATTCAGAGTTACCAACTTTTCAGAGTTACAAGCAACCTCCATTCCCAAGGTGTTCGTACCTCTGAGGTTCTACTGTATTTGATTGACCTGTCTCTGTTCTGCAATATGGATTATCTTTGGCTGATACCAGCAGTTTGGCATAAAATAACTCACAGAGAGTGTTCCTATTTTGTGCTATCGAATTCCCTCCTTTTTGTTTTGTTTTGTTAGTATTAGTGTCCATTATCAAGTTCCTCAGATATTTGATACTTAGCAAAGGGAAGTTGCAAATAAGAGTTCCTTTGGGTGGAAAATGTAAAGAAATTTTTTTATTACTCAATTATATTTATTATATCACCATCCCTCTTGCTGTCTTCTGTCTGCTTTAGGTGCCAAACTGTCTGATATTTCATCTATTTTCCATTCTTCACTTTTGAAAAAGATCTTAGCTGTTCAAAGTTACTTTGTACACTGCTCAGTTCCAATGCAACTGGGCAAAAATGTTCTTCAGAACATTTTTAACCCAGACCCAGGATCAGTTCAGCAATTCCAGTATTCTGAGACTACATTATCATGGTGAACTTGAACTCCCTGAATCGTCTATTGATAGAGGTAGCTGCATTTTACATTAATGAATAGAAACATAAGTAGCTCTAGGGAAAGTTAGTGTTCAGTTCACAAGAATAACTCTTTAACTGTCAATGAAACAAACAGAAAAAGTAGATTGTAATTTATTGTTTAATCTCTCTATCACAGTGTCTCATGTGCTCCCGCCCATTAACATAATACCTGAGCACCTCACAACAGCCCTGTGAGGTAAGGAAATCCTGTTTTATTATCCCCATATTTTACAGATGGGGAGCTCAGGCCCAGATCTTCAATGGTATTTAAGTCCTTAACTCCCACTGAAATCACTAAAAGACTGATGCATAAATACCTTTGAGGATCTGGGCCAGAGAGACTAAGGAACAGATTTTCAAAGGTATTTAGATGCTTACTGGGATTTTCAAAAGCCCCTTGGTGCCTAGCTCTAAATTGCACACTTCAGCACTTTAGAAAGGTCCCACTCAATGCCTATCTGGATCTTAAGGTACCTTAAGACCTTTAAAAATCTGGCCAAGTGATTTTCCCAAGGTCATACAGGGAGCTTGTGATGCAGCAGGGACTTGAAGCCAGGTCTGCTAAATCCTATGCTCACACCCTAACCGTGGGACTACCTTTCTCATTCTCTGAGGATGAAATTTAGCATGAGGCCCATTACACCACTTAAGTGCAAAATAGGAGCTCTACAAAAAAGAGAACTAGATAAATGCGTGGAGGTTAAATCCATGAATGGCTATTAGCCAGGATGAGTAAGGAATGGTGTCCCTAGCCTCTGTTTGTCAGAGGGTGGAGATGGATGGCAGGAGAGAGATCACTTGGTCATTACCTGTTAGGTGCACTCCCTCTGGCACTGGGAATTGGCTGCTGGTGGCAGACAGGATACCGAGTTGTATGGACCGTTCTTCTGAGCCAGTATGGCCATTCTTATGTTCTTAGTCCTGGTCTACACCGAGGGGGGATCGATCTTAGTTACACAACTTCAGCTACATGAATAACATAGCTGAAGTCAACGTACTTAGATTGACTTACCGTGGTGTCTTCACTGCAGTGAGTCAACTGCTGCCCTCCCCCGTCAACTCTGCCTGTGCCTCTTGTGGCACTAGAGTATAGGAGTCGATGAGAGAGGGCTTGGGGGTTGATTTATCACATCTAGACTAGACGTGATAAATCGATCCCCGCTAGATTGAAAGCTGCCCTCCAATCTGGTGGATAATGTAGATGTACCCTTAGAGAGAGGAGAACAGTGAGTGTAGCAGACATGCAAGGGTTCCTGTGCATCCCATATATGCCTCAAAAAGGGTGGCCACACCAGTGCTGTTTTGGCTGGTGTGGAAGATGCTAGGGAAGAGGCTACCATGGACTCTGTAATTCCCAGACCCTGGTGACCTGAAGACCCAATGAAACTGGCATAGATAAGCTAATTTAGTACTGTATATTCTTCTAAACCAGGCATTAGTTCTCTACTTTTCCATATCATGACTCTATGTAATAACAGATAAAATGTTTCAGAATCTATTCCTATCTAGCAGCACAGAAAGGGTGGATAATCACAACCCCCAAATTGAAAAGCCATGTGCTAATTCATATTTTGTTGAGCTGCCAGTTTCTTCCCCTCAGTTCTTGTAGTCCCAAGCTGCATGATGAATTAGGGAATGTCTACACTTGCAAAGTTACAGCACCGGCAGTTACAGCACCATGCAGAGAGCGCCAAAGGAAAACTGCTGTTGTGTGTTCACACTGACAGCTGCCTGCGCAATAGCCTGTTCACACTTCCAGCACTTGTGGCGTTATTCAGAGCAGTGCACTCTGGGCAGCTACCCGCAAAGTACCTCTTTCTGTTTTGCCGCTAAGATTCATGGGAAGGCGGAAGAGGTCACGGGGCATCCTGGATCCTGTCCCAATGCCTTGTGATGCACTGCTTCGCATCCCAGCAATCCTTGTGCTTCCATCCGCATTTGGTTTCATCTTTCAACAGTTTGTATACTGCACACCCTGTCCTGCCTCTTTCGGGCTGCAGGAATGGATCCGAGCTGTTGACCAGTATGCTGCTTGCACTGACATCATGAGTTCCAGTGGAGTTATTCCTTAAATTACAAAGGCAAGAGGAGTGTGACCTTGATCTACTAGCTACAACACGAGATTGCTTGTGGCATTCATGGAGGTGCTGACTGCAGTGGAATGCTGCTTTTGGGCCCAGGAAACAAGCACTGAGTGGTGGGATCACATTGTCATTCACGTCTGCGATGAGGAGCAGTGGCTGCAGAACTTTCGCATGACGAAAGCCACATTCATGGGACTGTGTGATGAGCTTGCCCCCGCCCTGCGGTGCAAGGACATGAGAATGAGAGCTGCCCTGCTGTTGGAGAAGTGCCTGGTGATTGCACTGTGGAAACTGGCTGCTTCAGACTTCTATCGATTGGTCGCTAACCAGTTCGGAGTGGGAAAGTCAACTGTTGAAGTCGTGTTGATGGAAGTATGCAGGGCCACTCATCTCATCCTGCTCCAAAAGACTGTGACACTGGGCAACGTGCTTGACATTGTGGATGGCTTTGCACAAATGGGCTTCCCTAACCGCGGAGGGTGATTAATGGCACAGACCACCTAGCCACCAAGTACATTAATCTCAAGGGCTATTTCTCGATGGTTTTCCAGGCACTCGTGGATCACCGTGGGTGCTTCACAGACATTAACACAGGCTGGTCCAGAAAGGTGCACAACGCACTCATCTTAGCAACACTGGCCTGTTCAAGAAGCTGCAAGGAGGGACTTTCTTCTTGGACCAGAAGCTCACTATAGAGGAAGTCAAAATGCCCATTGTGATCCTGGGAAATGCTGCCTACCCCTTAATGCCGTGACTCATGACCATACACGGGAGGAGCGGTTCAACAAGGCTGAGCAAGTATAGAATAACTATTGAGTGTGCATTTGGCCATTTAAAAGCCCGATGGTGATGCCTGTATGGGAAGCTGGATGACAATATTCCTCTGTTTATAGCCATGTGCTGTATGCTCCATAATATTTGTGAAGGGAACGGTGAAGGCTTCACTCAGGGCTGGACCACAGAGGCTCAGTGCCAGAAGGCTGAGTTTGAACATCCAGAGACCAGGGATATTAGAGGGGCAAAGAGTGGGCCCATAAGAATCAAGGATGCTTTGAGCAGCAATTTGAAGCTGAAAGCCTCTAATATTTGTTGCTAGGCTCAGGAGTGCAGTGCTTGTAATTCTAGGAGGTGATTGGTGCACATGGTGCAAGAAGGGACCTTAACATAATTGTATGTTGCTTTGCAGTGAGCTTTTTGCTTTCACTTAATAGGATAAAGATTGATTTCAAACAAACACAATTCTTTTATTGAAAGACAGCAAGCAGAGGAGAGAGTCAAATGAAAAACATCATCAGCAGGGAGGGTGATGGTGGAAGGGAAGGCCTCAAGAGGAGAAGGTGTCCTGGAACACCTAAGATATTTATATGTTCAGGGATCATACCCAACCTTCTCCTTTGGAGTACAATGCAGCGGGTGCAGTACTTCAGGAAGGCCAAACTGCAGAGAGATGGGTGTTGAGTGCAGTAGTAGTGGGAGTCCACAGTGCTGGACTGTGAAGAGGGAGGAGTGTAATGCTGTGGATAGAGAGTGGAGCCAGGAGGTTGATAACAGTGGTCGTGGTGGGGGACAGAGAGAGGGACGGGACGGGGACACATGGAAAATAATTTTGCGACCGACGCTGCAGGGGGGGCAGGCGTGGAGCTGTTTGGTTTGAAGAGCTAGTATCTCCTGGAGCATGTCCGCTTGGCACTCCATAACTGTTAAGAGTCGCTCCATGGTTTCTTTCTGGTGTGCCACATTCTCCTTTTGGTCCCTCTTTTCGCTGTCCCACCACTCCTTCAGTTCTTTTTTCTCGGCGGTGGAGTGCATCATAACCTCACTCATAAAGTCCTCCTTAGTTCTTCTTGAACACTTTTTAATTCTGCATAGCCATTCTGCTGCAGATAACAAAGAAGGAGGCTGTGCTCCCAAGGTCATCTCTCTGTGAAATTTAAATGCAACATTTTACAGAAGCAGTACTGTTTGCAACACAGACAACACTATTTTAGTGCTTTAAAGCACAGCCAGTATTCACACACCTGTTTCTACCTGGCAGACCCCAGGCAAACACACATGAGCCACAAGACCTCCAAAATGGTGAGTAGCCACAGGAGCAGGGTAAATCACTCTTCCCAGACCCTGATGTACACTGGGCACATGGCTCTTGGGCACTTTGGGATAGCCAGCACTGTAGGATGAGCCTGATAATCATTCCTGTCCCCACACTTTCTACAGAAGGTGATCATTATGGAAGGTATCTCACTGCTGTGGGTAAGCAGGGAGTCAAGGGAAGGTCTTCTCCAAGCCTGCAGTTTCCACTCTGGTACCTATGTGGCTAGCCTGTGTGCAGCAATGCCCCCCCCCCCTTCAAATCTGAAAAGGAATGTATGGGGTGGGGCTGACATTTGGTCACCTGAAGGCAAAGCAGTAGAATTCAAACTGATGGCCAGAGAGGTGAGAACAGGCATTGTGGGACATCTACTAGAGGCCAGTCGCAGCACTGTAATCACCACAGTGTTTACACTGGCACCACAGTGCTGTAGCCCAGGCACAGAAAGCTGTATGCCTCTCATCGGGGTTGAGTTTTTAGAACGCTGCATCTATGCAGTTTCTGCACACTAAGTGGCTTGGCAGTGTGTACCCCTTGGGAGTTACAGCAGAGAAAGCTGCTTTACTGTGCACAAACTTGCCAGTGTAGACAGGGCCTTACTCTTTTAATGAATGGCTCAGTTATTAGTTCCTCATGCATTATCTATCCTCTTCTGTGCTCCTGAAAAAGAAAGCCATCTGCTGAAGAACACAAAAAATTCTGTTTTGTGACAGACATCAACATTTGCAACTCCCTGTTATTTTCAGTAAACAGTAACTTTTCCAACAACCATTAAATGTGGCTTAGATGAAGAAAATATATTGTTAAGAACAAACTTGAATTTTCTGGAGGATGAACTAAGTAACCATTTACCAGGATGCTCTGATTATGTTCTGAGACAATCACATTAACTGTATTCCTCTGTGCTGTGTAACTGAACTAATAAGCATCTTATGAATATAGCAGATATTTCTGATTTAAGAGTAAAGTGGAACACTGTGTTCTATTTGATGGTCTTTCCCAGGAGTCAGTGTACTGGTAGTCTAATCAAGACAGCATCTCAGCTCTGTCCTGTACATCAGAAGAAAATTGCTGAACCATCCATTAGTATCAGGACTTGGAATCCAGTCTCGGAAGTCTAGCAGACTAATAAAATATTTAAGTTGCTAAGATATTTAATCCTATGAACTCCAATTTTTTTTTTAAAATACTGGCTGCTGGAGATCATGGTGTTGATATATTCAGTGGTACTACACTAAGTTACACTAGCTGAAGATCTGTCCTTCACTGTTTTCAGTCAAACATATTACTGATGTAGGTTTTGGCTTAAGAAACAGATATTTTTAAATTTTTTTTTCCAATTCAGTTTAAGGAAACACATAAAGGAAGGTTAATTCTCATAGTGGAGCTTTAAACTATCAAAAAAATTCTGGAAGAAAAGGTCAAAAATGGAAAATTTTATGTTTTTTCCATGACATCTTTTAGACACCTTATAGTTTAAACAAGAGAACGATGTTACTTCAATTTTTCATTTAAATTGCATCAAAGTATAATACATGTAAGGCATAAATTCAGGCAGTTTAAGATCCTAAGTCTAGTTAATGGTATGTTCCTTGGACAAGTAAACATCCCAATTTTACTGTCAGACAATAAAATGCGGCTGCAGTGGACTCAAACAAATCTTTGACGTCTGAATTATCTTTTTGGAATGTTGTCAGATGAAGTAAAGTGAGAAATCTATGAAACCATTTAAAAATACTTCACTAGTCTAAGCGTTAAAGCCAGAAATGAATCATGAGAATTTTTTTGCTGTTTCACAACTCTGAAAAAATAAATTTATATTTTATAGAACCTGTAAATGTAAAATGTAAAATGTAAGAAACTTTTTTGATGTTCTGTGTCTAACTTCTGTTTGTCTTGCTTACATGAGTAATCCCTTTGAAGCCAATAGGGGTATTTGGGTGAGTAAGGCAAGTGCAATTTGGCCCACAATCTTAATTTCAGAACAAGGCTAATGCAATAGTAATAAATCTATTGGCAAACTTTGAGCAGAATAGCATTTGGATTTCCTATACCAAGATACACGAATCCTAATCCACATAAGACATTGACTACAAGTTCCAAAATTGCAGAATACCTGCTAGTCAGTAAGCCTCAGTTCCTCTTTCTCCAGCTCAAATGTCTCTTAAAATGCTATGTAACAGAAAAAGGGAATATACCTCTTTTTTTTTGGTAAATTACATTGAAAACAGCAATTTGTCTCAATAGGGTGGGGTGAGCTGAGCCCATGAGAAAAAAAAGTGAGTTATTATGGAGTGTGGTTTCATTAGCTAGTTTAAAGATAGTCTTAAAATTATCATCATTTATATAAAGAAAGACATCCAACTATAGCCATGAAACACTTCTAACCAAGTTTGGAAAGCAAAGCTCAAGCAATGAATGATCTATATGTCATAAATCAATTCTTTGGCTGCATACACGAGTGAGTGAAGAAAAAACATTGAATAAGCACAAGTTTTAATATTCTGACAATTATAAACAGTTCTTTGTTTTTCTTCTCCTCTTAAGTGCCTATGGGCGTGGGTTATGGAAGCAGAACAATCATAAAACATCTGGTGTTCAGCTTGATGCTATAATCAATGTGCTCTCTTCTTTTTTGTTATATTGTGAAAAAATATGTTCAAATTATTTAACTAAGGAGCAAATGCCCCCCCTGACTTCAATGGGAGCAGGATCTGGCCTAAGCAACAGTATTCACATTACAGAACAAGGGTACATATCTTTTTTGTTTGATTGTTTATTTGTTAATATACTACTGAGCTGCTGCAGAGCCACAGAGCAGGTATTAGTTTGAGAAAGTGCAAACTCATCCACACTGCCCTCTAATGTTAACCAGTCCTGACCAGGATGGACTATATCCCATAGTGAGATAGCAGTCCAGGCCCACATTCTGAAAGATATTAGGCACCTAAAATCCAGGGCTTAAATTCAGCCAGAGCTGTCCAGAACATAGCTCCAGGTAAATATTTTCAACTCTGCTGGAGTTTTCAGAGCATGTTGGGGATGGTATGTAGGGGCTCCAGGAAATGCTCTATAAGAATTTAAGCCCTGCCTGAATCCCATTGATTTCAATGACATTCAAGCATCTGAATACCTTTGTGGATCTGGACCTTAGTTTCTATGCTCATTCAGTCTCTTGAATCTTTGCTAATAACATTAACAAGGAGCCAGATTTTCAAAGGAGCTCAGCACACAACAGCTCCCCTATTTTTCAATGAGATGGTAAAACTGGGAGGCATAGTTTACCAAATGAGCAATAACCCATCATGAGAGTAAGAAACTGACTTTGCACCTTAAAATGCCTCACTTATTCTCACTGTACTTTTGAGAAATAAAAGGCAGATTTTAAGAAGTTGCACCCAGCAATTCCCCGGGAGAATAATGAAGCCGTTGGGCACTGAATAGTTTTGAAAATTTGATTCTTTATGTGAGTGCTGAGCATTTCTGAAAATCTGGCCCAATGATGCTCTTTTTTATTACCTGGAGACCTGCCCACTGGGAAGTGGATTGAGACGAGAATCTTCATCTACTTTAGAAGACAGAACATTCTAAGATCAGTTAAAAAGCAAATAAGACCAAAGCTTTCACTTCATTCTCATTGATAGTAACACACATAGTGATACCTGTGACATTCTTGATGCCAAATGAAATGTTCTTTTAATCAAATGCCTTGTATGCAGAATCCATTTAGACAACTTAGATTTAAGTTACAGAATGGGCGAATAATACAAAAAAGTCCAAGAATATTCAACTTAATTTTCAAATCACTTCACTTTGCTCATGTTCATTCCCCTTTAACGTTCATTCTTTGTTCAGAAGATTGAGCTTCACTTCCCAATTCACAGAAATTGCATTTCAAAGTCACATGTGTAAAGATTAATGGAAACCAACTTGTTAGTTTGTAAATGCAAGTATCCACCACAGTGGAGAAGTTCTCACATACTCAGCCAGCCAGGGACTGAGAGCAGAAACAAGCCCATGACTATTCTGTCCAATCACAACTAAGCAACACAGCTCAAGTTTCAAATATTCACCATCAATGCATAAAGTCTTAAAAAAAGATACCAATCAGATAAATGCCAATACATAAATTTTGGGGAACTCACCATCTGCTTGTGGATATTCCGTGAGCACAAAAGAGGCACAATTAGTTGAATGAATTACTCACTGCAAATTATGCTCTCAGCTTTAAGTGAGAGTAGTCAATGTTTCTGTTCTGGGTCAATTTTAGCTCATTCATTACTAAAGTCAATGGGATTTTGTCTTCGTAACAATTGAATGAGGATGAAAGGATTTAGCCTAACGGTACCTTCGCATTGGTACTAAAAGTGCTGGCTTGAGAGTGCATAGTTCCATTTGAAACAAATTCCCTTCACTCTTCAGGGACAAATCACCATATAAGGAGCTGGAGTTTCTTCATCATTCCTATTTTGTTTTTCATACTTACCGGAGTTTAGATGTATTTCTTTAATTTATTTATTCTGTTCTTGCTTTGGCAATTTGTAGGTAAATTACTAGTTTCCTTCCATCTTTCTTCCTAGAAGCCAGAGCCAAGAATGCTCCAGGTTAAATCCAGCAGGAGAATATCACTTCAAGCTCCTCAATGTGCCCCAGAAAGTTCCCTCTCTACCACTTAATACACTGTGTCAGGAAATGTATTACTCTTCATCTGGGATGGGGGGATAAGTAGATACTGGAGCAACTATGGATTGTCAGTACATTGAGGTAAGAGGTTTTGCTGTGTAACTGTTAACTAATGGCACTCTTCACTTTTCTCATTTCAGATCTTAGGAGTTTAGGAAGTGCTGAAGAAGTAGTGAATGGACTGACATGGCTACCCCTAATACATTAAGTGCATGTCGGGGGGGAGTGACCTCTGTGCACATGCACAGGCGTGTGTGTGTATATACTATTGGTTTTACTCTTTGTGTTGAGCAGGTAAATCCCTATGGGATACAAAATATGTTTATATGTTTTGGAAATGTTATTGAAGTTGTATTTTTCATCCTCTCGGCACTGCAGGTAACCAACATGCAAGTGGCTGGACAGGTGACAAACATGGGGGTCGTGTGAACTGCCTATTGGGGAAGGCTAGCCCCCGACCCCTCCCCTTCTGCCACAGGCCCCAACCCTCCCTCTCCTCCCCCACCAGAGCCGAGAGTCCCCCCAGTGTGGCTGCTAGCCCCCCAGCCATAGGATGTCCCAGTGCCCCCAGTCCCGGGGGGCAGCATGGCACCCCTCACCCTGAGTACTAGCTGCAAACTGGAGCATGCACCAGTTGCAGCCTCCTGAGCCCCAGCACAAGAGCGGGAACTGGAAGCAGGCAGAAGAGAGCCTGGGTGCGGAGCATGAGCAGGACCACACCAGGCTGTTTGCGGAGGCTCAGCCTCCCATAGTCTGTAATACCCACCACCCATGGTTACAAAGCAATGTCCTGATCTCCCAACGCTGTCACAGAATAATGAACAATAACATTGTGAGATTGCACAGGGAGGGCAGAGGCAAAGATTGCATACTGGCAATGTGCAGAGTGACACCGTGGCCAGTAACAAAGCATAGCCATGATCAGAGCAAGATCAATTAGAATGGGGCATGAACATGTTGTGCGGATATGAGTGGCTTGATTCTCCACTATCTTCTATCTTGCATAGTCCTCCATATTTCATAGACTCGTAGGTCAGAAGGGACCAATATGATCATCTAGTCTGACCTCCTGCACAAGGCAGGCCACAGAACCCTACCCATCCACTTTTATAACAACCCCTAACCCAGGACTGAGTTATTGAAATCCTCAAAATTGGTTTGAAGACCTCAAGCTGCAGAGAATCCACCAGCAAGCGACCCATGCCCCACGCTGCAGAGGAAGGCGAAAAACCTCCAGGGCCCCTGCCAATCCGCCCTGGAGGAAAATTCCTTCCCGACCCCAAATATGGCGATCAGCTAAACCCTGAGCATGTGGGCAAGACTCACCAGCCAGCACCCAAGAAGGAATTCTCTGCAGTAACTCAGTTCCCATCCCATCCAACATCTCCCCGCAGACCATTGAGCAGACTTATCTGGTGATAATCCAAGATCAATTGCCCAAATTAAACTATCCTATCATAACATCCCCTCCATATACTTATCAAGCTTAGTCTTAAAGCCAGATAAGTCTTTTGCCCCCACTACTTCCCTCGGAAGGCTGTTCCAGAACTTCACTCCCCTAATGGTTAGAAACCTTCGTCTAATTTCAAGTCTAAACTTCCTAATATCCAGTTTGTACCCATTCGTCCTCGTGCCTACATTAGTACTAAACTTAAATAATTCCTTTCCCTCCCTAACGTAAAACCCCCTGATATATTTATAAAGAGCAAGCATATCCCCCCGCAGCCTTCTTTTGGACAGGCTAAACAAGCCAAGCTCTTTGAGTCTCCTTTCATAAGGCAGGTTTTCCATTCCTCGGATCATCCTAGTAGCCCGTCTCTGGACCTGTTTCAGTTTGAATTCATCCTTCTTGAACATGGGACACCAGAACTGCACACAATATTCCAGATGGGGTCTCACCAGCGCCTTATATAACGCTACTAACACCTCCTTATCCTTGCTGGAAATACCTCGCCTAATGCATCCTAAAATCGCATTTGCTTTTTTAACAGCCATATCACATTGGCGGCTCATAGTCATCCTGCTATCAACCAATACCCCAAGGTCCTTCTCCTCCTCTGTCGCTTCCAACTGATGCGTCCCCAACGTATATCTAAAATTCTTATTATTAATCCCTAAGTGCATGACCTTGCACTTTTCACTATTGTATTTCATCCTATTACTATTACTCCAGTTTACAAGGTGGTCCAGATCTTCCTGAATAGTATCCCTGTCCTTCTCCGTGTTAGCAATACCCCCCAGCTTTGTGTCATCCGCAAACTTTATTAGCACATTCCCGCTCTTTGTGCCAAGGTCAGTAATAAAAAGGTTAAATAAGATCGGTCCCAAAACCGATCCTTGAGGGACTCCACTAGTAACCTCCTTCCAGCCTGACAGTTCACCCTTCAATACGACCCGCTGTAGTCTCCCCTTTAACCAGTTCCTTATCCACCTTACAACTTTCATAATCATCCCCATCTTTTCCAATTTAACTAACAGTTCCCCATGTGGAACCGTGTCAAACTCCTTACGGAAATCGAGGTAAATTAGATCTACCGCATTTCCTTTATCTAAGTAATCCGTCACCTTCTCAAAGAAGGAGATCAGATTGGTTTGGCATGATCTACCTTTAGTAAATCCATGTTGTGATTCGTCCCAATTACCATTGACCTCTATGTCCTTAACTACTTTCTCCCTTAAAATTTTTTCCGAGACCTTACATACTACAGACGTCAAGCTAACAGGCCTATAATTATCCGGATCACTTTTATTCCCTTTCTTAAAAATAGGAACTATGTTAGCAATTCTCCAGTCATACGGCACAACCCCCGAGTTTATCGATTGCTTAAAAATTCTCGCTAACGGGCTCGCAATTTCACGCGCCAGTTCCTTTAATATCCTCTGATGGAGATTGTCCGGGCCCTCTGATTTTGTCCCATTAAGCTGTTCAAGTTTGGCCTCTACCTCAGTTGCGGTAATATCCACCTCCATATCCACATTCCCGTTTATCATCCCTCCATCATTCCCATGTGTGCAAAATGTATGTAAAACACACGGGGTGGAGGGGTTGAAATCCTGGCAAAACTTTCATTGACTTCGGTAGACCCAGGACTGACGCCTGAGTGATTTGGTACTGTTTAGCACCGGTAGATATGTAAATGATTAGGCAACATGGAAGGCTGGGTAGACTCAGCCCTGGCGTATGTTACAGGTATGCTAGGGCACTGGTTCCCAAACTTGTTCCAACATTTGTGTAGGGAAAGCCTCTGGCAGGCTGGGAAAATTTGTTTACCTGCTATGTCTGTAGGTTCGGTGGATTGTGGCTTCCAGTGGCCGCGGTTTGCTGCTCCAGGCCAATGGGAGCTGCTGGAAGTGGCGTGGGACAAGGGACATACTCACTGCCACTTTCAGCAGCTACCATTGGCTTGGAGCAGCGAACCCTGGCCACTGGGAGCTGCAATCAGCTGAACCTGTGGGCATGGCAGGTAAACAAACCCACCCAGCCTGGCAGGGAAAACGGAACAAGTTTGGGAACCACTACACTAGGGTGTTTGCCTCTCTACACTGCACTCATGTAAACAAATGAATGTCTTTTAATTCAATGAATCTGAAAACTGGATAACAAGAACCCTACAGACTTTCTCACATTAGATTAGACTTTTATTTAAAAGAAGAAATCTGTGACCACTTTCCTCTCCATTAGCAGCATTCTGAAAAGGTTTGTTTACTTATAAACACACTCACAACCACAGTCACTTGTACAAGATCATGTACTGATTAAATGAAAAGTCACACAAGCCTCTTCACATTGCAGGAAATTTTGCCATAGCTTTGCGTCGCCTACACATTAATGAAAAAATCCTATGTTTTGTAAATAAGCTCTCCAAAGTCTGGTGGAAAAGTGCTTTCTTCCTCATTTCATCAATAAGGTACTATGTGACTTAAAAAAAAATTCCACTGCTCTAGGAAAACGTCTGTTTCCTTTTAATGTCCAGATTTAGCAAGTTTTTCAAAGCCCTTCTTATTAAGAAAAGTTGTGACTGGGAACATAGATAAGTAGCTACAGCTATTCCAGAACTTTATAAATATTCAGGTAAAGATATTTCAGAAATTATCCTCTAAGGTGGGATTTATTGTCTCCTAGGGCCCACCTACAGCTAGGTAAGGTCCTCCCAAAGTGAAATAGATGGCCCCAAATGATCATAGGTGGTTTTTAAAAAATAAACACAAAATTAGTTTCACACCTACTTAGACAGTTCAGAATTTTAATGTGCCAAGTCTGTCAGCTCTTTGCAGGGAAATAAGGCCGTACATTCAAACTCCTTAAAGCCAGTCAGAAAGCAGGGCCGAGCACTACCCATTTTGCAATAGGAAGCACTACTCAGTTCTACACTTTATTATTAATGAACAGGGTATTAGTTGGTATCATTTAGCATTCATATGAACATGAAAACAGGGATTGGGTTAAACTAAAAAACTCTAAGAAATTCAGAGGTAAGAAGAGTCTGCTTCATTTTACTGTGCCCAGAAGCTGCTGCATGTATGGGACCAGATCCTTTGGTCTGGGTGATCTGTGCTTCCCTGTCAGGAGGGATGCCCAAAGGGAGGTTTACCATACACCATCTTTGTAGCTCCCCAATATGGAGGCTAGTTTTACCCCCCAGTGCAAACCATGCTGGCTTGGTGTGGCCCTCCATCCCTTTGAAGTGGCAGCTAGGCCAACTTGAGATTGATAAACCTGCTACAGCCTTGGCTAACCGAGTCAGGCAATTTAGCTCAGGCAGTAAAGGCTCCTATATAAAGATCCAGAAACCCTGGATTTGATCCCTGCTGCTGACAAGCCATCCAGGGGTGTCACCGTTACAATCATGTGAGGGCTGCTTTAAATTACTCTAGGCTGTTTATAGCCTCAAGGGGCAATTGTGGCAGCCAGGGACTGTTGGAGCTCAGGGACACTCTAGCAAAAAAACAAAAACAAAAACACCCTTTACTTAACCACCATTTTCCAGGAAGAAGACACAAGGCTGCAGTTGACTCTGGGCCAGCTGAGGATCCCCACTATGCTACCTGGGAAAAACTTTAGGAGGCCAGTTAAGCTGATGATATGGTTTCTTTGCACCACCAGAGAAGTATAAAGGGGCCATAGGAAGGCTGAAGGTCTGGTCCATAGTAATAAAACCATGCAGTCTTACCACATTCTTTGCAGTCACAATTAACAAATGTCACAAGTCTAACTTTTTAGCAAAGGCTACATCTGAATTTCTTGGGTTTTGTAGATCTAAGTCATTTAGATTTGTACAGGGTTTCAACAGACTATAACAATTCTTTTATTGGCTTGTGACCTTGTCCTTAATACTCAAGGAATTAACTCCAGCTTTGGTGTCCTCTCCCCTTGTATTAGTAGTTAGGGTATATAATAGGGGTGGCCAAACTGTGGCTCTTTTACCATTAAAGTGCGGCTTCTGGAGCCCCCCATGACCCTCCTCCCATTCGCCACCTACCAGACTGGGGGCGGGGGAGAGAAGGGAGGGGAGCTCAAGACCTCTGCCTTGCAGCAGGTTGTTGGGGTAGAGGCTTCTGCCAATGGGGAGGGGAGGTCTCTGGGCTTCAGCTGGGTGCTGAAGCCCCTAGCCCCAGTATGCGCACACCAGCTCTCGAACTTCTGAAAATTGTTGTATACATCTCGGAGGGTCAGTAAGTTTGGCCACCCAAGTATATAGTTTTGAAGGGCTGTATGGGGAGATGGAAGGTGGAGAATGCCTGAGGGGACGCAGGGCTCTGCACCCAGGTGTTGAGGTGAAGGGACACCTTCCACAGTCAGAGGCATAGGCGCCAATTTCTGTTGGCACTGGTGGGTGCTCGACCCCCCCATCCCTAGCCCTGCCCTGACTCCATCCCTGATCCACTCCCATTCCACCTCCTTCCCCAAAGTCCCTGTCCCAACTTCCTCCCCTCCCTGCCCCTATTCCAACCCTTTCCACAAATTTCTGCCCCAGCCCCACCTCCTCCCCTGAGAGCGCCATGTTCTCACTTCTCCCTCCTCCCTCTCAGAGCTTGCGCTGGGAGGAGAAACGGGAATGCAGCGTGCTCAGGGGAGGAGGCGAGGTGAGCCGGGGGAGGGAGCGGGATGAGGAGCTTGGCTGCCGGTGGGTGCAGAGTACTCACCAATTTTTCCCCATGGGAGCTCCAGCCCTGGAGCACCCACAGAGTCGGTTCCTATGGTCAGAGGGTTTTGCTTATACTGACTTTTTATTAATAATGAATATTATTTGTAGCATAGTAGCACTGCTGTAGACCCCAGTCAGGGATCAGGGCCCCATTGTGCCAGGCATTTTTTTAATTTATATGGATAAAGATTTGTTCCCCCTGAAAAAGCTTTACTGATTCTACTGTTTTATTTCTGTTGAGACTCCTTCAGTTATACTGACCTGTAAACCCCAAAGTGTCTCAGTTTATGATAGCAAAGTTATCCATAATTCTTTCATTGGCCTGCATGTATTTATTTTATATTCCTAAGACTCACTCATGTGTAGCCTTTGCCTTGCTGTGCCACTCACTATAAAGCTCTATGTCTAATCTTCTTGCAGTTAAGATCCTTGGTATAAAAAGGCTCCTCTGAGCATAGAGTTTGAAACATTTAAAGTCCATTAAATACTCATTTAAATTATCGAGATTTTTTTAAAATACTTTATTCTGGAAGTTTTAGCCGCTTTACCAATCCTTGCCATGTATATATCAGAGACAAAACAACAATCATTACACAGTGCGCTTTTGTTTAAAGAAACATACAGTAATATATTTTGGCATGCAGTCATGCAAGTACTTTTGCTGCTGTTATTGTCAAGGCTATAATGGAATAATTGACGTTTAATAAGAGGCCTGTGCAAGCCAGTAAATTCAAAGTACAGTAGGGTCATTTACATTATTCTTCATGTGTAGCAGTTACTTGATCCTCTGAAAATCAACCAAAAGTTTAGACAAGCTTGCTTATTTTTTAATTTAGATTTGAAAGAGGATATTCAAATTTGTGAACAGTTCCCATATCGTATTGGCTTACACAGTATAAAACGACACAGTGTGACACAGGACATTGTAATGTGATTCAACATGTTTCCCCCACCCCTTAGAGCAGATCCAGCAGAAATGTGGTAGATAGCAATGAAGCGAATACAAAAAAATCTTGACAAATTATTTCCAGTTCCTTCACTGCATCTTTAAATCCACTGAATTTAAAACCAACCAACCAAAACAACCTTGATAATATACAAACGTGACTTCAAAGCTCCCTTCAGACTGCACTTGAGATTCAAGATTCCTAGAATTGTAGAGACAGATTTCATTCTGGAGTTGTCATGTTAGAGCTCCAAAGAGAGTAAGCCCAGACTGGCAGTTACACAGGACTCTACATCAGCTTTGGGAGAGCTTCTCTGCTTGCAAGCGCTAGCACCTTGACTTCTTTGAGATTTGAACCCACTTTAGCACTCATAGTCCAAACGATGTTTAAATCTGCTTTTCACTAACAAGGTGGTATTGCGGTTTCTCTGGACGATGTTAAAAACAATTTACTACATAAGATAGAATGCATATGTACGAACTGATTTTCAGTATGAGGTAAGTCCTGTGTACAGGAGGAGCTACACAGTTCCTGCTAGATAGGAGCTATAACATTTCAGGTCTGATATCTGTCTTTATCTGTACAAACTTTTTCCAGAAATATTCCTCACCGTTGCTAATGCAGCTCCACCAGAGTTAGCAACATTGAGAGACCTGATGTAGATAGGACCACCAGATAGTATTACCACTACATCATTTAGACCTACACTGAATAGACTTAAATGACATGGTGGTTAAAATGCCAGCAGCCATTTGCAGCTCTGTCTATGCTAGAATCCCACCTCTGCTATTTCTAAAGGAGCTGCGGCAATGTTAGCAATGGTGTGAAATTTGAAAGCTAGTTTAGAAACCATGGCCTGGAAACACAAAAGGAAGAAGATATTATAATGCCGAGCATCAAAGCATTTAACTTTTAGGTGCCTAGAAAATCATTGTATCTCACATTGCCTTAGTTAGGCACCTTGGCTCCTACACAATGAATGGGGAGAGAGAGCTGCCATCCACAAAAACGAGCATGCAAGGCAGCAAGTTGCTTAAGATAGCCAATGGAAATTGCCAACCAGAGGGCTATGTCCTATGCCCGCCCCTCTCATGGAGATAGAAAAGACGGTTACTTACCTTTGTAACTGTTGTTCTTCGAGATGTGTTGCTCATATCCATTCCAGTTAGGTGTGCGCGCGCCGCGTGCACGTTCGTCGGAGAAAATTTTACCCTAGCAACCCAGTCGGGTCGGCTGGGCGCCCCCTGGAGTGGCGCCGCCATGGCGCCCAATATATATCCCAGCCGACCCGGCCACCCTTCAGTTCCTTCTTGCCGGCTACTCCGACAGTGGGGAAGGAGGGTGGGTTTGGAATGGATATGAGCAACACATCTCGAAGAACAACAGTTACAAAGGTAAGTAACCGTCTTTTCTTCTTCGAGTGATTGCTCATATGCATTCCAGTTAGGTGATTCCCAAGCCTTACCTAGGCGGTGGGGTCGGAGCGAGATGTGGCGGTATTTAAAACTGCTACGCCAAAGGCCGCATCATCTCTAGATTGACTGACTAACGCATAGTGATCGGTGAAAGTGTGTACCGATGACCAGGTCGCCGCACGACATATCTCCTGTATAGGCACGTGCGCCAGGAAGGCCGCCGATGTCGCCTGGGCTCTTGTGGAGTGTGCTGTGAGGTGGCCAGAGGGGACACGAGCTAAGTCGTAGCATGCGCGGATGCAAGCAGTTACCCAGGAGGAGATCCTCTGAGAGGATATAGGTTGCCCTCTCATGAGTTCTGCGATCGCCACGAACAGCTGAGGGGACTTCCGAAACCCCTTGGTCCTTTCGATGTAGAAAGCAAGTGCTCTACGTACATCCAAGGAGTGTAGTTGTTGCTCCCGCCGAGAAGAGTGTGGTTTCGGAAAGAAGACGGGGAGGAAGATGTCCTGATTTGTATGGAAGGTGGACACCACCTTAGGGAGGAACGTCGGGTGGGGTCGTAGATGTACTTTGTCTTTATGGAAGACGGTGTAGGGTGGGTCCACTGTGAGAGCTTTCAGCTCTGAGACCCGTCTGGCCGATGTTATGGCCACCAGGAAAGCCGTCTTCCATGATAGGTGTGTGAGCGAGCACGTCGCCAGTGGCTCGAATGGTGGGAGCATGAGCCTGTTCAGGACTAAGTTGAGGTCCCAAGTAGGGGCAGGGCGGCGTACAGGGGGGTATAGTCGCTCCAGTCCTTTAAGAAATCTGGTGACTAAGGGATGAGAGAATATGGAGCGGCCACCTTCGCCTGGCCGGAAGGCTGAAATGGCCGCCAAGTGTACCTTTAAGGAGGAAGTTGCCAGGTCCTGCTGCTTAAGGTACCAGAGGTAGTCGAGGATTATGGAAACTGGGGACTGTGTAGGGTTCACCCCTTGAGAAGCGCACCAGCAAGAAAAACGCTTCCACTTGGCCCTGTACGTAGAGCGAGTGGAGGGCTTCCTGCTGTTAAGAAGTATATGTTGGACCGGTGCAGAGCAGCTGAGCTCCGCCGAGCTCAGCCATGCAGGAGCCACGCCGTGAGATGTAGGGCTCGCAGGTCCGGGTGGTGAAGCGTGCCATGATCCTGGGTAATCAGGTCTGGGTGGAGAGGAAAGTGAATTGGGGGGGCCACAGATAGGTCCAGCAAGGCGGTGAACCAGTGCTGTCTGGGCCACGCAGGTGCGATCAGGATCAGGTGCGCCTTGTTTCTGCGCAGCTTCAACAGGACCTTGTGTACCAGGGGGAACGGAGGGAAGGCATACAGGAGATGGCGGGTCCACGGCAGGAGAAATGCATCCGTGATCGACCCCGGGGAGAGACCTTGAAAGGAGCAAAACTCCTGGCACTTCCTGTTGGACCTGGTTGCGAAGAGGTCTATGCGGGGAAATCCCCACCTCTGGAAGATGGAATGGATGACGTCCGGTCTGATCGACCATTCGTGGCAGAGGAAGGATCGGCTGAGGTTGTCCGCCAGCGTGTTCTCGACCCCTGGGAGAAAGGATGCCACCAAGTCTATCGAGTGGGCTATACAGAAGTCCCAGAGTCGAATGGCCTCTTGGCAAAGGGGAGACGACCGGGTTCCCCCCTGTTTGTTGATATAATACATGGCCGTTGTGTTGTCCGTGAGTACGGAAACACAACGGCCTTGCAGGTGACGGTGAAATGCCTGGCAGGCAAGGCGGACTGCTCTTAGCTCCCGGACATTTATGTGGAGTGACAGCTCGTGGGACGACCATAGGCCCTGGGTGCGCAGGTTTCCTAAGTGAGCTCCCCACCCCAGGGATGACGCATCGGTTGTTAGAGTTACCGATGGCTGTTGCGGATGGAATGGCATCCCCGCGCATACCAACGATGGGGTCAGCCACCAGTCGAGGGAGCGGAGAGGGTCGGGGGGCACCGTCACTAACACATCCGGGTGGTCTCTGCTCGGTCGGTATACTGAATGAAGCCACGTTTGGAGGGGCCTCATTCTGAGTCTGGCATGCTTTGTCACGTAAGTGCAAGCGGCCATATGACCGAGGAGTGTGAGGCATACTCGAGCCGAGGTGAGAGGGGATGCTTGCAAGCTCCGGATGATCGCACCAATCGCCTGGAAGCGGGGTTGAGGTAAGAAGGCCCTGGCCTGAATCGAGTCCAGGGTCGCACCTATGAAGTCCAACCTCTGTGTTGGAACCAGGCTGGACTTCTCGGTATTGACAAGCAGTCCCAGTCGGGAAAAGAGGTCTGTGGCGGCCTCTACATGTCGTCGTACCTGCGACTGGGAGGAACCTTTCAGGAGCCAGTCATGTAGGTACGGAAAGACATGGATTTTCCACCGACGGAGGTAGGCAGCCACGACGGCCATGCACTTGGTGAACACCCTCGGGGCTGTCGAGAGACCGAAGGGTAGAACTGTGAATTGAAAGTGCTGATGTATGACCGTGAAGCGGAGGTACTTCCTGTGCGGTGGGAAGATGGCAATATGGAAGTACGCGTCTTTCATGTCGAGGGCGGCGTACCAGTCTCCAGGATCCAGGGATGGGATAATGGTTCCCAGGGAGATCATACGGAACTTCAACTTGAGCATCCACTTGTTGAGGCCCCGAAGGTCTAGGATGGGCCTGAGACCTCCCTTGGATTTGGGAATCAGGAAATATCGGGAGTAGAGTCCCTTGCCTCTCTCGGCTAGAGGCACTTCCTCTATGGCCCCCGCCGCCAGGAGGGAACGAACTTCCTGTAGGAGGGTTTGCTCGTGAGAGGGGTCCCTGAAGAGGGACTGGGAAGGGGGGCGGGAAGGGGGTGAAGAAGCAAATTGGAGATGGTATCCATGCTTCACTGTGCGTAGTACCCAACGGTCTGACGTTAATTGAGACCACGCCGGGAGGAAGTGGGAGAGGCGGTTGTAGAAGGTAGGGAAAGGATCCTGAACTGAGACTGATAAGCCGTCCCCGGGCGCACCTTCAAAAACCGGACTTGGGGCCCGGTTGTGACTTGGAAGGCCCTTGGTTCTGGCCTCCCTGTGAGCTGGGTTGGCGTCTGCGTCCCCCGCGTCCACACCGTCTATTGAGGTCTTGCCTCTGACGGGGTAGGAAGTATGGGCGCCGTGCTTGGGGCCTGAAGGGTCTACGCTGGGTGGACGGGGTATGCATCCCCAGTGAGCGAATAATGACCCAATTGTCTTTTAGATTTTGCAATTTTGAGTCCGTCTTGTCCGAGAACAACCCTTTCCTGTCAAAGGGTAGGTCTTGGATAGTGTATTGCAGTTCTGGAGGTAGTGTGGAGGCTTGAAGCCATGAGATGCGCCGCATGGTTATTCCGGACGCAATGGTTCTGGCTGCCGAATCAGCTGCATCGAGGGAGGCCTGGAGGGCAGTCCTGGCCACCTTCTTACCTTCCTCCAGGAATGCGTTGAATTCTGGGCGTGAGTCCTGGGGTAGCAGTTCTGCGAACTTACCCACCTCCACTCATATGTTGTGGTTATAACGCCCTAGAAGGGCCTGCTGGTTGGCCACACGGAGTTGCAAGGCCCCCGCTGAGTAGACCTTGCGACCCATGAGGTCCATGAGCTTAGCCTCTTTGGACTTGGGGGCCGGTGCCTGTTGTCCATGTCGTTCCCTGTCATTGACCGACTGGGCCACGAGGGAGGAGGGGGGAGGGTGTACATACAGGTACTCGTACCCCCGAGAGGGTACCATGTACTTCCTCTCCACCCCTTTAGCTGTCGGCGGGATGGAGGCTGGTGACTGCCACAGGTTTTCGGCGGTAGACTGAATAGTCCGTATAAACGGCAGAGCTACTCGGGTAGGGGCATCTGCCAATAGGATGCTCACCACCGGGTCCTGAACCTCTGAGACTTCCTCCACGGGGAGGTTGATATTAAGGGCCACCCTACGGAGGAGGTCCTGGTGGGCCCTGAGATCTATTGGTGGAGGACCCGATGTTGAAGTCCCGGCCACTGCCTCGTCCGGCGAGGAGGAGGAGGAGACTCCGGGGATGAGGTCATCCTGTGCGGTGTCTCGTTGTTCCTCTGGTTCCTGCTCGTGACAGCCCGGTGAGTCTGGACGCGGCTGTTTGTCCGACTCAATCACGGGAGGTCGGGAAACAGTGGCCTCTGGCACCCGATGCTCTGCAGTAGTGGGACGTGGCTGAGGTAGGGGGGCACCCTGGGTCTGTTGGTAAGCCCATGGTGTCCAGAAACCCCACTGTTGGGCACTCGTGTCCTGTGTGTGTGGGTCTTGAAACTCGCCCAGCGGTACTTCGGGTTCGTAATAGCTACCAGCATGGGAGGATGCCGACGTGCCTCTTGATGGCCACGGTGGTGCTGCAAAGGTCGGTGCCGAGGTGCCGACCGACCTCACACCTCTGGATACTGGCGACCGGTGCTGGTATCGGTGGGGAGAGCGAGACCGGGACCTGCGACCGGCTCGGTGCCGGGAGGTCGACCAGGATCACGAGTGCCGTTGTCTGGATCTGCTTCTGTAGGCACGGTGCTCCCTGCGGTGCCGTGAGCTGGAGCGGTGCCGGGAGTACGAAGTTGACGCACGTGACGTCGACCGGTGCCGGGAGCCTGACCGGTGCCGGGAGCCTGACCGGTGCCGGGAGCGTGAGCGGTACCGGGGTGATCGGTGCCGAGAGCTCGACCGGTGCCTAGGTGATCGCCGTCGAGGTGATCGGTGCCGGGAGCCCGATCGGTACCGGGATCGGGATCGGGACCGACGCCGTGAGCCTGAATGGCGTCTTGAAGCTGAGCGTCTGCCGGACCGCGACCTGGAGCGGTGCCGGTCTGTTACACTGACAGAAGCTGGTCTGGTCAGGGTCGGCTTGCCCATAGAACACAGGACCCGCACCGGCGGTGCCGGGGGTAAGGGCATGGGTGCCTCCATAATGGCGATCAGCTCTCTCGCCGCGGCAAATGTCTCCGGGGTAGTAGGTGTGGAGAGCTCTACCACTGTGTGCACCGGGGAGCTACCAGGTGCCAGACTCGACGGACCTCGCGGGGCCGGAGTCGACGGTACCGGTTTGGGCGGTGCCGCGGCTGGTATCGGTGCCGGGCAATCCGCCTTCCGCGCAGGGTCTGGCTGCGGGGCGGCTGATGGCGAGATGATTTGTGCCTTCGCCGCCTTCGGTCTCGGGGAGGTGGAGCGGCTCTGGCCCGGTTTCGGTGCCACCTTCTTGGAGGAGGTACTCAGTGCCGCGGTGCCCTTGCTCACCGGCTTGCTTGCGCTCTGAGCCGAGGGCGAAGGTGTCAAGGCCGCTTCCATTAGGAGCTGTCTTAATCTGATGTCCCGCTCCTTTTTGGTCCTTGGTTTAAAGGACTTGCAGATTGAGCACTTAGCAGTTAAGTGCGACTCCCCTAGGCATTTTAAGCAGGAGTCATGAGGGTCTCCCACAGGCATAGGTTTGTGACAAGCCGAACAGGGCTTGAAACCGGATGAGCCGGGCATGGGCTCCGGCTCCCCGTGTGGGGGAGGGGGGGGTACCCCGATCCCCTCGCTGCCACTAAAAACTATACTAACAACACTAAATTACTGACTATTGATAACTATAAACTATCTATATACAATAACTAACTATGTACAACGAAAGCTAAATGAGTTGCTAGGGAGTGTGGAGGTCAGCGAAGCCGCGCTCCACAGTTCCAACGACCGACACGGGCGGTAAGAAGGAACTGAAGGGTGGCCGGGTCGGCTGGGATATATATTGGGCGCCATGGCGGCGCCACTCCAGGGGGCGCCCAGCCGACCCGACTGGGTTGCTAGGGTAAAAGTTTCTCCGACGAACGTGCACGCGGCGCGCGCACACCTAACTGGAATGCATATGAGCAATCACTCGAAGAACCCTAAGTCCAGACTGCAGGGAAGTGCCTACCTCTGCTAGCGACTCTCAGTCTGAACCCTTTCCTGGAGTTGGGCACCTGCTCTGTTTTAGCAAAAAGTTGAGAAGGAACTCCCTTATCACTTTTAGCCCCAGGGTTAGGGTAGTTGCCTGGGATGTGGGGGGCTCCACTGTTCAAGTCCCCTCTCCACTTAAAAGAACAGAGGGGTTTGAACAGGAATTTATCACCTCCAAGGTGAGTGCTTTATCCACTGGACTATGGGATAGCCTGAAAGGGGTGCTCTCAATCTCTCCTGTTGAAGCTGTTGCACTCTGGATAAACAGTTATAGCATCATTGGGCTAGAGCAAGAAAGAAAGAGGAGGTGAACACATATGACAATCAGTCTGTAGCCTGGTGGTTCGTACACTCTCCTAGGATGTGGGAAACTCTGACTTCAGTCCTCTTGCTCCAATCTGTAGTGTTGGGCCCAGTCCAGACAACTCATCCTATACCAGTTGTGGAGTTCTATAAGTTCTCTTAGCTACATAGTGCAGCAAAATTAGATTTACATATGTGAGAAAGAGTGTTTCTTTAAAGCATAGCAAGTCACTTTGTTTTAGAATAGTACCCCAGTGGTACACAGGAATAGGAAGAGAGGTTATTATTTTTGTCTTTGATAAGGACAGGTACGTACCTTTAAAGCGCTGGATCACATGGTATTAAGCATCAGTTTTGAAAGGGAAGGTGAAGTTAAGTGACAACTCTTAAGCCAGTATGAGTTATAAAAGAGCGGTGGAACAAATCCTTTGAAGGACTTTGGGATCTGTGGAAAGTTAGGGTGTAGTGAGGTAAGCTGAAAGTTTGAACTGTTGTTTTGTTTTTCTGGTTGTAAAAATGTGGGAGCGGGGTATTTATTTCCTATGATGATGCTGAATGGCCAAAAGGCAAATCTGGCTACATGAATGCAGCTGCCTGAGTTAAACATAGAATTTCAGTCTCTGGAGAATTTCTTAAATGCTGACACATGAGGAGCCCTTCACAATCCAACTAACCTAGCAGCAGGAAACAGATGCATAAGGGTGCAGAAAGACTGTAGTATGTCTGATTCCACAACAGTTACTTGCCTTCTACACTTTGGGCCTTATTTTCATTTAAACCCTTGACATTACTCCAGCAAGGTAACTACAAGGCCCAGAAAGTTGTTGTAAATGTAATTTACACATTTTCACACTGCCGGAGTGATGTAAGGCATAGGCTGTGGTGCTGGGGAGACAACCAGGCTATGGCCCAACCATGTTTAAGCAAGTGTATGGAAAACAGGGTTGCTATCTGGGTGGTTTTTGACCACCCTGGCCAGTTTTTCTACTCTCTTGACAATTGCCAGTCAAGAGACATAATTGTCCAGGCTTTTTGCTGCATGCATGTGTGTCTGCACACACAGTGATCCTGTAACTAGCAGTCACACACATCGTGGCTAGGAGTGCACTGCAGCCAGCTGCTGGGTCCTGCTCTGCATGCTGCATGCCAGGACCTCACCTGCCAGCTGTCAAAACTGCTGGGGCTCCTTTTGGTGTCAGGGACTGGCTAGGAAGCAGGACAAACTCATCACACAAGGATGAGGCTCGCCAGCCGGGAGAGAGAAATGGAAGGAGCAGGGCAGGGAAAGCAGGGGCTTCTGGGAAGTGACAGTAAGGGGGATCCCTTGAGGACTGAGGCTTCCCATATAAAGGAAGAGTAATAAGACTGGGACTTTTCCGCTTTAAAAAGAGATGACTAACGGGGGATATAATAGAAGTCTATAAAATCATGACTGGTGTGGAGAAAGTAAATAAGGAAGTGTTATTTACTCTCTCATAACACAAGAACTAGGGCTCACTAAAAGAAATCAATAGGCAGCAGCTTTAAAACAAACAAAAGAAAGTATATTTTTACCCAATGCACAGTCAACCTGTGGAACTCCTTGCCAGATGATGTTGTGAAGGCCTAGACTATAACAAGGTTCAAAAAAGAACTAGATAAATTAATGGAGAATAAGTCTGTTGGTGGCTATTAGCCAGGATGGGCAGGGATGGTGTCCCCAGCTTCTGTTTCCCAGAAGCTGGGAATGGGCAACAGGGGATGGATCACTTGATGATTGTCTGTTCTGTTCATTCCCTGTGGGGCACCTGGCATTGGCCACTATCAGAAAGCAAGATACTGGGCTTGATGGACCTTTGGTCTGACCCGATGTGGCCATTCTCATGTTCTGGGAGGGGGTAGATGTAGTGGGTCATGGACCAGGGTGTCAGATTCTGGAAGAAGCAGTGATGCCTGAGAGGGGAAGAGGATGGTCAGCTGGAGGGAGGGGAGGGCTGGGAGGGGGAGCCCTAAATAGGGCTCTACAGACCCTGATGTAAGGGGCATTAGTATAAATGGGATTTTGGCTCTTTATCTTTGGAGGTCAACCTGACAGTTTCACAGTTCCTACTGCACTGGGTGCTCCAGGGCCTCCCTCTGTGGCACTAACATAATATATACCACATATATCCATGATGTGAAAAAGTGTTACGGCTGCAAAGCCAAACCCTCAAAAGTTTGGGTTAAAAAAACAAACAAACAAAGAAGCTAAAATGAAGGTTGTCCATGAAATGTATAAAGCATTCACAAGAGTAGTCCTAGGCAATTACATTTAAATAGCCCTGACCTTGAAGAAATAATTAGCATGAGATACAAGCTTTTTTTTTTAAAGCTGATTATTTGTTCCAGACCCTGTGCCTGTCATCAGATTCAGTACAGTTCTGTGAGGGGATAGGGGCCTGCCCAAGCAGAATCAGCTGCAATGTTGGGGACTTGGAGTCTGAACTGTCAGTTTATAACATACAAAGGGAATTATTGTTAACTTGCCTACGCTGACAAGCAATACAAAAACTGTACACATTATATTTGTGTTTTTTGTCTTGCTGTAACTTACAAAGGGGAGTTGCAATTTCTTTGAAAGAAATTGCAAAACCTTGAAATAGCAGTGCTGTTCCTAACGAAGCATACAGAAGGCAGTTAATCATTAATTTGTCATGGTTCATAGCTGCTGTCTGGTTTGCTGTAGATAGTTTGATATAGTGCCTTCCAGTAGACTTAACGCTGTCATTAAGAGTCACAAGCTGGATCTTTATCTAAACTATTATCACAGTCCAGACGTAGCATTACAGCCTCTTTTTTTATAAGCCCAAGTTATGGAGTTCAGAAAGGCTTAAAACTTCATAAATACCGTGGTTTTTATGGTAATGGAACAGCTGCAGTGGCAGACTCAGTCATATACACGCCCTAACTGAGACGGCCTCAATGCAGTAAACAGGTGCACCTAAAGGCTGAAGCTGTTTTTTTTTTTTTTTTATAAATCCAGGACACTAATTTCATTGTCAACGTCTAGCTTTACAATTAAGTATGTGTTAGGATAACGTAAAGGAATTCAGACACATCTGGTGAGCTGACATTCCAGGCTCATTTTTTGTTAGGCTGAATTTTTGAACTGAAATTGCAGTTATCATTGTGGAGTTCATATAGCAGACGACTTGTGGAAAAAATACCTTTGTTATTTCTGGTGATAATATTCCATAGGATCTGGGGAGACTGCCATCAGAATAATAAATTACTAAAGAATGGTGTGAACTGGGGTGCCTGGCAATAAAATAAGTGATAAACCTATGTTTTTAAATCTGAAACATGGCCCGGGCCAGATTTATATCTGCCTTTGGAGGGGCTAGAGTTTTGCTACATTACAGTACAAGTGCGGTGGGGAAGGCACATTTGAAAACTTTGGCCTCAGTGTCTCGTCCAATATCATACAGCAAATCAATGTAAGAACCAATATTAGAAGAAAGGTCTCTCAGTCCTTGGGTCTATGCCTAATCCACTAATACATAGTAGATGCATTTCCCTCCTCTGCCTGCCACCACTATCCACTTGCCTACTTATCTCTTGGAACTTATATTTAAGTTAAATATCAACAGTAACTAACTGCATTGCATATTCCTATCAGCTTCCCTCCTTGTGAAGTTGATGCAATGGATTTAGTTTACATTCAATGAGTCACACAAACGCTTTCATCTCTCCTGTCTCTTTATACCACCTCAAAGTCATGCTAGGTGAATTTATCAACAGGGCCAGTTTTAAATGTGCTTTTCCATTGTCACATAGCCAAGTAGTGACAGGACATATAGCCACAATGCATATGCTAATAACTTCATAGGCTACACCTACAATACATGCTACTGGCTGCGGCATGTAGTGTACGTATAGCCTCACCCCACAGGCCCATCCTGAAAAGCAGGCTTCATCCGCGCTGCACTGTGTAGCTACATGTATCAGTGAAAGGGTCTGGCACAGGGGAAAGACTTCAGCAGCTCTACACTGCCGGTGTCTTTCATAGCAGCAAGACTCTGGCAGGGGAGCAGGAAATGGGGAAATGTTTCCTAGCTTCCAGAGTCTTCCCTTGCTGTGGGGAAAGGCTTCAGTAACAAAGACTTGCCCAAGCCTTTCCATGCTGCCTCCACCACCCACAGCCACCAGAGCCTCTGCCCACTGCTGGAGCCTTTCCCTGTGGTGGGGAAAGGCTCCAGCAGTGGGGAAGCAGTGGGACACTACACAGCTAAAAATAACAGTGTGGACGGGAAGGCACTGCTTGAGTGAGTAGAGAGAGTGTAGGATAGGTATTCATCTACCTACCAACACCTTTCAGATGTGTCTTTACTTGCCTAAGCCATGCCTCAGCAGCTATCCACTATTCATTCCTCCAGCAGGGTATGGGGGTATGTACTCTACATGCCACCAGAGAAACATGCACTGTAGCCATATCCATAGCGTGCTGCACCGGCCATAGAGCCCAGACTCTTCCCTATAGAACAGTTGCACTGAGAGGTGTTACATTGCCTCAGTAACCCTGGAGAGCATCAGTCTGGCCACTTTCTGCCCTCAGCCCTGTCTGTTCTAGTTTTCACAGCAATCGGACAAGTGTTGTAATGCCGTTTGATGGGAATGGGGCCACTGCTCAGTATGGATTACACACTGCACATTTTCTGATGTTAAAGATGGCAGAGTAGTTTTTTGTGCATCTCTCACAAAATTAGATCTGTTCAAATTCACATGCATTTTATGGTTCTTCACACTTTGAAATAAAATAAGAAAATGTATTTATTGTATGTTCTGTACTTGCTGTTGCAACTCTGTCCATGCTAATGCATTGTATTATACTGCCCACTCGCATCTCCCTTGCACGCATACTGTCTGCTCTCACACGCTTGGAAAGGAACATACAGAGTTGCTATCTCTTAGTCGTGTTACTGAACACTTCTGCTTCATATTTTTTTCCATTTAACCTTTCACAACATTAAACTTCTAACTAAACTTTTCAGCTTAGACCTCTCTTTCTTGACATCATCATAGATCTGTATGTATTAAGACAAAGTTCATTTTCTTCAGTGAGACTTTCTATTACTTAATAGTAACTCCGAGGAACCTTGTCAAAGCGCATGACTCCATTGTGCAAACAGGTAAAAGACAACAAAGGAACCATAGAATGCACTGAACTTTTAAATGTACCTAGTGCTTTTGAAGAAACTGAGGGCCAGATTCTCAGCTGGTGTAAATGTGTATAACTTCATTGATGTAAACAGAGCTACACCCATTTGCATCAGCTGAGAATCTGCCCTGAGCCTTTCACTTCTCTCTTTCCTTCATAATTAATTATAGCAATGGGATAATCACAATGAGGTGAAGCATGATCTTCAAATTGGGAGTCTCCAGTTATCTGTCTTCCTTCATATCTATCAGTAGGGCCTTCCTTGCCCTTATGGAAAAGTCCTGTAGTATGTAATAGGGATGAAACCAACAGCATTGTACAATAGGGATCTATAGAATTTAACAAATAATGAGCTCCTTTCTATAAATCTGTAAACCAACCAATAGTATTTAATACAGAATTGCATCCCTGCTTTAGAATTCTATAGGTTGATATATAAATTCTATAGAAGGGTTAATATTCTCTCAACGCCTGTAGGACTTTCCCGTAAGAGTTGGATTCCTTTGTAGGAAGTAGAGTTCAAAAGAATCATGTTGTTTTGGACTTTGTGAATATTTCAACAAGTAAATGAGCCCTTACTTTCCAAAGAGGACTTTGTCACCCTTCCCGTCCCTTATAATGTATTTCTTGGCTTTAACATTGGTAATTGTGACCTGATTGCTTATGGAGATGTCACAGTCCATCTTGCTCTGCTTGATTTCTGGAAAAGTTATCTTTACGTGCCTCTGAAAGATTAAATACTCTAGACATTTTCCCATAGCAGGATAAGGCATGGCCCTGTAATGTCTCAGAACTGATTTAGAGATTTTTTTAATAGAATTCCATTTATGATCTTCAGTGTAAGTTGTTTTGCATAAAGCACAGAGCCATTACATTGGACGGTGGCCAATAGGGTGTGATCTTCCATGTGTTTAAATCCCTAAAGTTCCACATATTTCAAAAACTAGACCATTGAACAGTGGTCTACTGTCAGTTTTGATAAAAGTTGCAATACCACATGTGCACAATAAATGATTCCAAACAGGAAGCACAGCATCCGATGGAGCAGATGAAAAAATGCCAACAACGGATATCTGGAATATGCATCCATCACAATGAAAAAATATTTTGCCATTGTGCAGTGGTTCATAAAAATCTACTGCACTTGTCTCCTTTCAGACTGATGCTCTGTAATTCAGATCTTTGAATTGCTTTAAGAGTTATTTTCCCTGAAAATCAATGAAAAAAATTGACAGTGATTAACCTGTTCTTCTGCCAGTATATTAATGAATGAAAACCATATTTCCCTCTTAAAACGTATTTGATTTTCATGAGAGATTCCTGAACTTAAAAAGGGTTGGAATTTAGGTTCACTTCAGACAAGTATCCAGAACACTCAAGCTTATCTCATCTTTAAGTTTCCTGTCCCTAACCATACAGCCCTCTCTCCTCATACACAGCTCCCCTGCTCAACAAGCTCAGGTGCTCCTTCAACCTAGGCTGACAACTGGAATGGGCAAGGCCCAATATCCTTCTACCCTTCTTTCATCCAAACTGCATTTCCCTAGTTTGCTTATGAGAATGTCATGTGGGAATGCATCAAAAGCCCTACTAAAACCAAGTGATATCACATCTACCGCTTCCCCTTACCCGCTTCCCCTTACCTGTTCAAAAAAGAAATAAGGTTGGTTTGGCATTGTTTGTTCTTGACAATTCCAAGCTTATTCTCTCTCTCTTTCTCTTTCTTTCTCCTTTCCTCCCTGCATTCCAGTTACTGTCTTCCTTACTCCCACCTGTATTCCACTTCCTGCTCAAGCTTCCCTCATCTAGTATTCTCTTTCTCCATCCATTCATCCATAATACCATTACATTCTTTACAAATTATTTGAACTAATGGCCATAGCAGTCAGGTAAGATAGGTAAAAAAGTCCCAAAAATAAGAGGGGAAAGGAAAGAGATGCCCAGCTTCAGGATTTGTAGCCTAGAAAGGCCAGTTCTGATGGCTTTCTGAAGACAGTGTTCATCCACTCCTGGGCTGGCCAGAAAGCATAGCTTTGTAGTGCTAATGGAGCCCTGTGTCCTGAGAAGAAGTGGTTAGGGCCAGAACTGTGGCCAAGCTCAGTTCCTTCCTTTATGCTATCTACTCCAGTGCATTGATGTTCCTCCACTTTACTCATCTTTTAGCCCAATATTGCATTTCCATTGGTATGGACCAGTTGCTGACTTTCTCTGTCACTTCTGTTGATCGTTGTAATTCTTTCATTTTGTCACTGTGTTTCTTTATAATTTTTTCCTGGAACTTGTATATGCAAGCAGACTAGTTATATAGACACAGATGGCACCACCATCATAAGAACATGTTCATTACATAACTATATTTCCCACCAGTAACACAAATTTGACTGTTCAGTTACATGGACAATACAGTTCTGATGGTGCCACCTTAAGTAGAGCGTTACTAACTTTTCTGTTGATGAAGCCAGCATAAACCAGATCTAAATTAGAACCACTAGCCACGCTAATGAAATTGCCAGAACTCTCCTCCCATGCTAATGAGGAGGGCGAGTGCACATGACCCATCTCCCTTAAAGATCAAGGCATGAGTCACAAGTGCTGGAGTCGCTGAAATGGCAGCATCATGGTGTGACCAAGAAAAAATATGAGGAAGAAAAAAGCAAAATCCTCACCCAAAAGAAGCAGATTAATTTTAGACAGTCATTTTAAAAAACTCCTCCAGCTTTTGTGGGAAGACTGTCTGGCTGCAAGATGAAGAGAAAAATAAGAAAGTTGAAAGTAATTAACAAGAACTATCAAAATTTATGCAAAAGTTCCCGTCAATCCATGATCTCTTTTTTTCATCCTAATTTATGAAGTCAAGTAGACATTGCTCAGAGATTAAGCTCTAAATGAATACACCAGAAACAGAGAGCATTTGAAACAAACTGAACAGCTGTCTGTATCATCTAGACTACAAAAAAAAGATTGCATTTCATTAAAGAAACACAACGAATGAAGTAGTTTCTAATGAATGAAGTAGTTTCTAGGGCTATGACAGGAGGCTATTGGGAGCATTTCCTTTTGCAGTCTGTTGGATTCCCCAGAGCTTTCAATACACCTGCTCCAAGAAGTTTCTGGGACTGATGGGTTAAAGGTGGATTCCCTTTTAAAAAGCAAGCAACGGGGTCAATGATGGGCTGAGGGTGAGGCCCAAAGTTAATATATGCAAACGGCCAAGAGGAGGAGGAAAATTTTTGTTTTTAAATATAAGAGAAATTTCAGCCAAATATTACAGACATGTGACCTGCCAGCACTGGTCTTGCAAATTTTCTGTACTTTCTGCTCATCATGTAATTTCATTTTTTGTGACTAACCTCTGCTTTACTCTTATAGAGGAGGAATGGTAACTAACTCAAAAAGATTTCCCCTCTAACATTCAGATACACAGTGTCTGTATGTTCTGATTCCCATAGTGCATTAAGTCACATGGGTCATGTCATAATGATGCTTAGGCTAATGAAAACACCTGTTCACTGTGACATAAAATAATGCCATAGAGCATTTAGTTTTGCTACATAATACAGATGAATTATGACATAATTTTAATTAAAATGCAGCCTCACGTACTTAATGTAGCAGGTCAAAATGTATGTTTCACCTATGCTCTAGGTATAGCTTTCTATCTTCTTCTGAGGGCAATTCACAGTATTGGTTTCAATCTATACAGCCGTATATAATTTGGAACAAGGCTATTTGGGAGATCACCATTCTCTTTGTGCTCCATCACAGCACCTGAGATCAGGAGAGTTATTTTACTGACAATCCCTGGACTTTCATGACTGGGGACTAGAAGGGGGTCTTTCTTAATTGAGGGATACTAACTGGTGACCATTTTCCTGTTGTAGTATGACTAGGGTGACCAGATAGCAACTGTGAAAAATGGGATGGAGTGGTGGGTAATAGGCACCTATATAAGAAAAAGGCCCAAAAACCGGGACTGTCTCTTTAAAAACAGGACATCTGGTCACCCTAAGTTTGACTAGCCCCTAATTTCTCTGTTGTTCAGTTTTGCCATCTGGAAAATAGGCATAAAATACTTTCTTAAATGATTTCAGACTCTCCCTCCAGTGGAAATTGTTGTAAAAGTGGTCTAGTGATGGAAGAAAAAATTATAATGAATTTACAGTAAAAATGCCAAAAGCCATCAGGCAAAGGGGAAGGGACACATCATTTTAATTAAAATAACTTGTTTTGTTTTTTTCAATAAAAACTCTTTCAACTAATTTAATACCATTTCATTAAGCGTTTAAAATAGCTACAGTGCTAACAGACTGCCTGCTGCCAGATGCGCCCCACAGCTGCACTAGTGAAGGAAGGAGGACAGCACAATTATTTATGGGTTTCTGTTCTCTTAGCCTTCCAAACAACCCTAGTTTTATCTGGCCCATCTCAAGGATCTCTATAAAACTGGTTCATCTGTTGCCATCACATCCACCTAACTACTGCACACAAAAATTCCTGAGATGTGGGTTGAAATCTGAGACGCCCTTACAGTGACCGATCAGGGTTTAGGCCCTGATCCTGTAAGCTCTTCCAGGTGGGCAGGCCACAGCAGCTGTAGATCCACCAATTGCTGCCCCAGTTTCAAACTCTAGCTGATTTCTTAACTCCATAGAGAACAGGATCAGAACCTCAGCCATATGTTCCCAATGACATTAATGAGGAAACTTCATCTATCATTGATGAGAGTAGGATTAGGACACAAGTTTGGTCTTTCTCCCTTTGACTCACTTTCTTCATCTCTCCATCACCTGCCCTCATAAATTTACTCCCAAAGCAATGAAGATCTGGATAGGTAATTAAAAGGTGTTTCTCAAAGCAACTTAGTATGCTCTACAATATATTAGATCAGCTGATCAGTAGACTTAACTGCTAACTGACAGACTGAACCTATAAAATAGATCTCTTCTCTCCTAAGAACTTGTTCCAAGACTGCAGGACCCAGAGTAGAAAAGAACATCTGCAACAGTTAGTGGAAACCCTAAGAATTCTTGTGAATAAACAGATTGGAAACTAAGTTGGAAATTTTAAAAAATGAAATCCAGTTGAGCTACCCAGTTTCCCTGGGAGAATTCAAGTCCAGCCAACTCAAGTATAAATACATGTGGTAGTGATCAATGTATGCTGTTTCCAGTTTACCATCAAAAACAATCATAGCTAAATTACTGTCAATGAAATTCAGCTTTTAATGAAGAAATGTTACAATTTTCAACGTGAGTTTGACTACATCTTCTTTACAATTAAAACATTAGAAAGAGGGAACAAACCTTTTTTTTTAAAGAACTTTGTATACATATTTTGTCTACCTTTACCAAATGTAACCAGAATCCTAGATAAACATTAATAAATTAAAGATGCCATTAATAGTTGTTGATGAACAATACAGACATCCTTTAAGTTTTGTGTGAGCCAAGTATTGCACCAGTTTGCTTTTATACAGGTTAGTAGAGGAAACCAATAGCTAATCAGACTCAATTAAAAAAATATTTTCAAAAGCTGAGGTCTCTTATTCTATTGATTTTCACTTCTATTCACACTGTTTTCTTGAATGTGCCTTCTTCATTTTAGTGGTATAATTGCTCTCTCAGCTTAAGTTAGCATAGCCCTCTGGAGACTGTCTTCAGTTTTCTCTGATGGTTCCTACTGAATGACAAAACAAACATATTGGGTTATATGGCTTGTAAGTTAACAGTTACAAGTTTGCAGCTTCGTGGGAAATACTTCACTCATATAAAAAGGCCAATATTATTTGGCTTGATTTAGCATAGCTTTGGTACATACTATAAATCAATTACAGCTGACTTACCCCTGCACATACTCCATGGGGGAGGAACACATGCAAGTTATCAATTCATTATTTGTGCTGCAGTTACTTACCACTCATGTGCTGTACAGCGACATCACTGTCTACCCTTGATCTGGGAGTATAACGTTAATGCCAATAGATATCAAGCTGTTGGGAAGAATGCAAGTGCTAGACTGTGGTTGGATTACATTTGATTGTCTAAACAGAACAGCTTTGAAAGCATGGGAAAATTTGCCTACTGAGTAAGCTAGATTTAAAAAAAAATACTAATAACAAAATAAAAACAAAAAAAAATTAAGCCTTCCAAGCTCCCAAACTCAAGAGAGAGGGGGAAAAAGCTAGTGAAGAACTTTAATTAAAGTAAATGGAGAAATCTCCCCCCCCCCCCATCTTTCCAAAAGGGACTTAAATATGCTGTTTTAGCTCTCAGCAAATAGTGGTGGTTTTTTTTTTTCAGAATAATAAAAAAACAAAAATGAAATCTTCAGAAGTGTTTTCAATCCATACTTCCTTTCCTTCCCTACTAAGCTCAAGGGAGGGGAAAGCACTTTAAAGCAGAGACTGGCCCAAAACGTTTAGCAAGATCTGGTGTTTTTCATAGCTACACAGATGCACCAGGTGTTTATACAGTTTAATCGATCTTTGAAGAAATGTAATGATTGTGTGTCTGAGTACCCCTTGCTCCTTGCTGGCTGGAATCAGATCTATTCAAGTGACTGTGCTAATGCTGCCCTCTATTGGTTGGTGAGAAAAGAGGATACAAGTCTAAATATTGGAGCTCCAGAGGATCTCTCTTTGCTAGCTCAGGTGACGGAGGCCTGCTTTCTTTTGCAGCAGAAAGTTGTGAGGTTTCTTTTTCATTCTACATTTTGTAGGAATTTCTGCTAGTGGTGATGTCAATGTGTAATCATTTGTGGCTATGGATTATTCAAGTACCAACATCTTAAATATTGCTACTCCTAAAGTAGCACAGCATAGGAAACTTCTGACAGATGTTACCATGGTAGCTACTTTTGGTTTCAATTATGTAAAGTATTAGGGACTTACTTGTAGGCACCAAGGCATATGAGCTACATTATGCTGCATTCATCTCTACTCTGAAGAGTCCTTTTGGGGCACAACACAAACTCTTGCTCTTCCTTTCTACATCACTCTGTCCCTCTGAAGCAGTGGTGGGCAACCTGCGGCCCGCGGACCACACGCAGCCCATCAGGGTAATCTGCTGGTGGGCTGCGAGACAGTTTGTTTACATTGTTCATCCACAGGCACAGCCGCCCGCAACTCCCATTAGCCAGGAACGGCTAACTGCAGCCACTGGGAGCTGCGGGTGGCCATGCCTGAGGATGGTCAGTGTAAACAAACAGTCTCGCAGCCTACCAGTAGATTGCCCTTATGGACTGTGTATGGCCCGCAGGCTGCAGGTTGTCCCCCCACCGGCTCTGAAGCCTTGGCTTCCACCGAGACAACAAAATATGAACCAAGTTAAAATTCAATGTGCTCGTGAAGCATTGATCTTGTTCTCAACATTAGTTTATGTTTACAGTACCTTCAGCAGGCTGAAATATTCCATTGCAGCCTCATAAGATCTAGTTTAAATTTTCATCCTTAATCACTGTAAAAATCATTCTTCTCCCTCTCTGTCATTTTCTCAAAAGTCTCTCCTTAGTCTTCTGTTCCTTAAACTGTACATTTTACATTCCCTCAATCTTTCTTTAGATCCCATGACATCTAATCCACTTAGTAGATGAATATAATATATTGATTTTTTATATATATTTGGAGGTGTCAAGAACTGTGTACAGTATCCCAAGACCTCCCAGAGATGTACAAAAAGAAAAAGACTGGATTCTTTTAGCCATTAGTGTCAGTTGGGACTGCAGCTGTGCCCAAATGTCCTTGCATGCTGCTACCCAAGGACAGAAAGGGCTCAACCATCCCTCAGTTCCTTCATGAATACAGAATCCCAGATGATTAGGACACAGTAGTAGAAGAGAACAAGGGCTGGTCACGGAATCCATGTGGACAATAGATTTAGAAGAGCCTCAGTTACTTAGGATAAGTAACCATTATTTCTTCTTCAAAAGACTGTCCATATAGATTCAACTTTTGGTGACTAAAAAGTAGTTTTCTCACTTTTGGAGGTGGGATCTTGGATTCCTGCTTAAGTAATGACTGCAGACAGCCCTACCAAAATGGGCATTTGATCTGGAAACCTCTGCTAAAGAACAATGTCTTGGAAACGTGTGACCAGAGCTCCACACTGCTGCCCTACAAATTTCAAGTATAGGGATATTTTTCGAACTGGCAGCAGAGGCTGCCTGAGCACTAGTGGAATATGGCTAGGTGGATTAAACCTGGCTAGCTCAGCCCATGTTCTTATGCACATGAAGACCCATTTTGATAATCTATATGAGACTATTGCCTGACCTTAACTCTATCAGCAAAGGCCATAAACAGTCTAGGTGTGTCCCTGAATAATTTTGTCCTGTCCAAGTAATGAGACAGTACTCTCACTATATCAAGTGTGTGAAGTTTAGCTTCTCCACAGGTTGAGTGAGGTGTGGGCAAGAAAACTGGGAGATTAATAAATTGGTTCATACAGAACTCAAGCAACTTAGGCCAGGAACTTGGGGTGAGGCCTGAGGGAAATCCTGTCCTATGAAACACTGCATAAGGGGGACCTGAATTTCCCCTATCCTTCAGGCTGATGTAATGGCTATTAAAAAGACAATCTACACTGATACATGATATAGAGAACAGGTTACTAAGTGCTCAAATGGGGGACCCATCAATCCTGTTAATGTATGAGGTCCCAAAAAGGGAGAGGACTCCCAAATTGGGGCGTAAAAATGAGTTAGGCCCTTAAGGAACTTGCCACTGTAGGCTGGGAAAGTACAGTGTGGTCCTGGTTAAGAGGGTGATGTACACATACTGCTACTAGATGAACTTTTATGTAACTTATCAAAAGTCAAGATTGTTTCAGAGCCAGTAATAGTCCAATATGGCTGAAACAGGTGATGTCAAGGGAGATAGCTGATGCTGAGATGGCCAAAATAGAAAATGTTTCCACTCAGCTTTATAAGTCAGTCTAGCTGAGACTTTCCTGTTTAAGAGTAGAACGTTCTGAACTTTAGCTGAACAGCTTCTTTTGGTGGACATTATCCAGTCAGCAGCCAAGTTTTTAGATGTAAGGATGCTTGATTTGTGTGTAGGATCTGGCCATTGTTCTGTGAGACTCTGTCAGGCAGATCGAACAAAGTGATCAGGGGCTGAATTGAGAGGTTCACTGGATCCAAATACCTGAACTCCCTGGTTCATGCTGGGGCTGTCATAATCATCAATGTAGCATCTTGCCTCTGTTTATTCAGGGCCCTGAGTATCTTGGGGAACAGAGAGAATAGCATACCTCAGTCCTGGTGTCTAAGGCATGAGAAAGGCATCTGACAGGGAGCCTTCACAAAGCACTCTCTGGAGTAAAACACTGAGCATTTCTTGTTCTCAACTCTAAAGGCACCACCTCCTCCACTGCTCCAGGTTGTGCAAGTGGTCATGAGTCACCATCCTGATCTTGAGATGATGGATGAATTTACTGAGATATCAAAGGTCCAGAAAGGGAAGCCTATGCCCTTTTTTCTATGCGATGAAAAAATAGTGGGAATAAAAACTCACTGTCACTGAACTTTAAGGGCACTTCCTCTATTCCTCCAAATTGTAAAAGGGAGTTAACTTCTTGTTTCAACAATATCTCACTAGAGGGGTCTCTGAAAAAGCAATGGGGAAGGTGAGAAGGGACTGCAATAGGGTAGAATATCCTTTTTCGACATTTCCCAGAACCCATTAATCTGAGGTGATTCAAGTTCAGGCTTCCCAGAAGTAAAAGAGGTTGTTGCCAGAGAGTTTGTGGTAGAAAGAAAGGATGTCACAAGAAATTCTGTCAGGCTCATGACACTGTCATCAAACCTCCTGACTGGTGGAAGACAGAAATCATACAATAGCAGAAGATGTGGAGGGTCACCATTGCTTCTCTTTTGACAGCTCCAAGATTATCTGAGGCTCATAATAGTACTGGCCAGCTGCCTGAAGGGATATTGTGGTCTCATTTGCATACTTCTTGTGGCTGAGAAAGAGATCCAAAGAATGCAGAGTTGCCCTGGAGTCCTTTAACAAATGGAGGGCCTCATTTAAAAGTTAATTGCCTTCAAAGGAAAGGACCTCATTTGTAGTTAAGACCTCCCTGAAATCCCTGAGAACTGGAGCCAGGAAGATCTTCCTGTCACCACAGATGTGACTGTAGTGCTTGCCACTGTATCGGACGCATCCTGCTCAGCTTGTAGGAAAGTGAGAGCTATCAGTTATCTCTTGGTCATGTTTGCTTCCACAGATCCACACCTCAGGGTAGCCTGTTAAGTGGATATCACCTGAGTCCAGGACCCCAGGGCTTCCGGGGTCCACAGCTCTGGGGCAGTCAACCAGAAGCAATATTTGAGCCAGGATTCCATTCTCTTTCAGACAGAATTTTGAAATTTGGATGTGGGGGCATTACAATCCAAACCAGAGCACAACCATATTTCAAAATATCAAAATCCTCCTTGAAAAGGACAGCTCTACAAATAAGAACCTCAGTAAGAAGACACCTTTGTGCCCTCTCATCCTTCTTGAAAATAAGGAAATCAAAAGATGCACAAATATTAGTAAGTAACTAGGCAATAGCTTTATTTTTTCCTCTGGCAGATCAACTATTGTAAAGTATATACATTTTTCTCAACACATAAGAGTATATTTATGATCTTTCAGATTATACAGAATGTTTTATAAATGTATTATAAGCCCCAATCCCACAAAGAGTTAAACACAGGCATAACTCAGTGGGACTCATCATGTGCATAGAGTTAAGCATATCTGTACCTTTAATATCCATAGTTCTGATTAATTACTAATATTTTTCTTTGTCTCTCCAAAAGTACTGAAAAAGCCCTCATTTTCAAATAACCTTTTCAAAACTCACCTGTTTTATCAAAAATTCGTTCATTGACTTATTTTACATTCATATGTATTTTGGAGATGGAGTTTTTCTATTTTAAAGCATCTTCACTTCAGTGCATTCTCCCAAGATGTTATTCTGTGGACGGACACCATGAGATAACTTCTTGAATTGCCATAATAGCTGAGAGTGCTTCAGAACTGTTGTTTCTCTTTTTCTGGCAGATAACAGTTTTTATAACATTGCACCACAAAAATCTGTGTTATCATTTATTTTTTTGTGTGCTGTGAAAGTATCCTGCCTAAACCGAACTTGTAATTCCAGAGAATTCCTTGGTTGCTAACCACAGCATGTGTTACATTTTATCTATTGATTGAGAACATTCATCCTGCAAATTACAAATCACAACTCCTCCTCCCTTTTTCTGAGTTAGCACAAAAACATGTCAGCAAAACAACTTCAGTTAAATACAATGTGATATTTAAGTGAATTGGACAACAAGGTTTTTCTCTGGAAAATGGAAATATGGTCTTCTGGCTAAGGCAGTAGAATGGCAGGAGACCTGGGCTCTATTCCTGGCTCTCATACAGACTCCCTGTGTGACAATGGACAACTCATAAAATGACAGATTTTGTTCCTCCCCTATACTCTTCCCCTTGTCCAGGCCCCTACACACCACTGGTAATGTGCCATGGGAAGACCACGGGAGAACTCCTTTGGCACAGGGTAGGACCATTTATGGTGGTGTGGAGGGAATGCTGGGCTGTGGCTGAGGGCTAGGAATAGGAGAGCCAGTGGAGCATGATCTAAGAGGTTTCTAGGCAGCAGTGTAGCCCATATACAGCTTGATGTATGTGTCAGATATTACAGCAGCCCTTATCTGCTCCATCTTAACATGGTGGCCATTTTGACCTCACAGAGGAGCAATCTGAAGGATGCAATGGTAGCTACCTTCACCTCCCCTATGCCTGAGCTGTACCATCTGTGCTGCCCTCACTGGAGGTACTGTACAGGATCGGACCCAGACTCTCTCTGTGTCTGTGGATAACACTTAAATGTACCCCAGAAAGGCAATGGGAGGGTAAATCTTTTTGAGATGCTCAGACAACAGGTTGGTGCCAGCCATGGAAACATCTCTAAATAAATAAAACAAATCTTTTCAAAGGTAACATTTTATAAAGGGGAAAAAACATATTATTTTATCTCTGAAAGGGGTATAAAGAGTTGTAGCAGGTCTAGTTCTCTAAGAACTAACTTCCATCCTCCACTGTGTCTTCACCTCCCTGCATTCAGCATCCCTCCCTTCTCATGCCCTCTGTTATACTGCCACAAGCACCCTTGTGCTGATGAGAATGGTCAGTCAGTGCTTTCATATGGCACACCATCTGGTTTTGCAACCCAATACCTCAACTGCTGCCCCTTTTTCATTGGTGCATACACCTGATAGTGCTGTGTCCAGAAGTCACTTCTAAATGAGATACTATGGCTGAGATTTCAAGTGCAGAATCAAGAACACCTCTTTGTGGGAACTCTGAGGTGAATCTATAGTTCGATTGTCCCCATTTGTCCCCCAAGACCATGATTATCTCCTTTAAACAACATTTAGGGACTGTTCCTGCACAGTGGAGGTATGGAGTGTTGGATGTAGACAAGTCAGATAGGGCCAGGTAGGAAGGGCAAAGGAATCCTATCCTGATGTGGTGGTGAATGAATAATGACTGTGAGGAGGCATATTAGAGATTGGAAGGTAATACTGTGGAGGGTAATTTAGAAATGAGAACAGGAGGAAGACGGAAACTGGGAAGATGCAGAAGACAAACCTGATGGAAGAGGTTAGGATGCAAAGAGGAAGCGGCAAAGACTGAAGAGAAGAAGGGATTCTCACGAAAGACCCTGGGGAAGAGTGAGAACACAAATGAGGGAAGAACGAAAAACTAAGGTAGAAAGAAAGGAAAAGAGAAAAGGAAATGAAAAATTAATTTAAAATGGTGTTTGGTAAAGTGAAATGTTAGTTGAAGGTGTGCCAACAAATGAAAGCCCCCAGAAATGTTTGCTTTTATGTACAGATTCACCATCCTATCTTTGAATATTCACAGAATTAGATGAAATCACCAGGTAAGTGAGTAAGCCTCCCCCCAACATACATTTTAAAGAACAATATGCATAATAGTAAATGTGTGGTATTTTGAGCAGCTCACAACACTTAACTAACTCCTCTCAGTTTAATCATTGGCTGTGTATAATATGTACACAGATGGCTCTGAGATGTGGGCAAGTGTTCAGCTTGAATCATAGATTATTAGGGTTGGAAGGGACCTCAAGAGATCATCTAGTCCAACCCTCTGCTTGAGTCAAACTGTGGGGGTAGAAAGGATGCCTGTGGCAGGGCAGGGGTATAAACCCCTTGAATGCCCTGCTAAAGGGGTGGCTTCCCCCCCGTTTCTCAGCAGGGCAGCCAGGTGCAGAAGCCCAGAGACTCTGCAAGGAGTTCAGCTGCAGACCCTAACAAGGGCAGGCTCAGGGGAATCAACTGAGACAAGTGGAGCCTGCTGGGCTGGTGACTGGGAGGAGATATAAGCCCAGAGAAAGGCTCAGTGGAAGGCTAGCCAGGAGAGAAGACAGAGGGACTGCAGCGCTCTCTCTACCGACTACAGGAAGTCTCAGGGGCTGAGAGACCCAGGGATTGATGTTGGGGAAATTGGGGCTGCACTGAGCACTGTAAATAAAAAGACACAGGTGAAACAACTGAGAGAGGCTTTGAGACCCCTTGTTTGAGCAGCCTGAGCACAGGGATGAGAGGGAGAGAACCTGTGCAGACCCTGTGTCAATGCCCCATGTAGATCCATCCATTATTTCCCCCCCACCCTCTTTTCCAGTTCACTTGTTCACTGACCTTTATTCTTATGTCTACCCCTCTTTGCCCCTGAGTTTTCACCAGCACCTGCAACAAATACAAATGGCAATCTTAGCAATTCCAAGGAACCTGTTAACTCCATTCCCTTTGGGTAGTTTGACGATGATGGGGGCTGGTTTACACTGGTCTTTCATGGTATGGAGATTTGTAGCTCTGAGCCTAGGCTTTGCACGTTAATTTATTCCTCCTAGATGTGGGGGAAGAATTCTTAAAAAGGAGAAAAAAGACTTTTATTTAACTTGATATCATAAGGGAGCAGAAGAAACATTACAATTCCCTATTTCTCTAAAACACTGATCAGAAGAAAAAGTCATGACTTGTTGAAGCTTTTCAAAACACAGCTGCCTAAGTCCACCTCTAACAATTAACCTTTTTTTTACCTGCCAGAGAACTTGCTAGCAATCATTCTTGGAGATGACACTTGTCATTTGAAACATCTTACTTTTTGTTACTCAGTCTCTCAAAAGATGCCTGTCTCATCTATAACAGAAAAATGAAATAAGCCTAAGAATAAGTTACATTTTAGTTCCTATTTTCTCTTAAAAGTTTTTTCATGACTGTCAAAGAGACTTTTGTCAGATTCATGTCCTGAATGCCACCGCAACATTCAGAGACTTGGTTTCAGCCCTGAATGTTGTAATCTGTGTGACATCTGCTGTTCGCATCTGCTTATCACTTAACACAGCAGAAAAAAATATAATGCACAATCTTGTGTGTTAACAAATGGATTCTTCCAAGGCACCCCATTGGGTTAATCCACCTGTTGTGGTTTGGCGTAAATTAAAAGATTTATTCTAACAGCTCAGTAGTGGCTTGGAATAGTTCCTCCCTGTCTGCGTCGGAGGGAGGCCACTACACCTCACTATGCCACCTAATGGTTGAGAGCCGATCAACAGGGGATTGGCATTGTAACTCAGTAAAGAGTCTGTAGCCAGCCCTCTGGCTCTGGTGGGCCGCAAACACAATCAGGCTCAGCCGCTGGGTGGGGTCAGCAGTCAGGCTCAAGCCCTCTGGCTGGGACAGAGCAAAGGCAGTCTTTTGCCCGGCTCCCTGGCTGGATCCAACAGCAAACAGTCTATGGCCCAGCTCCCTAGCTAGGAATGAGCAAAGCAGTTGGTGGCCCAGCTCCCTGGTGTGAGCAGACAGCAAACAAATGCAGCAAAGAATCCTGTGGCACCTTATAGACTAACAGACGTTTTGGAGCATGAGCTTTCGTGGGTGAATACCCACTTCCTCAGATGCAAGATGCATCTGAGGAAGTGGGTATTCACCCACGAAAGCTCATGCTCCAAAACGTCTGTTAGTCTATAAGGTGCCACAGGATTCTTTGCTGCTTTTACAGATCCAGACTAACACGGCTATCCTCTGATACCAAACAAATGCAGGCTGTCTGGCCTAAGGTAGGTAGGCTGCAATCCCAGGGGTGGGGTTGGCAGCAGGGGGTAAGGGGACCCGAGCCCACTCTACTCCACTATGTCCCACCCCAGGGCCCTAACAGTGGTGGGGAATCCTCCAACTGGGTCAGCAGGGATCCTGCTGAAACACGCTGACCATGACTTCAGCAAACACAACTGGACTAATGTCCAGTTTCCCTGGCTACTTCCTACCCCTACCTGGTAGTAGGGCTTTGTTGCTAATGAGCCTTCAGGCTCTTCAGGGTACTCTGCAGCCAACAGTTCCAGCAGCTCCTCAGGGTATTCACAGGGTAGCAGCTCCTCCAGATATTCGCCAGGTGGCAACTCCTGTATATTCCTCCAGAGGCAGGGGTTGATACAGCTCAGTCCCTGTTTCAGGGGCCATAAGAATGGCCATACTGGGTCAGACCAAAGGTCCATCTAGCCCAGTATCCTGTCTTCTGACAGTGGCCAATGCCAGGTGCTTCAGAGAATATGAACAGAACAGATAATCATCAAGTGATCCATCCCCTGTCACCCATTCCCAGCTTCTGGTTCTAGCCCCTGCTCTTGGTTGCTAAATCCTGTTGGCTCTTCCTCTGTACGATCTCCATATTTCATACTTCCTATCCCTACCACCAAATTTTGGTCCATCCCCTTGGTCATTTCTCACCTTGATTACTACAAACTTCCCTTCTCTGGTCACACCGATTCCTGCACTGTACCTCACAAGTCTATCTTCCCCATCAACTTCTTCTACCATGTCACCTCCTTCCCCACAATATGAACCTCTGCATTGGATTCCAGACTCTCCTCTTGTTATTATAATAGTGAGTTATGCTTCATTGCTGGGGTAACTATTTCAGTGTTAGCTCAAAGAAAAGAGTTATATAGAACCTGATTATCTTGCAAGTGTAAATGAGAGCAGAATCAGGCCTGCAGTTTTTAAAATCTTTGTGATGGTAGGTACTATAAGGCTGTAATGTACACCACTATGTGCGGCTTCTTTAAACAACCTTTTTATAAATGCAGGGGAGAATTGACTCCTTTGTCCAATATTTTCATCTGAATTTGTAAATACTGAAGCATAGGACTTCTAGTGGTCAGGAATTACTTGGCTGAATAGGTATATTTGCCCAGATTTTGTCTTTTTAACTCTAGATGTAAAAAGTGTTTAGTGAAAGTAGTCAAAAAATCCATTCTAGGGTTAATTCTTGAGAAAGTAGCACAAATACATTAAAAGCAAGTGAGACAAACAGAAATCTACGTTTACATAACCCTACAATGCATCATAATGAAGTTTTTATTTCCATACCTTAGAGTCTACTTTAGCAAATATCTATTAAGGAAACAGGGCTATCCAAAGAACAAGTGTTCTGTACAACAAATCTGCCAAATCATACATAGAGTAACAACATAATGTAGCTATCTTAAAAGATTACCTATTAAAGGAATAAAGTCCTCAACCACTGCACACCTCTTTCCCTGCTAAGGAAATTGCAATAATAATTAGCTGAGTTGATAAGAGAAAGGAGTTTGTAGTGAGGTCCCTCTGATGCAGACAGGGAGGAACCATTCCCCGCCCCAGGTGGGCAAAGCCAGGGCAGGCCTGCCCCTTGTGACGGAAGCAGAGAGGCAGAACAGGAAATATAAGAGATGGAGTCTCCAGCTTAATTGAGGAAGAACCTGGGAAGAGGTCAGACACTGCTGCCTTGCTGCTGGCTATATGCTATAGCTAAGGTCTCCGTGGCAGTTGGAGGTAAATATCTACATGTCAGTGGAATTCTCCCTGGCTGATCATTTCAAAGGATGGTTGACATCATTCTACCATGTTTGTGTGGGCTCTGTTGCACAGAAAATTTTTTGATTATTGGCAATTTTACTTACAATCTATATGCAACTGGGGTAGATATAAGATAAAAATACCAATTTTTTATCTATATTGCCCTCAACACTGCATTAACTGAGCCTCACTCTTCTCTGCAAAAGTCCGACATGTATATCATGAAGTAAGCAAGCCCACTTGCTCAGACACTGAGGGAGGCCAAGGCCTGGCCCTGCAATTGAATCCACATGGACAGATCTTTGTACTTGCATGAAGCCCAATTGGCTCTGCATGGGCTGAGGGGTCCACCCACATGTATCCAGTCATAACAGCCAGGCCTTAGAGAGCTTTTCTAGTCAATAAAAACATGCTTTACGATAAATAGAAAATAGAGCAGTTGTTTCCATCAATTGTCAAATTATTCAAATAATTTCCCTCCCATTGTTCATCCTGCAACATCACTGAGCAAACAATATTAATCAAATCATTCCCAAATGTTTCTCTGTAAATCTGCAAACAGTTAATTCATGAATGAGTCTTTCCATTATTTTAGTACTTAATGTGAGCTGAACTATTCCTTCTTTAGTTGGATCTTCAATACAGTCCTACCTGAAACCTATGCACTAGCCCAGGGTATAGTAGACATGGGTGGACTAGAACTTTCACCGCTCTTTCTCTATATTTATTATGTCACATTGTTTACATGCATATCTGAACATCAAGTGGAAGGGGTGTGTGGTATAAGTAGGCTGGTTCAGTTCTCACCACTTCTGCAAAACACAGCAGTTGTTTTGACTATCTCCACAGCCTATCAGTAGAGGAGAAAGAAAGCATTGATTCAAGAAATTATAAATGGGTATTTCATCTCTGTCAAACATGACAAACGCTACACCTGAACTCAGTTGATACAGAGCTGGCATAATTTGCCAGTGAAATGGGGCGGGAGATGGAGGAGGGTGAAGCTCATTCTAGTTCCTGACATCTGGTGACACCTCATTGAAGACTAAAGATAAGGAACAAGAGACATTATGTGAGCTTTCTTTATCCCGTATAGTCAGAAGGATGTTTACTTCCACTTACCTGGTGGCTACATATCAGGAGTTCCTCAATATCTGACCTGAAGCAAACAGACCTTTTTATGATGTTTTTGTCACCTCATTTCAGCTTTACATGCAGTCTCCATGGAGTCTGAGAAGCAGGCGGATGTGAATGGTTTTGACCAACAGGTGATCTAAAATGCCCAGGGCAGGAAGATAGCATTCCTCCTTGTATAAACATACTTTTACTGAGTAATGTAGTGGCAGAGGGAGAGGAAATGAAGACTATGATGGAGAGTAACAACTGGTTAAAGCTAAAGTGGCTTTAACAAAGGGCATGGGAGAGACTGAGAATGAGAAGAATGCATAAAGAACTATATCATAGAGATTAAACAGCCAAGATTACTCTTGTTTTATATGACTGGGCAGACAAACAAGGCCTCTTTAAGCCAAAGGAACGTTAAGCAGCAATTTAAAATTTAATAAAAAAGGTAGAACAAACAGTAACAGCATTTATTTTAGCAGAGCTCCTTCAACCTCACTATAGTCTAGTTCAAAAATTTCTGACCTTCTACTGAACCACTGACAGCAGGGTGTGCTGCCTCTGTAGAACCATCTGCGATAGGCCAAAATAAACAGAATGTGCTTGGTGTGGAGATGTTGCCTTCCCATTGTTAATTCTGGTCTCTTCTTCTTCTATGCTCAGCAGCAAAATCCTGGAATATATATTTCACTTTTTTCTCGCAGCTTAGAAGCTGGAGATATTCTCCTTTAGCCCCAGATAGTCTGAAGGCCAACATTTTCAAAACTGGATGCCTGAACTGAGGCACCTAAATCCATATTTAGGCATTTAAGTATGTGGCCTGATATTCCTCTCCCCTCCCCCCCATGAGCTAATCACTAGCTGCTCTTCAACACCTTAAGCACAGCACCTCTGAACAGCAGTTCACTTACTCAAATGCCTAATTGTGGCTTTAGATGCCCATCTTTGGGCACCTAAGTTTGAAAATTTGGGCCTAAAGCAATTAACTGTAATTTAGTCTGGCATTGCCCATTGTGGTTAGGAGAGTTTTATTGTTTTTTTTCACATAATCATTAACCAATGATCATTTCAAAGTCAGACATTTTACACCATGATGTAATTCCTTGTTAATATCTCAAAACTAGACAGCTTCATTCAGCTTATTTGACACATTTTAGTGCTGCTGCAATACTTGATAAGGAGAGGGTGGGGAGGAAGAGGTGTGAGGGAATGAGCTGTGAGTGTTTGCACAACCCTTTTTTTTCCCAGCTCAAGTATGTAAAGTGAGATAAATGGTCAAACTGCAGACATACTGTACTCAGCAGGAGCCAAAAGCTGCTCTCTGGATTGGCAGTTCCAAAAGCCATCAGCACCGGATCCTTTCAGTAATTTCCAGCTCGGAAATGTCCTTCCTTTGCTTGTGACAGACATAAACCAGCTGTGCTTCGAGAAAGGGAGAATAGAGAGAAGAAGAGACAGACCGGCTGGACATGAACAGTAACAAACACTGGAACCAGCTGCAGCCTGCAGGTCACACTTCCACGTCAACATAAAATGTTATTTAATATTTGCCAAACACTGAAGTAATTCATCACAAGATATAAGTGGATCTATAGTATCTGAAATTGCCTGTTGAAGATTAACTGAACGTATCATTTCCAAATTGATGACTTAAATGAGAATTAAAATAGTATGAGCTTTGTAGGAAAGGCACTTATTCAATCTGCAGTAGCAAAATTCTCATGCTGGTCAGTCTCAACAGCGCAATTTAGAAAATTCAAATGCTAGAATATTTGTATTCATAAAGAAGAGGGGGCTGTAAAATACAATGGCAGCCTGATGGAATTCAGCTGAGTCTGATCAAATATATGCAGCTGCTACTGACCAATCTAAAGAATGTATAAGACAAAACTACTGTAGAACCACAGGGTGAAAGAGGAAGATGATTATTTTAAACATGGTGATGAACTGGTTTTGAACCACTCATTGCTGGCCTCTAAAAATATCTGGTTTGCCCAGGGACATTCCTCAAATGAACATCATGGTCCAGTTCAGGGCCAATCAGAGTGGCGGGCCAGGAGGGCTTTTTATCTTGGGCCTCAAGCTCAAAGGGGGCCTCAAATTTAGACACTTGTTAATTTTTTGGCATTTGATAAGTTTCGCAACTTGTTTTTATGTGTATCCCTATTGGCCCAAAATGTGACACACTCTCAGCTTAGAGCTGCAAATTTAAGCAAATCAGTGATGTGATTTGGTAAAAGACATATTTTTGTTGGTAATTGATAGAGATTTTGTCATATTAAAGAGTAAAAAATGTTCATAAATATTAATAAAATATATTGATTCTGATGGCTCAAGATTAGACCATGTGTCGTCTTTTTTTTTTTTAATTATGCCCTTAAAAGCTGGAAGTGGTCCAGGCCTCTCTGGACCTTTGAGAGGGTCTGGTCCAGTCTTTGCAAGATGGCTCTTCTAAGGATAATATTGGAGCACATTACTGTAATGCCCTGGTGTTGTTTCATCATCACTCAGCACTACTGCAACAGCATGGAAGAAATTAAAAAACAACACGAGACCATAAGAAAGAGAAGGGAACATACAAGAGATTTAATAAGAGAGAAAAAAAAATAAAGCATGATATCTCTTAGCTGAGCTGAAAAGGAGGAGAGAGATGGGCTTGAGACTCTTTGTTAATTATAAGTATTTATTATTTCTGCCTCCCAAGAGAGAAAAAGCATTAACTCTGTCCCGAGGAGTTCATAAATTAAGGGTCAGATTCTGCCTCCTTTTTAGTAGTATCTTACTTTATATATAATCAATGGGACTAATGGCAGAATGAGGTACTATACCACCCAAATAAAAGATAGAAGAATCTGACCCTAAATTAGACATGATATAACAAGGGGGAAACAAGACAGTAAGGAGAAGATGATGGAAGAAAGATTGAGGAGAGGGGACAATTTCAACAAAACGCAATTTTTTGCAAAAATCACCTGCTTGCACAGAAAATTTTGATTTTTCATTGAATATCCAAACACCTGAAAACCAAATAGTTTTCTGTTTTTGGCTGGAAACTGAAAAAATTCAGTTCAGAAATGCTGCCACAGTGCATCATAGGAGCTGTAATTTGGGTGCTTCATATCCCTATTATCCTCTGTGGACTGGGTCCCCCAGCTTTATTACATCTCCATCATCCATTACAGCCATGGACTCCTATAATGCATGCAGTGGCTCTTGCAAGAGGGGAGCTTATGCTGCATCATGGGATATATAGTCTGGCACAGGAGCCCACTCTACAGAGGAAGACGTGAAATTCCCAAACTATAATTCCCACGAGGCATCACAGTATTTCCAAATCAAATTTTTCTCTTTTAAACCAACAGTTTTCAACCAACCTTTCTTAATTTTTCATTGAAACATTGAATGTTTCTATGACGGGAAAAACATTTTCTGACTTTCTCCACTGTTGCCTAGTTTTATGCAGATGTTGTAGCAAAAGTGAAATTTTCTGAGGAACTTAAATGCAGAGAGGGAAGGAACCTTGCAAAACTGTTCAGGAAGGGTGCTCCAGCCATAAGGGGCATGTGATTGGGCAGTTTGTCACTGAAGACAAGGAAAAGGTCTTGGGAGAAGAAGCCTGCATTTGTTAACAAACTTGTTTTTTGTTCCTGTTATTTGTTTGTTAGATCCCCAGCAGCTACTTTGAGAGAGAAGGTTTCCAGTTTTAGACAGAGAGACCTGAGAGCAGGGTTCCAATATAAATTTACCCTCATACCTGTAAGTAGGATCTTAGGGCTTGCGGAGCAGAGTAGGCTGGCTCTTCAGGACAATGGATGAGAAGTTTAGCCATGTAGGGTATACTTGAGTTACTCCAATAGCGGGGAAGGGGAAAAGGCCTGGCTGTCTTTCAGATTACTGTAAACTACTGAGCAATCTGACTTCAACAAGAGATAAAGTTGTTCGGCATCATACATAGTCACAGGAAGCTAGCAAGTATCCACAATAGTCATTATACTATAACTAACCCATATAATGGTTCTCTAATACAGTATTTCACAGGATTTCCTCAATAATTGCATAAGGGCCAACATAGGAGTGTTGTGTAAAAACCTTAACTATTCCTCTAGAGAACTGGATGATTAAAAAAGGTTTTAAACAGCGCAATTAAGGATTTAAAATAATGAAACATGTCAAGGTCACACGATGAAGAAAATTTACAGCATGCAGTGTTTTTTCATATGCCTCTCTATTTTTACTGGAATCGAATTGTATTCATTATGTAGGCTTCACAAAGGAATGTTCTACACACCCTAATGAAGGAAAGAAAAGTTCAACCTTCTCTTTCTGGGAAAGTTCTTAAAGCATATGCCCATTGCTGTAGTTCCTATGCCTGACTCAGGCTAAGGGCTCACCTCCGGCCTTCGTATAGTGCATTTAGTAAAACATTGCAAGGTCTGTTTCTCATCCGAGGTAAAGTATTCCTTTACCTCCTCTACCACTTTATATATACCTTCCTTCCCCTGCTGCTCTCTGCCCCATCCTCCTATATGCCCCTTCCATTAAAAAAAACTATGTATATAGGATGTTACTCTGTCTCTCCTCTCCAAAAAGAGGGGGCAAAGGTTGCTTATATCCCAGTTTTGCTTTCCACTTCTGCAGCTCATAGCCCATTTCACAAGCCCATTTTGCATAAAAGTGACTTTTTAACTTGAACAATAGCCACTGCCCTTAAATATCACAAAACATGCAGAATGCCAGGAGGCATGAAAATCCTGTTTAGGAAGAGACATTTTTCACTAAAAGTACCCATCCTGTCACACAGTTCCAATTAAAGTATAACAAACACAAACCATCCCATTTTACAAACAGAGCTAGTATAATGTAAAAGGGTCCCATCCTCCACCCCTCACTCAATCTTTCCTCTGGCAATTCTCCTGTTCTCCAAGACCAATAGCACTTTTACTTGAAGAAGTGAGTAATGACCTCAAGCCTGTCCTATCTGAAAATTTGGATGATACCTATAATTCCTTTAACTTTGTACTGGCCGGCTTTCCTTCTTTCTGCTAGTAAGAGATCTGATATGACAAAATACTTAAGTGTAAAAGTAAGTGCCCCTTTATGACATTAAGATCATGCATTGCTATTGATCTGTGCACAGAACCTTGTTGGTGGACATAGCACGCACAAAACAAGACTAGAACAAGACCCTTAGTTTCTCCCTGGACCACCAGATCTGATTCACTGCAGGAAGAGTTGATAGCCACTAAAAATGGTTTTCATAGATAGATGCAACAGAGAGTACATAACTAATGGCTCAAAGAGAGGTTTCATAAGACCATTAAGGACCAAGTTCAGATCCTGTTTAGGGAAATGAAAGGCTGTAATAGCCACCAAGTGAATTCTGACCGAACTCATAGAAAGACCTGACTTCTTTAATTCCAGTTGGTAATCAAAAACAGGTGAGGGGGTAAATGAACAGGTGAAAACTGATGCTGAAAACAGCAATGGTGAAATCCCTTCCATTTCTGAAGGTGAATATTTTAATAGAGATCTTTCTGCTGTTTAATAAGGTTTGTTTTACTTCTGATGAACAGGAATCCTCTATTCCCAAGAACCATCAAAAAGCCATGCTCAGAGTCAGAGGATGGCCATGGTAGGGTGGAGAGACAAACTGGAATCCTGGGACAGCAGATGGGCAATGGGCAGGAGCTGCTTTGCTGGACAAGCAGTGAGGTGAATCAGGTAAGGGTACCAGACCTGCCTCAGCCAAGTTGGCACCACTAGAATGACCTTGGCTCCTAATTATTTGATCTTGTTCAAAACAAAATCAGTGATGTCAGAGGATATGCATACAGATGCTTCCGGTCCAAGGGATGAGAAAGGCATCTCCCAAGGATTGAGGACCCAGACCTCCTCTCAAACAGAACCCTTTGCTTTTCCTGTTGATGGCAGTAATGGAAAGGTCCATTTATGGAAACCCCCACATCAGGAATATCTGCCTGAGGATTTAAAGGTTCAGTTCCACTTGTCCAGAGAGCTGTCCAGATAATGTCTGCTCAGATCATAGGTCATGATATTCTGTATGCCTGGAAGTGAAGAGGCTGAAATGAGAATGTGATTTACTACACACCAGTTCCACAGCTTTACTACTTTGGCACACAGGAAAGGGAATTTTGGCCCTCTCTGATGATTTATTTAAAACTTGCAGACCCTTGTTGTCTGTCATGATTTTGATGGATTGTCCCTGATTAATGGAATGAAATGAATGCAGGCATTTAGGAGTGTTCACAACTATAGGAGACTGATATGAAAGAGTGATTCTTGAGGCAGACATTTGCCTTGAACAGCATGTAATCCCAGATGAGCTCCCTACCCCACTAATGATATGTCTAAAGACAAGTTATAGTAATCGTAGGTGCAGGCTGGGTGAAAAGGACTCCGGCACAGACTTTGGATGGATCCTAACTCCACTGAAAGAATCTAACATCTGACAAGGGACAAATATGAGCTTGTCTAATCCATGTTTATTTGGGATCTAAACTGTTCTGAGTCAATCCAGAAGTCAGTGTAGATGTAGTCAGGAAGGTTGTGTTATGAAAGTACTAGCTGTCAGGTGACCCAGCAGCTGGAGACAATTGTTTGCTGTAGTTTGGGGACTTATTTGAATCCTGGTAATAAGATTTGTTAGTGTTGTAAATCTGTCCACAGAAAGGTAAGCTCTGGGTGTTGTGTAGTCCAAAGAAGTCCCAATAAAGTCTATCTGTTGAACTAGAGTTAGAACAAACTTTTCAATATTGAGTTGAAGTCCTAAATTGTGAAAATATTCAAAATAGTTAAGTCCAAAGCTGACTTTGAAGAGTTTCAGGGGGATCTCACAAGATTGAGTAACTGGGCAACAAAATGGTAGATGAAATTCAACACTCATAAGTGTGCAAAGTAATGCATATTGACAAAAATAATGCCAACTATGCATACACAATGATGGGTTCTAAGTTAGCTGTTATCACTCAAGAAATATCTTGGAATCACCATGTATCATCCTCTGAAAACTTCATCTCAATGCGCAGCAGTGGTCAAAAAAGGTTAACAGAATTTTTAGGAACGGGATAGAAAATAAAATAGAAAATATCATAATACCATTTTCTAAATTCATGGTGCACCCAGACCTTAAATACAGTGTCCAGTTTTGGTCACCCCATCTCAGAAAGAACATAGTGGAACTGGAAAAAGTTTAGATAAGGGCAACTAAGATGATTAAGGGTATGGAAGAGCTTCCATACAAGGAGAGTCTAAAAAGATTAGGGCTGTCCAGTTTGGAAAAGAGATGACTAATGGGAGAGATGATAGAGGTCTATGAAATCAGGACTGGTGTGGAAAAAATGAATGAGGAAGTGTTATTTATACTTTTACACAGTACAAAAACCAGGAGTCAGCCAATTAAATTAATAGATGACAGGTTTAATACAACAAGAGGAAGTACTTCTTCACACAGTGCATAACTAACCTGAGGAACCCTTTGCCGGGGAAGTTCTGATGGTCAAAAATATAACTGGGTTCAAAAAAGAACTAGATAAGTTCATGGCGATAGCTCCATAAATAGCTAGTATCCAAGATGATCAGCAATGCAACCCCATGTTCATGGCAACCATAAATCTCTAACCGTCAGAAGTTAGGAAGGGCAGACAGCGTGTATCATTCTAATTCCCCTGTTCTGTACACAACCCCTGAAGTTTTGGTACTGGCCCCTGTCAGAGACAAGATATTGGTCTGGTGAGCCTTTGTTCTGACCCTGTATGGCCATTCTTATTTTCTTTCCAGGAACACGATCATCCGTATTGCACCAAAGACTTCTATGTACAATCTGCTCTTGGACAGTCAGTCATCAAGATATGGTAAGACAATTGATACACATGAGCAGCTACTGTGGCAAAGACTTAGGATAATATCCTTGGTGAAAGATGTGAGGTCGAAGGAAAGCACTCGATACCGGAATTGACCCTGACCAACTACAAAATGAAGAAACCCCTTTTAGGAGTGTTGAAAGGAAATATGCTACCTCAAGACTGTGTGCCGTGAACAAGTCCCCAGAATCCAGTGATGGAATTATAGCTGCAAGGGTTACCAACTTGAATTTTTGTGACTTCGTGAAGGAGTTTGGGAGTCTTAGATTTAATATTATTCTCCATCCCCTGTTCCTTTTGGAACCAGAAAATATTTGGAATAAAATCCTTTCCCTCTCTACTGGACTGGAACTGGTTCTAGGGCCCCTATGCATAGAAAGGATATGGTTTCCTGTCTCAGCAAATGCTTGAGAAAGGGGTCCTTTAAAGGGGAATGGAGAATATGGGTGGGAAAGGTGGAGGGAGACAAAATGGGTGGAGTAACCTGATGTTATGACCTCCAAAACTCATTTGTCTGATGTAATTTGATCTCATAGAGGTTGAAAATGGGAGAAGTGGTCTCCAAAGACAGAGAGGTAATTAGCACCTGAAATTTCCAATGGGAATGTTCTTAACCATTGACCAGACAATCAAAATTGACTCTTTGATAATGAGGAGAGCTGGTGGGTAGTGGTCATAGCAAGAGACATCTTCTTCTGATACCTCAGCCTTTTTTTAAGTGGATCAGCTGGTCTATGAGAACTGAAGAATTGAATTGATGGGATCTCTACCATATGAGACTGACTTTCTCTTACTTGCAAGTGTTTAAAGACCTGAGAGTGGCCCTTGATTCCTTTAACATGCGTAAGGATTCATCAGCAGATTCATTAAAAAGTTTCAGAGTATCAAAACATAGGTCCTCTACAGTATTTTGGACTTCTCCTGGAAAACCCAACAGCTGCAACCAAGATGTTCAGCACACAATGACCAGAGTAGAGATAGACTGAGTTGGCTGCATCTAGGGGGGCCTGCAATGTTGTCCTAACCAAGAGTTGACCCTTCAGTTATGATGGCTTGAAATTGCTCTCAATATTCCAGGGAAGAGGTTCAATGAAAGTGTTTAACTTGTTGTACTTTGTGTGATTATATTTCTCCTTTAAAGTATGATAATTCGCTATTCTGAACTGGAAGGTTGCAGAAGAGTAGCTTTTGTGTCCAAAATGGTTGAGGAGCTTTTGGTCTTTATCACCAAGGGTAGACATGATGTGGTATTGTCTACAGCTATGAAACTGAACAGCTCCAGACTCTCCAAAAATACAATCAAGTTAAATGACGATAAATGAAAACACTAAATTTCAAAACCAGAACTTGAAGCTATAGCTACTAAGCAGAAGGCAGACACTGCCAAAAGTTCTGTCTCAGGTTGTAGAGGAGTTGAGAAGGAACTGAGGGGTGTTCATCTGCACAGCCCTATACATCCTTGCTATGGCTTATGAGGAGTAGGGCGCATGCATGGGCCAAAAGGACACTGCTACCAAGAATCTCCAATCAGTGGCACATGGGGGACATGCGCACTTGACGTGGAGCACCCATGTGGACACTAGTCAAAGAAGAAGAAACAGTTCCTGCCCCCAAAGAGTTTATAACCTAAAGGAAAACAGCAACACAGAGCAATGACATGACATGCTCATGGCCAATGGCAGAGTGAGGAAAAGAATCAGATTCTCTTGATACCTAGCAATCCAGCCACTAGACCATGCTGACATTAATCCCAGAAATCCACTAGGCCAGTGGTCCCCAAACTGTGGGGTGTGCCCCCAAAGCAGGGCATGGAGGAACATTGGGGGGGGGATACGGTGGGGCCCAGGCCACACACAGCCAAAGCCACAGCACTGCCCCCCAGCCCCGCTCCTGGCCCCAGACCTGCCCACAGCTGCAGCCCTGGCCTCAGCCCTAGCTCCCAGCCCGGCCGCAGCTCTGGCCCCAGCCTCAGCCCCTGGCCCTGGCCCTGGCCCCAGACACACTCCCAACTGCAGCCCCAGCCCCAACCATGGCCCTGACTCCCAACCACAGCTCCAGATGTGGGAGTGTAGAGAGCAGTAATAGGGGGTGCATGGTAAAAAATTTGGGGACCACTTCAGTAGGTCATTCTGCTTCTCTATGCATTATATGGCATAGTCCGGTAGCTAAAGCAGCAACTGACACAGAGGACAGTTTATGTCTGATTCTGGTCACTTCCTTACTAAACATACAGATTTGATCAGCATAGAAAGGTTAATTTGCATTAGAGGCTAAAACGTTAAAGCTTAACATATGATAAAAATAGAGGGAAATGTGAAGTTATCAGAATTCACTTTTATTCACAATTAAAAAAAAAACCTCAAAAATATTTTACTATATCCATGTTTAATAGAGGGGAGGGGGGCGGAAAGACAAAGTCTTCAGGCCTGTGGGAGGCCTTTCTTTCCCTGCTGTGCAGGTTCAGCTAAGGGCAAGTAGGCTTCCTTGTCCCACTATATTTGTCATCTCTCGATTGCTTTTTTAAAAATCCACAATTAAAACCACTGTTTTCTCTCTTTAATCTAGATCACTCTTCCAATGAGCATGGAGCCTAACCCCAAGTGAAAGCAGCTGGGTTCAAAATTAGCTTAGTCATTGAATTCAATGTTTAACCCTAAATGTAGCTGTTTCCTAATTTTAAAATCCTTTACTAGCGCAACAAATATTGGTTCATCAGAATGGTCTCTAGAGGGAATAATTCACACAGATTTAATCAACAGCTGAATTGACTTTATTTAGGTCCTAATAGTCTGTTTCAAGATTGCATACATAGTAGGCATCATTAAATAACAGTACTTCTGTAGCAACGCCTACTCAGCAGCCCATATGATTACAGTTGTTATTGACCTATTTCCGATTATTTTCCTAACAATGACACAAAACCCTTCTAGAGTCCGCCAGAAACAGTAAAAGCTTTGCTACAGCAATACTCCATAGCTTAGTCCATCGAGAGTCCCACTACATTGGTGTAATTTCAGCTGTTGGGGTTAGTGTGTGGGTTGCTTGTGGGGTGTTGGTGGCATGTGATATGCAAGTCAGACAGGATGATCTTATGGCCTTAAATTCTGTTCATTTATAAGAACAGTCATTAATGACATGCAAGGTGAGTCCCAAGAGCCCTTTCTCAGAGTTCAGTTTGTGTATTAGCTCATTTGGGGCTCACCTGTTGGTGAGTTTACCACAGTAGTGACAGGTTCCCTAGATTTATAAATCAACCATATTTAAAATAAAAACTTAACGTCTTCTAACTTTAATGTCTGGAATAGAGAGGAAGGATGGTCCAAGGGTTAGGTTAGTGGCCAAGGCCTGGGTTTCTGATCTGACACAAACTTCCCGTGTGAATTTGGGCAAGTCACTTTGCCCCTCTGTATCTCAGCTCCCCAGCTGTAAAAAGAGGAGAATAGTATGTCCTTATCTCACAAGAGGGGTGTGAGGTTAGATACATTAAAGATGTGAGACTCTCAGAGAACATGGCACTGCCCTCTAAGCACCTAAGATGGAACTTTGCTACTGGGCAGCAATTAGGAAATGAGTACTATTTTTCAATTTGTCTGAGTATTGTGTTTTCAAAAAGTCAGCCTCTGCTTCACATATCATTTGAAAGAGCAATGCCAAATCTTTTCTTAAAACAACCTCTCCACCCGCCCCCCCTTTTGTTCCATGTTCTATGTTGCAGAGGGACATCTTTGACTGTATTGTCCTTTAAAGGGACAGATCTTCCATTATTTCAAGGTTTTGAACATTTCCCCAAAACACAAGCTGTTCTCTATCCTATAACCTGCACACTTATATCCAAAATGTCCTGCATGCGCCTAAAGAAAGTTCTGTGTTACAATTACCATAGCAACTGCTGTCCAAGAGCTGCCTTGGTATTTGGTCTCCCACGGCTTTTAAAATCCTTTTTCTTTTTTGCCAAAGAAAGCTTCTCTCGGTGACCCTATTTTTTAGAATATATTTTTCACTCCCTTAAAAAATAAAGAATCAAAAGTAGGGATGACGGTGGTAATCAGAAATGTATTTGTTAGCTGGTTTTATGGTTCGCTTCAGCTTTATGCATTTTAAAGCTTTTCTGGGGCACTAGGTTGTTTGGCAGTCATGTCCTTTTCGTAGACTGAGGGATATACTCTGCTGCATGCAGCTGCCATAATGTGCTAAGGGTCAAATTCAGCCACCAGGCACAGTGGCAGTCCTTCCACCTCCACATGGGATGCGACAGCAGCAGCCACTGGGAGGTGCCTTCAGTGACTCCTGGAATCTTCATTCACTCAGCTCTGGCTGCATTGCTCTCATTTACTTCATTGCCCTAGGCTGCTGTTTGCCTTCCACAGCAATGGCTCTGCCTCACTCTCTCTGCTGTCCTTTCTACCTCCCTTCCCTTCAGCTTCCCTCCCTCTTTGCCCACTATCTTATTTCAGCCATGACTTTACTGAGCAGGCCAGAGGGTAGAGTGATGAATTTGCTAAGTAGTGAATCTGTGGCTCTTCTCTCTCCTGCACTATCTAGGTGGGCTGCAAACTCTCCAGGGCAGTCTGAAGAAACTTGCCTTTAAGGAGCCCATCAGACTGTTGGTACTGTACAAATAACAAACAATGATAAAAGCCACTTTCCAGATGGACAGCTGGTTTTGAAGCACTGAACTACTGAGACACCCTTATGATTTGTAATTAGAGTCAATGCCTCTTAAACAAGACACACTTATGTAGGTGTTAGTTTAAATGAAAGACATGGCCAAGAATTCACATCCTGAAATTTATTTAATAAGGATTAATCTCCACTTTATTGGGATATTTCCAATATCTCAAACTGGATAACAGAAATGGCTGGAGAAGGATTAGCAGTTTATCACCACATAGTGCAATCTGGGGTTTAGAGCAGAGCTCAGATTCAGCTAATCAGCATTGATACAATTTCTATCCGGAACATTTCTGCTGGTGCCTCCAAGCAGAATGAACTTTCATTCCTTAAAAAGCAACCAAGAGTCCTGTGGTACCTTATAGACTAACAGACTTATTGGAGCATAAGCTTTCGTGGGTGAATACCCACTTCGTCGGATCTATTCACTCACGAAAGCTTATGCTCCAATAAGTCTATTAGTCTATAAGGTGCTACAGGACTCTCTGCTGCTTTTTACAGATCCAGACTAACATGGCTACCACTCTGATACTTGCATTTCTTAGTTTACTCATAACATATGTGAAAAATGTTTAGGAGCTTGAAAAGTCAAGCGGATTGAATCAGCCCTAACAATGACAAAATCATAGCATCATCTGCATCTGACTCTAACCCGCCAGCCAAAGTAACTGTGTGAGAGGAGCAAGCACTAGGCGAAAGATGCCCTCCCCATCTGTCACCTGCATGAAGGATCAGACTGTTTGGACTTACGCTTAGACGCATCATCAATGAACTTGGTAAGCAGTTACAAGAGGGCACAAGTAGTTTCAAATTGACAGGTAGCTGGTTATCATGTGCATAGGCAATCAAGGCTGGAACTGGAATCAATGGGGTATCACAAGTGTAACAGGAGAACTGGGCTAAATGTGTTTTCACATGACATGTACAAAGTCTAGCCTGATAGCCATGAAAATCAGTAAGTCCATAACTGTGATATGATCAACGGCATCAAACCCACAACCAAAATCACAGAATACACCAGGCCTTAGGGAAAAAAATGCTTGTCATCTGCTGGCTGTTTACTGGCTTCTGTGAAATAAATTGAGAATTTATGTACAGATCCTACTGAATAGGGCATTACTTATTACTTGGGTCACATTACAATCTCATATTTAAACACTGTACCTGCCCCAAAGAGCTTGCTATTTAAATTGAACTGGAACAAAATGAAAGTTTGAAAAAAAGTGCATGGAAATGGGAGCAGGTCAGTGGAAGGCTTGATGCCACAGGGACCTGATTCTGATCTGATTTACACCAGCCTAAATCAGGAGTGGAGCTGCTGGGATCACTGGAGTTACAACGGTGAAAAACCGATGTGAGAGCAGAATCAGCTCACAGGTGTTCCCATCAGTAAACTACTACTGTCACATTGGATACTGATTGGCATCTTTGCTAGTATTTTCAGCAGAGGACCCGAGGACTGAACGGATATGGAGACTGACATACTTCCTTTCCCCCCACAGGTTGTCGTTTCTGAAGAAGGTTGATATGCAATAGCAATAGCAGAGCAGAATGATGAAGTGTTTATTGACCTTGCCAATGCTGTACCTGTTCTGTAAATAAATAGTGGAATTCGGTCATCATGGCCATCAAGCTAATTTCTTTCCAGAGCATTACATTCACTAATTAGGCCTAAATTTTATGACGTGACTAATGATTTTGGGCACTGCCATTTTGGGGTATCTAGCTGTGACACTTTATAGGGGGCTGATTTTCAGACATCAGGTGTTCAGCACTTTCTACAAATCAGGAAATTGTAAGGTGTCTCAAGTTTGGTACCCAAAAATTGAGGCACCCAAAATCATTAAACTCTTTTGAAAATACAGGCTTAAAATGTAAGAAATATCCATGTATGGCCCCTTCCTGCTCCGTTTGTAATCCACTGGAGTTTTGCCATTGACAATAATGGAAGCAGGCCTGACTCCACAGGCACAAATACAATGTTAGAAATCTCCCCTAATAAATTAAATTTTCCTGATTCTTTGTCCTTCTCTAAAATGTTTGGAGCATGTAGAAGATTTTCAGTAAGGTCCCTGATAGCCAAAACAATTGGCAGGAAAAGCCTGAAAGCCGTTACTGCAGCATTCGAACATTAGCCCTACATGCCAGTATCTCAGATACTCTTGCTTTTATTGTATTTCTGGCTGTGGTAGCTTTTTATCCTACATCATCAAAGTGTGGCTTAAACAACATTCACTTTGCCAGTGCCAGATTCATAGATTCATAGACTCTAGAACTGGAAGGGACCTTGAGAGGTCATCGAGTCCAGTCCCCTGCCCTCATGGCAGGACCAAATACTGTCTAGACCATCCCAGAGAGACATTTATCTAACCTACTCTTAAATATCTCCAGAGATGGAGATTCCACAATCTCCCTAGGCAATTTATTCCAGTGTTTAACCACCCTGACACTTAGGAACTTTTTCCTAATGTCCAACCTTAATCTCCCTTGCTGCAGTTTAAGCCCATTGCTTCTTGTTCTATCATTAGAGGCTAAGGTGAACAAGTTTTCTCCCTCCTCCTGATGACACCCTTTTAGATACCTGAAAACTGCTATCATGTCCCCTCTCAGTCTTCTCTTTTCCAAACTAAACAAACCCAATTCTTTCAGCCTTCCTTTGTAGGTCATGTTCTCAAGACCTTTAATCATTCTTGTTGCTCTTCTCTGGACCCTCTCCAATTTCTCCACATCTTTCTTGAAATGCGGTACCCAGAACTGGACACAATACTCCAGTTGAGGCCTAACCAGTGCAGAGTACAGCGGAAGAATGACTTCTCGTGTCTTGTTTACAACACACCTGTTAATGCATCCCAGAATCACGTTTGCTTTTTTTGCAACAGTATCACATTGTTGACTCATATTTAGCTTGTGGTCCACTATGACTCCTAGATTTTTTTCTGCCATACTCCTTCCTAGACAGTCTCTTCCCATTCTGTATGTGTGAAACTGAGTGTTCCTTCCTAAGTGGAGCACTTTGCATTTGTCTTTATTAAACTTCATCCAGTTTACCTCAGACCATTTCTCCAATTTGTCCAGATCATTTTGAATTTTCACCCTGTCCTCTAAAGCAGTTGCAATCCCTCCCAGTTTGGTATCGTCCGCAAACTTAATAAGCGTACTTTCTATGCCAACATCTAAATCGTTGATGAAGATATTGAACAGAGCTGGTCCCAAAACAGACCCCTGCGAAATTCCACTTGTTAAACCTTTCCAGCAGGATTGGGAGCCATTAATAACTACTCTCTGAGTACGGTTATCCAGCCAGTTATGCACCCACCTTGTAGTAGCCCCATCTAAATTGTATTTGCCTAGTTTATCGATAAGGATATCATGCGAGACCATATCAAATGCCTTACTAAAGTCTAGGTATACCACATCCACCGCTTCTCCTTTATCCACAAGACTCGTTATCCTATCAAAGAAAGCTATCAGATTGGTTTGACACGATTTGTTCTTTACAAATCCATGCTGGCTATTCCCTATCACCTTACCACCTTCCAAGTGTTTGCAGATGATTTCTTTAATTACTTGCTCCATTATCTTCCCTGGCACAGAAGTTAAACTAACTGGTCTGTAGTTTCCTGGGTTGTTTTTATTTCCCTTTTTATAGATGGGCACTATATTTGCTCTTTTCCAGTCTTCTGGAATCTCTCCCGTCTCCCATGACTTTCCAAAGATAATAGCTAGAGGCTCAGATACCTCCTCTATTCACTCCTTGAGTATTCTAGGATGCGTTTCATCAGATATCTCACTTGCCTCTGTTCAGATTAACTTCTTTGAGAAATCCAAAACATTCTGGCACAAACGTTTACTACTGCTTACAAAAATGCACTACAGCCCCTTTCTACACATTCATTCGACCTAAGTTTGTGTGCTTGTCACATGACAAAAAATGGGAACCACTTTTTATTGCAATATAAATGAAATTAATTGGACTTTTCTCATAATAGCCATGATATACAACCCAACATTAATTCAAATACTGGGCTAGATGCTCAGCTGAAACCATTCAATGCTTGACACAGTTGAAATGGGGAGATGGTTACAGCTACCTGATTCTGGGGGCCACTTCTATGCCAGCCCTGGCCATGGTGTAAACTAGAGCAGCCTAAGGACGGCTGTAAAGTACCACAGTTAGCTAGTGGAGGAGCAGTTGAAATGTGGTAGCACTGCAGTCATACATACCCTCCATAACTCAACACATCTCTTGCACCAAGGGGCTGCAGGAGGAGATGGTACAGACAACTAGCAGCCAGATCGGGACTCCTCATCACCCAGGGAAATCCAATGGCCTTCCATCTCCTTTCCTGTGCTTCAACAGCACAAAGAACATCATATTTTTCTGTTTTTTTCCCTAGCAGCCAACCACTCTTGATTACATCCAATTCTTTGGCTCTCATCATCTTGGTGAGCAATAGGATACATGCCAAGAAAATCAAAACTCCCACAAAACACAAGTTAACGTATGCTTCTAGATTAAAGTGGCTATTGATTTTTAAAAGATGTGACTAATATACACTAATTGACTGTGTGCACAGCTAGAAATGGGCCACAGGAAATCCACCTGAAAGCTAATGACGCAGAATTGTTAATGTGGCTCTGCAAGAGGGTTGAGAGTTGTAAGGAATAAACACAGTTAATGATCATTTTCTAGGAACAGACAGCTATTAATAGTGCATACACAAAAAGAGTTTTTCCACTTTGTTTAAAGAATCATTGTGGTTTCAAGTACCCTTTTTGTCAACAGAAGTAAGGGCTGTATAATGCAAAGAAACCAACTCTATAGAAAATGCTAACTGGGAGTAAGAAAGGGCTTTGTTATTTAGAGCTGTATTTTTAAATTTTATGCACTTATGTTTTGTGTTTATTATTGTTTTAAAATTAACAATTTAGCACCATGCACACTCTTCTGTAGCAGTCATTACTATATTCAAAGACAATCATGTATTAAAAGTATCAATGGTTTATTTTGGGGGTTAAAGATTCTGCTAATCTGATTTCCCAGTGTCTGTACAAATGCATAAAAATAGGGAGACTAAACAAATGTTTGTTGTTTTTTTAAAAAAAAATTGAACTATTGCACATAAATTTGCTTTCAAGCCACAAATGTCTGCAGTACTGGGCCTGATTCTCCTCTCAGTTAGATTGGTGTAAATCAAGAGTAGTTCTGTTGAACTTAGTGGAGTTTTACCAGTGTGAGTGAAAGGAGAATAAAGCTCTTTGTGCTTTTGATTTTGTTTAATGTAAACTAGAGGGGAGAAAATTGTTTTTAGCCTTGTTCCTTTTTTCTCATATGTGGCATTGGCGAAGTTTCATCCCTTGGAGAATTGGTGAATGTAGGAATACTGTCTCTAATACAAAACACTTGGCCTGTTTTCAGTTCCTAACACATACTCCAGAGTTCATGTTATGGTTATCAGAAAGAATCTATGAAAAACGAAGCTGCACACAACTGCAGATCATCAGCACGGCTTAACCTTGTCAAGTGGGGATGAAACAGGAAGTGCTTTGTGACACTGACTGGCAGAAATACAAACTGATGAAGAAAACACACTGCAGGAAAGAGGATCTCAGACAGTGAGTTAAAGCACAGGATGTTAACTAGAGCAATATTCTACCGTGGCCAAGATCAGAGAAAGTTGACATACTTGTTAGATGTTTCAGCAAAAGAATCAGTTCCAGCAACTTTTTCTAATCTTTCTTACAACACAATTTACCAAAAGGTGGCAGAGGGCAACAGGGGTTGCCCTGAGTGATAAGATTTTTAATTGTACAAATGCCATTCTTGATGTCATAATCCAAAGGTCAATGCAGCTGCAGGCCCTGAACAGATGTGCCCTACATCTGCTAAGTAATATGGAGAAGTGATTGTATGGTCCAAGTAAGGGTAAAAACATTGGAAGATCAGTGGTGCCACTCATGTGGTATTTGCCTCCTTCCCTTCCAATGTCTTCCATGTATTTCTATCCTTCATTAAGAAACCATAGCAAAAACAAACAAAAAAGCCCATATGCACAGTTTATTGCTGAACAAGGGCCAACGTCCAGATGAAGTCATTGTGTGAAGAAAAGTATTCCATGTCTTCAAACTAAGGGCAAAATCTTGCCCTTCTTTGCAGTGGCTGTAAAAGTGACTGGGAGCAGAATGGGTACCAATCACTCAAATGGTCCCTGAGCTTCAAAACACCTTCGAATTTGAACAGTAGTACTGCATCATCGTATTATCAAAAAATGCTGAGAAGTCCTGTTAAAATTTAAATCCAATTGCTAGATCTGTTTGCATAAGTCATATTTCCACATGCAAACACGAAGAAGAATTTGTGGTAGGTCAAGTGGTTTTCAGCTTTTCTTGCAATCACCGCATTCTTTTTTGAGTAAGAAGAAACATTCTCTTAGGAAATTTCACAGCAATAGGTGCAAAGAGTAAAGTCACCTTCAGCTTTAAATAGAATACTGTTTTATTCTATGTGCTAAACCACTCTTCATACAGAGTGTTCAAAATGACTATTACCTTACTTACTCTTTTCCTGTTTGTCTGATAATGATGCTGTGAGATTTAACAAAATGATAAAAGTATACTAAATTGCTGACCACAAAAACATTAGCCGCATGGTTATACTTTGTATTAAAGAATGTTTTCAGGTATTTCTTGTTTCCTAAGTTGACATAATTGTTTCAAATATCAATGTGGCTTCATCTGCAAAGGAGTCTGTGGTCATGATACACATTGGTGCCAAAGACACAGGGAGGCAAAAAAGAGAGGTCATGGAAGCGACACTTAGATTATTAGTAGAAAGGCTTAAGTCCAGAATCTCTTCAGTCCTTCCAGATCCCCATGCAGAACCAACTGGACATTGGAACTTCAGGGTCTCGGGCCTCGTCTACATTAGAAAGGGTTTGCTGATATCGCTGTACTGACAAACCCTTCTTGTGGAGACATGGCTTACCCTGGGAATTTTGTTTATTTGCTGATATAGCTCATGTCAGTTCCCTGAATGCAGCAAGTTATACTGTCAAAAGGACTTGTTTTGCTAGTATAACTGTGTCGACTCTGGGGCTCTTGGCAGTGCAGAAAGGTCGCCAAAAAATCACTCCCCACAACCAACATTGTCATACCAGCAAAAACCTCTAATGTAGACTTGGCGCTAGTGTGTGGATAGGAAGACATTGTAAAGAGAAGGGGGTTAAGTGCATTGAAGAATTTTCTGGGAAGCAAAAAGCTCATACAAAAGGGATGGTTCTAAACAGTGGAGCCAGGCTGCTGGTCCAGAAAACTGACACCTTTTAGGGGGAATACTAAGACTAGGACCTGGCGAAAAGCTGCCAGGTGCTGAGGAGCACACAGGTCAGACAAAGACATCTGCTGGAGATGTTGATAATACAAAGGTAACTCTGTATCTGGTAGTAAAGGGTATGATAGAAATGACAACTGAACAGAAGGAAGGAAAGACAGATTACAGAGGTGCATTCCAGAAAAGTAGCAGGGAGGAAAGCACAAATAGGCAAATGGAGAAAAAATAAAAACTACGCATGTCTGTAACATACTGTGGGAAGCATAAAGCAAACCACCGGGGTATTATAATGCCTGGCAATGGAAGAGAATGGTGACATAATCAACACTTCTGAAACACAGTGGAATGGTTAAGATTAAAGTAATAGTGTACTGCTTTTAAACAGTGTCAGTCAAGCCTGGATGTTTTGCTAAAAGATGGTCTAGCTCACTTAGAGACTATGGGCCTGGTGCAAGAATCACTTGGTGATGTTCTATGGCCTGTGTTACACAGTCAGTCCGCAGAAAGGATCATAGTCTTCTGAAAAAAATCTTTGAATGACCCAGGTATAAATCACCATGAAAGAACAGATTTACTCATACAGATGAGGAATTAGCCATTTACCTAAAAGATTCCACAGAATCTAATGCTTTACCAAATTTTCCTGTCAGTTTATTCAACTTTTATTATAACATATTGCAACACCACCTAGTGTTAATTTACTTATATGAGCAACTCAGAAAATATTAGAATAAGTAAAAAACACACTAGAGTCTTTGTGCAATATATTTTTGCTCTAATACAACATGTACAGAACCCTTCCAGTTAATTGTATGTTTGATCATCAATTTCCTGTCTTTCGCAAGTAAATACTCCCACACAGGAAACACAAATATAGTACTTTTGAGTATAGAAGCTTTCAACCGCTTTTGGTTTATTTTGTGGTCATTCTACATGCTTGTGTTAGTCTCTCCTCTCATAACAGGACCTTAAACCAATCATCTTAATGAGCTTTAATAAAAGGCAATAAACAGTGCTAACAATATAAATTGAAAGTAAACACATAATACAAGATTTATAATACTGTTCACCACTCTATCAAGAGCAACAATTGATTAGATGTCTGTTTAAAAACTATCAATGCCTACTGTACATGTGAGTGCATAGTACATTACCAAATTTCCAGATTTCGACAGAAGTGGCTCAGGCCTATTCCATAGTGTTCTGCAAAGAAATCTTAGTATGCTACTGAGTGAGGGTCTGATCCAACTCCAATACAATTCAATAGAAAAACTCCCATTGACTTCAGTGGTGAAGGATTGAGCTCCTGAAGATGAGTTAGATACTTAATAGAGGCTCCCCCCCACCTCAAAAGTGTTAGAAATCTCCTGCTTAAGCGGTTTTGTCAGAACCCATCTTAAATGGATTCAATAAAAAATGGACAATAACATGGACATAACAGAATCTCAGATATGTAGATCTTAAGCAGGAAATTTCTGTATCTGTCTATCTATATATATGATTGGATGTTTAATTTCAGGTATTTTTGCTCACAATAATATGGTAGAATAAAATAAAATCTGGGAACAGTAAGAAATTTCCCCCTGCTTGTCTCAGGTCAGATTGGGAGGGATTTTGGCTTCACCTGTATCACTATGACCAGGTAGGTATAAAATCAGATAATTACTGTGACTGCAGAGGCACTGGGGAAGCTCAAACCTACCCATGTACTACATGTTCCAAATCAATGTTACATAAGACTCTCCAGTCACAAACAATGAATACGGGCCATCTCAAGAACCTGTGCAATTTGGAGCCAAGCACTGACAACATTTGAAGTCAAGGACAAAAATACAGCCAGTGTCCAGCATGCCACAATCACAGATGGTTGTATGGGGCTCAGTAGCAGGGCTACAGGTGTGTGAGCACGCGCACACACACATACACACACACACACACACAGAAATACAATCCTTTGGTTTCATGGAAATAGCAGCTAATCCACTTCAGCTCATTTCCTCTAATTTCTTATAGACCATTTAGAAAGCATGTAAAAAAAAATTATATTATAGAGCTGGCACCAAGAAATGCTACAGTTTGCACCTCAAAGGGCCTGGCTCATCAATGCATTACTCCAGTTTTATGCCAGAGGGTTTCTCCGTTGAATAATAAGTAAAACAGTGGTGATTCAGACTTCTATTATAACCCCTCATTTGCACTCACTCCATTTTGTGAAGAATTCTCTTTTGGGGATTAGTTTGTGACCTCTGCCTACAAATGAATTTTTTTTCCCAAGAGTTTGAAGATAATCTAGTCAGCCATTTCTGAGGGGCATGCAAAGTCTTCTGGGATTTTCAGTTCCAGTAAGTGTCACAAACAGTGGGAAGCAGATTATGCTGTCATCCCCATGGCCCATAAGTAAGGCTCCGTGTTTGCCATGGAGATCACGGAAAGTCACGGATTCCATGACTTTCAGTGACCGCCGAGACTTCTTCAGCAGCCTATGGGACTGCCCCGGGAGCCTCCTGAGCAGCTCGGACAGTCCCGGAACCAGTCACACTGGCTGCTGCAGTGGCAGTCTCAGGCCCTCCCCATCCCCCAAACAGCAGGAGTTTGGGTATGGTGGGGCTCAGGGCTGAGACTGGGGTGTGGGGCGGAGCTTACCTGGGTGGGGGATCCCTGGAAGAGCGACAGGAACTCCCCTCCCTCAGCTCCTAACTCCTTGTGCTGCGTCTGCCTGCAGGCATTGCTCCTGCAGCTTCCATTGGATGCAGTTCCCAGCCAATGGGAGCTGCAGAACCGGGGCTTGGGGTGGAGCGGAGGCAGCACAAGGAGATAGGAGCTGGAGGTTGCCGTTTCCCAGGAACCGGATAGGGAACTTGCCCTGACCCTGCCACACACACCCCAACATCTATGGCACTCCCCAGGCAACCCCTCAGCACCTGCAGCATCCCCAAGCCACCACCGCCATGTTTTAGTCAAGGATATATAGCAAAAGTCATGAATAGGTTACAGGCCGTGAACTTTTGTTTATGGCCTGTGATCTGTCCATAGCTTCTACTAAAAATACCCGTGACTAAAACATAGTCCTACCCATAAGTGCATGCTGGACTTACTATCACCTGTGAAAGCCCTTTGAATTAGGAGATGGGAAGGTCTGAATGGAAGGTCCAACTGAACTACCAGTTGGAAAGGGTACCTCTCGAGATACCCAGATGGTTGATGGATGGTTGTGGACCTGACCCTCAAAGACAACAAAGGTTGGGATGAGGGAACAAGGGATAGGAAGGGTGCTGAGGGAAAGCAGAAATAAGGGAGATCTCATAAGAAAAATGTGTTCTCATTAATTTTTCACCGTTTGGCTTCACATGCTAGGCCTGCATTTGAATCTGGCTCACTGTCAGGATTCAGATAAAAATTCACCCTCCTTATTTTGGTAGCATCTGGTTCCAGACATCAGCCTATCTCTGCTCTTTCAACTGAACAAAAAGGATGGGGTTTTCAAGAGTGCTTAGAATTGACCTACCTTTATTCCTCTTGAACTCAATGAGAGCTAAACCATTCACTTCTAAAGGACCAGAGTTAGGCCAGAGCCAAGTGAAAACCCTGCCCAAAGGCTTCTATCATATTCCCTTCTAATACATGTCTTGCAGATCCACATACTGTCACATGCAGTTATATTTATTCTTGCTTTCTGTAATAATGTTGCTGAATATATTGTAAACAATCCATTCTAAGTACCCTGGAGCAAATTTTGGGAAAATACTTACATTAATACTCCTAGACTAGAATCCCCTGTAGGTTCTTAACATTTAACAATACTATAAACCAAAGTATACATCTTTTCTTTTGGACACAGAGAATGCCAAGGAATGACCAATCAACTGAATTACACAAACTTTGCTGTTTGGAAAAGCAGTGTCCTAAAATGAGTATCATAAACTAGATTGTCCTTCTGGGATGGGATGTGCATTTGCATTTTTTTCTTACAATTTTCTTTGTTTAAAACTATTCAAGAAAGATGAATATGTTGGTTGTTTTAAAATATATTGGCATGAGGGGGTTCACAATTGTGGTGATATACAGATCTTTACGTTTTAGTGCACAAACTGTGTTTAGTTTTTGAAGGAATCCTGTGGTATCGATAGTTTTGATGATGATGAATCTTTTGGGGAAATGTTGCAAGCCAGCAAGATAGTTTGCTCTCTGCTTTTCTCTCTCTAACAAGACTCAGTTCTTGGGGCAGAGTTGCTTCCTGGGAACCAGGCATTGGTATTTGGCTGTGAGTTATGAAAGGGAGGATTTGCCTGCATTCCCTTTTGGGACCACCTCTGTTCCAGGACTGTTGTATATGTGTAAATAAAACTACTTATGCTAACCAAAGAACCAGATTCTGTATCCCTGATTGCTTCTTGAATGAGAAGCCAACTTGCAGGGCCTTGCTATCACTCAGCAGATGGGTGACAATATTAATAAGTTCTCTTAATGCTGTCTTTTTTCCTATTTGTGTTCTTAACTTGGGCAAAACTAGAGCTGTTTGACTTAGCCTCATATCAATGGCTACACATTTTATGTGCCTACCTTGCAGAGACTTTTGAGGCTTAATTAATGCTTTTGCATTGCTTTGAAATGTAAGATACTATGTCAGTGCTAAGTATTATAATTAGGACCTGAGTTCACTCTAACTACAAGACGATGAACAGTTTTGCAAGAATTTTTCATATTGAGCCACTAGTTCAACCAAGACATATACAGGCTTTAAAGGGCCTGATCCCAAACCCATTGGTCAAGGCTAAAGTGAATTGAGTTATGGTGGGTCACAAACTTAGGAAACATTTGTCCAATCTGAGGCAAGGCTTAAAAGGAAGTGCATGCTGCACTTAGGAGAGGAGGGGGAGAGTAGCAGAACTCCCCCAGGGCCCCAGGGGCATGGTGATTGAGTCAATCAGCATATTTCTTGGGGCTCCTTCTGCAGAGTAGTCCCTTCTGTATTCCCTTAACTTAACTTACTGAAGAGCTGTGCCTTAAAGGAATAGGCCAGCCCGGAGGAAGGATTTGAGGGTCTGGCTCTGCGGAAATATGAGGAAAGTTAAAAAAAAAATGGAGCCAAAATAAAAAGACACAAACGCATGATTAAAAATATAAATAAACATAAAATGAACAAAGAACTGATCTTCTAAGAAACTTGAAGCACAAAGAAATGAAATCAGCAGAGTCTTTCACAGGGGAAGTCCTTCACTTCCCCAATAAGTTGGAACATGCACAGAAAGCAAAACAATTCCACAAGGCCTACGTATATGCGTTTCTAATCCAGTGAAAGTAATACATGCTCTGTTTTCAAATCCAGAGTCAACAGTGTTTTCCCTTAACAGACACAGCACAGTTAAACTATTTGTCTAACACTGATAAGGTTATCACCCAGGAGTTTTTTTCAGAAAGGGTCATGTTTCCTTTGCAGAATTAAAAAGCATGTTTAAAAAGAAAAATAGTATTTTTAATTGGGCTCTCTTTCTTTCAACTTAATTTACAGGATACAGTGTAGATGACACAAAGTTAATATGCTGGCAGCCCTGAGGGACAACAAATATGATGATTCTAAATTGTATCAAAAATCCTATCTGCTTTGGAATCATTGGTCACAGCAAGCCATGCACTGTAAATTACCAGAACTAAGACAACAGGACATTTGCAGAACTTCTCTTATTCACTGCAGTGAAATACTAGCAGGATCTGTATTAATTGCTAGGTACAGTTCTTGTTTTTCAGCCAATCTCTTACAAAACAAGATATATGGGATCAGACTTTCTGGGTTGTCATAATTCTTCTAACAGCTCCAACCTCTTAGAAAGTATGTGGGAAATAAAAATTAATGGGCCGTTGATCTTGAGCCAGAGGGCCCAGAAAAATAAATAAATAAAGCAGAAAGCTGATCTTCCCAGTTGTTATAACTTCAGGTCAAGAATGAAATGATACCTGCCTAGAACCAATTTTACATTTTTTTGACGCAGGAGCATACCTGTTTTTGACAGCTGCAAATGCAGGCATATGCTGAAGCAGAGAAAAGAAAGGAGACAAACTATGATTCCCAATTGTACCAAAGCTGATTTTACAGCAATTGCTTTAGAGAAGGGTGTCAAGTTCATTCAGTGAAAGGAGTGGAGTTCCATTTTTAATTATGGTCGGTGGCCAGTATACACGCAGGATTGCATAGTATCTTCGATGCAAAGCTGAGCCCCCACTGGCAACAATGGGAGGTTTGCACAAATATTAAGGGTCAAATCTGGCCTTTAACTAAATGTTCAATTTGTATTGTTTATCCTGTACTTTATTGTCATATGATATCTTGCTGAGAGATATGCCAACCTTTAGGACAAGCACTACTTTTGCTCTTTTTTTCTGTTCCTTCCCCATCCTTCTTTGTCTGTTTCTGTCCAATTCCATGCTATTCAGCACAGTCCCCTCTCAGTCCTCATTCAGCAGCTCCTGCCAACCGTAGTGGTCAGTGATTATTCAGTGCTTAACGTGCTTGCAAGAGATCTGCTTTACTCTGCCTCTCGTTTCAAGTTGCTGGCTGGGCATAAAAAGTGCTTCACAGCATCCTGCCCAAACTCACAATCTGGGAAGCTCTGTCCTTAAAGGCACACTCCCCAATATCAGGCCCAGAAGTAGGTTTGTCTGTCTACCTAGTTATAGTAAGAGCAATCACACTGGAATCTCAGCACTGTTATGCTACCTAGGCCAACTCCTCTCCATCTGAGCATCCAAGAAGAAAGCCACTGATCCCATCTGGCCTTCTTTCCCCCATTCTGTCCCCCACCCTCCACAAGTGACTCCTGAGGCCCTGCTAGCATCCTCCAGAGCCTGGACCTTCTCCTGAAGCAGCAGCAGTGGAGAGACCCTGTGAAGGTCACCAAATTATTATCTCATGAGTCAGACTGGAGTGAGAGCTGCTTCACATTCTATGTGCAGGGTAGAGAGTTTTGCCTGTGGTGGACATAAGGATAGCATGCTAGAATGGGAGAGGGTGAAAGCTTAAGAGTTTGGAGAATAATTCACACCCTCAACGTAGGTGGAAAACAATAAACACAAACATGCCAGAGTTTGTAATTTGCCCCATGAGCCACATGAGAAATGATACCTATGACATTCTCTCCCACCCCACACACATACACCTCACTCTACATTTTACCATCTGGCATAATATACTATCCCAAAAACTACAGGAAGAAAACTCAACAAGTATTCTTTTCTGCAGAAAGGATGTGAATATTTCTTTAAATGGAAAAAGAAAAAAGGATCTAAGTCTTTTTTCCCCACAGTTAGCTTCTGAAGGGTTAACATCAATGCTTAAAAAAACAAAACCTAAAATAAAAGCTCTCAGCTCCCAAGATATTATCAGACTGCTAAACATAGGTAAGAATATGAGAGGGAAAGAGAAAGGAACAGATATATATGTAAGGAAAATTAAAACTCAGCATGTTGGGTGTGGGGGGAATGTGCTTTGAAGTACAAAAGATCCATTGTTAATGTGGGACAAAACCTCCCCAGTATGGGACAGAGATAAAAAGGAGGGAGTTTCAAGCAGATCAAGGTCAACCAAGATATATGAATAACATAAATGCTATTAATCTCGTGCAGCATGAATCAGAGAATTGCAACAGGGTAGAGTTGTGTGGTGGGGTTCATGGCATGAGTGTTCTATGCCACTTTGTATTCGATAATGAATGTATTCATCATAGACTCCTACATACCATCCAAACTGGCAGAGAAGTAGCTTTAAGGAGCTTGAGAGAACAAATCAAAGAGCTGGCTCGAAAGCTCAGGAAGGTAATAGGGATGTTCAAATGCTGCCCCAGGTTTAGATATTTGCGGCCATCCATACAATCTCACTCTGCAGGAAATAGCGTGAGAAAGGAGTTCTGAGTTGGACAGCTTGCAGCTTATTATGTCTGATGCCGCCTCTGTCATTATAGCTATTTTAACCATTAGAAAGGATGCAGAGTAATGCATGAAAAGATCGTACACTGGAAAATTTCACTTTTTTCTTCTCGTGACTAATTCAAAGTACAAAATGAACCTTTGCAGAGGGCTAAATCTAAACACCGCAGAGCAGCAAGAGACTGAGTCACATGTGACTCAAAAGGTTCATAACCAAATGTAATACTGAAATCCCAGCTTCAACTAATTCCTTCCCTCTAAAATTTCCAAGGGTTTCTCAAAGTGAACCTAGATTTGTATTCAGATCTGTATTTCAGTGCTGTGCAATTAGTGGAATAGGGCAATCTCCACAATGGGCTAAACTCCCCAGCTAGGAGTACATCCACATTTTTAAATTCAGGATGTTTCAATCTCTAGATCTTTCAGCCTGGGCTCATCTCTAAATTATTTTTTATTATTTGTATTACAGTAGCACCTAGAGGCTATGACAAATGTGAGGTTGCTCTGAAAGAGTCTGTGAATACCTCCTATTGACCTGGTTATAGGGCTATTTTGCTATATGAATATATAGATTGAGTTTGGGGGAGGGTACTCAAGAAAAACAAGCAGGAAAGAAATAATGGCTCAAAATAAGCCACTCTCAGCAAACACTTGAGGCAGTGGTTCCCAATCTTTTCATCTGGTGGGCGCCAGACGAAGGACCGTGGCGGCAGTGCAGCATCCGCCAAAATGCCACCGAATTTCTGAGCCATTTCGGCGGTGATGCCTCTCGATGACATTGCTTGTCGGCGGCAAGTGGCGTCATCGAGAGGCATCACCACCGAATTTCTGCGGCGTTTCAGTGGCGATGCCTCTCAATGACTCCACTTGCCACCGACAGAAATTCGACGCAGAAATTCAGCGGCATTTCGGTGGATGGTCCACCACTGGCCAAGACACGGGCACATTTAGATGGCACCCACGGGCATCGCGTTGGGGACCCCTGCCTTGAGGGGTGTTAAGGATCAATACCAGGACTACTAACTTAGGAGATTTTACCTCCTGTGCAGCTCACCTACAAAACTGGTTTGAACCAGGACATGAAGAGGGCCACACTCACAGGAAATTTTAAAAAACCAAGGCAGGTTTAAAAAGAAACTTTCACTCAAGGGGCAGGGGGCGAGGGGAGTGTTTGGGGAAAAATAGACAGACACAGAAACCTGACAAGGGTGACCGAAGAAGTTGGGATTGCCAAGGTTATATTTGCCAACTTCAAGATCAAAAATCATGAGCTGAACCCAAAATCATGAGATTAATAAAAACATGATTTTTTGGCCAAAGACTATACTTTTTATTATAATGTTTGAACTCCTCCATGCATGTGTGTATGAGAGAGAGAGAAAGAGACTTATGCCCACTCTCCCAAATATATTAGGTAGGGTTATTTTGGCCCCCTGCTGAAGGAGTTCTCAACCCCGCACATCTACTCATCCATTGCTCAGCAATTAATTCTGCCTCCATCCAACCCCTGCCTCCTTCATTTGGCCCCTCATCAATTTAGCCCTCCAGTAGCCCCAATTCCACCTCAACACAGCATCCATCAGTTCAGCCCCCGAGTCTCCCTTCTGCTCCTGCCTGGGTGCTTCAGTAAGGTGACCAGACAGCAAATGTAAAAAAATTGGGATGGGGTGGGGTGGGGGTAATAGGAGCCTATACAAGAAAAAGATCCACAAATCAGGACTGTCCCTATAAAATCGGGACATCTAGTCACCTTATTCTTCAGCCTCCTTTCAAGCCCGGAGTGGCTACAGCAGGATCTTTTCTCCTCCTCCCCAGACTGGAGGAGGCATCTCCAAGGACTCTTTGCACCCAGCTTTGCCCCTTCCCAAGACTGGATGCTGCAGGGAGTAGGGGAAGAGCAGAATCATCATGTCCCCATTGATCCCATGAAGGAAAGGGAAGAGAAGGGAAGGAAGGAGTGGAAACATCCTAAGCTGACGTGTGTCTAACTTTGCCCTCGTCCACACTACGAGTTTAGGTTGAATTTAACAGCATTAGATTGATTTAACCCTGCACCCCTCCACACGACGAAGCTGTTATTTTCAACTTAAAGGGCTGTTAAAATTGATTTCAGTACTCCTCTCCCGACAAGGGGACTAGTGCTGAAATCAACATTGCCAGGTCAAATTTGGGGTAGTATGGTCGCAATTTGACCTGGCAAGGTCACTCCATTGTGAGAGCTCTGGACAGTGCTCCCAACTCCGATGCACTGGCCAGGTAGATAGAAAAAGGCCCGCAAACTCTTGAATCTCATTTCCTTTTTGGCCAGCATGGTAAACTGCAGGTGAGTGCAGATCTCATCAGTACAGGTGACCACGATGAAGTCCCAGAATCGCAAAAGAGCTCCAGCATGGACCGAAAGGGAGATATGGGATCTGATTGCTGTATGAGAAGATGAATCCATGCTATTGGAACTCTGTTCCAAAAGACGAAATGCCCAAACATCTGAAAAAATCTCAAAGGGCATGAAGGACAGAGGCTATAACAGGGACCCACAGCAGTGCCACGTCAAACTTAAGGAGTTGAGGCAAGCCTACCAAAAAAACAGAGGCAAACGGCCACTCCGAATCAGAGCCCCAGACATGCAGCTTCTATGATGAGCTGCATGCCATTCTAAATGGTACAGCCACCACTACCTCATCCCTGTGCTTTGACTCCGTCAATGGCGTAGCACGCAACAGAGATGTGGGTTTTGGGGACGAGGAAGATAAGGAGGAGGCTGAAGATAGCTCACAGCAAGGTAGCAGAGAAACCATTTTCCCTGACAGCCAGGAACTGTTTCTCACCCTGGACCTGGAGCGAGTACCGCCCAAACCCACCCAAGACTGCCTCCCAGACCTGCCAGGCAGAGAAGGGACCTCTGGTGGGTGTACCTTTGTAAATATTATACACGGTTTAAAAGCAAGCATGGTTAATGATTAATTTGCCCTGGCATTCGCGACCAGTACAGCTACTGGAAAAGTCTATTAACGTGTCTGGGGATGGAGCGGAAATCCTCCAGAGTCATCTCCATAAAGCTCTGCTGGATGTACTCCCAAAGCCTTTGCAAAATGTTTCTGGGGAGGGCAGCCTTATTCCATCCTCCATGGTAGGACATTTTACAACATCAGGCCAGTAGCACGTAGTCTGGAACCATTGCATAATGAAGCATGGCAGCATATGGTCCTAGTGTTTGCTGGCATTCAAACAGCATCCATTCTTTAGCTCTCTGTGTTATTCTCAAGAGAGTGATATTATTCCTGGTCACCTGGTTAGAATCATAGAATATCAGGGTTGGAAGGGACCTCAGGAGGTCATCTAGTCCAACCCCCTGCTCAAAGCAGGACCAATCCCCGGCTTTTTTTTTGTGCCCCCAGATCCCTAAATGGTCCCCTCAAGGATTGAACTCACAACCCTGGGTTTAGCAGACCAATGCTCAAAACACTGAGCTATCCCTCCCCCCACATTGCCTATTCCTGCTGGGCTGTTTGCCTGTGGCTGAACAGAAATGTTCCCCTCTGTTAGCCACATGGATGGGCGAGGGGGTGAAGCGATCATCCCAGAAAATTGGGGGGGGAGGCGGGAGGGGGTTAGTCGTGTTTGTGCTGCATGTTAACCTGAAAACCGCAGCCCCGCCTCCTTTTATATGGCCAACCCATTTTAAATGGCCAACCCAACGGCTGCTTGGTATGGGAAATGAGGGCGCTGCTGTTTGAAACCATTCCCACATGTTATGAAAGTTAAAGAAGCCAAAAGACTGTCTTACCATGGCTACCTACAAGCCAAATTCTGTTGCCCGGCCCTGCGTGAAAAATCTCTCACACCAAACCGGCATACCCTCAATAAGAGGCAAAATGAGACCTTGTACCAAAAGCACATGTGCTATGTAATGTTAACAGCGAGGTTTACCGGGAAAGACAGTCTAGCCATTGTTCTCTAAAATGTGTCTTTTTAACTACCACTATCCCTTTTTTTCCATCCATCAGCTGCAAATGTTTCAGTGCTCACACTATCTTCTCCTTCCCAAAGGCTAGCAAAGATTAGAAGGTAAAAAAACCACATTCACAATAAAATGCTCTCTGAGCTCATGCAGTCCTTCCACACTGAAAGAGCCCAGAAGAATGCGCGGAGGCAGACAATGTCAGAGTCCAGTAAAACACAATATGAACACAAGGACAAGTGGCGAGCTGAAGATAATAAGTGGCAGGCTGAAGATGACAGGTGGCATCAGGTTGGTGACAGAAGGCAAGAGGCAATGCTGAGGCTACTGGAGGAACAAATTGATATGCTCTGGCGTATGGTTGAGGTTCAGGAAAGGCAGCTTGCGCACAGACTGCCATTACAGCCCCTGTGTAACCAACCGCCCTCCTCCCCAAGTTCCATAGCTGCCTCTTGCAGACACCCAAGAACTCGCTTGAGGGGCCTCCGGAAACCCAACCACTCCACCCCAGAGAACTGCCCAAGCAACAGAAAGCTGGCATTCAATAAGTTTTAAAGTGCAACGTGGCCTTGTCCATCTCTCCTCCCCCACCCCTCCCAGGCTACCTTGGCAGTTATCCCCCTATCTGTGTGATGAATTAATAAAGAATGCATGAATGTGAAGCAACAATGACTCTATTGCCGCTGCAAGCGGTGATCGAAGGGGGGAGGGAAGGGTGGTTAGCTTACAAGGAAGTAGAGTGAACGAAAGGCGGGAGGGGATTCATCAAGGAGAAACACAGAACTTTCACACTGTAGCCTGGCCAGTCATGAAACTAGTTTTCAAAACTTCTCTGATGTGCACCGCACCCTCCTGTACTCTGCTAACTGCCCTGGTGTCTGGCTGTGCATAATCAGCGGCCAGGCGATTTGCCTTAACCTTCTACCCTGCCATAAACATCTCCCCCTTACTCTCACAGATATTGGGGAGCACACAGCAAGCGGTAATAACAATGTGAATATTGGTTTTGGTGAGGTCTATCCAAGTCAGTAAACTTTGCCAGCATGCTTTAAACATCCAAATGCACATTCTATCACCATCTGCACTTGCTCAGCCTAGAGTTGCGCAGCTCCTGACTGCTGTCCAGGCTGCCTGTGTATGGCTTCATGAGCCATGGCATTAAGGGGTAGGCTGGGTCCCCAAGGATAACTATAGGCATTTTAACATCCCCAATGGTTATTTTCTGGTCTGGGAAGAAAGTCCCTTGTTGCAGCTTTTGAAAACAGACCAGAGTTCCTGTAGATGCAAGTGTCATGTACTTTTCCCAACCATCTCACATTGATGTTGGTGAAACATCCTTTGTGATCCACCAGTGCTTGCAGCACCTTTGAAAAGAACCACTTTCGGTTTATGTACTCGTTGGTTTGGTATTCCGGTGCCAAGATAGGGATATGGGTTCCATCTATCGCCTCACCACAGTTAGGGAATCCCATTGCACCAAAGCCATCCACTATGACCTGCACATTTCCCAGAGTTACTACCCTTGATATCAGCTGCTCTTTGATTGCGTTGGCTACTTGGATCACAGCAGCCCCCACAATAGATTTGCCCATTCCAAATTGATGCCCGACTGACCAGCAGCTGTATGGTGTTGCAAGCTTCCACAGGGCTATTGCCACTCGTTTGTGAACTGTGAGGGCTGCTCTCATCTTGGTATTCTGGCACTTCAGGGCAGGGGAAAGCAAGTCAAAGTTCCATGAAAGTGCCCTTACGCATACAAACATTTTGCAGCCACTGGGAATCATCCCAGACATGCAACACTATGTGGTCCCACCAGTCTGTGCTTTTTCCTGGGCCCAGAATTGGCGTTCCATGTCATGAACCTGCCCCATTAACACCATGATGTCCAAATTGCCAGGGCCTGTACTTTGAGAGAAGTCTATGTCCATGTCCTCATCACTCTCATCACCGCGCTGCTGTCGCCTCCTCGCCTGGTTTTGCTTTTGCAGGTTCTGGTTCCGTATATACTGCAGGATAATCCATGTGGTGTTTATAGTGCTCATAATTGCAGCAGTGATCTGAGCGGGCTCCATGCTTGCCGTGCTATGGCGTCTGCGCTGAAAAAGGGCAAGAAATGATTATCCGCTGTTGCTCTGACGGAGGGAAGCGTGACTGACAACATGGCTTACAGGGTTGTCACACAGAATGGCCCCCTCAAGGATTAAACTCACAACCCTGGGTTTAGTAGACCAGTGCTCAAATCACTGAGCTATCACTCCCCCTACTATTCATAGAGGGAGGAAAGGAGGGGGGAACAAATGAATACAGAACAAATCTGAACTCTTTATTGTTTTGATCCACTCCATCTCTCTTATACATCTTAGGCTCACAGCAGATGATGCAGGACGACTGCTAGCCATTGTCGTCTCCTGGCTGCTCGCCAGAATACAGTGCCGTACTACTGCTAGCCATCGTCTTCTCCCATTTATGTCCAGGAACCCCCAGCCGACATCACCGAGGCAAGTCAGGAGCACACGTATCTGCCCAGGTGCCCCCAACCGACCTCACCGAGGTTGGCTAAAAGAACACTCAAGAGATGACAATGATGGCTACCAATCGTAATGCACCGTCTGCTGCCAAAAGGCAATGAGCTGCTGCTGTGTAGCAATGCAGTACCACATCTGGCAGCACCCAGGAGACATACGGTGACGGTGAACTGAGTGGGCTCCAGGCTTGCCGTGGTATGTTGTCTGCACGGGTAACCCAGGAAAAAAGGTGAGAAATGATTTATTGCCGCTGCTTTCATGGAGGGGGAGGGAAGCCTGACAACATTTACCCAGAACCACCCGCAACAATGTTTTTGCCTCATCAGGCATTGGGAGCTCAACCCAGAATTCCAATGGACAGCAGAGACTGCGGAAACTGTGAGATAGCTACCCACAGCTACACACAGTGCAATGCCCCGGAAGTCGACGCTAGCCTTGGTACTATGGACACACTCCGCCGAGTTAATGGTCTGAATGGTCTTAAGTGGGGACACACACAATCAACTGTATAAAATCGATTTCTAAAAAAATCGATGTCTATAAATTTGACCTAATTTCATAGTATAGACATACCCTAACTCTCTCCTTCCCTCCTGTGAGAATGACTTCAGGTCACTTGCTGAGAGGCGGAAAAGAGAGTCTTGTCTCTAAGCAGCTCTGATTGGTTGCTCAGCCCTAGGAGACTGCTTAATGGGGCAGACAGCCATTCACTCGAGGGCTAGAGCTTCTCAGGTCAGCCTAAGGCTTGGCTCAGCCAAAATCTTGTCACTTGTGAAAACAATATTGGAGCTGTCAACATTCAAGTTATCAGCAGGGAAGGACAAACCTTTAGTTCAGACAGATGTGTATTGACTGTTTTAAAATCCTCTCTCTCAAAATGCTTTGATCCTACTGTTAAATAAACAATATTTTGGTTTGAGAAGGCTGTCTGGTCACTATACACCCCACTGGCCATACTCCACAAAAGGGAAGAGATGCAGGTACCTGCACTCAGTCCGATCTGCTGGGTAAGGAAGATTGATATACTTAAAGGATATTGTAGTCCAGGGATTGGTCTAGGAGTGGGAGAATTCCACATCAGGAGAGGTAAAAGCACGAGGTCTGACACCTGAGGGGATCCATTCAAAGAGACCACACAGAAAACGTAGGCACAGCTGCCTTGTAACTGTGACAGAGGGCAAAGGGCTCAACCAAGATCTGGGTACCATTGTTCTATATAAGCCTAGCAAAAGGCACACCTTGCCTCAAATTACTCACAATCTAAATAGACAGGACAGAAAAAGAAAAAGAGGAAGTGACTTGCCCATGATCAGACAGCAGGTTAGTGGCAGAACCAGAAATAAAACCCAGGTGTTCTCACTCCCAGGTGCCTTACCCAGTGGTCCACACAGCCTCTCCCCAGATGAAAAGTAAAATATTAATGATATCCTAAATATAGAAAATCATGTTACATATCCATCTGAGGGCTGCAAAATGAATTATTTAGGTTCATGTGTTCCTGTGGTTCATGTGCAGCTTATTTCTAAATTATGCTCAATGTTTCCATACTTGTACCTTAATATGGGCCCCCAAATCAAACCTAGAGATAATGCCACTATAGACTATCTGAAAAAACAAAATCTAATGGAGGTGTGGCCTACAGGAAAGAGGAAGGCATGATGGGAAAACACAAATACTATGCAACATTTGATACCCTATATGAAACCGACCATAATATACTATATTACAAGTTCACAAATTAGGCTCACCTTAGGCTACCAATGTAAAGTCAAGGGTGGCCCCCATAACAGTACTACCTCCCCACAGAAAAGTTAAGAATAGAAAAGATTGTGTTTCTTACCTCGCTATGCTGCAAAGAACCAGTTCAACCTATTGCTATGGGCCTTTTCTGAGTTACTTCTTAGGCATAGGGTATTGGGTTAATAGGTACCTCCAAGAATGCTTTACTTGATGGTGTGGAATCCTGGGGACAATGTAGGCAGAGACTCCACAGAATAGGCTGAAGTTCTCCTCTGTATGTTTTGACCTCAGTTTACCTTCTTTCTGACTCATTCTGGGAACATCTATTTTCAGATGCAATGGAGACAGAATACGCTTCTGAACAAAGCAGAGAAAGCACTGTAGAAAACAAGGGTGAGCAGGGAGATCTTACAGCCCTTAAGACCAAACTATTGGTTGCATCCTTGTGCCTTTCACGTGATGACGGCAAACACCACCTGTCAGTAACCTAGTCCCAGATTTGGACCTTAGCGTCCAAAATATGGGGGTTAGCATGAAAACCTCCAAGCTTAGTTACCAGCTTGGACCTGGTACTGCTGCCACCACCCAAAAAATTAGAGTGTTTTGGGGCACTCTGGTCCTCCCAAAAACCTTCCCTGGGGACCCCAAGACCCAAATCCCTTGAGTCTCACAACAAAGGGAAATAAACCTTTTCCCTTCCCCCCCCCCTCCAGGTGTTCCTGGAGAGATACACAGAAGCAAGCTCCGTGAATCTAAACTGAGGGATTCCACCCTCCCCGTTCCCAGCCTGGAGAACAGAATTACCGAGAGTTATCTCTCTTCCCCCCTCACCCAGAGTGAATGCAAAGTCAGGCTAGTACGTCTAACACACACAGGTTTTCCCCTGACTTCTTCCTCCCACCAATTCCCTGGTGAGCTGCAGACCCAATTCCCTGGAGTTCCTCACTAAAGAAAAACTCCAACAGGTCTTAAAAGAAAGCTTTATATAAAAAAGAAAGAAAAATACATACAAATGGTCTCTCTGTATTAAGGTGACAAATACAGGGTCAATTGCTTAAAAGAAATATGAATAAACAGCCTTATTCAAAAGAATACAATTTAAAGCACTCCAGCAACTATAGACATGTAAATACAAAAGAAAAAAAAAACCATATAACTCACTATTTGATCTCTTTGTACTTACAACTGGGAAGCAGAAGATTAGAAAAGCAGGAAATAGAAAAATCCTTCTCTGGTTGAGAGAGATTCAGGCAGAAGACAAAGAACTCAGACACAAACTTCCCTCCACCCAGAGTTGAAAAAAATCCTGTTTCCTGATTGGTCCTCTGGTCAGGTGCTTCAGGTTACTTTTTTTTCAGGTGAAAGAGACATTAACCCTTAGCTATCTGTTTATGACACCACCTCTACCCTGATATAACGCTGTCCTCGGGAGCCAAAAAAATCTTACTGCTTTTATAGGTGAAACCGTGTTATATCGAACTTGCTTTGATCCGCCAGAGTGCGCAGCCCCAACCCTCTCCCTGCTCCGGAGCACTGCTTTACCACTTTATATCCGAATTCATGTTATATCAGGTGATGTTATATCGGGGTAGAGGTGTATGTGGTCAAATAGCTCTGGGTAAAACAGAAGAGAAAAGATCCCAGAAGCTCTATAGGAGCAGGTGAAAGGAAAATATCTGTACTATCCATCTCACTAATACCTTCACAGAGTTAGATTACTGTTCACTGCTGGATTCCCAACATTCATTACTCATTAAAGAAGAAGAGAGAGTACAGAGAGAAATACTCACTCTTGCTCTGACCCCTTTATACTGAGTAGAAGGGCCATGTTTTTAAACTTCAGCAACAGAATTCAAAGAGAACAGCTTTCCAGCAGAGTACAGCAGACAGTAGCTTCCAGTGATTAAGACACTGCTCTAGTAAGACTTGGGATAAAATTTTCGAAAGCACCTTCAAAAGTGTTACTCTCACATCTCAGTCTCTATAACATTCTTTTTTCTGGGCTTGACAAATGCAGTTTTGACCCACTTATATCCATTCAGAATAACGCTGCAAAGATCATCTTCCAAACCCGTCACTTTGATCACATCACCCTCTCTTTGCATCCTTCCAAACATAAGCTAATTTTCTTCATGGTCATACTGGGTCAAACCAAAGGACCATCTAGCCCAGTATCCTGTTTTCTGACAGTGGCCAATGCCAGGAGCCCCAGAGGGAATGAACAGAACAGCTAATCACCAAGTGATCCATCCCCTGTTTCCCATTGCCAGCTTCTGGCAAACAGAAGTTTCATGACCTATCATCTCCCATTCAGTATTGAAAGGTCAGCTCCTGCCTCCAATCAGCCCATGATATCAGATTAGATTGTCCACTTGATACATTTTCAAATAAACACCTTCCTGCTTTATTCTACGCTGCCCCTCACACCTGGGACAAGCTCCTCACAAAACTAACTCATTATCGACCTTCTAAACCCTGCTTTGCCATGAAACCTACAAAAACACTGACAATGGCTAAGCTGCTGGTATGCTGAGACCACAGCCTATCATGCTCACCACGTTGTCCATTTCCCCCCTGGTACTACCTTGTTTGTCTACATCCATATGTTGTCTCTTATCTTATACTTAGGTTGGAAGCTCTTTGAGGCAAGCACAGCACCCAGCATAATGGAGTATTCGTCCACAGCTAGAGGTCTTATATGCTATGCAAATAATAATAAAAAAAATAGTAATATCCATTTGTAGTTCACTATAACCAAACTATATACGGTCAGATGAGCTTCTTCATTACTGCAAAGTCACTGCAGCTCTGCGTCAGCCACAGGTCTGCTCCTACCCTGAATAATTACATTCAGAGCTATGCAGAGAATGGAAGTTCTGTTTTATGAAGGATTGTGAAACAGATTTCAAAATTTGGCTTCATTCTGAATTGGATCAAAACCATAACATTTCTAAGTTCTCTGAAAAAAATTTCATTTTGACTTTATTTTGTGTTTTAATACAAAATTTAAAAAACTCAAAAACAGTCATATCAAAAGAAAAAATTATAATGTGAGACATTGTCAGAGCTTTCCCCCCTTCACCACCAACCCCCCAAGTTTTCTTCTGAAATGAAATTCCAGCAAAATCATCCTGTTTTGATTTTAACAGACCCAGGCATTCCAATGGAATATGAATCCACTGAAGTTTCTCCAATAAGCGTTACTTACAGTAATAAAACTCTCCTTTCCCCACTATAAGAAACCACGAAGACCAAACTCCAGACAAAATATGACATTCCTACTTATAGATAACTAAAGTAATACAGTACAGGAAATAGTGTCTCAGTCTTTGCTTCAGACAGGTACAATCCTTGCAATATTTCTATAAATCTGGATTCCCCTTTCCCTAAGTGTGGTACACAGTCTCACATTCCAGCAAGTGTTAAGTTTACAAAGAAGTCTGAGGAGAATGGGATAGTCATACAGACAATTGAAACTCAAGGGGCTGTCCTTCATGAATGACACCCAAAGACTAATGATTGATTTTGAAGATGTAAAAACATCCATTTGGGATACACACAAATAGCCCTCCAAGCCGAAAAAAAAAAGAGAAGGAAAAAAGAAAAAGAATTTTCTTCCAGCTGGTAGCTGACCCTCCATGAAACATCTGCACCTACTGCAGGTGTATCTGTGGTTCCAGGATTGGACTCCTGAGTCATCTCAGGGTCCATATGTAAACCGGTGATAGAGATCATCCTCAAAATCGAGGGACTTTCTGAATAAGCTTCCCAGACCTGAAAAAGACCTCTGTGTAACTCAAAATTTTGTCTCTCTCACTAACAGAAGTTGGTCCTCACCCACCTTCTCTCTCTAATATTCAAAAGAACGCTTTTTGGTGCAACCTCCCATTCTAGTCTGGCACTGAGAGCAGTAATGCCCCTGGACATAGCCATATCCAAAAGCTGAGGCTGAAGTCATTCCAGCATGCTTATTTGACCTCTCAACAGGCAGCACAGATCACTTTCTGATAGCATAAGGAGCTAAAATATAAGGGTATGCATTGTGTAGATCCAAAATTAATTCTAAAACTCTGCTGTTCAGTTTCAGCACAATGCAACTGGTAACGTTCTTTAAACATAAGGCAATAAACACCCCCGATAAAAACAAAACAACAATAAAGGAAAGAGCTGCAGGAGTAAAAAAAAAGTATGCAGGCAGAAGTTCAGCAAGCGAGTGGGCGCTATCCAGTTTATTGTGCTGAATGCAGCATGTATGATTACCTGACTTATGGATGGGTGGCATGTGTGCGCATTCAGTGCAAGGAGATCTTGGCTCTCAGACTGCACACGGACTTTGGAGACCAGAGTGGCTGAACTGGAAGATCTAACAGTGACAGAGAGATAAATAGATAAGACTTTCCAGGACACAGCAGAATGGTCCCACCCATCCTCACCCCCACCTGACAGCTTCTGTGCTGTTGAGGAGGATGAAATTCTCAGGGAAGGAGAACATCAGACTGGAGCAGAGGGAAACGATCTCATAATTGGGACCCTCCTTCCAGATGATGTCATGGTATCCTCTCGCACGGAGGATACGTCTCTGGGGGAGGGAACTCCAGTTATTGGGAAGAGACAGGTAATAGTAATGGTGGATTTGATCATTAGAAACATAGATAGCTGGGGCTGCAATGACCAGGAGAACCACATGGTGACTTACCTGCCGGGTGCGAAGGTTGCATATACCTTGAGCCATCTAGACAGACTTTTGTCGTGCTTGGGAGGAGCCAGTGGTCATAGTACATGTAGGTTTATTAGGAACTGGGAAACCTTTTGGGAAAGGGGGAGCCAACATAGGAAGGATGGGCTCTACTTACACCAAAATGGAACAGTATTGCTATCACGTAAAATTAAAATGATCATAGAGCAGTTTTTAAATGAAGGGTTGGGGAAAAGCTGACAGGTGCAGAAGAACACATGCTCCTGACAGAGACATCCCTTAGGGGGGATCTATTAATGAAGTTTCTCTATATTGTAGTAAGGAGGAGAGGATGGAAGATGATAAAATACAAGTAGGATCTGATGAGAAAGTCAAATGAAAGTGTTCCATTCAATTACATCACATAATGGCAGACAACTAAAAAATGACATTTTAAGTGTTTATATACAAATGTTTAACTCTAAATACTAAGATGGGTGAACTAAAGCAGTGATTCTCAAACTAGGGCTATCGCTTGTTCAGGGAAAGCCCCTGGCAGACCGAGACAGTTTGTTTACCTGCCATGTCCGCAGGTTCGGCCGATAGCGGTTCCCACTGGCTGCAGTTTGCCACTCCAGCCCAATGGGGGCTGCGGGAAGTGGAACAGGCCAAGGGATGTGCTGGCTGCCCTTCCTACAGCCTCCATTGGCCTGGAGTGGTGAACTACGGCCAGTGGGAGCCGCTATCGGCCGAACCTGCAGATGCGGCAGGTAAACAAATTGTCCCAATCCACATGGGGCTTTCCCTGAACAAGTGGCAGCCCTAGTTTTAGAACCACTGAACTAAAGTTCCTTGTATTAAATGAGGATATTCATATAAAAGGCATCACAGAAACTCAATGGAATGAGGATAATCAATGGGACACAGTAATACCAGGGTACAACATATATCCGAAGGACAGAATGAGACATATTGGCGGCAGGGGGTTGGGCAAGGGGGGGAGTGGCACTATATGTGAAAGAAAGCATAGAGTCAACTGAAGTAAAAATCTTAAATAAACCATGCTGTACTATAGAATATCTATGCATAGTAATTCCATGCTTGAATAAGAATATAGCAGCAGAGAGATACTGCCGATCACCTGACCAGGTTGATGATAGTAACTGTGAAATGCTCAGGGAGATTAGAGAGGCTATAAAAATAAACAAATAATAATGGGAGATTTCAACTATCCCCATACTGACTGGGTACATGTCACCTCAGAACAGGATTCAGAGACAAAGTTTCTTGACACCTTAAATGACTGCTTCTTGGAGCAGCTAGCCTGGAACCCTCAAGAGGAGAGGCAATTCTTGATTTAGTACTAAGTAGAGCACAGGATCTGGTCCAAGAGGTGAATATAGCTGAACCACTTGGTAATAGTGATCATAACATAATAAAATTTAACATCCCGAGGGGGTGTGGGGGGGGGGAAGGGACGGAAGACACCAAAGCAGCCCACCAGAGTAACATTTATTTTCAGAAAGGGGAACTACACAAAAATGAGGAAGTTAGATAAACAGAAATTAAAAGGTGCAGTGCCAAAAGTGAAATCTCTGAAAGCTACATGGAAACTTTTTAAAGGCACCACAATAGAGACTCAATTTAAATGCATATACCAAATTAAAAAACATAGTAAGAAAACCAAAAAAGAGCCATCATGGCTAAACAAAGTAAAAGAAGCAGTTACAGGCAAAAAGGCATCCTTTAAAAATGGAAGTTAAATCCTAGTGAGGAAAATAGAAGGGAGCATAAACTCCAGCAAGTGAAGTGCTAAAATGTAATTATGAAGGTCAAAAAAGAATTTGAAGAACAGCTACCCAAAGACACAAAAAGTAACTTTTTTTTTTAAGTACATCAGAACCAGGAAGCCTGCTACACCACCAGTGCAACGGATGATTGAGATACTAAAGGAGCCCTCAAAGACAATAAGGCCATTGCGGAGAAAATAAATTAATTCTTTGTATCAGTCTTCATACCCGAGCATGAGAGGGAGATTTCCAAACCTGAGCCATTCTTTTTAGGTGACAAATCTGAGGAACTGTCCCAGACTGAGGTGTGATTAGAGGAAGTTTTGGAACAAATTGATAAATTAAAGAGTAATAAGTCACCAGATCAGATGGTATTTACTGTAGAATTCTGAAGGAACTCAAATGTGAATTTGCAGAACTAAGAACTGTGGTATTATTTAAATCAGCTTCTGTACCAGATAACTGGAGGATAACTTATGTGATGCCAATTTTTTTTTTAAAAAGCCTCTAGAAGTGATCACAGCAATTACAGGCTGGTAAGCCTAACTTAAGTACCAGTCAAATTGGTTGAAACTATAATAAAGAACAGAATTTTCAGACACATAGATGAACATGATTTGTTGGGGAAGAATCAATATGGTTTTCGTAAAGGAAAATCATACCTCACCAAAATACTAGAATTCTTTGAGGAGGTCAACAAGCATGTGGACAAGGGTGATCCAATGGATACAGTATACTTGGATTTTCAGAAAGCTTTTGACAAGGTCCCTCACCAAAGGCTCTTAAGCAAGGTAAGCTGTCATGGGATAAGAAGGAAGGTCCTCTCATGGATCAGTAACTGGTTAAAAGATAGGAAACAAAGGGTAGGAATAAATGGCTAGTTTTCAAAACAGAAAGAGGTAAATAGTGATGTCCCCCAGGGATCTGTACCGGGACCAGTACTGTTCAGCATATTCAAAAATGATCTGAAAAAAGGGGTAAACAGTGAAATAGTAACATTTGCAGATGATACAAAACTACTCAATAGTTAAGTTCAAAGCAGACTGTGAAGAGTTACAAATGGATCTCACACAACAGGGTGAGTGGGCAACAAAATGGCAGATTAAATTCAATGTTGATAAATGCAAAGTAACGCACATTGGAAAACACAATCCCAACTATATATATAAAATAATGGGGTCTAAATTAGCCGTTACCACTCAGGACAGATCTTGGAGTCACTGCGCATAGTTCTCTGAAAACATCCATTCGATGTGCAGCAGCAGTCAAAAAAGCTAACAGAACATTGGGAATCATTAGGAAGGGGATAGATAAGAAGACAGAAAATATCATATTGCCTCTATATAAATCCACTGCATGCCCATGCATGCAGATCTGATCATCCAACCTCAAAAAAGATTTATTGGAACTGGAAAAAGGTACAGAGAAGGGCGGCAACAATAACAACAAATAAAAAAATTGGGGTCTGGAACAGCTTCCATATGAGGAAAGATTAATAAGTCTGGCACTTTTCAGGATGTAAGAGAGACAACTAAGGGGGGATATGATAGAGACCTATAAAATCATGACCGATGTGGAGAAATTAAATAAGGAAGTGTTATTTACCTCTTCTCATAACACAAGAACTAGGGGTCACCAAATGAAATTCATAGGCAGCAGATTTAAAACAAACAAAAGGAAGCATTTCTTCACACAACACACAGTTAATCTGTGGAACTCTTTGCAAGAGGATGTTGTGCAGGCAAAGACTATAACAGGGTTAAAAAAAGAACTACATAAGTTCATGGAGGATAAGTCCATCAATGGCTATTATCTAGGATGGACAGGGATGCAAAACCACTCTTTGAAGTGTCCCTAGCCTCTGCTTGCCAGACCCTGGGAATGGATAATAGAGGATGGATCACTTTCCTCAGATCATGGAAGATCATCATGTCTGCATGGTAAATTTTGATCTCCATCTTTAGACAAATATTATGCTTCATCCATGCTCATTTCTTTTGTCTGATGAAAGAAAGACTTTTTAGCATAAACAACCAACTTCCTGGCCAGTTGTTACATGACTGGATAACTTGTTCCTGAGAAGTTCAGATTTAAAAATTTTATTTAAGTAAATGTTTGAAATGAAATATACACAGGTTGAGAGGGAAGGTACTGTACATCTGGGGTCAGGCTTAGGTTATGGGGAGTTACAGATATCATTTGCAAGGATGAAAAGATACATACATATCACATAAACGGCATAGACCCAGAGTGGGGTGCAAGGGTTTTTAAAGTGTCCGTGAATAAGTGGGCTCAGGTACGCCACCCATGGAATGAATAAGGAGTCCAAGTCGATATCAGTGGAGCAGGTAAGTACATGGGTGGGGTTCGTCCCTTGGTCCATCAGGGAAGGAAGTGGGTTATTTCCCTGGTCGGCTGTCTCGGTTACTCAATGTGGTATTGGCGGTGTCCGGTGATGTGTTCAGTATAAATGTCTCTGAACCACCTAATGGTGTCGGATACCATGAGCTGTCTCATGAGCTGGGCGTAGTGTCGACCAACCCCACACGCTCTCAGAACCGGCTCGTTGCAGGAGTCCCACAAGCCCAAGGCTCCCACGATCAGGGCGTGTACCTGGACTTGGTAGTCCTGGGCTCTCAGGGTCTCGGCCAGTGGGGCTTACTTCGACTCCTTCCATGCTCGGGCCTCGTGGAAGGCTGGTGACTGGCTTTCGAAAGGCACTGTGACGTCTACCAGGAGAACTACCTTCTTTTCTGCGTCCGTCACGACAATGTTGGGTGGCAGTCACCTGTCTGTCCTGGGGATGGTGGAGTAGATGGTGATCTTCCCCAGGGACAGTGGGATGGGTTTCACTAGCCGGTTCTGGATGGTGTTGTGGCGGTGCCACCAGGCTCCGGAGTGCTGCTTGCATCCACACAGGACATGCAGCAGGGTCTCGTTCACGTAGCCGCACTTCCTGCAGCACTTGTCCCGGTTCCATGGCGAGGGGAATGTGGAGAGCCAAATAAAATTGTAAATTAGACAAATACACACTGGAATCATGAGTAAGTTTGTTTATAGTAATATTAAGTCCACTGGTGCTGGTTGATGCAACATTTCAGTCTTCCCCTCCAAGTCTGCATCATTTTGTTGAGGCTTCAAAGTGGTGTATGCTTACTAAACTTGTGCTAGATGTAGGCCAAATGAGAGCCCAGTTGTTGGCAAACAGGAGTTATACTCAAGGCTTTGTGTATTCTATGAGTCCCCAAAATTCACCCCTTGCTGTAGAACTATGCTCCAGAACCTCAGATTACATTGAAAACAACGCTGTTTTTCTAGCCTTTCTGGTGGCAAAGAGAAGCTTGAAAACATGAAGTTGGTGTAAAATTACTGCAGTGATGTCTGCTGTGCCTGCAGACATATGAACAATAGCTCAGACATATGAACTACTCCACTCAGCTCCTTCAGGGTCACATTGGGTATGTGATTCTACAACCTTGAAATTTGGTATTTTTCCAAGATCACAAGGAATTCACCAATTTGCTGCAGGCAGTTCACAATATTTAATTTTCAATCTCCCTTTCTCACGTGGAAATGCCTGCAGCTGCCTCTCACTCTCTAGCTTTTCCCACAAGTGATTACACTGTGTGCTCCCTGCATTGTTTCATGGAGCCAGGCAATAGGGGCCTGAGGAACCAAAGCTAGTCTCCAGCTTGTAGCCAGTGAGTGGAAGAAGCCAGAAGTATAGGCTGGCCAGCTGAGGCCCAGGGAGCTGGGGAGATGAGCTGCTGAAACCAACAACAAGCTTCCCCACATGAAGGGGAAGAGCATCTGAGCTGTTCTGTCTGGACAACATCACTGCTCCCTCCTGGGGAGCCTGAACCATTGGAGAACAGTGAGGGGGAAAAAAAAAAACACAGTAGAAAGCATTGTTGCAAATAAGACAACAAGGAATTTTATGTCCCATGAGTGTTTTTAGCTGTAAGCCATAGCTGTGACTGCTTCTGTGGGAGGGAAGATGGTTACAAAAAGTAGGTCAAGGTGATGAAATAATGGTGTTGTATAATTTAGTTCATGCAGCAGAATGTGGTCTCATCATGTCATGGAGTATACAGGCCTCTGCTCATGTAAATTTTGCTCTGACTTTGGGAGCTTGGAAAGTTGCCATCAGTTCTCATTTGACAAAAACTCATTTTAACTTTTTCATTTATTATAAGCTGTTTTCAAGTTGTGTCGGCTCAGAATGTGTACAGGAAGCAACAGTTAATTTCTCCAGCCAGCTAATACTGACAACATATGGAAGAAGGGTCTGCTGGGCCAGCTCTATAAATCTAGCTTTGTCCCCTTAGTTTTCTCACTGAGCCTCCACTCTATTACCTCATGTTGCTGCAGAGAACTTCACGAAGGCTTTTGACAGTAAAGTTCTAGAAGATCGTACCTGAATCCAAATACATGCACACAGCAGGACAGAAAGGGTCTGAAAAGGGTGAGTCTTTCCCCCTCTAATCCCCAGATTATCGATAAACTGCATCTTTCTTTGCAGTTTTATATAAACATTGACAAAGTTTTTGGGGTTTCCTTTATTTTTTTTTTATCTTTTATTTTTATTTGTGGGTGCAGACTTTCTTGTTCATGACAGTAAGGGACTGTTGGTACTGGCTAGAGCCAGGAATGCTGTGGGGAGGTATTGTGCAAGCTTCCTCACAGCTCTGCCAATTGACCTCAATTCTTGACCTGCAAAATCTCAGCTATTCATGACCTGTGCCAAATTATGCAGTGGTTTTGAGAGGCACACAACTAAACCAGCACACTCTTACTGACCTGTGACCAAACTAGTATTTGAACTCAAGTTTCAAGGTGACAGACAGCTACACAAAGCCCGGCATTACATAGCGACCAAAAAGTTGGCATTTTAGGGCCAAACTTTCACAAACTGAATCTAATTTTGTGCCTGAAGTCAACTGCTGAAGGAATATTCAGACACAATCAACTGTGCATGCAAATCATCATTTAATACACCCAGAGTAAATATTTTTATATCGTACTTCCTGAACTGCTGGTGTACACACAGGGCTGCTGACTGGAGGGAACTAGATACTAAGACTGTGTCTCACTGGATATTTAAAACAGGCACATGACTCTCATTGTGTAAGTAGAAGTAGGCAAGTCTGGATGTCTTCTTCTCTATTTCCTGTCCATGATATCAAAGCACTTGTGCAGTGATGCTCTTCTTGCAATATTTGATCGAGTGCCATAAGATATGTTGGCTGTTCCATTAGAAACTACTTCTACCATAGAGACTAACAAATTTATCTGGGCATAAGCCCATGAAAGCTTATGCTCAAATAAATTCGTTAGTCTCTAAGATGCCACAAGTACTCGTTCTTTTTGCTAACATGGCTACCACTCTGAAACCTACTTCTACCATATTTTCCTGCATAGCCTGAAACCAAGGCAACTCAACTATTTTTTTAAAAAAGTCACTTTTTATCTATTATGCTAGCCTTTTATTTTTTTTTTAAGTTTATGGTCCACAATACCCATTTAAGCAATTAATATACTACCTCTGAAGAATGTAAGTGTACAGTAAACAGTACCACAGGTAAAGAGCCTTTTCTTTGTATGGACAAACTCAAAAAGTTTCCTATGTTTGCAGCAAGAAAAAAAAAAGATGCTGTTTTTAAACATTGTTATCCCTATCAAGATGAACACTAGTGCTTTCCTTTTAAAGAACACATTCCATCTCCAAATCCATTGCTCTTTTAGTTCCAGGAGTCCCAAAAAAAAAAAAAAAAAAAGGAATTGAGCACTAAAAGAAAACACTGTACTCTATGAATGCTGCTTTATCGTTAACAACAATTGCACAGGGTCCAGCATTTAGCAAGAGCTATTTACTTTCAGTCTAAAAACTTCCACATAGACTGAAGCAGACAGCTCGCACAACATCAGGATCAATACAATGTGCCTAATTTGCTGCACAGTGAGAGCAAAGTGCAGAAATGCTGTGGACAGCTGCTGTCAGCACTATATTTCATTGCTGTTAAGTTTACTTTATGCTATTCCTGCCTTGGTCATGTTCCAGCCAGAGGGGAAAGAGAGGAAAGGGAGGTTACAAAACAAAAGGCATTAGAAGTTCCATATCAACTCTTATTTGCCAATCCGGAAAAGAGTTTCACAAATAGGTCACTCATTAAAAGTTTATATAGCTGAATTCAGGAAGGCCACCTCTAAGTTGAACAACCGTAAAGAAAAAAGGTTTTATTGAGCCTTCTGGGTGGGCACAACCATCAGGCAGAATCCAAAGCTTACATAAAACATTACCTTTCAGATACTTATCTAGCCACTCAGTAAGCATTCAGTTATTATTTACCCTTATGCAAACAACTCAGTAATCATTTTTGTTCCTCTTTACAGAAACCTTAAGTAGTAAAACTTGGCTACAATATTAAACAAGTCACCTTCATGCTGCTTCTTACCAATAAGTGAATGTTATAAAGCAACCTGAAAAACCAAGGAAAGACCCTAACAAATTAGGCCCCAATCCTACACACACTTACCCTTGCACTTAACTCTACTCACACAAGTAGTTTCACTGACATCAATAAAACTACTCGCACGTATAAAGCTAAGCATGCGTGTAAGTGTTTGCAGGATGGGGGCCTTAGACTTTGTGAAACTAGATATACAGTCTCACACTGGAATTTGAAACTTTCCCTATTTGAAAACAATCAACATACAAGTTACTCTACATACTCCCCAAAACAATGTCCTCAGTATTGGTGTTGCCCCACTGACTTCAATGGGGCTATGACAAATTTACACCACCTAACATTCTACTCCGAGAATACTGGTTAGGAATTGATGCCATAGAAAAAGATTTGGGGCCTGATAGTAGATAACATGTGAATGCCTATCAATCTAGACTGTACAATGTGCATCTCCTGCTACCTGACTTGAGTTTCGGAAACTTAATGGTTTTGTAGGTTTTGAAATATTCTTTAAATCCTGGCTCCCATACCATACTGATCTTTGTGGAGTACGGCTTGACATTTCTCCCTACTTTATGACAGTACTAGTCATTTCTGTCTTCATGCTCCTTGACCTTGGTCTCATTTCACACACAAGATTAAAATGTTCAGATTTAGTCATTACAATACACAAAAGCATCTGAAGAAATACCTTCAAGAAATCTCTCTTTTATTAGTGCTGGTTGTATTCCACTCGATATTGAATTGCCTCCCAGTAACTCAGAGAGACGGGTTTAAAAGGTTTTATTGTTACCTATTTAATGCGTGTATGGCCTTGCTCCAGGATTACCTGCCTGAACTTGCATCTGAATAAATTCACAGAATAAGTTTACAATAAGTAGACATGGGTCTGAAAAAAGACCCCCAAAACACATGCGAAAACTAGTTTTACTAGTAACAAAACAGAACATCTCATACCTTTCTAAACCTTGTCCATACACTGTTAGCTAATATTTTCAGAGCAATCCTTTTTCAGTGAGATTCAGCAATCCCTATATGACAAGCTGCATGTTAGGACTCATCACTGGCAGAGCCCTTGCCTTTTTTTGCAGTGAGATTAATTCAGGAATCTGAGGGACCTGCAGCATCACAAAGAATTGGATCATTTTAGATCTTAAATTTATCCAGCAAGTGAGCAATAACAGTTAACTCACGCGATTAACTAAAAAAATGAATTGTGAATAAAAATTTATCGCAATTAAACACACTATTAAACAATAGAACACCAATTGAAATATATTAAATATTTTTGGATTTTTTCTACATTTTCAAATACAACACATCATATAAAGCGTACAATGCTCACTTTATATTATTTTTTATTACAAATATTTGCACTGTAAAAATGATAAAATAGTATTATTCAATTCACCTCATACACATACTGTAGTGCAATCTCTTTGTCATGAAAGTGTAACTTACAAATGCAGATTTTTGTGTTACATAACTGCACTCAAAAACAAAATAATGTAAAACATTAGAGCTTACAAGTCCACTCAGTCCTACATCTTGTTCAAGCTTGTTTACATTTACAGAAGATACTGCTGCCTGCTTCTTATTTACAGTGTACCTGAGAGTGAGAACAGGTGTTCACATGGCACTTTTGTAGCCAGCGTTGCAAGGTATTTACATGCCAGATATGCTAAACACTTGTTTACCCCTTAATGCTTTGACCACCATTCCTGAGGACATAGTTCCATGCTGATGATACACGTTAATTAAATTTGTGACTGAACTACTTGGGGGAGAACTGTATGTCTTCTGTTCTGTTTTACCCACATTCTGCCATATATTTCAGGCAATAGCAGCCTCGGATGATGACTCAGCATATGTTGTTCATTTAAGAACATTTTCACTGCAGATTTCACAAAACGCGAAGAAGGTACCAATGTGAGATTTCTAAAAATAGTCAGAGCACTCGACCCAATGTTTAAGAATCTGAAGTGCCGTCCAAAATATGAGGGGGACAAGATGTGGAGCATGCTTCAGAAGTCTTCAAAGAGCAACACTCAGACGTGGAAACTACAAAATCTGAACAAAACAAAAAAGAAAAAAGATCAACCTTCTGCTGGTGGCATCTGACTCAAGTGATGCAAATGAACATGCATTGGTCCGCAGTCCTTTGGATCATTATTGAGCAGAACCAGTCATCAGCATGGACACACGTCGCCCGGAATGGTGGTTGAAGCATGAAGCGACATATGAATCTTTAACACATCTGGCATGCAAATATCTTGCATTGCCATCTACAACAGTGCCATGTTAACACCTGTTTTCATGTTCAGGTACAGGGGCGGCTCCAGGCACCAGCATGCCAAGCGCGTGCCTGGGGCGGCAAGCCATGGGGGGCACTCTGCTGGTCACCGAGAGGGCAGCAGGCAGGGTGCCTTCGGCAGCATGTCTGAGGAGGGTCTGCTGGTCCCACGGCTTCGGCAGACCTCCCACAGGCTGTCGCCAAATTCGTGGGACCAGGGACCTCCCACAGGCAAGCCACCGCAGGCAGCCTGCCTGCCGTGCTTGGGGTGGCAAAATGCCTAGAGCTGCCCCTGTTCAGGTGACATTGTAAACAAGAAGTGAGCAGCATTATCTCCTGAAAATCGTAACCAAACTTGTTTGTCTGAGCAATTAGCTGAAGGAGGACTGAGTGGACTGGTAGGCTCTAAAGTTTTACATGGTTTTAATTTTGAATGCAGTTATTTTTTAAATATAATTCTACATTTGTAAATTCAACTTTCATGATAAAGAGATTGTACTACAGTATTCACATTAGGTGAATTGAAATATACTTTTTCTTTTGTTTTTTACAGTGCAAATATTTGTAATAAAAATATAAAGTGAGCACTGTACACTTTGTATTGTTATAATTGAAATCAGTATATTTGAAAATGTAGAAAACATTCACAAATATTTAAATAAATGGTATTCTATTACCGTTTATCAGTGTGATTAATCACAGTTAATTTTTTTAATCACTTGACAGCCCTAATTACAAATACCATCCAAAAATTGAGCAGGAGTCTTTTGAGAGTGTAAATTCTTAGCAGAATCTGAGCATCAGAGTAGTTATCAGTGGTTCACAGTCAAGTTAGTAAATGACAGTAAATAAACACAATTATGACATAGTTGTCATCACGGAAATTTGGTGGGATAATACGCATGATAAATATTGGTACAGAAGGGTACAGCTTGCTCAGGAAGGACAGGCAGGGAAATAAGGGAGGAGGTATTGCCTTATATATTAAAAATGTATACATTTGAACTGAGGTTGAGATAAAAATCAGAGACAGACTTGTTGAAAGTCTCTGGGTAAGGAAAAAAGGGGTAAAAAAAACAAGAATGATGTCATGGTAAGGGTCTACTATAGACCACCAAGCCAGGAAGAAGAGGTGGATGAGGCTTTTTTTAAAATAACTAACAAAGCACAGGACATGGTGGTGACTTCAACTACCCAGATATCTGTTGGGAAAATAAACACAGAAGGGCACAGATTATCGAACAAGTGCTTGGAATGTATTGGAGACAATTTTTTATTTCAGAAAGCTACTGGGGGGGAGGCTGTTCTAGATTTGATTTTGACAAATAGGGAAGAACTGGTTGAGAATTTGAATGTGGAAAGCAACTTGGGTGAAAATGATCATGAAATGGTAGAGTTCATGTTTCTAAGGAATGACAGGAGGGAGAACAGCACAATAAAGACAATGGATTTCAAGAAGGCAGACTTTGGCAAACTTGGGGAGTTGGTAAGTAAAATCCCATGGGAAGCAAGTCAAAGAGGAAGACAGTTGGCAGTTTTTCAAAGAGACATTATTAAGGGCACAAGAGTAAACTATCCCACTGCGTAGGAAAGATCAGAAGTATGGCAAGAGACCACGCTGGCTTATCCAGGAGATCTTCAATGATCTAAAACTCAAAAAAGAGTCCTACAAAAAGTGGAAAGTCAGTCAAATTACAAAAGATGAATATAAACAAATAACACAAATACACAGGGACAAAATTAGAAAGGCCAAAGCACAAAACGAGATCAAATTAGCTAGGGACATAAAGGGTAACACGAAAACATTCTACAAATACATAAGAAGCAAGAGAAAGACCAAGGAGATAGTAGGCCCATTACTCAATGAGGGGGGAAAGACAACAACAGAAAATGTGGAAATGGCAGAGGTGCTTAATGACTTTTGTTTCAGCTTTCACTAAGAAGGTTGGTGGTGACTGGATACCTAATAGTGAATGCCAGTGAAAATGAGATAGGAACAGAGCCTAAAATAGGGAAAGAACAAGTCAAAAATTACTTAAGGTATGTCTACACTACCCGCCGGATCGGCAGGCAGCGATCGATCCAGCAGAGGTTGATTTATCACGCCTAGATTAGACACCATAAATTGAGCCCGAGCACTCTCCCATTGACTCCTGTACTCCACCACCGCAAGAGGCGCAGGCAGAGTCAATGGGGAAGTGGCAGCAGTCGACTCACACTGCAGTGAGTGGGTCTAAGTACATTGACCTCAGCCACATTATTCACATAGCTGAAGTTGCTTAACTTAAATCAATTCTCCCCATCCCCCAGGTGTAGACCAGGCCTTAGACAAGTTAGATGTATTCAAATCACCAGGACTGATTAAATGCATCCTAGAACACTCAAGGAGCTGACTGAGGAGATATCTGAGCCATTAGCAATTATCTTTGAAAAAGTCATGGAAGATGGGAGACATTCCAGAAGACTGGAAAAGGGCAAATATTGTGCCCATCTATAAAAAGGGAAATAAGGACAACCCGGGGAATTACAGATCAGTCAGCTTAACTTCTGTACCTGGAAAGATAATGGAGCAAATAATTAAGAAATCAATTTTCAAACACCTAGAAGATAAGATAAGTAACAGTCAGCATGAATTTATTAAGAACAAATCATATCAAGCCAACCTGATAGCTTTCTTTGACAGGGTAACAAGCCTTGTGGATGGGGGGGAAGCAGTAGATGTGGTATATCTTGACTTTAGTAAGGCTTTTGATACTGTCTCGTAAGACCTTCTCATAAACAAACTAGGAAAATACAAGCTAGATGAGCTACTATAAGGTGGGTGCATAACCGGTTGGAAAATCGTTCCCAGAGAGTAGTTAACAGGGGTTCACAGTAATGCTGGAAGGCATAACGAGTGGAGTCCTGCAAGGATCAGTTCTGGGTCCACTCCTGTTCAATATCTTCAGTTATTTACATAAGGACATACAGAGTACACTTATAAAGTTTACAAATAATACCAAGCTTGGAGGGGTTGCAAAGTGCTTTGGAAGATAGGATTAAAATTCCAAATGATCTGGACAAACTGGAGAAATGATCTGAAGTAAACAGAATGAAATTCAATAAGGACAAATGCAAAGTACTCGATTTAGGAAGGAACAATCAGTTGCACATATACAAAATGGGAAATGACTGCCTAGGAAGGAGTATTGTGGGAAAGGGATCTGGGGGTCATAATGGACTACAAGCTAAATATGAGTTGTCATAGGTCTCACCCCCACTCTGAACTTTAGGGTACAGATGTGGGGACCTCACAGGATCTGGCAGGGCACCTCCCCATGGCTTGCTACCACAGGTACGTGCTCGGATTGCTGGTGCCTGGATCCGCCGCTGATTCTGGGATGTATTAGCAGGAGTGTTGTAAGCAAGATACAAGAAGTAAGTCTTCCATCTATTCTGTGCTGATTGGGCCTCAATTGGAGTCTTGTGTCAAGCTGTGAGTACCACATTTCAAGAAAAATGTGGACAAGTTGGAGAAAGTCTAGAGAAGAGCTACAAAAATGATTAAAAGTCTAGAAAATGATCTATGAGCGAAGATTGAAAAAATTGGTTTGTTTAGTCTAGAAAAGAGAAGACTGAGAAAGGACATAATTTCAAGTACATAACAAGGTTGTTACAAGGAGGAGGGAGAAGAATTGTTCTTAACCTCTGAGGACAGGACAAGAAGAAATGGGCTTAAATTGCAGCAAAGGAGATTTAGGTTGGACATTAGGAAAAACTTCCTAGCTGACAGGATAGTTAAACCCTGGAATAAATTGCCTAGGGAGGTTGTGGAATTTCCATCATTGGAGATTTTAAGAGCAGGTTAAACAAAAACCTGTCAGGGATGGTCTAGATAATACTTACTTCTGCCTTGAATGAAGGGGACTGGACTAGAAGACCTCTCGAGGTCCCTTCAAATCCTGTGATTCAGGGCTAGGTTCACAGGGGAGATTTAAGCATTGAAGTCCAACATTTAGGTACTTCTGGTACTCACAAAACCACTGGCTCAGCTGCTGTCTAACTCTGTAGGCACCTAAAGACATGTTAGCATTTGGTGTGATAGAGGATACGACGTTGAACGGAGCACCTTGGAGGGAGAGGACTCAGAGTGGACCCTATTGGATGTAGGGTGACCAGATGTCCCAATTTTATAGGGACAGTCCCGATATTTGAGGCTTTGTCTTTTGAGGGTGCCTATTACCCCACACCTCCATCCCGATTTTTCACACTTGTTCTCTGGTCACCCTACTTGGATGGGATTAACACAAGAAAGACGAGAACTAGTATCTAGAAGCCCCAAAGTAAGATCAGGGACCGATTATGCTAAATATTGTACAAGACACATACTCTTTGCTGCAAAGAGCTTTTAGCCTAAATAATGAAGACCTAAAAATGGTGGAAGAAAGGGAGTATTATTATTCCCATCTTAGAGATGGTGAAGAGAGGCAGAGAGATCACATGACCTGCTGAAGTTCACACAGGAAGTCTGGAAATGAACCCAGATTTCCTGAGCCGCTGTCTTAGGTCAGACAAAGGCTTCTCTCTCAGAAGCTAGTTTATGCCTTTTTTGTTTTCAGTTTTAACTGATTATGACTTAAAAATTCCCCGATTTTACTAAAGCTATTTGGCTTTTACTGATTTTCACCTGATTTTTGGACCACTTACATACACGAAAACGCTGATTATGTTACGAAAATCCAATACTTTACATTACATACATGTATGTATGTCAATAATAAATCAGTCCAAGTGCAAATGTGAGGCTGTATGCTAAGGTAAGGCAACGTAGTGTAAGATACACACACACACACTATTATGTACAATCCATGAAATAAACCATCGTATTAAACTACTTTCACTTTCACTCTTACTTAACTGTTTTTATCTCCATCCTTCCATCCCCAAATATGGACCCCAAGATTAACTGTGAAGTTCATTTTTTGCACTGACTTTAATCTGTTTTTAAATTTTTGTAATAAGCACTGAAATTCCCAGGAAACTTTAAACTAAATAGAAATAATTAAAAAATTAATTGTGATTAATCACAAGATTAAAAAAAGTAACCATGCTTAGTCACAGTTTTAATTGCGCTGTTAAAGAATAAAAAATACCATTTATTTAAATATGTTTTGATGTTGAGGGGAAGCATGTGTGTAGGAGAGAGGCTGTTTTGGGAAAGTGGGTTAGAGACTGCGTCCGTGTCTGTGCGCGCAACATGTAGGAGAGACAGTGCGTGCTGGGGGAAGTCAGCGTGTCAGCATGCTGCCTCTTTAAACACAGCACTTACTAGCCTGAAGGCTTGTTCAGACAGCAGCAGCCACTAGCAGCTCCCATTCCTGACCTACAGTCAGCAGCAGAGACAGGCTCCCTGTCCCTCCACCCCAGCTCAATGGAGACCGGTCACATAGGCAGGGGATGGAGACACCCTGACATCAGCCTCCCCAGCAGACAGGAGACTCCTGGTCCCAAGCAGCTTGGCCAGGAACAGCTCCAAGGAGAGGGGAGGGGTAAGAGCAGCAGTGGCTGCAGAGGGCAGCAGAGCAGCGGGGGGAGGAAGGGCAGCTCTGGTCCTCAGGCACCCTGGGCGGTAGCCCAGCCTACCCAACCCTGTACCTGAGCCAGTAGCGGACAGAGAAGAACAGTTTAATCTCCCTGGACACTCAACAACAGACTTAAAAGTGGCAATTCTTCAACAAAGAAACTTCAGAACCAGACTCCAACAAGAAACTGCAGAACTGGAATTAATTTACAAACTGGACATCATCAAATTAGGCCTGAATAAAGACTGGGAGTGAATGGGTCACTACAAAAACTAAAAACTAATTTCCCCATACTAATCTCCCCCTACCGTTACTCACACCTTCTTGTCAACTGTTTGAAATGGGCCTCCCTGATTATCACTACAAAAGTGATTTTTCCTCCTATTGATAATGGCTCACTTCCATTTTAATTGAATTGTCTCATTAGAACTGACCCCCCCCACTTGGTAAGGCGACTTCCATCTTTTCATGTACTGTGTACATATAGTCTGCCTACCGTATTTTCCACTCCATGCATCTAATGAAGTGGGTTTTAGCCCTGTCATAAACAGATAGCTAAGGGTTAATGTCTCTTTCACCTGAAGCACCTGACCAGAGGACCAATCAGGAAACCGGATTTTTTCAACTCTGGGTGGAGGGACGTTTGTGTCTGAGTCTTTGTTTTCTGTCTGCCTGCTTTCTCTAAGCTTTGGAGAAGTAGTTTCTGTTTTCTAATCTTCTGTTTCTAAGTGTAAGGACAAAGAGATCAGATAGTAAGTTATATGGTTTCTTTTCTTTGGTATTTGCATGAATATAAGTGCTGGAGTGCTTTGATTTGTATTCTTTTTGAATAAGGCTGTTTATTCAATATTCTTTTAAGCAATTGACCCTGTATTTTGTCACCTTAATACAGAGAGACCATTTGTATGTATTTTTCCTTTCTTTTTTATATAAAGCTTTCTTTTAAGACCTGTTGGAGTTTTCTTTTCTGGGAAATTTCAGGGAAATTGAGTCTGTACTCACCAGGGAATTGGTGGGAGGAAGAAATCAGGGGGAGATCTGTGTGTGTTGGATTTGCTAGCCTGATTTTGCATTCCCTCTGGGTGAAGAGGAAAGTGCTTTTGTTTCCAGGACTGGGAACAGAGAGGGGGAGTCACTCTGTTTGGATTCACAGAGCTTATGTCTGTGTATCTCTCCAGGAGCACCTGGAGGGGGGAAGGGAAAAAGGATTATTTCCCTTTGTTGTGAGACTCAAGGGATTTGGGTCTTGGGGTCCCCAGGGAAGGTTTTTCAGGGGGACCAGAGTGCCCCAAAACACTCTAATTTTTTGGGTGGTGGCAGCAATCACCAGGTCCAAGCTGGTAACTAAGCTTGGAGGTTTTCATGCTAACCCCCATATTTTGGACGCTAAGGTCCAAATCTGGGACTAAAGTTATGATATGGTGTGCAGCGGTTACGGGATAGACAAAATCCAGAAGCCAGTAAGAATATTATATTTTTCTTTTCTCTGCTAAGGGCTTTTTAGCAGAGAGAAACAATTTGGTTTTAAAAGGGAACCAAAGATAATTTTTTTTTCTCTTCTCTCTCTGGCAGTTTGTGGCTTGCATGTTAAGCAAGAAGCCATTACCAGACTGTTAAGGGTCTTTTGTCATGCAATAGCTCTCCCATTGAGAGTCATTACCAGCACTATATACATGCAAATAAAGTGGTTTTTCAGGTTTACTTAACATTGAAGATTAGCTAAAGGCACTGTTGCTAGGCAGACTTCAGGAGGCAACAAAGAACCTGCAGTTCAGAAGATAAACACCGGAGGGCACCCCAACACAAGAAAACAGGAATCATGACTTCTAAGGCAAAAATTGAGGCTGAAGAGCAATTCAAAGAAGCTGAACACAGGCGACAACTGGAGCTGAAAGAAAAGGAAGAAAGCATCAAACTGGCAGCCTTCCAAAGAGAACAGGCAGCCAAAGAGGCAGCACACAAAAGAAAACTAGAAGAAGAAGAGGTGGCCCACCGCCGAGAAATGGAAAAACAACAAAAAGAAAATGAAGAGAAGGAAAAACAGAGAAAACATGAACTGGACTTGGCAAAAGCTGGGCTGCATGTGCCAGCCAACCCTAACAACCCGGCGCCAATTATTGCTCCACAGCACAGGAAATTTCCCACCTACAAGGCAGGGGATGACACCGAGGCCTTCTTGGAAAATTTTGAAAGAGCCTGTCTTGGGTACAGCATCCCCGAAGACCAGTACATGGTAGAATTAAGGTCACAGCTCAGTGGACCTTTAGCAGAGGTGGCAGCTGAAATGCCTAAGCAGCAAATGAATGACTATAAACTTTTTCAAACCAAGGCCAGATACAGAATGGGGATAACCCCAGATCATGCCCGTCGGCGCTTCAGAACCCAAAAGTGGAAACCAGATGTGTCATTTCCCAAACACGCCTACTACGTTGCAAAAAATTATGAGGCCTGGATATCAGGACACAATGTTAAAACCTTGGAAGAACTGCACCTCCTCATACAAATGGAGCAGTTCTTGGATGGTGTTCCTGAAGACATCACACGGTACATACAAGATGGAAAACCCAAAGATCTCGCTGAGGCGGGGGAGATTGGAGCCAGATGGATGGAAGTGGCAGAAAGCAAGAAAGCTACTGTCAAGGGGAACGATTACCCCAGGGGGCACACCGACCATAAACCCTACAACCGAGGACAGCCAAAGACCCCACATACAACCCAAGTAAAGCCACAGACGCCCTATTCATCCACCTCACCAGTCTCCAGTAACTCACCTCGGCCCAGTGACCCATCAGATGGAAGATGCTTTAAGTGTAATGAACTGGGACATATCAAGGCCAACTGTCCAAAGAACACCATGCGAGTGCAATTCATTACACCACCATCACACCAAAGATCCCCAGGCCCGGATGCCTCTCAAATACCCTTGGAGCGAAGGGAAAATTTGAGAGTGGGCGGAAAGAAGGTTACTGCGTGGAGAGACACGGGGGCACAAGTGTCAGCTATCCACCAATCCTTCGTTGACCCCAAATTCATCAACCCAAAGGCCAAAGTTACAATTTACCCCTTCATGTCACAAGCTGTAGACTTGCCTACAGCTCAACTGCCTGTCCAGTACAAAGGCTGGTCAGGAATGTGGACTTTTGCAGTCTATGACAATTATCCTATCCCCATGCTACTGGGGGAAGACTTGGCCAACCAGGTGAAGCGGGCCAAGAGAGGGAATGGTTACACGTAGTCAAACCAGGCAAGCTTCCAGACCCATTCCTGTTCCTGAGCCGTCCACAGAAGCCCCGTCTGTGTTACCAGAGACCCAGACAGAGGTAGTGGACCCAGATTCCATGCCAACCACTGAAACAGCCACAGCACCACCAGTCCCAGGCCCAGAACTGGAACAGCAACCAGCACCAGCAATTGCAACCCCATCTTCAAACTCAACGCCAGAGGGCGCCAGCGAGCCAAAACTGGCAGAAGCAACAGACAGCCATACCCAAAAGTCTCATCCAGAGCCTGAAATAACCTCAGGTGCACCAGCGGAGAGCGGTACACCAGCAACGAAAACAACCCCATCATCTACATCGCTTCCAGAGGGACCAAGCCCAAGTCCACAGTCTGAGGAAGAACTGGTGACCCCAGCCTCAAGGGAACAGTTCCAGGCTGAGCAGGAAGCGGATGACAGCCTTCAGAAAGCTTGGGCAGCGGCACGGAGCACCCCACCGCCTCTCAGCTCTTCTAATCGATCCCGGTTTGTTATAGACCAAGGACTTTTATACAAGGAAATTCTTTCTGGTGGACACCGAGAAGAATGGCAGCCGCAAAAACAGTTGGTGGTTCCAACTAAGTACCGGGGGAAGCTCTTAAGCTTAGCCCATGATCATCCCAGTGGCCATGCTGGGGTGAACAGAACCAAGGACCAGTTGGGGAAGTCCTTCCACTGGGAGGGGATGGGCAAGGATGTTGCCAAGTATGTCCAGTCTTGTGAGGTATGCCAAAGAGTGGGAAAGCCTCAAGACCAGGTCAAGGCCCCTCTCCAGCCACTCCCCATAATTGAGGTCCCATTTCAGCTAGTAGCTGTGAATATTCTGGGCCCTTTCCCAAAAAAGACGCCCAGAGGAAAGCCGTACGTACTGACTTTAGTGGACTTTGCTACCCGATGGCCGGAAGCAGTAGCTCTAGGCAACACCAGGGCTAACACTGTGTGCCTGGCCCTAACAGACATCTTTGCCAGGGTAGGTTGGCCCTCCGACATCCTTACAGATTCAGGGTCTAATTTCCTGGCAGGGACCATGGAAAAACTGTGGGAAACTCATGGGGTGAATCACTTGGTTGCCACCCCATACCACCATCAAACCAATGGCCTGGTGGAAAGGTTCAATGGAACTTTGGGGCCATGATACGAAAATTCATCAACGAATTCTCCAATAATTGGGACCTAGTGTTGCAGCAGTTGCTGTTTGCCTACAGGGCTGTACCACATCCCAGTTTAGGGTTTTCACCATTTGAACTTGTGTATGGTCACGAGGTTAAGGGACCATTACAGTTGGTGAAGCAGCAATGGGAGCGGTTTACGCCTTCTCCAGGAACTAACATTCTGGACTTTGTAAGCAACCTGCAAAGCACCCTCCGACACTCTTTAGCCCTTGCTAGAGAGAATCTAAAGGATGCTCAGGAAGAGCAAAAGGCCTGGTATGACAGACATGCCAGAGAACGTTCCTTCAAGGTAGGAGACCAGGCTATGGTCTTGAAGGCGCAACAGGCCCATAAGATGGAAGCATCATGGGAAGGGCCATTCACGGTCCAAGAGCGCCTGGGAACTGTGAATTACCTCATAGCATTTCCCAATTCCTCACTAAAACCTAGAGTTTACCATGTTAATTCTCTCAAGCCTTTCTATTCCAGAGACTTACAGGTTTGTCAGTTTACAGTCCAGGGAGATGATGCTCAGTGGCCTGACGGTGTCTACTACGACGGGAAAAAAGACGGTGGCGTGGAAGAGGTGAACCTCTCAACCACCCTGGAACGTCTGCAGCGGCGACAAATCAAGGAGCTGTGCACTAGCTTCGCCCCATTGTTCTCAGCCACCCCAGGACGGACTGAACGGGCATACCACTCCATTGACACAGGTAATGCTCACCCGATCAGAACCCCACCCTACCGGGTGTCTCCTCATGCCCAAGCTGCTATAGAACGGGAGATCCAGAACATGCTACAGATGGGTATAATCCGCTCATCTACCAGTGCATGGGCATCTCCAGTGGTTCTGGTACCCAAACCAGATGGGGAAATACGCTTTTGCGTGGACTACCGTAAGCTAAATGCGGTAACTCGTCCGGACAACTATCCAATGCCACGCACCGATGAGCTATTGGAAAAGTTGGGACGTGCCCAGTTCATCTCTACAATAGACTTAACCAAGGGGTACTGGCAAGTACCGCTAGATGAACCTGCCAAGGAGAGGTCAGCATTCGTCACCCATTCGGGGGTGTATGAATTCAATGTCCTTCCTTTCGGCCTTCGAAATGCACCCGCCACCTTCCAGAGGCTGGTAGATGGTCTACTAGCTGGACTAGGAGAATTTGCAGTTGCCTACCTCGATGATGTGGCCATTTTTTCAGACTCCTGGCCCGAACACCTACTACACCTGGAAAAGGTCTTTGAGCGCATCAGGCAGGCCGGACTAACTGTTAAGGCCAAAAAGTGTCAAATAGGCCAAAACAGAGTGACTTACCTGGGGCACCAGGTGGGTCGAGGAACCATAAACCCCCTACAGGCCAAGGTGGATGCTATCCAAAAGTGGCCTGTCCCAAGGTCAAAGAAACAGGTCCAATCCTTTTTAGGCTTGGTCGGATACTACAGGCGATTTGTACCACACTACAGCCAAATCGCTGCCCCATTGACCGACCTGACCAAAAAGACCCAGCCAAATGCCGTTAAGTGGACTGATGAGTGTCAAAAGGCCTTTACCCAGCTTAAGGCGATGCTCATGTCTGACCCTGTGCTCAGGGCCCCGGACTTTGACAAGCCATTCCTAGTAACCACAGATGCATCTGAGCGTGGTATAGGAGCAGTGCTCATGCAGGAAGCAACAGATCACAACTTCCATCCTGTCATGTTTCTCAGCAAGAAACTGTCTGAAAGGAAAAGTCACTGGTCAGTCAGTGAAAAGGAATGCTATGCCATTGTGTACGCCCTGGAAAAGCTACGCCCATATGTTTGGGGACGGCGGTTCCAACTACAAACTGACCATGCTGCACTAAAGTGGCTTCATACTGCCAAGGGGAACAACAACAAACTTCTTCGTTGGAGTTTAGCTCTCCAAGATTTTGATTTTGAAATTCAGCACATCACAGGAGCTTCTAACAAAGTAGCTGATGCACTCTCCCGTGAGAGTTTCCCAGAATTCAGTAGTTAAACAGTGTTCTTAAAATGTAAAAGTCTGTTAGTTATATACTTAGTGGTATATGTAAAGGTGCACGTGTTGTAGTAATCTGTTTATTTTAAAGTTCTAGACGGAAATCGCCGCCAGTGAGCTTCCCCACTGTCTGCAATTTGGGGGGCGTGTCATAAACAGATAGCTAAGGGTTAATGTCTCTTTCACCTGAAGCACCTGACCAGAGGACCAATCAGGAAACCGGATTTTTTCAACTCTGGGTGGAGGGAAGTTTGCGTCTGAGTCTTTGTTTTCTGTCTGCCTGCTTTCTCTGAGCTTTGGAGAAGTAGTTTCTGTTTTCTAATCTTCTGTTTCTAAGTGTAAGGACAAAGAGATCAGATAGTAAGTTATATGGTTTCTTTTCTTTGGTATTTGCATGAGTATAAGTGCTGGAGTGCTTTGATTTGTATTCTTTTTGAATAAGGCTGTTTATTCAATATTCTTTTAAGCAATTGACCCTGTATTTTGTCACCTTAATACAGAGAGACCATTTGTATGTATTTTTCCTTTCTTTTTTATATAAAGCTTTCTTTTAAGACCTGTTGGAGTTTTCTTTTCTGGGAAATTTCAGGGAAATTGAGTCTGTACTCACCAGGGAATTGGTGGGAGGAAGAAATCAGGGGGAGATCTGTGTGTGTTGGATTTGCTAGCCTGATTTTGCATTCCCTCTGGGTGAAGAGGAAAGTGCTTTTGTTTCCAGGACTGGGAACAGAGAGGGGGAGTCACTCTGTTTGGATTCTGTGTATCTCTCCAGGAGCACCTGGAGGGGGGAAGGGAAAAAGGATTATTTCCCTTTGTTGTGAGACTCAAGGGATTTGGGTCTTGGGGTCCCCAGGGAAGGTTTTTCAGGGGGACCAGAGTGCCCCAAAACACTCTAATTTTTTGGGTGGTGGCAGCAAGTACCAGGTCCAAGCTGGTAACTAAGCTTGGAGGTTTTCATGCTAACCCCCATATTTTGGACGCTAAGGTCCAAATCTGGGACTAAAGTTATGATAAGCCCACAAAAGCTTATGCCCAAATAAAGTTGTTGGTCTCTAAGGTGCACAAGGACTCCTCATTTCTGCTGACACAGACTAACACTGCTACCCCTCTGAAACCTGTCACTTTGCTAATATAGTTATACTTGGCTATCTACACCAGCAGAGCCAATGTGTTGTGGATCATGTGCCACCCAGATTTGCTGCTTGGCTGGTATGGAGCATGCTGAGTAACACTGCTGAAGCCAGCTGCTTTCACTCTGATGCCTCACTATCTGCAGGCCTGGGTCATCTCTGTATACTAGCAAATGCTTTCTAGTGTAGACAAAGTCCCAGAGTACTGGGCAACAAATGAGAGGCCTCCTTCAGTGTCCAGAATGCAGGGCAAGGTTGTTTCATAGCTGGTCTCTAGCAAGTCAAAATTACTGCTAGTTATTTATTTTACACACTTCTCTGATACAAAATAGTGGAAAATAAAACTGACAGCAATATCTAAGATTTGCAATACCCTAAGATATCCAGGATGTGTAATGTGACAAACTTAACACTACATGAGAAACAATGTGCCAAATAGGGACATGATGTAATTCCACCAGGTCTGAATTTGATCCCTTAACTGAGTTTCCTGAATACCTATACTTGGATTCCTCAATCACAGCATTACATTAGCATTACAAAAGTATGTATTAAATGAAAAAGTCAGTCCACATGTTATGGACTTCATTAAACAGTGTTACAGTGCTGAGCGCCAAACTAAGAAACCTAGACAGATATTTTGAATGGATGCTCTAACCAGCAGATTTGAACACTTGACTCTCTAGCATGCTAATGGCAAAAGTGACACCACTTCAAAAAATATAGGGAAATAGAATGTTAACTAGCTAGTAACAAGATAATTATTTATAAATGCAAATTCTAGATCGCATTGAATCACAGACCCAGACCATGTTCTGAAATAGTTAATGACTTAGAACAGATTTTATTCTAAATTTACAACAAATAAATGTCTTTGGGTTGTCAATCAGATGCACAATGACTTTGAAAAGCAAGAAGTATACAGAAAATTAACACATTGGTCCAAATTCAGCAGTAGTGTATTACCACTGATTTAACTGGAGTTACATAAAGGATGAATTTGACCCAGGCAAAATAATGAGCTCCACCTCTCTTCATTCATATAGATCGGGGTGGGCACAATACAGCTTGGATCCGGCCTAACATTTCTGTCCAGCCTGCCAGGCTCTTTGGCTGCCCCCTCGCGATCTCTGGGCTGCTAAAAGTCCCCCACAGCCCCAAGCTGCTTCCGGCAGTGGTCGACTACTGCTAGCATGTCTCTGCGCTTGCTTGAGGGGTGGAGGGAGGAAGGTAAGGCAGCTCCATGCACTGCCCCTACCCCTAGCACCTTCACAGCTCCCATTGGCCAGAAAATGGCCAATGGGAGCTGCGGGGGTGGTGCTTGTGGGCAAGAGCAGTGCACCGAGACCCGCTGTCCCCCTGCCCCTAAGGGGCATGCAGAGACATGCCAGCAGCAGCACAGCAGCTTCTAGGAGCAGTGTGGCCATGGCATACAGGCAGCCTGCCTAAGTCCTGCTGCCGCCAGCTGAAAGTCCCCTGTGGTAAGCACCTCCCAGCCAGAGTCTGCACCTCGCATCCCTTGTGCACCCCAATCCCCTACCCCAGGTCAGAAGCCCCTCCTGCACCCAAACTCCCTCCCAGACCTGGCACCCCCCTTCCTGCACCCAAACTCCCTCCCAGACCCTGCATCCCCTCCATTAATATAGTAGAAATGTGCAGCCCATGATGACCTACCAAACTTCATGGAGTGGCACTCCTGTGAAAATTATTGCCCACCTTTGATGTAATTATAAAATAAATCTGCACATTTAAGGAAATTGCAGGAGACATTCTCAAACGCAGGGGTAAGTTAATGAAAAAACCTTGGAAGACAAAAATGAACTGCAGACTGATCCCGCAGACATTCCCATGAGTAGTTTTACAATAGTTAAGCAGTGACTTCCTCCAATAGATGCCCCAGAAAGGCCTGCCAACCTAACTCTGCAACACCTAGACACCACTGATAGAAAAATATAATACGCACATCAGAATGTGGATTGTGAAGCTGCCAAGAACACTATAGCGGCCGCAGCAGCAGCTGACTGATACTACAGCAGACAGAAGGAACAAGGAGAGCACATTTAACAAAACGAGCAATGGGAAGATGCCAAATGAGTATTGCAGATGAATGTGCATGTGTGCCAATTTGCTTTATAGCTGTGTTATTTGTAAAACAGAACAAATTATGTCAGCAGCAGTCTGTATTTATGAGACCACATCTGGACATTTGCAAATCACAGTATGATACCAATCTACAAAACTATAAGCAAGAGGGACATCAATCTGAGTAGTCATGTATAATGAGGAATCAACGAGTAACTGCTCATTTGTTTAAGGGTCCCACCCAGGACAGACAGGTCTTTAAGCCACAGGAAAAGAAAAATGCACAACAAAGACAGGCAGACAGAAGAAGAGGTACAAGGTTGCTATATCCAACCGAAAATATTTTAAAATGTAGTCTTTAATCAAGTATCCATTTTCATTTTAAATAAGAAATGGCTATTAACTAGGGCTGTCAAGCCATTAAAATTAATCACAATTAATCACACTATTAAACAATGAAAGAATACATTTAAATATTTTTGGATGCTTTCTACATTTTCAAACATTGATTTCAATTACAAGATGTACAGTGCTCACTTTATATTTGATTACTAGTATTTACACTGTAAAAAATAATAGCATTTTTCAAATCACCTAATACAAGTACTGTAGTGCAATCTCTATCATGAAGGTTGACGTAGAATTATATACAGAAAATGGCATTCAAAAATAAAACTATATACAAATTTAGAGCCTTCAAGCCCACTCAGTCCTATTTCTTGTTCAAGGAATCATTCATACACGTTTGCTTATATTTGCAGGAGATAATGCGGCCCGCTTCTTGTTTACAATTTAACCTGAAAGTGAGAAGAGGCACTCTCATGACACTGTTGTAGCCGGTGTCACAGATATTCATGAGCCAGATGCGTTAAAGATTCATATCCCTTGATGCTTCAGCCACCATTTCAGAGGACATTCGTCCATGCTGATTACTGGTTCTGCTCAATAACAATCTAGTATGGACCGATGCATGTTCATTTTCATTATCTGGAGTCAGATGCCACCAGCAGAAGGTTTTCTTTTTTAGTGGTTCCGGTTCTGTAGTTTCCATATTGGAGGGTTGTTCTTTTAAGACTTCCGAAAGTATGCTCCACATCTCGTTTCTCTCAGATTTTGGAAGGCACTTCAGATTCTTAACCCTTGGGTCAAGTGCTGTAGTTATCTTTAGAAATCTCCATTGGTACCTTCCTTGCGTTTTGTAAAATCTGCAGTGAAAATCTTCTTAAAATGAACAGTCATTGTCCGAGACTTCTATAACATGAAATATGTGGTAGAATATATAGAGCATCATTAGCATAATAACATGGCCTCTGGAATGGTGACTGAAGCATGAAGGAGCATATGAATCTTTAGTGCATCTGGCACGTAAATATCTTGCAACACCGGCTACAACAGTGTTATGCAAATGCCTCTTCTCACTTTCTGGTGCTGTAAATAAGAAGAGGCCAGCATTATCTCCTGTAAATGTAAACAAACGTGTTTGGCTTAGTGTTTGGCTGAACAAGGAAGTAGGATTGAGTGGACTTGTAGGCTCTGAAGTTTTACATTGTTGTTTTTGAGTGCAGTTGTGCAACCAAAAAAAAAAAAAATCTACATTTGTAAGTTGCACTTTTGCAGCAAAAGAGATTGCACTGCAGTACTTGTATGAAGTGAACTGAAAAATACTATTTTTATCATTTCTACAGTGCAAATATTTGTAATGAAAATATACACTTAGATTTCAATTACAACACAATACAATATAAGAAAATGTAGAAGAACATCCAAAATATTCAATAAATTTCAATTGGCATTCTATTGTTTAACAGTGTGATTAAAACAGATTTTTTTAAACCCTATTTTTTTTTGAGTTAATAGTGTGAGTTACCTGTGATTAATTGACAGCCCTAATATTAACCACTGCTGCCAGCCTTTGCTATTTGTAATAGTTTAAAATCTCACCGGTAAGTAGTTTGCTAGTCTAGAAAGAGGTTACACACAAGGAGCACAATATACAGAAAAGGAGTATGAGATTGTCATTTTTTAATTGTTCTTTCTTGTGTGATATCAGAAGGCATGAGGTTGATCAGGCAGTGGAAGCAAAGGAAAATCCACCCAAACCATAATTCTCAAGTCATTTCTGACTTGCAGTATTGTGTGGTCACTTACAGATGTAACAATTCTAAGAGGTGCAGAATGGCAACCGCACAGTGGCTATGGGTAAAATTTCCACTTGTTCAAAAGTCACTGGTTTGAGAGAGTTCGCTTTATAAATAAGAATTGATGCATAAAGAATAAGAAATACCAATGTTAGTAAAAACAAATTAAACTGGTGGAAAAATGTTCAACTGCAACCACTGTACTACATCTACCCACGTACCATCACACAAATGATGTTTGAAAATATCTGCATGGATACAAGCCTGACATTGCTAGCTGACAACTGCTTTCTGTTGGTATTATAGAACAGAGATCCATTAGACGAGCTGTCAAGCCAGGAATAGATATGTTAGTGCTTGACTAATATTTAAAATGGTTTAACTTTCTATAGTGAAAAATACATAAACATGTGACAAGAGCTTCCTAGATTACTTTGTGGAGTAATAAAGTCTGTTACACTTTAGGTCAAAAGAAACATACAATAATAAAAATAAAAAATAAAAATCAGATTGTGGACCAGAGTTCATTTGTGTGAAGGGTTCCCCTCTTATAAGTTTAGGTAAGATTTTCAGTAGTAGATGCAAGTTAAAATTAAGCTCCCAAATACATGTGTAGCCCCCTAAGTAAGTAGTCTGCTTTTCAAGTGTGCTGATGGACCTAGGAGACTAACTTGAGCTGCCCATGTTTAGTATTGGCTTAAATATGTACTAAAACCAAATCAGCTAGAAATTGGTAAAAAACAAACACCAATCCAGCCATTTATAAATATCAAAACAATGCAGCACAGTGGCTGACAGTGAGTAGGCTCCTTCTGTAGTTACGTTATCAGAACACACTGTTATCCAAGACATACATGTCAAATGGCTAAAATTCTCTCCACTCCAAACTTCAGGGGTGGGGGAAACTGTCTGGGTCAGTAGGGGAAAGAAAATACTGGTGCACATGTAAGGATTGCTCCCCTCCCCTTCCACTCCTTGTGGGAGCTCAGCTTTGTTATGGGCATCTGGGGCACTGAGGGTTCTTAATGAACTGGCTGGATGGAAGGGCACATCAGAAGCCCACTGGTTCCCATGCATCCAGGATGGTTTTGTTTCTGTAAGCCCTTTCCCCTGCTTGGGGACCATTCTGCAGTGGGGAACAATAGCTACCATCCTTCCACCCTTTGGGATTAGTTGTTTCTGGTCCTTACAGTGGGCACCATAGTAGTTGCTTTTGGCCTGGAAAGAACACTTCCCTCATTGCCTGATTGGCCTGCAGCAACCCAAGACCCAGTGACTAGGGTCAGTTGTAAAGTTCATGTTCTGGCAATCTGGTAGATGTCCAGAACAAGTCTGCTTCCTCGATAAACCAGAACTGGATTAGGGGAAAGCATCTCTAAAAGAACGTGGAGAATGGGGTTGGGGTTCCCAATGACTGGTACAAGGGGTCAACCCCTCTTCCCCCACCTCACTAACCTGTGTACATGGGAAGGGCAGTACGGGGTCCCAGCAACAGCAGTGGGACCACTTTAATTGGGTTGGGGAGGATGGGTGAAGGGAGCCCTCACCAGGTGGTTCGGATTACAAAAGAATGATCTGCATCAGACAAGTTATTGCCAGATGCATTAATAAACTGTGGCCTAGCTGAACCACATTCCTGGTGTCCTGAACAAAGGAAACAGGCAGGAAGAAAGCTCTATAAATAGGGTTTGTGCAAGTTACTCAAAAATTTAATGTTTTACCCTCAAATGTCAAAGCTCTATTCTGCATTCATACAAAAACTGTTTACAGTCAACCTCTCTATTAGTTTGTTTTCCAACTTTAAAGCACAAAGCAAATCTGGCCAAATTTCTCCAAACCAGAGAGGCAGCTGCTCCTACCCAAGTTCACAGGAAATAGCAAGAAAAGTACACAGCATTTGACACATCTGGAAGAGATTGCATAGTCTTTGAAAATATTGTCCTAATTCCTTTCCCCCTGCTGATGAGATTTCAGGATACTAACGTGCTACATCATCTACAGAGGATTAGATAACATGTAGGCTTTAACTCTACCCATTCTTTTTGTCAGAACAAAGGAGAAATTTTTCAAGCTAGCCCGAAAATAAACATTTTGATTCAGAAGAAAGAACACTGTAAAATGTACTGGTGTAAACAGAGAAATGAACTGGAAGGTTGATATTTAACTTGGGAAAATTGGTATTTACTGTACTAGGTGACCAAGGTAAATTTAAAACGGAAATCAGCATTACGTGCTTTTCATGTTTGTACTAAGTAGTGAAAAGAAACGTCAATATAGTATCAGAGGGGTAGCCGTGTTAGTCTGGATCTGTAAAAGCAGCAAAGAGTCCTGTGGCACCTTATAGACTAACAGACGTTTTGGAGCATGAGCTTTCATGGGTGAATACCCACTTCATCAGATGCATGTAGTGGAAATTTCCAGGGGCAGGTGTATATATGCAGGCAAGCTAGAGATAATGAGGTAGTTCAATCAGGGAGGATGAGGCCCTGTTCTAGCAGTTGAGGTGTGAAAACCAAGGGAGGAGAAACTGGTTCTGTAATTGGCAAGCCATTCACAGTCTTTGTTTAATCCTGAGCTGATGGTGTCAAATTTGCAGCTGAACTGAAGCTCAGCAGTTTCTCTTTGAAGTCTGGTCCTGAAGTTTTTTTGCTGCAGGATGGCCACTTTAAGGTCTGCTATAGTAGTTTTAAGTAAAACAGCATGGAATGAAGGGGAGAATAAGTATAGAAGGCTGGGATTTGTACTCATTTAGCCAGAAATTTACTTGTAATTACATGCTAAATGACATGGATGAATACTATAAATGTGTAATTCTCTAATGTAAGGTGCAAAATCCAAAAGTAAACATCATAATTAGCAAAACAAAATGTAATGTTTTATTTGATCGCTCTCTCTCTCACAAGGACAATGAATGCAAAAAAAAATACAGATGAAATTCAAAGGGAAATGCAAATCAACTATTAAACATAATGAATTTTATTTTATTTTTTTCAGGAAAGGCTGGAAAGAAGAAGAGTTTTCCCCTGAAGTGTTAGTCCATGATCATTTACCTTTTATGTAGTTTTGAAAGATTAAGAATAAATGAACAATGTGACCAGTTTACATATGCATTTTTTAAAACATTCAGTATAGATACAAAATTGAATATAGCACTAACTTAAGACAACATAAATCTCATTCTTTTAATGTTAGCATTAAAGCAAAACTCCAATACAAAAAAAGAAAATAAAATGTTTTTCAAAGATGCAAAAATATATTGATTACTGGTTTTAACTGAGATTCCAGTTGTAGTAAAGAATTAAGAGGTCTATTCTCCCATTGTGTCAGAATCATAAGTCTCACAGACATTAGTGGTAGTTATGTATGTGTATGAACAGGAGAATGCACCCTTCTAGAGATGATATATTTTAGAATAATACCACTACTTTAAAGTAAATACTATCAAGAGCCCATTGTTCCTATTTTTGCTAGTACAACCTTAACAAATAAAAACACCCATAAAGAAAAAAGTTATTTCCAAAGTGACAATAAAAATGTACTCATCAGCTTCATTCTTATGTAACATTGGAGTATTTATTCTAAACAAGCATGGTAAGACAGCTATAAAAGCCCTTTTGAGAAATTTAAATAAAACAGATTGTGTTTATATAAACACAAACCTTCTTAAGTAAGATGATCAATGTTACAAACCAAGGAACTGATTGCAATTGCACCTATGCAGAAGTAGAGGCCCAACTACATGGATCCAATTACAGAATCAGGCCTGATGTCCCAATACTTGCTTGTGAAAGTAGCGCTGTCTGTCCCTTTTAATGGGACTTTCCATATGAGAAAGGGTTTTCAGGATCAGGCCCAAATTAGTTATTCAAATCATACTGTGAAAAAAGTAAATTGTTCAGATGGACATTTAAAGTTTTTACCCTCTTTTAGAATTACCCAAAATAAAATTACACTTTAACATCCAAATTAGCAAAAAAAAGTGTGTATATATATTGTCCATATTAAGATTAAACAATTTACAGTGAATGAGAAAATACTGTAGTTACAAATAAAATTTTGACATAATTCCTAAGAAGCAATCTAAACAGTAATCTATGAATAGTTATTTACATAGGAGCTAGAAGGGGTATTTCATTTTTAAATCAATTGATATTTTGGTCAGAGAGTTTCATAAAAGCCGATCAATACAGGTTTATTATGATCAGAAGCTGCAAGTTTTAGTAAACTTTATAACAAAAAGGTTGCATGTTGCACAATCATTAGATGAACCTAAATTATATTAAAAAAAACTAACTATAAGTCTGACCTGGTTAATCTGAATCATTTACTGTATTCCATTTTTACTTTCAATTTAATTTCATATCAACAAGACAATGGCACAAACATGCTATGAGACAAACTGCCACTTAAAGCTTTCACAAACAACAAACACAGATTAACCAAGTCTGACTGTACTTAAGCTCTATAATTAGACTGTATGTATGGTTTGTTTTCATTTCAATCCTATCCTTTAGTTAGCACATATGCAAATGTGCAAAAACAAAGGCAACACTTAATATAAATATTTACTAGAATGAACAGAACTGGCACTTAAGCAAAAACCACCCTGTCATTCATTTTAGAAGCTGTATCTTTTCTTCAAAACTTTGTCTTCTGTTTTTAGTAGTCTTCTATCTTATTAACTTGGAGGGTTACTGATCATCTGGAAATTTCACATTGGTAAAGGAAAGGAATGTCTGGTTGATGCAGTCTGAAGATAAAGAAAGAATCATACTTCAGTTCATCAGACTGATTACCTGTAAGCAACACTGATAATTGAGTTAAGATTTACAGCAGGGGGTGGGGGGAGCAGTTACTCTCCAAATCAGGATAACAGAAGAAAGCACAGGATTAAAAAAAAACAACCCTTAACTTTCAAAAATATTCTATAGTTTTTCTCTTGAAAGATTTGTGTGTATCATGACATTTTAGAGTTGTTAACACTGACAGGTAAGTAACTTTCTGTCCAGTGCAATTATTCCTTGTATTAAATCAATAAAATTCATTCATTTATGCTTGTTGGCATTTGTTTTGAGTGTATTATTTCAATTTAATATTTAAAACATTTGAACAAATATAAACTCTCTCCAGCTCTTGAAGAGCTTTTTTTCCCCACAGCCCTCACTGCGACGAGGTCAGAAGTCTGGGGACCAACCGAGCACCCATTGAAGTCAATGAGTTGACATCAGTGGGTGCTGCATAAATCCCGTCTTCCATCCCATACCAGATTTCAATCTCAGATGACAGACCAAACCATCACAGTTTCTCCTAGTTCTTCCTTAAAGCCACTGTGTTCAGATACAATGTATGCAGTTAATTTTTAGTACCCCTGAGTTTTAAAAGTTTTATGCCTGCACATATTTTATTCAACACCATAACTTATTTATTTAGCAAATAGATGCTAGAGGTTTTCATGCAGTGTTTACTGAACTTTTCCTTACTATGTAGAGGCCACTGTACTGCTCAGAAAATGAAAGATGTTATTGCTATGAAAAGAATAAAATACTGTAGTGTGGACACCACTAACTTAGGCTGATCTTTAAATGCCATATATTTCCTGTATTATTATTAAGAGTTTACCTTACTGCATAGTTTTGACAAAATGGCACAAAGTAAAAACACAGTACATTGCAATTTCATGCACTTAGATTTATTTCTTGATCAAGATCTGTAAAGCACAGCACAAGTAATTATTTTCCATATTTTATCTGTAGGTGTCTAAGTGGATGTCACCACCTTAAATAAAAGACCCATCATTTCTAGACTAAGTGTCTCAGTTTTTATTCCCCCAGACTTCCAATACTGTGTTGCTGGTTACTTCATACTGATCCTGCAGCCAATCTTGAAAAAAAAAAAGTTAAGAAAAATCATCTTTATTAAGTTAAATATAGTTTCTAAATGAAATCAAATTAAAAACCAATATCAAACACTTCAAGTTGTTCATGAAATAAGGAAAATGCTACAATAGTTACTTATGGACATGAAGATAGCGTTTAGTAATGCTAAAGGCAAAAGGAGTCTTCCTGTAAAAGATCTACCTAATGGATAAAAAGTCTACAAGATCATAAAAGTGGGCATGTGTGAAACTGATTAGTCAGCTAACTTAAGGTTATACAGAGCACAGTGTGAGATACATAATAAAAATCATGGCTCACAACTGGCTTAAAAACAGTCATGTACAGAGTCAATATGTCAATCAAATTTAATATTGAGATTGCCAGTAAGGAAGCATTGATATGACTGATGAGTCAAATCAGTTCACATTTGCTAATGACTCTATCCTGATTGGCTGTAGATTGATTATGCAAGATGAACAATTTTCACTTTAAATTTCTAAGTTTGTTTTAGTTTTAGAATCCTAGTTTCAAAAGAAAACAATAGTTTGACTTTCAAAATGTAGAGTTATAAAAAGCATCATATTTCTGAAGTACTTTCAGAAGGCATGGCACAACACAATTCTTTTTTTGCTGACCAAGATTTAATGTTCCTTGAAATAAATCTTGATTTCAGCTTTTTTGTGCTCAGCATCTACCTCTAGAGCAGTGGTTCTCAACCTATTTACCATTGTGGGCTGCATGCAATACTACCTGTATGGCCCCAGGGATGTCATGTGGGCTGTAGCTGTGTGCTGATTGGGCCGCAGGTTGAGAACCACTGCTCTAGAGACGCAAGTTTTAATATTAAATATTTACAAAAATGCTTACCTCTAATACAAGAAGAAAAATCTTGTTCTATGAGCAGCTGCCATGCTTTCAGACATGTTTCTGACTTTAAGGTAATTGACAAACCCTCGGAAGAACAGGAGGAGACCTGAAAATATTTAAAATACACATCATGAGAAGTGTTAAGGTACTTACATTATTTTAATGCAGCTAATAATCTAAGAAGTCAGTATTATTTGTATAACCCTGATCTTCCACTAATCAACTCATGAGTTGTAAGTCTCAAATTTAGTGTCTCGGCCCATTATATCTAGATATACAGATTATATAAATATGATATTCTAACATCAGGAAAGAATTTAAAATGAATTTCAGGGTTTTAGGTTACTAACCATGCAAAGTATCAACATAAAACAATTTTTTTCAAGTACACAAAGAAGGTTTGCAATAGTTTTATAGAATTGCTCTCTGTTTCTTCTTCTTTTTTTTAAATATAGCTTTTAACTCAGAACAATAAAACTGCAGCTGTGTCAGAAGACCATCTGAAATCTAAAACATAACCAGAAATATATAGATGTAGGAAAGTAAATGTACTTCCAGCCAAATAAATAAATAAAATTCTCTCGCAGGAAGATAATAAATGGCAGTAGCTGACGTTTGGACAGGTGAAGTTTTTTGGCTGGCTAAAAGAAGAGGCAGAGTGTTGACTGATTAACACAAGATTTGTTGAGCATTAGTTGCAAGTATGCTTTTTTGGTGCAAGTCATTTAGAAATTAACACACGCTTTCTCTAAATTATTAGAGCTGAAAGATGAGGGAGTTACTTATAACAGTAGGTACAAACTGGTCAGGTGGAAGTTATTTTTCAAGTTTCAATGCATAATTAGATGAACTCACTTTCATATGATGTTGATGACAATTGAGCAATTCAATGACAGACTGGACATTTTTTGACTAAAAAGACTATCAAGGAGTATAAGGCAGGTAGTATGGCCTAGGGGATAAACTATACTGGAATTCAGGAAACCCTGGCTCTATTCCCAGCTCTGCTACTCCCCTGCTGGGTGACCTTGGGCAACTCACTTGACCGCCCTGTGACATAAAAGAGGTAAGTAAACATTTTGAAATCTACTGATGAAAGTGGCTATTTAAGAGTTAGGTGGTATTAATAATTATTATTATTATTACAGTAAATATTGAAAAAAGTAGTTGTGAAAGGTACATCACACTTAATGATTCTGGTTTTAAAGCAATCTCTAACTTTTAGGCATTAAGAAGACACTAATACTACATCTGCCTATTGTGAAGTTTTTTTGTTGTTTGTTTTTTGCACTTTCTTCCATGCTGCTGGCCATTGTCAGAGACAATATAATGGACTAGATGGATTCTGGGTCTGATCTAGCACAGCAACTCCTATGTTCAAGTTGACGGTGCCCCCTTTAAAGCTAGCAAGCTTCTTTTAGAATACTGAAAAACTAATTTTACCAGCCCATGCATATGTTTCTCACTAGTATAGCTAAGCTTATATAGAGCAAGTCTACACTATAAAATTAAGTCAACCGAAGTTACGTCGACATACAGCAAGCAAAGTAATCCAATCTATTTTACACATCCACGCTATGCCTTGTGTTCGTGGTGCACATCCTCACCAGGAATGTTTATACCAATTTAACTGCTAGTGTGGGGCATTGTGGGAGGGTTTCTGAAAGGTATCAGTCGATGTAAGCAACACAGTGTCTACACTGACATTGTGTCGACACAAACTACATCAACTTAAGCGCTATGTCTCTTGCAGAGGTGGAGTTATTACGTTGGTGTTGTGGGAGAATTACATCGGTCGGAGTTACATTTAGTGTAGTAGATGCTTACAGAGTTAGGTCAACGTAAGCTGCCCTTAGGTCAACCTTAACTCTGTAGTGTAGACCAGACCATAATTAGAGATGTATGCTCATCTGAGGACTGAATATTTTACAGTTGTCTTGAAGTTTATATACCAATGGATCCCAAACTTTTGTGTTAGTCAAAACCACTACTAGCTCTGGGATTGGCACACTTTCTCCCCTCCCCTGTATACCAACAGGTTATGTCCCAATACAGTTACTGTAATTGCCCTGCTTTTGTTCATTCTCCCCTCCCCCACTATCCATGCCTAGGACTTCTGTTTCCTTCTCACTGTGATTTCTTTCCTGTGTCCCCCTGCCCCGAACTCTTGCTTTTTGTTGTGTAGAAATCACCCTACTAAAAAAATTGAACTCATTCACCCAGCCACCACCAAATGGTGCTAGGGGCTAGGGAAAGTTTTGCAGACTGTTGACTTTGAGAGTAGAGTTATGTGAATAACTTGTTTTTTGGTTCATTGGCAGTTCCAAAAACCTCTGGAAAAAATTAATTTCAGAACAACCCAAATCCAAAGTTTTCCTGAGTTTTCAGCAAATAGAAAAAAAGTTGAGGATCAAATTAAACATTTGTTTGACTTGAAATTAAATGTTTCATTTCTGGGCATTTTTAACCCTTTAAAACAAAAACAAAAAAGGAAATTTGGAAACAAAGGGCTAAATTCACAAGGGAACATTTACAAGACTGAGTAAGTAGAGATGCCCTCCACATGCCTAATAACCCAGTGTTCAGGGCATCCACCCGGGATGTGGAAGATCCAGATTGACATTCCCACGCTAGAGCAAGGATTTGAACCAAAGTCTCCCACCTCCCAGGTGAATGTCCTAACCACCAGGCTATTCTGTGGGGGTTTCTATCGCTCCCATTACAGCAGTTCTGCTTTGTATAAACGAAGTATTCATTCGAGCAGGGACTGGAACCTAGGTGTCTCCCCACCAATCCCTAAAGTGCGTACCTTGTTAACTGGACTAAAAACAATCAATCAATCATTCATTCTTATGTATTCTTTCTGGTCCAATGAACATTTAATTTTTTTCAACTAAACAATTCACCAAAATCAACATGAATTCTTGAAATATTTCAGTTGACCTGATTCTGCATTAGTTTTAGCCAAAACATTACACCCAGCTCTACCTAAGATCAGGTCATATGTTTTTGTGACTATGTTGAATGCTATAGGAACAGAGAAGTGAAGTTTAGACTGGCATTCTACTGCATGAACCTGCAACCATGAACGCAAACTGATTCCATGTCCAGCTGTGGGGGTTGTACAAGAACAGGAAGGGAGGGCAGGTAGGTGGCTTTCAAGGAGCCACAAGTGAAAGCTCTTTTTTGCACAGCATGTATATTGAGCAGCAGATCCAAGCTCAATCAACTTTATGAATTTCTCCCAGTTGGGAAACTTAGCCAGCAGTGTACTTTTTTTTAATTGTTTTTTTTTTTTTTGGGGGGGGGGGGGGAGAAAACAAAGCAACTCTTTAAAAACATCAGTATTCTTTTTTTCCAGTGTGTTGACTTTGTGCATTTGACAGTACTTTGTGAGCAGCCCGTCTGACTCTTGTGGGTAGTACACCACTCTCTCCAGACTCTAAAAAAAGAGAAGTATGCATGGGACAGGCATCTAACCATGAAAAAAAGAAAAGGCAGATGAGTGAGCCTGAGCATGTTTGATGGTGCTACTCAAAGTATTGTCCAAAAGATCCTTCTGAATATAAGCAGGACAGCAGAAAAACTTTCAGTTGTTTTTCCTTTTTAAAAAGGATTTTAGAAGAAAAGGACAGATCATGCCCTTTAAATGGTGTTCCAACCAGAAAGATTTGTTTTTTTTTTAAAAGTAGTAATAAATGAATAAAATAAAAATAAAAAAATATTTATGTCCCTTCAAGCTCACAGTATTCTTTCCCATGTTCTGTTAAGAGTCTCTACTTGACAAAAATTACAGGATCAGAATGTAGTCAATGTAACACATAGCCCAAGATATTAAAAAAGACTGTAATTTTAAAATATTCACATAAATTAATGTTTGGACTGACATAGCTATCCTTAGAAAGTGTGAATTCTGATTATTCAATATATCTAAAAGCCAGGGAGTGCCTTTCATCCCAAAAGGATTAAAAAAAATATTATAAGCATTACAAATTAAGGTCAACATTTTCAAACTTGAGAGAGTAGTTTATTAAGCTTCTTAATTTGTATCTGGCATCTAAACAAACATGGCCTGATTTTTTGTGTGTGGAGGTCGTGGGTACCCACAAGATGCTACTGAAATTAATGGGAGTTGCAGGTGCACAAAACCTCTGAAAAGCACGCTCCTTTTATATAGGTGGGCAAAGATGAGTTAAGAGTCCTTACTTTAGGAACCCACATTTAAAAATTTTGACTTAAAATTATTTTATATGTATGCAAGGAATCATTTCATCCACTGCTGAAATGCAGTCACCTCTGGCATAAAACATTAAAGCTATTTAAAGACCTGTTGCTAAGAGATTTTCAGCAATTGCAATTCCCATTGATTTCTGGCCCCAACAGCACACCACAACAGAACAAAAGCAAGTTGAGGATAAAAAGTGAAGAATACCCCTCATAGCCAACTGAAAGTGAAAGGGGAAATGTTAAGTTGCTAGAGTGTTCCAAGGAACTTCAATGATCATAAAGAGTCAATATCTGGGTTCTACATCTCGCCCAACAGCATAAGGCCCCTAACATACTGTTGCTGGGTCCCTTACATCTCAGAGGAAAGAGTGCCACCTACTGATTCAGCAACATCAAATTTTAATGCATTTCTCCAGTTAGAAAATGGCAGGAATTAAAATAAATTAATGGTATAGACTGAACTCACACATAAGGAAAAAGCTACAACGGTATTAAGTTTATACATCATAATTATTTAACTAAAGCAGAGACAAAGGAGCAAAAATTAGAAATCTATGAAAGCTTCTCAAAAGTCTGTTTAGCTTCATGCTCAAGAAAACACAGACTGAACGAAAGTACTGTGATCAAAAAGCATGACGCCTTCCCCCTTGCCTGACTGAGTAATGATTAATATAATATGCATTTCAAAGGCAAAAAAAAAAAGAGGATACTTTCATGACTCAAAGACTGATTTTGGATGGTAGCATCTGTCATATCCCTTAAAATCTTCTGAGAACTTTAATGACTGAATATGTACAAGTTACACATGTAGATATTGAAAATTAACGCCTATAGCTAACATGTTTAATTTAAGTTTATAGTTTTAACTGTGTAACTCTATACTCTTATCAGCCATGTTATTTTTGTTTTAAAACACAAGCTACGTAATCTGCATAATTACAATATTTCCAGCATAGAACTCTGAACTGAAGATCAATAGAGGAACCAGAAATTCACACAGGAATAGGATGACAATCAAGACTTTGGTGAAAGAAATGGGGAAAAAAGCACAAAACAAGATTTTTAATAGATGGAGATAAAAAACACATAGCTTTCTAGTATTTACTGTAATGTTTTGATTTTTTGAACATATACCCAACTCATCTTTAAGAAATTCTCCACCAAAATAAGATTTGTTTTGAATTATAAAACTTACCAAGTACAAGAAATATCCACCAAAGCCAGTACTGTCCATTGAAATATCCAGTAAAGTAGTCTGAGAACTAAAACAGACAAAGATTAACCACAGTAATACACAACACAAATTGCATTTAATATTTTAAATGCATCTAGGACAAAAGGAAAAACAGCGAACAAGCACATTTAAATATAAAAAAAGGCATTGGGGTAGAAAAGCAAACAAGTATTTCGAGAAGCTGTAAAATACACAAATAGCTTCAGTGTTGTCTTTTTCAACCAAAGGATTTCCAAGCTCTCTTGTGAAAAAAATATTACTCATTTGAATCATCTGACATTTTCTATTATAATGAATTACTGTCAGCTCTTTCAATGTCTGCCATCCCAAACACACTACAGCAGCCTGCTGCTTTAGATATTAACACTAAAAGCCACATTAGTTTAATCTTATCAGACGGGGATGTTCTGCTGACCCTTCAAAAGAAGAGCTTTTGACCTTCTGTACACCCCCTACTGTTAATCGCTGCCAAAAATACCAGTCCCATAAAGACCCCCAACTCATTAAAAAGTCTTTTCATTTTCAAAGTAGATGCTCCAGCATTCAGTTCCCAGCAGTGAACTGAACACAGCTAAATGAACCTTGAAGTGGCATTTCAACTGTTCTTGTTAGTGACTATGGTAGACAGTCTTGTCTTCTGTCATGTGGGAATATGAACAGGCAGCTGGAGGGCAGGGTGTGATGGTATTGGAGACCAGTATCTTTTCCTTTACCAGACGGCATGCTTCACTGATAAAAAAGGCTAATCAAATGCCTCCAGAGCTTACTTTAGATCTCTCGCTACTCCTACTTCCAACTGTAACTCTTCTCTAAAAATTATTAAAACAAAAATAATTTGTTTAGTTGTAGTTCAATAATTTTCTGTACATTTCCTGTCCTACCACTACTCAGTATGCTGTGACAATATGCACCAAGAGTTTGCCTATATAGTCATTTCCAGTACATTTTGTAAAATAGCTAATTAATGTTTAAGTCCAGACATCACTTTTACTAAAATGAAGATATGTGCTCAGATCCTCACTTGAATTAAATCAATGGAGTTCTATAGATTTAGACCAGTGAGGATTTTGTTTATGATTTTCATTAATTTTTTTTCAGAGTGAAAATAATTTTCATTCATTAAAGTTAATTACAAAAGATTTCTGTTTCTAACAGCATTCACTCACTCCAAGAAATAAACAAAAAAAATCAAGGGAAGAGTCAGAGTCAGCGTTGGAATTGGGAGTTGATAGCTGAAACCGTTATAGAAGTGTCTCAAATCCATATCTCATGGATTCCTAGGTGGTTAGCATCAGTTGCGTCAGACACACAGAATCATACAAATGCAGATTGGAAGGGACCTTAGGAGGTCACAAATCCAACCCTCTGCACTGAGGCAGGACCAAGTAAACAGACCATCCATATGCAAGAAACCCCATTGTAGGCTTATTTTGAATAATCTCAGAAGATCCTCCTAATTTCTAACAAGGATGAGATTCTGACACACACACACTCCCATCCTGGCCTTTCTACACTAGGTAAAAAGAACCAAAACGGCATAAAAGGACTCAAAGTCCCGAATCAGCCAAGAGAAAATTTCCCTGGCACAGAAAGTGAGGGAACAGCTATAGGCTGTCTTTCTCAGACGCCGCTCACAAGTACTGGAGAGGAGACATGGCTAAGATGGGTGGGACATATTAGGGAGAGGCCACAACATATAGTGCTACAGAGATTCTTGGCAACGATGCAGCATTCAAGGCAGCCAAATAAGGTTGTCATAAATTAGACAATCCTCCAGGGCTGAATTACATCAATAGCTGCTGCAGCCCCTAGAACAGCCCAGAACTAGCAGGGCACAAAAGATGGCTTAATGCCTTAGTCTCCACCTTCCTTACATTGCGCTGAAAGTTCTGTGCTGTGCCTCTAAAGAGGTGCTGCAGTTTCACAGATTCATAGAGTTTAAGCCCAGAATTGACTATTAGGTCATCTAGTCTGCCCTGCCTATCACAAAATATTAAATTGCTCCCAGTTAACCCTGCATCAAGCCTGGTAATTTGTGCTGTGCTAAAGCATATCTCAGCAGATATCTGATATCATAGAACAGTATCCAGAGCAGACATCAAGAGAAGAAGAATCTCCCATTTCCTTTGGTAGTTTGCTCCAGTGGTGAATAATCCTCACTGTTAAAAACATGCCTTTTTTCTATTTTAAATTTGTATGGCTTCAGTTTCTAGCTTCTTGTAGTAGGAAAAGGCATAACATTAAAAGGACCTTTCATCGGTATCATTTTCTCCCCATGAAGATACTTATACACTAATCAAGGCACCTCTCAATCTTCATTTTGATAAACTAAAGAGACTGAGCTCTTTAAGTCTCTCACGGTAAGGCATTTTCTCCAATCCATAAATCATTTTTTTGCAGGTCTTTTTTGCACATGTGAATTTTTCAAAATCCTTTTTTAAAATGTTAACAGAACTGGATACAGTATTCCAGTATCATTCTAGTTATTCTTGTTATCCATAGAAAATATTCAAATCTTTTTTGAATCTTGACAAATTCTTGGCTTCAACAGCAGACTATGGTAATGAGTTCCATAGTGTTTTTCTTTTCAAGTGTTTCTCTTTAATTTTAAATTTTCCAGTTTCATTTAATGCCTCCTTGTTCTTGTATTATCTCCTCTTTATTCATTATTTTATATACATCTTACCATAACTGTCTCCTCTTAGTTTATTTTCTTCTAACATAAATAATCCATTGGGGAAATCTAAAAAGACAGACATAAGCAAGCATCCTAGTGGGAAAACAAAGGTCTGCCGGTGGAGTCACTGTGTTGACAGATTTGGGGAATGTCACAGAAAACAGCACTGAGCTATTCAGAAAGGGGACAGAGCCTTAAGATGTCTTCACCTCCCAAAAGATCAAAGGAGGCCCTGACCATTTTTAAGAAGTCCCCTATTATATTCTACATAGACTCTTGTACCGATGGATTGATGGCAGATAAGAACCCAAATTTATTATGCACCTTTACGCAAAAATCCAGTAACCTTTCACAGTTGAATCCTTTTCTGGTAGAAATAGGCACGTAACAAGGTAAAACTATTACAGCAGATAAAAGGTAACAACATTCAAGAATCTACATATTAGAAGACAGTAAAAGCTGTTAAGGGAATTAAAACAATCAAGTTCACTGACAAAATGTTGCAATGTCCACATTAGTAAATATTTATTTCATTAACTTAAAATATTAGAAAATCTAATAAAAGTCAATACACCAGTTTAAACTGTATTTAAAGAAACTAGACACCAAGAATCTTTTAGTTTCATTCCATAAAGACACAGGCACAAAATATCCATCAAGAACCTTACCCGTACAATGAGAATCCATTTGATCAGCGATAGGCCAAATCCACAGATTGCACCATACCTTCCTGCTATGGTGTTAGTTATACAGAAGGATAAACAAAATCCAATCCAGTTGAAAATAAATGCCACTAAGACCAAGAGAAATAGTAGTTGTGTTAGTGACAGTTCACTCTTGTTTAGCCATAAATAAAACTAATTTACTTTAATGTACTAATAAGCAAGTATATTTATAAGATTATTGATCCCTATTACTATTTCTGATAAAAAATAGTATCCTTCAGAAATTTAAGTGTATATACACCTTAAAAAATACACTAGTTAATATCCAGCCAGCTATTTTAAACAGAGAAGGAAACCAAATAAAAGTAGATTCCCTCTTTAAAAAAGTGTTACATCCTCCACAGAACTTTGACTGGAAGCTATAGAACCACAGGAATGATCAAATAAGCACTATGAATTAGATAAATACATGAAGTGATAAATTTGTATTAGAGCTATGAAAAGCGTAGCAAGTTTAACAATAAGGAAAATGCAATTACAAACACTTGACTGATTCTATGCAGAGATTTGCCTCGTCTGGATAAAATAATTATATTTATTTTGCACTATAAATTGATAAGTGAAAAAAATCTATTGGGAGGCTGACATATTACAAAAACAGGACTCTGATCACCATGATTTGGTATCAATGAAATCTGATATCAGCACTTGGTGGTATAATACAATCTGCAATATATTATTCAGGTAAATGGAATACATTTTGATAACATCTCTTATTTTCATGGGAAGACAAACAGAAATACCACTGTGCTTAAAATTTTCACACTGCTCTCACTAACAGACCAATCTCATTCTTCATACAAGTTCTCAATGATTGGCCTTTTACATGTTTAGCAGCAGTTAGCAAGTGAGAATGATAATGTCTGTGCGGACATCAGCTTGTATGTGATGTACAAAGTGCACAAATTCTCAGTAAAATGGTCTCCAAGCCATGGGAGTAACTGGAAGCTTTTTGCCTTTTTCTTTTCTTAAAAGGAACCAGAACACTTAGAAGAGAGAAGTAGGACAAGAAAGATTAAAGAGTTCTGGAGTGGATGAGACAGTGGGAAACTGAAGAGATCAAAGGGTATTGGCTACACTGCAGTTGAAAGCATAATTTCCCAGCCTGGTATACAGATACATGCAACCTCTGCTCAAGCTTGTGTGTGAAAAAGAACAGTGCGGATGCTGCAGCATAAGCCATTTGCCTGAGTACAAACCTGCGTAGGTCCATGGGTACGTACATGGGTGGGTAGCCTGTGACACTGCCTGCACTGCAGCATCCTTGTAACTATTTTAGCATGTTAGCGCAAACAAAGGTAGTAAATGTCTGTCTACCTGGGTGGAAGGCATGACCCTATCTGCACTGCAGATATACTGCGTCTTACTTCCTGATTCATCAGCCATCTGGGAGAGACTACAGAGGCTAAGTTGGTCTGCCAGAACGCTTGCTTAGTTTAAAGTAAACGGGATCAGTAAAATCTCCTTACAAATATCTAGCTGTAAGCTTCAATGACTTATCCATACAGGGTTGATGTGAGCTATGTTTGTCCCCTCCTGATTTACTGTCTAGTACATTTATATTCCAAAGGGAGCTGTCTTTCAGTGGTCAGAATTGCTAGCCATAAATGAAATCCAGTGTAAAACAATATACTTTGCACTGTAACTTACCTGACTGGAGCTACAGTTAATGTTTGTCAGAAAAGGAACATTTCAAATGCTTGGTTTATGGATATTAGAATACACTGGAGATAATTGCACACTTTTTTCCCCTACTTTTAGTCCCCCCAACACCAATGTTCGAGATACACAGTAGCTCAAGAACCAGGAAGGGTCTGTGATCTCTGCCCACCCTTTCCATAAGGCAGGTCTTTGCACCCCCAGTCCAGGGTTAGATTAAGGTCTCCGTGCTCAGGGGTCCCTGCCTTCCCCAATACTGAGATCCCTCATGAGGCTCTTTCCTTCTCCAGTCCCCCCTTAATATTTGCGCCGCCTCCCCACAAACAGATTCAGGGGTAAAACTGACTCCTGTCCCGTAAGAGTTAAAGCAACCTCCTGCATAGGGACAACTGGCAAAGAGTACTCTCTGCCCTGAACAGGGCATTGTCACAAGGCAAAGCTGAGTTGATGAGTTGCAGGTGCTATCTTTGTTAAAGACAATCTTTTCAAGCATTTGCTGTGACATACGTTACAACTGCAAAGTTATAATTGCAGTAACTTCATTAGCAGGACAGAGTAAAAGCACATCAGGGTGACTCTGCCCCCACAAAATCTCCCAGGGCAATAAAGGGGTACAGCTAGAAGAGCAGGACTGGGCCATGTGCTGGACAGTGGGAAACAGCCGCCCATTATGCTGTGCAATGGGAGTGTCTGTTATGGGTACTGACCAGACACGTGCCAGGCCCCACTGTCAAGGGACCAGCTCTCCCCACCAGCATAACAGGCCCCATTGGCACCTCCTTGCCTGCCAGTTGCACTGCCCTCTTTGGAGCATCACACTACAGTAGTGGGCCAATGACAGTAGCTAGACAGACAAGCAAAAGTTGACAGAACAGCTACTGCTCTTCTGACGTGCTCCTTCTCACAAGGCCTTGGGTTCCAGGAATATTGCCCAGGTGTTCCTGCATTGGGTGCTCTCACTGAAAAATCAAGTAACTTTACAATACAGACCACACCTTTCAGTTAGTCCAGCTACTCTCTCACTAATGCACTTACATCCTGCTTTCTTTGTAGACTGGTGCCATTCATTTTAGCACTATATCACTTGTGCAGTCAATCTCACTAGTTTGCTGCAATTTGTACTCTGAACACAATTGTGAAACACAAAAGGTGCTTTACAAAATAAAATAAATACTTGTGACACTCACTCTTACAACTACATTGATCAAAGCCCTTTTGCTTTATTACTCATTCTTGAAAAGAATAGGTTTTTCAATGGGAGGAGTTATTGAGACAGCAAACTATTTGGTATTAAGTGCAGACTCTTGCACTCAATAGTGAACAATAATAAATAAATAGCACTTCTATAGTATAGTACAATATAGCTAGATATCAGTATATCTTGGCATTCTTAAGCATTTTTTAAAAAACTGGTCTAAAGAATTGTATAAAAATCTCTACAAGGAAAACAGTTTAACTGACAAAAAAGAAATATCAAAGTTGTGGATGTTCTACTTCAAAAATATAGAGCTTACTTCAAGCTATTACAAACTTCTGTGCACTTACTTGGGAAAACTCAAGTGAAACTTAAATATGACAAAAATTTCTTTTCTTGATATAGAACTTCCTAAACATTTTGTAGGGAAGATGACAGAAGTCCCAAGTTATTTTATCAAACATGAATCAAGGTTAAAGAATCTCCCAAGCATACCAATAAGGGAGGTAGGGAGGGGAACGGACACACATCCTTAGTTTTATTATATAAAGCACTCTTGCTATCTACTGTAGTGGAACCTATTTATCATTACATTTTGTTTACTTTATATGTAAAGTGCACACGAAGTGAAATTGAATTCAACCCAGAAATTTGTCCTGAAAGCCCTCAAGTCTTTACCAAGCTTATAACAAGGCTGTGGACACAGTTTTCAATGTACCTGATTACCATTTAAAAACTTGCAAGTTCAAAAACAAACAAACAAAACCTACCACCACCAAACTTATTTTTGCACAAAAAGCCCTATCCTGATTAGAGGCAGTGTTCAGCATATATTTCCTGACTAAGTGCAATTTTTTTTTTTAAAACCTTTGTAGTCTTCACTTCTTGACAGTTTTTATTTCTAAAAGACATTCCTCCTAGACTCCAGCTAATATGAAATTTTCAAGTAAGATATCATAAGATGGATTTCTGAAGTTCAGCAACATCTGTTGCCTTTCTTCCACTAATTCTGTAGTTTGATTTTTTAAAAAAAAGTATGTTTTTCTGGCATTACTAGTGCTATATAAAGCCCATGCTGTTTCTCACTTATGGTTTAGTTACCCTCTAGAGTTGTACCTCCCAACTGCCATGTCTTGCACAAAGAGGATTGTGCAGAGAATTAAGTTGATAGGAAAGATGGAATTACTCTTCCCTCGGCCAACCTGGGGACAGGCTGTAATGCAGCCCCTCTCTGGTCTTCTGTATAGAATACACTATCTTGCAGGCTAGGAGGCACCACTGTGTAAGCGACAAAAAGGAGTTCTAGGTTCTTCGCTCTCATTAGAAGGACTGTTCCAAAATATGATTGAAGCCTATTAGCAGAGCAGCTGTCACCGCTGCTGCTCATACTGCACTGTACCATGGAAAGATTTCAGACTCCAGGACTATCCATCCAGGATCTGCCAAACACTACCACTTCACTCAGTATTGAAACAGCTGAATATACCTTAAGAACTCTGAGTCAGCAACATATGCTGCCACATTTAAAAAAGCCTTTACAAGCCTTCTGGCACTCAAGAAAAATTATGAAGAAACGTTTTTGCCACTTCCTATTATGATCCTATTTGGGTCAAACATGGCCTTCTGTGTCCTTAAGCCTTAAGGGCTTGGGAACAGGACAACTTCACTTGGAAGAACTGCATGCAACAGAGGATGCAGAAGGTTTAAAAAAAAAAAAAAAAAAAAAGTCATAAGCCTCAAAGCGTCAGCAGTTAAAATACCACTAATATTTTCAGTGCCGAAGGAGCTCTACTCTACTCTTTCCATTCTGTTCTACTCTGATTGTTATACTGCCCCCACCACCATCTGATTCTCTTTCAGTAGTACACTAAATCACCAGACTAACATCTGATACATGTTTATTCTCTTTCTGACCCTCTTTTGGGGGAAAATTGTGGGTTTAATGTTTTGGTTTGGTACGGTTTGTTTTTTAAATTGCACAGGCTCAAATCTCAGTATCATCAAAATTGAAATGAGAGAGAAGCGTGATGGATTCTGGCAGCGAAACGGTCATTAGACTCAATGGCCCACAAGAAGCTGGAACTTGTATTTATCTATACTAACAATAAAACTCCTCTTCTGCTCTTTAGAAAGTTTGGCTGTTGATCTGAGAAACTGAAGCTCAGAAGCTCCTAAATTCATAACAAAGGCAATGCAGTTGCTCTCTAATATAGATTTTCTGAGAGAATCAAGCAACAGTAATATTTGCAAGCATTAGTGGTATGATTATCCCTCACATCTTTAAAACAGCTTTGATAACTTAACTTTGATCTATGTTGGGGGATACATTTTGAAGAAAAAAATCTAATAAAGAAAACTAAACATTAAAAAACAATTCAATGATTTGAACTGCAAAAACATTAACTACTTAAAGAACCAACAGTAATATCAAACCATTGAAATGTTAAGCTTTAAAAGAATATACACAAGCACAAGCTAAATGGCAATAACATTTCTAGAGTAGAACACAAGAAGTGAGATTAAGTGATACACAACTGCAGAACATTTATAAATATTTATATCTTTAGAGCATATTCAGGAGCTTGTATCCAGAACCCAAAGTCTACTTGGAAAATGATTTGGATTCATATTCACATGAGTATACATAATCCAAAAGTCATGATTTATAAAGAAATGCATACTGACTTGATAAAGATTGGACAGACAAATTTTACAGTAATATAGAAGTGACAGGGATACTATGACAGTTAAAACAAGGAGACAGATCAGCCACTGAAAATGAAAGGAAAAAAAAAGTAGTAAGTAAGAACTTAGTAGAAAACAGGAAAGGCCAGAGGCAGGACTTGTTTGTTTCCCCGTCCCTCATACTCTGAAGTAGTATGAATGAAGTAAGAAATTAATTAAATTAGGAAAGTGGGGTGTAGGACATGAACAGTAAGATGGGCAAGTTATTGCTTAAAGAGAAGGCAAAGGTTGTGCTAAAACGTAAATCATCACACTGGACGGAAGTTACTAATGGAGTTCCCCAAGGACCAACATGATTTAATATTTTTATTATTGTCACACAAAGTGGGAACGTCCTAATGAAAGTTGCTGATGGTACAAAGTCGGGAAGCATTGTCAATACAAAGCAGTACTGGAATATTACACAGAAAGTGGATGTGTAACCTGGAAACCTGGAGTAACAGAAATGGACTGAAATTCAATAGCATAAAGTGCAAGATCATGCACTTAGTGCCTAATAAGAATTTCTGCTACTAGCTGAGGGCTCATCAGTTGGAAGTAACAGGAGGAGATTTGGGGTACTGGTAAATCATAGGATGTCAATGAGTCACCAATGGGATGCAGCTGCAAAAGAGGCAAAATGTGATCTGGAACAGCCTTCCACTAGAAGCTGTGCAGACAAACAACGTAAATACTTTTAAGAGAAATGAACAAATTTATTAACAGGGTCATATCACTGGGTTGCTTGCAATGACGTGACATCTGGTTCAGCAGCACTAAAATCTTGTGCTTAAGGGCTTCAGCCAGTCAGCTACAGGGTAAGGAAGGGGTTCCAATCCCCACTGCCAGTATATTCTGCTTTTTTTGTTGTTTGTTTTGGTCTCCTTGCTCTGAAGGATACTGGATGAGTGCTCTGAAGTGGCATCAGTTTCCCCCATCCCACCGTCTCTGGGGCTTAACTGACTAGTTCTTGCCCACATGTTCAGGGTCCAACTGATCACTATATGCGGGACTGGCAGTGACTTTGGAAAGTTTTCACCTTCTTCTTGGAGCATGGAATTCAAATAGTTGATCCCGATCATCTGGGTATCTCTCAATTAATTCCTGCCATCGCAGGGGGCTCAGACATTGGTGCATCACGGTCCCGCCTAGTCTCTTCATTGAGCATACAATATTTTAGCCTCCTTTGGGCTGTAACACTTGGGTCTAGTTTTGTTCGTTGGGTTTAGTGAGACGGTTTAGGGTGGTTTTGGTGACCTGTGATATACAGGAGGTCAGACTAGATGATTAAGGGGTCTTCTCTCCTGGCCTTAAACTATTACTTTAGCTAAGGTCTCTGCAGCAGTTTTAAAGCCATTTTCCCCAAAAATAGTTTTTGGCTATTTATAAAACATGAAAAAAAAAAAGCTATTAATGTCTAATTGTCTACTAAACTTGCACTATTAAAAAAGGTTAAAAGAAAACTTTTTGTATTAATGTTTAAAACTAGTCTGTAAGTAGGGTAAGAACACCATTAGACTTCAAAGTAATATGCTGAAATTACCCATAAAGCAAGTGGCCCCACAGCTGACTTCAAGACATAGCTGCATGTTAATGTCCTCTGAACTTGCAGATCTCTATCCCTCACACTCCTGCAGACACGGCCTCTGTGACATTAAAGTTAAGTACAGACTGCCTGTCTTATTTGAATTTCTTGGCTTTCATTAAAGTTACACTCTCAGAATTAAACATTTTTTATTTACCTGCAACAACAAACACTGGAATCCGGTTTGTTTTTTAAAAATCAACAGCAGCATCCTTCAAGGAGCATGATGCATCACTACAATGCACATGTGCTTCATTCAACATTGAAGAGCTGAAGCAAAATTAAAGATGCCTTCCTGCATATCTGACATTTAAGGTTTTCTTTTAGACAAATTCACATGCCGATATGCCCATTGTTAATACATACAAATGTGTTATTCCAGTATTTACATCCAAGAGTTGATACTTGGCAGGTGTATCTATTAACTGTTTATATGGTTTAAATTTTTGAATGATAGATAAGTATCTATTTATTCTAAAGATAAACAGCTAGAACTTTCACTTAAAGCTCCTACAAAATTAACACCTACCCAAGTCTTTAGATTTCAAAATTAAGACTAAAAAAAATATTCCACTCTACTGCTTATTGGACACCTGATATACTAGTGCTCAATTCCAAGCTCAGGCTTATGAAATAGTAGTAGTATAATACTGAACCATCCTAAGAGTATTTTCACAAAAAAAAGATATAAAAGATATGTCAAAAATATACTAACACAGGGCAATGGGTTAAGATTGCCATTTGTATCTGCATCTTTCTTTGAAATAGTACATTAAACATTTACATTAGAGGTGGGCCATATGTTTAAGTTAAATAGTGATGCATTAACCTATGAGCCAAGGTCCAGGCTAAAAATATCAAGGGATCACATCTGGCAGTCAAAAGAGAAAAGGGATATCAGTAATTTTTCATGAAGCTGTTTCATTTTCATTTTACTCTTCTGTGTATACTCCAGTATCCTATACAAAAATCCTTGCTGTATAAAGAGACTATAAAATTACTCAGGGAGAAATGAGCACATGAAAATATATCATTACTCAGATTCCCAAATACTCCTTCTCATTATTACTGTTCTAAATAATGTAGGGGCCCAAATTAGGACAAAAAAGTCTTCCAAGCAACTTCAACAGAGTGGGAGAAATGGTGAAGAAACAGATCAGATAGGTTTCTCTTGAAAAAAAGAAAGAAAGTTACTTACCCTCCCATGACAGTTGTTCGAGAGGTGTTACACATGTCCATTCCACTGCAAGTGTGTGCATACTCCAATTCACAGTTCTCAGAAAATTCTCCCTTTAGTGGTACCAGTTGGGATGGCTCAAGCACTCTCTGGTGCCTTGTGCACAGCACTCAGGCATAATGAGTGGAGCCATCTACAACCCTCTGCCCCTCAGTTCCTCCCTAATGGAAGACTCCAATAGAAAGGGGAAGGAGGGCAGGTTATAGAATGGACATATACAACATCTCAACAAACAGTTACAAAAAGGTTAGTAACAGTTTCTTTGAGTGACTGAACATGTCCATTCCACTATAAGGAGCTGCTCACAAGCAGTTCCAACTGGAAGTGGGTTCAGAGTCTATTTTAAAGAGGGACTGGAGAACCATTTGTCCAAATTTAGCAACATTTCTAGGTCACTGAGAGGTAGTGTAGTGAAAGCCAAAACATGACATGATGACCAGGTTGCTGCTTTGTCAAAGTCCAGAATGCTGGCCAAAAAAACCATGGAGGTTGCTTGGGACCTAGCTGATTGGCCCAACGGGTAGCTGGCAGATTCATGTTAGCCAACTTGTAACTGACAAGTTCAACTGGATATCCAAGAAGAAATCCAGTGAGTGGAAACAGGACTGGCCTGCATTCTGTCCACAAATGTAATGAACAATTGAGTTGAAGACATAAAAGGTTGAGACCATTCCAGACAGAACACTAAAGCTCTTTGAACATCCAGAGTATGCAGTTTCTCTCCTCCCCCCTGCCCCGCCATATTATCATCACGGTTCTTTGGAAAGGTCATTAAGAAGATTGCTTAGTTAATGTGAAAAGTGGAGACCACTTTCATAAGAAATCTTGGTTGATGACAAAAGATACTTCTCTGCATAGAAAATCATATATGCCGGATCTCATATTAGAGTCCTCAACTCCACTACTCTCCTGGATGACACTGGCCTGGTCTACACTACACGTTTAAACCGAATTTAGCAGCGTTAAACCGATTTAACCCTGCACCCGTCCACACAATGAAGCCCTTTATATTGATATAAAGGGCTCTTTAAACGGATTTCTGTACTCCTCCCCAACGAGGGGAGTAGCGCTGAAATCGGTATTGCCGTGTTGGATCAGGGTAAGTGTGGCCGCAAATCAACGGTATTGGCCTCTGGGCCGTATCCCACAGTGCACCATTGTGACCGCTCTGGAATGCGATCTCAACTCTCATGCACTCGCCAGGTAGACAGGAAAAGCCCTGTGAACTTTTGAATTTCATTTCCCGTTTGCCCAGCGTGGAGCTCTGATCAGCACGGGTGGTGATGCAGTCCCAAATCCAAAAAGAGCTCCAGCATGGACTGTATGGGAGATACTGGATCTGATCTCTGTATGGGGAGACAAATCTGTTCTATCAGAGCTCCGTTACAGAAGACGAAATGCAAAAGCATTTGAAAAAGTCTCCAAGCTATGATACAGAGTCCACAGCACAGTGCTGTGTGACAAGCATAAGGGAAAGCCAAAGAATTAAATGGACGCTCATGGAGAGAGGGAGGGGATACTGAAGACTTGAGCTATCCCACAGTACCTGCAGTGTCCGAAAAGCATCTGAATTCTTGGCTGAGCTCCCAACGCCTGAAGGGTCAAAAAATTTTCCCGGGTGTTTCAGGGTATATGTCCTCCATTTACACCCATTCCCCCCGTCCCCCGAAAGAGAAGGGGAAAAATCGTTTCTCGCCTTTTTTCAGTGTCACACTGTGTCTACTGCATGCTGCTGGTAGACGGGGTGCTGCAGCGCTGAACACCAACATCCCATTCCTGGTGGCAGATGGTGCAGTATGACTGATATCCGTCTTCATCATCAGCCAGTGAGTGTTCCTGGCTGGCCTCGGTGAGGTTGGACGGGGGCGCCTGGGTAAAAATGGGAATGACTCCCGGTCATTCCCGGCAGATAGTACAAAACGGCTGGTAACCATCCTTATCATAGGAACTGGAGGTTGAGCTCTATCAGCCCCCACCCTTTCATGTCTAAATAAAAGATTCTGTACTGCCTGGACTACCATAGCAGCTGGAGGTTTCCTCCCCCTCATTTTATCTCACTAAAAAGAGAGTGTTTCTTATTCCTGCATTCTTTATTACTTCACCAAACAAATGGGGGGACACTGCCATGGTAGCTGTCATAAACAGATAGCTAAGGGTTAACGTCTCTTTCACCTGGAAACAAGTATCTGAAGCACCTGACCAGAGGACCAATCAGGAAACAGGATTTTTTCAACTCTGGGTGGAGGGAAGTTTGTGTGTGAGTCCTTTGTTCTGGTCGTCTGTCTGTCTCTCTCTCAGCTATGAGAAGTGATTTCTATTTCTTGCTTTCTAATCTTCTGTTTCCCAATTGCAAGTACAAAGGATCAGCTAGTGATTTATATGTTTTTTTTTTTTGTATTTGCATGTCTATAGTTGCTGGAGTGCTTTGAATTGTATTCTTTTTGAATAAGGCTGCTTATTCAATATTCTTTTAAGCAATTGACCCTGTATTTGTCACCTTAATACAGAGAGACCATTTTTATGTATTTTTCTCTCTTTATATAAAGCTTTCTTTTAAGACCTGTTGGAGTTTTTCTTTAGTGGGGAACTCTAGGGAATTGAGTCTGCAGCTCACCAGGGAATTGGTGGGAGGAAGAAGTCAGGGGGAAATCTGTGTGTGTTAGATTTACTAGCCTGACTTTGCATTCCCTCTGGGTGAAGAGGGAAGTGCTTGTGTTTCCCGGCTGGAAATGGGGGAGGGTGGAATCCCTCTGCTTAGATTCACGGAGGTTGCTTCTGTGTATCTCTCCAGGAACACCTGGAGGGGAGAAGGGAAAAAGTTTATTTCCCTTTGTTGTGAGATTCAAGGGATTTGGGTCTTGGGGTCCCCAGGGAAGGTTTTTGTGGGGACCAGAGTGCCCCAAAACACTATATATTTTTGGGTGGTGGCAGCTTTACCAGGTCCAAGCTGGTAACTAAGCTTGGAGGTTTTCATGCTAACCCCCATATTTTGGACGCTAAGTTCCAAATCTGGGACTAGGTTATGACAGTAGCCCAGGAGGGTTAGGGGATGAGGGAAGCAACAGGTGGGGCTGTTGCAGGGGCACCCCCTAGAATGGCATGTAGCTCATCATTTCTGTGGGATCTCTGGGGCTCTGACCTGGAGCAGCTGTGCTCTCTGGTTCTCTAGTACAATTGCCCCATATTCTAGGCAGGACTGACTATTTTTAGACAAAACATAAAGAAGGGAATGACCCGGGGAGTCATTCCCATTTTTGTCCATGCGCCCCAGCCAACCTCAGTGAGGCCAGCCAGGAGCACCCATGACAGTACCAAATGGTACAAAAGGACTGATAACCGTCATCTCATCGCCAATTTACAATGGCAGACGGTGCAATAGAGATGGTAACCATGTCTGCTACCCTGCAAAAGCAAATGAACGCTGCTGTGTAGCCCTGCAGTACCGCGTCCGTCAGCAGCATCCAGTACACATACGGTGACAGTGACAAGGCAAAACGGGCTCCATGGTTGCCATGCTATGGCGTCTGCCAGGGCAATCCAGAGGAAAAGGGCACAAAATGATTGTCTGCCATTGCTTTCATGGAAGGAGGATTGGGTGACAACATTTACCCAGAATCATCCGCGACACTATTTTTGCATTGGGATCTCAATGGGCGGGGCAGACTGTGGGAACTATGGGATAGCTACCCACAGTGCAACGCTCCAGAAATCGACGCTAGCCTCGGTACATGGACGCACACCTCCGAATTAATGTGCTTAGTGTGGCCGCGTGCACTCGACTTAACATAATCTGTTTTACAAAACCGGTTTATGTAAAATCGGAATAATCCCGTAGTGTAGACATACCCATTGTTAGGATATAGATATTCGAGCCTGTCTGCAAAGGCCTATACTTTAAGAATTTAGGTGTATTCTTATCACTTAGCTAGTTATAGAGGTATAAAAGAAAGAATCAAAATCATCCTGTCGAAGGTAGGGGCCTGGGCAGAGACAGATGCATTGTGGAGGTGAATGCCTGGCTGCGAAGATGGTGTCGCCAGGAGGGCTTTGGCTTCCTCGACCACGGGATGCTATTCGAGGAAGGACTGCTAGGCAGAGATGGCGTTCACCTTTCGAGGAGGGGAAAGGCCTTATTTGCGCACAGACTGGCTAACCTAGTAAGGAGGGTTTTAAACTAGGTTCGACAGGGACAGGTGAGCAAACCCCACAGGTAAGTGGGGAACAAGACCTGGGAGATGGGTTGGAAACAGGAGGGAGCATGGGCTATAATGGCAGAGAGAAAGGAGGGTCAGGGCAAAGCTGGAAGGCAAGATCAAACCAGTATCTTAGATGCCTATATACAAATGCAAGAAGTATGGGTAATAAGCAGGAAGAACTGGAAGTGCTAATAAATAAATACAACTATGACATTGTTGGCATTACTGAAACTTGGTGGGATAATACACACGACTGGAATGTTGGTGTGGACGGGTATAGTTTGCTCAGGAAGGATAGACAGGGGAAAAAGGGAGGAGGTGTTGCCTTATATATTAAAAATGTACACACTTGGACTGAGGTGGAGATGGACATAGGAGATGGAAGTGTAGAGAGTCTCTGGGTTAGGCTAAAAGGGGTAAAAAACACGGGTGATGTCGTGCTGGGAGTCTACTACAGGCCACCTAATCAGGTGGAAGAGGTGGATGAGGCTTTTTTCAAACAACTAACAAAATCATCCAAAGCCCAAGATTTGGTGGTGATGGGGGACTTCAACTATCCAGATATATGTTGGGAAAATAACACCGCAGGGCACAGACTATCCAATAAGTTCCTGGACTGCATTGCAGACAACTTTTTATTTCAGAAAGTTGAAAAAGCTACTAGGGGGGAAGCTGTTCTAGACTTGATTTTAACAAATAGGGAGGAACTCGTTGAGAATTTGAAAGTAGAAGAAAGCTTGGGTGAAAGTGATCATGAAATCAGAGTTTGCAATTCTAAGGAAGGGTAGAAGGGAGTACAGCAAAATAGAGACAATGGATTTCAGGAAGGCAGATTTTGGTAAGCTCAGAGAGCTGATAGGTAAGGTCCCAAGGGAATCAAGACTGAGGGGAAAAACAACTGAGGAGAGTTGGCAGTTTTTCAAAGGGACACTATTAAGGGCCCAAAAGCAAGCTATTCCGATGGTTAGGAAAGATAGAAAATGTGGCAACAGACCACCTTGGCTTAACCACGAGATCTTGCGTGACCTACGAAATAAAAAGGCGTCATATAAAAAATGGAAACTAGGTCAGATTACAAAGGACGAATATAGGCAAATAACACAGGAATGCAGAGGCAAGATTAGAAAGGTAAAGGCACAAAATGAGCTCAAACTAGCTATGGGAATAAAGGGAAACAAGACGACTTTTTATCAATACATTAGAAGCAAGAGGAAGACCAAGGACAGAGTAGGCCCACTGCTCAGTGAGGAGGGGGAAACAGTAACGGGAGACTTGGAAATGGCAGAGATGCTTAATGACTTCTTTGTTTCGGTCTTCACTGAGAAGTCTGAAGGAATGTCTAATATAGTGAATGCTTACGGGAGGAGGGTAGGTTTAGAAGATAAAATAAAAAAAGAGCAAGTAAAAAATCACTTTGAAAAGTTAGATGCCTGCAAGTCACCAGGGCCTGATGTAATGCATCCTAGAATACTCAAGGAGTTAATAGAGGAGGTATCTGAGCCTCTAGCTATTATCTTTGGGAAATCATGGGAGACGGGGGAGATTCCAGAAGACTGGAAAAGGGCAAATATAGTGCCCATCTATAAAAAGGGAAATAAAAACAACCCAGGAAACTACAGACCAGTTAGTTTAACTTCTGTGCCAGGGAAGATAATGGAGCAAGTAATTAAAGAAATCATCTGCAAACACTTGGAAGGTGATAAGGTGATAGGGAATAGCCAGCATGGATTTGTAAAGAACAAATCGTGTGAAACTAATCTGATAGCATTCTTTGCTAGGTAACGATCCTTGTGGATAAGGGAGAAGCGGTGGATGTGATATACCTAGACTTTAGTAAGGCATTTGATACGGTCTCGCATGATATTCTTATAGATAAACTAGGAAAGTACAATTTAGATGGGGTTACTATAAGGTGGGTGCATAACTGGCTGGATAACCGTACTCAGAGAGTAGTTATTAATGGCTCCCAATCCTGCTGGAAAGGTATAACAAGTGGGGTTCCACAGGGTTCTGTTTTGGGACCGGCTCTGTTCAATATCTTCATCAACGATTTAGATGTTGGCATAGAAAGTACGCTTATTAAGTTTGCATACGATACCAAACTGGGAGGGATTGCAACTGCTTTAGAGGACAGGGTCAAAATTCAAAATGATCTGGACAAATTGGAGAAATGGTCTGAGCTAAACCAGATGAAGTTCAATAAAGATAAATGCAAAGTGCTCCACTTAGGAAGGAACAATCAGTTTCACACATACAGAATGGGAAGAGACTGTCTAGGAAGGAGTATGGCAGAAAGATCTAGGGGTCATAGTGGACCACAAGCTTAATATGAGTCAACAGTGTGATACTGTTGCAAAAAAAGCAAACGTGATTCTGGGATGCATTAACAAGTGTGTTGTAAACAAGACACGGGAAGTCATTCTTCCTCTCTACTCTATGCTGGTTAGGCCTCAACTGGAGTATTGTGTCCAGTTCTGGGCACCGCATTTCAAGAAAGATGTGGAGAAATTGGAGAGGGTCCAGAGAAGAGCAACAAGCATGATTAAAGGTCTTGAGAACATGACCTATGAAGGAAGGCTGAAGGAATTGGGTTTGTTTAGTTTGGAAAAGAGAAGACTGAGAGGGGACATGATAGCAGTTTTCAGGTATCTAAAAGAATGTCATCAGGAGGAGGGAGAAAACTTGTTCACCTTAGCCTCCAATGATAGAACAAGCAGCAATGGGCTTAAACTGCAGCAAGGGAGATTTAGGTTGGACATTAGGAAAAAGTTCCTGTCAGGGTAGTTAAACACTGGAATAAATTGCGCAGGGAAGTTGTGGAATCTCCGTCTCTGGAGATATTTAAGAGTAGGTTAGATAAATGTCTATTAGGGACGGTCTAGACAGTATTTGGTCCTGTCATGAGGGCAGGGGACTGGACTCGATGACCTCTCGAGGTCCCTTCCAGTCCTAGAGTCTATGAGTCTGTGTAATGGCCTTCTCTTACTGTGACAGTATAAGGCCTGGTTCTTAGGCTAAGGCCTTCAGCTAAGCAGCAAAGGCCAGCCATAAACTGGGAAGTGTGTGCTCACATCCTCACATTCCAAACTAGTCACATTGAAATAAGGTGCTATTGGGCTATTAGGAATACAATCCTGTTCTGATATTCCTATCGCCTCCAGAGAAAGGGAAGAGCCTAGAACATGTAAAAGGAAACTTAGTTTGATAGCATCCTGTCTGGCAAGAACTCACCTATCAACAGCTGGAATGTGAAATCCTCATTTGTGTATTGTTCTATCACTGTAGTCTCCACTTCCCTATTGTTCATCTGTATAATCGCTGGTTCTGTGATTGTTTCTGTCTACTGTATAATTAATTTTGTTGGGTGTAAACCAATTAAGGTAGTGGGATATAATTGGTTAAATAACCATGTTACAATATGTTAGGATTGCTTAGTTAAATTTCAGTAAAATGATTGGTTATGGTATAGCTAAGCAGAGCTCAAGTTTTACTACATAGTCTGCAGTCAATCAGGAAGTAAGGGGGAAATGGGAAGAAGGACTGGGGATGGGGTTGGGGGAATTGAGATCATATTTTGCTAAAGGGGGGGAATGGGAACAAGAATAAGGACACGGGCAAGGCTCTGTGGTGTCAGACACCAAGGAAGGAAACTGGAATCATGCTTGCTGGAAGTTCACCCCAATGAACATCAAAATTGTTTGCACCTTTGGACTTCGGGTATTGTTGCTCTCTGTTCATGCGAGAAGGACCAGGGAAGTGAGAGGGTGAAGGAATAAACCCCCTAACAGACATAATGGCTATTGAAAATGTCAGCTTCATCAAAAGGTGCAACAGATAGGTCACGGAGGGGGGGAGGGGAAGGAGACAGAGGAAGAGACACCCATCAGCTTTGTTAAGACTAGATTCAGACTCCATAAAGGAATGGGGTTCTATGCCTGTGAAAATAGTCAGTCCCAACTCTTTAAAAATCTTACAGCCATTGGATTGGAAAAGAATTGTTATCAACAGGTGGATGAAATGCTGATATAACCTCTAGATGTTCACCAAGCTAACTGCCAATCCTTGATGTTTTAGAGACAGAAGATAGTCCAGCACATGCTGAATAGAAGCAAGAACCAGGCAAACCCTTTCCAGTCTGGACCAGACTGAAAATCTGTTCCATTTAGCCAGATTCTAGTTGATGATTTTCCATTATTCAACAGCACATCTTAAACTTCTCTAGTGCAGGACTTCTCTGCTAAATGTTAAAACACAAAGATTCCAGGTCATCAGATGGAGGGCCTGACAACTTGGGTGGAGGTAATGACCACAAATCTGTGAAATCAAGTCTGTGTCAAGCAGGAGTGACAATGGTGGACTGATGGGAAAGTCCAAGAGCTCTGAAAACAATGCTGATGAACCATGCCAAAATGATCAGTATAACATGGGCCTTGTCCTGCTTGACCTGGCACAGAGCTCTGTGCAGAAGGGGGGGCGAGGGGAAGAGAAGCATACGGTAGACCCTCTGACCACTGTAGTGGAAAAAATCCATTAATTAACCTGCCCAGAAGCAAAACTGATTATCTTTTCTGTTGTCTTCTTGTAAACAGATCCACTTGGGGTGTTCCAGAGCTGGAAAATGGACCTTACTACATCTGGGTGAAGGGATCATTCGTCATGATAAGCAACATGCTAAGGCAATCTGCAAGCCTACTCTGAGCCCCTGGAAGGTAGGCTGCTTTCAGAAGTATAGAGCTGGCAATGCAGACAAAACAGAATAACTTTGGGGCAAAGTAACTAGGACTGGACGTCGCACCATCCATCGGTTTACATAAAATATGACCATGGTATTGCCAGTCAGCACCAACATGTCCTTTTCGCTGATGCACAGAAGGAACGCCATGCAAACTAAATCAGATAGCTACACAAATATCAGGGAGTTGAGACAGAAAATTTGGAAGAGACCAGAAACCTTGCATCTGCAAAGATCTCAACTGAGCTTCCCATCCCACGCCTGAGACATCTGTGACTAAGGTAAAAGATAGTTGAGACAGGACAGAGGGAAATTCCTCAGACATGGGCCAGATCCATCCTCCAATCTAAGACAGATTGGATCCAATTTGGCATGTCTACGTGGTGCCTCACTGATGAGTGCACCTCAGCCAACCAGCCTTGCAGAAATCTGAAATGCAGTCTGGCGTACTGGACTATTTAAGTGCACTCTGACATGTTACTGAGTAGCCTTGAACAGTTTCTTATTGTAGTGAGCGGATGAACCTTTAAGTCTACAATAAAGCTTTGCGTTGTACGGAACCTCACCTGAGGTAGGAAAGCTTTGGCCGTTGAGTCCAGGACTGTGCCAATAAATTCCATTATCTGTACTGAAGATTGCCCTTCTATCATAGGGAGGAAACGGTGGGAAGCATCTTATAGGTCTGAGCTCCAGAAAGTTGATACGTAGGGCAAACTCCTTGGTGGACCATGTGTCCTGACAGTGTGGTCCTGTGTGATGCATCCAAAACTACTGTGAAAATGGGAGGGCGGGTGAGGAACTCCTGAGCATACCTTGTTTAGATTCTTCTTAGTTGAGAGAAATTAGCACATGGTAGAGAACAGAGAGCAGCTTGTTCAGAGTGTCTCTGTTAAGGGTATAAACTATCCTGAAAGCAGAGTAAATGTAAACAGGCACATACTGTTACAAAAGCTCATGCTGCCATGTGCCTGAGGAGCTGCAGGTATGAATTGGCAGTGACCCATGCGTTCATTTGGACTCATGCAATAAAGTGGAACAGATTCCCCACCCCCACCCCCCCACTTGAAAGATGTCCCTCAATGTCTAGACAGACCACTCGAAGTGAAAGAAGATGGGTCTGCTGAGGCAATTTGCTAGCTGGTTCTGAGTCCTGGGAAGGCAAGATTCCCCTAGATTGACAGAGTGATTGATACAGAGCTTCCACAGGCTGATTGCTTCCTGGTGGCGGGGAGGGGGCAAAGAACGCCCACAACGCCCTGCCTGTTTACGTAGAACATAGCAGTCATATTGTCCATGAGGATCGAAACAGATGTGTGTGCCAGGTGGGGTAGAAATGCCTGGCAGGCCCTGAGCTCCCCCAACATTGATGTGCAGGAAGAGCTCTTCTTGGAGTCCAAAGACCTAGAGATCTGAGGGACACCAAGTGGTCTCCTCAGCCAAGGGCTGATGTGTTGCTTACCAGAGACAAGGATAGCTAGAGTTTTGAGAAGGCTACACCTGCCCACACCATGTTGCTGTGCAGCCACCATGTTAACAACTCTAGGACCTGTACCAGAACCATGAGCACAGAGGCCAGGTGATGGCAAGAGAGGAAGTAGACTGTGGCTAGCCAAGCTTGTAGAGGTCAGAGTCTTAGTCTTGCATGTTGCACTATGTATGTGCATGACTCCACGTAACCTACAAGGCTCAGGCACTTTTGCACAATCATCCGATAACTTTGGAGAGATCTTAGCAGGGACACTATCAAGAGGAACCATTTGTCCAGAAGCAGAGCCCTTGCTTGCATCGGTTAAGTACTGCCCCCATGAACTCTATCCTTTGAACAGGAATCAGGGAGGACTGCTGGACATGTTTTTTCTTGGGCACTGGGGAAGATGATCGATGCCAGGAGACATAGGATGATGGTGGAGTGCTCCTCACTCCTTCTGGGTCCAGGGCTTGAACTGTTTGCAATTTTGGCAGTGGACTTTCTTATGAGCTTTCCCTAAGCATTTGAGGCAGATCAAGTGCAGGTAGCCCAAAGGCATAGACTTATTGTATAAAGCGCAAGGCTTGAACCCCAGTGATCGAGACAAGCCTCAGCACCAGGACAGTGGACAGCTCCACTATTTAAGAGTGGAGGAGCCCAAACTACTAAAACTATAATAACTATTTACACTAAAATTGACAGAAAATCCACTAAGAGAAGGATTGCCTAGGCAATGAGGGCGCCAGCAACCGTCATGGGCAGTAAGGAGGAACTGAAGGGGAGTAGGCTCAACAGAGCCCTTTATACAGATGCTGTGAGTGTGTAACACCAGGGGGCGCTAGAGCAGACTGAAAGGATATGTTAACTATGCTAGGGACGCGCACACATGCCTACACTGGAATGGACACATGCAAGCACTCGAAGATTATTATTTGCCACTGGCGAAGCTGTGAGGACGGTAGAGAATACAAGGGAGGAACCTATACCGATAGGGTCCTAAAAAATGGATGGAACAGCCCAATGTTATAACCTCCAAAATCCATTTGCTGGATGTAATTTGATGATTCCCAAGAAAGAGGATTGAGGGGGCAGGGATGCTCAGCATCAGATATGGATAATGGAGATGTTTGTGGTCAGAATGAAAACTTTGTAGATGAAGGCTGTTGCATCAATTCAGGTGCAATGATCAAGAACTTTCACGTCTACATTCTGGATTTTTTTGTTTTAGGTGGCTCCAGCACCATATAGTAGAGATGGGAAACTAAGCTGTCTGAAACCAAACTAAATCTCCTTGTTTACAGGCCTATATATGCCCAACAACCAAAAGATGGCCCTATACTCCTTCAACAAATGCAGGAAATCATTGTGGACTCAGATAAGTTAAGACCATCACAGAGGAGATTCTCTACAGTGTTCTGGACTTCATGTGGAAATCCTGAAGACTGCAGCCACAACACTGGACACAGAACTACAGCTGTGAAGACAGAGTGGGCTGCTGTGTCACAGAATCAAGAGAAGCTCCCACAGATGTCCTTGCAAGAAATTTTCCCTCTGTGATAAGAGCCTGAAGATGTTCCCTCTGCTCTTGAAGGAGATGTTCAATAAAGGAATTAAATTCTGAATAGTTAATGTGGTTATGGTTTGTCAAAATCGTCTGGCAATTAGCAATTTTGCATTGCAGGGTGGCAGACAACTAACTTTTGCGACCAAAGTCTTTGCACTTTTGGTCTTTATCATTTTGGACTGTGAATTCATTACTGAATTCACAACTAAGGAGCTTTAGGCAGAATGGGAAGGTAGTCTAAACCACTAGTCAAAAAGTAGTACTGTGTCTGCTCTCCCAGCTGTTCAGGGAGCCAGTAGTGGGGGGGATCTGCCACATTGTCTTGTTAGGATCTAACAAAACTTGGTTTACTGGAAGGGCTACTTGTGTTGAAGATGGTGTGTGAAGAACATCCAGCAATTTGTGTTGAGTCTCCGGTAATCCTTCTAATGGGATATGAAGAGCATCTGCTCCTCTTTGTATCAACTCCTGAAATTATTTCAAGTCATCTATGGAACAGAGAAGGCATAACAATTTCATCTTGGGAGGATGATGAAATAATAGTCTCTGGGGTTGCCTCTTTATCAGCTCTCCTTTCTTGATCCTCAACCTTCTCTTCTAGTGGTGTAGATTGTTGTTGGGGAACAGAGGGAATCGATTGAGTGCTGACATTGGCACTCCCTGCGACCCTGGAGAACTGTTGGTGATAAACAGCCCAAGGGTCCTAATAGGGCCATAGAGGAGCAACTACAGAACAGGAGAGACATCCAGGACTGACTGTACTGAAGAGGGTGCTGAGCACAGAGGTCTCCCAAGCCTACAAGTACCCCTCAATGAAGCAAATTCAGGAGAGGGTGGTCTAGGTAGGAATCTTAAGAGCCCTGAACAAAATCAGAGTCTGAAGAGTTCTCACCCACACAGTCTCATGGAGGCACAAAGGAGGAATGATGGTTTGTTTCTTCGTATGCATGGGTACTGGGGAATCAGGTAGTATTCCTTGGGGGGAGGGATAGCTCAGTAGTTTGAGCATTGGCCTGCTAAAACCAGGGTTGTGAGTTCAATCCTTGAGGGGGCCACTTAGGGATCTGGGGAAAAATCAGTACTTGGTCCTGCTAGTGAAGGCAGCAGGCTGGACACAATGACCTTTCAGGGTCCCTTCCAACTCTCTGAGATAGCTATATCTCCATATTTTTACCAGTCACATGTGAGGTACTGGAGATAGTGGAGGTTGCAGTCCTGGGGGTCTGACTGAGAGCAATAAAGGAGATAAGTTCACTGCAGATAAGAAAATCCCTGGAAAACCTGAACTCCTGCAGCACTGGGTGCAGTTGTATGGGAACCTGTTGAGCTACAGATGTGGAGGCCTCCAGCACTGAGGAAGGTATTGGAGGCACCAATGCCTGCAGCGGTACTAAAGACGCAGTCAGAGCTGCAGGAGGTGCCAATTTCTATGTGAAGGCCCTGGAATCTCTATCAGCAGAGTCATGTTTCTTTGGTGCCGAAGTCTTCAATGGGTACTGTGGAATTTAGAGGTGCTTGAGGACTTTGATCTGGAGCTCTTGGTACCAAGACTACTTGAAGCTTCTGTGGAAGCCTTTGAGGGGCATGGGGTCTTTGTTACAATGCATCTCAGAGTTATGCTCTTTGAGAAGATTCAGTACTCCTCTAGAGCAGTGGTTCCTAAACTGGGGTTGGTGAACCCCTGGGGGTTCACGAAATGTTACAGGGGATTCTCGGGGAAAAAACCCTAATGGTGGACAGAGTTGTCCCAAGGGACACCAGGGCTAGCAGCCCGGAGCCCCTGGACTTCCAAGAGCTAAGCAGATCAAAGCAAGCATATCGATCACACAGAGATTTCAACTTCAAGTCTTCTTATAAGAAATGCAAAGAGAGGTGGATATTTTTTGCTTTTTTTAAAATTAAATAGGCAGCTAGTGTTGTTCTAAAATGATTATGAAGAACAAGTTTAAGCTTTGTTGTAACAACTGTTTGCCTGGACTGTTCAAGACCTGAATGCTTGTGTAGGAGGAACTGTGAGTTGGCTTCTTAAATCCCTTCATGCTATTTCACCTCATACTCATTGATGAAACCTATGACCCTTGTATTATAATAGGCTTATTCAAAGTGATACAAGCGACGAAAGTGAGATCTTGAAAGAGTGTTGTCGTTTTCATAATGTAATAAAAATAGTCATGATAAATAATAATAAATAATACATTATGCGTAATCAGCATGTCCTAAAAACCAATTTTATATTTCCAGGATCACTGCTTTTCTAATTTATACTCAGGTAAAGGAGATAATCCCTGGAAATATTTATTTTTAGGAGGGGGTTTGCGAGACTTGACATTTTAGTGAAAGGGGTTCACGGATTGTTAAAGTTTGGGAACCATTGCTCTAGGGAGAAGTCTTTCCCATGTCATCTGTAGGTCTCCCAGAGGCTGATGGGGAACAATGGTCGCTTGCAAGCCACTGTACTGGGTGGGGTGGGGGATGTGGTCTCCAGGGCTGGATCGGACACTGGACAAAGGGAGCGTCTCATCATAAGGAGGTGAAGTTAATCTCCCTGCCCCTTCTGGAGCAGCTCTTAAAACTAAAGCAGATTTTGCACTATGAAAGCATGTGTGAATCCCTGAAGACAGGAGACAGTGCAAGGTGCCATCGCTAACCAGGAAGGACTCTCAGCAAGTGAGGCAAAGTTAGAAGCCTGGGGACTTAGGCATGCCCCCAAATAAAAACAGGTTTCTTCAAAACAGGGGATTACCCTATACTAGGGGGCATTGCGATGGGAGGCAAAAGCCTCAACCAATGGAAAAAAGACACCCCCCCAAAAAAGAACCAAGAACACACTAACTAAGAGAGAAGCTTTTATAGAAAGAAAATATTAAGAACAAGTACTGAGTATTATGCACGTTCCATCTTTGGCAAAGCATGGTTGAGAAGGAACTCAGGGCAGTTCAGCTGTCGCAGTACTAAATACCCTCAGTACAGGCCAAGAGGATGCCTGGGGTGCATGGGCAGACCAAATAAGTACTGCTGCCAAAAAATTATGATCTAAGGCACATGGGGTGCACGTGCACCTCAAGTGGAGCACCCACAGGGACACTCCTAGAACAAGAACTAGCCACTCTTCTTAAGCTCTAAGATACCAGAAACACACATTTAAGAACAATTAAGAATCTCTCCCTTGGCATCCCCACAATTTATACCATGTGCCATAAAGCCTCATTGCATGGCACTTCCTTGTTATTCATTTATACTCCTTAATCTCAGCATTTCCCTTTACAACTATGTCCAAATATTGGTAGAAAAGTGGCGTAATCTGGTCTGCTGGATTAATTTATTGTTCCAAACTACTGCCATCAACATTCTTCAACATTACTAATCCTGTAAAAGCAGCAAAGAATCCTGTGGCACCTTATAGACTAACAGACGTTTTGGAGCATGAGCTTTCGTGGGTGAATACCCACTTCCTCAGATGTCATGCATCTGAGGAAGTGGGTATTCACCCACGAAAGCTCATGCTCCAAAACGTCTGTTAGTCTATAAGGTGTCACAGGATTCTTTGCTGCTTTTACAGATCCAGACTAACACGGCTACCCTCTGATACTTGATTACTAATCCTGGCTCTCTCTCATATTTATTCATTTCTATCCTTATACTATCTGATTTTTGGATAATCTATTTGAATGTGGAATTCAACGCATAACAAGTCTATATTAAGATGTGATCCTAAAGAAGGCTCAGCTAAAGACATATATAATTTTGCTATATATCTTCGATGAAAAAAATACATTTTGTTCAATATTTTTACTTTTAATCATTTAATTTATGTCCAGACTTTCTATTCAGCTATAATGCTTCTGAAACCAAATTTTACAGCATAAAAAGATGCTACTGAACTCCCATGTCTCATTTTTTACATGAAGCATAGGCAGATCATGTCAGCAATAGCTTTTACTAAAGATGTATTTACTATTCATTCTGCTATCATTTTTATCTATATGAATCACTATTTTATTCCTACAATGTACCACTTCCAGCACATGCTGTATTTATATTTCTATGAGGAAACCTGTTTGCTTATATACAACTCTAGATTATATAGTTGGTTTTTTTGGTTGTGTTTTTTTTTGGAAATAAAGTACCAGCCCTCAGGTTTCCCCCTCCCGCCCCCATTCGTAAAATACAGTCATGGCCACTAGATGGCTTGAAAATATGACTTGCAATGCAATTTAGCGTTTTACCACTAGATGGTAGCTACAGATCATAAACTGATTCTTAACAAGAACAGGAGTACTTGTGGCACCTTAGAGACTAACAAATTTATTTTAAGGTGCCACAAGTACTCCTGTTCTTTTTGCGGATACAGACTAACATGGCTGCTACTCTGAAACCTGATTCTTAACACCAGCTTGACAGTAAAAGTTTGTCTGATTCTCTCTCAGTTGGGCTAAAACAAGTTTAGATAATGAATGATCTGTTTGCTGCTTTACACAATTAAAACTAAAAGCGGCAAATTTGGTTTTAGGGGACCTTTGGTTTAAAAAAAAATCACAATGTAATGCTGGAAACTAGTCAGTCAGTCATAGGGTCTGTCTACACCACACACTCCTTTCAGCAGTGTGTACAGCACATGCACTACACGAACCCTACCAACAGCAGTACAGATGGTAAGGCAATGCTTAGGCGAATGGAGTAAGGACACATCTGAACCCTACTCACTCAAGCAGTGTCTCCACATCAACTCCATTTTTAGCAATGTAGTTTTCTCACTGCTCAAACAGTTCTCCACTGCCGAGCCTTTCCTTGCTGCCTCTCCTTGCCAGGGCCTTTCACAGAAGCATGTAGCTACACAGTGCAGCATAAACACTACCTACTTTTCACTGTGGTGTGTACCAAAACATACCCTACACACCACTGCCAGTGATGTGCAGTGTAGACATAGCAACAGAAAATGAGTTATGTCCCTCTTAGGCAAACCACAAGAAAATGTACTGTAGGGAATATGTCAGAATTATCTAGTTTTACATACCCAGAGGAATGGGAACAATTCTCCAAGCTCTTACAGATCTCACCCTCTGGAAAGTGTGAGATTTTTATTTCCATGCTGAAGTACCTCTTTCATTATTTCACTCCATTTCTCTTTAACATAGCCACTTGCCAAACTTCAAATCATTTCCTTCTTCCCTGTTGGTGTTTAAATCCAAGCGTTGGCTCCGCAACTCCCATTGGCTGGGAGGTGGCACCCGCGGGCAGAGGCAGTTGCCTAGCCATGCCTCCACCTAGGAGCAGCAGGGACAGGTTGCCACTTACCCGACGCTGCCCAAGGTGAGCACTGCCTGGATCTGGCACCCCCTCCCACATCCAAACTCCTTCCCTCTTAGTTAACCGGAATTTTTCTCCTTACTAGCACCCCCCATTCCCCTAACATGCCAGATAACCAAGCTTTTACCATATATCTGATAGAAAATAAATGGCGCACAGCACACAGTTTCAGTGAATGTAAGTGCTAAGGCAGTGTTGGTGACAATCCAAAGATTATCTGGAGACAGTGTTTTACATTATTAAACTGATTATAATTTAAGAAGTTATATTTTACATACCTAAGTTAGTTCAACCTGAAAAAAATTAATACTATGTGGTCTGAACAACTCCCTCCGTAGCTGTTTAGTCTATAGGCCACCCATCTAAGTGTAAAACAGGTAGATTTTCAGGTAGAAGAGTAATTAATCACATTTCTGCCATCAAGATTTTTGAATTCAAGTTAGCAGTTCTGCAGCTGTTAGAACTTTATGATGTGGTCCACCGTATAATCTTGATATTCCTGAGGCTATCAACTGAGGATTTGTTCAGACTTATCTGTGGTAGGTGTAAGTTAGTTTTAACACCATTCTCAGAAGTGACTGAAAAAAAAAAACACAACATACTTGCTTTCTCTGAGTAACAGGTACAGTTTTACCTCTGTATACAAGTAAAAAGATTCCACTTGTTACAGTGTGTTCATGCAATTTACTGTGGCTATCTTTCATATTCCGCTGTTCCAGTGGAAATCTAAACTATACACCTTAAAGATCTAGGATGCAAAAATAACTTACTGAAAAATGCCAACATGAAGATGCCATCATTGCCAACTCTAAGTTGATCTGCATCACTGAAGTCATCTCGAGGTGGATATTCTTCTTCCTGAATTTATAGGTTGGAGATACTTCAGTGAAGGAAAGTTAACTTTAGGCTAAAGCACCATCTTGTAGACTTAAACTATTACATGTGTTTTTCAAAACACTCATTTGTTGACAAATCTACATAAATGAACCTCAAAAGAACAAAATACTATTAAATCTATTAAGCTACAGACAAATGAAGTTTATTGCTTTACTACGATAAAGCCCAGTTATCAATGAAACTCAAATCAACTTCCGGGAAAGAAACTGGAACACGTACATTGGAATTGATATATTCAATTTAAATTGAGCTGCAGACCATTTGAGAGAAAAAATTATGTTCAACACCTTGCAGAAAAAAAATCCATCCTCAATGTAATTCCACTGTCTTCAGTAGTTGAGTTATACCATGGATGAATTTAGCCCAATTTTATTTTAACATACCCTGTTCATGTACTCAGTGTAAACAGAAAAAAAATAATTACATATTTGGTTGGCAAGTACACTGCAGACATAATAGCTAACGTTCATTGTCACTGTTTGTGCTATTTATCCTCATGTAACAGGTAATTATTTTCTTCCAACTTGAGAGGATACCACTAAGTCGTCAAGGAATTCACATTTTGTATGTTGACTAATATTCACCATATTAGAAATATTTGACATTTTTACTAAAGTTCAAAGGATCATCACATTTTCAGAACCACAGAATTCACAGAGGTTTCTGGTTTTTGTTTTTAAGTAAAATGTCATCTTTCATCACAACATACTTTATAAACTACACACAAGGATGTTGTAGAGACATTTTAAAATAATCCCCATAGCTATGACCACCATTTTAGCTCGTTATTTGTAAACAGTTTTCATATAACTACAGTTCAATCACATTTAAATACTTTTGGTGAAGACTGGATTTTAAGTGTGTACTGGAAGCCTCAGATCCTAGCACTAGCAATAAGTTTGTATTTGTACAGGTTGTGCAACCTACAAAAATCTAAGACATTAAGATATTTTATTTATATGCAAGAGCTAGAAAGTATTTTAATTCATCTTTTTAAAGTGAGATCTTAATACAGTTTTCAGTTGTTGGGTTAGAAGAGGGGACAACTTACATAAGAACATTTTACACTTCCAAAGTAGACTGAGCAAGATAAGTTCCAGCTTTTAAGCTTCCAAATTTAAGTATTTAGAATAAGAAAAGTCAGTTTAATATAGCACACAGTGAAGTACTTAGTTTCTTAAGATGCTAAACTTGCAGGCTTACATAGTTCCAAATTCAGACATTTATATACACACACTTTTTAAAATAATTTAAGTTTAAATAAAATGATTTAAATATAAATGCACTATACCACTACACATATCCAATCAAACCTATGTAGTACACATTTTATATTAGAGCTGTGATTTTTTCTGACAAAATATTTTTCTTTTCAGGCCCTAACTACACTGCATTAGGGCTTCCTGATGTACATTTTGGAAATTCTAGCATGAACTACTGTCATGAGCACAAAATAAGCTCCTGTTACAGTGATGACTGTCATCCTGTTGGTGTCACTAAGCATAACCCTAACTAACTCGGGAGGGTGGAAGGCCACAAGGGTATGGAGCCTTCCTGGCTTTAGACCTCAGCAGACAAGAGTCCCTCCATGTTTGAACTTTAATCGACCTAAAAGGCCAGGTGTAACAGCCGTTATCAGTTGCAACAGTTCTAACTGGTCTAAAGCAGAAATGAGGCCTGTGCACCTTTAGCAGAAGGACAAGAAAACTTGCAGAAGGAAAACTTACTAACGAGCTGCCGCGGCCAAGATTACTTAATGCACCTGCGCTTACGTTATTGCTACTGGGGGAGGAGGGGGGGGGGGAGAAGAAAGAAGAAAGAGAAAAAAAAAAAAAAAACTTATAAAAAAAGGGAAAAGCCGCTTGTGTAGGGGTGCTGGATCTGAGGCATGCTAAGTCTCCCAGCACCGCTTTGAGATCTCAAATAAACTTTGCTTGCTTCTCCACCCTGGTGTGTTTATTGGCGCTAAGCACTCTGGGCACGAACCACTGCTGCTTGCCTCTGGCACCCTCTGTGCCTGCAACAATCCTAGACAATCTCACATGTGGTAGCACACTTCAAAACAAAGTATCAAAGCAAATCAAAAGCTTCACTAACATGGTGCCACCAGAGGGCACAGTTTAGAAATTTGCAACTCAACAGGTGCCTGCACCCAACAAGAGCCAATTACAAGTATTAGGTTTGGGTGCACACGCTGAGGAGTGAGTGTGCTGATGAATCTGACTGCCAATCACTCGGCATGCCATACAGTGCAGTGAGGTATAGATGGGCAGGAATGGGGCATTCAGCTGCTGCTGCACCCACCCCGTGGGCAAGAGGCAGCTAGAGACAGATCAAAGGCACAGAAAGTCCCCACCTGGCAGAGCCCAAAAGAGATGGTAGTGCTGACAGATTCTGGGTGGGTGGGAAATCCAGTTTGGGCTTCAAAATATGGCCCTAGCAGACCTCTAGCACAACTGTAAACCAGTTCTCAGGATAAGCATTACAGTTTATTTTCTGACTTCTTAAAGAAGTCAAGTCACAGACAAGGAGACACCTACAAGATAATGATTCACAAAATTCCTCAATCATGTTAAAACACTGAAATCCCTAATCCTTGTTTTGCTTTAATGATTTAAATGTCTCATCTCCATTTTCGATTTTGATAAGAGATAAGATGTATACGTAGTTTAGCATTTCTCTTGCCTACACATAAAATTGTAGGTGTCATGAAACAGTTAGAGAAATAATATATCAATTTAATTTGAGAATTATGAATTTACATGGCAAAAATGCAAAGTTGTATACTATTTTTTGGTCAGTTACAACAGTCCTCTTTAAAGTACAGAAAATATACATATTTTAAAGCCACTTCATGCAACTTTGGGCACCCAAACACTGACCCTTTCACTGTTACTTGATCTTATTCCAGGTCCAGTCTCAAATACTAAACTAGAAACAGCAATTTTCACACACTAAAATTCTTATCCACACATGTGAAATCTGTATTATCTGTTTAGAGGAATTTTAATAGAAGGTTGGAAAAGGTGTAATTAAGATTTGTACTTAAGGCTAAGAGCATAAAAGGTGAAAGCTAAAAATAATGATGCCGTTGTTTAAAAGTGGCAAGACAGGCTACCTCTTGCTGCAAATAGCATAATGGTCAGAAGAGAAAATATAAATTCCTGTAGCTTCTTAAAGATTGCTCCCCTCCCCCGCCCAAATTTTATGTTATTATTTTAGTTCATCTACATTAAGGGAAAACCAGACATAGAATACCAAACTAGCAAGATCATTTATTTGCTTATTTACTGTTTTTATCCAAAACAAAATATAAAACTTATAATTTTACAAATGAAGTAATATTTCAGAGAGTATGAACAAAAATACCTCCCGGATGCTGTTCTAACCTTTGCTTTGTATCTTCCATGACATCTAACTCTTTTTAAAGTGTGTTAAACTAACACTACATGATCTGTAGATAAGACAGCTGATTAATTCATCTGCTGTTAAAAATGAATGCCCCCTTTCCTCCTGTTATCAGGTAAGTTTTTATTACAAAAGGAAGGACAGACAACTGGGACAAATTTGCAAAAGGTGGTCAGCCTCACCCTGCAAACTATAAGTGCCCACAGCCATTTTTAAAAATTCATGGTAAAGATACCCTGGGATGCACAAAAATCACTCTGCTTTGAAAATGTTACTGGGCAAACAAGCAGCTGCAGTTTTAGCTCAGAAAATTAGGCACTTAGAGAACTTAGGCAGAACGTACCATCTCTGTATATGCCAAATATGCCTAAATGGGGAGCGTAAGCCCTAGGGGGCTGTGTGCATCTTTAGGCACCTAAATAGCTTTGAATATTTAGCCCAACTGCTGTTATGGCTTTAAAAACATGCATGTTTTGGAAGTTACATTACATAAAAGTTTACATTTAATGTGCACATTTCTCAAATTCATGTGCCAAAGTTTACTTTCTCAGTCTTTGATGGCACAAAATATAATTCTTGATTTAAATAAAAAATGTTAACGTTGCTTTAGTAATTTTTTTTTGAAAAGATGGAAAGAGAATCACATTCTTCATTATTTAACCATAGTACACCATGGTGTATCTACATAGATGGATTAAAACATTTTGAACAGCAAAAAGGATTTGCTAATATTTTTATTTACGAACATAAAGAACAGCCATACTGGGTCAGACCAAAGCTTTATCTAGCCCAGTATCCTGTCTTCCAACAATGGCCAAGATCAGGTACCCCACGGGGCATGAACAGAACAGGTAATCAAGTGATCCATTCCCTGTCGCTCATTCCCAGCTTCTGGCAAACAGAGGCTAGGGACAGCATACCTGCTCATCCTGGCCAATAGCCATTGATAGACCTATCCTCCATGAATTTATCTAGTTCTTTTTTGAACCCTGTTATAGTCTTGGCCTTCACAAGATCCTCTACAAAGAGTTCTACAGTTTGACTGTGTTGTGTGAAGTACTTCCTTTTGTTTGTTTTAAACCTGCTGCCTATTAATTCCATTTCATGACCCCTAGTTCTTGTATTATGAGAAGGAGTAAATAACACTTCCTTATTTACTTTCTCCACATCAGTCATGATTTTAAGGACCTCTATCATATCCCCCCTTAGCCATCTCTTTTCCCAAGTTGAAAGTCCCAGTTTCATAACTCTCCTCATACGCAAGCCATTCCATACCCCTCATCATTTTGCTTTCCCTTTTCTGAATCTTTTTCCAATTACAATATATCTTTCTTGAGATGGGGCAACTACACCTGCATGCAGTATTGAAGATGTGGATGTACGATGAATTTACAAAGAGGCAATATGATATTTTCTGTCTCATTATCTACCTTTTTCTTGATTGCTGTTGCACATTGAGTAGACGTTTCAGAGAACTATCCACAATGACTCCAAGATCTCTTTCTTGAGCGGTAGCAGCTAATTTAGACCCATAATTTTAATTTAACTTAGACCCATAATGTTTTCCAATGTGCATTACTTTTCATTTATCAACACTGAATTTCATCTGTCATTTTGTTGCCCAGTCACCTAGTTTTGAGAGATTCTTTTGTAGCTCTTTGCAGTTTGCCTGGGAATTAATTATCTTGAGTAGTTTTGTATCATCTGCATATTTTGCCCCCTCATTGTTTACTTCCTTTTCCAGATCATTTATGATTCTGTTGAATAGGACTGGTCCCAGTACAGACCTCTTAGGGACACCACTATTTAGCTCTCTCCATTCTAAAATCTGACTGTTTATTCCTACCCTTTGTTTCCTATGTTTTAACCAGTTATCAATCCATGAGACCTTCCTTCTTAACCTATTGAAATTAAATGATAAACTTCTGTCTAGATCCATGAACATTATAATTATAACATCTTTACATGTCTAGCTCCCACATATGAATGGAAAGCTACATACTGAAATCAAGATCTTTCCTGGGGAATCCGAGTGCAGAAATGCACACACACTGTTCTAATAATTTTAACCTATTTTGTAAAATTGAGGTCTCTTATTGTATGAATAGTGCAATTCCAGACCAAGCTGTATTAACTGTGTTATAACATTTACATAATAAATTGATAACCTTAAAAATAATGCAATTGAGCACTTTGATACTAATCTTAAATCAAGGTTATAGCTGCATGTAAAATTCAAATAATCCCAGATTATACGAGCCCTCTGGCAGCATAAGGTTTTATAATCCTCAAAATGACAGACTGAAGACACCTTTCAGGCCAGTAGTCACGCCTCCACTAATACAGGTTTGCCCTGTACAGTAACTCCTTGCTTAATGCTGTAGCTATGTTCCTGAAAAATGCGACTTTAAGCAAAGCGATGTTAAGGGAATCTAATTTCCCCATAAAAATTAATGTAAATAGGTTCCAGGGAAATTTCTCTCAGACAAAAAAGATAGATAAGAATAAGTTTTTAAACAAACAATTTAATATTGTACACAGCTTGATGACTGTGAAGCTTGGTTGAGGTGGTGAAGTAAGATGGTGGGATATTTCCCAGGCAATGCCTTAATGCTAAATGATGAACTAGAACAGCTGAGCCCTCAAGGGTTAACACATTGTTATTAATGTAGCCTCACACTCTACAAGGCAGCGCAAATGGAGGGAAAGGAGACAGCATGGCAGACAGAGACAGAGACACACACTGTGTGTGTGTGTGTGTGTGTGTGTGTGTGTGTGTGTGTGTGAGAGAGAGAGAGTGAGATGCGCATTGCCCCTTTAAGTAAGCCGACTCCACTCTAAGTACATTGCCTTTTTAAGTAGATCAGCAAGTTGAGACAGCCCCTGCTGCCAGCAGGCTCCCTCCATCCTGAGCCCTGTTGTGTCCCCTCCCTCCCCACTCTATGGAAATGTGGTAAGCGAGGGGCAGGAGCAGGGGGGGAGGACAACACCCTGACATTAACCCCTCTCCTTCCCCCTCCCCCCCACTCCCAGCAAGCAAGAGGCTCCGGGGAACAGCTCCAAGGCATAGGGCAGGAGCAACACATGGCAATGGGGGTTGGGGGAGACAGACAACTCAACTGCCAGCAACTGATAGCCTGCTGGGTGGCTGCTGCACAGGGAACTTAGAGGAGAGGGGAGCTGATGTGGGGGCTGATGGTCCACCCGGATTCTAAGCCCCCAGCAGCTAGCTCCAACAGGCTGCTCTTTCTGCAAGCAGTGGACAAAGCAGGCGGTTGCCAAACTACGTTATAAGGGAGCATTGTGCAACTTTAAACAAGCATGCTCCATAACTGATCAGCAAGATAACAACATTAACCCAGTCAACTTTAAGTGAGGAGTTACTGTACAGAAAACCTTGTTTCAGTCTTTCTTGAAAAGTAAATACCCCCTCCCACTGGTGTTTTTAATGGGGTCTCTTAATTTTTTAATCATGTGGTGACCTGAACTGAATCCCCATTATTGCTTAGTGTCCTTTAATAAAGATTTTTTTTTTAAATAGGTGGAAACTGCTACAAAACACATGTTGATTCAATAGCATTCTATAAAAATTAAAGACATGTCTCTGCTTCCCAACTGTAAACCCTTGATGCCTTTAGAGCTATAAACAAAAGCTTTAATTCACTTAATCCCTTTCATTGTATAGTTCATATAGTGGATTATGCAGCCCAAATAGGATGAACAGACAGCAAGTGTGAAAAATCAGGACAAGGGTGGGAGGTAATAAGAGCCTGTATAAGAAAAAGATCCAAAACCTGGGACTGTCCCTATAAAACCGGCACATCTGGTCACTCTAAGCTCAAAAGATTCATACAGTTTTTTGTAACTGTTACAGATCTTATGATATACTTGTGACTAGACAACTGATTCGGTTTTTAAGACCAGAACTAAAAGATTGCAACATTTAAGGAGATAAAATACATTAAGAATCTGGATAAGTATCACAAATACAATAGCATATTCTGTAAAAAGAAAAGCACTAACTTCCCAGCATCTTCAGATTTTAGTGGCACCTGTTACTGCCACTATGAGTAAGGTTCTATCATCAGCTCCATTATGAACGTTTTTCAGGGGTTTATAACTTTCTTGTAACTGAAACTTGGCATGTAGGGTCTACCCTAAGAAAAATTGGCTAGTCAATTAAAAAAGTAGAGTCTTAAGGAACCCGTTTGACAGTTTGCTGGTGCAGTTCTATATAACGCAAATGGTTTTCAGAATATTTTTTTTTAAATCGTATTTATAATCCCCTGAAAAAAAGGGTTGATGTAAATATTAGCATAATTCAAATACAGATTCTAAAATGGCACATATTTAGCATATGCAACAATTCTGAGATTTCAATGAGATAAGATAATTCTGAAGCGGGTAATAGAACCCATCATTGTTTACCAGCAGGAAAATTCACAGCAATTTCTAAACTAGATAGAACTGAACCATACCTCTGGTGGACTGAGGAATATTTCATCAAACAGACTCCTAGACTCCCTAAACTGGCCGTGCTAAGCATGTAAAACAAACATAAGACAGAAGAACTAAAGAACAGTATTAAGAAAGTCATTTATTACAGACAAACAAATCATTTAATTATTTTAAATATTCTGTTTTCACTTAAATGACTTTTTAAATGTCACTTAGTTTAGAATTTAAATGTATAATGAAAACTACGGAAGTGCGATTAGAATCTTTCAAAAGGAATTAACAAGGGGAAACTTAGGGCTCGAGAGGGTGGAATAGCACATATACTGATATTATATAAAACAGATAACACACAAAAACGCTACATGAAAAAACAGTAAGGTTGAAAAGTCAAGCACTCAAAAGTTAAGAAATACCATAATTAAGGTTGCAAGTGCATCATCATCATCATCCTTAACATGCTAAAACAGGGGTCGGCAGCCTCTGGCACATGGCTTGCCAGGGTAAGCACACTGGGGCGCCAGGCTGGTTTGTTTACCTGCTGCGCCTGCAGGTTCAGCTGATCGCGGCTTCCACTGGCCGCAGTTCGCCACTCCAGGCCAGTGGGAGCTGCGACTGGCCAAAACTGCGGACGCGGCAGCTAAACAAACTGGCCCGGCCAGCCAAGGTGCTTACTCGGGCGAGCCGCATGTCAGAGGTTGCCGACTCTTGCGCTAAAAGATCAAAAATATTGGTTTCAATTTGTCCATTTTTTTCTTTGCCAACAAAAAAAAGCAACATACCTCTCTGATTTAAGTTACCTCTTTGTTACCATCAGAAGACATTGATAATATCACAGCACTCTCTCAGGAACTGTAATTGTTAACTCAATGAATCTCCTTCCTACCCTCCCTCCAGATATGTACTAGCTATAGAGTCAAAATCTAACAGAGAATGTGGCTTTTTAAAGTGTTTAGCAAACAGCTATATTCAGCATCCAAAAGACCTCATTTGATAACAATGATTATAAAAAAAAGGTTGAAGTGTGGGCCTAAATGCTTTTTAAAACACTACTTTAGAGTACTGTACATTATTAAAATCAACTTCGTTTACAGATTCCCCCAAAAGATTTTTAGAGGTATTTCACTTACTCTTTGGGCAGTTTCTGCTGCAGCAGCTGCCATTGCTGCAGCTTTGGCTTTCTCTGCTTCATCATAAGTAGGAAGAGAGGTAGCTACGCTATATGGAGGTGGTACAGGATAAAATTCATTATGTGCTTCTGTTAAAAACAAAATGAGATTAATGCTTTGTATCCCAGAAAAATATCAACAAGAACCATAGACTACAGCAATCTTGAAGAATGCACACTAAAGTAACAGCAAGGCTGGTGACATTTAAACTGCAGAGTCATTAATTTCAGTCTCTTTGTTCTACAGCAACTTGACCTGTAAGTGTTTACAGACATTGTGAGAAGTTTTTTGAGTTTTTATTTATTTATTTATTTAATGAACAGGAAAGAGTGAATCACAAATTTAAAGATGCCTAGTGCTGCAGCTCAAAAGTAATTAGTTTACAGTTTGACCTCGATACTGCAAAAGGGCGAAGAGTTTTGGAACTAAGATTACATTCTGCTGAAAAGCAAATGCAAGTGTTCCAGTCATATGCAAATTATTGTATCTGATGGTGGAAGAAGGGTGCAAAGAAACATCCTGAAAGAAGAGTTTCAGCTTCTTAGTGTTGAAAAAGAAAAAGAAAACGAAAAAAAAAAAAATTAACTGAGGCCTATCCTGGTCATGTTACATCTTATCAACTGCGGAGTCCTGCTGCAAACTGCAGCTGGTCTACCAAGGCAGGACAATTGCTTATTCTTGGAATGGCTCAATTTTGCTAAGTTAGTATGTAAAGTATTGCTTTTAAAAAAGTAATATGAACACATTTTGTTTTATGACATTTTGCTTATATACCAAAGTGTACAAAATATTAATACATTACAAAATTAAGCAATATTAATAAGTGTCTAGTAGTTGGCTCCCCTTTATACCCCGGCATCAGCATATAACAGGATTCTGCAGCTGATTAAATGATGCCAGCAAAGGTGCCTCTCTTGCAAATACTTCATGTGTGGTGTTACAAAGTTCCTCCTCTTACCTTGGTGGGTCCTGCGCTTATTGGCAGATCTGCTTGCCTCATAGATTCACCCCGAGGGTTGGGAAAACAGCCCAGAAACCTTTCCCTCTGGTAGAGGCCACAGTCCAGGTCAATTCCTCCTGTGTTTGATCAGGAGTTGGGTGGAACTCGGGCCCGCCCTCTACTCTGGGTTCCAGCCAGGGCCCTGTGGACTGCAGCTGTCTAGAGTGCCTCCTGGTACAGCTGTGCGACAACTACAACTCCCTGGGCTACTTTCCCATGGCATCCTCCCAACACCTTCTCTGTCTTCACCACCAGACCTTCCTCCTGATGTCTGATTACGCATGTACTTCTCAGTCCTCCAGCAGTAGGCCTACTCACTCTCAGCTTCTTTCTCGCCTCTTGCTGCCAGTTCCTCGCATGCACTTCCTCTCCTCTGGCTCCCTAGCTCCTTTTGGCCTGACTGGAGCAAGCCCTTTTATAGCATCAGAGAGGCCTTAGAGTCAGGTGCTTAACAGCCTCACCTGACTTAGGTTAACTGGAATCAGGTGTTCTCATTAGCCTGGAGCAGCCACTGCTCTGGTCACTCAGGGAACAGAAAACTGCTTATCCAATGGCCAGTATATCTTCCTTCTACTGCTCTGCTGTTCCCAACTGGCCTGGGTCTATCACAGTGGACATTTATTCATGGTATTCACATGGGAAGCCTATGCATTGTGGCCCTGATACTGCAAACCTGGTGACTATTCTGAATAAGAGCCAAAGAATGACTGTGGAGTTAAAGTACACAGAACTTAAAAAAAAACAAAAAAAACAAACTAAAGGATATCTTGAGCTAATAATACGTTACTTGCAGAGTCTGGTAATTTGGGCAATTAGCAAAACTCCAAAAATTGCCTGGGTTTTGGTTTAAAACACCGAAAAAGAGAAACATCTGTGGGTCACCTTTAATCAGGTAATAGTAATCATGAAGAAAAAAAAAATAGATGACATCATATGCCCCCAAATCAGTAGCTGCCTCATGATATCTGTACCTCTCAAGCAGTAATACTACCCAGAGCTGTTATATAATGAAGGAAAGATACCTGAGGTTGCAGCTGCTTCTACAGCAATACTACAATAAGGTGGAGGAGAAACATCTGCTTCAGATAAAGCTGCTGGTTGAAAATTTTGTGCAGTCTCTGTAGAAGTGGATGGCTCCTCAATAGTTGACTCTGCAGGATCATCTTCATTGTGAAGCTTAAAAAACCAAGACAAACATTTCAAAAAACACATTCAGGGAATTCTTTATATACAATTCAAATGTTGACATTAACCCCTTCAGATGTTACCAAAGAATAGAAATTTAGCACTACTTTTAGGTTATTGGAATAATTTAAAACTTCTGCTAATAAATTCAGGGACTAAGCATACCCAACAGTTAAAATTTAATAGACACTAGAGACTTATCAAAGTACTTCTAACAGCAACCTTTCTTAAGCAGTCACTTCAGAAGTACCTCCAGGTGTCCAGTACAATTCCATTCTATTTTAAAACCTCCTCTGCTATCAAACTGATTCTGATGCTTAAAATGGGTTTCACTGAAACGCAAAGTGTTTTTTAAAAAAAGTATTGAAGATCCTAAACCATTAATGAATACATGGTATGTATGTGTAGATGAACAAAATGAATCCATTTAAAAACACAACAGATGAACATTTCTTACCCTTTCACTGTATTAATCCAAAGGCAGGTAATACACCCTATTCTGTTTATAGAATTATCTGAGATTTGTACCTATGCATATTCTGTTTTATGGTCTTCTCAATTCAAAATTCTGAGACAGTCTATATTCTTATTAAAACCTCTGCCTCTGCCAAGAATCTCTTTCCCACATACACCGCTACCTCAATATAACGCCACCCGATAGAACACGAATTTGGATATAATGCGGTAAAGCAGTGCTCTGGGGGGGAATGGGGGGAGGGGGCAGGGCTGTGCACTCCCGTGGATCAAAGCAAGTTCAATATAACACAGTTTCACCTATAATACATTAAGATTTTTTGGCTCCCAAGAACTGCACTATATCGAGGTAGAGGTGTACTTTTATAATAATCAGTTACAATATAGCAGGATTTATTTTTTTAAACTTTGTGTTTTAGAGATATTTTACAGTCAAGCATAAAAGTAAACATGAACTATAGGAGAAGAATTTGGGTAGGCAAGCATACTGATTTAAAAGAAAAACAAAACAAAACCTTATTTGGCTATGATGCTGCACTGACACCCTAAAGTACATAAAATCCTTATGGTTATTTGAGCCAAAACAAATATCCTTCAGAAAATGAAAATCCAGTCTAACAAGTTCAACAGAAAGGAGCACAAGCCATGGCAGGTAGAAAGTACTGGTATTAGGAAGGCTAAAAGATTTGAAGATCAAAAAGCTAAGAAGATAAAACATATGAAATTAAGCATATGAAGACTAGTGGTTTCTTTGGATTAACAGAATTAAGGAACATAAAGACATTACAGAAAAGATAAGTTATTTCTTTACATCAACCTTCATTATAAGAGATATTGGTGAGATACTGATCTCAGTCTTACTTTGAATAAAAAGATGAAGTGCTATTGGAGATTGCTAAGTCAAAAGAGGAGGTTGTTGAATAAATTTGGTAAGGGATAACAATGTCCCCAAACAGATGGCAAACATTTGGAGGAACTTTAAAGATCACCTAAAATGCCAGAGAGGACTGAAAAGTTGTAAATATTGTCCCAGAGCCTCTCTTTTTTAAAAAGGTACTAGGAGATACTGTGGGAATTACAGACCAATAAACTTAGTTCCATTGCAGATACATGGTTTGAAAAGACAGTTACCAAGTAATTATAAAACACTTTGAGAATAAGGATAAGACAGCATAGTTTCTGTAAAGGAAACAGTTTCTCTTAATATATTAGAAATCTTAAATGTTTCACAAAATGCACTGTATTTTATCTATTATTTGGACTTTCAAAAAAAGTCTTGGTCAAGAATCCCTCAAGTTGTTATTCAAGGAACTAAGTATGCATCAGAGGAGAGGTAAAAATACCATCAGGAATCAGGAAGTGGGTAAAACAGAAAATCTGTAGGAATAAATGATGAACTTTCATTATGACAAAGGGTTAATACTGGGGTACGACAAGGATATATTCTAGGACCTGTAGTATCCTATTACTGATCCAGACAAGTGGATGAATGAACATTAACGTGAAAAATATACAGATGACAAAACTTTTTTGTTTACTGAAGACTAGAGACAACTCTGCGGAACTTCAGAATGACCTAACAATTTAGGTATATGGGTAGCGAACAAAGACACAATTTGAACATGACTATCAAGGCAAAGTGGAACAAAAAACAGATTGCACTAATGCAAACTACTAGGTTCTGAATTAACTATAAAGCTCTTCAGAAGAAACATTTGGGGTTTTATTGGAGACAGCTCAAGTGTTGGAATGAGGAACACAGTATGTTTTATAGAAGCTGATGGTACACCTTCATTTGGAATATTATCTGCAGTTCTGGCTACCCTATCTCAAAAAAAGAAGAAAAAAACAGAAGAGGTCCAAAAGAAAGGTGACAAAGGAAGAGACAAGGAAAAACTCCCATATGAAGAGACTGAAAAGACTGCAGCTGTTTAGTGTAACGAGGAGGCATAACAGAGGTATACAAAATCATTCTTTGATCACTCAACACTGTTACCTTCTCTTGTATTACAAAAGCAAGAGGTCATTCTATGAAACTGAAAACCACGTAAATAAGCAATGACTATGGAACTCATTGCCACAAGATATGATGGAGGCCAGAGCTTAGTATGATCAAAAAGATCAGCCAATTATGCTAGACAGAAAAATCACAAGGAATATAACCACCCCCACCCCCATGTTCCAAGACATGAACCAATCATTAACTGATGACTATTAGGAAGAAGTCTAAGTCTACAGGTTTTTCCATGATCCTTCACCACAGGATTTCTTGGGCCTTCTCTGAAGCACCTGATGCTATCATTGGCAGAGACAGTATTCTCCTGGACTAAATGATCAGGTATCGTATACCAATTCCTCTCTTTCAGCTACATCACCACATTGATAAGCTGATATTTAATAGTAACATTTTCAAAAAAATACATCAGGATACTGCTTTAAAACATTCCATTAAGAGAAAACAGATTCTTTATTTTTGCCGTTGTAACAAGTGAATTGCTGCCAAGCAGTTATGAAGACTGTGTGCTAACCATTGTGTGTCAAGGAGTCTCCTATGACTAATTGAACAACTTGAGGAACAAACTCTCAGTTACCAGATTTTTTTTTCATGCATTTTAAATACAGGTTTTGAACAGCAATATATTCTCCTCTTTTCATGTCTATAATTTTCTGTTAGTTAAAGGCAGCAGATAATAGAATATCTTTGTTTTCCTAACCTTAATTCAGTTTGCCATCTCTAGCACAAATCAATTTGCTTGACAGCAGTTAACTGACATTCTATGGCAGGTCACATACTTATCAAGATATCTTGCTGACTGTACTAAGCTTTACTGTTAAACAGAGTATGCCTCTATCAGCAGGTTTAGATTCCCCTTGAATTGTTCATGCATGACTATATGATGCCTGATTTCCTATTCCCCTTTCAAAGCTGCCACACGCTGCCGGCTCAGGAGGCATCAAGGTCACATTGCATGAACTAATTCTTTAGATTTCTAAACGGATCTTGAGTTAGGTATACAGTCCAAATCATCCATTTCTATCACACACAATTTTTACATACAAATATTTTTTTCTGAATAACTGTAAGAATTTGTACCTCAGACAACTTTAAATTATCAGCCATACTTAATTCCAGGACAGGCGGTTTTCAGTAGCAGAATCTGCAATTCGTTCAGTTCTTTTTGACCTTTTAGAATGAAAGGCACTATATAAAATGCATGATCAGACTATTACCTGTGATTTTCACACTTCACTTCTGATTACCATAGGGTGACCAGACATCCCCATCAACTCAGGACTGTCTCGATCTTTATGCGTTTGTCCTATGTCCCATCTCCATGTGTCCTGGATATTTTCTTCCTCTCATCCGGTCACCCTAGATTACCATAACCATGTGTCTTTAAAAAAAAGACAACACTGCATCGCCTTCTATAGTTTATTCCCTAACTGAAATACTCTATTTGTGACACATCATTTCCATAGCAACCAGATGTGATGTCAAATGATGTATGACTTCAAATAGAACATTAAACTCACAATATGGCATCTGCTTACTCCTGCAAAAGTCTTTGGAGTGGGGTGGGGGGGTGTGAAGGAAGAAGAAGAAATGGCTGCAGGTGGCCTGCTCCCCCCACCCCATTATATTTCTAAATCTAAATTTTTAGACCAAAAATCTATATCGTATACTCTGTCTATACCTTTCATTTTACCTTCAGAAGGTTGTGTGTGTTTTGCATAAATCTCATTACTTGCGTAAGTTGAGTCTGCCTCTCCTCTGTTGTAATGCTGACTGACTGCTGAAAGAACAACAACGAAGTTGAATAAGGATCTCATTCACACATGTCGAATTCTCAGCTTGTTGAGAGAGTGATGACATTTTGCTGATCTCTTTAAGCACAGTTACCCCATAACAGCCAAAGATGCCAAGTAACTATACAGGAGAATTGGACATATCCTGTAACACATTCGGCCCAGTTTATCCCTGTTACTTCACAAGCGCTGACAGTTAATACAGAGATGAATTTCGTTATCGACATTTATTGGTTTCCAGTCTCTTAACATATTTTTGCTATCTTCATAACTAATCATGCAGCCATACAGGATGTGGTTGTCACTTGTCAACCCTTTCCTCAAACTATCTGTTTCTATGTGATTTCAAACATTTTGCTGTTGTCATAATGTAATATTGTATTTTACCACCTTTGCTCATCTCATGGAGTAGTGGCTTAAAACTGGACTGGCCAACTCTTGGAGCATTTGGGCCACAATGAGCTACTAAATACAAACAATCAAAAATATGATACGGATAATGAGAATATCTTGTTACGCTCGATAAATTTTATCTTAAGGGATAAATACTATGCCATATAACAGTACCAACGACCTTTACATAGGAAATGCTTTATAAGAAATAATTCTCTTTCATGACAGTCACCACAAAACAGTCTTTCCTAGAGTCTTTTGGGACTCTTCGGTCTAGCAGACAAAGGTTTAATAAGATCTAATGGCTGGAAGTTGAAACTACATAAATTGAGACTAGAAATAAGGTGTACATTTTTAACAGTGAGAATAGTTAATCACAAATCATTTACTGATCCTCCATCACTGGCAACTTTTAAGTAAAGAATGGATTTGTTTTCAAGAGACATTTTAGTTCAAATAGGAAGTAATTCAGGGAGTTCTATGGCCTGTGTTATACAAGAGGTTAGAGCAGATAATCATAATTATCCCTTCTGATCTTGAAATCTATGAAGCTCCACAGCAACAGCTGCCAACATCAACCAGACCAGCAACTACAGCATTGGGTTCACCTGTCCTGCCTTCTTCCTTGTGGACTCCCACGAGACCTTGACTGGGACCTAGATTCCTAATTGCCATCAAGCACTGCCTCCTTTTACTATGGTATCACCCAGCACAGGACAAACCTTCAGCTTCATGGTTTCAAGCACTATGGGTAACATCTAAACAAAAACTGGGATGGACTTCCCAGCCTGGGCGGGCAGACAGATGCACTCAAGCCAGTGTGCTAAAAATAGCAGCGTGGTCACAGCAGCAGCAGCTAACTACATACCCAAGACATTAGGGGAGTTTGTACCCTGATGGCTCGCTTGCGCTGCCACTTGTACTGCTATGGCCACAACGCTGTTTTCAGCATACCGGCTGGAGCACAGCTAGCATATCTGTCTACCCATGATGGGAAAAACCCTTCCAGCTGCAGTGTAGACTATCCCTAAGTGATGGGAGTTAGGAAGAAATCTCCACTCTCAATAGTTTATTTCCTAACTGTCCAATGCGCTTCCTTCTAAAACATCTAGCACTGTCTGTTCGAGACCCCCAGTCTGTTCTACTATGGCAAATTCTCTTTGGTAACAGAACAACTATGAGAATATAGAACAATCCAGTATTCAGGGATGTTAGTCCTGGACCTTTCCAAACCATTAATACTCTACTAATACACTAATCAAAGATCTTCTATAGCTAAAGCATTTCAACAAGTAAACCAAAGCACATCGGGTCCTGCCAAGCTGGCGCATTCACTGCTTTGTGCATATGTATCATGCAACAAAGCAATTACTAAATAAAAAGTTTCAAAGCATATTAAGACGTGTAAAATTGATATATAATCTTTTGGTTCTGGGAGCGGAACTACCACCTTCAAATGGTTGATGTAAGTTTTCCCCTGATCCGCTCCCCCATTATTCTACAAGTATTTGCCATTACATATATCTGGATTTGATATGCCTGTGCTGACAGTTTGGTTTTTTTGTTTTTAGATACTGCTCTGACAGAGGGTATCAGTAGTAGCCAGTACCATTATACCACCATAGGTGCAATGTCTACACAAGCAAGGAAACAGGACAGAAAGCCAGGGCTGGTATTCTACAGCTGTGTAGAAATACCAAATGTGTCAGCTAAGTAAGTATTAGGTGCCATGGAAACTTATCTGTAGAGACTTCAAAGGGTATTTGGCTGAATATAGTTGAAAGTGTGTTGTAACAAAAGATTTCTGCTGAAATTAGACTTCCATTAAGTAAATTTCACACCAACAGGTGTGATACGCTGTCCTAAAAATCCACGCGGTGTATTAGCACTTAGGGAGAGAGACCATGAAAATAAATTTCAGACATACTCAAATAAGGAGACTCATAGACTCATAGGTCAGAAGGGACCAATCTGATCATCTAGTCTGACCTCCTGCACAAGGCAGGCCACAGAACCCCACCCATCCAATTTTATACAACCCCTATCCCAGGACCGAGTTATTGAAATCCTCAAAAATGGTTTGAAGACCTCAAGCTGCAGAGACACCACCAGCAAGCGACCCGTGCCCCACGCTGCAGGGGAAGGCGAAAAACCTCCAGGGCACCTGCCAATCCGCCCTGGAGGAAAATTCCTTCCCGACCCCAAATATGGCGATCAGCTAAACCTTGAGCATGTGGGCAAGAGTCACCAGCCAGCACCCAAGAAGGAATTCTCCGCAGCAACTCAGTACCCATCGCATGCAACATCTCCCCGCAGACCATTGAGCAGACCTGTCTGGTGGTAATTCAAGATCAATTGCCCAAATTAACGATCCTATCATAACATCCCCTCCATATACTTATCAAGCTTTGTCTTAAAGCCAGGAAAGTCTTTTGCCCCTACTACTTCCCTCGGAAGGCTATTCCAGAACTTCACTCCCCTAATGGTCAGAAACCTTCGTCTAATTTCAAGTCTAAACTTCCTAATATCCAGTTTATACCCATTCGTCCTCGTGGCTACATTAGTACTAAACTTAAATAATTCCTCTCCCTCCCTAACGTTAACCCCCTTGATATATTTATATAGGGCGAGCATATCCCCCCTCAGCCTTCTTTTGGCCAGGCTAAACAAGCCAAGCTCTTTGAGTCTCCTTTCATAAGGCAGTTTTTCCATTCCTCGGATCCTCCTCGTAGCCCCGTCTCTGAACCTGTTCCAGTTGGAATTCATCCTTCTTGAACATGGGACACCAGAACTGCACACAGTATTCCAGATGGGGGTCTCACCAACGCCGTATACAACGGTACTAACACCTCCTTATCCTTGCAGGAAATACCCCGCCTGATGCATCCCAAAATCGCATTTGCTTTTTTAACAGCCGTATCACATTGGCGACTCATAGTCATCCTGCTATCAACCAGTACCCCAAGGTCCTTCTCTTCCTCCGTCGCTTCCAACTGATGCGCCCCCAACGTATATCCAAAATTCTTATTATTAATTCCTAAATGCATGACCTTGCACTTTTCACTATTGTATTTCATCCTATTTCTATTACTCCAGTTTACAAGGTGGTTCAGATCTTCTTGAATAGTATCCCTGTCCTTCTCCGTGTTAGCAATACCCCCCAGCTTCGTGTCATCCGCGAACTTTATTAGCACATTCCCGCTCTTTGTGCCAAGGTCAGTAATAAAAAGGTTAAATAAGATCGGTCCCAAAACCGATCCTTGAGGGACTCCACTGGTGACCTCCTAACGTCTGTGTGTCTAATTAAATTTTTATCTGGCTTTATTCATCAATAAAAAGGGGAGGGGAGAGAAAGTCAATATTTAGACGTAAACATCATGTATACATTCTTTTCTTAAGGTTACTGACCCCTCCTCATAAATACTTTTGCATATCAACATTCAAAATTGATTTTTAGAAAACAAATATTTCTAGTCTGAATGACATGGGCAAATATATTTAGTTACCATTATTTTTTCCTCTTTTCTAACTGTTCATTTTCTTCTCCTTCACTTTACTCAGAATGTCTCTTCTCTTGCCATTATAGTTAGTCAATGTTAACTACGGATTGACCAAAATTCCAATTTTCAAGTATCAAACATATCAATATGTTGCTGGATATCTAGCAAGGAATTATATAAAATTGTCAAACCAATAACTATTATTTATTGCAAATTCATTCCTGAGACCATATAATCAATAAATCTGTCAGAGTCAAATAGTAAGACACTATTTTTAATCATTTATATTAAAAAACGCTGTTTGTGCTGAAACGTCTCATATTTTAATCTGTCTGAAGAAATATTTCTGGAAAATTTGTGCAGTTATGCTGCAATTAAAAAAGTCTCAAGTTAAAACAAGCTTGCTTTAAAAAAAATAAAAAGGCATTTTATGTTTTCTAGTTAACACAAAATTCATCACCTACTTGGAACTCAATGAGGGCATATGCCTTTGACAGGCAGAAAATCTGGATAAAATTAAGACAAATAATTATAAATACCAACTCATTTTAGATGCAGGAGTTCCACATTAAGAAAATAATTATGTTTGCTAATAAGCATCTCTATGGTGCTGGGGTTCAAAGTTTCTCTTAGGCTACTACAAGTAAGCTTTTGTAAAATCAAGTATCTTGGGAGGGGGGCACAAGACTTTTGTAAAATCCGGGGGATATGGTAGCTTAAGACTGGGGAACACACACATACCGTGGACTAAAGACCATTTAGAAAGAACTGGAGTCCGCAAGAGACAGGGTTTATCTGTACGGGCTTCATTGGTAGCAAACTTTATAGTTAAAATACTGAGTTCCAGGGTCTATTTCAGAAGACTTATTTTTCCCTCATCCAGATTAATTTGCGCTGAAGTTTTCAGTGTCTCATCTCAGACAAAAAAATGAAATATTTATGAAGTTTCAGCAAAATTCCCAGAGATGGTGGGAAAAAAAATACACAGGAGACTTTTTTCCACGTCATCTACATGACCTTTTGCTTAAGACAATGAGGGATGATCTCAAATATGAAATTTGATTTATTTCATATTCCTCACATAGGATGGAGAAAGAATCCAAGTTCGATTAAGGTTGGTTCATTATTTTAAAATTTCACACACACTTTAAAATGTGTAAGTCTGTACATGTGCATTACAGCCTTTTCCATGCCTTTGGAGCAGGAACCTGAAATTGAGTCCTCCACTTCCCAAATGACAGCCTTAAGCAGTGGGCTACTTTGGAGTGGCTCAAATGCTCAAAAAATTTCATCAGAATGGAAACAAATGAAAAAACTTCAAAGTTTTTCACAACAACAGAATGTGTGTGTTTCCAGCTAGCCCAATTTAGAACCTATTCAGGATTTCCCATAGTTTGTATGTATTATCAGGATCTGAAAATTTACCTGACTCTCCTAGTGAGCCCAAAAACGGTGCCTACTGGCCAGAATGAAAAATATCTAAGCAGTCAAGACCCTTGCAATTTAAAGGAAAAAAATTGTGCACAATTTCTTCAGGGGTTTTCAAACTGGGCATTGAGACCCCTCAGAGGGTTGTGAGGTTATTATATAAGGGGGTTGCGAGCTGTCAGCCTACACCCCAAATCCCGCTTTGCTTCCAGCATTTATAATGGTCTTAGATATATTAAGAAGTGTTTTTAATTTATTAGGGGGTTTGCACTCAGAGGCTTGCTATGTGAAAGGGGTCACCAGTAAAAAAATTTGATAACCACTGCTGCATACTGTATTTAATACGAACTGTCAATCTTTTTATTTAGTAACTTAAAAGTATAACTTACTACATTTCTCATTTTTGTTATCCCTTCTCTTCCACCTGTCCCGTCACATGCGTTCACACTCATCTACTCAAACATATGTATTGAATGTTTTACCACACTCCAAACAACCTGAAGACTAAACCTGCTAGTCTGTGAGAAATACAAAATATTGGGATCTTTAGTCTCCAGCATCAGTCCCCACATAAGAAGCCAACTCCCCTCCCCTCTGAAGTTCCTTCTAAGTTGCACAGCCATGCAGCAAGCCATCAAGTGCCATGCAGATGCACCTCTCCCCCAGCCCCGGGCTGCTGTGTGAGAGAGGGTAGGGGAAGTCCTCTCTTCCCGCCGCAGCCCCTGGGGCAGCCTGCACCCCAAACTCCTCATCTTTGGCCCTACCCCAGAGCCTGCACCCTCACCCCGAAGCCTGCACCCCCAGCCAGAGCCCTCCTCTCCCCATACTCCAACCGCCAGCACTAGCCCTGAGCCCCCTCCCACACACCCAAACTGCTGCTGCTGCCCAGCACCTGTCCAGCTCAGGCAGCCCCCCTGAGGTAGCACCGGCTGCTGCAGAAGTCATGGAAAGTCACAGAATCTGTGACTTCCATGACAGACACACAGCCTTAGACATTTGTAAACAATTCCGCCTTATGCTCTTCAGTGGATCATCTTTGCTGCCTGAAGGTTGGGTTCCCTGAGCAGAACTTCCTGCTACTCCCAACTCCAGCTTACAGCTACCATTTGTGCTCATATATAATGGTGGTTCGCAACCTATTTACCATTGCAGGCTGCATATACAGCTCTCTCTGGGTTACATGGGCGGCATCCACACAATATATATATACTACCTGTATGCCAAGGAGGTGATGTGAGCCGCAGCTGTGTGCTGATTGAGCTTCAAGTGGCCCGCGGGCTGCAGGTTGAGAACCAGTGATATATAAGAACACCTCATACATGCATGCACACAGCTCAACTTTTTGCTAATCTTTGCATGCCCAAACTAACGCAGAGGAGGAACTGTTTTTATAAAATGGTCTGTAGATGTTTCTGTATATACCAGGGGTCGGCAACCTTTCAGAAGTGGTGTGCCAAGTCTTCACTTATTCACTCCAATTTAAGGTTTCACGTGCCGGTAATACATTTTAAGAAGGTCTCTCTCTCTCTCTCTAAGTCTAAACTATTGTTGTATGTAAAGTAAACAAGTTATTAAAAATGTTCAAGAAGCTTCATTTAAAATTTAATTAAAATGCAGATCTTATCAGTTTAGTGCAGTGGTTCTTAACCTGAGGCACACGCACCCCGAGGCAGGGCCAGTGAAAGGATATTTTGCCACCTAAGCGAAACTTCCACCTTGCACATCAGTTCATTGAGGGGCAAATCCCCAACGAGCCTTTATAAACCCCCAGGGGCCAGCCGTGCCCAGGGGCTGCTCCCCAGACCAGGTTCCCCCCTCCCCCTGAACTCCCCTGGAGAGTGCACAGCCCCCCTGTGGGCCCTCCCAACCCCACCCAGGTGGCCCCTGCCCCGAGACCACTCATGGGCTTTGTCAGGCTTAGGCCACTGCAGCAGCTCGGCAGGGAGGAGCCAACTTCCCGAGGCACCAGAGAGCCAGACCATCCCACTTGCGGCAGCAGCGAGCCCCAGCCACGGAGGAGCCAGCATGGTGCAGTGGGGCAGCAGACCTGCAAAGGTGGTGGTGGCACTGCTAGCAGGGAGCAGCTGCGCCCCTCCTGCCCAGACTGCGCCCCCCACGGGGAAGCCTGTAGGCTGCAGTGGATGTATGTGGGTGCCAACCCCCTTGCACCCCCTGGCTCCCCCCTTGCCTAGGGTTACCACCTTTCAACAATCAAAAAAGAGGGGAGAGCCCTGCCCTAGCCCCCATCCACTCACTCCCACTTCCCAATCTGTTTGCCCTGGTCAGAACCCCCCCTCCTTGTTCCCTCACTGTTCCCTCCTGTAACCCCTGCCTCTAACTGTCCTACTGAACCCCACCCTACCTTGGTTGCCGGCCCCTGGTATACACAGTAAGAAAGTGGACATTAGATGTAAACTACCTAAGGTATAAAAATGTACTTGGATTTTTAAATTGTGTGTGTGTGTGTGTGTGTGTGTGTGTGTGTGTGTGTGTGTGTATATATATATATATATATATCTTTTTTTTTTCACTTAAGATTTATATGTTATAAATTTGCATGTGAATTAAGTTCTATTTAACATGCTAACTCAGAAATAAAAACTACTTATAGAAAAGATACCTTCCTGAAGCTGCCTTGTGTATGCTTGCTGATGTACACAGAAATAATTGTATGAATTTATAGCTTAAGGGAAAAAAGGCAAACTGAATTAGCTTCCACCATTCAATTTTATGACTTTTCAATTACCCATGTTTCTTGGTTCAGTAAGAGGTAACTGACTACCGTTACATTGCATGTAGCTTTGAGAGTCTGCTGACCTGTACAAAGTACAGCCCTTTCCTAGATCAGAATAATTATACGCAACAGTGAGTCAAAAATGAGACTTCGCCTTAAAATAAATCTGAAATGAAGTGTGATGACATGGAAATGCTTTTGAATAGTTTAAGATCTGATATGTAACTTAATTACTGAAATAGACTAACTTATTCTACTGCCCCAATATGTTTATTATTAATCTATAATGCTTGAATGCAACAATAAATTGCTCCTCAGATAAGAATCATGACAACAGGTGAAACTACTGACTTCCACAATCCTATGTCTTGTCTCCAGCAAATAAACAAAGTCTTAATATTTCCAGGCTGGGACCCCGGAGATCAAAAGGATACTGAACAGCTAAAAGCCCTCTGACAAGAGGCGGGATGACTGTCTTTTGCCAGGGGCTGGAAGTTGTCAGTGACCTCAGACAGCCACATGTCCTGCAGAAGTGTAAACAAGCCTGAGCCTTCTCCAGTGTCAGGGAACAGTAAGCCTTCGAAAGAAGCAAGCATACAGGCAGAGTGTTTATTGTTTTAAAATGTTTTTGCTGAGATATTTTTGTTTTAAGTAAATAATATTTTACTTTAAGAAGGCTGTTTGGTCACTAGTTACCACTGTCATTGCTGCCAGAGGAAACAGATTTTAGGTGCTGGGCAAATGTCAGACCAGCAGAGGTAATCACAATTGGTATCTAGAGGGCTACTCCCAGAACCCTGTACAAGAGTGGGGAAAATCACATGATTCTATCCTGAGAAAGGGTGACAGCTAGCAGCCTGAGGAAGTGCACTCAAGGAGACCAAAAGCATTCAGAGGTGTAGTTAGCCTAGAAACTGTGACAATCATTAATGCTAGGAGTACACAGACTAATGGAGATAACTTTAGTAATGCCTATGCAATAATAAATGTTTGATGTTAACTTTAAAAGGCACATATCATTAGACCATTCAAATAAGTTCAAAAAAGGCTTCATTTAAAATTATATTCAAGAACTGATTCCACGTTCCACAACGTTCTCATTTAGAAAGAAAGTGTTGAGACACTAAAGAGCATATTAGAGACCTTTGAAATGCTCACCAATTTCTTAATTTTATACTAGGAACTACAGGACTAGAGTACACAACAACACTACAGAGCCCACCATTCAAGACATTTGGAGAAAAATATACTAGTGCCATGGGAACGCCTGTTCTCACCTTCAGGTGACATTGTAAACAAGAAGCAGGCAACAGTATCTCCCATAAATGTAAACAAACTTGTTTGTCTTAGCAAATAGCTGAACAAGAAGTAGGACTGAGTGGAAGCCTTGCTAAAGTTTTACCTAATTGTACTCAAAAACAAAACAATGTAACAAAAAAAATTCTACATTTGTGAGTTATACTTTCATGATAAAGGGATTGTAATACAGTACTTGTAGGAAGTGAACTGAAAAATACTATTACTTTAGTTTATTATTTTTACAGTGCAAATATTTGTAATATAAAGTGAGCACTGTACACTCTGTATTGTGTTGTAATAGAAATTAATATATTTCAAAATGTAGGAAAACATACAAAAATATTTAATACATTTCCATTGGTATTCAATTGCTTAACAGTGCAATTAATAGAGATTAACTTTAATTGCAATTAATTTTAGTTAACTGCAATTAATTGACAGCCCTAGTCAAAACATTAGTATTTCACTGCCGTGAAACATTAATTCCAGCATGTGATGACAGGCTCTGAACTCTTAAGTGACTTAACAATACCTCCTTAGTACCATTTCTTTTTCTTGCTAAACCCATGCTTAAAATTATACCTTTTATCAAAAATTACAGAGTTTTCGGAAGTGAACATGCCAATTATTATTAAATGAACTAATGACTGCCAAAACCCTGTTAATAATCTGCTCTGGCACACTAAAAATTGTGACATATTGTACATCAACCTTCCAAAAAGGTGACAAAATCTACTCATTCACCTTTTAGCACAGAAGAGAAACACAATAGTTTTTTTTTAAATGCCTGTCAAAAAAAGAAAATAATATACTTCTGAATGAACAAGTAAAATTTTGCAAGAACGCTGCACATAAACTGTTATTCAGTCTTACTCAGAACAAGACTAATCGTTCTTTAAGTTCACTATATTTACTTTCACTCAATTTCTGTGACTAATCAATAGGACCACTCAAAGCTAAGATACTCATAAGGTTGGTAGAACAGGCCTTGGACAGGTAAGCATGGGGAGGGGAAGGAAGGGTGGTGGGGTTTGTTTGTTTTTTGTTTGTTTTTTAAAGTGGTCTGCTGGCTTGATTTTTATTTTTCTTAAAATGCATTCACAAATTTTTAGTGTGATCCAATTTCTCTACTGATATACTGCTCGCAGTAAGACTATTTTTCTATTATGAGTCAAAGTATTATACTATTACAAATATTAATGGCATTGCATAATTATATTTAATACTTTTAGAAATATTTATTCACCAAATAAAAATGGAGAGACGAGACAGGTCTCTGGCAACCTAAAATGACACAAAAAGAGAGAAATGGGATTGCAAACAGAAACAAACTGACAGATTTTTGCACATCTTGTTAGGTTCACAACATTCAAAGTTAGTGTTTTATTTTTCTAAAATCAGAGAATCTTTGTCTGTCCCACAAAGACCTGCACGAAAGACTGTGTGATGGGGTGAGCTAAGACAGAGCAAGGGTCAAGCCACAGGATCCACTTTTAGATGCATCCAGTGCCTAGTATTCCATGTAACTGGTGCAGAGTAGCTGCAAAAAACAAGATCAATTAAGACTAGCAAAAAAAAAAAAAAAAAAGTCTTATGAAATGACTTTCTGCTTCCACTGTAAAATCTTAAAGCAATTTATAGAGGTGTAGTCCCATTTCAGATATGGGATTAGTAAAGTAAATAGAAGTTAATTTATATGCCAATTTTCACACAAATCCACTAACCACAAATCCTACCAAAGAAGTCAAATGTGTGTCCATTTTCACATTTATGAAACAGAAATAGCAGCACTTATTTGTAGGTTTAAAAAGCACTTTATAAAGATGTGTTCTAATGAGTAGCATCATTTTACAGGTGAGAGGAAAAGGTTTAAAAAGAGAAAAATGAAGTGACCTGCCCAAGCTTGCATGCATATGATGAAGTGCAACATTTAAAATGTGCAATCAATGACGTTCACTACACAGCCGTTTGCTCACTCCACATGCACAACACAGCATACTTGCACTCAAATATTGATTAGAAGGCCTGTTGATTTCACACCCATTGGTTATGCTTCCAGGCTTATTGACTAACACACACCTATTGCCAAGTTTTTCTAAAACAATTTAAAAGTTCAGTACAGATTAGGGATAGAATGTGAAACTCCTAATTATTCGTCAAAAAATCATTGGAACTTACACACCTAAATGACTTAAGTGAGATTCTTAGAAATGCCTAAGGGCCTAATTTTCATCTCTATTTTTTAAATTCTTGCCCTCAAGCCCTGGTTTTCCCCCCTCCAAATCTGGAAAACACACAGTTCATGACAGTTTGCATTTATATTGTGTTTTTTCAATTGAGGATTTAATAGCATTGCACTAGTGAGCACAAAGTAGCCGCCACATCTTTCAGATATCAAGGCCAAGCACAGAGATGCAATACTTTTTTGTTCGATATATTAGGGCATAATGGAGCAAACTTGGATCTACCACATCAGAAACCCTGGGTTTAGTCTCAATTCTCCCAAAAACTTCCTTTAACCGTGGGCCACCGCTATCCTCAGTCAGTCATCTGCAAAGCATAGATCACATTATATTTGTCTTAGAGGTGTGAAGCCTTGCTAAATATGGGCTGTGAGCATTCAGCCTTATGAAACCCAGTTACGTTTGTAACTCATGTTCTAGCTCTGAGCCAGGAGAACACCTTTCTTTAAACTGCTGCAATTGCAGTTTTACCCCCATGCCATTTTGGTGGGGAAAGTAGCTGTGCAGAATCATTTTCCCTAGATTTTCTCTCTCAATGCTCTCTCTCTCAGGCATGAATGCAAGTCTCAAAACTAATGGTGCTTCTTTCACTCAGCACAGAGAAATGCACAGCTCTGCCCATGAACTTCTTATGGTTGGCTCTTCACATGTACACATGTCCCAAGAACCTCACTACCAACAGGGTTACAGCAATCTTCTGATTTTGGTATGTACATTCAGGTTCAAAGAATACCATGTGAAGTCTCAAATGAAATCCAGTGTCTCTGGTTATTCATATTATTGTGAAACATATGTACAAATACTATGTAAGGAATTTTTATATTATATGTGCGTGTTATATTATATAATGTGTTAGTTATATATATATATATATATATATATATATATATACACACACACACACACACATACATATGTGTATACACACACACACACATATATATACACACACACACACACAATATGACCTTGGGCTGTTTTAAGGCATTAGTAACCAGCAAAGGTACCAAACAGGTTATATCAGACAAAAAATGTTCATGCAAACTGAATATTGACTGATTCACAACAGGCTTCACATCACAAACCTTAACTGAATGCAAATGAAGAATTGTGGAGACTTCAAAAAGAATCAAACAGGAAGTAAAAAAAGAAATCTGCAGAGGGAGAAAATCCTATCTGATGGGTGCACTCCAAAGGTTTGCTTGACTATTTGGAGGCAAGACAACACTCTGGCACCCTTCACTCAGGGGGGCGGGAGGGGCGGACAGTGCTTTTGCTTCATGAAAACGGGGTCTCAATTAGGCATGGTTGAAAACAAGGAATTGGACTGTGTGATATTAACAAAAGAAATACACCTGAGTGCTGTAGTGGTAGCAAAGTGCTGGTCATGGGGTGAATCTTACAAGCTGGTGTATATTGTTACTCTGACACTAGCAGGCCTGATAATTCTGTGAGTGTTCAGGGGATAAGGGACTGGATGCTGTATGGAATGCTCCAACAACATGGGGGTTGGTGCGTTGTCTATCGCTACTAGTACGGAAAGAGTGAGCCTGGAAAGTAGCACTTTGTGCTGCCAGAGGCTGGTAGTTTCAGCGAGCTGATCCACAGCAGGAAGAGACAAGACTGCTTCACATTCAGTGCAGGTTGTGATGAGGTGCCACAGATTATTCAAAAGGTTCTGCCACAACCTAAGAACTGTCTCCTAGCAAAATTTCAAATCTATCACCTAAAGCTGGTGTAAAAATAGCTGCTTTTTTAAAAAGTGGGAAACTAAGTTCTCACCATCAAAAACATCTGATTTTGCATAAACAACACACACCCCAGGGATAAGAACCTATCTGCTAAATTTTAGCCCCAGGGTAGAATAGTGACAAAGTTTAAACAGCTAAAAATGTTAACACATGTGCAACCTTAACTGTAGGTATCATTACATGCTCTGTGTACAAGATTCTTTGTTTTGACACACAATTCACTGATATTTTTAATGTAAATTTCTATTAAAGGAGTTAAAAATAAAAGTATAACAAAATAAGCCAATAATAAAAATGTTAGATTACCTTAATTAACCCACCTTACTAGTAAGATGATAAAAGATTAAATTTGTTTCAAGCACTGAAGATGACAAACGTATGATAGTCCTCTATGGTTCTTACAATTGAGAAGATGCGACATCTTGGAAAACCCACAAGAGAATAACTTTACGTGTTTATATAAATATACTAGCAACTTCCAAGTATAGGCTAAGTAAGAGGATATTTTTCCCCCCCCAAACACTGAGACAATCACAATTACCACAGCAAAAATGGTATTACTTGCCCAGAAAACAAATAATGAGTGAAAAAGTGCAATCAATGGTTAAAAAAAAATTGGATTTTTCTGAGGGAAAAAAAAACAGATACATTATAGCTCAAAGATATCATCATGGAATAAGGATTATAAACTCTAGTTCTATAATATGAGACAATATACTCACGTAATGTCTAAGAACAGTTTTCTAAATGAGTTCCAGTAGTTTGTGGATTAGGGACCCAATAATATGGGCTTCCAGGGGCTTCTTTATAGAAAGATTAACCTAAATCTTCTAACTACCCAATGGGCCTCGGTGCTCAGTCTAGAACAGTGGTTCTCAAAGCTGGTCCACCGCTTGTTCAGGGAAAGCCCCTGGTGGGCTGGGCCGGTTTGTCTACCTGCCGTATCCGCAGGTTCGGCCAGTCGCGGCTCTCACTGGCCATGGTTCACTGCTCCAGGCCACTGGGGGCTGCGGAAAGGGGAGTAGCACATCCCTTGGTCCATGCCACTTCCGCAGCCCCCATTGGCCTGGAGCAGCGAACCACGGCCAGTAGAAGCTGCGATCAGCCAAACCTGCGGAAGCGGCAGGTAAATAAACCGGCCCAGCCAGCCAGGGGCTTTCCCTGAACAAGCAGCGGACCGGCTTTGAGAACCACTGGTCTAGAAGATACCATCAGAGATACCTCAGTTTTGCAGTTCTCAAACTGTGAATTTGTGTCTCCAGAGAGAACATGCTCAGGAGGAAGCTGGGTTGAAGATGATGAGAAGAACATGTCTGAACATGCAGGATCTGCAGGTTGGTAAACTTTTTTATTTCATACTTCCTTCTTAAGGACTGCCTATCTTCCTTCTGGACTACCCTTGATTTCTCATGTTTGAGTAAAAAATATAGTTGTTACTCTATGGTACTATCATTTTAGATGCAGTTGTGACAAAAAATAAATAGCTGAAATAGGCAAATCTTCCTTTTACAATTTCACCTTTAGAGTAGCACTGGGTATCAGTGAATGCAATGAATAATATTAGATGAGCAGTACGGTAATAATAATTAAATAACTGTATTGACTTAATTTTGTTTAAGAGAATCTATCCTCAACATACAGGATTCTGATGACTATCCACTTTCAAGATCACCATCACTTTATATAGTTTCAGAATTATCTGCCAATGATAGCATTTCAGTCACATCATGTATGTCACATAGCCACAATATATCACCTGTAGCAAAAAAACACTCCATCATCCAGAAACAACCGTAGATAAGTTTGTGATAAGAACCAGCAATTTACACACACACACACACACACACACACACACACACACACACACACAGGTAACTGATGGGAAAATTGTCCAGTTTGTTTATGCAACACACTCTCCTTTCCATATGATTGAAAACCCACACTTCATTAACATGGTTCAGTCATTAAGACCAGGATAAAGTCCACCCAACAGAGCAGATGTCACAGGCAAATTGCTGGATAAAGTATATGAACGAGAAATTGAGCAGTGTGCAAAAAGGTCTAGAGCAGAGGTGGGCAAACTTTTTGGCCTGAGGGCAATATCTGGGTCTGGAAATTGTATGGTGAGCCATGAATGCTCATGGAATTGGGGGTTAGGGGGCAGGAATGGGTGAGAGCTTTGGCTGGGGGTGCTGGTTCTCGGGTGGGGCTGGGGATGAGTTGAGGGTGCAAGAGAGTGCGTCAGGCTGGGACCCAGAGGTTCAGAGGGCAGGACGGGGATCAGGGCTGAGGCAGAGTGTTCGGCCTAATCTGATGACAGTTTGAACAAAATCGTGAAAAAATAGATACAGTAACTCTTCACTTAACATAGTCAAATTTTTCAGGAACATACTAAGTGAAACTATGTTAAACGAATCCAATTTCCCCATAAGAATGAATGTAAATGGGAGGAGGGGTTAGGTTCCAGGGATTTTTTTTTTTTTTTGGGTCATACAGTACTCTGGTTGGGAGGTGCCCCCTCCTTACCTCACACAGGCACAGCACAGCCCACTGGTACTGGAGACAATGAGGCAGGCAAGGAGGCTAAAGGTGCTATAGGCTAGGAGAAGCACATTGCGCAGCAGCAGCTTCCCCTACTCTGCAAGCACCAGGAGTGGGGAGCTCAACCCTCAGCCCACCCACGCTATCCCTTCCCCCAGCCCCCACCCTTAACCCACCTCTTCTTCCCCTCCATCCTCCTTTACTGTACAGGCTGCATCCTCGCTCCTCCCTCCTGCCCACAGCAATCAGCTGGCTTGCCATGTTCAGGAGGCAGGGGGGATAGCAAAGGCACAACACACAGGCTCCCCTTCCCTTCTCTGCCTCCTGAATATCACAAGCCAATTGACTGCTGCGGGCAGGAGGGAGGGGGGAGGTGCACTGCATCCTCACTCCTCCCCATGGCAATCATCTGGTTTGTGGGATTCAGGAGGCAGGGGAAGGAGGGGGAGCCTGCACGCCAAGTCCTGCTTTTCCCCTCTGCCTCCTGAACACTGCAAGCCAGCTGACTGCTGTGGGCAGGAGGAAAAGGGGTAAGGCACCGATCTGTGGGATCTGCCAGCAGTTGGGAGGTGCTGTAGGTGAGCTGATGGGGGGCTGCCAACTGTGGACAAAACAGGCAGCCAAACTATGCTATAGCGAAGCATTACAGAACTTTAAATGGAGCATGTTCTGTTACTGAGCAGGGACATAGGATCGAAACAACGTTAAGTGAGAGGACGTTAAATGGGGAGTTACTGTAGATGGAACTGTCACAGCCAAAGTTCTGTAGCCTTGAACAAAATGGAGGAAAATAGCTGTTTTATTGCTGATGCTGTTGAAATTTGGAAGGAACTGAGTGAGATTTTGACAGGTTAGGTCACAGAGACCCCCTTGAGATTGCCAACTGATGTGCTGAGACTACCTCTGAGTCCGTTTTCCCTGCCAGCTTGGGACTTCAGTACCCTGTTTTGTTGAGCTAGACACGCAAGCCTGCTGCAAACACAGACCCAGGTCTGAACCACGTCCCCTAAAAGCTGCAGACTTAACTGAAAACAGCTTAAGAATTGCTCCTGTCTCTAGCACCCAGACACGCAGTTCCCAATGGGATCCAAACCCCAAATAAATCCATTTTACTCTGTATAAACCTTATACAGGGTAAACTCATAAATTGTTCACCCTATATAACACTGCTAGGGAGATATGCACAGCTGTTTGCTCCCCTAGGTATTAATTACTTGCTCTGGGTTAATTAATAAGCAAAAAGTGATTTTATAAAATATAAAAAGTAGGATTTAAGTGGTTCCAAGTAATAATAAACAGAACAAAGTAAATTATCAAGCAAAATAAAACACATGCAAGTCTAAGCCTGATACAGTAAGAAACTAATTACAAATGAAACTTTATTCTCAAAAATGTTCCAATAAGCTTCCTTCACAGACCAGGACTTATTTCTAGTCTGGACCCAATCCTTTCCCCTGGCACAGTCCTTGTTCCAGTTCAGGTGGTAGCTAGGGGATCTCTCATGACTGGAATCCCCTTTGTTCTGTTCCACTCCCTTTTATAGCTTTAGCACAAGATGGGAATCTTTTGCCTCTCTGGGTCCCCACTCCTCCTTCTAAATGGAAAAGCATCAGGTTTAAGACCAACTGATATGTCCTGTGAGACCCCAAGCCTTCATTCTTCCTGGCCTGACCCACAGGAAAGCTTTCCAGTAAACAGAGCCATCTACAGTCAATTGTCCTGGTTAATCAGCGCCATCAAGATTCCAAACCACCATTAATGGCCCACACTTCGCATAATTACAATAGGACCTCAGAGTTACATTCCATATTTCTAGTTTCAGATACAATGATACATTCAGACAAATAGGATGAAGTATCTGAGGGGTAACCATGCTAGTCTGTATCCACAAAAACAATGAGGAGTCCAGTGGCAACTTAAAGACTAACAGATTTATTTGGGCGTAAGCTTTCGTGGGTAAAAAACTACTTCTTCAGATGCATGGAGTGATAATTACAGATACAGGCATAAATATATATTGGCACATAGAGGATGAACACACAGTAAATTATAAAGCCTTGTATTGATACCTTACAAGAGACCTTTTTCATGAAGCATACTCCAGTTACATTAAATTCATACTCATTAGCATATTTTCATAAAATCATATGGAGTGCAACATCACAGATCTTACAAAAGAAGGGGGAGGGATAGCTCAGTGGTTTGAGCATTGGTCTGCTAAACCCAGGGTTGAGAGCTCAAACCTTGAGGGGGCCATTTAGGGATTTGGGGATTGGTCCTGTTTGAGCAGGGGGTTGGACTAGATGATCTCTTGAGGTCCCTTCCAACCCTAATGATTCTATGAAGAAATATGCAATGATGGAAAATGAATGGGACAAGTACTATCTCCAGCTCATTTTTGTGCAAATATTCTCAATACTCGGTATTAGGGTCAAACCTTAACTGATGAAGAGGAGTTGGCTATGACATGGACATCCAGACGTCATCCCTCCATAATGCCAACTATAATAAACTTCAGAGCTAAGGGTGAATCATTCAAAAAAATACATGTTTGCAGATGAGGTTTTAAAGCAAGTCACACCAGTGATCTGGAGAAAGTCACTTCTGCACCTGGATTTAGAGACTGTTGAAGTGATAATCTCACTTTTAACAGCAGTAGCTTCTTCTGCCAGTGTAGAGAGAGTTTCATTCCAAATTGAGAAATGGTTTGGGACCTGAAAAAGCAGGAAAGCTTGTTTTTCTTTTCCCGATTATGAACAAACAGGAAAATGAAGGTGAAGACGACTGAGTCAGCTGCAGAAGCCAATATTTTAAAGTTTCTCATGTTCACTTGGCTGACAGTCAATTTAATTTTTGTTTTTTAAATATTTCATTTAACTCTTAATTAATTTTAAAATCAGGTTTGTTTTTGTTAAACTTGAATGTTTAACTAAATTAAAAAATTAATATGCTTGGTTTTGTTAAAGTAGTAAGTTTGCTGTTGAAGAAAAAAAATCCAGAATACATAACGTCGTTGTTTCAGTTAAATAAAACAATTTGAATGTCTGTCTGATGATGTTCTCCTCCTAATACAGCATGACAAGAAAATCCTCCAAATATTAAAGATTAACCTGTTGAATTGGAACTAGTTTACCGCCCAATGATTTCATAAAATCTGCTCAATTTCCTTTGGTAAATGAAGTAAGCAATCATTCATTTTCTGATACAGCTGTAAAACTAATCTGAATAGTTTTCAAATTAAACCACTTTAAAAATGTATAGTGTGTACCTTCTAAAAATGAAACCTACATCTACCTCGGAGTTGCGAAGAATATGTATTAAGGTTATAACAACCAACAAGAACGCACTTTTATGCAGAAATCCATGATTAAATCTAGTCTTCCTGACTAGTGATTTCAATCATGATTTAAATCAAATCCACCCTGTATAGAACCATTACCTTTGAAAAGATACTAATAATTGAGAAAATCTATGGTATGTCACGTTACACTTTACCTTTTTTAACCAACAGGTTTGCCAGTCAGTATTAAGAATACTTAATCACCAGAAAATAAATTTGGAAGAAGAATAATTCAAGCCTTTGACAATTATTCACTGGCGTTATTCTTTTAGGTGTATTCATATCTGACTGTGACATATTAGATTGTAAGCTGTTTGGGGAAGGAACTGTCTTTTTGTTCTGCATTTGTACATCTAGCACAAGGGATACTGGTCCATGACTGGGACTTCTAGGTGTTACGATAATACCAAAAATTAGGTGTGATGCAAACATAAAAAAGTAGTTGACCTTATCTTTCATAATAACCCAAGGCATACATTGGCTTATTATTGAACAGATCGGCGATTCAAAAAGGAACTGGCGGTCAATGAGCACTTGCATTTCACAATGAAGTTTGGGGAACATGAAGGTGAGAAACCCAGAACAGTGGAGGAACTCAGATTTATTTTGCTTCTTGGTTTATATTGCTCAATTTACTGGATTTATAAAAGTTTATCACTCCATTTTGCCTGATCTGTCAGGTGTACATGGCCAAGCTAAGACATGTATTACCTCACGAATGTAAACTAATATAAGTTTACCACATATATAAAAACCATGTACTTAATGTTTAGCTTCCAAATGAAATTATGTGCACATCCAAAAGTTAAACAGCAGGTCAAACAGAATCTGTTTATGTTTATTTATATATATATATAATTTTTTTTTTATTTTTTTTAAAGATTTAAAACAGCACCACCCTATGTGAGGTTATATAAAGAGGAAATTTGATAGCTATCTTCTGTCATTCACTAATGAGAAGGTCTTTTTCAATTGTGGAGTAAAAAACTGATTAAGAAAGTTACTCAAACAAAAAATGTACCTACTTGGGCCATTAAATAAAAAAAATGCTTTTACTTGCAGCTGAAAGTATTGTCCATTCATGATTACATCAACTCATGTTCTCATTTTTTAAAAGTTACTCTATATATTTCAGTGCAGTACTAAATTCCAGACTGAGCTAGTACGAAAGAGGCCTGTTCTTTGAGGGTACAGCTCATCTCACTACATTAGTTCTTCTGTGCTATATAACATGGAGCTTAAGGGGGACAAAGTCTTGCACAAGCCCACTGCATTGATGAAAATTTCAACCTTCAATGGACAGTGGATTTATACTCATTAAAAATGTCAGTATGACTGTCTTAGGCATTACAGTGACGACAGTGAAGGTGGTCACTGGGATGAGGCAATGTTTCATTGTTTTTAAACAGATGTTTAAAAGCCAAATGCTGTCTTCAATTTACACTACAGCAGATGCTCAATAACAGCAACATATGGGTGCCCTTTTGTTATGTTGCTCCTAAGTGGCTATTGCTGTTATTAGGGGTGGGAGGCGTCAATAACTCCACAGTAGGGGAAAGTGTTCCCAGAGGAAATATTGCTCAGAGCAGCCACTGCTTATTGCTTGTTTGCAGCAACACCTTGTATCTACTGTATCACAATTGCTTCAATGGAAAAAAACCTCAGTGGAATATCATTATATAATTAGTTTGATCTATTCAGTGATACCAGTCATCAGAAGGTTCTCCAAGATTGACAGAATCAGAACTTCTAATGTAAACAATCTCAGTCTCTCTATATATCATAATGCAATAAGAAATGGAAAGCTAATATCTTTCTGACAGTCAAATGTTACGCTCAGTGCCATGGGTAGCCGGGGGGGGGAGGGGGGAGGAGGAGACTTTACTAAAGCTTTTTCCAAGTTTCCTGAGTAGGTTCATTTTCATTTGAGTGCATGCATGCAGACAACTGAAGAAGCTGAACTGACTGATGTATTTTATTATTTCCAGCATGTGGTACTTTAATTAGTAGCAAATATAGCCAGAGTTTACACTGGATGCATGTTTTATAAACCAAAAACCCTACAAGCACTTAACATACTGTAATGATACAGAAAGATGCACAATTTCACAGGATGGAAAAGACGACTAAGAAAATTTAGCTTGTGAAGAAGTTTTAAAGAAAGTTTGTTTAGATGGATATCAGAAATAACTGTGCATCACAATGTATAACCGTGAGTAAAGCGAAAGAACATTTTTTATCTTTTAATGCTCCATGTATGGTGTTAGATTTTCTAAATTACACCTGCCTCTACTGTAACATCAAGAGGTCCAGACACATGTACCTTGCAGAACAATGATCTTACATTTATACAATGACTCTAATCAAGATAGATAAGTTATTTAGAAAATGGAGAGAGTAATGAGTGTGTCTACCACATAGCATCCTGTACTTAGAGCCTGACATCACACACATGACCTAGCAGCCAGAGTGTCATCCCTAATTCCCATATGTAATTTTATGTGACTCAGAGATAGAGGGTTATGCTTTGGTTACATCTCCTGGCTTCTCACTGTGTGTGCTGCAAGTGGGAAGGAATGTTCATCGAGGACCACTGAACCTCATAACGGAGGGGTACTCATGGGAAGCCAGAGGGTGTAACTGTACATGAACATAGCTGATTTACTCGTAGCTGAAGAGGAAGGCAGAATGAACCATATTACTTTGCCTTGGGTCCCACAATAACTTCGTTCTGGATCTTATGGCAATTCTTCAGTAGTGAAAAAACATTGCTTGCCCAAAGATAATCAAGGATCTTAGTCAAGTAATATGGGTAAAATTTTTAAAGAATCCTTAAGAGACTTAAGCACTTGTGTCTCACTGACTTTCAATAGGACTTAGATACCTAAAGCACTCAGCTGCTTTTGAAAATTTTACCCTGGAATTTATTAGTAATGCAAAACAACATATTTCCTAGAAAGGCACAAACATGAAAGATATCCCAAACTTTAAAACTTAATTGTTTAGTAGTTTCTATAAGGGCTGTCGATTAATCACATTTTAATTGCACTGTTAATAAATTTCAATTGGTTTTCTGTTTAAATAATGTGGATGTTTTTCTACATTTTCATATATATTGTATTCTGTATTGTAACTGAAATCAAAGTGTATTTTATTTTTATTACAAATATTTGCACTGTACAAAGGATCAATGAGAAAGAGTATTTTTCAATTCACCTCATACAAGTACATTACAATCTCTTGGTCATGAAAAATGCAACTTACAAATATTGACTTTTTGTTACATCACTGCACTCAAAAACAAAACAATGCAAAAACTTCAGAGTCTACAGGTCTGCTCAGTCCTACTTCTTGTTCAGCCAATCACTAAGATAAACAAGTTTGTTTACATTTACAGGAGATAATGCTGGCCTCTTATTTACATCCTCTGAAAGTGAGAACAGGCGTTTCATGACACTGTTGTAGCCAGCATCATCAGGTATTTACTTGCCAGATGTGTTGAAGATTCATATGTCCCTTCATGCTTTAGCCACCATTCCTGAGGACATGCTTCCATGCTGATAATGCTCATTAAAAAAATAATGCATTAATTAAAATTTGTGACTGAACTCCTGGGGGGAGAATTGTCCCCCGCTCTGTTTTACTCGCATTTTGCCATATATTTCACATTATAGCAGTCTTGGATGATGACCCAGCACACATGGTTCATTTTACGAACACCTGCACTGCAGATTTCACAAAACGCAAAGAAGGTATCAATGTGAGATTTCTGAAAAGTGCTACTGCACTCAACCCAAGATTTAAGAACCTGAAGTACCTTCCAAAATCTGAGAGAGATGAGGCGTGGAGCATGCTTTCAGAAGTCTGAAAAGACCAACAGTCCGATGCGAAACTACAGAACCCAAAACACCAAAAAAGACAATCAACCTTCTACTGGTGACATCTGACTCAGATAATGAAAATGAACATCCATCTGACTGCATTGCTCTGGATTGTTATCGAGAAGAATCTGTCATCAGCAGGGACGCATGTCCCCTAGAATGGCAGCTGAAGCATGAAGGGACATATGAATCTTTAGCACATCTGGCAAGTAAATACCTGGTGACACCAGCTACAACTGTGCCATAAGAATGCCAGTTCTCACTTTCAGGTGACATTGTAAACAAGAAGCGAGCAGCATTATCTCCTGCAAATGTAAGCAAACTTGTTTGAGTGATTGGCTGAACAAGAAGTAGGACTGAGTGAACCTGCAGGCTCTAAAATTTTACATTGTTTTTATTTTTGAATGCAGTTTTTTTAATATAATTTAACATTTGTAAGTTCAACTTTCATGATAAAGAGATTGCCCTACAGTACTTGTATTAGGTGAATTGAAAAATACTATTTCTCTAGTTTTTCTACCGTGCAAATACTTGCAATCAAAAATATAAAGTGAGCACTGTATACTTTGTATTCTGTGTTGTAATTTAAATCAATATGTTTGAAAAATGTAGAAAACATCCGAAAATATTTAAATGGTATTCTATTACGGTTTAATCATGCCGTTAATTGTTTTTTAATTACAGGATTCATGGCAATTAATTTTTTTAATTGCTTGACAGTCCTAGCTTCTATATATTTACAGTTAACTACTCTACTTTATTGCTACTGTTTTACTCCAATTAGGGACCAACATGCCATTAAAAAAAAAATACCTCACACACACTTTTCTGTAGACATGCTTGAATAAAAAAAAATTAAAACAATTAGACGACACCAGGATAATACTATCCAAATTAAAGAAGAAAACGAGCATGCAAATAAGAAGTTGTGGGAAAACTGATTGCTGAAGAAATTTCTCTCTGCTGTTACAATTCCACTAGGGTTGATGTCAGGTAATTGAAGGGAGACAATGAATCAAGCAGGAAAAAGGAGACACAGGGATGAAACAGGAAAGGGCATAGCAGCACTGTTCACATTCATAATGAGACTTTAGAATTGTAAAGCACTTGAACCAATAAGACTTCAGTTTACAAGTTACTGAGGGGAAAAAGAGGAAAGTCTGAAAAAAGGGTGACAAATCAGCTGATGTCATATCCCCATAGGATGAGGATGACAAAATCCTACCCAATTGTTCACAGAACAGCAGAAGTGTGGACAGAAAAGAAGGTGTAGAGAGCATTACCAATCACACGTCCTAGGAGAGATAAAGTTACATAACATTGATCTACCTATGCGTTTTAGGCTTGGCTACACTGGCGCTTTACAGTGCTGCAAATTTCTCTGTCAGGGGTGTGAAAAAACACCTCCCTGAGCGCAGCAAGTTACAGTGCTGCAAAGCGCCAGTGTAAACACTGCCCCAGCGCTGGGAGCGCAGCTCTCAGCGCTGTAAGCTAACTCCCACAGGGGGGTGGAGTACGTTCAGCACTGGGAGAGCTCTCTCCCAGCGCTGGCGCTGCGATCACACTCACACTTCAAAGCGCTGCTGCGGGAGTGCTCCCGCAGCAGCACTGCGCAGCTCTAAGTGTAGCCATACCCTTAGTTTGCACGTCGCCCCCTCCCGATACATTTGCAAATAGCAGCACTTTAATGGTTGTATCTTTAACATTTTAAAAATATATTTGTATTTTTATCCAAAAATGGTAGAGAAAGTTTTATTCTTTTAATATTTTGAATCTTCAATAAATTCTGTCAAAGAAATAAAGCAAGGAAATGGTGAGGTCAAAGTTCTTACGCAGAACAGTGCGTGTTGAGTTAAATTTTTAACTTACTGTTAATTAAAAACTGAACAAAATGATATTTGAAAAACTTTTTACAGGAAGTTGATGATCTACTTCCTCAAAAGCCATAGAATTATTAATTATTCAGTCAACAATAGTATTAGAATTAATTCATCATCCTGATGTATTTAACAGAAAAGATATCCTAGAGTCACAGCAGGAGGAAAGGCTGGGGAGAAAACAGCTCAAAGAGCTAGAGAGGGAGAAAAGAAAAAAGAAATCCATATTTACTATTATCATACCAGGAGGGGAAAAAAAAAAAAAAAAGATACACACAATGCAGTTATGGTACTGGTTGGATTTAATGAGTTTAGCAATAGGGAGTGAGAGGCTCACAAAACCAAGTATTAGAAACGTCTATTACCATCTTAAAAATAAGATAATGTGCTGTCATGGCAAGGTGCTAATATTGTACAGTGAATCTAAAACAGTTTTGGTTCTTCCACCCTTTGCAGCCATTACAGTATGTACACAATTGTATGAGAATCCGGTTGATAGTGTCAGGTTTGCATGTTGATGGACAGGATAAAATGTGACTGAAACAGTCATGGTCCTTACTATGATACTACAAAAGCACTACCAAATGAGCTCTTGTTGGCATATATTGCAAGTTAAGCATGTTATTATTCTCACTGTGATCTAAACCAAGTTCAGTGGACACAATTTTAATGTAAAAAAAGTTTAATCAAGTTAATAACAAATATTACTATAATTACAAAATTCATTTATATTAACCTTTATGTAGTCATTTTCAGGTAATTGATGTGGTGAGCTATTTGCCCTACGTCATGTGTTTATTTCAATTTCACTTGTCGGGACTCCACCCAAAAAGGGACTCATCCAAAATTCTGGTCACCTTATTCATATTTAAAAAAAATAAATGGACATGCAAAACAAGTTGACTAATGCTTCTTCCTTCCATCATACATACATCTATCAAATAAATAATACAACTTCAAACTCCTACCATATGAATTAGACTTTCAGCAACTTCCATCCTCTGCCAATTCTGCTCAGATGGGCTTTACAGTATGCCAAGAAGGTTATTTCAGACCTTGGAGCAATGGGGTATTTCAGAAGGAAGGAGCCCATATGAAGAACTATCAGCAGCCCTCTCCCCTTTTTATAACAGGTGGATCAAAACGCAAGACCTCTGTTGAACATAAAAAAAGGCCATAGTGGGTCAAACCAAAGGTCCATCTAGCCAAGTAGCCTGTCTTCTAACAGTGGCCTACGCTAGACCAGTTAATACCCTTTGACACAATAGGGCAATCATCAAGTGATCCAACCCAACATCCAGTTCCAGCATCAAGGGCTAAGGGACATTCAGTGCAGGATATTGCACCCCGACCATCTTGGCTAATAGCCATTGATGGACCTATCCTCCATGAATTTATGTAATTCTTATTTTAATCCAGTTATAGTTTTGGCCTTCATGACATCCACTGGCAACAAGTTCCACAGGTTGACTGTGCATTGTGTAAAGACTTCCTTTTGTCTGTTTTAAACCTAATGTCTATTAGGTTCATTGGGTAATCCCTGGTTCCTGTGTTACGTGAAGGGGTAACACACACTTCATTATTCACTTTTTCCATACCATTCATGATTTTAGACTTCTATGACATACCCCACTTAGTCCTTTCTTTTCCAAGAATAGCCCCATTCTTTTTAATCTCTCCTCATATGCACTGCAACTATAGTAATACAGCAAAGAGAGACAGACAGTTTCTCAGGTAGGCAGGTCCAAATGAGTTTAATGTTCTATAGGTCAAAGATAAAACCTTGAATTCCACCTGAAAACAAAGAGGCTGCCAGTGCAAATCGAAGAGCCTTGTTAACATAGTGCCTCTTGGTTGCGTTTTATGTAAGCAAGCAGGCTGCCACAATTTGGGCCATTTCAAATTCTTTAGAAAAAGATTTAAGGTGTAGCCATGGAATACACTGCAATAATCCAATCTTGACATGACAAAGGCATCAATCACGGAAGCAAGGCCTATGTCAGAAAGAAATACACTGCTGGCAAAGTGCAGGTGGTAAAAATGCCCCAGGACGCTGCTGCAGTGTGATTATCCAAGAGCAGATGGGGATCCAGCACAGTCCCCAGGTTAAGCACTCAAGTAACACACGAGAGACACTCCATCAAAGGGAGAGTTAACAACTACCCATCTGTGGGTTCTAAACAAAGTTTTTTAGGACTCTAAAAATGTTCTCAACATAAATATCTACATTTATTTTGAACTGCAAACAGTGCAGTAGAAATGTTTACATCCAAATAGGTTCTGTGATCCAGAAAGACTAGTAAATGGACTAAATATAAAAGAGAAACTGACTGGTTTCTTTTCATTATTTACTTCTGAATTTGGACAACCAGTGAGCTAATTAAAATTCACATTAATAAAATATAATTACGATATCACACAAATTTAACGTTTTTTAACATTATGGTCCTTTTAAAATATGATTAAAAGGCACAAAAAAACAAGGAAGTTAATGGGTAAGGATAAAACTTCAGGCTTGCTCTAACTCACTTTTGCAACTATTGCTGAGCCTACATTTTACAACTATAATGTATGTGATGTTAAATATAGGTACTGGGACTAGAGACATAATACAATCAGTTCAGGATGGAGTGTCACCATTGACAATGTAGTGTTTTGGGGAAGGGAGAAACGACACAGTGGGAAAGATATTTTAATCTAGAAGCAACTGAATGGGATTCTTCGAAAATCTGGAGAATAGTTCTCCCAATGAGCCTATATACACAACAAATTATATTCCCAAACCCAGTAACTACAGATTACCCAGAAAAGGATATAAGAAAAGAAACAAAGAAAGATTCACTCCAGCCCACATATGAAGGAAGGAAGGCCGGACTGGGGAAATTCCCCTGCCCGTCTTCATTTCCCTTCCATATTTTCAATGTCGGGCAGATGTAAAAATAAATCATTAATTTGAGATTCACTCCTCCTTTGGATAAACCTTTGTCGAGCAACGACTGGAGACATCGGTGTGTGATTTAACTTTCAGAAGCGCTGAAGCCAGCCTCTCTTCCCCCCAACTCTCCAGAAATAAGGCCGTTCAGGAGCCAGGAGGAGGCTTGCCAAGCCCAGCTGGGCGAGGACGACCTACGTGCCAGCCACTCGGCCGCCGGGGCACGAGAAGAGATCAAGGTTAAGCGCTGCGGAGTGTTTTCGCTAAGGCCTCCAAGCGTCCCATCCTCGCGGAAGCTGGGAAGTGCCCACTCCTGACCCCGATACAGCGGCCACAACAAGCCGGGCTCCCCGCGTCCCGGCCGCGAAACAACACAGCACCGAACCTGCCTCAGGCCGGCTCCTCCGTGACAGGCTCCCTGTGAACCCCCCGCAACATGGGGCGGAAGCTCCATGTCCCGCCACACCCGGGGCAGAGAGTCTCGGGCAGGGTCCGCGCTCCCCGGCTCCGGCCACAGGCCCCGCAGCCGGGGAAGTGGTCGCGGTGAGCGCCCCCCGCGCCGGTCCCGCAGAGCCGCCTGGGTCGCAGCGGGGATCTCCGCGCGGCAGGAGGAGCCGGGCCGGTCACTCACCACTTGGTAGCGGCTGGCGGGCTGGTGGTGATCCATCCCGGCCGCCCGCGGACACACAGCGGCGCGGCCCGAGCCCTGCTCCTCCGCGCCCGCTCTCCCCTCCCGGCTACCGCCCTGGTTCCCTGCCGCAGCTGCCAGGCCCTGCCTGCCCCCTCCGGATGCGACTGCTCTGAACCGGCGCCGGCCTCCTCGCTCCGTCACCGCCGCCCCGCCCGCCTCGGACCCGCCTTCCGGGGGCGGGGCGCGACAGCCGCTTCCGTGCGGAGGAGCGGGACGATGAGGGCGCCGCCTGTGACGCACATAATAAAGCGGGGGGGGGGGGGCCTGCGCGCGCATTGGTGCCCAGTCTTTGTGTTACACACCAATACACCTGTGCACCCCTCACACCCCTGTACCCAGCCGTCCCCTCACACACCCTTTGTGCCCCCCCCCGTCCCTTACCTGCCCCTCCAACCGCCTGCACTCCCCCTTTACACACACCACTGGGCCCCAGGCCAGCTCCCATTCTAGGACTGATTTGTTTCACCTAACGTCTCTAAAAGAAAGCACTGGTCTAGACATTTTAACTTCTACATCTTACCCCAGCGTAGGATTCTTCTGCGATGTCTGCTTTTAATAATGAAAAGAAAAAACGAGTTGTAAATTGATGTTTTGAAAATTGTATCTGAACTTCACTTTAGACATTTTCTCTAACTCTTTCGTAGGGCTGTCAAGAGATTAAAATAATAATCGTGATTAACCATACTGTTAATAATAAAATACCATCTATTTAAATATTTTTGGATGTTTTCTACATTTTCAAATATAATTATCGGTATTTCAATTAAAACACAGAATAAAAAGTGTACAGTGCTCACTTTATTTTTAATTGCAAGTATTTGCACTGTAAAAAAAATAAAATAAATGTCAGGGTGGTTTCTGAGGCTGTGGATGGCATTGCGTTCTGCACGACTTAGGTTATGAGGCAAGCGATGTTGTTTTTCCACAATTTCTGCCTATGCACATCGGCGGAAGCATTCAATGTATAGGTCCAGACTGTCATTTCGACCCTCAGGAGGAGTTCATGTGGAGTTCTTCTTCTTGTGCTGTTGGTGGGAGGGTACCTGTGTATCAGTGCGCTGTTCAGTGTTGTCCTGAAAGTATTCTTTGAGTCGGAGACGGCGAAAGTAGGCTTCCAGATCGCAGCAGAACTATATCATGTTGGTGGGGGTGGCAGGGCAGAAAGAAAGTCCCCGAGATAGGACAGACTCTTCTTCTGGGCAGAGTGTGTAGTTGGATAGATTGACGATATTGCTGGGTGGGTTGGGGTACCACGGTTGTGGCCCCATGTGGCAGGTAGGAGTTTAGACAGCTTACAGTCCTTTTTCCTTTGTAGAGAGGTGAAGTGAGTAATGTAGATCTCCTGTCTTATTTTAGTGAAGTCCGTTTGTATGGAAGTTTGGTTATTAATAAGAGTCTCCAGGTTGAAGAGCTCTTTTTTGATGTTTTCCTGTTTGCTGTATAGAATGCTGATCAGGTGGTTCCTCAGTTTCTTTGATAGAGTATGGCATAATCTCTCATAATCATCACTTGCCTCATAACCTAAGTCGTGCAGAATGCAATGCCATCCACAGCCTCAGAAACCACCCTGACATTATCATCAAAGAGGCGGATAAAGGAGGTGCTGTTATCATCATGAACAGGTCTGACTACCAAAAGGAGGCCGCCAGACAACTCTCCAATACCAAATTCTACAGGCCACTTCCCTCAGATCCCACTGAGGAATACACTACGAAACTGCACCATCTACTCAGGACACTCCCTACACTAACACCAGAACAAATCAACATACCCTTAGAGCCCCAACCAGGGTTATTCTATCTACTACCCAAGATCCACAAACCCAGAAATCCTGGAATCCCCATCATCTCGGGCATTGGCACTCTCACTGAAGGACTGTCTGGATATGTGGACTCTCTACTCAGACCCTATGCCACCAGCACTCACCAGCACTCCCAGCTATCTCCGTAACACCACTGATTTCCTGAGGAAACTGCAATGACCTTCCAGAAAACACCATCCTAGCCACCATGGATGTAGAGGCTCTCTACACAAACATCCCACATACAGATGGAATACAAGCTGTCAGGAACAGTATCCCTGATGATGCCACAGCACAACTGGCTGCTGAGCTCTGTGCCTTTATCCTCACACGCAACTATTTCTAATTTGATGACAATATATATCTTCAGATCAGTGGCACCGCTATGGGCACCCAAAATATGCCAATATTTTTGTGGCTGACCTGGAACAACGCTTCCTCAGCTCTCGTCCACTCACGCCCCTTCTCTACCTATGCTACATTGATGACATCTTCATCACATGGACCCATTAGAGGGAGACTCTGGAAAAATTCCACCATGATTTCAACAGCTTCCACCCCACCATCAACCTCAGCTTGGACCAATCTACATGGGAGGTCCACTTCCTAGACACCACGGTGCAAATAAGTGATGGTCACATTAACACCACCCTATACCAAAAACCTACCGACCGCTATGCCTACCTCATGCCTCCAGCTTCCTTCCCGGGCACATCACACGATCCATTGTCTACAGCCAAGCATTGAGGTACAACCGCATCTGCTCCACTGGCCATCACATACAGTCCCCAGCTAAAACCTCTCCAACGCATCATCAGGGATCTACAACCCATCCTGGACAATGATCCCACACTTTCACAGGCCTTGAGTGGCAGACCAGTCCTCGCCCACAGACAACCTGCCAACCTGAAACATATTCTCACCAGTAACTACACATCTCACCATAGTAACTCTAGCTCAGGAAAGAATCGATGCAACAAACCTCGATGCCAACTCTGCCCACATATCTACACCAGCGACACCATCACAGGACCTAACCAGATCAGCCACACCATCACAGGTTGATTCACCTGCACGTCCACCAATGTAATATACGCCATCATATGCCAGCAATGTCCCACTGCTATGTACATTGGCCAAACTGGACAGTCTCTACGGAAAAGAATAAATGGACACAAAACAGATATTAGGAATGGCAATATACAAAAACCTGTAGGAGAACACTTCAACCTCCCTGGCCACACTGTAGCAGATCTTAAGCTGGCCATCCAGCAGCAAAAAAACTTCAGGACCAGACTTCAAAGAGAAACTGCTGAGCTTCAGTTCAGCTGCAAATTTGACACCATCAGCTCAGGATTAAACAAAGACTGTGAATGGCTTGCCAACTACAAAACCAGTTTTTCTTCCCTTGGTTTTCACATCTCAACTGCTAGAACCGGGCCTCATCCTCCCTGATTGAACTAACCTCATTATCTCTAGCTTGCTTGCACATATATACCTGCCCCTGGAAATTTCCACTACATGCATCTGATGAAGTGGGTATTCACGCACGAAAGCTCATGCTCCAAAACGTCTGTTAGTCTATAAGGTGCCACAGGATTGTTTGCTGTTCTTAAAATGAACAACATGTACTGGGTCATCATCCGAGACTGCTATAACATGAAATATAAGGCAGAATGCAGATAAAACAGAGCCAGAGACATACAATTCTCTCCCCAGAAGTTCAGTCACAAATTTAATTAACGCATTACTTTTTTAACGAGCGTCATCAGCATGGAAGTATGTCCTCAGGAATGGTGGTCAAAGCATGAAGGAGCATATGAATGTTTAGCATATCTGGTACGTGAATAACTTACAACGTCAGCTACAAAAGTGCCATGCGAGTGCCTGTTCTCATTTTCTAGTGACATTGTAAATAAGAAGAGGGCAGGATTATCTCCTGTAAATGTAAAAAAACTTATTTGTCTTAGCGATTGACCAGGGCTGCCCAGAGGATTCAGGGGGCCAGAGGCAAAGCAATTTCAGGGCCTCCTTCCATTAAAAAAAGTTGCAATACTATAGAATACTATATTCTCATGGGGACCTGGGGCAAATTGCCCCACTTGTCCCTCCCCCCGCGGACGGCCCTGCAATTGACTAAACAAGAAGTAAGACTGAGTGGACTTGTAGGCACTGAAGTTTTACATTGTTTTGTTTTTGAGTGCAGTTATGTAACAAAAAAAATCTGCTTTTGTAAGCTGCAATTTCACAACAAAAAGATTGCACTACAGTACTTGTATGAGGTGAATTGAAAAAGTTATTTCTTTTGTTTATCATTTTTACAGTGCAAATATTTGTAATAAAAAATAATATTAACTTCAATTCCAATTACAACACACAATACAATATATATGAAAATGTAGAAAAATTCAAAATATTTAATAATTTTCAACTGGTATTTTATTAACAGTGTGATTAAAAGTGCAATTAATCGCGATTAATTTTTTTGAATTAATTGTGTGAGTTAATTGCGATTAATCGACAGTCCTACTCTTTTGGCTTCTTTATATCTCCAAAACAGCATGGCCTAGAAACTCCAAATATGGGGCCCAATTCTGCACACTGCTTCAACACATCACTATTACTTCAGTGGGGCTCTGTGTGGTGGAAGGGTCCACTCAAGCAGAGCTGCTCACAGGATCAGTTGGGGCTTTGTTGTGTTGGCCTTGCTGAGAAGTGACTTTTAGTATTCTTATTTTGGTTTTGCAGGGAGGAGGGGACAATGGAGCAGAACCAGGGAGTGTTTCCTGCGGAAATTCAAAAGTAATGTGTACAAAGTTTGGATACATACACACAGTATAACATTTATATTAAAATGTGTGATACCCTAAGGCAGTGGTTTTCAAACTTTTTTTCTGGCAACCTAGTTGAAGAAAATTGTTGATGCCCGCGGCTCAACGGAGCTGGGATTGAGGGGTTTGGGCTGTGGGAGGGGCTCAGGGCTGGGGCACGGGTTTGGGGTGTAGGAGGAGGTCAGGGCTCTGGGCTGGGGGTACAGGCTATGGGGCGGGCCCAGGGATGAGGTGTTTGGGGTGCAGAAGGGGGCTCTGGGTGTTACGGTGCACCCCATAAGGCTTTATGGAAATATGCTTATGAATGTACATATGACATAACTGGAATATGTTTTATGCTACATATGCCATGTAATATATCTCTGTAAAGGTTATGATCTACTGAATCTATTCATCCTCTTTGTGTGCTTGTGTCATTATTGTATTCAAAGTTATGAATATTGGCTCTGTACTTGCTTGATTTCTAAGTAGCCTCAGTAAAGCATTTGGTCAGCTTCTTGAGAAAGGAATGTGCAAATTAAGTGCCCAGTCAAGAATTACTTAATGGACAATGAATCTTGGAAGGCTCCAATCAACATAAGAAGTCTACTTGAGGATGTTCAGGGTAGCATGTAAACAATGGCTGCTGCCTGTAAAAACTGAGTCATGCATGGACATGTGACTTGCCCATGTGACTCCAAAACTCCATCTTGGAGCTGGACTTTGTATAGGAGAGAGGAGAGGGTCTCCACCCAGAAGCGAAAGTCTATTTAAACTCCTGAGAGACCCCTTCATTTTGGCTTCAGCTGGCTAACGAGATAGCCTCTCCACCCCCAAGGATATCTGAAAGAAACTGGAACAAAGGACAGTAACTACATGGGGTGTGAGTGATTGCTGGACCCAGACTAGAAGGAGACTAATCTGTAAAAGGAAGCTTACTGGAATTCCTCTGAAGGTGAGTTTTTTATCTGTATTCAGTTTTCTTACTGTATTAGACATAGATTTGCGTGTTCTACTTTATTTTGCTTGGTAATTCATTTTGTTCTGTCTGCTATTACTTGGAACCACTTAAATCCTACTTTTTGTATTTAGTAAAATCACTTTTTACTTATATATTAACCCAGAGTATGTATTAATACCGGGGGGGGGGGGTGTGGAACAAACACCTGTACATATCTCTCTATCAGTGTTATAGAGGGTGGACAATTTATGAGTTTACCCTTATACTTATACAGGGTAAAACAGATTTATTTGGGGTTTGGACCCCATTGGGAGTTGTGCATCTGAGTGTTAAAGAGGGGAACACTTCTTAAGCTGCTTTCAGTTTAAGCCTACAGCTGTTAGGGAACGTGGTTCAAACCTGGGTCTGGGTTTGCAGCAGGCTAGTGGGTCTGATTCAAACCAGGCAGGGCACTGAAGTCCCAAGCTGGGAGGGCAGGGAAAGCGGGGGCAGAAGGAGTCTTGGCACATCAGTTGGCAGCCTCAAGGGGGCTTCTGTGATCCAACCTGTCACGCTGGGTATGGGCGTGCTCAGGGCTGGGGTAGGGGGTTGGGGCATGGGCTTACCTTGGGCGACTCCCGGTCAATGGCACAGCAGGCGTGCTTCCTGCCTCACCTGGCACTGCAGACCGTGCTGCGCTCCGAAAGTGGCCAGCAGCGGGTCCGGCTTTTAGGCGGAGGCACGCAAGCGGCTCTGTGCATCTGTCGCCTGCAGGCACCCCCCAACCCAGCAGCCAATGTGAGTGCAGATCTGGTGCTTGGTGCAGGGGCCGCGCACGGAGCCCTGCGGCCCCCCCGCCTAGGAGCTGGACCTGCTGCTGGCCGCTTCTGGGGCACAGCGCGATATCAGAACAGGTAAGGACTAGCCTGCCTTAGCCGAGCAGCACCGCCAACAGGACTTTTAACGGCCCCGTTGGCGGTGCTGACCAGAGCCACCATGACCCAGTGCCTTACATTCCGACCTGCAGTTTGAAAACCACTGCTCTGTGATAAGGTAGATAGGGAAAGGGTTAATTAGAAGCTCATTGCATATATTTTTGCACTTTTAAGGGACAAAGTTAAGTTTAGGTGGATGATATAAATAGGATGGAGTGAGAGACACCCATTGACTTCCAGCGGCTTTGGATTAAATCCTAATGGCGTTACTCTTTTAGCTCTGTGCATTAGTACCAAAGTTCCTGAATTCAAACCTTGCTGATGACTCATGAGTGGTGGCTGTTACATAACACAAAGAGCCAAATTAACCTCTGATGTAACTCCACTATATTCAAAATTAATTTAGAATGAAACGAGGAAATTATTCTAGTAGGGAACTAACTCAAATAACACAGTTGTCACATGCTATGGTATACAGAATTTTGGACTATTTATTATTGCCTCAGAAGGGGAAGAGACTATAGCCAAAGAGAGAAGAAAGAAGTATATCTTAAGTACATGGCTCACATAGATAGCCTGTACATTGAGTCAGAACAAACCCTTTTCATATATACCATACTAAATAATTAAACATATAGCCCATCTAGCTAGATGTTTCATAATCATTAAATGAGATGGGCTAAGGAGTAACTCCAGTGAAGTATATTGAGTTATAGTAGGAATTAATTTGATCTACTAAGGTTTACACTCTGCTTAATGTTTACTGTGTTGATTTTTCTTCGTTTCTACTGCATGCCAAAAACAAAACAAAAAAACAAAAAAACCCACTTTGTTTCTCTTAAAGATAACTAGATTTGGATGTGATGACTTGTGACAGAGTTATCCTTTTGGTACCACAAAGGAAAGGAAATTGCACCTACATTTCAGAGGATGCTGACTCAAGAGTATTTACAAGTCATGTAATAACTTGTAATAACAAGTAATAAAAGGGCAAAAAGCATTCTGTATGATGCTATGAGAATGTTAGCGAAGGTCACTGGGAACCTAGGAGCAAGGCTGCCAGACTAGGTTACAATATTTGTTTATTTTTATGGAAGCTATGAGGAATGCAGTACAAAAGACATGTCACTTCTCCAGATTGGATCCAAATTGTAGATGGCACTTGCTGCTCATAGAAACCAACCAACCGGACAACTGAGTACTATTATAAAGGATTTATGTTCTCAAAGTAGTATCTCTTAAAGCTTTTTAATTAAACCTCCATCACCATTGTACTACAAGCCATGTTTGTCAGGTGACATGGAAGGTTTTTTTCCCCCGGAGACTTCTTTTGATTATTTAAAAAAAAAATCAACTTGTTTTTAGTTAAGCTACAAAAGCAAGGAAAATTCAGAGTCAAAGCTTAAACTCCAGGCTGTTTCTTGGTAAATCACTTAACCTTTTGTATCCAACTACCATAACACATACTGTGTGGGTGTTTCCACTGCAAGAAGCAAGTTGACCAGTCCTATGGTAAATGGCTTTTCAGTGTTTTAGCAGATCCACAGAGCTATTTCTCCCCTCTCCTTCCCAGAATGATTTTGTTGCTTCCCTACATACATCTCTACCTCGATATAACGCTGTCCTTGGGAGCCAAAAAATCTTACTGTGTTATAGGTGAAACCCTGTTATATTGAACTTGCTTTGATCCACCAGAGTGCGCAGCCCCACCCTCCCAGAGCACTGCTTTACCACGTTATATCCGAATTCGTGTTATATCGGGTCACATTATATTGGGGTAGAGGTGTAGTACCCCTTACAACCATGGTTATAGTGGCACATTCTGAGACTCTGGACACAGCTATGCCAGACTGTCCAAGAGTGTTGTTTGGAGCATGGATTTTTCAGAAAATTGCCAGAGGAGAGGGACTGAATTACGGGATGGAGCCAAAAGGACCTGTGGAACCAGTGAAGCTGTAAAGCTGATGTTTCCTAGCCCCAATGAAAAGTCACCACAGATTGCAATGGTTCAGCCCAACTTGTTTTTAAAGAACTTCAGCCAGATCCTCACCTAATGTAAATCAGTGTAGCTCCACTGAAGTTAATGTCGCTACAATCATTTATACCATCTCAGGATCTGGTCCATAGGCCAGGTACTGCAGCCAAGCAGCACAATTAACTCTTATCAAACCTCTCCAGAGCTGATGTGGATGGATGCAAAGTGTTGCACAAGTGTTCCAACCATCTTTAACACCTTTGAATAGATAGGGTTTCTGAACCTAATCCTAGTGAAATTAATTACTAGGTCTAAAACAGCTAATTCATCCTTTTCTTCATTAGTAATAACAATGTATTTATGTGATTGATCCTTAATCAATGCACTGTGCTTTTAAAGACTTCCAAACTGTTAGGCCTGGTCTACACTAGATAATTAGATATATTTAAACTAAGTGTCAGAGGGCTGAAAAATCCACAGCCCTCAATAGTATAATTAAGATGACTAAGTCCCCATTTAAATAGCACTGAATCAATGGAAGAATTCATCCACTGACCTAGCTACTACCTCTCAGGGAGGAGGATTACAGGAGAACCCTTCCTGTCGGCATAGGCCATGTCTTATACTGAAGCACTACAGTGGCATAGCTGCAGCAGCACAACAAAACAGACAACAAAACAACAACAAAAAAATTTACTTTTCAACCTTTGGTCCTTTTGACATACTGAGCTCTTCCATTTTAAGGCTGTGCAGCTGGCTAGCCCAGCTAGTGCACGGATATCCTTAAAGGGTGAAAGGCAGTGTCATATGATTCTGCCAAATTAGTTTTTATTTTCAAAATATTGGTGTGTCTATACCAGGGATTGGCAACCTTTGGCATGCAGCCCGCCAGGGTAAGATAAGCACCCTGGCGGGCCAAGCCGGTTTGTTTATCTGCCGCATCCACAGCTTTGGCCGATTGCGGCTCCCACTGGCTGCAGTTCGCCGTCCCAAGTCAACGGAGGCGGCGGGAAGCGGCAGCCAGCACATCCCTCGGCCTGCGCCGCTTCCCGCCGCCTCCATTGGCCTCGGACAGTGAACCGCGGCCAGTGGAAGCCGTGATCAGCCAAACCTGTAGACATGGCAGGTAAACAAACTGGCCCAGCCCCCCACGGTGCTTACCCTGGCGAGCCGCATGCCAGAGGTTGCCGACCCCTGCGCTAAAAGATCAAAAATATTTTTAAAGTGTTTAGCAAACAGCTGTGTTTCAAAGAAATGCTCTACAGTTCTATAGCACTTCACATCTTCAGAATGTCTTGCAAATATCTAACTATATTTTAAAAGTTATTTAGCATCCAAAAGATATCACTCGATAACAATGATTATTAAAAAAAAGGATGAAGTGTGGGCCTAAATGCTTTTTAAAACATTACTTTAGATTACTGTACATTATCAAAATCAACTTCGTTTACAGATTCCCCCAAAAATTTTTAGAGATATTTCACGTACTCTTCGGGAAGCGTCTGCTGCAGCAGCTGCCATTACTGCAGCTTTGGCTTTCTCTCCTTCATCATAAGTAGGAAGAGAGGTAGCTACGCTATATGGAGGTGGTATAGGGTAAAATTCATTGTGTTTCTGTTTCTGTTAGAAACAAAAAATGAGACACATGCTTTGTGTATCCCAGAAAAATATCAACAAGAACCATAGACTACAGCAATCTTAGCGGCAGGTAAACAAACTGACCCAGCCTGCCAGATGGCTTACCCTAGCGGGCTGCGTGCCAAAGGTTGCCGATCCCTGGTCTATATATCTCACCACCACTGTCTGGTTTATATGTTCCTTTGTTTTTGCTTTTTACTTTTACATGTTACAGCATGTCATGGGCTAGTCCCCTGCCAAGTCTTGTCACACCCTGAGTGCAGACCACACCACTTCAGGTCTCCTTCACCATCACCATGTTTTATGTTTGTTGTTACTGTAGCAGGCCTCCTTCTGCAGTGCTATTTACAAGGCCCCACCAAATCCCCCAATTATGGGATGGAGGAGCCAGCCAGCCAGCCAGTCCGCCGCCTGCCCGCATGCCTGCCCCCTCCATTCTGACTCTTGACTTCCCCATTCCTTCCTCTGATTTTATCTGCTCTCAGCTGCTGGGGTTGGTTCTCCCACTAATTGTGAATAGGTCTTCCAATAGGTCCAAACTAACCTCTATTAGTGGGGATTTGAGTGACAGAGTGGGCCGAAGGACTTACTGGCCACCACTTCCAGCAGCTCCCATTGGCCTGTAGCAGCAAACTGCGGCCAGTGGGAGCCACGATCGGCCAGACCTGTGGACACGGCAGGTAAACAAACCGGCCCAGCCTGCCAGGGGCTTTCCCTACACAAGCAGTATCCCAAGTTTGGGAAACACTGGTCTAATCAAAGGCTGAGGCAGATAATGTCAGTGTATTCTGGAGAAGAGGATTCATCTGAGGATGGCATATTTCAGGGTTATTATACATGAGAAGGAAGAGCAAGTTGCTGTTGATGCAGAGTATCACAGAATGTTCTGTAAGTGGGCAAGAAAAAGGGCTTAGCAGTAGCACAGTGCCTAGTATCTTGCTTCAACAGTGCAAACAATGAAGTATGCATGCCATTATAGAGATGGGAGAAGTTAGTAATGAACCAATTGCTGTTGCAGACGTGTAAATACATGGATGGGCAAGTTTTAAATTTGCTATCCTTAAGACTAACATCTGAGTTTAAAACTTCTTTCTGCAAGCATTCATTCAGTAAAACATGATTGCTAGGATGTTTGTGTCAAGCAAATACGAAAGGAGCACAAGCATAGACAAAGCAAATGTATTTTTAAATTTGAATAAATACACATGGAACATTTTTGCAGTGTTTTCCCAGATATAGAATCGGGGGGGAGGAAACTCATCTATATCAAAACCTAACCTGTCCACTTCTCCAGCATGTAGCATCACAGCAATAACATTAATATAAACTAGATTGCTGTAGATCCCTGCACAGACACTTCAATTTAGCTGACTACCTTTCTGCAATGAACTGTACAAGTCAGTCAGACACAAACAACTCCCATCCCCCAACGAAAACGGTTACTAACCTGTTCTATAACTGTTGTTTGAGATGTGTTGCACATCTCCATTTCATTCTTGGTGTTGGTGTGCCCAGTGCATGGCCATTGGAAACTTGTCCCCTCAATAGTACCTGTTGGGCAGCTAGAGTTCCCTCAGCTGTTGCTTGCTACTGTGCATGGGTATAAAGGGCAGAGCAGAGCTTTCCCTAGCCCCCATTCAGTTCCTTCTTGCTGTAACTCTGATAGAGAGGGAAAGGAGGATGGGTCGTTGAATGGAAATGTGCAACACACCTCGAAGAACAACCATTATGGAACAGGTTAGTAAAAGTTTTTTTCTTTAAGTGATTGCACATGTGCATTCCACTCTTGGTGACTCACAAGCCAGAAGACTGGAGGCAGCATTGGAGTCTATTTCAATAAAAATTGGAAAACAACTCATCCCACTCTAGCATCATCTCTGGAATCTTGAGCCATAAATTTGTGGGAGGCAAATTTGTGGACAGAGGACCGGGCTGCAACTCAGCAAATGTCTGCAATTGGAACTTGTGACAGAAAGGCTGCCAAGGCCGATTGTGACCTCATTGAATGAGCTGTGACTCAGTTGGATGGAGCAACATTAACCAAATCATAGCACATATGTATGCAGGAATGAGATCCAGGAAGACATTCTCTGGGTGGAGACTCATTGACCTCTTCTCTGTCTGTCACTGCTACAAACTGCTGGGAGGACTTACAAAAGGGACTGATTCTATCCATGTAAAACATGAAGGCTCTTCACATGTCCAAGATATGCAAACACTCTTCCTTCCTGGTTGTATGTGGGTTTGGCTAGAATGCAGGAAAATAAATTGGTTGATTGAAGTGGAAAGAGGAAACCATAAGACCATAAGAATGGCCATACTGGGTCAGACCACAGGTCCATCTAGCCCAGTATCCTATCTCCCAACAGTGGCCAATGCCAGGTGCCCCACAGTTAATGAACAGAACAGGTAATCATCAAGTGATCCATCCCGTCACCCATTTCCAACTTCTGGAAAACAGAGGCTAGGGACACCATCCTGGCTAATAGCCATTGATGGACTATTCTCCATTAACTTATCTAGTTCTTTTTTGAACCCTGTTATAGTCTTGACCTTCACAACATCCTCTGGCAAAGAGTTCCACAGGTTGACTGTGCATTGTGTGAAAAAATACTTCCTTTTGTTTGTTTTAAACCTGCTGCCTATTAATTTCAATTGGTGACCCCTAGTTCTTATGTTATGAGAAGGAATAAATAAAACTTCCTTATTTACTTTCTCCAAACCAGTCATGATTTTATAGACCTCTATCATATCCCTCCTTAGTTGTTTCTTTTCCGAGCTGAAAAGTCCCAATCTTATTAATTGTTCCTCATATGGAAGCCGTTCCATACCCCTAATAATTTTTGTTGCCCTTTTCTGAACCTTTACCAATTCCAATATATCTTTTTTTGAGATGGGGCGGTTTGAGCATTGACCTGCTAAACCCACAGTTGTGAGTTCAGTCCCTGAGGGGGCAATTTAGAGATCTGGGGCAAAATCAGTATTTGGTCCTGTTAGTGAAGGCAGGGGGCTGGACTTGAGGACCTTTCAGGGTCCCTTCCAGTTCTATGAGATAGGTATATCTCCAGATCTGCATGCAGTATTCAAGATGTGGACATACCATGGATTTATATAGAGGCAATGTGATATTTTCTGTCGTATTATCCATCCCTTTCTTAATGATTCCCAACCTTCTTTTCACTTTTTTGACTGCCGCTGCACATTGAGTGGATGTTTCAGAAAATATCCACAATGACTCCCAAGATCTTTCTTGAGTGGTAACGGCTAATTTAGATACCCTCGTTTTATATGTATATTTGGGATTATGTTTTCCAATGTGCATTACTTTTCATTTATCAACACTGAATTTCATCTGCCATTTTGTTGCTCATTCACCCAGTTTTGTGAGAAACTTTGGGATGAACTACAGATGAGGACACAGGTAAATCTTGTCCTTAAAGAAGATTGCATATAGAGTTGCCAACATTAATTCCCACATTAATGCCCCGTTACTTTTCTGGCTGAGGAAATGGACACTGAAAATGTCACTTTCACTGATACATGCACAAGCAGGTAGCCAAAGGTTCAAATAGGGGACCCATAAGTCTTGGCAATGCTAAGTTTAGATCCCACAGGGGCATGGGGTCTTGCACTTGAGGGTATAATTTGACTAAGTCCTTTAAAAACCTTATGGACATATTACAGGAGAAAACAGTGATTGTCCAATTTAGGATGGAACACTGAAATAGTAGCCAGATGTACTTTGATCGAACTAACTGCAAAGTGTTTCAGGTATAATAAGTTGTCCAAAATATGAAGAACTGGTTGGTGATACTCCATATTGGCAAGATGACTAGATGAAGAAATACCTCCATTTAGTAAGGTAAGTAGCTTTCATAGAAGGCTTTCTACAGTTTAGCTGGACTTCTTAAATGTCTTTCAAGCAAGCCTGCTCTCTAGTATCTAGCCATGGAACATCTATGCAGTTAAGTGAAGGGTGGAGTAGGTGACTATGGTTGTGGGAGATTAGGGCTAAATCCAGCGAAAGTGAAATTGGAGGTTTGACAACATTGATAGGAAAGTGGAGATCCAGTGCTGAAGGGCCCTTGCTTGGGCTGTAACTAAGACTCTGGCTTGGTCCTGTCTCATCTTTTGCAGTACCGTGTAAGTAAATGGGACTGGTGAAAAAGCAGAGGAACCTGCCTGACCACATCAGTAAAAATGTATGTTCTGGAATCTGGGCTGTCACCCTGTAGGGAGCAGAACTGCTGATACTTTATGAGACTTTGTTGCAAGTAGGTCCACTTGAGAAACCCACCACCACCACTTTGGAAGACCCCACATATGGTGATTTGGAAATTATCTGCTCACATGGTCTATTGGATCATTCTATATGTCTGGCAGCTAAGATACTTCTAGATCTATTGAATTAGCAATACAAAGTTTCCAGAAGAGAGTCACTTCTTGAAAAAGTGAAGAAGAGGAGGCTTCCCCCTGCTTGGTGAGATAAAACACTGCCACCAGGTTGTCTGTGAGGACTAGCTGGCTGTTTCTTCTCATTGCAATAGAAATACTTGGCACGCCAGTCTAACAGCTTCCAGTTCTCTGACATTGATGTGAAAGACCTCTGAGGAACACAGACCTACTTTTGTAAAGAACCCAGGTGGGCTCCCCACCCCAGAGCTGAAGCCTCTGTCACTACCATGAGAATTGGCTGTGAGTGGGCAAACAAGAATGCCTACACATACATTGGCTGGAGCTGTCCACCATCTAGGGAGGTGAAGACATGGGAGGGCACTCTTACTACCTGGAGTAATTGATGCCAGCCAGCCCTGCAGAGTTCTGAGGTGCAGTCTGGGGTTTTGAACCACATAGGTGAAAGAGGCCATGTGACCCACAAACCTCAAACAGTTCAGTGCTGTTGTGACTGGGGAGCCTTGCAATCTATAATAATTAATTGAATTGCCTGTGTCAAGCTGACCTACAGTGGCTCAAAAGCATGACTACCAATCTCAGGGCAGACTTAATAAGCAAGGCACAGACCCCAAACTGGCTGAGAGTTCTACAGTTAGATTTCACCAAGCTAGTATCAAATGTGAATTCCTCAAGCACTGTAACAACCTATACATGGAGTCACAGCCACAGTCGCATACAGGTGTTTGCATCATTTTCCTTTAAACTAGGGTTTGTCCACATCTCCCGTGAGATATCCTGATGTGATTCAATCTGCACCATTCTTTCTGATGTAAATCAAAATGTGGTGGTTCCTTGACAGGGTCAATGATGATCTGTTTGTTTTAAGTGGTCAAAACACTCCATCTGATTCTCCATTGAGCCTCAATGTCAAAGGTGGGTGTAAGAGTCTTGATATGGTTCCACAGAGGGTTGCAGGATTTTAATCTTGTTTTTGGTGGGTTCTGCAGGTCATCGAGCACTGGGATCCTTGTGTTTGAATTGACATGGTTAAAAAAGCAAGATGTCTGAGCAGCTCTTCTAATTGTGGAGGATGGATGTGTGATAGGACCAGGAGCCAATTGACTGAAGTAGATTTAAGCGTTCCTGATACTACGCACATAGCATTATTGAGTTGAGTGTCAAAGAATTTAGTGTGACTGCTGTGAGACCACACTGGCGCACAATATTCAGCTGCAGAATATACCAAGCCAATTGTTGTAGTTTGTAAGGTCCGTGGACTGGAGCCCCATGATGTTGCGGCCAATTTTCTCTGAAACAACTGCTCAATGTGAAGCAGCAGTCAAAAAAAAGCTAACAGAATGGTAGAAATCACTGGGAAAGGAATAGATAATAAAACCGAAAATATCATAATGCCACTACATAAATCCAAGGTACCCAATCCATTGCAGAGCTTATGGAATACTGTGTATGGAAAGACTGCCATGAGTACTTGTAATTTAATGGATAAGTAATGAGCAGTCTGCTATTGACTCAAATAGGGGTCCCATTAAACCTAGTAGGACCACATTAGGTCCCAGAAAGGAGCTGGCTCCCTGATGAGGGACAAAAAAAAGTATAAAACCCTTTAGAAACCTAGCAATAGTCAGGTGGTGGTTGAGGAACTGTAGCCTGAGATGGGGCAAGTGGGGAAGATGATATGCTGATATGCCTGGCAAGTGAACTTGAACTGAGTTGATGGACAGTCCTGAGCATTTCCATGTCAGCAGATAATCAGAATAGATGGAATTTGGGAGTCAGTGTTGCTCAGCCCAACTAAGAAATCTCTTACCCCGGCAGCATGTGGTAGTCTGGTAGAATCCTTTCTACTTCGTTTTGGATGTGTAGAGAGCAGGATCTTCCTATGTCTGTCGTCCAGCCAGCGCCCATGCTGTCAGATGTAGGGAGATTGGATCCAGATGTTCTCATTGTCCTGAGTATTAAGAGGTAAGGGTTCTAGAGTGCAAGCTGACAAGACCATCAGATCTGGATACCAAGCTGTCTTGGCCAGGCAGATGTTATCATGATGATAGTCATCAAATCCTGTCTTCTCTCTCAAGACAGATGGGAGAGTAAGCATATATCGTTCCTGGAGACTGTGGAATGAGGAATGCATCTCACAGGGATCCTGGGCTTAACCTTCCATCAAGCAGAACCGGAGGTACTTCCTGTTTGTGTCTCTTGTAAACAGGCCTACTGGTGGTTGACTTCACACCTGAAAGATGTTTTGGATAATGGAATCTTTGATTGCCCCCCTGTAGTCCATAGAGAATTGCCTGCCTAAATGATCTGTTAGGATATTTTGCAGCCCTGAGAGGTATAGTACTATGGGGGAGACTCACTGGCTGATGCACCAATTCCAGAATTGAACTGCCTCCTTGCATTGGAAGTGGGAGAAGGAGGAGACTGGACTCCTCCTTGTCTGTTTATATAAAACATGGTCATTATGTTGTCAGTCATGATTTATCTGGTCAGTGCTTGAATCATTGGTAGAAATGCAATGTAGTCTCAGTGTATTGCCCTGGGATTTATTACATGTATGTGCTGTCAATTCTCGATGCAGGTTCATAGACCTTGTGCCTGGGGGCATCATAAACATGTGAGCCCCATCATAGGAAGGGTTCATCTGTCACTAATGTCTTGCTTGGAAGAGGTTAGGTGAATGATACACCCCTGCACTCTTGATTGGGATCCTTCTACCATTTCAATGACAAGAGAACCTCAGAAGGAACTTGCACTGATATGCCTACATGGTGTTTGTTTGGCAGGTACACAGACTTCAACTAGCTCTGCATGTAGTGAAGGTGACATCTGGCATGCTGTGTGACATACATGCTGCAGCAGACTCTGGCACATTCTTACCATGGTACATGGTTGTTTCTGTAAGGGTCTGTCCTGGGGCAGGTAGGTCTTGGCTGTGGTGGAGTCCAAAATGGCTCCTATGAATTCTATTCTCTGTGTAAGTGTTAAGGAGGATTTCGTTTTGAGTTTTAGCCTGAACTCAGAGTTGGAGAAATCAATGGATGGTATCCTGAACCTGATCTGATGACTTCCATCAAACCAACCACTCGTCAAGGTCTGGATACATTATTCTTAGTTTTCAAGGGTAAGCTGCTACTATGCCACAATTAATAGAAGGTAAAAAAATAAATACTACAACCAAGGAGATGGGAATGAATCTAAGAGTGGTTTTGGTAAATGCCTAGTGCAACAGTTTTTATAAAGCATATTAGGTACCTTTTATTCTGTAACAATAATTAAACACTTTTTCAAATGCGGTTCATAAAATCAGGCTTATCAAGACAGACAGAAAGTCCAGAATTAAGATATCTGATGTATAGAATCCACAGTACAAACAAATCTCATTGACTTCAAAAAGAACTTATAGTTATTTCTGCCTAGAAGATTCTAGAGAAGTCACAAATACACAGGAATGAACCTTTCCTGAAGCCCCATTTCTTTCCTGTGAATTTCTGCAGAATATAAGCAGATTTCCTGCAAAGCTCCCATCAACTTCAGTGGGAATAAAAAAACAGTCCTTAATTACAGAAAAAATGTTAAAAAACAATAATAGTACTTTACAGCTCCCTTAAGGAGTGGCCTATTTTCCCTGGCTCCTGCACCAGAGCTACCACACTGTGTAGTGTTTTCCTGAAGCAGTGTCCTTGTCTACCTAGAGACAAGACTAGATAGATTCCATTTGATCAAAAAAGGCACAATTTCTAAGCACATATTGTCAAGTATCAGAGGGGTAGCTGTGTTAGTCTGGATCTGTAAAAGCAGCAAAGAATCCTGTGGCACCTTATAGACTAACAGACGTTTTGGAGCATGAGCTTTCGTGGGTGAATACCCACTTCTTCAGATGCATCTGAAGAAGTGGGTATTCACCCACGAAAGCTCATGCTCCAAAACGTCTGTTAGTCTATAAGGTGCCACAGGTTTCTTTGCTGCTTAAGCACATATTAGTATTTGATTTATCTTTTTTAAAAATACTCTTTTTGTCTGAAGTTTGGAAACTAACAGTAATGTACATTTTCCTGTTTCCTGGTACAGAAACACATTGACTTTCACTCTTAATTCATTCCTCAAGTCATGCCATTATTTCCAGGGCCTGCTCTAGGTTTTTTGCCGCCCCAAGCAAAAACAATTTTGGCTGCCCCCCATCCCAGCCCTGGGCTCCCCCCTGCACCTCCCTGCTGCCCCAGCCCTGGGCTCTCCCCCCCCCACACTAACACCCCCTGCCACCCCAACGCTGGGCTTCCCCCTTCCCCCCCCACCAGTGCTCCCCCACACCTCCTGCTGCCCCAGCCCTGGGCTCCCCCACCCCACCTGCACCCTCGTTCCACCATAGCCCTGGGTCACTGGTAACTCGCTCCCAGGGTGGGTTATTCAGCAGGAATTTTCGATGTGCACAAAACACAGACAGGATTGGTTCCCATATGGTCACAGAGCTGCAATAAAGTGGAACAATTTTCAGCTTGTGTGATTGGAGGATATCTGGATGCATATTATAAGACTGTCCTCCATAAATGAGGAAAAGTTGAGGTGCTTTTATTATTCTTTTGTTCCACTCTTTCTTTCTATGGGGAATTTGCCAATGCAATATCACTGTCTTCCTTTTAAACAATCAAAAAGGCAATGGCTGTTGAAAATAGCAGTTCCAGTCCTAATAAGCATTTCTTGCTCAATTTTATCCTACTTTTTCTACAGCAAGTTACAGTGGATCAGTATATTTGATTTGGGAGAAATGAAGTAACAGCTGTCCAAACTGAGCTTGAGCACTCCTGAATTTTGAGGTGTTCAAATCTGGAGGGCAGGTGCTGGGTGTGTGTGTGGGGGGACGGGCTGTGGGCTCCGCAGGGGAGCACGGCAGCATGTATGCAGCAGCGTGTCTGAAGCTGCATGGAGCCAGACACGCTGGTCTGAGTGGCACGGTAAGGGGGTTGGGGGGTTGGAGATGGGGTAGGGGGTTCTGGGGGGGACAGTCAAGGGACAGAGAGCAGGGGGGTTGGATGGGGTGGAGGTTCAGGGGGTAGTCAGGGGCAGGGAGAAGGGGGGTTGGATGGGTCAGAGCTTTGGTGGGGCAGTCAGGGGACAGGCAGCGGTTGGATAGGCATGGGAGTCCCAGGGGTTTGTCACGGGACAGGTAGGCGGTGGCATCCTGAGGGGAAGTTGAGAGGGTCTCAAGAGGGGGCAGTTGGGGACAAGGAGAAGGGAGGCTTAGATAGGGGGTGGGGTCCTGGGGGGCAGTTAGGGGCAAGGGTCCCAGGAGGGGGCAATCAGAGGACAAGGACTAGTGGTGCTTAGATAGGGGGTGGGGTCCTGGGGGGCAGTTAGGGGCAAGGGTCCCAGGAGGAGGTGATCAGAGGACAGAGAGCAGGGGGGTTTGGATGGGTTGGGGTTTCTGTGGGGGGCAGTCAGAGGGAGTGGATGGTGGCAGGGTGGGGCTTCCCTCCCCCTGGAGTGTCCTGTTTTTTGAATGTTAAAATATGGTCTCCCTACTACTCTCCACTCACAGCACACTGTCGCATGAGGTCCCCCTCCTGCCTTTCCAGTTGGTAGTGGCCAAAGGAATGCTGGGAAATGCAGTTCTTTCCCTGCTCCAGGGCTGGCTCTATAGCCAGGGAACTAACTGAGGAACTACCACTCCCAGAGCCCCCTGTTGGTTCGCAGCTCCCATGCTGCCCCTGCAATGGGCTTCCCCAAACAGGTGCTTGCTTTGCTGGTCCCTAGAGACTCTCCTGATTATTTTTGTCTGTTTCAGAAAGGTCTTTGATGTACAATAGAACAATAGCTTCATTTGTAGAGATAGTTACTTTCACAACAGCTGGATTTCCTTCAGTTAATATATGTATTTGATTTTCAAGGACCAGATCATCAAACCTGCTCCAAGTACTTTGAGATACGTTAGTGGCACAAAATCATAAAGCCAGTGGCTACAGTACCATGAGGATTTCCCCTATTTAGGGAGATCCTTGAGGGGCATAGAGTTACCATAGCACCAAATCCTCTCCCAGCACACAGGGCATTTCCAGGATAAAGTGGACATGGCTATCTGTATATCCTGGCTGCCAGAATGGCCTCTCTGCATCATTGGCATCTAGTTAGTCAGAAAGCTGTGCTATTTTTATGCTAGGATCCAGCCTTGCCTCAGACTCATGGGAGAGTAAAGATGGCTTAATTTGATTCTCCCCTTCTTCTCGCCCCTGCCATCTCAGTAATTGCACTGCACACAGCTCAGCTAAATCACAGGAGCTGAGGCCAAGCAAACTTTGTCATAACAGTTATGTTCCTCCTTATTCTAATCATATTCCAAACCATGTGCATTTTCTATTTAACTGTCTGTATTGCTCAACACATCCATGTAACACCTTCCTGGTGATATAAATGAAAAGTTCATATTGGCAACTAGCTCATTTGTGTAGTGATAAATATAATCATTCACAGATTAGTAGACACTTTTAAAAGTACAGATCTCAGGCCTGGTCTACACTACAGGGTTAGGTTGAATTTAGCCGCGTTAGGTCGATTTAAAAATTAATGCATCCACACAATCAACCCCGTTCCATCGACCTAAAGGGCTCTTAAAATTGACTTCTGTACTCCTCCCCGGTGAGGGGAGTGGTGCTAAAATTGACTTTGCTAGGTCGAATTTGGGGTAGTGCGGATGCAAATCGATGGTATTGGCCTCTGGGAGCTATTCCGGAGTGCTCCATTGTGACCGCTCTGGACAGCACTTTGAACATTGATGCACTAGCCAGGCACACAGGAAAATCCCTGGGAACTTTTGAGTTTCATTTCCTGTTTGGTCAGCGTGATGAACTCAGCAGCACAGGTGACTATGCAGTCCCCCCAGAATCATAGAGCATAGAATGTTTCTACGCTCCCCTTATCTCTGTCCCTGAGGTTATTGCAGATTAGAAGGTGAAACATGACATAACACTCACAATGTCCTGTTTTCTGAGCTCATGCCGTCCTCCCGCACTGATAGGGCACAGCTTAACGCATGGAGGCATTCTGTGGCAGAGGCTAAGAAAGAATTAAGCGAGCACAAAGAGTGGATGCAGGATGCAATGCTGAGGCTAATAGGGGAGCAAACGGACATGATGAAGCATCTGTTGGAGCAGCAGGAAAGCCAACAAGAGCACAGGCCCTCGCTGCATCCACTGTATAACTGCCTACCCTCCTCCCCATGGTCTAGGGTGACCAGATGTCCCGATTTTATAGGAACAGTCCCAATTTTTGGGTCTTTTTCTTATATAGGCTCCTATTACTCCTCACCCCCATCCCGATATTTCACATTTGCTGTCTGGTCACTCTACCATGTTCCATAGCCTCCTCACACAGATGCCCAAGAACGCGGGGGAGAGGCTCTGGACACCCAGCCACTCCACTCCAGAGAATGGCCCAACCAACAGAAGGCTGTCATTCAAACAGTTTGATTTTTAGTCTGGCTACAATAAGCAGTGTGGCCTGGTCCTTCCCTCCTCCCCCACCCCACCCCACCCGGGCTACCTTGTCGGTTATCTCATTTATTTTTTTAATTAATAAAGAAAGAATGCTTGGTTGCAAAGTAATGGTTATCTTATTTCAAAGGGGGAGGATGGTTGGCTTACAGGGAAATAAAATCAACAAAGGGGATGGGGTTGCATCAAGGAGAAACACACACAACTGTCACACCAAAGTCTGGCCAGTCATGAAACCGGTTTTCAAAGCCTCTCTGATGCGCAGCGCACCTTGCTGTGCTCTTCTAATCGCCCTGGTGTCTGGTGCGAAACAATTGTCTGCCTTTGCTTTCACGGAGGGACGGGCGACTGACGACATGTACTCAAAACCACCCAGGACAATGTTTTTGCCCCATCAGCCGTTGAGAGCTTAACCCAGAATTCCAATGGGCGGCAGAGACTGCAGGAACTGTGGGATAGCTACCCGCAGGACACTGCTCCATAAGTCGATGCTAGCCATGGTAGTGAGGACGCACTCCGCCGACTTACTGTGCTTAGTGTGGACATATGCAATTGACTATATAAAATCAATTTCTAAAAATCAACTTGTATAAAATTGACCTAATTTCGTAGTATATACATACTCTCAGAACTGAAGAGGTTGGTTATAACTATCACAGAAAAAAAGTAAATCAAAGATGAAATGTAAGAACCATGACACCCTATCATTCAGGGCATAAATAAAGTACTAGATGGTGCCATGATTGCTTCTTGCATTGAATAATCTGCCATTGCAAGGCTGCTGTAGCAAATCATGGGTATTTTTCAAAGTTATACGTATAGCATCTTTTTAAGTAGGTTTCAAGCCCACTTTACTAAAAGGTAGGCACAGACCGAAGGCAATATAATAGCGAGCTACAGACACACTACAACTCCAGACTGCTCTCCACCCCTGCTGGTTCTCTCCCCAACACAAAATCCTCTTGCTCAGGCATTCTGTGGGGGACCAAGATTTGGGCTTAAGGCCCATGATATGCTTCCAGCAGTACCGTATACTGTATTCTAATTGGGGTCCAAACAAGTCTTAATGCAAACTAATAATTCATATGGAAAATAATCCCACATGTATGGCAATACAAGCTATTCATTTAAGGGCCATCTCAGATAATTTATAGCCGCCTTAGGGGGTAATTTCCTATACTTAGGCATTGGCAGGATGACCTGTATGTACAGCAAACATTTCAAGAAGATTATATACCAGCTGCGGCCAGTTAATTTTTGTCTGTCAAAATATAGATGTAAGCAGAGTCAGGATGAGTTCTACCCTGACATCTGGTGATGAATTATGGGGAGTGTGGAAAGGAATTTTAGGTATTTGCATTGGCACACCCACCCCACCTAGCATAGCCCACGGCAGCCTGGGATGGTTATTTTGACAGCTCTGGGATCCCCAATTTCTTTGTTATTGGGGCAGGAGGAATAAAGTGTTGTCACCCTGATTATGTGAATGAGGAACTATGAGACTGCTTTATGACAGAGATGTCTCAATATCAGTTAAGTAGCACTTGCTAGACAAGGGACATAGGTGCCAAAACCCATTGAAAGAAGAGAAGTTGGGGACTGGTGTGCGTACCTGATGGTATGAGCCCCTTTTGAGGGCCTGGAACACCAATTGCACATCCTCTTCTCTCCACTGTTGAAGAGTAGAGCTAATTTTGATTCCATTAGGAGTCCATCTAGACGCTGCTGAGCTGAATTCACGTTGGGCTAATAGTGCACCAGCACTGGGGCTCCCCTACTACAAGCTGAAATCACTAAAAGAGCTAAGCTTACTGAGCTGAGATCACTGAATGCTGTGTTAACTAGTGGGGGAGCCTGAAGATCTATCGCTAGGCGGCTGGCAGAGCAGAGCAGTTTGCAGCATGTTGGAGCAGCCCATGGAACAGTGAGCGGAGTGGAGTGGTTTGCGGGGACGGCTGGAGTGGCTCACGGATTGGCTGGAGGAGCGGCACAGCTGGTGTAGTGGAGCTGGTCGTGGTGAAGGCTGCAGCAGAACTCCACGAAGAGGCGAAGCAGTTGGTCCTGGCCCACGTAAGGTGCCCCTTAAAACTGTAGTTTCTTATCAGTGGTGGCAGCAGACCTCCCAGCCTTAGGGGTACGAGGCTTCACCCCCTTAACTGTTGGGGGTGATTTCTTCTCTCCTGTATCTTTTACCACAACAGGAGGGTTCGCAGCAGTGGTGGAGCACTGCCCGCTGCTAGAAGTAACCAGCTGGCTGTGTCCACCCTGAGCCTCCTCCTCCACTGGTGTGTCAGGTACACCCTGAGGCATCTCCTCTTCCACTGCAGTGTCAGTAGTCCCGTCAACTGGTCTGACCCAGTATGGCCATTCTTATGTTCTTATGGTTATCTAAGTATCAAAAGGCAAAATTTGACCCATACTGTTTACCAGTTACAAATATTTAAAAGGGAAGAAAAAAATTAATCAGTTGTAGGCTGAAAGCTGATGTTTCATCAAATATAGTTATATAGCTCAGTGGTTTGAGCATTGGCCTGCTAAACCTATGGTTGTAAGTTTTCTCCTTGACGGGGCCACTTAGGGATCTAGGGCAAAATCAGTACTTGATCCTGCTAGTGAAGGCAGGGGGCTAGACTCAATGACCTTTTTGGGGTCCCTTCCAGTTCTATGAGATAGGTATATCTCCATTTATTATATTATACATTTAAACTGAAAAAATACAGTACTGTATGCTGGAGCTGACAACCATAAGCAAAATGTTACTGTATTAATCAAACTGCATTAATTATGTAATAATGATCAACAGGAAAAGCATTTCCTGGAACTTAGTGATCAGATGAAGGCCCAAGGTGATGCCAAGAGCTCTTAACCCCACAGATCTTAAATTACTTTTGAAGAAGAGCAGCACACACAATCAGCTAGCATGTGCTACAGTTAGTAACAAGCACGTTAACTAGATGAGGACTGTCCACATACGCTGTCTTTTTCAAATGCAGCCACAGTGGCTGCATGAAGCCACCAGAGGCTTTTTGTGCTGCCACAGCCTCCTGGGCAGTGATTGATGGAGGCAAAGCTGTGGCCCCTCCTTTGGAGCCACAAATGCTGGAGGAGCAGGCAGCTGGTATAAATTCTCCACCTTTCTGGAGGCAGTGGTGCTCATGCTTCCAGCTTCAGCCCTGAGGTTGTGGGCAGTAGGCTCTGTCCCTTGGCCATGGAGCTTTGGGCTCCAGCCTTGGGCTTGCCCCACCTACCCGATCGCCCCTGGGCTCCTCTGGCCCCAGACTCTGGCCACGCAGCGGCAGGCTCCACCCCCTGGATGGAGTGCTTCAGGCTCTGGCCATGGGATCCAGCCCCAGCCTCCAGCTGTGTGTCGGCGACCAGTGGAGGTTCCAGGCTCATCACACACCCCCATCAGCATTGGTCCCTGCTGCATCCTCCAGGCCCGGGTTTCGGCCATGTGCTGCATCTCCCAGCCTCACCACCTCACCTCCACTGCCCCAGCCCTCACTGCCTCCCCTTCCCTTCACCTTCCCTTTGCACCTGGGCCCCGCTGCCTCCCCCATACACCCCCCAGGCACCCGCTGCCTCCCTCAGCCCTCCATCTAGCCCCCCATTGCCCCTGACCCCCACTGCCTCCCAGTCCCTACCCACCTTCCCATCCAGGGCTTAATCTGTCCCCCAGCTTGCTAGGGCTGAGTAAGGGCTGGTCTACACTACTGGGGCGGGGAGGGATCGATCTAAGTTATGCAACTTCAGCTACTTAAATAACATTGCTGAAGTTGATGTACTTAGATCTACTTACTGTGGTGTTTTCACTGAGGTGTGTTGGTGGGAGATGCTCTCCTGTTGATTCCCCTTGCGCTTCTCGTTAAAGTGGAGTACCGGAGTTGACGCTTGAGTGATCAGCAGTCGATTTATCGTGTCTAGACACGATAAATCGACCCGTGCTAGATCGACCACTGTCCATCATTCCGGCCAGTAGACAAGCCCTAAGTCTGTTGTGAAAAGTGATATTTGTATGATTGTTAATATAACTTTTCACTGCCTCCCAGCTAGCTGACAAGTCTGCTGCTGTGAAAAGTGAAGCAGACTTACTAGTTAGCAAATCTAAAAAAAAAAAAAAGCAACCAAAAAAGCAAAAGAAACAACAATAAAAGCTAAGAACATGCAAACCACCTTATTTGTTTCTATTCTATTTAGGTCCAGTAAAGAATAGAGACAACCGTACATTATTTTTATTATCGAGTCTACAAAAAACCACTACATAAATAAATTACATTGATCTGGACATGTGTATATATATGCATATTTATTTGTTTTTCTACAGTTAATTATGTATTTTAGGAAAAATTGTCAGAGCAACCACCAGCAAGAGTTGGTGGCCATACTCCGAGGCCACCAAAAAATTTCTTGTGAGACCCCCAGCAAGCAGATCCCCTTCTGCATACTAAGGTGGTAATAGATCTCCTTCCCTGCCTAGTACTTTCTAAAATATTTAGGCCCAGTTTTTCAATAGTAAGAACCTAAAATTAGGCACTGAAACTATATTTTGTCTCCTAAGTGGCCAGATTTTTAGAAGGGCTGAACACCCAGAAATTTCCATTTACCTTATCACAGGGCAGGGCTTCTCCCAGGCTTTCAAACACACTGTCACACCCACTCTATGTTTACTGTGCAAACATAAGTGAATAAAAACAAACAGAAACAGTCCTTCAGCTCACCTTTTGTCCTTGGGTTTCATGACCTCCCCACCCATGGGTTGCTAGTTATCCTGCTTCTTGCAGCTTCTCAGTTCCATCCAGCTCAACTCCCTTCTGGAACGACAGCCCCAGGGCTATCTTCCTGGACACCTGGCCCCTTGCTCCAGGGACTCACTCAGACACAGAGTGTCCCTGTAACTCATGCCCTCTCACAGGTATTCACAGCCTCAGGTATAGCTCTGTCCCCTTTAATTAGCTCAGTTGGGCCCACCTGCTCTGACCCAGGGGAGCTGGGTCTGGCCTACTCAAGAGACTAGCTACACTGTGGTACACCTCATTGAGAGTGAGGTGTTCAACAGTTATGACAATCAAACAGGCCCCTAAATATGGATTTAGGAGCCTACTGTTTGGCTCCTCTTTTTCAAAAACATGGCCTAAACTTAAAATCCTATCTTGTTGCTCTACAGAGATGAGGGAGAAAATACCCTCCCAGCTGTCTCCCACCTCCCCCACTGCACCTTCTGTGTTTTTTCATACCTCTCCCACTTGCCCAGGAGAGAGATGGAGCTGGTCCTCAGCATTTACTTCTGAAAAGTTATTATTTGATTGGCACATTGCTATAGATATGCTGTTCCATTTACAGTACTGACTTTTTTTAACGTGCAGACTGTGATACCCTTACTCACCTTAAGTGGTACCTTCAAGTAGTCCATTGACTTAAATGTGACTACTAGAGCTGTCAAGCAATTAAAAAGATTAATCGCAATTAATCATGTGATTAAAAAATTTAATCACGATTAATCGCACAATTAATCACATTGTTAATAACAGAATACCATTTATTTAAATATTTTTGGATGTTTTCTATATTTTCAAATATATTGGTTTCAATTACAACACAGAATACAAAGTGCACAGTGCTCACTTTATATTTATTTTTGAATACAAATATTTGCACTGTAAAAAGAAAAGAAATAGTATATTTCAATTCACCTAATACAAGTACTGTAGTGCAATCTCTTTATTATGAAAGTTGAACTTACAAATGTCAAATTATGTACAAAAAATAAATGCATTCAGAAATAAAACAATGTAAAACTTTAGAGCCTATAAGTCCACTCAGTCCTACTTCAGCCAATCACTCAGACAAACAAGTTTGGTTACATGCAGGAGATAATGGTGCCTGCTTCTTGTTTACAATGTCGCCTGAAAGTGAGAACAGGGGTTTGCATGGCACTGTTGTAACTGGCGTTGCAAGATATTTACATGTCAGATGCGCTAAAGATTTATATGTCCCTTTATGCGTCAACCACCATTCCAGAGGATAAGCGTCCATGCTGGTGATGGGTTCTGTTCAATAATGATACAAATCACAGCGGACCGATGCATGTTCATTTTCCTCATCTGAGTCAGATGCCCCCAGCAGAAGGCTGATTTTTTTTTTTGGTGGTTCAGGTTCTGTAGTTTCCACATTGGAGTGTTGCTTCCACACCTCTTCCCTCTCAGATTTTGAACGGCACTTCAGATTCTTAAATCTTTGGTCGAGTGCTGTAGCTATCTTTAGAAATCTCACATTGGTACCTTCTTAGTGTTTTGTGAAATCTGCAGTGAAAGTGTTCTTAAAATGAACAATATGTACTGGATCATCATCCAAGACTGTTAATACATGAAATATATGGCAGAACGTGAGTAAAACAGAGCAGGGGACATACAATTCTCCCCAGAGGAGTTCAGTCACAAATTTAATTAATGCATATTTTTTTAACGAACATCATCAGCATGGAAGCATGTCCTCTGGAATGGTGGCTGAAGCATGAAGGGGCATATGAATGTTTAGCATATCTGACATGTAAATACTTTGCAACGCTGGCTACAAAAGTGCCATGCGAATGCCTGTTCTCACGTTCAGGTGAAATTGTAAATAAGAAGCAGACAGCAGTATCTCCTGTAAATGTAAACAAACTTGTCTTAGCAATTGGCTGAATAAGAAGTAAGACTGACTGGACTTGTAGGCTCTAAAGTTTTACATTGTTTTGGTTTTAAGTGCAGTTATGTAACAAAAAAAAAATCCACATTTGTAAGTTACACTTTCACAACAGAGATTGCACCACAGTACTTGTATGAGGTGAATTGAAAAATACTATTTATTTTGTTTATTATTTTTTCAGTGCAAATATTTGTAATAAAAATAATATAAAGTGAGCACTGTACATGTTGTATTCTGTGTTGTAATAGAAATCAATATATTTAAAAATGTAGAAAAACATCCAAAAATATTTAATAAATTTCAATTGGTATTCTGTTGTTTAACAGTGCAATTAATCACAATTAATATTTTAATCGTGATTAATATTTTTGATCGCAGTTAATTGTTTTAAGTTAATCATGCGAGTTAACCGTGATTAATCGATACTTTAATGACTACTCATGATGGAAGGTAGTAGTACTTGATCTTTTCCATACAGTGACCCTATGTTTCAAGATAAATAATTTTGAGACTGCCCCTCTTCTCTCCCCATCTAGCTGTAATGAAAGAATGAGTGGCCACAATCTGAGAACTAACTGTGGAAGGTGTTATTCAGTGTGAGTAGGGTATCACCATCTGGCCCAAAGTAGTTAAACACCAATGCAACTAATATGGTTGTTTGATTATAGTCTCAATGTTCCATAGTGTGTTGGGTGTACACACACACGCACACACATACACAGACTGCGTTATGAGAAAAATTCAACCCTGGTGTAAAAAAGATGGAATTCCTTTAATTTCAATGGCCTGCTTATGCCAGAGATGAATTTGGTCCTGTGACTTTTTTAATGCTTTGTATTTGCATTGAAAGAATGCAAGAAAGCAAGAGTTGTGCTTTTAAACTCACATTGCTTTTCTGTGTTTTTTCACTCATGTATGCCAGCTCAGTCACAGGTATGCCACAACATTTTATACCAGCAGGAAGGCAGAGTCTTACAGAAACATTTTATGATGAAGGACTCTGTCCCTAATTCACTTAGTTTTTTGTTTGTTTGTCCATCAGGTGAACATTTGAAGCTTTTCATCGCACATGACAACCTAATAAATCCATAAAAAGAGAAAAAAATATATCAGAAGATTGGCTAGTAAATTGAAAAATAAAGACATTTATGGTAAGATGAGAAGCAGCTCTTAAAAAGGAAAAATATAAATTAAGTATTGACATCTTGCTCTTGAACATTCAGCTATCTGACCAAGAAAAAAGTTTGTGAGTGTGTGCAGGTGTGTGTTTTGGAGGACAGAATTTGCTGGAGCTCTTCAAAAATAAACACTGTGAGTTACTTTAATTCACGTAAGATCTGATTTATCAGTAACACCTCAAATTGCTCAAGGCAAGAGAAAATATGCTTGAGAATTTAAAAATTGCTATCTTTATTATATTTATTTTATTTATATTTTAATTTTCCTTAAAGATTCCAGTTACATAAATGGCCACTGAATAACAAAGAGAAAGTGGTGTGATATGGTCTCCTTTAAAAACAATGAAACTTATTATTAATGTTTCTAGTTCAGATTTGGATTGTTCGACCATTCTATGCTGAAAAATCTTTCATTAGATTATAGAAAGAAAGAAGGCAGGGAAGCCTGCTATAGCGCTGTTAGCTTTGATGTCATTTAAGGGCAGAAGGTCCATTTAAATGAGCACTCCCAGCAGTAACACCTGGATTATATGAATGGGCAACTCAGTAAACTGAATGCTCCAAATTTTAGTACGATACTTTAAATAACAATGGACAGCTGGCTAGGAGTCTGATTACTTATTCAAATGTGTCTTTTAAAGATAAGTAGTCTGCTTTTAAAATAATAAGAAAAACAAATTCATTCAGATTTCAAATTAGATTGTATCTGTAAGTAGGAGTAATATTAAGACCATCTGAAAAGAGAACAGTAATTTATCTGTATCTGAGTCTGAAGCTGTATGGTCCTCTGAAGGAGGCTGCAGAAGATCAGGACAAATATAATTCTTTTAAACCTGAAGATTTAAACCTAAATTATTCTAAATCTGAACCATTTAATAAAAAATAAGTTTCTGAACTGTCTCTTGGGATGCAGGCCAATAAGATTTATAAAAGGAGACCCAATTCCTTCTGACTCTCAGCAATGAGTATATTTTTCAATTTAACTTCTTCCTACGATGATATTGCTTAGAGGCTGGAACTATCCAGATAAGATCTTGAACACTGAATATCTAGGCCAGTGGTCCCCAACCTTTTTGTGGCCAGTAGCACATTCATGTTTTCAGAAGAGTGTGGCGGGCGCCAACAATTTTTCAAGGCTTATTTTGTATTTGTACGTTAAATAATATGAAAAACATCATATTTAATATAACATAATATATGAATCTAGAGAGAAGAGAGAAGCCAGAGAGAGTCCGCGAGGACAGAGAACATCAGCGCCCGCAGCCTGCAGCCCTCGAGTTCTCTGTCCTGGGCAGGCATGGGGCCGTTGCTTCTCTCTGGCTTAAGCCGCAGCCCCGCACCTGCCAGGGACCGAGAACACTGGCGCCCACAGCCTGCAGCCCTGGAGTTCTCTGTCCCTGGCTGGCGCGGGGCCACGGCTTCTCTCTGGCTTAAGCCGCAGCCCCGTGCCTGCCTGGGATCGAGAACACTGGCACCCGCAGCCTGCAGCCCTGGAGTTCTCTGTCCCCGTCAGGCGCTGTGCTGTGGCTTGTCTCCCCTTCTGGGAACAGAGAACACTGCGCTCACAGCCTGAGTTCTCTGTCTCCATCAGATGCAGGGCCGTGGCTTCTCTCTGCTGCTGGGCACTAAGTGGGCACACATAAATGTCCCAGCAGGTGCCATGGCACCCGCGGGCACCACGTTGCGGACCACTGATCTAAGCTTTATAAGATTCCAAAAAAGGGAGCACCTAAATGGGCAACAATATCTAAGGCTTATGCACGAATTTCCTCCATAAGTGAGAAGACATATTTCCCTGTTGAGAGCATAGCACGACTCAGGAAACCTGCTGACAAAAAAATCGACACAGTTTTAATGAGAAGCTTTCAAGCACCAGGCACAACTATTAGAGTTGTTACCTGTAGTGCTTACATCTCACTAGCCCTAATTGCTTGACTGCATCAACTGTGTAAAATGGCTTAAATAAGAAGTCAGGAAACATTTTATGTATTTTTCATTCTCCCCTTCACAGTAGTTAATCTAATGCCTGACATGACACATAGGGCTAAATTCCTCCCATGTATTACTTTGTCAAAATAAATAAGAGTTGTACCAGAAATTAAATTTGCCCACGTTATCATAATGTTTATATTGAGGTAGTGCCCAGAGGCCCTATGCAAGTCAATGAGACTGCTCGCATGAGTAAGGAGTTCTCATGAGAGTTAGAACTGGTGAAAACTGACTCCTGTTTGCATGTCCCCAAAAAGCACAGAAGGTTTCACTAGATGTAAAACGTTGAACACATTAATTGTGAAATCCCATTTCAAATAAGAGTATCTGAAACCAATAAAAATAATAATACAATCAACAACATTTGGTTCAAGTGGGAACCATCACAAATAGATCCACAGAATTCTCACTTACATGTATCCATTTATTCTTTTTATAAGAAATATCCGAGCTTGTAATCTCCAGAATGCCTTTTTAATACCAGCTTTTACCATTTGGGTGAGCAGTAACTGCAAGTATATCCACAAAAGCAATGATATAATTTAGAGAACAGAAAAGCCACAGAATTCCATATTTAGGGATAATGGGCCAAATTTAATCCCTGGCATAACTCCAATGACTTCCATTCCAGCACTGTGTAGCCTGATTTGGGGTGTGTTAGTAATGTTGATTCAATGTATCCACTTAATTTAATTTTATTTAATTAACAATATTATTAATAATAATATTAATAATTATTAATATTAATTAGTGTGGATTTTGACTTGCCAATTTATTTGATTAGAAGATAAAAGTTCGTCCTGAATCAGGCTTCACAGAGTTTATAAAAGGACCTTCAGGGGTATGACAGGAAGCTTACACTGAAACAGATATAGTTATAAAGACCTTTTATTAAAATCAATGAAACAATAAGCAAATGGTAAAACAGTTAGAATTACTGAGTTACAATTGTATTACTGTTATTCAAGAGATACATATGATAATACAATATTATGTGCTACAAACACTGGTTAATACTCACACTCTGTTTTAATAACCTGGTGTTGGAAGATACAGGACCATGTCTGTGGCAGTTCTGTTTTCACACCTCTGGCAGAGGAAGCTAATGCAGAGCTGTTAAAGCTGTTTACACTCTAATTTAACTTAATAAGCCTTAAACTAAAATAAAACATAGGGAAACCAAGCTTAGCCTAGTCCCTTAAACTTACAGTTTGAAAAGAAATAAAGTATGGCCTATTAATAGTTAATAGCCATCGTATATGAGTAGCATCGATATGTTGTTGAAGGTGGAGGCAATGAAGAGTAGACAGGAGTAGATAGGTGGGTAGATTTGCCTCCCTAATGGTGAGATGAATTGCCTTTTTATAGGGCATTGGTTGGAAATCCTTCCTCTTATGCCCAAATTTCATCCTTCCCCCACAGAAATGTTAGGGTATGTACATAAGGATGACAGGTATGTACGCTCTTGTGGTGTACTTGTTAGGTCTGTGGAAAAATCTCCATTTGCCACCCTTCATTCTTTACTGGTTTAGGCAAAAGCTCTCTAGACAGCTGTGTGGGTGTTTTATCTATTTTTACTTTTCTGGGTAAGGGTCCCAAAATGTGCTAACTTTGCCTTAGCTTAACATACAGGGTTTTGGCCTGCAGGTCTCTTCCATTACAGCCAAACTTATTTTTAATATAAATCTGTAAGCCTATTACATCAAATACTAAAATTTGTAAGAAAAGATATATTTATACAAATAAGCAGATTAATCCTTAGGGCTACAACTGTGTTGGCAAATTGATCTCTGTGGTCTTACGATATGTTGACAATTTTTTTTATCATGCATGATAACAATCACAATTGACGTGGGATACGCATTACCTAAAACTGGTCAAATAATTCATCATGGTGAAAAATATGTGTTATAAATTTTGACAAATTTTCTATTGAATATTTATTTTGAATAAGTTCTTCAATTATTTAATAGCTCTAATGGCAAGAACTACTTTAATGGTGACGTTTGTTCAATCCTACATCTATAATAATAATGCAAGCCTCAAAGGATGGGAGCACAGGGGATATTAAGAACCATTCAAAGTCATTGATCACTGACAGTCAGCACTACAGACTAATATTCTAGACATTAGAACAGTGCACCTAACATTACTGCACTTTTGCTGACTGAGTAATAAAACTCTTACAAAGAAAATATGTGGTAGCCAAGTGACTGTCTTCTATAGCAAGCAAGCAGGCAGATATTTAAAGCATGTCAGTGCAGAATGAGTACTTTTCTGAACAGAAGTAATTACATAAAATCCTAGAGACGTAGAAGGTATAAGAGAAAATGTTATCAGATTATAAAACAGTAAAATTCGCAGAAAACTTTGAATAGCATTTGCTTTGTTAAGCAGGTAAACTGAGTCATACAATATATTTTTGGCATATGATAAAGCCTGCGGACTGATAACAGTGTTGCGGGGGGCAGGGGAATTACTTGTGGAAAAAGGGCTCGTGTTCTTTCTAGAAGTTACTCAACAAGGCCCCAATCCTGAAAAGACTTACACACGTTTAACTTTACACACTGTGAGTAATCCTATTGGCATCAGTGAGGATACTCCTAGTGAGTAAAATTAAGCACATCTGAAAGTTTTGCAAGATCAGGGCCCAAAAATGGGGAAGAGACAATTTTTTGAAGAAGGATTTTTCTTATAGTGAAGAAAAGAACAGATTCTTCAGATGAAGATCTGGACAAATATTCTTCTCCAATCAGTCTTTTAAGATTAACTTTCTGATATTTGCTTATTTTTTTTAACCTTTTATTTCTTGGCACGTTCTTTCTGCTCCCTCCCTCTCCCATTTATTCAAATAGGAATGAGCCCAAACCAAAAAACCCAGATTCAAACACTCCCTAACTTTGGAAACATACATCTCTAGATCCAAATAACAATCCTGATTCTTTAAGATGCTGAGCACCTTCAGAAAAGTCCTGAGTGCTCTCAATTCCCATTGACTTCAATGGGACTACTTATGTAAGTATATATATAACTTTAAACACACACCTTGCTAAATCAGGGGCTTACTTAATGGCACTACTTACATATTTAAAATTAAACATATAAGTTCTTAGGGCCTCACTATATGCAAACATATGTTATTTTAGTGGATAATAAGTTGTTCTTCTGGTTTTGTCATTTATGAGGTGACTTTCATATGACAGACTAGCAAACCTGATTCATAACCCTGACCAGACTGTAAACTAGAGTTGTCAGGCACAGTCTAGTACAGACTTCATCTATTAATATGTAATGAGTCTATTGTGTACAATAAACATGGAAACAGTTTGTAGATATCTGTGAACTAGATGCAGAAAATAAATGGCAATTGGTCCTTGTTTCAGTGCTCAGAAATCTTAACTTTGCACCCTGTAGTGAATTAGAAATTCAAACAAACTTCAAAAGAAAATATACATTCCCGGAGCTAAGTCATATGTCTGCCTGGGGGCAATAATGTTTGAAGACAGAATAGACCATGGAGTAGCAGAAATTGTGTCAGAAACACCTACACCTTTGAAGACAATATCAGATTTCTGCATTTAGTTGTTAATACAAACAATAATGTTGTTGCTTGAAATATAAAAGAGAAGGGTAATAATATTTAAAATAACTCAGAGAGACAGACAAGGAGCAACATAAGATAAGGTGATTGCAATTCCATAGAATGGAGGGGTGTATAAATACATGAATAACGAATGTATACTCAGTCATAAATTACAAAATACTAATAAGGAACTGAGGTACTTGTGGATATAATTAAAGTTTTCTTCATAGTGCATTCATTTATCCTCCTAGAAAAAGAGATGCAAAACCTCGCCTAGATTATAAACTAGACTTTTCCAGGCACAATCTAAAATTATATTTCTACCATTTTATTAGGAACATAAATAAACAATCTTGAAGGTTTTTCTACAGATATAAGTAGAAGTAGATGTTGATGATATAGGTATACGAGAGATAAGGTGCGTAAGGTCTAACCTGAAGAAGAGCTCTGTGTAAGCTCGAAAGCATGTCTTTTGGAGCAACAGAAGTTGATCCAATAAAAGATACTATCTCAACTGCCTTGTCTCTCTAATATTCTGAGACCAACATGGCTAAAACAACAACACTGCATACATAGAACATCAAACAGTTATTGTTACATGAAAGGTATAAAAAACATCATTACTATTTCAATGGAAATAACAAATATAGCCTCATAAATATTTATAAAGTATACAAAGAGAAAATTCTAATAATTTAAAACTCAAACCCACTCATTTACTTTGGCTACCAATGGAAAGTGACCTAACAGGAATACCTACATTGAGTTTTTTAGTTTTGCTGGTACTCAGGCAAAGCAGTAACAGGCATATAAGTATATCATTGAAAGATACAGAATTACATGCAGATATTATTTAAGGAGAATTGTAAAGTGTCTTTGAAGGAGGAAAGTTACATCCATGAAATTCTGATGTTAGGTCAAAAGCATAGACCCCTTGACAGTGTTGGGTTTTAATTTCTATATAAAAAGAGTGGGACTATTGTAATGAGTCTTCTGGCAGTGGCAATGTGCTTCTGCCTATCAGAGAACATACATAAGAATGGCCATACTGGGTCAGACCAAAGGTTCATCTAGCCCAGTATCCTGTCTACCGATAGTGGCCAATGCCGGGTGCTCCAGAGGGAGTGAACCTAACACATAATGATCAAGTGATCTCTCTCCTGCCATCTGGGAAGTTTTTGGTGTCACAGCTAGCAGTGGCAAAAGTGGAGTCCATTTTTATCTATTTTTTTATGCTGATCTTAACACAGTATTTGAATTCTATCCAGCACTGGATTGGGGATCCAATAATGTATAAACTATTTCCTAGATAACATCAGTTATTTTAATTAAGAATCCATTCAAATATGTCATCACTTGGACATTAATATAGGTCACCATTTGTTTGTACAGCATACTTTTTACAATAATATTTCTTCAAAGTAAATCACATTAGAACAAGCTTTTACATGCTTGACAGAACAGCTATGATTACTCAAAATAGGCAAGACTTGATGTTTAGCCAATAGTATAAGAAAAATAGGATCATATGTACTGCAGTGAATTGTAGGATAGGTGCTACATTCGTAGGGTCTGATTTGCACAAATGAGTTCTCACTGGCATCAATTGGAGTGGTGGAAGCTCAGCACTTCTGAAAATGAGGTTTTGAGTGTCCATCCACACTAAGAAAATGATCCTCTGCTAACAACGGTTGTCTGCAATAGGTCCTTCCTGACCCATCTCCCCAAACCATTGTTGAAAACCAACTGCTGCAAAACTATGTTCAGCATTATTATGGAAAGCATGAATGAGACTTAGACCTCGTCTATCTAAAAAGTTAGATTGACCCACACTCTGGAGCAACACAGTTAAGCCGATCTAACCTCTGGTATAGACAGTGCTAGATGAAGAGAAGAATTCTTCTATCAACCTAGCTACCACCTCCCGGGGAGATGGATTACCTACAGTGACAAGAGAACCCCTCCTGCAGTATAGGTAGTGTTTACATTGTAGCATTTCAAGTGTAGACAAGCCCTTAGGGGTACATTCTCTCAAACACATTTTCTCTAATTGTGTTGAAAATTGGTCCATTTACACTAACAGTTGAACAGCTTTCAAGGCCGCTTGAGAAGTAGAAATGGATCCTTTCCCTAGTGTACATGGGGGCCTACGAGTACAGTCCTTTAGCTGAGGGATGTCACTGAAGTTCCTTCTACTTGAGCTGGTGAAAATTAAAGATCCTATGGGACTTTTCAAAGACTATGGGAAAAACCCCAGTGCCTTGGCCAATGTTCCCTCTCTCAGTTAAAAGAGGGAACATCTAAGGCTCCAATTCACCAAGCATTTCTTTTCAGGACTGCACTTAAGCATGTTCTTTTGTGCTTACCTGAATATGGGCCTAAGTATGTGTTGAATGTATGGGCACTCCATTTGCTCAGTTACTGCACTGACAGCATGTAATTCATTCAGCACCTTGGGATATTTAGATTCTAGAATATGAGACAATATGTAAAAGTATTGTACAAATATCTCTTGTTAAGATTATATTACTCGTTTTTTTAAAATGTTTTCCTTTTCCACTCATGTTTCAGAGGTATTTAGAGTACACTTCCACTGTCTCGCATGTGTATACAGGCTATTTACCTGCATGACAGTTCTGCATTGGCTAAGCACCCATCTGCAAGACTTGCCTTTATTTTAAATCATATTTTTCCAACCCACTTCTCAATGTATCACTTTACCTAGGGTGCCTGGAGATGCTTTCTCAAAAGGATTACATCAGTAATATTGCTACAGGCTGTTGACTGGGCAGCAGGTACAGCATATGCAAAATTCAATTTTTTTAAATAATTTTGATGTGTAATATCAGTGCTAGTTTTTAAGCAGTTTTATTTTTATCCATGAACATTTTCAAAGTTGTGCAAAATTATGGGTTTTAAGCATTTTAGATTTTTATCTGTTTGAATGTTCACAATCATGGGAATTATAGGGAGGGTCGGACAATTATTTAATGACAAATGTTGAGATTCAAAAAATTAAAGCTTTATAAACCATCAAAACACAAATTGTCAGCATCAAGTCAAAATACACAAAGTAAATATCCTTAAATCAACATATCACAAATGTTTTTAATATTCATTCACTAGTTCATATGTAACAAGCCTAATTCAAAGTTGACTTTAACTCTAAGTTCTCAAGCAGTACTTTTCTTTCTATGCCTACCTTTAAATTTTGATTATCAATGAAAATATGGTTTTGTTGATTTGTGTGTGCCTGGTGAAATTGATATTTACCGATTAAAAATTGAATCCTTCCAAGCCTATATATACTGTACACAGAGGAAGTCAGCCTTTCATAGGAATTAATTGCATTACCTCTTTGTTTAACTTAGACTTTGCTGGAAAAATCCTAGTATTCTGAATGTGTTCTAATAATGTGAGGGCTTACATCTATTTTAAACTAGTATAGAACTGCCAGTTAAGTAATTTACTGATCATTTGCATCCTACAAACACACAAGTAAAGCTAGGTACATGTTGGATTTTGGCTTCCGTGGGACTACTTATGAGGGTTATGTTAAGCATGTGCAGAAGTGTTTGCAAAAAAGGGGCCTTATTTTACATAGAATGCAGATGACTAATGGGGTTGCAATTGTGAGGATGCTCAAAAATGTATCTAGCAACCAAATTTCTTATAAGCTATTTTTACTGAATCTGTTACTCTTGCATAATCAAAGTTTATATTTTTTAATTACTGGATTTTTCATGTTAATTCAAACAATTGAAGACAACTACCCAAAAGAAGGAAATTCACTAAAAAGATGTAATGAGACTACTTGTAAATAGTTGAAATTTCTTATCAATTAGTAAATAAAAAGAAGTGTAACTATGTGGTCTTAACTGCTGGAGAATTATTTGTTCTGTGAATCTGTGACTTTCAGAGATCTCTGTGACATTCTCTGCTTCAGCCCCTGGGGCTGTGGTACTCTGGAGCTGGCAGCCAGCAGGGCCTTGGCAGGGTTCCAATGACAGGTGACAGACTTCAGTTCCAGCAACGGGTTATAGCCACATGGGAACGGAGGGGGCGGGGAAGGGAAGTGGGGACACACACCTCAGGCAAGTGGCTGAGGGTGTCCTGTTTTCTCTTTGGGAAGTATGGCCATCCTGCAGCTCCCAGCTGCTGTGGGCAGAGGGGGAACCCCACAGCTTCCAGCCACTATGGAGGCAGGGGAAAGCATGGAGCCGCAGCAGCAAAAGTCACAGACAGGTCACGGCTTCCGTGAATTTTTGTTTATTGCCTGTGAGCTGTCTGTGACTTTTACTAAAAATAACTAACTATGACAGAATCTTAGTCTTATTTATGATATCCACAAACATTTACAAAATATTAGGTTTAAATTTTAGCAAACACAGTTAGTCTATTTTAAAATCTTATAGCTTATAAACCATTACCAATTTATCTTAGTTTTAATTTCCACATTGTAACATTAGAACACAAAACAACCCCCCATAGGATAGGAGATATTTACTCTCATGCCAGTCAGACTGATAACAACATGTCAGCATGTGTTCTCATATCTGAGGTTTTAGTTCATTATAATAGGATGAAATACAAGTCAGCTATTTACCACTCAGAGAGACTGATTAAACAGACTTAATCAAGAACAAAACTACTAAAGTCTACAGCTGATTTGCATTTAACTGAGATTCCATCATACATTCTTAAACTAAGACCAAACTGCACAGTAATGCTGCCGTTTATCTTTCAAAGCACAGCTGTGAACTCTTCCATTACCAGACTATCCCATATCCATTTCATCCATTTGGATTCATTTGGCAAGCTGCTTTACTTTCAGGATTGCATAATGATGTTTTCAGCCTTCTGGATCAAATGACAACAAAAATCTTTGTAAAATTTCAGAGGAGTATAAAGAAACAGACCAAACAGAAATAGTAGCCTAAATTCTCTGTATTGCCCTGTTTCCTCTGTGTCCAGAGAGGGTGTATGTGTGTAGGAGGAAAGTGGTATCTCACGGATTCCCTGATTTCCTGGTCGATTCTGTGCTGACCATTGCTATGGCAGAGTTTAGAGCTATTTGAGGCTGCACTCAGCTGTCAGCTGTAAAGAGGTTGAGATCATAACTAGAGTTCACAGAGCACTTTGTCCTTTCTCCCTACAATAAGACTGTAGAGGGGGTGGCCCAGGAGCCAGGCTGTAGGGCAGAGTTCCCTATATATGTTTTTTCATGCTTACTTATGCTTGTTTCACTTTTCACATTTGAATGTATTGTATTTGTATTAAAATAATTAGTTAAAAGGCACTTTGGACAATGGAATCCATGTTTTAAAAGGGACTCCAGTTTCGGCTGTTTACAACTTACCTTTGCACCTTTTTGTTTTGCAGGAAACAGGGTTTGCCACAGAAACTGCCTCTGAGGAGACTGGATGAAACTGGTCTGGACTCAAACTTTCATGACATAGAAAGCATAAAATAACTGCACATCCCATCAGCAGGGCTGTCTGTCTGAGAGGCAGGCAGTGACTGTCATGTCTGCGCAGGCATCGAAGACTTCCTTTACCATCTTACCTGATCTATCCCACCGATCCGGGTATCTTCTACCTGAATCCACTTACCTTGTTCCTGGTTCCAGTGATTGCCAACACCAGCGGTCTCCTGGTTCCTGAGCTCCTCTTGTCCCTGGTAACCACTGGGTGCACAGTTGCAGTTGCAGGTCCAGGTCCCTATGAACCCAAGCAACAGAGAGATTATCACTTAACACCCACAGCTGATCCCACTCGAGATCCATCCTTCGAGATACAGTACAGTTCTAGGGTACTTTGGTTTAGTTTGTTCTGTTAGAAGTGTAAATTGCCAAGGGTTGTATTGAGGACCAGGCTTCAGGCCCATCTTTGAGCAACCACATTGCTATTAACCTGTTTTATTCTCTTCCCCCCACCTTTCTTCCTGACATCGTTATTAACCCTTTTAATAAATTTCCTGTTTGTTTTCAAAGAATTTCCCTCTCTAGTCTTCTGTTACCTACCTGTGGTCGATGGGAAGATTTTAGTTAACTTACTTGCAAAGTGATTAGATACTGGTATTGCCAGTCAATGAATCTGGCCCTGTTACCTGAGACCGTGTAACAAGGCATGCCAGCTTTCCACCCATTGAAGATATTTCTACACCAAGGGAATGCCCAGTTGGGAATATGTAACTAATTTCCACTGCCCGAGTGCTGGGCAGAGAATCTGGCCCAGTATTCAAACCATGTAAGGAAAGGAGGATGGTTTTGTGGGTAGAACACTAGGCTGGGATTCAGGATATTTCAGTTGAATAGCCACCTCTGTCACAGACTTCCTGTGTCAATTGGAACATATTATTTAATCTCTCCATTTCTATTAATCTATGATTAAAATGGGTTTAATAGTACTCCTTTGCTTAGATTGTGAGGTCTTCAGGGTCAGGATTGTTTCTTACTCTGTGTTTGTGCAGTGATGAGGACAATGGGGCCTTGGTCACTGTTGGGGTCTCTAGCACTAATGGAATAGAAACAATTTTTAAAAAGAATGTTGTTAATGTATAGCCAGGTCCAGCAACAACATTTATCTAACAGAACATTAGATGAAAATATTACTAGTGACAAAGAAGTCTGAATAGGTCAATATTACCACACTGAAAGATTTGAACTCTTTTCTGGCCATATATTCTCAAACAAGGGAGTGACAGAGAACTGAATATTTGTAAAGCAGGCATCAGCTACAATTGCATTATCAGTTTTATGTATGTTTCCATTACAAATGCTGCTGCCTATAATTTTGGAACTGCCTCCCATTTGCTACACACGCAATGATCTCCCTCTCTCCACTGAAATCTCATCTTAAAATACATCTCTTCTCTTAAACCTTTCAGGGATGACCTCTTTAACACCTCATGCGCATACGATCACTCTGAGTATCAGCTGTGTCTAAACAGTCTGGTCTGTGCTTAAACTAAACTGTACATTCTTTGGGAAAGGGCCACATTTCCTTACATCTGTATAGACCAAGCACAGACTTAGGGCTCAATAAATAATAAAAGTGTGAGCACTGGCTTGCAAGCAACACCAAATTCACAATGACAAAGGCCTGGTATTGAGGATAATTTAGAGAACAGATTTGTTTGGCTCAGTGATTTTTTACTGTTCTGCTATTGCTTATTCCTTTTATTTCTTTTTCCAGCTCACTGACTTTTGATGAAGTATCTCTCTCAAAATAATCTGACATGATTAGGCCACATCTTTAAGAACAACTGCAGAAGATGCTTGTACATTTGTCTAATGGATGCTGTTTCTTTTATGATATTTCTCAAAGTGGTGGATTTGGAAAAAGAAATAGACACAGTATAATGTTGGGTTATCATACTTTAGTTAGCTGTAACTCTTGTTAAAGTCAAGTTCGATTATGTCTCCCACGGTTGTACTGTGCTCTTAGAGGATAATGCCAGCTGGCTTTGAATACTGACTGGCTTTAATGGGTCACACTTTAACAGTTATAGCCCATTTAGAGCTGGCCAGCCTTCAAAGCCAGCTGGTGTTCTCATTGCACTCCAAAGTTGAGAACCCTGAGTGCAATCACTTTAGGCCTTCCCACAGGTTCCCTCATAATTTGAAACTCCATTTATCCAAAGGTTTTGGGCATCTACTAAAGCTTTTGGATAAATAAGGCTGTACAGTAGTTCAGATCCATTATAGCAGTTGTGGTAGGAGTCAAATTTTGGTGCTTAAACAGTTGACTGTTCCTTTATAAATTTTTTTGCTCACCTAAACAAAAAGGTGTCTGATAAAATGACCCCTCTTGTACATTGGGTGCTTCTTAAACAAGTCCCAAGATATTCTCTCTGCATCTGCTTCTTTGTAATGTGTGCTTATAAATTATAGATAAATAATTCATTGGCAATATGTTTAAAACTTCTGACATATTCATTTTTCACGTTAACTTTCCAGATTGTTCAGGTTCAGAAAAAGCTTGTTTTCCACATTTTTAATTGTTTCACACCTAGCTACTGTACCTACACCAAATCCTTTCTGTTTACCTTCTCGCCCCCAATATATTTTTCTACAGTCATGAAGAGAGCTGGACAAATATAACAAAAAAGGATATATGACCATTCTCTCCATTTAAAGCTCTTTGTCCTAATAACAATAGAAGAAAATGAAGAAAGAAGAAGTGGGACCGCTAAACATTGAGGATGGAAAGGAGGTTAAGGATAACCTAGGCATGGCCCAATATCTAAATAAGTACTTTGCCTCAGTCTTTAATAAGGCTAATGAGGAGCTTAGGGATAATGGAAGGATGACAAACAGGAATGAGGATATGGAGGTGGATATTACCACATCTGAGGTAGAAGCCAAACTTGAACAGCTTAATGGGACAAAATCGGAGGGCCCAAACAAACTTCATCCAAGAATATTAAAGGAACTGGCGCATGAAATTGCAAGCCCATTAGAGAGAATTTTTAATGAATCAGTAAACTCAGGGGTTGTACCATACGACTGGAGAATTGCTAACATAGTTCCTATCTTTAAGAAAGGGAAAAAAAGTGATCCGAGTAACTATAGGCCTGTTAGTTTGACATCTGTAGTATGTAAGGTCTTGGAAAAAATTTTGAAGTCGTTAAGGACATTGAGGTCAATGGTAATTGGGACAAATTACAACATGGTTTTACTAAAGGTAGATCATGCTAAACCAACCTGATTGCCTTCTTTGAGAAGGTGACAGATTATTTAGACGAAGGAAATGCGGCAGACCTAATTTACCTCGATTTCAGTAAGGCATTTGACACGGTTCCACATGGGGAATTATTAGTCAAATTGGAAAAGATGGGGATCAATATGAAAATTGAAAGGTGGATAAGGAACTGGTTAAAGGGGAGACTACAACAGGTCGTACTGAAGGGTGAACTGTCAGGCTGGAAGGAGGTTACTAGTGGAGTTCCTCAAGGATCGGTTTTGGGACTGATCTTATTTAACCTTTTTATAACTGACCTTAGCACAAAAAGCGGGAATGTGCTAATAAAGTTTGCGGATGACACAAAGCTGGAGGTATTGCTAACACGGAGAAGGACCGGGATATCATACAGGAAGATCTGGATGACCTTGTAAACTGGAGTAATAGTAATAGGATGAAATTTAATAGTGAAAAGTGCAAGGTCATGCACTTAGGGATTAATAATAAGAATATTAGATATATATTGGGGACACATCAGTTGGAAGCAACAGAGGAGGAGAAGGACCTTGGAGTATTGATGGCTCATAGTCATTCTGTGATCAATCAATGTGATATGGCCGTTAAAAAAGCTAATGCGGTTTTAGGATGCATCAGGCGAGGTATTTCCAGCAAAGATAAGGAGGTGTTAGTACCGTTATATAGGCACTGGTGAGACCTCACCTGGAATACTGTGTGCAGTTCTGGTCTCCCATGTTTAAGAAGGATGAATTCAAACTGGAACAGGTTCAGAGACAGGCTACTAGGATGATCCAAGGAATGGAAAACTTGTCATATGAAAGGAGACTCAAAGAGCTGGGCTTGTTTAGTCTAGCCAAAAGAAGGCTGAGGGGGGATATGCTTGTTCTTTATAAATATAACAGAGGGATTAATATTAGGGAGGGAGAGGAATTATTTAAGCTTAGTACCAATGTAGACACAAGAACGCATGGGTATAAACTGGACACTAGGAAGTTTAGACTTGAAATTAGATGAAGGTTTCTAACCATTAGAGGAGTGAAGTTCTGGAACAGCCTTCCAAGGGGAGTAGTGGGGGAAAATGACATATCTGGCTTTAAGACTAAGCTTGATAAGTTTATGGAAGGGATGGTATGATGGGATAGCTTGATTACCAACAGATAAGTATGCCCAGTGGTCGGTGATGGGATGTTGGATGGGATGGGATCTGAGTTACTGCAGAGAATTCTTTCCTGAATGCTGGCTGGTGAGTCTTGCCCACATGCTCAGGGTTTAGCTAATCGCCATATTTGGGGTGGGGAAGGAATTTTCCTCCGAGGCAGATTGGCAGAGGCCCTGGAGGTTTTTCGCCTTTCTCTGCAGCGTGGGGAATGGGTCACTTGCTGGTGGATTCTCTGCAGCTTGAGGTCTTCAAACCACAATTTGAAGACTTCAATAACTTGGATATAGGTTAGGGGTTTGTTATAGAAGTGGATGGGTAGGGTTCTGCAGCCTGCTTTGTGCAGGAGGTCAGACTAGATGATCACATTGGTTCCTTCTGACCCTAAAGTCTACGAATCTATATTTTTGTATGCAGTGTCATGAGCACTACTGCAAATATTCATGAGAATGTGTATTGGCAGGGATATTCACACTGAAAATGTTTGCTTGGCCTTCTTGAAATGTCTTTGTTGGTTTTGGGGTTGGAAGGTCATGCAGTTAGGGAACAGACAATACAAAGTAACTTAAATGACCAAGTAACTGACTGGCAAATATTGAATTCTCATGGTGCCTAGCCCATGAGCAACCAACAGGCTGAAGTTTCTTTGCACAGACTATTTTCCAAAATGTTGCAAATAGCAAACACGTTTATAAAACTCATTTTCTGATAGCAGAAACATGAAAAGGGCAAATAATATTAATTGTAAATTGTTCACACAACTCCTAACTACAGCTATTATAGCCTGCATCGTCAAAAGTGACTAATAATTTTGAGTGCTGCAGGTTTTGGGTGCCCAACTTGAGATGCCTTAAAGGGGCCTGATTTCCAGAAAATGTTGCAATCAGAAATTACTGCACATCCATCTCTGAAAAATTAGCCCTCTTTCAAGTGTCTCTAGATGGGCAACCAACAACTGAAAAACCCAATATAACTAGTCTCTTTTTGAAAATGTAAGGCACTATTGGTGAAATCCTGACCTGTTAAAGTCAACTGCCATTGACTTCAATGGGGCCAGGATTTCACCAACTCTTTAATGAATACATTTTACACAACTGTTATAGGACCCTTATAAAATATCTCTCTTTCTCAAATGTAATATTTTAACTGGCACATTAGCTTTCTTGTGACATTTCAACATGCTCCATTGCCTCACATTCAGAGCTCCGTTCTTTGGACTGTATATTTTCTTCACAAGATTACACTAAGCCACATGTATCTTAGTATATTAATAGGAAATATCTTCCCCTCACGGGACCCCTTCACTGAGGTAGATAATTTATATTTTTAGTTGAACTATCTACTGACCTCTAGTACAGGTGTTTAGTTTCAGATTTGTAACATAGACTTTAAACAACCATCAACTTTCTGAGTATGTCACTGAGTGACAACAACATAGCATTTAGTTCAACATATATTAATTAGTTTCAATTTTAGGTTTCTAAAATGCTATCAATTTCATGTGTGTGAATACTTTTTTGTTTTATACTAAACAAACACAACAAAAGAAGAATCCACATTCTTCAGAAAGAAGGTAATATCAGTCTAATGATCCCAGCCTTCATGCCTCACGCAAAAGCCTGGAAAAAGAGATTCTGTCCATTCTTTTCAGGTTCTTTTACTATTCCCATCACCCTGGTACTGGAGTGCCATTCAGAAGTGCATTAACTGATGTGACTAGGATCTGTCACCTGTTCTTCTTTCTTTTCCCTTTTTCTCCCTAGGAGGAAAATTATGAGAATTTTAAAGTTATTTTTTATTTTATGTCTAATGTGTTACATGTTTTATTGTTGAAGACCAAGTCATAGAAATGCACCTAACAGTATAAACAGAATGCAACAAGATCTTTGGTGGTTCTTAGTTCCTGTAGGAGCTCCTGTGGGAGTTTACTCTTGGACCAGCACTGACTTAACTCTGTCTCTGGCATACATGATCTTTTCCCTAGAGTAAGCTCCACAATGCTTGAGAAGCGGAGTTGTTGATCATGGTCATTGTCCTTGATCTTTAGGCAATCTTTTAGGGAACTTGGGTTTGGGCCATTAACAGCCTTAAAGATAAAGGCTGGGGCCTTAAATTTGACTTGATATTCTCTGGGAAGTGAATGTAGTGAATGGAGGACAGGTTTGATGTGCTCATGGTAACCATGCTGCACAATTATATACTAGTTGGTATTTTCTAAGGGATGATGGCTTCACTACCAGGTGGCTAGTATTCCTGCTGTCCAGCTGGAAGCTGATGAAAACATGTATAATTTAGACCAGATAGAATAGTTACTTTGTGAGAGCTCAGCATCAACAGAGCATCCAATAGTACTTCTAGACTACTGACTCAACTGCCCAGTTGTGGATATGTATTCTCAACCAAAAGAGACTACACTGTAGCTGCAGACTCCTCCACTAACACAACCTCAATCATGCTTGGGTTCAGATCTGACTAGTCGTGCTCCATCTACGCATTGGTCTTAGCCAAGCACTGGGTGAGCTTGACGACAGGGAATCTGATCATGACATTAACACTTGATAAGCAAGTACTATGTCCCCCTTTTATGGTGTTTTTATTTTTTTTTTCATGGATGGGGAGTGAGACAGGGCCAAGTTCATTCCTGGTGTAATTTAATTGCAGTAGAACTACAGCAGAGATGAACAGAGTCAAGAACAAATTCATCTTTGATGTAACCCCACTGGCTTTAGTGGAATTGCGCTAGGGATGAATTTGGCCAGTGAATTTAACGAAGGTGAGGAAACAGTTTGTGAACATGTCTATTCTGCAATCTCATAGGAATGACTGTGAACACATAGTTCATTAAATACCATACACAAAATACAATACAAAGAACAAGTCCTCGAGGAACATCCTTTCTAACAGTCCAGTGATGTCAACCAAAAGTCCTCTTTCAAATTGTTATTATTTATAGAGAGTACCTAGGCCATTGCTTTGAGGAGCTTACACACTAGACAAAACAAAAATGAAAACAAACAAAAACCCACATGATATTAACTTCAAATGAAAATAAGGAGTATGGAGACATCACTGATTAGATCACCTACAGAAAATATTGCAAAAGAATTTGACTACTAAAGTGCATCTGAGGGAGTAAGCCCAGCAGTCTTCAACATGTAGAGGTTGACATGAAAAAAGGCACAAAGCCAAAAGTGAGGGGAGAGGACTTCACTCTTTGTCATTTCGCCAATGAAGTCAATGGCAAAACTTCCATTGACTTTAATGGGCCAGGATTTCATCCATAGGGAGCAGAAAGGAGCAAGAATATGGAGAAGTTTAAGGAGAAAGAGAAGTAGTTAATTCTGATCATCCTAGGACAATACAATGATCGTAATACCAAACGTAACTTTCAAATATCCAATTTTGGAAAGAGTAGTCCATGGATGATTTTGGGTTCCATTCCTGCAACCCTCATTCAGATGTTTAAGGGCTGCAGGAGCAGGGCTTTATGTTGCTGTCACTGTGCCTCAGAGCTGAGGATGCCAAATTCAGGACAAACTGCTGAGAAATAAGGCAGACACACTCCAAACTGGTGGATATTCTTCCATAAAATATTCCAAGCCAGCAACACTGGTAACATACTGGTTACCAAGAAATCCAAACTGCAATCTCCTTAGGCATCCCAGCCCTTGTTTCACCACCCAGACACTAGCCTTTTGATGAGTGTTTATTTAAAACCAATTTTAATCAAATATAAGGTCCTTCTAATCCCAAGAGATCAGCCACCACCAGGTCAATATATAACTCAGATATTACCCAATAATTATACTATTGCTAATCCTTTAGTCTCTACTATCTAAAGGTTTATTTATAAAAGAAAAGAATAAGGAGAGAGTTAAAATGGTTAAGTATCAGAGGAGTAGCCATGTTAGTCTGGATCTGAAAAAGCAGCAGTCTCCCACAGAAGCTCATGCTCCAATAACATCTGTTAGTCTATAAGGTGCCACAGGACTCTTTGATGCTTTTACAAAATGGTTACGGAAATCATATACAGCGATCCGAACAGGAAAGAGGCAAAATGGGGATGCTTCCAGGGCCCTTTATATCTTTACCCATGTGGAGGGGACTCTCTCAGTCTTAGTTTGTGGAAAATTATATGCAGAAGATGGAGTCTAAGGTCACATGAGCTAGTCACATGCCTTTGTATGTTTTGATAACTCATAGAAGCATCAATTTCTCATATTCTGGCTAAAAAGTCCATAGGAAGGCTAACAGGGAGCGGACAAGTTTCGTCTATGGTCCATTGTGTTCTTCAATAGGCCATCAGCTTGAATGGTCCATTCACAGTGTGCTAGCTAGACTGGATGTAAATGACCTTGTGGATGTTACTCCACGAGCAAACACATTTGAAATAGTGGTATATAGTCAATATTCATAACTTTAGAAGATACATGCATATGAACAAGATAATCATATTTGATAGATTTCAACTTTTCCATTGTTACCTTACATGACATACTTTGTACAAGCTTTGTTGCAATTGTCTAGCAGTGGCAATATTAATGATATAAACAGGGCCGGCTCCAGGCACCAGCCGACCAAACATGTGCTTGGGGCGGCACCTTGGGGCGGGGCGATGCGACGCTTTGGGTTTTTTTTTTTGGTTCAGCCAGGCGGCGCTAGGAGTGGGGATGGGCTTCGGCGGCATGGCGCTTGGGGAGGGGCAAGGGGCTTTGGCAGTGCGGCACTCGGGGGGAGGGGAGTGGGGATTTGAGCGGTGCAGCGCTCACGGGGGGCGAGGCCTTGGGCAGCATAGCGTGGGGCTCGGCGGGTGGGGCCTTGGGGTGGCAGCTCTCAGGGGGGAGGGGCCTTGGGCAGCAGTGAGGCACTTGGAGGGGGCGGGGGGTGTTACGGCAGGGCGGCTCTCTTTTTTTTTTTTTCTTGAGGCAGCAAAAAGTTAGAGTCGGCCCTGGGGATAAATGGTCATATTTCAATCATATAGCATCGCAGTTGCTGTTTATTGTTCTATTCTTTTTCTGTATAATGCACAGAACTGAACCACTGTATAGTTCTGTAGCTTAGGAGTTGATTCTGTCATTTTATTTACATAAAATAGTTCTTTACTCCATCAGTAATTTCATTAAATTTGATGGGGATAGTCACACAATAAAATATTATTCTGTTAGTGTAAGGTAGGTAGAATATGGCCTTTAGTGAGCAAATTGTCGGCTACATAGAATGTACAGAATGGATTACACTTCAGAAATGCAACAGCTAAATGTGATAGTTTGAAAGCTCTGTATGATAAATCTTGTAAAAGAAAAAACAGGCTTGCCATAGTCAAAGACACACAGTGAATCTTTTTTCAACAGTGCAAAGGAGTCACATAGGTTATGTTTTTAATTTTGTTTAGGGAAGTCTTTATAAAGAAGTTTCATCGTTGTTAATGTTTATAACCTGTTATATGAAAATAATTGATTGGCAAAGAGTAGAGAAGATTACTGGCTCCACATGGAGTGTAGATAAGGATATATGAACATTGTTATAACTCTGATTTCAGGCCCCTAATTTCTGTCCTGGATTCAATGGGCTTAGGAGAGATGGCCAGTCACAGGATTTTAATTGCTCACAAATCCACAGTAGATGACTTTTTGTAGAAGCATACCTCTGGTAGTATAAGAAGTTACAAAAAACAATCACTCAACAGTTGGAGGATTTGATATATTTTCCTTTATGTATTTAAAACAAAACAAAAATCACAATGGTTGTCAATATGTATGTCTTGGAAAATCAGAACCATACTGAGTTAATTAAAAATCTGTAGTTTAAATTCAAAGTACAATAGCCCAGAATTGAAAGGGTTAATAACACATAGTAAAAGGCACCTTATTGTAATAGTTTAACGTCAATAACACTGCTCTACAAGTGTGTATTCTCTAGTCCTTACAGTATAACCTCCTTATAACAAAACTACAAACATTTGAAAATAAAACTATCATATGATAAAAGTGAGAATTTTCTATTTCTACTGTCATCATGCAAGCCGTTCATTAAAAACACCATCCCATTTTAAACTTTATGAGGATACTTCCAGTTCTGCAATATTGTCTCCTCCAACCACCAGTTTTGCCTAAAATATACTTTGTTATAATACGATGGAGGATGACTTCCAGATTTTTTTAAAATACCTCACTGCTACCTTGCCTTTGAAAAACACGTAAATAAACCCAGCAAGCATTATTACATCACCAACAATGAACAATGTTTGATCTCCCTCTGCTGGCTCTGGAGCAGCAGCTCACTAAGCAAACACTTTCCAGAGCTGTACTGGTATCACGAATGGGGCCTGTGCATAAATCAGAAAATACACATAAAAGGCCATGTTTATTTCAACTCTATTATAAATAAAGGGAAAAAAATAAAAGCTATATCAAATAAAAAGTGATAAAATGGCTTAAAAAATTACAAGCTTTGTTGAAGATATTTCAAACACCTGAAAGTAAAAGAATATAACAAAGTGGATCATAAATTAAATTTTAAATATTTTTGTATCATATCCAATGTAATGATTCTTAACAATTTTGAATGAACGTAACACAAGAACTAGAAGTTACCCAATGTAATTAACAGGCAGCAGGTTTAAAACAAACAAAAGGAAATACTTCTTCATGCAATGCACAGTTAACCTGTGGAATTTTTTGCCAGCGGATGTTATGAAGGCTAAAACTACTACAGAGTTCGAAAAAGAACTAGATACGTTCATGGAGGATAGGTCCATCAATCCCTATTAGCTAAGATGGAAAGCGATACATCACCATGATCTGAGTGTCCCTAGTCTCTGTTTGGCAGAAGCTGGGAGTGGATAATATGGGATGGAACACTCGATAATTACCCCATTCTGTTCATTCCCTCTGAAGCATCTTGTATTATCCACTGTTGGAAGACAGAATACTGGGCTAGATGGACCATTGGTCTGACCCAGTATGGCCGTTCTTATGTAAAAATTAATTGCAATAATAAAAATGTTTAGTACAGAAATTCCTCAAGAGAACGACCACTCAAGAAAGCAACAAAGAGAGCACGACCTTTGAAAATAATGTATTTTAAAAATCTTGGCCTCCTAGGAAATGTATATTTATATCAGTTTCCCAGTCACAAATCTAACATTCTGGAGCAAAGTCACTAAACATAGTCTAAGAAACAAATATTCCTTTAACATGCTCCCTCACTTCTCCCTCCACCACATCCCACTCATAGTAGTTGTCCTTGAGACCCAGAGTTCAGAGATGCTTTCATGTGAGTTCACCTTCCACCCTGGAGGGTGAAGGGGAAAAGGCATCTTGCTTGTTCCTCCAGCCACTCACCACTCACTCCGGTTGCTCGCTCACTCTGGCTGCTGTTGTTTGACATGCCACCATTCATTCCACTGTTCTGTTGTTGATGGCCCTGCGCCATCATCTTCTGCAGCCACCTACCACTGTGACCTCTGAGAATCAGTCTCTTGACGTTCCACCCAGCTGTCAGTGATTTCAGATCTCAGGAGGAAAACCTCACTGCTAGTGCATGCTGAGCTGTCTCTTCCACAGAAACACTATCCCGCATTTGACGCTGCACCCCATATTATTCAGTGATATTATTATATGATTATGATGTAAAGTGTAAAGCAAAATGAGAGGAAAACTCCTCATAAGCAGCAGAATTCTCACTACTCCTGGATGTCTGAAAGCTTGAGGAGGCATTCTGACTCCTAGGACCTGAATGCCTCTCAGTGATACCGTAATGCAGTGCAGCTACACATTACCCCTTACTTGACTGCCTCAAAGTCAAATCTAGCTGTGTGTGTATGTGCATTCCCATGCTTCTCTTTCTCTGGCTGTACATCTTGGCACCTATGTGTAAGTCACTTGGCCAGAACCACCTAGCTCAAGTTGTTGGGCTAGATGCAGTTATCACTCACTGGGTGAAATCTGTGGTCTCTATTATGCAGGAGGTCAGACCAGGTGATCCCTTCTGGCCTTAAAAATCTATTAATCTATGAATCCTCAATTGTGGTGCAGTTAAGGGATGTTAACTGCAGCAAGGGTGATTCGATTCCCAAGCAGTGTTGGACACAGGGGATTCTGTGCTATTTACGCTCTCTACTGCTGGAGTAAAAGAAGAAAGGTGCATGGCTGGAGAAATAGGGGTGTGGTCAGAATGCTTCTTTGCCAGGCTGATATCAGGCTGCAATTCAGCTCCTGTGAGGCATACTTAAAGGGACCTTTCTCTTCCTACCCCTCTATGGGACCCAAGCACATATGTGTTCCCTGAGATAGCCCCAGCAAATGGGGGAGAGTGGGGTAGAAAGGAGGTGAACCACGACCCTGCCCCTATCCCATAGGTAAGGGGCTGGCTTTCAGCACCCCCACTATTAAAAATGTTCCAGCACCACTGCCCATACTCCTCTGTGCAGTCTGTCTTTGACACAAGTGACAGCAATTGAGGGAGAGCACTCTCTACAAGGCTGTTATACCCCAAACCAGCCAGATAAAAGTGCCAGGCTGGGGAGTGGGCAAGGCCTGGATTCTGCCTTCCCTCTCTCCCATCCAAAATGCCATCATACCAGCTGAGCTGGTGCAGAGGGAGAAATCTTTAAAAGGTGGGTGATGCAGATTATGTCCCCCTAGAAACAAGAGGGATACTCTGAGTTACAGTATGGTCCCTGGTCTGCTTCTGCGACATCGCAACTATGTAAAGCCATAATCTAGCCCCATTAAAACAAACAAACAAAAATCCAGGAGCTATCACAAACTGTACTTTGTTCATTTATTTCAAAGTTATTATGTTACTTTTAAATATTGATTTTGTAAGTAATTGTTTAGTTGAAATGCAATACAGAGAAATCAGCAATCTTAAGTGACCAATCAGAAGAACAACATAAATCACTTACTAGTGGATGCAACCAAGATATCCTACTATAGATGGAGGAGAACTATACCCAATACATTTAGGGATACTTTGGAAGGTTCTCCATACCAGTCAAGATTTTATAGACCTCAGTCATATTCCCTCTAATTTTCTCTTTTCCAAGCTGAAAAGTCCCAGTCCTTTTAATACCTTCTTATCTGTTCCATACTCCTAATCGTTTTAGATATCCTTCTCTGTACCTTTCCCATTTCCAATATATCTGATTTCAGTTGGGGTGACCAGAACTGCATGCAGTATTCAAGATGTGGGCATACTATGGATTTATATAGTAAAACTGGAGGAAACTGGTTTGCCAGACCAATCAGCAAAGCCAATGATGACAACCTATGTGAAAAGGCTGCAAAACACCAAGCCTCTGAACTGCACTGACATGCAGAAAGCCTTATAAGACAGTCACTGTCAAAGCCAATTTTAGAAGTACTTAATGAGACTATTAAGAATGCTGAAAACACAACAGAGTTTATGGAACAAACATGGCTGTGGCATCATACTGTCTATTTAAGCAAGAGATATCATACACTACAAGCTGGAGGCCAATGTTAAGTCCATTGTCACTTGTTAATCCTGAAGTTCAACATTGGTTCCCAACAAGACCAACAAATGCTCGCTATCTTTCTGCAAGAAACTTAGCTAACTGATTAGAAGCATGCAGTGCAACAGTAAAGGACTCAGCAGTTGAAAAAGTGAAGAACTCTCTCATCACATTAAAAAAAATGTGCCTACCTGGACTGATGAATGCATCGATGCAAATGGACATCCAGTATTAACTCATTGTGTACATTATCTTAATGTCAGTGGCAGGCCAGAAGATGCATTTCTAGATGTTCAGGTATTAGAAAACATATCAGAAGCATCTGTAACAACTCACATCATAGAACAGTTAAATGCTTGTAAACTTGACCCCAAAGAGGGCTACCTGTGCATTTGATGGAGCTGCAAACTTCTCTAGAAGACCTAGTAGAGTACAAGCTTTGCTCAGAGAAAAGTGTAACCCTAATCTCTCCTATACACACCACAGAAGCCAACTACACCAACTAGCACTAGTATGAGCTGCAGAATCTTCAAAAGACATTAAAAAAGCCATAGATTTATCATCTTTGTTACACTTTTTTTTTCCAGCAAGAGTCCTAAGGAACTAAAAGTCTTGGAAAAAAATAGACGATACACTGGCAAGTTCAAATTAGTCCAACTTGCCAAAACGTGCTGGCTTTTTCATGAGTGACCCTTGATTGTTGTCTTAAAATTACTGCAACCATTATTACTGGCTTTGCAAAGTATCTATCAAGATGGGACGGATCTAAGTAGTGAGGCTGGTGGACTACTTTTGCTACTAAGTTCAGAGAAGACTGTCACCATTCTGCCTCTTGTAACTCTACTGTTGAAACCACTTGCGTCATTAAACAATGCATCTGCTACAACAGTAGTAGATCTTTCTCCAGCAATAGAAACCAACACTTGGATCAATCAAAGAGATGTCCATTGAAAATATATTGAAAGATGCAATGACTTGGTTCAGAAGTTGATTAAGTAAGGCTCTTATATTGACTCCTTAAGTGAAGAGAAAAAGAAGTGTTTGTTAAGCCATTGGAAAAGGCAAACATACTTGATTCTTCCAAATCTACAACAGCAGCTTCTGGATTCTATTCGACCTCTACATAGCTTTTACAGATGACGGTCATAAAACACGGCTACCCCTCTTAAACTTACAAAACATTGACAGTTGAGCAGAGTGAGGGCTCCTATGTGATCAGGGTAGAATAGAGAATTTGAACATAGAATGGAATATCATATGAGGAACAAATGAAGATTTGACTTCACCAACTTCTTTATCATCACTAGTGGGTGGACCCAATCTTTGTGCTATGTTTCCTGGGATGAAAGATGTAGGGATTAATCTCTTGCTACTTCCCATCACAACAGCTACAGTAGAGTGCTCTTTGTCCTCACTGAATATTATTTCATATTCTGAAAAAAGTCACTTTCTGCCTGATCATGAGCATGTCATGAAAGACTTGAAACATCGGCGACCCGAGAAGCCACCAAAGATGAAGGCACTGCACCTGTGAAGTTCGTTAACAAAGTTGTGCAAAATTACAAGAAGAAACCAAGAAGGATGTAGCTGTAGTGCTTCACAACAGTCTGCTCGAGTAGACAATTTCAATTCATGTGATGGTTTTAAAACATGAACTAAAACTAATAAAACGGCCGCAAAACATACCAGGGAGCTACACGGCTCCCCTTCACCCTGATGAGCTCACCCCTCCTTGGCCCTCACCCCTCTGTATATTCACCCCCGCCCCATTTCAATCGCTGGAGGGTCCCACCAAGACCCAGTCCCCCCCAGAGCCTAAGAACAACGCTCCGCCAGCAGCAGCATCTGGGGCTGGGCAGCGAGACCCCAGCGGCAGCGCATAACACCAATGAAATTCAGCCCCCCGGCAGCCGCTCTCGCTCCACTTGTCTCCCTCACTCTCACCCCGCCCCTCTGCAATCCCAGCTCCCTCTCCTTCCTCGCGAGGTTTTTATATTCTCGCGACATTTCAGGGCCGCCATCTTACCTGTTCGTGTTGCGGCTACGGGGGAGGGGCGGGGGCCGCGCGTTTGAGATTCACGATCTGCGCTCGGGTCCTTCGTTTGTCCGGGATTTTCCCCGTGTGGTCGGGATCTTCGGGGCTGTTGCGCCGGGCTCCCCGGGGAGGCTGCGGCGAGAGCGGGGGTCCGCAGAGCGCGGCCGTCGGGTTCCGAGCCCTCCGCGGCGTCGGGCCCCTGTCCCGTCCCCGGGGATCTAGACAGAGCCGGGCAGGCAGCTCGGGCAACGGGCGCGGAGGAGCCGGGACCCGGCCTGCGGGCGGGGCGGAACCGCCGCTGCTGCTGCCAGGGAGGCGCGGGGCCCGGGCCGCTCTGGATGGTGGCGAAAATGATCATAGAAAACTTCGAGGCGCTGAAATCCTGGCTCAGCAAAACCTTGGAGCCCATGTGAGTAACCGGGGTGACACCGCTCCCCCCAGTAGAGTCCGTGTGGGTAACTGAGGTAACCCTCTTCTCTCCCCTCTCCCCACCCGGGACCCCGCTCCCTGTCTAGAGCCTGTATGAGTAACCGGGGTACCCCCCGGGGTAATACTCTGCCTTTCTCCTCAGAGCCTATGTGAGTAACCAGGCTGACATCTCCTCTGTTACAGCCTGTGGGAGTAACTGGGTAAACCCGCATCTCTCGCCTGTGGGAATTACTGGGATAAACCTCCCAAAACACTCTCATCACCTTCTCTGTGCTTTTACAAATGGGCAGCTGGTTTTACGAATTCTAAGTATAAGAGATGTGGGCTGAAAGCTTTTAGATGGAGGATAGTTCTTTAGTAGGACATGTAGTTGTGTACCACAGGCAGCAACTTAAGCATAGAAAAAAATTAGAAACATATCACTGTGGTTAAGATTTGTTATTTTTATTTCTGAGTTACGTTTTTCAAGAAGCTTAATTTTTAATTTAGGATTGGTTAAAAACTAGCTTTGAGTTATTTTATGAGTGAACATTTCTAAAAAGGAGGCAAAAGGCTTTGCTGGAGGAATGGTGCATAATTATATTATAAGGCGCTGTATTATATTTCCTATATGCACATAGAAGGAATTGCTGGAAGTCCTCTGAGGACTAGTGGCACTCAAGTGGGGCTACTCTATGTCCACAACACAAATGTAGTCGTGGGAGCAGCTGCTGAATTGTGCTACTTCAAGCTTTAGCTTGTACTCACTGACAAACCCTCCAACCGGAACTGAAATCACCACCACATGGTAAGTAAGAGGTGGTGTATGGAAAGGACTCAAGTTAAAGGCAATCAAGTTATAATTCAAGTTAATGGCAATCAAGTTATAATTCAAGTTAATTTTGCGATGAAGACACTCTCTTAGACCTACAGGACTATCTAGTTATGCCAAAACTGTGGACCTGCCTGGAATTCAGATGGTGCAAATAAGTTTTTAGAGTCATACCAGCCCAAAAAAACCAAACTCATCCCTCATAGTCCTGTGCTGTGTTGTAGGCAATATGAAGGTGGAACTCTTAGGACATGTCTACACTACAGACTTATGTTGGTATAACTATGCTGCTCAGGTGTGTGAAAAATCCACACTCACTTCTTCCGTCAACATAGCTACCACTTCTCATGGTGGTGGATCAACTGCATTTACAGGAGAAGCTGTCCATCAGGGTAGCACATCTTCACTTAAACACTGCCCATACGAGTGAAAGTGACCCAATAAAATAAATATTAAAGCTAATTTTAAAATCATATAATGCACAGGTTGAGAAAAGAGTGTCTGTGCATCTGGATATAGTGCTTGGTTTATCCACAAATACAAAGGACTTCCAGCAATTCCCTCTTTGTGCCCAGAAAGGGCAGAAGTTCTCCCACAAGTCACTGGGGAAGAATTCATGGAGCATCTCGGCTTATTACAGTGCAAAAAATGTACCATGGAATATCCTCCTAGAAGTCTTAGTGCCACACATGAATGAGTGCTGTGCCAGTGTGGACACAGCAGCTCGTGTTGTTTCCTGGTGTGGCTGCTCTCACTCAAACTGGACTAATGAAGGGATTAACTTGGACATAGATAAATGGAGCTAACTGTAGTGCAGACATGCCCTGTGATTAATGTAACCTGTCTCCACCTGCTTATGAACTACAGCACCTCCTGTTCTCTGTAATGGAAATACTGTGTCCTGGTCCCTGGCATATCTCCTACACAGGGCTTGCAAAGCTGCCTTCAGAAGATAACCTTAGGTCAGACATTTGCAGTTCCTGTGGTTAGAGAGTCTCTTCCCTGACCATATCTCTGGCTTTTAGAGCACCTTTTTGCCACTCAAAACTATTCATTTTTTGTGAAGGGACTGAAGTGCGGGTGAGGATCTCATCATTAGTGTTTAACATCCACTAGAACCAAGTTCTGGTTTAGCAAACGTCTAAGCAATTTTTATAGCATAAATATGTCCTGTTTTAATTACCTTCTTGTAAATCAAAATTAATTAAAAACTTCTGTTGGCACATTGACTTTCCTCCATACATGGTTTAAGACTCCCAGGTATTTAGTTTTTTTTTTTTTTTGGTTTTGGATCTTTTTGCAGGCTTATTTGGTTTGCTAATTCAGATTTATAGAAAAAGTTTATGGTTCAAAATGTGAATTAAAGTAGAGTTTATATGCCATAAGGGCATAGCCTCATAAAAATGGAAAGTGTTCCTTTCACTGTGCTATGGAATTTTGGTATTGTAACTACTTACTACAGAGAGAATAAAAAACAAATTGTTTAAACACCGTTTCTGACTAATATATATAATATTTTTATTTACATTTCATGGCAAAGAATCTGTCAAAGCACTCTGACCATTATTAGTCTCTAAACAGTCTTTCCTTCTTTCCATCATTTTACTCTCGTCCAATTTTATACTGTTAGCTTTTCTCAATTAACTGGACTCAAATTCTTGCTCAGTCCTAACTCTTTTCTAAATTTATAAATTAGGTGAGTGCTGTGGTCTGCCCTACTCTGTTCCTTAATAGAATTGGCAAGCCAACTGTTTAGTAACCGTTAAAGTTGTGGCAGGATACCACCCAAAACATTAAACGATTGGACAATCTTAAAATGAAAGACTTGTGCATCCTTTCTACCTTTGTATTACTTACTATGCTATTAATTAACACTATCAACTGACTGAAGAATGCCACAAAGCTTTCATTTCAATCTCTAATAGATACCAGAAAGCGATATGTACCCCATTTTCATCAAACTTACATTCTAACACGAGTCAGCAACCTTTCAGAGGTGGTGTGCCGAGTCTTCATTTGTTCACTCTAATTTAAGGTTTCACGTGCCAGTAACATTTTTAGAAGGTCTCTTTCGATAAACCTATAATATATAACTAAACTTTTGTTGTATGTACTGTAAATAAGGTTTTAAAAATGTTTAAGAAGGTTCATTTAAAATTAAATTAAAATGCAGAGCCCCCGCACACCGGTGGCCAGGACCTGGGCGGGCAGTGTGAGAGCCACTGAAAATCAGCATGTGTGCCATAGGTTGCCTACCCCTGTTCTAATGTAAACAGTGAATTTATATCAATACTAGCAACAGATCAGCACATCTGACTGTCTCAGGACTTGTTTATACTTGCTTCTGTAGTGCTTCAGTGTAGGTAATCCACCTGCCCAAGAGGCGGTCATCAGACAGGCAGAGAAATTTGTCTGTCGACCTAATGCTGGCACAGGGCCTTAGATTGTCTTAACTACATTGTTCAGGAGTGTGGATTTTTCACGCTGCTGAGTGATGTAGCAGGGTTGAGCTAACTTTTTAGTGTAGACCAGGCCTCATACCCTGTAATGTTGGAAAATTACTGTACATGAACACTGTTGAGGTAACTAGACATTACTGGAGTATGTCATGCTGCAATCTTAATTTCCATTAAACATAGTTTTTGTTGGCTAAATTCCTGGTTTTATATATCTCTTTTGTGCACCTCAATGGACAGCTCTCTAGAATCAGGAAAAAGGGAGCTGTACCTACTTGGGGATCAGGGAGAAACTGCTGCTGCTACTGCTAGTTTCCCCATTCTCTCACCAAGAGTGAGAGTGCCTGTGAAGTGATTTAGTAAATTCTTTGTTTATAACACTTTATCCCCATTTAAAAGTTTACTGAAAGTGAGTGCAACAAGAACAGCCCTGCACTTGAGCATTGACAACATATCTTGTCAGTTGGAGGGAACCTTTGTGAAGGAATCTATCATTGCTCTTATACCAAAACACACTCATGGATATCTTGAAATTGGATACAACGAAAAGTGGTTGCAGTAGCAGGTTGGGTGGTCCTGCATTACATCAGCAGGTCTACCAATATGCTGCAGCCCTCACACTTTTCCAATATGATGCATACCTCTCTTACATTCCAAAGTACCAGTGTGGGTCATCTGCAAGGGTCATCTTGGCTGAAACTGGGGCTTGAAACCATGATCGCCAAAAATAAAAGCATGCATCTTTACACTGTGTTAGAGCCAGACTCTTAAGCTGAAAGCCACCGCAGGAGTCTCATCCTCAGTGGACTAGGCACAGAGTGGTATGCATAACGCATACTCTGACAAGTGAGCCACTTTGTAGACCAGCCACTGTGGGAAGATTGACACACTTTCCCAGTGTGTTGCACACATATTTAGCAGTTAGCAGTAGAATATTGCTGGTCAGGAACTCCAGATTCTATCATGGGCTCTGGGAAAGTGTAGGACTTACAGTGGTTATAGAGGTGGGTTAACTGAAACTGCTTCAGTGACTTTGAAAGAAAATCTAGTGCACTGGGATAAAATTGGCTTTTTCATGTTAGGGGCCTGGGTTCTTATGTAACCTCTTTGATGGAGTATGAATCACCCATCAGTTCCTGGCCTGGGCCGCGGAAACTAATGATCCATCCAACAGACCAGTCCTGATCATGGGCCATCTTGAGGCACGTTGCGCCTACACTGAGAAGACTAATTTAAAACATAATGGGAACTGTTCAGTAGCTGTTCCTTTTGTTCCTGAGTTGAGGTTCTTGACCTTAGTCAATAATAAAGATAGTGAATTGCATTGGAATTTTTAAAAAGTTACCTCTAGAGTTCAGGGGTATTTGGTGAAGGAATCTGTCGGTCTCTTCCCCTACTTTTCTAAGTGAATGACTGTTCATGCTGTCTTGTCAAAAGAAAATTAGGTTCAGTTTGCAGATGTTTTCCATGATGGCTAAAAAGTTATAAAATATTTTGTAAACAAACATTACTTATGTATAACTAATTCTAGGAGTCGGCACAAGGAGCAACAGTTTTGCCAGATGCGCAGGTCCCAGAATATTAGATTTCTTGCAGAAGAGTACAAGAAAAGTGAGATAATCCAGTGAAAAATTGCCCCAAGAGGTGGCTTTCAAAGTCCTATTATTCTTGCTGTATCAGTTTGTTTTTGATCAAAACATCATAAATTCAAACAGTGTCCCAAATTTATATTCTGGTTTTAGTTTTTGCCATTTCCATGAGATCTTAACAAAATAAAGGTTGAGAGCGTCTGTTAAAAATGAACTTTGTACCAGCTACTGCTACACCTTAATAACAGGTTTCCCGAAGTGCTGCAAGAACAAAATCAGGTAGATGAAGTTAAGGGGAAAATGAGACTATGGAAATTTTGACCAACAGATGAAAACTATTGATCTTCATATATTCAAATTTTGGGCAAATGTGAGATTATATTAGGTATGAATAATTTAATGAAGTGATGCTCTCTAGTGCACACAGGCCGTGGAATTCAGAGGTGTTGACAGTTCTGTGATGATAAAGGCTGATGGTGACCCATTCCCCCTCTCCTTTACAGGTAGCAGCTGCAGTCTGAGATGGAAACTGAGAAAACATTCTTTCCACCTAAATGTTTCAGGCTTTTCTTCATGTAATGACTTAAATAGTAGCTTAAATGTTTCAGCTTGATACGTACATTGTCAGTGTCTGCGTCCGTGCCTCTCTCCAGTCCTTGCCAGGTTAGAAAAAATTTGCTTGAGAAATAAAATTACAAAGGAATTAGAACAGTGCATTGTTCATTCTGCGCAAGTACAGAATTCATCTCCCCTGCATAAAATAGATTCTGCTGTGGAGGTGCTGCAATTTACACCTTTCACCCATGAGGGGTTTCTGTGGCACCAGAAGAAAGGGGGTAGCAGGCTAAGAGTTGGAGCAGGCAGCTATGAAAAGGGAGGGGGCAGATGCTGCTTCCTCACAGCACCTTGTTTGCAGGACCAGGTGAGGATATGTGTGTGTGGAGGGGAATGGACAGAGTGGGACACATGGGGCTTCTGGAATGTGTGTGTCACATAGACTGGGGTTCAGAAGGGCTAGTGGGACGGGACAGAGAGGGGCAGAGGAGCTAGTGGGGTGACAGCTTTGTGCCAGGGGCTGAATGGGAGTGCAAAGACACATAGGGAGGGGAGAAGGAGGGGTGTAGGGACGCACAGGGACAGGAGCAGATGTTCCTGACTGAATGGGAGAGGCTAGGGGGTCTGCCAGGATCTGCATGAGGAGGGTCTCCAGCTCCCTAACAACCCCTGCTCAATCCTCCCTCCCCCCACCAAAAAAAAAGAACCCTAAACAAACAAACCTGTTCTATACTTCCGACCCACACTCAACCACCTTCCAGGTACACTCCCAGGCTCCTTCCAAACAATTACTTCCCTCTCCCTCAGCTCCTCCTTTACCCCTGACTCCCCCAAGCCTTTGCACTGCCGAGTGGTGCAGTAAATACTTTTCTGTATTGTAGTTTAAATGTATTATTACTCAGAGTTGTGTATTAATATGCTTAGTAAGGAATCTGTTTGTCAAGAATCATTTGTATGAATTCTTTTTGTAGTCTGTATTGTTACAGAGATACTTGCTGAAAGCTGTTTTGAAATAAATTATCAAAATAATTGAAACTAGTGTGATTATGTTGTATTAGTTTGACAAAATATGCAGAATTTTAAAATATTATGCACAATTTTAAAAATATTTTGGCAGTGAATTCCTCCAGGAATAGTTATTGTCTGTAACAACCTTAAACGTTCATCAACTGTATCCCCTTTTGTTGTAATAGTATAATCTAGACTTGGCACAACTGTTTTAATGGATGCATGTTCACAGAATTATAGAAATGTGGGGCTGGAAGGGACCTCAAGAGGTCATTATTCCAGCCACCTTCATTGAGGCAGGACCAAGTATACCTAGAACATCCCTGGCAGGTGTCCAACTTGTTCTTAAAAAACTCCAATGATGGAATTCTATAGCCTCCCTTATAAGCCTATTCCAGTGCTCTTTGTGGTTAGAAAGTTTTTCCTAATATCTAACCTAAATCTCTCTTGCTGCAGATTAAAGTGATTACTTCTTGTCCTATCATCTGTGGATGTGGAGAACAGTTGATCGCCGTCTTCTTTATAACAGTCCTTAATATATTTGAAGACTCTTATTAGTCTCACCTCAGTTTTCTTTTTTCAAGACTAAACATGCCCATATTTATTAAATGAATCTCTATAACAGAACCTTTTATTGCTCTTGACCCTTCCTGTGTCCTGGCCAGTCCTCTCTCATTCCCTGAATTGCTTCCCTCACTCCTTGCTCTAAGAATGCATCAACAGTCTGGTGGTCTTCCTATGGGGACTTGGTGTCTACATATTCATAGTTAGTTTGCTGTGGGGCTTAGATTCCTGAAAGTTAGCAGTTTGCTGTATCCAGTCCAACAGAGGATGCCAGACATGCTGGTCCCTTTCTGAGGTAAATCAAGATTAGATATCTTTATAAAAGTTTTATTTTAGTTCAGTGTTTCTCAACCTTTTTAGGGTTGATAGAGGGTTGTAAGAGTTTAACCGGTTAACCGATAAGCTTGATGCTTATTGGTTTCTGGTAACGGTTAAACTCCACCCAGGGTCTCCCACCTCCAGTTGCCAGTTATGATTTGAGAAACGATGGTCTAGTTTAGGGGTCGGCAACCTCTGGCACGCGGCTCGCCAGGGCACCCTGGTGGGCCCGGCCAGTTTGTTTATATGCCGCGTCAGCAGGTTCGGTGTACCAGGGCTCCCACTGGCCGCGGTTTGCCGTCCCAGGCCAATGGGGGCGGCGAGAGGTGCTGACTGCTGCTTCCTGCCACCCCCATTGGCCTGGGACAGCGAACTGCGGCCTGTGGGAGCCGCGATCGGCCGGACCTGCGGACGGGGCAGGTAAACAAACCAGCCCAGCCCGCCAGGGGCTTTACACAAGTGGTGTCCCAAGTTTGGGAAACACTGGACTAGATGATCATAATGCTCCCTTCTGGCCTTGAAATTTTTATATTTGAGAACCTGTATTTTTGTTTTGGTGAACTAAGGCAGGATCATTTGAATCCTGTGGCATGTTGAATCCAAATTTTGTGGTAAGAGTCTGGATTCCATAACAGTTTGTTAAAAATTGAGTATTAGTGAAAGTAATATGAAAATGAATAATGCAGTCCAGCGTCCTGTATTTTGGTAACTGAATGTATTTCACATTTTCCCCAAATTTTTAGTTGTTGGTATGCTGCAGCAAGTTCTGTACTAGTAGTGTTTAACTGCAATGTAGGAACTATCAGAGGAAACCTGGAGATTTTGGTAAATGAGTAAGGGACAGGTGAGGCTTTTGTCACCTGGAAGGACAGAGGAAGTATTTTGGTGTTGTGGTTAAACATGTTACTTGGATGCTTCTGAATTGATTAGCAGTGAAATAGTTAAGTGCTGACATGAAATAGTCTTTTTTTTAGGTTTCAGAGTTAACAGTCCAGTGAAATCAATGGAACAGTTACATCTTTTAGAGCTATTGCTCCATGCTGTCTGCAGACTTGGGGAGAGATTACTGCATGGTTTATGCTTGGTTCAGATTTTCATAGTAACTTAGCTTTGTACCCATAAGGGCTAGAAATATAATTAAAAAAAAATTAGGCCTGGGTGATTCCTGAAACTTTTGCCAGTATAGCAGTGTTGGTTAGGGGTGGTGGTGGTTTGGCGACATTTCTATACAGGTAAAAACCCTTAGTGTAGATGCGGTAATACTAACATAAAAGTGCTTTCACTGGTATAATTTATTTCACTTGCTGAGCTGGTATATGTTCTGGCAAAAGAACTTGCTTGCTGGAGTAAGCTTTCTCTCCGCTAGGAAGGTTGGCTGGTTGTCTGACAGGGTGGACCCGCACCTGAAACAGGAAGCGAGGTCCAGGGCACCTGTAACGGATTACCTGCTGGCTATTTCATGTCTTGAACAGTACTGCCAAAACCAAGTATTCAAAAACAGTGCGTCTCGTCCCCAAAAATCGTGACTAAATTAAAATATTTTTAAACCTTGGGCTTTTTATTTACCTTTGGTTTCTGAGTCTTTAGGGTACACTTGAGACACATTTTTCAGCTTTTCACTGCCACTATGAGAGCTAGAAAGTTACTTTAAAAAAAAAAAATTGAAGCTGAGGTGCTCACATTATGTCTTTGCTCCAGAAGTTGGAGCTTTAAGAAAAAAAATCTCAAGACTTACGATAAAATTTGCAGGAAGTCAGAGACAGCAGAGCTTTTAAGCCTATTAGACTGAACATAAGAATGGCCATACTGGGCCAAACCAAAGTTCCATCCATCCCAGTATCCAGTCTACCGACAGTGACCAATACCAGGTGTCCCAAAGGAAGTGAACTTAACAGGTAATGATCAAGTGATCTTTCTCCTGCCAACCATATCCACCCTCTGACAAACAGAGGAATGGAATTCCTAGCCCATCTTGGCTAACAGCCATTAATGGACTTAACCTCCATGAATTTATTTCTCTTTTAAATCCTGTTATGGTCCTAGCCTTCGTAACCTCTACAGGCAAGGAGTTCCAAAGGTTGTCTGTGCGCTGAACTTCCTTTTATTTGTTTTAAACCTGCTGCCCGTGGATTTCATTTCATGGCCCCTGGTTCTTATATTATGGGAACAAGTAAATAACTTTTCCTTATTCACTTTCTCCACACCACTCGTGATTTTATATACCTCTATCATATCCCCCCTTAGTCTCCTCTTTTCCAAGCAGAAAAATCCTAGCTTCTTTAATCTCTCCTCATATGGAACCCATTCCAAACCCCTAATCATTTTAGTTGCCCTTTTCTGAACCTTTTCTAATGCCAGTATATCTTTTTTGAGATGAGACCACATCTGTACGCACTATTCAAGATATGAGCGTACCATGGATTTATATACGGGCAATAAAATATTCTCCATCTTATTCTCTATCCCTTTTTAATAATTTCTCACCTCCTGTTTTGCTTTTTTTGACTGCCGCTGCACACTGCGTGGACGTCTTCAGAGAACTATCCACAATGACTCCAAGATCTCTTTCCTTAGTAGTTGTAGCTAAATTAGCCCCCATCATATTATATTTATACTTGGGGTTATTTTTCCACTGTGCATTGCTTTACATTTATCCACATTAAATTTCATTTGCCATTCTGTTGCCCAATCTCTTAGTTTTGTGCAATCTTTTTGAAGTTCTTCACAGTCTGCTTTGATCTTAACTATCTTGAACAGTTTAGTATCATCTGCAAACTTTGCCACCTTACTGTTTACCCCTTTTTCCAGATCATCTATGAGTAAGTTGAATAGGTTTGGTCCTAGGACTGACCCTTGGGGAACACCACCTGTTGCCCCTCTCCACTCTGAAAATTTACCATTTATTCCTACCCTTTGTTCCCTGTCTTTTAACCAGTTCTCAATCCATGAAAGGATCTTCCCTCTTATCTCATGACAAGTTACATAAGAGCCTTTGGTGAGAGATCTTGTCAAAGGCTTTCTGGAAATCTAAGTACACTATGTCCACTGGATACCCCTTGTCCCCATGTTTGTTGACCCTTTCAAAAAACTCTTAACGGATTAGTAAGACATGATTTCCCTTTGCAGAAATCATGTTGACTTTTGCCCAACAGGTTACGTTTTTCTGTGTGTCTGACAATTTTATTCTTTACTATTGTTTCAACTGATTTGCTCGGTGCTGACATTAGACTTACTGGTCTGTAACTGCTGGGATCACCTCTAGAGCCCTTTTTAAATATTGGCGTTACATTAGCTATCTTCCAGTCATTGGGTGCAGAATCTGATTTAAATGACAGAGTACAAACCATAGTTAATAGTTCCACAGTTTCACATTTGTGTTTTCTTTCAAAACTCTTGGGTGAATGCCATCTGATCCCGGTGACTTGTTACTGTTAAGTTTATCAATTAATTCTAAAACCTCCTCTAGTGACACTTCAAACTGTGACAATTCCTCAGGTTTGTCTCCTACAAAGGATGGCTCGGGTTTGGGAATCTCCGTAACATTCTCAGCCTTGAAGACTGAAGCAAAGAATTCATTTAGCTTCTCTGCAATGACTTTATCGTCTTTAAGTGCTCCTTTTGTATCTCGATTGTCCCGGGGCCCCGCTGGTTATTTAGCAGGCTTCCTGCTTCTGATGTACTTAAAAAACACTGAGTTTCTAGTTTTGCTGTATTCCCCTTTAAGCTTCTTCTTTTGGTGCATGTGTATTTTATTTATTTAAATAAAACCAAGAAAATTTAATAAACAAAACTAATAAAAAAGTTAGTTGCGTAGTGAAACACTGAAGTCAGCAATATAACAGTTAATTGGGACTGTAGTCGTAACGCTCCTCATGTATGTACAGTGCATTACATTCTGTACATTCTAATTATGTGATCATATACTATTTCTCATAGGTTGTTTTGCATCCTAAAACATATTCTTGTATTTTAAAAAAAGTATGTAAGAATTGCCATACTGGGTCAGACAGGTAGCCTAATATCCTATCTTCCAGCAGTGTCCGGTACCAGATGGTTCAGAGGGAATGAACAGAATGGCAGTTATTGAGTGAGCCACCTCTTGCATCCAGTCCCAGCTTCTGGCATTCAAGAAGGGACATCCAGACTATGGGGTTGCGTCCCTGACCATCTTGACTAATAGCCATTGATGGACCCATCTTCTATGAACTTATCTAACTCTTTTTCAAACCCAGTTATATTTTTGGCCTTCACAGCATTCCCTGGCTATTAGTTCCATAGGCTGACTGTATGTTGTGTGAAGAAGTACTTCCTTATGTTTGTTTTAAACCTGTTGCCTATTAATTTCATTGGAGACCTGTTTTTTGTGTGTTTTGTGAAGAGGTAAATAGCACGTTCCTATTCACTTTCTTCACACCATGATTGTCTAAGGTTTTCTGGAAGCCCAAGTACCCTATGTTGACTGGGTCACCCTTGTCCATATGCTTGTTGACACCTTCAGAGGATTGTAATAGATTAGTGAGGCATGATTTCCCTTTACAAAAGCTGTGTTGATTCTTTCACAACCTACTCTGATAATTCTCCTCTTTACTATTGTTTCAACTTGTTGCCTGGTGCAGAAGTTAGGCATACCAGCTTGTACTTACCAGGATCGCCTCTGGAGACTTTTTAAAAAAATCAGTGTTACATTGAGTATCCACCAGTCATCTGGTACAGAGGCTGTTTTAAAGAACAGGTTACATACCACTGTCAGTAGTTTTGCAATTTCATATTTGAGTTCCTTCAGAACTTTTAGGTGAATAACATCTGGTCTGGGTGACTTATTACTGATTAATTTATCAGTTTGTTCCAGAACCACCTCTATTGACACCTCAGTCTGGGACAGTTCCTCAGCTCTATCTCCTAAAAAGAATGGCTCGGGTCTGGGAATCTCCCTCACATCCTCTACAGTGGATGTGAGGATCCAAAGAATTAATTAACTTCTCCACAGTGTTCTTGTTTTCCTTGAGTGGTCCTGTCATAAGCAGATTGTTAAGGGTTAATGTCTCTTGTACCTGTAAAGGGTTATAAGCAGGGAACTGGACACCTGACCAGAAGACCAATCAGAAGACGACACTTTTAAATTTGGGCGGAGGGAAACTTTTGTGTGTGTTCTTTGTGTGTTGTGTGTTCTTCTCTCAGAGGGTCTGAGAGAGACCAGACCTTACTACAGGCTCTCTAAGTTTCTTTTCATATAGTAAGTAAAAACAGGCGGTTTAGGCTTTTTGATTGTTTTTACTCTATTTGCAATTGTGGATCTGGCTGGTTAACTTTTATATGTGTAGTTGCTGGGAATATTCTGATTTGATTGGTACTGGTGGGAAAATCTCTTTCTGGTGTCTGAAAGCTATAGGACCCTGTAAGATTTACATCTTGAAGTTACAAAGATAATTCTTTACTTTTTCCTTCCTTTTATTAAAATATTTCTTTTTTATTTTAGAGAACCTGATTGATTTTTTTCTTCCTTGTTTCCCTTGTGTTATTCCAGGGGATTGGGATAACTCACTAGGACGGGTGGGGGGGGAGATGGGAGGGGGAGAGATAGAATCTCTCTTTGTTTTGCTTGAATCTGTTTGCCTCTTTGTGGAAGGGAAGGGAGGTGCTTCTCTGTATGGTAATTTAGAGGTTAGATCAGTATCTCTCAGGATAGCCCAGGGAGGGAAATTCTGAGAGGGGGAAAGGTGGGGGGAATGGTTTATTTCTCCTTGTTCTAAGAACCGAAGGGATCTGGGTTCTTGGGGTCCCCAAGGAAGGTTGGGTAGGTCAGAGTGGCCCAAAACACTATATTTTTGGGTGGTGGCAGTGCTATCAGATCTAAGCTGGTAATTAAGCTTAGAGGATTCAGGTGCTAGTATCTCATTTTCTGAACTCTAAGGTTCAGATCTGAGAAGGAATGCTATGATAGGTCCTTTAGCAACTCAGTTGTTCAGTGGCCCCACTGATTGTTTGGCAAGCTTTCTGTGCTGTTGTTTTTTGTGTCTTTTGCTAGTTGCTCTTCAAATTTTAATTGCTAAGTCACTCAATTTATATGCCATTTTTGGAAAAATGTCTGTCTTGTAAAACTAAAAATATAAACATTAAAGCTATTTCATCTTCTCTAATTCTATGTAAAAATTGTTGTAACTTTATTAAGACTAGTGAGGATAGGTACTGTTTTTAAAAAAATATATTGTGGTGTGTTCCATATAATTGCTAGACAGTTATTTCTCTTAGGAGTAAGTGCTATACACCTTTTGAAGAGGGAAGGACAAGAATCTTGCTTATATGTGAAGTGACATTATAATTAAAATTGCATTAAGGAGCATTAAAATATTAATCTTGCAAAGTCAAGCACTCCAAAGGTAGGAAGTACTAGAATTAAGATTGCTTAGGGAAACCACATCTCTACCACTAGACTCCTCATTTGTGTAGGCCCACAAAGATCAGTTCTCCCTTTGGCCCTGTTCTACATATGGATGCAGCCACTAGGTGAATTGGTCAGGTGATGTGGACTCAAGTGTCAGCAATGTGCAAATGAGATACAGCTCTACTTATTTCTCACCGTTACTCCTGAGAGCCCTGCCTCTCCATGCCAGGTTTGTGCAAGCAGGCGCAGCAAAGCAGGATCCAAATGTGGGGAGAATCCAGATGTGGGTTGAGAGGGTTCTGTGTGGGGCAGTCTGGGTGTAGGCAGTTCAGTGGGAGATTTGGGCACGGGGGGATCTAGATGCACAGGGGCTTGTTGGGGAGGTTCTGGGTGCAACGGTAATGGAACTCTGCGGGGGGGGTCCACGTGAAGGTTGTTAGAGCTCAGCGAGGGGGTCTGAGTGTGGGTGGGGATAGAGCTCAGCAGGGGGGTCTGGATGTGGGGAGTTCAGTGGGGGGTCCAGATGGCGGGGGGGCGGAGCTCACTAGGGTTGGGATCCAGGTGCAGCTGTTTGGGCCTCAGTAGGGTGGGGATCTGGGTGTGGGTTGCTCATCGGGGTGGTGCAGTGGGAGGGGGGCTTGTCAGGGGGTACACCATGCCACTACAACCAAGCTGGCCCAATGCTTGGATCAGATCTGCTTATGAATGAAGAAGAGCTGGTTGAAGCTGAATTGAAGCAAGATAGAAGTGATGCTGGTGCACAGGGTTGAAATTTGCAGCTACTATGCAGTTTCCTTTGGCTGAAGGTACATAGCCACAATTAGTCAATTCAGTCTGTAGTTTGGGAATGATCTGATTTCTCGCTGACACACGTTCTTAAGTATTAATATCCTTCAGTAATACTTTCTGCCATCTTTGGCTTTTCAGGAGACTGTCCCGTCCTGGGAGACCATGATCTGGTCTCAGTTTTTCATTCCTTTGTTGCCTGAGGGCTGGACTACAGCAATACAGTGTACCTAGGCATGAAGCCTTCAGCCCTTAGGAAGCTCCAACTAGCATATAACACTGAAGCATGTCTTTTGAGCAACACAGGTTACTGTGAACACATCAGACCTGTCCTCCGCTCCCTACACTGGCTTCCTATATAATACTGAGTCAAGTTCAAGGACTTGGTCCTTATTTTGAAGGCACTCAGTGCCCCGGGCCCAGCATATCTAAAAGTTTGCCTGATGCCTCAGGATGAAGACTGGAGTTGACATCTTCCTCTTCTGGCACAATGAGGGTAAGCTTATTCTGTGTGGGAGAAAGAATTTTCTTGTGGGGAAGCGTGAAACAGTGAAACAAACTCCCCCAGTAACTAAGGACCACTACAAATCTCTCCATTATCCACTGCAAGTGCAAGGCACATTTTTTTTGACCTTGCCTTCTAAAATATGAGTAAAGAGAAATGTTTTTTCTCATATGTAAACAAAAAAACAAACAAACCCAAAAATCCAACAGCAACAAAATACAGTGCTCCACTGCAGTGGTTTTCAACCTGTGGTCTGCAGACCCCTGGGAGTCTGTAGATGATGACTAAGGAGTCTGTGAAAGTTGGTCATTACCATAGAACAGTGGTTTTCAGTCTGTGGACCCATCGGGGTTTGCAGACTGTGTCTGATTTCCAGAGGTGTTTGCACCGCTGTTAGAAACTTTTTAGGTGTCTGCAAATGAAAAGAGGTTGAAAACCACTGCTTTACTGTATACGTGTTTCCCCTTGGTGAAAGGATGAGAGAGCAAACAATAAATCACAGATGTTGGTCAACTCACTTAATACAATACTAGACAATGCTCATATCCTACAGTGATGTGTGGTGTAAGAATCTACATATCTTAGAGTCTTAATTCAGCCCCATTTTACATATGCATTATGATAGCTTTACCCAACATCATATAGAAAGTCTATGGACAGGCCTGGAAAACGATTAAACTCTCCCAAATGCCAAGCCAGATGTTTAACACAAGAGTATCTCTTCTTAATCACTGTCTATCCATTGAATGAAGACGAGTTTTGTAGGACAAATAGTATGTGATAATGTAAATAAAGACTGCATCGTTATGCATATGCATTGAGAGTACTGAATTAAATTTGCAGGAGCATCTTTAATTTTTGCATTTCCCAATTTTTGAGTGCTTGATCATGCAACTATAGCATCATTTTAGCTTAAGCTTTATTTATTTCCTTGGTTTTTTAAAAAATTAAAAAACAGAACACAGATTTCATCATGTGGAACCATATTGACATCTCTTCTTCCACAGGTCATCCCTCTTGCCAAATTTCAAATCCTTGCTCTAAAACATGGGGGCGCTAGAACATCTCAAAGAAACAGCTGAAATACATTTGTAATACAATTTATTTTTCTCTAACTTCCTTCTTGGAAACAGATTAGCTCCCCCCCCCCCCCCCCCGAGTCTTTAAAATATGTATATAAAATCCACCTGATGTAGAGACTTGTCTGGGCTGGACATTGTGATCAGATATCACAAGCTGGGAGGAGCAAGCCAGCAACCAACCACACTGGCACCACATCCTCCCATGAGGCAATGGCCCGCTGTGAGGAGAAGTGTCCTGCCCTCGAAGCTGAAAAGAGAGAAGGAAGGAAAAAGAAACAACTTTCTCCCAGCAGGCAGCTGGCGGACCAGGAAATGTCTGTACCTACGGTGGGCGGATCTGTTTTTTCCAGGATTGGACTCCTGAGTCGTCTCAGGACCCATATGTAAATCTGTGGTAGAGATCATCCTCAAACTGAGGGATCGTTGCTACTGCTGATCTACCTTGGAGTTTAGGTCGGCTTACCAACATTGCTCGGGGTATGAATCTTTCAACGTAGCTGTGTCAATCTAACATATTTAGTATAGACCTGGCCTTTGAGTGCTTTGCTTGAAGGCCTGAGCTTTTATCCTTTGTAGCCTTTGCATTAATGTTTTTGATTATTTTTGCCTCAGTGCTTCAATGCTTTTCCTTGAAATCTCCTCCCCTCCCGCCACCACGCGGCATTTTGAGCTTTCATTGAAACTTGAACACACTTGAACAAACTTCAACACCTCATTTCTCCCATGTGTTGGTGCACTTGCCTTTATGTAGTAATGATGTATGAAAGCTGTTTCCAGGGGTTTTGAAAAGAGATTTTTAGCCAACTCAATGTTACCAAATACATGACAAAATAAGACTAGTTAAAGTGCTAGTAAATATAGAGTAGGGGTTCTCAAATTTATTTATAATGTAGATAATTTTAATACCATCTTGTGGTGCCCCATTCTACCCATTTGTGATTATGCAGATCATCTCTCTTCCCATTCACTATTTGATTTTCCGTGTGGCAACTCCAGGAATTCCTACATGAAAAAGTAGGGAAGTTTATTGTGTTTTTAGTTTCTTTTAAGGCCATTTAGCAGCTGGAAACAAAGATCTGATACAATGTTAACTGACTAACTCTGCACATTGCTACCAAAAGCTTTGTGGTCTACAGTTTGAGAATCTCTGCTCTAGGAAATCCTCCTTTGGCAATGTGATGAAACTCAAGGATGTTAGAATACAGAGAATCTCTCCTGCTTTACACGTGCTACTCAAGACAACATTTCTGTCTTCCTTACATTTGAAGAGGAGTGAATAGAACTTTTTTCACAGTGCCACTACTTAACTGACGCAAGGTCTCAGTTGGGTAGGAGGTGTTCTCTCTGGTATAGGGATCAAGAAGAGGATACTAGATATCAAGAGTGAAATCCTGTCACTATTGACGTCAATGGCAAAATTTCCTATAACTTCAATAGCATCCATATTTCACCCCAAAATTAACCTTTACTTGTCATTACAATTCATGTTGCCTTCCTAATTATGCATAAGTTTTTCACTTTAGTAACGCTTCAACACTGATGTCTAGATGGCAACAGGTCGAAAATAATGTTTGTGGTCAATGCTGAGGGGCAGTCTATGTTTTGTAGAGCAGGTAGAAATAGCAGCTATTGTTCATATCAGCATACTTCAGAAAAGATTACACTAACCAGGTGTAAATTATTATCCCCTGCTGTAATCTTATGTTTTGAGATGAACTACAACATGGTGGTTAATGTGTTATCTACTGTGCATCAGTACAAGCGTGGCAGAGATGTAATATACATTCACTTCATTTTTCTGTGAAGGAGGTTAAATGACATTATCTTCTTGTGTAACATAGGTAGATGAAGATGAATTGCTAATATCCAAAAGGTTAGATATTTTAACATGACTTTGGGGTTTTTTGGTGGCCCAATCTTATCATTTCCTATTGAAATTGATTGGAAGTTTAATTGACTTTAACAGCAGGAGAATTGAGCCCTAGACGTGTGTATTGTGCCAGATTCAGGCAGTCTTGAGCTTTTCATTACTGAATTCTGTATTTTTATCAATTATTTACAGATGTGATGCAGATCCATCAGCCCTAGCTAAATACGTTCTTGCTCTGGTAAAGAAGGATAAAAGTGAGAAAGAGCTGAAAGCATTATGTGTTGATCAGCTGGATGTATTTCTTCAAAAGGGTAAGAAGTCTTTGCTGTGACTATAAAACTTCAATGATTTGCTTTGCTTATTAATGTTCGTGTACTCAGCTTAATTTAGGATTAACTGCTATTTATCTTTTTTATGAGCCTTCGTTAAGTGCAGTTAATTCAATTGCGTGAAGAAAATAATTTATGAAATTTAACAAAAAACAGCGGTATTGTACGATATCAGGATAATATATATCCTGGGTACAGCTTAAATTTCCACCAACAATGTAAATAAGGACACTGAAGTTTTTTATTATAATAGATATACTGGAACTGAGTACATATTTGGGAGTGTGAAATATATGTCCCTTTACCTTCCCCCAAAAATTAAACTTGAGATAAGATTGAGAGCATACATCACTAATTTTAGGGTAAATTGAGGTAAGGTTGTAGTAATTAAAACAGTTTGGAAATACAAGAAAGTCATTAAGTTTAAATTTAAAAGGAACACAAACTTTTTTTGATTATGGCAGGGCCGTTATAAGACATGCCAATAACCTTCATTCTGTTCTTTCTTAGGACATGACTGCAGAGGGCAACTCTGAGACAGTCTTATCCACTCATTTCAGTTTTTTTAATTTGTCCAAGTTTTCATCCTTTGTACTGCTTATGTGCCAACCTTTTAGCCTCCGTTAAAGTCTCTCCTTAAACCAGACTTCCGTTTACTCATTCTTTTGTCAGTATGCTGTATGAGTTAGAAGGTAAAATCTTTGGGGCAGGGACTACGTCTTCCTCTTCAGTATACAATATGAGGGCATATTGTACTTACTGTACAATAAACAATAAGCCTTCAATTATTGCTTCCAAGTAGGCTCTTTGATCACTAAGATTACATCATTTTGGGGATCATATTTGCATTGTGTGTTTGGCAGCGTAAGCACACTGCTGACTCCCACTCTTATTAAAATACTTCTGATTTGGGAAAAAAAATAGCAGGAATACAAGGCTAGCTGTGTTAGTTGACAAGTCATCTTTAAAACCCCATTCCAAAAGGTGTGTACCATGGGCCATCTTACATGGAGATGGACTTGCTAACTTTTGGTAATAATTTAACCATGTTGACTCATAAACTTCAATGTTATGATCACCTAGTCTGATGACCTGCACATTGCAGGCCACAGAACCTCACTCACTTCTGAAATGAACTCCTAACCTCAGGCTGAGTTACTGAAGTCCTCAAATCATGGTTTAAAGACTCCAAGTTACAGAGAATTCACCATTTACACTAGTTTAAACCTTCAAGTTTGATCTGTGCCCCGTGCTGCAGAGGAAGGCAAAAAAACACCAGGGTCTCTTCTAATCTGACCTTGGGGAAAATTTCTTCCTGACCCCAAATATAGCTGTCAGTTAGAATCTGAGCATGTGAGCAAGACCTGCCAGACACATATCTGGGAAAGAATTCTCTGAAGTAACTCAGAGCCCTTCACATCTGATATTCCGTCTCCAGCAGTTCGGGATTTTTGTTACTGACAGTCAGCAGTGGACCACATGCCACTGTAGACAATCTCGTCATTCCCCTCCATAAATTTATCAAGCTGAGTCTTGAAGCCAGTTAAGTTTTTTGCCCCCACTGCTCCAGAACTTCATTCCTCTGATGGCTTGTCTAATTTCAAGCCTAAACTTGTTGAAGGCCAGTTTATAGAAGTTAGTTCTTGTGTCCACATTGTCATCTAACTGAAATAACTCCTCTCCCTCCCTGGTATTTATCCCTCTGATGTATTTATAGAGAGCAATCATATCTACCCATAGCCTTTTTTTGGTTGGGCTAAACAAGCCAAGCTCTTTGAGTCTCCTTTTGTAAGGTAGGTTTTCCATTCCTTGGATCATCCTAGTAGTCCTTCTCTGTGCCTGTTCCAGTTTGAATTCATCTTTCTTAAACATGGGAGATCATAGCTGCACACAGTATTCCAGATGAGGTCTCATCAGTGCCTTGTGTAACGGTACTAACACTTCCCTGTCTCTACTGGAAATACCTCACCAGACGCATCCTCAGACCATATTAGCCTTTTTCATAGCCTTGTCACTTTGACGGTTTATAGTCATCCTGTGATGAACCAATATACCTCCTCCTCTCTTACTTCCAACTGATAAGTTCCTAGCTTATAGCAAAAATTCCTGTTAGTCCATAAATGCACTTTGCATTATTAAACTTCATCCCATTTCTATTATGCCAGTTTACAAGATCATCCAGATCTCCTTGTAAGATATTCCAGTCCTCCTCTTCATTGGCTATACCTCCCAGTTTTGTCTCATCCACAAATTTTATTTGCACACTCACTTTTTGTGCGAAGATCAGTAATAAAAATGCTAAATAAGATTGGTCCCAAGACTGATCTCTGAGGAACTCCACCAGTAACCTCCCTCCAGCCTGACAGTTCATTTTTCTGTATGACTCTTTGTAGTTGCCCCTTTAACCATTTCCTTACCCACTTTTCAGTTCTCATAGTTATGACCCTACCAAATTCACGGTCCATTTTGGTTAATTTCACAGTCATAGTATCAGAGGGGTAGCCATGTTAGTCTGGATCTGTAAAAGCAGCAAAGAGTCCTGTGGCACCTTATAGACTAACAGATGTTTTGGAGCATGAGCTTTCGTGGGTGAATACCCACTTCGTCAGATGCATGTAGTGGAAATTTCCAGGGGCAGGTATATATATATATATGCAGGCAAGCTAGAAATAATGAGGTAGTTCAATCAGGGAGGATGAGGCCCTGTTCTAGCAATTGAGGTGTGAAAACCAAGGGAGGAGAAACTGGGTGTAATTGGCAAGCCATTCACAGTCTTTGTTTAATCCTGAGCTGATGGTGTCAAATTTGCAGATGAACTGAAGCTCAGCAGTTTCTCTTTGAAGTCTGGTCCTGAAGTTTTTTTGCTGCAGGATGGCCACTTTAAGGTCTGCTATAGTGTGGCCTGGGAGGTTGAAGTGTTCTCCTACAGGTTTTTGTATATTGCCATTCCTAATATCTGATTTGTGTCTGTTTTATCCTTTTCCGTAGCGACTGTCCAGTTTGGCCGATGTACATAGCAGAGGCGCACTGCTGGCATATGATGGCATATATTACATTGGTGGACGTGCAGGTGAATGAACCGCTGATGGTGTGGCTGATCTGGTTAGGTCCTGTGATGGTGTCGCTGGTGTAGATATGTGGGCAGAGTTGGCATCGAGGTTTGTTGCATGGATTGGTTCCTGAGCTAGAGTTCCTATGGTGCGGTGTGCAGTTACTGGTGAGAATATGTTTCAGGTTGGCAGGTTGCCTGTGGGCGAGGACTGACCTGCCACCCAAGGCCTGTGAAAGTGTGGGATCATTGTCCAGGATGGGTTGTAGATCACTGATGCGTTGGAGAGGTTTTATCTGGGGACTGTATGTGATGGCCAGTGGAGTCCTTTTGGTTTCTTTCTTGGGTTTGTCTTGCAGTAGGAGGCTTCTGGGTACACGTCTGGCTCTGTTGATCTGTTTCCTTATTTCCTCGTGCGGGTATTGTAATTTTGAGAATGCTTGGTGGAGATTTTATAGGTGTTGGTCTCTGTCTGAGGGGTTAGAGCAAATGCAGTTGTACCTCAGTGCTTGGCTGTAGACAATGGATCGTGTGATGTGCCCAGGATGGAAGCTGGAGGCATGAAGGTAGGCATAGCGGTCGGTAGGTTTTCGGTATAGGGTGGTGTTAATGTGACCATCACTTATTTGCACCGTGGTGTCTAGGAAGTGGACCTCCTGTGTAGATTGGTCCAGGCTGAGGTTGATGGTGGGGTGGCAGCTGTTGAAATCGTGGTGGAATTTTTCCAGAGTCTCCTTCCAGTGGGTCCAGGTGATGAAGATGTCATCAATGTAGCGTAGGTAGAGAAGGGGCGTGAGTGGACGAGAGCTGAGGAAGCGTTGTTCCAGGTCGGCCATAAAAATATTGGCATATTGTGGGGTCATGTGGGTGCCCATAGTGGTACCACTGATCTGGAGATATATATTGTCATTAAATTTGAAATAGTTGTGCGTGAGGATAAAGGCACAGAGCTCAGCAGCCAGTTGTGCTGTAGCATCATCAGGAATACGGTTCCTGACAGCTTGTATTCCACCTATGTGTGGGATGTTTGTGTAGAGAGCCTCTACATCCATAGTGGCTAGGGGGTGTTTTCTGGGAGGTCACCAATGCATTGTAGTTTCCTCAGGAAATCAGTGGTGTCACGAAGATAGCTGGGAGTGCTGGTTGCAAAAGGTCTGAGTAGAGAGTCCACATATCCAGACAGTCCTTCAGTGAGAGTGCCAATGCCTGAGATGATGGGGCGTCCAGGATTTCTGGGTTTGTGTATCTTGGATAGTAGATAGAATAACCCTGGTCGGGGCTCTGAGGGTATGTTGATTTGTTCTGGTGTTAGCGCAGGGAGTGTCCTGAGTAGATGTTGCAGTTTCTTAGGACAGTCGCTACGGAAAAGGATAAACGGACACAAATCAGATATTAGGAATGGCAATATACAAAAACCTGTAGGAGAACACTTCAACCTCCCTGGCCACACTATAGCAAATCTTAAGGTGGCCATGCTGCAGCAAAAAAACTTCAGGACCAGACTTCAAAGAGAAACTGCTGAGCTTCAGTTCATCTGCAAATTTGACACCATCAGCTCAGGATTAAACAAAGACTGTGAATGGCTTGCCAATTACAGAACCAGTTTCTCCTCCCTTGGTTTTCACACCTCAACTGCTAGAACAGGGCCTCATCCTCCCTGATTGAACTACCTCATTATTTCTAGCTTGCCTGCATATATATATACCTGCCCCTGGAAATTTCCACTACATGCATCTGACGAAGTTGGTATTCACCCACGAAAGCTCATGCTCCAAAACATCTGTTAGTCTATAAGGTGCCACAGGACTCTTTGCTGCTTTCACGGTCATAGGATTTTAAAAATCGTAAATTTTCATTATTTCAGCTATTTAAGTCTGAAATTCCATAATGGTGTAATTGTGGTGGTCCTGACCTAAAAAGGATTGTGTGGGGGGGGAGGGGAAGAGGAGGAGAATTTGCAGTACAGCAATACTTACTTCTGCGCAGCCGCTGCTCGCAGCACTGCCTTCAGAGCAGGGCAGCTGGAGTGTGGCACCTGCTAGCTGGAAGCCCAGCTCTGAAGGCAGAGCTGCCACCAGCAGCAGCACAGATATAAGGATGGCACTGCTGCCTGCAGAGCTGTGCCCTCAGTTAGCAGCTACCACTTTCTGGCCACCCAACTCTGAAGGCGGCAGTGCAGAAGTAAGTGTGGCATGGTATGGTATTGTCACCCTTACTTCTGTGCTGCTGCTGTTGGGGCGGTGCCTTCAGAGCTGGGCGTCTGGCCAATAACTGCTGCTCTCCAGCCTCCCTTCCCCCTCAAGCTCTGATGGCAGTGCAGAAGTAAGAGTGGCAGTAGCGTGACTCTCTCTCTCTTAAAATAACCTTGTGACCACCTTCAACTCCCTATTGGGTCAGGACCCCCAATTTGAGAAACGCTTGTCTCGCCTGTAAAATCTCTATAGTATAGGGTAAAAGCACACAAAAGACCAGATTTCACGGTCTGTGATGTGTTTTTTCATGGCTGTGAATTTGATCGGACTCTCTGCTCATAGAAATCCCCATCTTCTCCAATTTTATAATTTCCCATGTGGAACTGTATCAGATGCCATACTGAAATCCAGGTAGATTAGCTCTACTGTATTTCTTTTGTCTAAAAAATCAGTTATCTTCTTAAAGAAGGAGATCAGGTTGGTCTGGCATGATCTACCTTTTGTAAAACCATGTTATATTTTATCCGAATTACCTTTCACCTCTGTGTCCTTAAATACTTACTTTCTCTTTAAAAATTTGTTCCAAGACCTTGCATACAATTGAGGTCAAAGTAACAGGCCTGTAATTTTCTATATAACCTTTTTTTTTCCTTTCTTAAAAATAGGAACTGTACTAGTAATTCTCCAGTCATAAGTTATGATCCCTGAGTTTACAGATTCATGAAAAATCTTTGCTATTATGTTTACAATTTCATGTGCCAGTTCCTTTAATATTCTAGAACGGAGATTATCTGTGCCCCCTGATTTAGACCCATTAAACTGTGGTAATTTCTAACTCCATATCCTTGTTGCCATTAGCTGCAATGCCACTAATCCTAAACTCTTCATTAGCCTCATTAAAAACTAAGGCAAAGTATTGGTTTAGATGTTGGGCCATCCTCAGTGGTTAGTGGTCCCACTTCTTCTTTCCTTGATTTCTTCGTAGTTATATGGCAATAGAACTTTTTGCAATTGGTTTTAATTCCCTTTGCCAGAACGCACTTTGCTTGGCTTTTGGCAATTCTCACTTTATCCCTACATTTTCAGACCTCCAAGAAATAGCTTTCTTTGCTGATCCCTCCCATTTTCCAGTCCTTGTAGGCTCTTTGCTTTCACCTGTTTGAGATGCTTGCTCATCCAGCTTGGTCTGCAACCCTTCCCTGTTAATTTTTTTCCTCTTGCTTGGCATGAAGGCTTCACGTACCTTCTGCATCTTTGACTTACAGTAATGCTAAGCCTCCTTCACGTTCAGATCCTTGAGTTCTTCAGTCTACTTTCCTAAACATTTCCTTAATTTTTTCAAGTTAGCTCTTTTGAAATCAAGGAGCCTTGCTGCAGATCTATTTTTGTTTATCCTTGCGTATTGTTTAAACTGAATTAACTCATGATCACTCAAACCAAGGTTGTCCTCTACTCACCAATACCACATCTAAAAAGGCATCACCTCTTGTTGCTTCAGCACTAGTTTGTGGAAGAAATCTGTTAACTATCACTTCCAGGAAAATCTGGGCCTTGCTATTATTAGAAGCACTTGTCCAGTCTATATCTAAGAAGTTAAAGTGTCCCATAATCACATAATTCCCAGTAGTATTTATTTCATTCAGAATGTTGGAGGTGTCTCTGTCCTTATCCAAATCAGATCCTGCTGGTCTGTAACACTCCTGTATCAGGGGAACCTTTAGTAGCTTTCTTCCCCAAAGTGATTTTGGCCGAAACAGACTCCATTATCCATTCCACCACTTCTGATTTCTTTATTGTCAACCTCATTGTTAATATACAATGCTGCTCCAGCACCTTTGCCTTTATTTCTGTCATTCCTGAACAGCACATACCCTTCAATACCTGCACTCCAGTCATGACTACTATTCCACCATATTTTTGTTGTCTCTGTAATATATGGTTTCACTTCTTGCAGGAGTAGTTCTAGTTCCTCCATTTTATTACCCAGGCTCTTTTCACTGGTGTACAAATATCTTAACTGTTTCTGCTTGGCTTCTCTCATGTTCCTCACCCAACTGGGTGCAGTCATTCTACTGCCAGTATTGCCTATCTGACTGGTATCAGCACTATCCTTCTTCTTAATGTCCATTTTCATACCCACTGCTGTTCCTTTCTCCATTGCTGCATCCATTCTTACTTGATTTTCCTCCCGTTCAGTGTTAAAATTGGGTGTGGAGATTACATGAGCCTCTCCCAACAGTCTCCTCTGAGTTCCTAGTGTAAAGCTCTTTGCATGAATTGTGCCAACCTCCATCCCAGAAGTCCATTTCCCTCCCTACTTATATGGAGTCCATCCCACGAGTACCGTCCTCTATCCATGAATGCCTCCTGGTGGTCAAACATCCAAAAGCCCTCCTTAGAGCATAACTGCCCGAGCCATCTGTTGATCATCATAATCTTGTCTCACCTTCGTTTTCCTCCTCTAGGGACAGGCAGAATCTCACTGAAGATTATGTGAGCCTCCATTTCCTTAAGCGTCTTCCCCAGCCTGGCATAGTCTCACATGAAGGGTAATCAGTGGATTCTTTCCTATTCCTGTTAGGCTTCTCTTCGTCCTCAGGTCCATATCCGGAATCTAAGCTCCTGGTAGACAGCGTACCCTTTTGTTCTTTGGATCAGCTCTGGTGACAAGCCTGTCTGTTCTTAGTAGGGAGTCCGCAATCACATACACCGGGGATTGGCAGCCTTTGGCATGCGGCCCTTCAGGAAAATCCGCTCGCAGGCCGGGACAGTTTGTTTACCTGCAGCGTCTGCTGGTTCGGCCAGTCGCAGCTCCCATTGGCCATGGTTCTCCATTCGGCGCGGGCTCAGGGATGTGCCGCTTCTTGCAGCCCCCATTGGCCTGGAATGGCGAACCATGACCAGTGAGAGCTGCGATTGGCCGAACCTGCGGACACTGCAGGTAAACAAAACGTCCTGGCCCACCAGCACATTTCCCTGATAGGCCATGTGCCAGAGGTTGCCAATCCCTGACATAGTGATGGTATGATTTGCTGGCCTTCCTCCTGTTCTTTGTGTCTGCAAGTCTTCTTGTCTTTTATTCTCCCTTGTAATCTTCTGCAAGTCATCCTGTATCGTCCTGCGGCTCTGAACTCTGGGTATCTCCACTCAATACATCCAGGCAATCAGAGCAAAGGATTCAAACATCAAGCAACATTTTTCCCTTTGTTACCTTGACCTATGGAATCGTAACATACAAAATGTAGTTGACAGCTCAAGCAAAGATTCGGAAAAGAGGCTCAACCATTGATGCCTTGTTGCTACAATTCCAAAAGCTGTTCAAAGACTTTTTCTGTAGTACTTGGCCAAATATGCAAGAAATTCATAATTGTAGAAAGAGGTACATGAAAACTGAAAACATGCTCCCCTCCCTCCCCTCGATCATTAAGTTTGGCTCTTCCCTTCTTCTCACAGGACTAGCTGTTCTACTCTTTTTCCTTGCCCTCCTTCCTTCAGTTGCAACCTGCTGTGCTGCTCCTTCATTATCCAACTCAGCAAATCTGTTCCTGAGCTCTTTTGCTCCTTCACTAACCTTTTCCTCTGTCTGGTTCTTGTAGCCACATGCTTCCACTGTCCAATTTCCTCACCCAGTAGTCTCCCCTCTGAGTTCTTCAGTCCAGTTTGCATCTGCTAGTCTTTACTTTTCCTCTTGCCTTTGCTCCATCGTTACTCAAAACTCTTTCAAAACTCAGCCATGCTTTCCACCTGCATCTCCAAGCCTTGAGTCTTCTCTTCCATGAGCTCTATCAAGCAGCGCTTCATACAAACTAAGCTTTTTTCAGGTACCTGCTCTAGGATCGTGTACATCCTCCAGCTTCCGCATCCAGTCGTATTCATTGTCTCTTCCATGGCTTCAGTCACTACCACTGCTGCCACTGTACCTTTCATAGTCTTCCTTACTAAATTCCTGCAATGGGGGAAAAATAAAAACCCCCAAAGACCAGAACAAAACCAGAACACCACATACACCTCATTCCCAAACTCCCACTCAGAGTCCCCTGTTTACAGATCTGTTTGCTGCTCCTGAGCCACTGGCTGACTATTTGGTTGCCTTTGTAAGGCCCCTAACCATAGAAGCCTTGCCCCCTAATCAGGGCTCTGCTTCTCTCACAGCACACTGGCTCCTACCAGCCTCTATAAAATGAAGAGGAGGAGGAGAGGAAGCCACCCACACAAAGCAGAAAAAGACACACTACACCCAGAAAAAACTCACTCACTGCCCCTAAAGACCAGAAGCTTGTTTCCTCCCTTCTCCAACAGAACTACCATTCAAACTCCCCTGTTTATAGCTCTGTTTGCTATACCTGTGCCACTGCTCTTAAACCAGTTGTATTTAAGATGCACTTTTTAAAGTCTTTAATTGGAGTAAATGCCCTGATGCAAAAATCCATCTCTAAATGTTTTGCAGTGGCTTATTTAAAGTACCATGTGTATCTATGGTTCTATTAAAACCATATTTATGATCTTGATTCTATTTTCCTTGCCCCTTAGTTGTCCAGGAATGGAAGATATCCAAAACTGATCTTTAAATACATTTGCACTGCCTAAATTGTTCAGAATTTTAGAGTAATATGTTCTCTAGCAATTAAATACAGGGGAGAAAAGCTGTCTGCTACATAATTATCTTCATTTAAGTTAAATAACTTTCAACAATGCAGTTTATACTGTTATGAAAGAATTCCTGGTGAGTTATATATTTGGAAGATTATTCAGTATCCATTGTTTTCATTGCCAATAAAAGCATAATATTTTTAAGTAGTATTCAGTGGTTTGTAAATGTAAGCAAAGGGGAAAAGTTGCATTATATTTAAACGGACTGCAGAGGTTTGAAATAGCCAGATATTAGAGGAATTCATTCATGAATTCTTGGTATCTTTGATTTCCCTTAATGTTTAGAGACCCAGATATTTGTTGAAAAACTTTTTGATGCTGTGAATACAAAGAGCTATCTACCTCCGCCAGAGCAGCCATCATCAGGAAACCTAAAAGTTGAGTTTTTTCAACACCAAGAAAGAGACACAAAAAAGGAAGAGGTAAGAATTTAAATCATACTTTGCAGTGCAGTCTCTATCTCTGAACCTGTAGCAGTTTTACAGGATACGCCACTCTACACTGCTTCTCCTCATCAGTTTCTTATCAACAACTTCCCCTTATCAGTACTAATTGGTGCTGTAGGCAGAGGAGCCTGAGCAGTAGCGTTGTGACATCAAAGTTAGGTCAGTCCTCACTAGAGCTGTGTTAATTGGTTTTTTGGTCTGCTGTTAATTCCGTAATGAAACCAAAATTCATTTTGGGTTGACCTGAAAATGAACTTTTACAAATTATAGCAAGTCAAAAGGGGACGGGGACACACTCACACACACACACACACACGTGTGTTTTGACCTGGAACACAACCTTAAGCTCTAACACTCCTGCCTGCCTTGCTGTCTCTCCCTTAGACAGTACCCATTTTATAACAGTTTTGAGTAGGCAAAACTTTGCTACTCCTGAGTCAGACATACTGTGGACACAGTCAAAGGGCAGATCTCCTAAACCTGTTCAATATAAGCATCTGATCTGAAGCAGTTCCTGCTATTCCAGTCCCAAACCCTGTGCCTCCCAGCTCTGTCCAACCACCTCAGTCCCCTGACCTGCAGTGTTATTTCCGGACTCATTTCAAGCAATGGGATTAAAATATGCAGATAAACTGGAGGGAGTGTCACATTGTTCCGCTAAATGACCATTGTGGGAGTCAGGCTTTTCTGTTGATTTTCCAGTTTTCAGCTGTTATCAAAATAATAGAGTTCTCCTATTGATGCTCAGAATAGTCCCTGAAATTTTTGGAATTGGTCGGGCACAGTCTTAAAAAGTTACCATGTTTCAGAGATGCCATCAAGTTGAGTGTTAGGCCTCGCTTCACTTAGCCAAAACTGAATTTCAGATTCTTTTATTCTAGTTATGTCTGTTTAAAAAAGCCTTGTGTGTTGTGCTTATCTTTGATTTGCTGTTTACACTTTAAAATCCAGATAATTAAAGAGGAAGAGCGAGAAAAAAAGTTTTCTAGAAGACTAAATCACAGTCCTCCTCAGTCAAGCTCTCGGTACCGAGAAACTAGGTAATTATAAACTTAGTTTGACTCTTGCATTATATCAAGAACCAATTATATTGGCTTAAATTTTGAAAGGTTTTTTTCTTTTGCAGTGTGACATATCAAATGTTTCATTCTTCTGTAGTGATATGCTTCTAAATGTTAACAGAGTACTTGTGAAGCAAGCTCTTTTGTGGATTGCTTTTTTATACGCAATCTTGAGATAAGTACAGTTTACAAGCAACAATGAAGACTGTTCAGATTTTTATTAACTAAAAATAATCAGAACTCAATTTAAGAAATGTTTACAAAGCAGATTTGAGTGTAAATGATTGGTTATATTACAACACAAAACCCGTCTAATTTTGAAATTTAATCTGAATGCTTTGTTTAATACAGCACTATCATTCTCTTCAGTAACTCTCAGTTTTTGTGATGCTGTTACCTTGGTGAAAATGCCCTACTGGGAAAATAAGTCCTGGCACAAAAGCAATATTTTACCCACATTTTCTTGATATGGTGGTAGGCTTTTATACAACAAAAAATTACACAATCAGATGATTGAACAGGTTTTTTTGGAGGAAAGGAGGACTGATACTTAAAGATTTCATACTCTGTTAGAGGCATGCATTCAGAATGAATCAGAACTGCACAAAAGTCAATAACAAACATAGCATCAGCTTCAGATGTGTATGTGCCAGTATTCTCTAGGAACAGGGCTTTTCAATACCTGCACTTATTACAAGTTTACGTTACAGTGCAGAAAATTTCAATGTTTCATTTTCCTGTTTTAAGCACTTACAAATACTGGAAAAATTTTGTTCTTCGAGTATGATTTTGATGAGATTTTAGTAGCCATTACAAGGTTTGAGTTTACATTTTAAGTTATCTTTTCAAATTGTTCTTATTTTTAAATAACGATTAACTTCCCAAACATTTAGAAGCCGCGAGGAAAGAAAAAAAGATGAACGTTCTCGCAAGAGAGATTATGACCGTAACCCCCCTAGACGGGATTCATATAGAGACAGGTACAACAGAAGAAGAGGACGGAGTCGGAGCTACAGCAGGAGTCGAAGCAGAAGTTGGAGTAAGGAGCGATTGCGGGACCGGGATAGGGACAGGACAAGGAGCAGAAGTAGAAGCAGAACACGAAGCAGAGGTAGGTGTTTGTTAGTCTTTAAAAATATGGGTTGATGATCTATATGAAAAACAATATTTATCTTGAAGTACAACAGCTTTTTACTGAATAAACTTATCTACAAGACTGTAGGTCAAAATGTTAAAACTTGGGTGCCTAAAGTTAGGTTTAATAATCCTTATTTTAGACACGAAATATCCTGATTTTTTTCAGAGCTCTGATGTACTTCAGCAAATACACTATAAGTGAATGAGAGCTAGAGGTGTTCAGCACCTTTGAAATTCAAGTTTCTTTTATTTATGTGCTTAAATGGATTTAGGAACCTAATTTTTATGCACTAGGTTTGGGAATTTTGGCCAGAGCACAGGCATCCATTTTTCTGGGAGCCCCTAAATTGGCCAGGGCCTCTGCGTTTATCTATCAGGGGACTAGCAGCTAGGAGCCTCCAGCTGAGGTGCTTCCAGCATCTTGGACCCACCTCCATCTCTGGGAACTTCCTATAGCTTCAAGAAGCTTGGTGGCTGCTGCCTTCAGACCTGGGTTCTGAAGGCAGCACAGAATTGAGGGTAGCAATCCTGTGTCATCCCCTCACCCCCCCAACAACAACTTTCAGTTCCCCTCACCCATTATCCCATTTTGGGTTGGGACCCCCACAGTTATAACACTCTGAAATTTCAGATGTAAACATCTGAAATTGTGAAACTGACGAATTTTAAAACCCTCTGGGCGTGAAATTGACCAAAATAATCCGTGAATTTGTTAGAGCCCTACACTTTATAAAGCTCTACGTGAAGTTCTGCCTTACAGTATTTGTGCACAAAACTCCTACTCCAACTGACAATTAAATTTTCCATTTAATGGTGTGTATCCTCATCACTTTATATAATGATCTTAGATCTAAAGCACCCTAACAAGGTACTTTGATAACTTTAAAAATTTTTCTGATTGATAATTCTTTGAAAGTACTATGTAGTTACCTTCCATATTTATTTTCTCTAGCATCATATACAGGTTAGAGTTGCTCATGAGTGCTGGACTGTTGGTGGTGCATTTATTCCCTGACTACGAAAGTACATTGAGATTGTTCCTTCCTCTTTCTTCCTCTTCTCCCCCTCACCTCAAGGGTAGGGAAGAAAAAAACAGTATATAAAGAATTGTATATATTTTAGGACTGGTCTGCACTGGGGGGGTGGGGGGGGGAAGAGGGGAGGGATCGATCTAAGATACGCAACTTTAGCTATGAGAATAGCATAGCTGAAGTCGACATCTGTTACATCAACTTACTTCACGTCCTCGCGGCGTGGGCTTGACGGCCGCCGCTCCCCCATCAACTTCGCTTCTGCCTCTCACCTTGGTGGAATTCCGGAGTTGACGGGGAGCGTGTTTGGGGATCAATGTGTCGTGTCTAGACGAGACATGATACATCCATCCCCAATGGATCGATCACTACCTGCCGATCCGCTGGGTTGTGTAGACATACCCTTACAAACACATACAAATCCAACAGTTGGTCTAATTTTGGAGCTTACAATCTTTGACACATTTTTACCTTTTAAACAAGTATATTATTTTCTTACAGAAAGAGATTTGGGAAAGCCAAAATATGATTTGGATAGAACAGATCCATTAGAAAACAATTATACTCCAGTTCCGTCTGTAACAAACATTTCATCTGGCCATTACCCTGTCCCCACACTGAGTAGCACTATTACAGTTATTGCTCCTACTCATCATGGTAATAACACTACTGAAAGTTGGTCAGAGTTCCATGAAGAACAGTTGGACCACAACTCATATGGAAGACCTCCACTGCCAAAGAAACGCTGCAGAGACTATGATGGTAAGTTCAGGTACTTAAACATATATGTAACAATGGTGTCCAGTCACTGATGTAATTTTGCCCTTCCAAGCTACACTGTCCCCTTCTTTTAGCACTCCCACCCCAAAAGCAGTCTCCTTCTATATCTCATTTTCAATCTTTTTTTCTAGCAAAATTCTTAAAAGCTAAACTTGCCTTTATAATCACTTATCTTTAACCAACCTCATTGATTGTTTCTGTCCCTGTCATATTTCTGGCATTGCTCTTTTACATGAACTTATTGGTGGTGATCTCTTGTTTTACCTTATTTCTCTTACTCCGTATCACCCTCAAACCCAGTTCTATATTTAATAGTTTTGAGTAGAATCACCACCTTATGGTATGATCCTGTTCAGGGAACTCTTGTACATTTATTCTCTTGGTTTTACTCTTACCTATCTGCTTAATTTTTTCACTGGCAGTGACCTTGAACCTCACATTTTAGGCTCTTCTTCTCGGTGCACCACTTTACTGTCTTTTTTTTTCTAAAACTTACTAAGTGCTGTGTTTATACAGGCAATACTTGAAATCTTCTACACTATTGAATCATTTTGCACACTTCCTGCCTGTATCAAACCATGTTTCTGCCACAGTTGGCATTTGTCTCAGTGAGTCAGATTGATCCAAAGCAGATACCCTCTTAACCAGTAAGAACTGCATTTTTAGCCAGAGTTCCACTAGTCCCAGCTATTTTCTCATGTCAGATCTCATACTGGCAGTAGCTGTTGAGGATGTAGGTCAGGTTTACACTTAAATCTTTTCCCAATATAGTAGTGTCTGTTATAGGTGCGAGTCTTTTTTGCAACTTTTTTTATATTGGCAAAAGCCTTAGTGTAGATGCAGTTATGGCAAAGAATTGCTTTTGTAACTCTAAGCTGCTTCTAAACTAGGAGGGTTTGTCAGTGTAGCTGTTTTCTAGTGTGGACTATGCCCTAGAAGTTTGATTTGATCCCCTACTCAACATCCACATTTCTCAGGTGCATGAAATTTTGTACTTTTATTTCTGAAGTATTTTCATGAGTTGCGATTGCTGAAACCTGATTTTTTCTCTTTTCTTTTTCTATGGTCACCTAGATAACACTTTACAAAGTTCAGTCTTCTGAAAATATAGTAGATAGTAGCCTAATCATTGTCTGAAAACTATTCTTAAAATCATCCTGTATTTTGTCCATTTCAAAACCTGATACTAAGATCTCTGTCTTCAGAATCTTCCTTGGAGTTGTCTCCCTCTCTGTTCTAATGCTTGTTACCTACATTTCTCTCTCCTCCTTCAGTTGTTAGATTGTTCTGCTGTACTGTCCTTACCACCTGGAGCAGCTTTTCTGCCTCTTTGAATCTAATTGACACCCTTATTAACTTTTCCAGACACATTTCTTCTCCCTAAACTACTTCAGTAAAACAGTGAAATCCTACTAACTTAGTTTTCCAGTTTCTGTTCTATCATTCTCCCTAAAGCTAGGCTTGGCCACTGTATCCTTTTCTACCCTTATCTGGAAATGGTAAAGAATGAGAAGAATTAAAGCTTGTATCTCTTATTTTACCTGTGGATATTAACTGTTTTAGCAGGTGTTCTTATAGTACTTATGGAGAATATTGCTAGACCCAGTAACATTGTACCTCCTAGTAAAAAGAGAAGAAAATTGCTTTAACTGTACTATTTAAAACAAAAACAAACCAAACTTTTATTACTCTCTAGCATGTACACTGGAAAGTGCAACAAAGAATGTTGATACTTTTGGATAAATATTGCAATACAGAAATATTTTTATACTTGGACTATTGACTAGTGCTGAGTAGTGAATGATTAGATACTAAATGTTTTCAAAAGGAGATGTTTTGTCAGTACCAGTTGCTTCTGCACTTAGCTTAAAAAAAAAACAAACCCACTATGTTTGCATTTTACTTGCTGATCATGGAAAAATCCATGATTATACTTCAAAAATCTAGAACTTGCTCATTCCTGACACAATTTTATAACATCCAGGTTCCCCTCTTTTGCCTCTTTGTTAGAAATAGGCTGTGTTGGAGAAAGAGCCAATTTGTAAATAGAGTAGGTAGAAGTGCTAAATGACCAGATGTTCACTTCCTAATTTTTAAGTAATTTATATTGTTATACAAAGGTCTTACCTTTCTAACTGTTACGTTATGTGCAGGATATTTAGTATCTGCTTAAAGATCAAACATCAGCTGTTAAATGCTGGTAATATTTAATTATGCTTTTCATTTCTCAGAAAAGGGTTTCTGTATGAGAGGAGACATGTGTCCCTTTGATCATGGAAGTGACCCAGTTGTTGTAGAAGATGTGAATATTCCTGGCATCCTGCCTTTTCCAGCACAGCCCCCTGTTGTTGAAGGACCACCTCCGCCTGGACTTCCTCCCCCACCACCAATTTTAAGTCCTCCACCAGTTAATCTTAGACCGCCAGTGCCACCTCCAGGCCCTTTACCACCTAGTCTTCCACCTGTTACAGGTAAAATAAATAAATATATAAAATTTCTTAAGGATTTCAAATACCTTTATGATGCTTGAATTGTATTCAGTATTGAATAGATTAAAATGGCCTTCAGTAGCTTTTTTTTTTTTTTTTTTTTTCCCCCTAAAATGCTTTTAGGACTCTGGTTTGCACATCTTAACCTGTGAGTCCTGCAGTATATGTGTGTTAATATTGGTAAAATGGATTCTCTTAATGGCAAATTGTTTTAATCTCAAAATGTCTCTAGTGATACTATCTCTGAAACATTTGATCTCCAAAGCTCAAGTGGCCAACTTCTGAGAAAACATTTAAATCCACAACACGTGGAGCTAACTCCTTTGAACTATCAAAGTTAAAGGAACACAGGCAACTTCAAAAATTAAACTTCTGTCTGAAAAACTTTGAACCTGTATTTTGTAGGGATGCCCAACATTATAGAATGGGAAAGGGAGTAGGGAGGAGGTGTGCATTTGGAAGTGCTTTGGCTGAGATTTTCAAAGCTGCCTAAGATTTTGACGCTTGTTTGTCTTTAATTTTAGTGGGAATTGGATGTCCAAAGTATTTAGGCAGCTTTGAAATATTCAGCTTTGGCTTATTGTTGGTTTTGTGACTTGCCCTCTGTTGATGAATAAGAAAAAAACAGAACGAAGTACAAATCACAGTAATTTGGTAGAACTATTCAAGAACAATTAGTACCTGAAATTATTTTAAACTCTTAAAATGTCTCAATTTTAAATTGATGGTGTAATTTTTAATGATAAATAAGCTTACTATTCTACTTTTTTTCAGATACCTTTTTTGGTGAATGTCTCTTTGCCAGATCCAATTTTTAATACTAAAAGTGTATGGATGGGCCAACATCATGTTACAACCATCCTCATTGGCGCCTTAAACTGTTAGAATCCACCTAGCAGAGAAAAGAATGTGAATAGTTTAATAAACTTTCAAATTTTGTTCCTCTGCATGTGTTCATAAGCCCAAACATTCATTGCCAACCCAGTATTACTTCATGTACTGAATCTTCCTAACATTATGTTGTATAAAATAGGGGAAAGACAAGTTAGATATTACAAATTCAGTAAAATAAAGCTTCTGTAGTCTGTATGGAACATAACAATTTGACTGGTCAAAAATTATTTTGACAGATATGAGGTACTGATTACAGTTTAGGTTACTACATGCAATTTAATAGAATGTTTGAACTTTTCTTAACCCCTTCTTCGAAACACATTTCTTTGCAGATGTAGTTGTGATCTTGGATAGCTAAGTCCATTGTCAAGCACATAAAAATATTAATGCAATATTTTTCTTTATTTCTGGTTTGACAGGACCACCTCCTCCACTTCCACCTTTACAGCCTGCTGGCATGGATGCTCCTCCAAACTCAGCAACCAGTTCCGTTCCCACTGTTGTTACAACTGGTATTCATCACCAGCCACCTCCTGCTCCACCATCACTGTTTGCAGCAGGTGTAGTACTGATACTTCGCCCACAATCAGAAATAACTTTGTAAATTTACTGCATTCAGTGTTTGCAAAATAGAATAACGTTCATTGTTAATATAATCGTATGGTGATGCTAGATATTATACTTTTGTTTGGGAGGATAGGTTCTTACCTCTGAAGGTCATGTGACATCAATTTGAACCCCCTGCTTTTTATGTTAATTCTGTCCTGAAACTTTGCATTCAGGTTGTCAGGGTGGGAAGGATTTTTTTAAATCTATTTTACAAAATTTTGACTTGGGTATTTGCTGGAGTGCTATAATTATACAATTGACTGTTCCATTTCTCATATTAATCTTAGCAAGCAGTAAGCCATTGAGAACTTGGATTTTTATATCTGCAGGTAATTTTAACTAAACAATTTCTTTATTACCAGAAACATATGACACAGATGCCTATAATCCTGAAGCTCCAAGTATAACGAACACTTCAAGGCCCATGTACAGGCACAGAGTGCATGCCCAAAGGCCTAATTTGATAGGACTTACATCAGGTGATATGGATCTGCCCCCCAGAGGTATTGCAAAAGATTTTCTTACTAGTGTTCTTGGTATTCTTGTGTTACTACAAATAGTGATCACTAAATAGAGTTATAATGTTAGAAATCATAGCAATATTATAAAGCTCTTCCTGTTTTTCTACTAAAAAACAGTTTATAAATAGGTCAACAGTGGATAATCTAGACTTCAGTATTACTAATCCATTATTCTGAAGGTTCAAGAAAGCTAGTACAGTGAAACCTATTAAGATAATGTAGAGGTTTAACGTCTTTTGGCTGTTTATAAGTGTTCGCTTAATAAATGATGAGACACATTCAGATAATTTTCTGGCATTTTACAACAAAAACAAACAAATAAACTGTTACGTACCTGGCCACACATAGGAATGCACAGTTCTGGCCCTAAAGATCTTACAGTTCAGTAACACAAGGGAATACAAAGAATGGGAGGTGATGGATACAATCCAAATTTAGATCTGTACATTTGGGGTGGGGTTTAGGTTGGGGCTTCCCAGTCTGGCTCCTCTTCCATAGTCGCAAGTTCCACTCCCTTGGTAGTGCCTAGTTTTTTGGTGCTCAGTAGTGCCCCATTCACCATTAGCCCCTTCTCCAATCATCTGCTATCTCATGGTGTAATGTAGGCTTCTGCAGAAATAGTGGCAGGATCAGAGCAGTACACAGAATGCTGTGAACAGGATGGGTCCTGTCTGTGCCAGATGCCTTCTGCGTCACTTAGCCTTCATACAAAAATGTCTCTAATAGTGGCGATATAGATGAGATTAGGTTCCTTATGATACAGTGATAAACTGAGATTAGGAGGAAACTTCCTGTATGGGCAGGATGAAATCTTTCTTTAATTGTCAGTATGGAAATTAAACAGAATGCTGGATTAGTTGAGATCACTAGTTAGAACAAATACAGCATTTATGATGTTCTAAAAATCAAAAGGCATCTTGTAATATCAAGGTGAAGTCAAGTAATAGTTAGGAACAGCAAAAATCTTACTATAACAAAATGCACAGAAAATATAAATGAAAAATTAATTCAGTCTCCCATTTGCATACAGAAAAACCTCCAAATAAAAATAGTATGAGGATAGTGGTGGATTCTGAGTCCAGGAAAAGATCAATTGGCGCAGGCGATGGAGGAATTCCTGCAAAGAAGGCTTGGTTTGAAAAGTGAGTGCTCGTCATTAATACTATGTTTAGTTTAATAATTCTGTTGGACTTTAGGGGTGTTCTTGTTTCCTGTTCTGAAATGAACTGCTTGGAATGTTCTTGGGCCTCTGAGGTAGCCATGTACTCAGTAGGCCCTCGAACTTGTACGGGTGGTGTAGAGGGTCAAAAAATGAGGTGATCTAACGTGACTCATGTTAGGGCTGGTCTACACTACAGGGGAAAATCGATCTCAGATACGCAACTTCAGCTACGTGAATAACGTAGCTGAAGTCGAAGTATCTAAGATCGAATTACTCACCGTCCTCACGGCGCGGGATCGATGTCGGCAGCTCCCCGTGTCGATTCCGCAACTCTGTTCGGGTTGCTGGAGTTCCGGAATCGATATAAGCGCGTTCGGGGATCGATATATTGCGTCTAGATGAGACGCGATATATCGGTCCCCGAGCAATCGATTGCTACCCGCCGATACGGCGAGTAGTGAAGACGTAGCCTTAGAGGCATGAGACGCTAAGTGTGATAACCCAGCATGAGTTTTCATTTTATTTCCTTTAAGAATAACTGGCCTTTTAAAGGTGAGATAAAGTTGAGAGGTCTGAAAAGTGGGATGCTCTTATTTACATATGTGATTTACATATCTAATTGATTATTGTTGTTTTGACTTCAATATTGACTTGGGATGACAGGAGTGTAATAGTGTGAGATTCTTCATACATCAGTAAGGATTTTGATTTTACAAACTTGGGAGTTAAAGAATTAGACTAAAATATTTTGCATCTAGCCAATGATTCAAATTTTTTTAAACCATTTGTTGCTTAAAAGTCTATAAAATGTCTTGAATTCTGGCTGACTTGATTTTTAATTTTATTGCAGGCAAAACTTCAACAGAACAAACAATCCTGGTTTTCAAAAGAAGGTGCAGTTTGGAAATGAGAATACGAAGCTTGAATTGAGGAAAGTTCCACCAGAACTTAACAATATCAGCAAACTTAACGAACACTTCAGCAAATTTGGAAACTTAGTCAATTTACAGGTAAAAGCCACAAAATTCAGTGTTCTTTGATCTCTTCTTGTATTAAAGGGACTCACAAATGGGAAAAAAAGTAAGTACGGGCTCTTTTTTGCTGCTTTATAATTAATGAAGGCCTGAAAGCTTTTGCATTTTTTTCTGCCTATTTTTTTTTTTTACTTTCAAATTATTATTAATATAAAATCTTGTCTTTTGTTTTTGATGGAAATCTCCTTGAAAGTTCACAGATCTGAAATGAGAGCTTTCTCAGTCCTTAAATGAAGGTTTCAGGGATTAATGTTTTAACTAAGATCTTCCCCACAGCTATTTTGTCTGGCACTTACGATAAATAATTTAGAACTCTGTAAATCAATCTGACCAAACATTTCCTTCCCTCCTCAACTGTTCAAGTTTCATACATGTTGTAATCCAGCTATTTTTCCAACCTTCCACAGTTATTCAGGATAAACAGCGAGTATACAAGACCTGGATTTCTCAACTTCCATTATTAAGTTATGGTTTCTTCTTGACATTGGCACGTACAGAGGACTGGTAGACTTTTTAGCCAACCATATTTAAAAATTGAAAATATGAACCGTGGAGTTTAGATATGTGATGAATATTCAAGTACTGTCACATCAATTGCTGCTTAGAAATATATATGTGAAGTTCAATCTTAACTTTGCTCTTGTACCCAATCTCAAAAGCTAGATCAGAGATGTGCTTACTGTTGCCCTCCATCGTGTTTGACTGCACATCCAATGCATGGTAAACAGACAATCCTCCAGTTAACCTGAGTTGCCAGATCTTTGTATGTACAGACACGCCCTTGCCCCAACTTCACATTGTGAAGAGACCACAGCATACTCTATCTTTTTATATATTAGTACCATTTAGAAAAAATAGTTTGCATCTATCTGTCTGCTATGAGGACAGCCTAGTCTACCCTCTCTATCCTTCCAGTACGTACAGGAAACTCCACTGTAACATGCAGCTGCCTTTACCCTAACCCTCTCTTCCTTACATCTTATACATCAGAGTACCATAGTTTAAGCAAGTAGTATGATTCAGCAAGATGAATAACCAAAGTCTTTCTGGCTGCCCATGTTACTCTTGAAGGCTTTGGCTTTTATTCTTCAAGGTGTGCAAAATGTATTTATTACTAAGAACTAAAATCAAACTGGTCTTACCTAGCCAGACATCAAAACCAGGTAAAGAGATTAAGTTTCCACAAAATTCTTGTAATGACTGTGTATAGACTCATAGACTCATAGGACTGGAAGGGACCTCGAGAGGTCCTCGAGTCCAGTCCCCTGCCCTCATGGCAGGACCAAATACTGTCTAGACCATCCCAGAGAGACATTTATCTAACCTACTCTTAAATATCTCCAGAGATGGAGATTCCACAACTTCCCTAGACAATCTATTCCAGTGTTTAACTACCCTGACAGTTAGGAACTTTTTCCTAATGTCCAACCTAAATCTCCCTTGCTGCAGTTTAAGCCCATTGCTTCTTGTTTTATCATTGGAGGCTAAGGTGAACAAGTTTTCTCCCTCTTCCTGATGACACCCTTTTAGATACCTGAAAACTGCTATCATGTCCCCTCTCAGTCTTCTCTTTTCCAAACTAAACAAACCCAATTCCTTCAGCCTTCCTTCATAGGTCATGTTCTCAAGACCTTTAATCATTCTTGTTGCTCTTCTCTGGACCCTCTCCAATTTTTCCACATCTTTCTTGAAATGCGGTGCCCAGAACTGGACACAATACTCCAGCTGAGGCCTGACCAGTGCAGAGTAAAGCGGAAGAATGACCTCTCATGTCTTGTTTACAACACACCTGTTAATGCATCCCAGAATCACGTTTGCTTTTTTTGCAACAGTATCACACTGTTGACTCATATTAAGCTTGTGGTCTACTATGACCCCTAGATCTCTTTCTGCCATACTCCTTCCTAGACAGTCTCTTCCCATTCTGTATGTGTGAAACTGATTGTTCCTTCCTAAGTGGAGCACTTTGCATTTATCTTTATTGAACTTCATCCTGTTTACCGCAGACCATTTCTCCAATTTGTCCAGATCATTTTGAATTTTCACCCTGTCCTCCAAAGCAGTTGCAATCCCTCCCAGTTTGGTATCGTCCGCAAACTTAATAAGCGTACTTTCTATGCCAACATCTAAATCGTTGATGAAGATATTGAACAGAACCGGTCCCAGAACAGACCCCTGCGGAACCCCACTTGTTATACCTTTCCAGCAGGATTGGGAGCCATTAACAACTACTCTCTGAGTACGGTTATCCAGCCAGTTATGCACCCACCTTATAGTAGCCCCATCTAAATTGTACTTTCCTAGTTTATCTATAAGAATATCATGCGAGACTGTATCAAATGCCTTACTACAGAATCTTCCTTACTCTGACATAACCTCCCCGCAGCCTTTCCAGTGGCTATGCTTTGTTTTGTACATTTATTTCAAACTGTGTGAAATATTAGGATATTTGACTATTTAGCAACCTTCTCTGTTTTGTTCAGTTTTTTTTTTAAACAGTCTGTGATATGCATACATTTACTTCAGCTTTCAGGTAAAGTTGCTTTTTGACATTAAGGATGTTTATCTGTTGATTTCCTTTTGGCTTTCAAAACATTGTGCTGGAGTAGAGTTCTGAACTTCTGCAGTGTCCACATCTGTCCTTGGCCTGAAGTATGTAGGAGCTCTGAATAGTTGCTGGGTCCCCACACTTCTCCTTTCCACGGGATGCTTAGAAACTCTTATGTACATGCTTTGCTGGCTTTGTCTGGCCTCTGGAAGCTTGTACAGTTCTTCAGGTTTTCTCAGGAGCCTGAATTCCACCATCATTACAAGGATTCCACTTCTCCTTGCCCTGTATAGTATTTATAAAATATAGCTAGGCCTAATGCACATCATTATGCTGGTCAAGGCAGACTTTTAAAACGTTTGTTTGTTAAAATTGGCGTATGCATTACATTTTAACTGTGTTTAGTTGTATACATTTTTCCAAATAAGCTGTTTTTAGCTAGACAGCAAAAACTTCTAACATTTCAAAATGTAACTTTAAACTAACTAATGTAAATTGTTTGAGCTGTTAATTGCTTTCTTATTTTAGTGACTTAGACTTATAAAATCTCCTGTGCCTAGTGGCACATAAGGCAACCCAGTATTCCCACTCCTGTCTGTCCAGCGCAAGATGTTTGATTCCATCGTAAGCTATCTCCATGATGTCAGCATCATTTCTGATTTGTCCTGTATTAGTCATTCTTTGTCCTGCATGCTCTCTCTTCCATCCAGGTGGAATCCAATGTAAGACTTGCGTTGTATTTCTGCCACAAAGTAGCCTGATGACATAGCTGTCTAAGTATTCAGAAGGCAGCCTACTGACATATGCAGCACAGCACTTCCACTTTGGTTTCACAGTCTCTCCAATAAATTCCCAAGATTCTTCTTAAATGAAGCTGATGGAATATATTAAGCTTTCTGTTGTGTACTTTCACTATCTGCCATGTTTTTGAGGCATACTGTAGTGTCAAAAGGACAGTAACTTTGTACAATATCATTTTAATGTGTAGATGTATCATCTTACTCTCCAGATCTTTGACAGATGAGAAGATGATCCAGTACTTTACCAGTTCTTGCCTTTGCTTCTTTACTGAGCTGGCCATTAGCAGATATTGTACTTCCAGGATAGACAAAAGTCATCAACTCTTTTGTAGTCTTCTCCATCAGTCACATATCCACCAGCGCTGACAGTGTTCTCTCTTATCTTTGTGGTCTTGGTCTTCTGCATACTGAATGAAGTCCCACTTTAGCAGCTTCTGCTTTTATGCTCATTAACAATTCTTTTTATTCCATCCAAGTTTGTATCCAATTTGACTCTATAATCTGTAAAACCTGAGTCTTGCAGTTTATCTCTCATCCAAACAATACCAGTGTGCTTGGTAGCAGCTGTTGTTCTTTTCATCGCTAAGTCTATGACAGTGCACAGTAGAAACAGGGATAGTATGCAGCCTTGCTATCAGTAACAAATTTAAACTGTTCTGTCTCCATTTGTCACACAAAGGTTTTACTGAATTAATGATCTTTGCTGAAATTCCTTAGTGTGTCAGTGTGCTCTAGAGGGCTTTTCTATGGACATTATCAAATGCTTTCGTAAAATCAAAAGTTTAAAATCTTCTGGTATTCTAAATCTTTCTCAGTAGCTCTTCTCAAGGTGAAAATCTGGTCTGAACTCAACCTACCAGATTGAAATCTAGCCTGTCCCTGAGTACTTTTCAACGGCAGTTTTCATCGTATTCAAAATGGTAGTGCAAAACAATTCTTCGGATGCTGGTAGGACTGTCATCTCACCACAGTTACCAAAAATAAGCTAGTCCCCCTTTTAAAGGATTTTATAGATGACATATCTTCTCCAGTCTTCAGGACACATCTCCTTTTCCCAGACTATTCTATACAACCTATACATGTAATTCACCATAATTTTCTTGCCTGCTTTTAACATTTGATCATCTATCTTATCATAACCTGATGTTTTACCACTCTTCAGCTGGTTTATGACCTCAGTTACTTCCTCAAAGGCAATTCTAGTGATATAAGTAAGGCCTTGGCTACACTGGTGCTTTATAGCTCTGCAACTTTCTCTTTCAAGGGTTTGAAAAAATCACCCCTCTGAGCGCTGCAAGATACAGCGCTGTAAAGCGCCAGTGTAAACAGTGCCCCGGTGCTGGGAGCACGGCTCCCAGCGCTGTAAGCTAATCCCCATGAGGAGGTGGAGTATGTGCAGCGCTGGGAGAGCTCTCTCCCAACGCTGGCACTGCGACCACACTCACACTTCAAAGCGCTGCCGCGGCAGCGCTCCTGCGGCAGCGCTTTGAAGTTTCGAGTGTAGCCAAGCCCTCAGTCTGCTATTTCTTCACGTCTCTGAGTGTGTTAATGGTTCTACCTGGGTGGGCACAAACTGGAAATATTCTATTCAATGGGTTCACAGTCCTTCTGCTCCAGTTAAAATTGTACCATCTCAAGCTTTCATGATGCCACAACAGTTTGAGAATTGTGATGTTGGCTGTTTATCTATTAGAAAAAGATTTTTAGAATACCCTAAAATATTCTATTTTTATACCACCTTGGCTTCTTTTGCTTCATTTTCCATCCATTTTCTTCTCTGTTCTGGCTGATCTTTTAACTTTCTTGTCTTCATCTGCATGCTTTTATTTCAGCATAGCACTTTTACTGCTGTCTCATTTGTGTTGAATTCTCTTCTTTAGTTCTTTCATCTCTTAAACTAGCCTCCATGTGTTTGGTTGGAGCCATTCTGCTTTCTTCGATCTTCTCATCTCCACTGTAGTCGAGACTGCATCCGCACTTGATTTTTTGAAAATTTGCCTGTATAGTTTTCCACACACAGTTTTCTGTTTATAACCATAATTATGAAGTTGCTACTGAATAAACTCTATTATGCCAGAAGAGGGAATAATTAATAATTTCTCTCAGCTGTTTGGAAGATATAGGATTTTTTCTAAGTGTCTGCTCACTGGTCTACATGTTTCTGTAGTCTGTGACCAATATATTAGTTTACTTTTATATTGCGATGTTGTGTATATATCTTGGGCATTACTAAGCTATATATACCATAGAAACTTGGAATATTTCAATTTAATGTGCTGGATATTTCAATTTAAAATACAAAAAATCAATCTTGGGAGACGTGATGCTGCTGAAATTTAAAGATACATTGGGAAGATACTAATAAAATTTCTCTTAGACTTGATTTGTTGCACATAGGTTTGTAATTGACTGAAATGAGAACAGGCTTGTTATCTCTGGGTGTCCACACATACAAATATGTATACAGAAACCACATTAAATTAGAGTTCTGATCTATATGAACCCCATACTATTGTGTCCCATAAGTTTAGTTTGTACTTTTTTTGAAAAAAAAAAATATTTCAATAGCAAGAAGCACTAATTTTCAGTAAGGACTATTTATATATAAAGGTGTCTGCTTTAAAACTGGTGTTTTAATTTACAGGAATATAAGTGATCTCATCTTTTTTTTGTCTCCCTATTTTTAATAATAGCCAAATTGACATCTGAAAACTGTAATATTAAAAATAAATCTTTTTCGTTTAAAGTCACAAATACCAAATACCTAACTGATAGTACATTTAAATTGGAAGCTTTTGAGTTCCTGAAAATAGTAGTTTAATGTTTATAGCGACTGACATGTCAGCTTGAGTATGTGTTGTAGGAACTGCTGTGTAAGTTTGACTTTTCAATATGAAATCTTAGGTTGCATATCATGGTGATCCAGAAGGTGCCCTTATCCAGTTTTCCACCCACGAAGAAGCAAAGAAAGCTATATCAAGCACAGAAGCAGTATTAAATAATCGCTTTATTAAAGTCTATTGGCATCGAGAAGGCAGTGCTCCACAAATGTCAGCTCCCATGCAGAAGGTAAAGGAGTTAAGTCTGTGTACTGGAATTTTATCTAAAAGTTGTTAAAATTGGTCATTGTAATTAAATTTACTGGAATATAGACAAGTCAGTTTAATAGTATAAATTTTAAAAGAACAATAACTAATACTAGTTGTAACTGATTTTATTCAGAAGTTTTATAATAGAGCCTTGCTTTCGTGTCTCAGGTATAAGGTTCAAGAGCTGATTAGCAAAATATGAATAAAGGCTCACATGATGGTTTTACCCAAGTGCTATTATGTGACTTGCTGGAGGGTAGGGATAGCTCAGTGGTTTGAGCATTGGCCTGCTAAACCCAGGGTTGTGAGTTCAATCCTTCAGGGGGCCATTTAGGGATCTGGTGCAAAAATCTGTCTGGGGATTGGTCCTGCTTTGAGCAGGAGGTTGGACTAGATGACTTCCTGAGGTCCCTTCCAACCCTGATAGTCTATCATTCTATGCTGCTTTTGGTAGCAAGGATAACATTTTATAATGGTAGAAAGGAAATAGAATAAATTTAAAAGGAGACAATAACAGTTTCATTGTACCTTTATTAGTCTACAAAGGCAGCAGTCCCCTATTGTTAGTATGTTAGTGTCTTTGTTTTAAACATTTTTTTTCTTCTTTTGAAGGTAATACAGCCTTTAGTTCAGCAACCCAGTTTACCAGTAGTGAAGCAGTCGGTCAAAGAGCGATTAGGTCCTGTACCAGCAAGTAATATTGAGCCTGCAGAGGCTCAGAGTGCTAGTACAGAAGTTGCTCAGGTATGTATAGCTTGACTAGAGAAATATCTGTGATAAATAATTTAAAATAATAATATCTTTCCTCATGATATGTTTGTAATGTTTTCATAGCTCAAAAATGTATGCATAGAGATAATGTAGTTGTGGAGAACGCCATATAAAAATGTGCATTTATCACATGAATGTATCTGTCATTTTGTACGAGTAACATTTCTGGAGAGTCTTTCTAAATCTAATGATATTTGGCTAGTTCTATTGTTTGGGTTTGCAACACTGCAAAGGAATAGTTCCTAGCTTTTCAATTAAATTTTCAAAAAACTTGAAAATATTTCTATCCATGTTAAATCTTTAATAAAGAAACTAGTTTTTTCAGCTTTTTGAAATTAGCTTTTATTTTTTTGATAAAAACCTAACTCTCTCTCTTGCATCACCCTGAGTGGTTGGTATGGCGGTGCCTCTGAACTCATTTTGAAGATCACTTTTTAGATGCTGAATGCCTAATTTTTGTTATATGTTGCTATGTTGGACAGAGTAAATCTTGTCACAGTTCTGGGGCATGGATTAAATTTATTGAGCTATTTGTACCTTCCCATTGCTAAAGCACTCAGGCACATCATGAAAAATAATCTTTCACAGAATAATAAAATAATAATATAAAGATTCCTCAACAGAATAGTTCGCATATTATCAGGAAAACCCCTCTACTTCTGTTAAAATAGGTTAACCAAAAGCTTGACCCAATAAAGCTGTCACCTTTAAATTTCTAATGTTTTGGAGCAAACATAGGTCATCCAATTGATATCCTTTTATTTTGTTGCATGTAATCCTGTTCTGATTGTACAAATATTTTAATATTTGCATTAAATTGTGAAACAGTTAATACTTGCACAGTGTAGCATTTATTAAGAAGTGTCACTTTAAACACTTTTACTTCAATAGTCACTAATTTATTTTAGATGTCAAAATATGTGTTAGAAATCAAGATAAATAGGAAACCAAATTTACTTGTCCAGTCCATCTCCTAAATGTCAGTCCACTGCAGTAAAAACTGTGGAAACTATTGAATTCCATTTCTTGGAATTCATTGTACCTTCATAGAGCCCCGTTGACTTGCAGGGTTGGAGCCGAACTGTTTGCATGAGCAAAATTTTAAAAATATTAGTAAGGCTATGTCTACACTATACAAGTGCGGTTTAGGATGACTTTACTGTGTTGCATGGGACATGAAATTTTTCACAGCCCTGAGTTAAATAGTTAGCCTGATCTAATTTTCAAGTGTTGAACGGGTCTGGGACAGCTACTTTCTCATTAAATAAGAGAACACAGTCTTTTGAACCACATACATGGTACTCATACCTGTGCAGGTTGGAAAAGGATGGGGCATCTAAATGTAAGATCTTTGTTCCCTAATTTGAGTGATAATGCAGAATATTCTTAGCGGAGAAAGCTTTCCTAATGAAGATGGACTATTAGTGTTGCCAACTTTCTTCAGTAACCATTATCTTTGATTTTAACTGTCTCCTCCTTCTGAAGTCACATACTTAGATTCTTGATGATGATGGTTGTCAGTAATTGCGCCTGTTGAACCTGCATTGTAAGTGGTCTGAGGCGCTATCCTGCGATGTGTTTTGTCCTGTCTACCTTCACAGTTACTGTTTGGAGCACTGTTTCAGGGGACCAGTCATTAAGAGGTGGCAAAAATAGGTCAGATCCTAGTTCATATGATGCTTAACTTGTCTGCAGAAGCAGTTAGAATCTTCACCTGCCAAAAATCAACAGATCTTTAATAGATGTTTCAGGCTTTTGACAGCTCTGCCAGCTCACCAGCAGCATTATGAACAGATGGTCAGCTTGTGGTTTGGAAAGGTTTCCAAGAATTTTGCCTCACTCCTTAATACAAGGAGGCAAAGCACCATAGTGCACACTATGATTCCTGAGAGATTTCAAGAGGAATTTCTACCTTTAAATACTCTTCAGGTATTGAATCATGTCTATAAGTAGACATTTTCAGATTCGGACAATTACTTTAACCCTCTGGGTACTCCAAAAGAGGAAGAAAACCTGAGTTTAGAATTCACAAAATGCATAAGTCCTGAAAGTGCCTCTTTTGCAATTGATATCTGGAATCTGCAGCTTATAATGTTCTGTCTTTAGCGGGATTTCCTTTTAAATTGTGATTTATTTGTAAATAGTACAGAGATACTCCTTGGTCTGCTAGTGTGAAACATACTTTTTCCACAATAAGGCCTCTGATGCTACAGTTGGATGTGTTTGGGCAGATCTTCATGCCATGTCAATTCAATTTTGGAATCAGTGCCTATCTTACAAGACAGCTCTTATATTCAAGCATCTGATACCATTTTACCTAGATTGTCACACTTAAAATCTGGTAATTTTTAGATCTTAAAAAAAAAAATCCTCCAGACTTTGCTGACCCCTTTTGTTATAGTCTGCATTCAGCATTTTACAGTTAAAACTTTAGTACTTAGTTTTAATCTTATACAATTACACAGGATTAGAAAAGAACTAATTTTTTCTTCTTGTTGTTAGAATGTGACTAAATTATCTGTGAAAGATAGGCTGGGTTTTGTGTCAAAACTGCCTGCTCCAGCAACAGAGAAGGTAAGAAAATGCATGTCACTTTATTCCTTCTGCTCACATTTGTGTATCAGCCGTATCCTTGATACAAAATTAATTTTGTTTGGACTTTTCCCTTATCATAAACATCTAATTGAAATCACAATTTACTGCCAAAAATAGTCTCAGAGAAAGTATACAGCAAGTATACTTTGCTTAATGAATGGTTAAATTGCAATAGGAGTAAAATGCAATGGGGCATGTATTACTATTTCACATTTTGAACTTCAGATATTGGGTTGTATGCTTTCTACCACCAAAAATTTGTCTGAACTGAAATGCTTTTAGAGGATCTATTCTAGAGCCTAAATTGTTAGCACATTGCTAGATTGAACTTTTATTGCAAATACATTTTAAGTAATATTTAAGTAGTTTAGCTGATTTCTCCTTTATTGTTAAATGGCTGCTGATTTATCTTTTTTTCTGTGTATCATGGCAGTAGTAGCCAGAAACTTCAGGAGATAAGACTGTATTTAAGGCGAATATCAACATTTTCTTTTCTTTCATGGGTTTCCTGCCTGTTTATGAAGCACACTGTCCTGAAGGCATTTGTAGAAGGACAGTTTAGAGGAGTGTGGAATTTTTAGTAATTTGTTAAAGCAACATTTCAGCTCATCTCTAATTAGCCCACTAAGGCACTTCTTATGGGCTTTTACAATTTGACATTGATAATAACACTTGGATTTTTTTCTACTCTCAACTCATCCACTCTAGAAAATACTCTTCTAGAGGAAGGAGTAGAGGTAATAGTAGAATAAAGTTGTAAAGCCCTTTTTGTGATACATTTCAATTGTAAATCCCTCTTTGTAAGGGATTCATTCTAATTCATTTCTTTCTGCGGTTTCCTTCCTGTCACTTTTCTCTTGGTATCATTTTTTTATGGAGTACATGGCTGACCAGTGGATTCACCAGCAAGCTGCATGCAGCTTTTAATTTTAACTTTCTCCTAAGTTATATTGAAGCTATTTAAATGCCCATTATAGAAATGCAGTGGCCTCCTAATGAGGCAAGTAAGGTCATATCTTGATTTTTGTGCTATTTATTTAAACATGAGTGTGACAATCCAAAGTAGCCTAACAGGCTAAAGCAGATAGTTGATGTAATGCTGCATTTTTCTTTATCGTTTAACTCCAAGCTACTCCAAACTTGTTTGTTACTTTAATTTTGATAGGGTAATGAATTATACTCAAAGAAGGCAAAAGGTGTCTATATTGTTGTGACAGTGCTGCCCGTGGGAGCCAGCTGAGGTCACTCAATCAGGGTGAACTGCAAACAAAACGGGGCAGACAAACCCCAAACGCTGGTGGTTATTTCAATACTTAGATTTACCAAGCCAGCACAAAACAGCTTCTACAGTACCTCACTGGTTACTTAGAAGTCCAGACCATGCAGTTCCCTTAAAGTGCCCAGCCTCAGGCCTCCATCCAGGTACACCTGTCAGATATGATGATGATTCCTGAAAATCTTATCTCATCATATAAAAGAAAAGGTTCTTCCAGTCCCGAAGGACCAGCCCCATACCCAGGTTCAATTATAACTTAGATCTTACCCAAAATACATGCTATAGCCAATTCTTATTAACTAAGCTAAAATTTATTAGAAAAGAAAAGAGAGTGTTGGTTAAAAGATCAGTACACATACAGACTTGAATTCAATTCTTCAGGTTTAGATACATAGTAGAGGTGAGCTTGTAGTAGCCAAAAGTCCTTTTAGAAATAGTCCATAGGTTATAGTTCAATGTTTATATTCAGGGTGGCTCCAATCAAATACTGGGGATCTCAGTCCTTGTGGCTTAAGGTTTCCCCCTCTTGAAGCAGATCTGAGATGAAGAAGGATCGTGTCCCAGGCTTCTTATAGGTTTCCAGCCTGAGAAAACAATAGGCTTAACTCCTTCTCCCAAACATCCTGGCAATTAGCACAGAGTAATTTATCCATTAAACAGTTCAGATACAGGTTACCACAACCTTCAAAGAGACACATAGACAATAATACTATTTTACTCAAGTATCATCTTAAATGCTAATATTCCTTTTTTGATCTTTGAATTAAAACTATAGCAATAGACAAGACTTGTTTGCTTACATCACAAGACCTGAGCAAACACCTCCCCTTCTACCTGTAACAATGCAGACTTGCATTTCAAAGCTCTATTCATTTACATATCTTGCTAACCAGTTCTTAAGTTTCACCCATGGGTCAGGTGAGTCGATGAGGTGAGTTAATTAACTCTTTCTGGCCCTGTCACCTTTCAATGAGATATTATACTATACTCATAACATCACAATTGTGGAAAAGCCAATGCATTTTGAAGCACTCTTGCTGAAAAAAATCTAAAAACTGATATAATAAAATGGTTTCCTCTTATAGGTATTGTCCACGTCTACTGGCTTGACAAAAACTGTATACAATCCTGCTGCTTTGAAGGCAGCACAGAAATCTTTGCCTGTTGTTTCCACTTCCAGTCTAGATTCCAGTGAAGCACAGAAGAAAAAACAGGTAAAGTAAATATGCTTCTTTATAAAATGGGTATAGTACATTTAGGAGTTCTGTGTTTGATAGAGACAGTGTCAACATATTTCCTCAGAACAGCATAGATGGAACAAGTTAATCAAATTATCCTCACTAATAACAGTGTAGTTGGGATTGAAAGGACAAAAAAATGCTTTCAGAATTTGTTCCCACTGTTAACTTTTTTCAGTTTGTTTTCTAACAATATAAGTATATGGTTGACTTAAGATCCTATAGGAACTCAAAATCTGAAGCATCTTCATGGAAATAGAATCTCCAGTTTGAGACACAAATTGTCTCTTGGATAATTGTGAGAAGGGAGTACAGAACAACCCCAACTTTATTTTCCAAACCGTTTAGAACTGACTTGTGTTTTTGCTACATTCTGGATTCTTAATGACCAAGTATATTCTCAACAGAAAACTGTCCTGCTGTTCGTCCTACAGTTTCTTGACTGCACTTCAGTCCAGAATCTTTTTTATTTTTAAATCAAACTGAATTTTTTATGGTCCTCATAATTTTACTTTGAGATTATGGAAAATAAAGCAAAAAAGCATGCTGATCTCTGAATGGGTCAGACCATCTCAGCTAAAGTTAGGCTTAAAAAACGCTTTTGGTTCCTGTAGTTAACTTTTCTAATTTATGTCAACTAGATGTAGAATAAATGTTGTTCTTCAAGTGGTTGCTCATGTCCATTTAACTTAGGCGTGTGTGGTCACCACATGCACTGGTGCCGAAAGTTTTTTCCCTCAGCAGTATGTGTAGGGGACTGGCTCCAGCACCCCCTGGAGTGGTGCGCACATGCTGCGGTATAAAGTGCGCTGCCGGCTCCGCCCCACCCTCACTTCCTTCTTGCCCTCACTGACAGTGCTGGAACTGTTGCTGCTTGAGCTAGCACTGTTGCTTTCTCGTTCGTGTTATAGTGTATATAGTTTTCTGTTAGTGTTAGTAAATCCCTTAGCTATAGTTAGAGACTTCATAGGTCCTGAACGGGACTTAGCCTTGGGATGGGATATGCCCTGGCCCCCCGGCTTTAAGCCCTGTGATGGCTGTAAGAGACCTAGGCCCATTATTGATCAACCAAGCAGCCATCTATGTTGCTTGGGCGAAGGGCACATTAATGAAAAGTGCAAGATTTGGTAGACACTCAAGCCAAGAACTAAGAAGGAGTGCGATATTCGTTTAATAATGCTTGTTATGGAGTTGGGCCTCACCCCGGCACCGGAGTAACACTCTGACTCAGCGCCTAGCGCCGAGACCTTGGTACATTGGCTGGCACCGGTCCCCATCTGTGGCTCCGACCAAGAAGACAGTGCGAGGTTGGTCTTTAGCTTCCCACAAGGGAAAGGATAAGACGGCGTGTGAGCACGGTCCTGCGCTGGGCAACTCTTCACCCCTGTCAGTATCTCAGGCCCACTCTCTGGTTGAGTGGTTTAGCTCAACCTGCTCCCCACCGGCCAACCCGGATAGTATTCTCACATCGCCATCTTCAAGGGACACAGATGCTTCCTCGGGTTTACTGTAGGCCCAAACCACTATCAGTTTGCGGTCCTCCCGTTTGACCTAGCAACAGCACTGCTGATATTTACCAAGTGCATGTTGGTGGTGGCTGCTTACCTCAGACGTTGGGGTGTCCAGATCTACCTGTACCATTGGCTAGTCAAAGGCGGCTCCAGGTCCCAGGTCCAAAGAGATGTTGCGATGCTGTTAGCCACTTGCAGTCACCTCAGCCTGTTGGTAAATGACAAAAAACCCACATTAGTTCTGGTACAGAAGATAGAGTTCATCAAAGTGGTGCTCGACTTTACCTGTGCCAGGGTGTTTCTGCCACTGGAGAGATTCAGGGTATTGACGGACCTCGTCACGGAAGTCTCAGTGTTTCCCCTGACCACAGCCAAGGTTTGCCTGAGCCTCCTAGGTCACATGGCCGCGTGTACATATGCAGTGCGCCACACCAGGCTCCAGATGTGACCCCTGCAGCAGTCTATCTACTCCCAGTCCAGGGACCACCTGGAAATGTTACCATCCCCGCAACGGTGCTTACTTCGCTGGAATAGTGGACCAACTCCAGGAAAGTCCTGGAAGGAGTTCCCTTCGTCAGCACTCCTCACTCAGTCGAGTTGGTTTTGGACATCTTGGGGGGGAGCGGGCACCTCAGCACTCTCCAGACCCAGGATATATGATCCCCAGAGGAAATGATGCTACACATAAATGTCAAAGAGCTCAGGGCAGTGCGCAGTCTTCCTACCTCACCTGTCAGGCAGAGTGGTCAGAGTCTTGACAGACAACACAGCTTCAGTGTTCTACATCAACAGACAAGGGGGAGCATGATCCTCGACCCTCTGCCAAGAAGTACTCCATCTCTGGGACTTCTGCATCAACCATGGAATCCACCTAGAAGTGTTTCACCTTCCGGGTGCCAAGAACACTCTAGCAAATCCCCTAAGCAGGGACTTCTCCTCTTACCACAAGTGGGTGCTCCACCCAGAGCTGCGAAACTCACCAAGTGGATTTGATCGCCCCTAGGCAGAACAGGAGTGCCACAGGTTTTGCTCCAGATGGGGTCTGGGCAAGGGCTCCCTCTCTGATGCCTTCCTCTCCAAGGTGGTGTCTACTTTCCATATGAGTCAGGACATCTTCCTTCTGATCTTCTGCCCCAAGCCCCATGAGACTAGTGAAGAGAGGCACCTTCACGCTTTGGACGTAAGCAAGGCCCTGGCTTTCTTACTAGTTTGGATAAAGCCTTTCCATAAGTCGACTCAGCTTTTCATTTCTACAGCTGATAGGATGAAGGGCCTCCCGGTGTCCACACAGAAGATTTCTAAGTGGATCACCTCTTGCATTCGGACTTGCTATGAGTTGGCTGGAGTCCCTCGACTGCCAGTCGTCGGAGCCCACTCGACAGAGTGCAGGCATCCTTGGTGAACTTCCTGGCACACTTCCAGATCCAGGACATCTGTCACACTGCAACATGGTCTTTGGTGCACACGTTCTCAGCCTGTTAAGCCATCACTCAGCAGGCCAGAGACAGCGCTGGGTTTGGCAGAGCTGTGTTGCAGTCTACATGTCTGTGAACTCCTACCCACCTCCACGGAGTACTGCTTAGGAATCACCTAAGTTGAATGGACATGAGCAAGCACTCAAGCCAGAGCTGGTTCCCTACCGATACTGCTGAGGGAAAAAATTCCAGTACCAGTGCATGTGGCGAGTGTACACACCTAAGCTAAATGGACATGAGCAGCACATCTTGAAGAACACCAGTTACGGAAAAAGGTAACTGTCTTTTTTCAGTTTATAACAAATTAGTTGACTCCATCCAATTTAGGTTCATAAAAAAACATTGAGGATGACATAACTTCTGTATATAGGGTTTAAGCTGTTAAATACTAGCTATAGAGATCTTCAAATTTAACACATACGCCTTTAACTGCATGTCACCTGTAATATGGGGTCAGATTTTCAAGTAGCCTCCAACATTATACAGCTATAACCTGATTTTTCAGAAGGCTTGAGCACCTGTAGCTTCCAGTGACTTCAGACTTATTGAATAAGTCTTAAAGAGAAACAAGAAGTTTTGCCCTGTCGCTGGTTCATTTTTTCTGCTGCTCTTTGCTGTCAGAAGAGATGTATACTTATTATAATACAATACCTGTGAGAAATTCATGGCTTGTTGGGACTGATGTCAAATGTAGCTCCCCTCTCCTCCTCCTGTTTTCCTTTTAGTTTTCCCTATCTCCCTTTCCTCTCCTCATTCCCCTGTGTTTATAATCCTCTGTGGACTGCAGCCACTGGAGAATAGGATCACACACTATAGCAAATCAGATATTCTGAGCAGGCAGAAGTCAGGTTGATGTTTGGGAGGAGAGAGAAACAACGTAGCTTAATAGTAACATTAGTGTTTTGTAGCTGTTGACATATTTGCATTCTGCATAAGGTAATTCGCTTTGCAGTCTGAGCCCAGCTGTTGGCTGACTTGGAAATACTGACTCAGAAATGCAGATAGATTTTTATGTTCCTTTTTCCCCCTCATCAACTATGTTTATATAAAATCCCTAAGCTCTTCTTGAAAAATATGCTGCATCATGAGCTTCTGCTCCCATTCTGTGCCTTAGAGCAGGAAGTGATTGTTTTCTTTCCAGCAGCAGAAGCTGAATAGAAGCTCTGGTATCTCTTCCGCTCCCTCCTCCAAGTATTTTAGAAATACAGTAATACAATTTTGAAATGGACAAATTTACATTTCATACTTCTGTATTCACAAATATGTGGCAAGATTCCACTTTTAAAACTTTGAGTTATGTTTCTTATAAGTTATTCTAGCCAGTCATCATAAGGTTACTTTCCAGGTAGCAAGCTTTTGGTGATGTTATAAAAGTTTTTTAAAAACTTCTATGAACTTCTGATTTTTGTGGCCTGAGACTGTACTATGAAATATAGCTAATCAATTGTAGGACTCAACATGTGGTTGCTTCTAGGATACTTCCTTTACATGTCTGAACTTGTACAATAAAATCATGATTGCATTATAAAGAATACCAAAATTCCTCTGGTAATGTGGTAATAAAATAGTCTGCTTTTCACACTGGAGTAGTGATCTGTAAAATGATTACCCTAGTCCTAGGGATAACAAAGTGTGAAGCTTTCCTGACATCTGTTTGAGTCTGGTATCAGATTTATCACTGACCCTGATGTTTGATGATACATCCCTAAGGATAGCTTTGATGACCCTCTTTTTGTACATCAGGTGAGCTTATTTCTATTACTAGAATTTATTTTTGTCAGAATTTAATTTTGTAATCACTTACTACAGTAGGCAAACTGATTATTCTAGTTTATTCAGTGACAGAAAATTCTCTTGATGAATTCTTCATTCAAAAATCTTAGGAACTTTCTGTAATTTAATTTTATGCCCGTAGGAAACACTAAGACTTCAACAAGATGTAAGAAAGAAAAAACAGGAGATCTTAGAAAAGCACATTGAAACACAAAAGGTAAAGTATTTAGATGCTCCCTGATTGGAGCTTTCTACAGCAATAATAAAAGTAACAGTTGACATTATGAGTTGTAAAATCATTACTATAGTTTGTCATAATCATAAATTGCAGTTATTGGTATGTACATATATAATAATACTGTGCTTTTCATCCATAAATCTCAGTGCAAAAGAGGTTAGTATCACACAGTGTTCTGGCTGCTGGTTCTCATGCTTCCCTCATTAGACACTGTGGGATTCTTTTATCTCTAAGATTTTTTGTTAGTGGGGGCCAGTGTTTGAGCTTCGCATGTTTTCCCTATCGTGCGCTGCTGATCCCTCAGTCTCTAGAACCATCTAACCAGTTCCTTCTTGATTGTGTTCAGCAAAGGAGCCACATGTGGACTTCCAGCTGTTGCTGCTTCTCACCATCTTGCCAGCCTAGTTCTCTAGGTATCTTATTCCTGGTGTCCTTCCTTGCAGTCAGCGCTGTAAAGAGAGAGAGGAAGAAATGCTGTTGTGCTTTTATTGTTGCTCTGGTTTACTTGTTTTTGAAGTGCCAAGTCTACTCTTTTTTGGGGTGGGGGTGGGGTGGGGGAGGTGTCTCCAGAGTTGTTTTGGCATTTTGTTCCAGTTGCTCAGTATATTGGAGTTCTGTATTTTATATGCTAAGTTTTTCTTTTTGGCACTTCCATGTTTCCTACTGCCTTGGTGCATTTTTGTTGGTACTCAAGTGCCCTGGCACTGCTCCTCAGCATTTTGGCACATTTTTCTAATGGTGTATTTTTGTTCAAGAAGGATCATTTTCTTTGCTTCCTTTCTTCAGCTTTGGAAATTTTAGGATAGTGATTCTGAGATACATGCTTGGGGCAAAAAGTTCTAATACGGTTTAACCTGATTGCTGCATCTTTTACCTCACAATTGATCATGGCATGCAAGGATGTCAAGTATGCCTGGAAACTTCACCCAGAGCAGTCTACTTTTGTACAGGCCTCATCAAATACCCCCTACAGGCACTCATGGGAAACATAAATTCGGCCAGCACCAGGCTTGGAATGCTTTAAAATGAAAGCCTGAGTACAGTCATTTTTCTGAGCCCTGGGACTTGGTGTTGACACCTCCTGCATCATCACACCATTTTCCATTGCTGTTGGGAAGGCTGAAAGGGAGTCTGTTTGTAAACCAGGGGTACATCTTTTTTTTTGTTTGTTTTTTAGCTATATTTACTGCAGACTAGACACTAGTGATCAAAGTTAAACTTGTTTTTATCTAAAATAGTTGTTTTCAAACACACAGAATCAGTAGATACAAACATGAGCTCTTGAGGTTACAATTTAAGGTGGTAGAAACTGGCATGTTCATTATAGATAGACCCTTGATCTACAGGAAAACTGAAGTAATAGGATATGTAATCTAAACCCTGATATTCACTAGTGATGTGCATGGCACTACATAGAAACCTATTTAACCCTTGTCTTCAGTATGAATAAAAGGTGTGTTCTTAACTTGAGTTAGCTAAGTCACGTTACAATCCTGGTAAAAATCTAAGTAGTTCATAGTTTTTACACGGGTTAGCTGGTTGAGTTAGATTAGTCTTCCCCATAGTCTTTAACTTGACCTACTATCTCATTTGCAAACTGTCTTGTCTTCACTAGGATTTTAACTTGAGTTAGATAACTCAAGTTAAGAAAACACCTATTTTTGTGCTAATGGCATGGCCAAAGACAGTTCCTGCCCCTAAGAGCTGTTGAGATGAGCTGTCAAGGCAGAATCCCCACTCCAAGTGCAGAAGTGGGGGCCTACAAGGATTGTAAAAATTAATACTTGCACTCCAGGCTTGTATTACACTCACAAGGTAACAACTTTTCTCTGACCTTGGCTTGGTAAATGCTGCCACCACCCAAATGCAAAAACCCCCCTTTGAACCCAGGAAGTAGCACTTGGGAACTCCTTCCTGTGGGTACCCACAAGCCATTTCACACACTCCTCCGGGAAGAGCTGAGAAAGCCACAGCTAATTTCCTTAGTTTTCTATCAGTTAATCAAACAACATGCACAAACCTCTTAGAACACCAAAAATCAATCCAATGGCTCTTTTGATCAGGTGCCCACTTGTTTTTCTTTACCCTGGGGGATTTTTTAACCCCTTACAGGTAAAGCAAGTAAAGAACAGCTACGAAGAGGGATTTTACAGCTAACTGTCTGGCTGGTGTCCATCAAAGGGAGCTATCCCCCCACTTTATTTATCACATGAGCACAAGAAAAGATACATAGAACAGTTGGGGTAGAAGGTGAAAGGCAAAATCATAATTTAGGTTGGGTAGAATGCCTGAAAAACTTTCTGGTCTGTTGAACTCTCTATTGCAGAATTTGAATTCCCTCTTAATAAGATTCTCTTTAATCAAAAGAGTAATAGTTAAATAGAGCCATTTACCTGAATATAAACTATATAAGCAACCATGTTGATCTTGAAAGCAAAGTCCGTTTTCTCTGTTATAGCATTTTAATCAACATGTCTAGAAAAATCCACAATTACATCTAGAATATTAGATACATTAATCCTCCCACCTTTAATAAAACATTTTTGAATTGGACAGATGCTGATTTCAAAGCTGGAGAGGAATAAACCCATGATGAAGTCAGAAGACAAAGCAGAAATAATGAAAACTCTGGAGACTTTGACTAATAGCATTACCAAGTTAAAGGATGAATTAAAAGGTGTCTCATCTGGAGGTGCTCCTCTGAAAAGCTTGAAAACTAAAGCTCAGGTACTCAATTTCTGTTTGTTTTTATTAATAAGTTATATAATTGCATCATATGCTGATGCCACTTAGCTAAAAAAAATCCCACCACTTTGAGTCTACCAGTAAGTAAGATTATTTTGTTTCCCTCACTTTAAAGGGATGCATTCAATTTAAAATCCAGGTAGCTGTCTGAAATTGCTTTTTACCTTGTATTGTTACTTGTATACCTAAATTTAGTACATCTGAAATATATCAGAAGAAAAATATTTTTCACTTTTTTTTCTTTTCTCTTACCTTTGACAACACTTCGTTAGTTTCACTGCTTCTCTTGAATAATCAATCATGTTCTCCTTTTCATTGTGGGTCTTTCAAACAGCAGGAGGGGGGGATTAATATTTTTTTAAACAAAAGGATCCTCACACTGTGAGGGTTGGATTTAGAATAAGAAACAACTACTTAAACTCACTAGATTTAAGTTGGTGTCCCCTCATGTTTTGATTGTGTTATACAGTGCTATCAACTGAATTGTCATTTGGGTGGACCATTATAGTACTGCATTGATCTCTCACTGTGAACTTGTCTCATATGCCATACTTTTTAGGTTGGAGACTATGTCAGTGTATTTATTGTCAGTCTTTTGAATTCACTGGTCGTAATAAGGTTTTTGCTGGGAGAGAAGTTTCTCTTCAGTGGTTTCTCTTTTTGCTGCTACAGAAGGCTAATTATTCCCTTTGGTTGTTTCCAGAATTAGACTTGATCTGTAAACCTTTGCTTTCTGACCCAATTACATGATCTTTTTATGACCCTGATATTTTGTTGTCTCTAGGACGATCTTCAGCCCCAGATTGGAGTGAATGAACAATTTTAAAAGCCCTGGAAAAGTAACAACATTAAGGAATTAAAATGATCCTCTAAACATGTCATTCTAAACAAATAAGTCACACATTTTCTGTTCTACCCTACTAACAGACACAAAAACATAAAAAAAAAAAAATCCCAGGGAAGGTTTTTTTTTAAAAAAAATACCTTGGTGAAGTGCAGAGTGTTTTACCAGATACTTCTCTGGAAGATCACAGCTAGTCTTTATCTGTTCCAGTTTATGTTCAGAATGCCAGTCCCTTCGAATGTTTATTTCTCCCTTCTGAAGTTTTAGTTTTGGGATGTTACTTCAAAGACTTCATGACTTCACCTCAGACCGAATTTTAGGAAGGATCATCAGCTTTAAATTTGCAATCATGTTTGAGAAAATACAAGGCAGCCTTACTTAATAGGCAGATTATAATGAAAAATAGTAACTATAAAATAATACACCGCTACCCCCAATATAACGCCACCTGATATAACACGAATTTGGATATAATGCAGTAAAGCAGTGCTTCAGGGGGGGAGGGGGGCTGTGCACTCCAGTGGATCAAAGCAAGTTCAATATAACACTGTTTCACCTGTAACGCGGTAAGATTTTTTGGCTCCCAAGGACAGCCTTATATCGAGGTAGAGGTGTAATTGGAACTGGCAGTTGGACTTATGCTTCTGTGTGACTACTTCTAAAACACATCTTAGTTCTCACTCTGAGTTCTATTAAACTCCTGAGATTGCTATATTAAGAAAAGGATTAATTAGTGCCTCTAGTTCTTGGATAGAAATTGTAGAACAGGGTTTTCTTAATCTTTTTCGAGCTGATAACCCCTTTCAGATCAAGAAATGTTTTATGACCTCTCTCCCCTAAAACCTCCTACCCCAACCATAGGATGAACTTTTTCATACCAGAAATAACTAAGGTTTTGGACAGTGATCTCAGTTATGGAGATAAATTACAAGAATATTTGTCAGATTGAATTGTATTGCTGATGAAAGATGTTCAATGAAGTTGAATTGCAGAAATAGTCTTGAATATTTTTTGTTGTGGTTGATACAGGTAAGTATGCCCAGTGGTCTGTGATGGGATGTTAGATGGGATAGGATCTCAGTTACTACAGAGAATTCTTTCCTGGGTGCTGGCTGGTGAGTCTTGCCCCACATGCTCAGGGTTTAGCTGATCGCCGTATTTGGGGTCGGGAAGGATTTTCCTCCAGGACAGATTGGCAGAGGCCCTGGAAGTTTTTTGCCTTCCTCTGCAGCATGGGGCACGGGTCACTTGCTGGAGGATTCTCTGCAGCTTGAGGTCTTCAAACCACAATTTGAGGACTTCAATAACTCAAACATAGATTAGGGGTTTGTTATGGAAGTGGATGGGTGAGATTCTGTGTCCTGCATTGTGCAGGAGGTCAGACTAGATGATCATAATGGTCCCTTCTGACAAAGTCTGTGAGTCTATACCAGCACTGCTGGGGATTTTTTTTGTTACTGCAACTGAAAAATAATTTGACTAAACCTTTAGAAAACAGCCAAAATCTGCTGAATTCCTGGCTATAAAATATCCTGTAAAATTATAATATACTATAGTGTAATAACTATATACTATCATATAACTTATTGTAATATCATAATATACTTTACTATATTACTGTAATCTGACAGGAGAACTGTTAGTTTTTCTTGCATTGATTCAGTGAGTTCTGCAAGGAGTTAAGAAGCTAGTCTTGCAATAGCGGGGAGGGGTAGCTCAGTGGTTTGAGCATTGGCCTGCCAAACCTAGGGTTGTGAGTTTAATCCTCGAGGGGGCCATTTTGGGAACTGAGATGTAAAAAACAAATGAACAAAAAAACAACACTGTCTTGGGATTTGTCCTGCTTTGAGCAGGAGGTTGGACTAGATGATCTCCTGAGGTCCCTTCCAACCCTAATATTCTATGAAGTAGGTCTGAAATAAGATTGGATACTGAATTATCAGTTTCTGATAGTGCTTGACTGGCTCCTCATTTCCCTTGAAGACTAAAATAAGATGAAGCAGCTCAAGAAGACTTATTTCCAAGTTTTTTGCTGAATGTTTTTACTCTGCTTTGCATGGAGAGAACATTCGTATTCCACACCTGAAGAGAGTAGTTCAGTTTGTTAGGTGCCCAAAGATGTCTGCGAGGTAGGTTAAGCTTTGTCACACAAGACAATTATTGAAGAAGTTAGCAAGGAGAGACTGCATCTTGAAGGAAAATGTGCACTTCCACTCTTCTGTCAGAGAGAGAAGTTAGCAGTCTGCCTTGTAAGAATGCTATAATGTGAACAAGATGGTGAAAGAAACCTGTTATCTGAGTGATTGGAGGTGGGGCGAAGGGAGAACCAGCATTCATTGTGTAGTCTTATGTGAAGTTAACTACTTTGGCTGCTTCATGAGGTCCTGGCCACAGGTTTTTAGGCATTTTTTGAACAATTAAAGCTTGGTAATATATGAAGTCCTGAAAGCATAATGCATCGCATATATGTGACCAGGCCATTAGTTTTACTTGTTCTTGCCTTGGTGCAATCTAAGCAGATTATAATACACTACTCCCATTGAAATCTTTGTCTCCTGATATGTCGAGTAATAATTTTCTTCTTGAGGAAGTTGCACAGCTTTACAAAAGAATCTTCAATAGAAGCATCAGCAATATACCTAAGAAACTCCAGAAGTTATGAAACACCAGAGTTTCTGACTAAGGAATATGAATTGCTAAATAATCACTTTTCATGAGTTTTGAAAGCAGTTGTTTTCAGACATCCACAGCCATGTTGCTGATACACCTGCAAAACAATATTTATCAAAAGCACTGCTTTTCAATTTGGTAATCACTGCATGACATTTAACTTTGGAAACTATTTTAATTATTTGTGCATTTTATTTTTTCTTTGAGGCATGATTTGGAACATGTGGGTATGGTCCTCTTCACAAAACCAGTCCATGTTTCAAAATCACCCCTTAATCAGAACCAAACTCCAGTGAAGATTGACGTATGCAACGTGATCATATGAAGCTCAGTCGTGCTGTCAGACCTTAGAAATTGCAGCCAATATGTGTGGATTTCAGTTCAGTGACACATTTTGTCATGATTTGTGTGCATGGGTACTTGCAATTGGTGTTGTATATAACATTTTTTTAATAGTTCATATACTGTGTTCTGGAAGGAAAAGCTACGTATACAAAGAGGCTGACTTTTATTAGCAGAGGTGCTAGTAGTCTACTGCACATACCTGTGTCTTGCCTTAGTCTGCAGTGAACTACCATTTGACGTTCTCACATTACAAAAATATTTTGGTGTTAAAAGAACTTGCCATTTAGAGTGTGAATTGTGTATTCATTGTCATTTAAAGTGTATTGAATTGTGTTTTGCAGAACTTTTTAGATTTTTGGGGCTCTTCCCACCATCACACAAGTTGCAACCCATTACTGGGGTAACTCCTGCTTTAAAAGAAGAAACGCCAAATTTCACTATCATGGTTGGCTGTTAAATCAGTACTGGAGGCAATGACAACATAAAGTTTTTGGAGACTTCCCGTTATTAAACACTGAGTTTAACCTTCCAGTCTTAACCTCCTAACCTCATGCATAGTTCTTTGGAGGCTGCTCACAATACCCAACATAGTAGCAAGTACTCCTACTAAGTAACAACAATAATATAATTTAATAAGCCAAAAATGAAAAGCCCATCATCTTGATTCTCAACCCTTTTCTTCTGTGCTTGGTTGCTGCATTTCCATTTTCCAGGTACAGAGAGAAAGGGGAAACTTTCTGTTGCCTTAAGAGTCATCTAACTCACTTGGAGGCCCTGCTTATTTTTAAAATAGCCAGTCACGACTTCCCACTATTAGCAGTGTTGTTCTGGGCCATCAAAACCTTGGTCATTATCAGCGGAGTATTCTCCCCATTAGGGAGTAAGGAATGTATAAACTAGTAACTTCACCTTGACAATTTCTTAGATGCAGAAAGAATTACTGGATACTGAGCTTGATTTGTACAAGAAGATGCAGGCTGGTGAAGAAGTGGCTGAACTAAGAAGAAAGTACACAGAACTGCAGCTTGAAGTATGTTTGTTTTTTATTTCTTCAGTTAACCACATGTTTCAAAAACTTTCATTTAGTATATTTTGCTTAACTTGCATGTTACTTTACAGTGTAATCTGTTGTGCAATTAAAATAGTTTTAAAAAAAATCATGTTTTGGTAAGTAGTACACAACCCTTTTCTCGTAGAGTCAAGGTGAATGAAGTAGTATTTTTCATTGGAATAGCTTCTGTTGTTGGATGAGACAAGCTTTTGAGCTACGCAGGGCTCCTCAAATCTGCAAAACGTAATCAGTGTTGCAGATAAATCCAAGATGGGACAGATTGTTTAGGAGGAGACCAGTTAAAGGACAGTGGGCAATTAACACTTCTGCAGTCATGGGGCAAAGGAAAATTAGTGGGTTGCGCACTGGTGTAATGAGTCCTAAAACCAGTGTGTCTCAGCCTCTGATTTTAGGTATCTAGCAAAGTTAAATTCATAACTTCCCAGGCTTATCTTTTGATGATGTTGTGCAGGTTTCGTTTGAGGACGAGAACTGAGAGTTCCAGTGTAGAGTGATCCCTTTGTGAAAAGTGTTTGCCCACAGATAACAGGGTGTTTTTGTCTTTTATCATTTTTCTCTGAAAGTTTAATTATAGACAACTATATCCAAGAAACTCAGGGATCACCATGCTTACTTCCCTGGATCCAGGAACCACTCCAGACACTAAAATAATCTGTTATCTACAGCCAGGCACTTAGTTACTGCAGCATATGCTCTGAGGAAAAAGCCCAGGATACACACCCTTAACACCTTCACCAGACAAGGACACTCCACCAGAGAAATAGATCATATCATGGAACTGGCCACCCAAGTACCTCAATGGAGCTGGCTTCAGTACGGAAAAAAGGAACCCAACCACCACACAGTGAAACCCGTATGGGATATCATCAAACAATTGTTGATTGTCTGTTTCACTTTAACTGGTCTCCTGCAACATGTTGATGCTTATGTTTAACAATCTGTCCCACCTTGCATTTATCTGTGACACTCTGGTTACTTTTTCCAGCCCTGAGGACAATCGCTTTGTCTCTTCAAAGCTTGTCTGTTCCACCAACAGAAGTTGGTCTAATAAAACATATTACCCACCTTGTGTGTCTCATGTCCTGGGAGCAATGTGGCTACAACAACACTGCAAATGTTTCCTCTTAGGGCATTTAGTAGGGATGCTTCACCTCTTCAGTCTCTGGACAGTACTCAGAAATATGCCATTCTGGCTGGCTTCCATTTTGATCATTCAGCTGTTGATAACGCTGTAAAGATTTTTAAAGGGTATTATCACCTGATATTTTATAGATTTGCAATAGGTAACTTTTGTTAGCAAGCATTTTTTAAATTTTGTCTGTAGATGGTGCTGTGGGTGTTTATAAAGAAAGGCTAAAGCTGTCCTTACTTTTCTTTAAAGGAACATCAGCCTGTTAAAAATAGCCTAATATTAACAAAAGTGTTAAATGTATTAGAGATAAACAAAGTTCTTCTCTAATAGTTGTTTTAAAAGGTTGTAGATTAAGTCTTGTGCTGAGATTAAAATTCCATTACAAAAACTATATGTAAACAGAATTTGTTCAAGTAATGTGCCATGTACAAAAATGTATGCCTGCATTTTTTTTAGAAAGTCTTGTTTGAAAAATAGTCATACCTGCTTTAAAAAAAGAGTCTATGACTTTCATATCACTTACTTCTAAGCAATTTTATGTGCCATTCAGGATTACTAATTAATAATTATTAAAATGCTCTGAAATGTGTAACATATATTTATTGAATATATTTATAAGATACTGTAATATTTTCTTTACTATAAATTTATGGGGCCTAATTGTCTTCAATTAAAAATTAATGGAAAGTTTTGCTGATAGTGTGTGTATCGAGATGGAATATAGCTTGCTCTTTAACTACAGTTGCTGGGCAGTGCTGACAATTGATATGTCTTTCTGTAGTTACACTGAGCAGACCACATGGAAATGGTATACATTTTCAACCAATACGTTTTTAAGTGTTAAGGAAAATAAATGTACTTTCATAAATGTACTAGAAGTGTACATAAAAGCTGTGAAAGAAATTTCACATAACTCAACTGCTTACCAATATTCAAAATACTAGATTTTCAGCAAACTGAAGGAGAAGTTTTTGTGCTTAACTTGCATCTTAATTATTACTTCCTTGCTGACTAACATATGCTTTCCTGTTGGTGCTTTCATTTGTACTGTGTAAATTATTTTGGTAATTCCCTTTTGTTAAAATAATTTCTGTAACCACAAAGAAAATTTGCATTTGTAGGCCCCTTTTTAACTAGTGCTGAGACAATACTGTTAATTCCTTACAGCATTTTTCTTTTCCAAATGGCCTTGTAATGCCTTGATGATAAATTGTAAAACTTATACTTCTGAAATACTTACTGCGGCAAAAATACCGTCACTTTTATTTACATTTCATATGAGAGATATGTGTTGATCTTATACTGCGAGATTTTGAGAGGCTTTTCATATGAATTTCAACAGGAAGGTAGTATTAGGGAACAAAAATTATTTGCAATCTATAAAAAGAAACTTTCCCAAATAAGTTAGCTTGAGGGCAGACGCCTGGCATGGGAAATATCATCTTGACCATTTAAAAATTGGCAAAGTTAAAAGCTACTGAAAACAGGTTCTTTATAATATAAAGTGTCAGACCACCTTTAGTGTTTGCAGTGCAACCAACTGCACATATAATACACTTCTAAATTGCAGAGACCAGTAAGATACACATTATGTCAAATATGTGCCTGTGTGCTTAATTACATGGCTATTTAACTGTTGATCTACTCCAAATATTTGGATTCACAAGCATGATTGGAATTTCTGGAAAAGAAAACTGCACCTTTTGGCATCTCAATCATTGAGTGGTTCTGAAGTCTTTCCTCCTTCAGGCAAAAGGAGGATATGTGATGCAGTTAACAATATTCCAGTATTATATGAGGAAACAAGGAATCACGTTGTCTTCCTTGCTCAGCAGTGATATTTTAGACTGGTGTATTAAGTTCAGGTTTATCAAATAGCCCTCAAGTTATCAGGGAAAGGCATTCTTATAGCCTGAGTCACAAGCAGCCTTGTGATCCCTAAAAAACTTGGTAGTGTAGTCTCTATTCAGAAAGTTTAGTGATTGGTAAAGAGACTTGTGTTTCAAGAAACACTCGGCGTATATCCTCTTCATGGCTTAAGTGAAGAGAGGTCCAGATTTCCTGAAGGATATCTTCCTGTTTGATTTGGTTCAAGACTTTCTATAAAGTTTATCTTCCATTATCTCTATTTCCACAAAGTCTGCAAGATGCTTGAAGCAATGGCTGTGTCTACTTCTGCATTTGCATAGTGCCTAGTAAAGTGAGGCTCCAATGCTGATAAGGGTCCTCTGTGCTCTATTGAAATATAAATATTAACAATGAGAGATACTTTACTGGATTCTCTGGGTGTATTAGTTCTGGTATTCAGATCTTCTGGGCCTGTCATCAGTCTCTGATTCTTCCTATACTTCTGAATCTTCTAAGAGTAAGATCAAATTCTCTGTCATCATTGGGCTGCTTGGATCATGGTACCTTGTTAGAAATTAAGATGTTCTCAGGAAGCGCACAACATATTTTTACACTCTCAAAAGGCATTTACAAGAAAATGTAGTATTCTAAAATGAATGCGCTTTTCACTATGGATCTTGGCTGTCAAATTGTCACCTTTTGTCAACATCAATTCCTACATTCTTGGACTGCCAAAAAAAAAGAAAAAGCGAAGACAGTCTTGCTGTTGTTAAGTGCACTTGGCAGCCATTTCTGCTTACCATCCATTAGTACAAAGCTTTTCTGCCTTCAGTCATTGTAGGATTACAAGATATTTGAAAGTGCTGATGTGTATACACCAGCTTCAGAATCTCCTCCATCTTGGGACTTCCGTGTGGTGCTTATAAGATCTGTGTAAATTCTTACTCTGGCACCCATCACTGTGCTATGAGTACTTTACAAAATTATAAATTATACACAAATGTATTGTTAATTCTGTCAATCTCTCCCTTTATGTCTCCAGAAATTGGACTCTATTTTGCGGGTTCAAGAGAAGAGATTAGTGCTTAATACAGGAAGGCTAAAGTTGTCTGTTGCATCCTAATCTAAAGACAATGGTGTTCATATGGTCATGACTTCTGGCTCATAGAGTTGTACTTCCCATTTGTAAATTTCTACATACACGAGTTTCACCCTTGAATTTGATAATTCTGTTGTCTCAGTGGAACACAGCTGTTTCGGGAGGTCATGGTCATAGAAGGCCAGACCATGGAGGGATTTGAAGATAAGGACCGGAACTTTGAATTTCACCCTGTTTTCAATGGGGAAGCCACTAAGGAGAGTGGAGGACTTTTTCTAGTGTCCTGGGTTTATCTTGAGTTTTTTTTAGAGTCAAGGTTTCATTCTTAGGTGCAAGGAGTTACAATAATCATGCCTAGAGGCCATGGGTGAATGAATCATTGTGGCTAAGTTTAAAATTGACTGGCATGGGCATTTGTCTTGATATTCATGAATAGACTAGGGAATTTTGTATGACTGTGACAAGATGTATAGAAATGAGGAATTGAGGTAAACACCAAAGCAGAAAAGTAGGGTGGAAGGTGATGTTATAGCGGTGGCAAGTTTTTTGGAGTGCTTCCTTCATCTCATCAGTACCTTAATTTAAGATCTTCTGGATTCAGTTCTAGGCAGTTGTTAAGTCACTTGCTGATTGCAGACAGGCCCTTTCCCTGGAAAACTCGTGTGGAGAGATGTTGCTTGCATCTTATGTGCACGTGGAGTAGAACTGGATATCTTCTGCATATTACTCACATTTTAGTCCTTGCTATTTCTTGATCTCCCTTAGTGACTTAGGGACCCACAGGTGAGGGTTCTGGAGGCTGGGGAATAGAATTCCCCCTTATTCTCAGGGTGAGTGACATAAAAGGAGCACATTTCATAGTCAGCTGTATCAGATACTGTAGATGTCCAGCAAAGAGTTGTTTGACCTATGCCCGTGACCAGGAGATCATTCTGTAGAGTCACCAGTATGCTCTGTTCCATGTCTTGGCCTGACTCCTGATTAACAGGGCTGTAGCATATTGACGGTATCTAAGACCATGTCTACACTACAAACTGTGGTTGACACAAGTTACATCAGCGTACAGCTACCAAAGTTAGTGTGTCACTTGTGTATGTGCATATTTGGCTGCTTGCATCAGCCCTGCATGTACAAGTTAGGAGTGCTTGTGTTGATGCAAAGAACGGTGCACCATGGGTAGGTAACCCAGTATGCCATATGCTGCCATCTGGATTCAGAGTGTGGAATAGAAATGAGTCATGCAGGCATCTCTGGGAGCTAGTGGTCAAGTTCCCAGCATGCAACTTTCTCCATCCCATAATGTCATCCAATATACCATAATATTTGTGCTTTTTTTTTTTTTGTATTCCACAAACCTGCATGGTTCTTCTCAGTGTCTAGTATCTTTGACAAGGAACCTGGAGCCTGCAGAGTTATAAATTCTCATGAGCATTGCAAATACAGGACTCTTGCTTCTCCTGTACTTGCAGACCTGCAGGAAATTCTCCGACAATGGGGGAACATAACAATTAAAAACAATTCAAGTCTGTTGTGTTGATGGAGCAGTTGTAGGTGGAGTGTGCCACTTCTGTGCCCAAGAAATGATCATTAACTGGTGGGATCACATTGTAAGACAAGTTTGTGACAATAAGCACTGGCTGCAGAACTTCTAGATGCGAAAGAGATGCATTGACAGTGGAGAAGCGAGTGGCCATGATACTCTGGAACCTTGCAATGTTGGGTTGCTACTAGTCAGTGGGAAATCATTTTGGAGTTGGAAAATCCACAGCAGTGGTCATTGTCATGCAAGTGTGTAAGGCCATTAATCGTTTCCCTCAGCAATGTGTAGGACATAGTTGATGGATTTTCAGCAACAAGGTTCCCAAACTATGGTAGGGTGATAGATGACATGCACCTCCCTACTTTGGCACCAGCCCACCTTGCCACAAACTACAACAGCAAACTCTCAAGTTTCCTTCTTTCTTGTGGTTATCAAAAAATTATGAGGATCTATATGATTAGTAAAGAAGCAGTAGATGTTTCAGGGCCAGAATCTCTATGGCTTTCCTTGCGTGGTCAGTGACTCACTAAATTAACTTGCCATGAGGAGGATTAACTTGTAAGTATTCACTGGCATTTACTGGGGACTGAAATGGATTACTGTGTTTGATGCTTCTTATCTGAAGTCAGAGTGGATTCTAATCTTAGTTTTGATATGATAGTAGAAAACCCAATATGGGGGAATGTTTCATTTTTTCATTTCCAATGTGTGATCAGCTGAGTGTGTTTAGTTCCTGAGATTGAGCAACCGAGAGTGCAAAGTGTGAAGCCATGGTTAAACGCCATTATACTAAAGATATTGTCACAATAGTAGCTGAGGTGTCCTAAGGCAATAAGTCTTGGAAACTTTCTAGATAAGTTCATGGAGGATAGGACAATCAATGGCTATTAGCCTGGGTGGGCAGGGATGCAAAACCATGCTATGAAGTGTCCCTAGCCTCTGTTTGCCAGAAGGTGGGAATGGGCAACATGGGATGGATCACCTGATGGTTACCTGTTCTGTTCCTTCCCTCTGAAGAACCTGGCCTTGGCTGCTGTCAGAAGACCCAGCTGACCCAGTATGGCCATTCTTATGTTCTTGTGTTTTTATGTTCAATGACATACTAAGAACATAAGAACGGCCATACTGAGTCAGACCTAAGGTCCATCTAGCCCAGTATCTGTCTGCCGACAGTGGCCAATGCCAGGTGCCCCAGAGAGAGTGAACCTAACAGGCAATGATCAAGTGATTTCTCTCCTGCCATCCATCTCCATCCTCTGACAAACAGAGGCTAGGGACACCATTCCTTACCCATCGTGGCTAATATCCATTTATGGGCTTAACCACCATGAATTTATCCAGTTTTCTTTTAAACGTTGTTATAGTCCTAGCCTTCACAACCTCCTCAGCTAAGGAGTTCCACAAGTTGACTGTGCACTGTGTGAAGAACTTCCTTTTGTTTGTTTAAAATCTGCTGCCTATTAATTTCATTTGGTGACCCCTAGTTCTTGTATTATGGGAATAAGTAAATAACTTTTCCTTATCCACTTTCTCCACATCACTCATGATTTTATATACCTCTATCATATCCCCCCTTAGTCTCCTCTTTTCCAAGCTGAAGAGTCCTAGCCTCTTTAATCTTTCCTCATATGGGACCCTCTCCAAATCCCTAATCATTTTAGTTGCCCTTTTCTGAACCTTTTCTAGTGCCAGTATATCTTTTTTGAGGTGAGGAGACCACATCTGTACACAGTATTCAAGATGTGGGCGTACCATGGATTTATATAAGGGCAATAATATATTCTCAGTCTTATTCTCTATCCCCTTTTTAATGATTCCTAACATCCTGTTTGTTTTTTTGACCGCCTCTGCACACTGCGTGGACATCTTCAGAGAACTGTCCACGATGACTCCAAGATCTTTTTCCTAACTTCTTGTAGCTAAATTAGCCCCCATCATATTATACTCTCTCAGCTTATCTAGGAAACTGGATTAAAAGGCTGCAAACTACTTGTCTCTGGGTTCATGGAATAATTAGAACATCTTGTATTTTGCCCTATTCATCAGTCTATACTCCACTGACATATTTAGAGACAGAAGGCCAGGGGTCAAAGTAATATTAAACACTCACTGGTAAGGGGGCCCGACTCTGGGTCCCTAAAGGGGCGGGGACTTGAGTGGAAGGAGTGGGGCTTGGGGTCAGCCTCCTCCCGCCAGCCCATCCATGCTGCCTGGCATGTGCCATCTGGGGCACTGGCCGCTGTGGCGGCCTGGAGCCCCAGGTCCTTTTAAAATGCTGACCCTGGGGCAGCTGCTCCTCCCCACTCCCATCAGCAGCAGGGGCGGGGGAAAAAAGGGCAAAGACGTTAAAGCGCTACCCCCCTGTTCTGTTCCTAACACTGCTATTTGTTGTGTTTATGTGAAGGTCACATTAGGAAAAGGTGTGACATCTGTTCCTTTAAAAAAAGGACTCAAAAATTGAAAGAGCTTTGCCTGAGGGAGTATATGATGGACCAGTGTCTGACTCTGAATATATCTGGGATGATCCCTCCCTTACCAGCTCCAGAAAATCTTATTGGCCTACTTAATCTTTGGCGAGATGGTCGAGATCACCTAGCAGGTGGGCTTCTTGTTGTGTTTACTGCAAGAGTTCTCCTGGGGACTCATCTCACTAGCCACCTATGCCTTACTCTGTGGCCCTATTGGGCACTCTGAGGAGTCCATCAAAAGTGCACTACTTGTCCCATCTTAGCATAGATCTTCTCCACCCCATCCTGCTCCGGGGGCTTCTACAATTTCTCAGGCCTCTCAACAGCTAGACCTTCCTGAGTTTGTCCTTGTCCAACCTGCAGACTAAAGTTCGCATAGGAATCCATCCCATCAAGTAGAAGAGCTGTCCCCTCTTAATACTTTCTCTTTTCCTGATGAGGTGCTACTTTGAGTCCTTGTCACCAGCACTGGATGACTTTAAGACTTACCAAGATCTTATGAGAGAGAGTGGAAGCAGCTGTGGGAGTGAAAGCCAAGTTTGTGCTGGAGTCTATCCTCAGCTTTGTGAGATTTTGCAGTCCTCAGGTCCAGGTGGAGTAGACTGCCTATTAATGAGACACTAAGATTTTGCAGGCCCCTTTGGCAGACTGCAGCCACCCTTACCCTGACAACAAACAGATGCTGTTAGGTACCTGTTCAGGGTTATGAGCCATTGTATTCACATCCAACCTTGGGCTCCCTGGTACTCAGCTGCAAATGAATGTTAGTGCCACCGTCATTTTCACACTACACCATAAGAAAAAATGCTAATGAAACTAGATTTATTTGGCAGGAAAATATAGTTCTACTCAAATCTACAGTTGCACATTTCTAACTATGAGGTCTTTCTAAATATGATAATATGTATTGGGACTCCATGAGAAAATTCACCATAAGAAGATTGTTGTGGCTTCAGAACTTGGGCATACGTGCAGAAGTGCAACAGATCATTGAGGACTTGCCCTTTGAGGGATCTCTGGTCTTTTTTGTCAGATGAAAGAGGAGATAAGGCCTGACATTGCCTCAGGGACTCACTTGCCACACTGTTCACTAGGGATCTACATGCCAGCTCCCTGAAAGAAGCAATCCAGACCACAGCAGCAACTATGACAACCTTTCTGCCAACCCAGATCTTCTTATTCTGTCAAATGGGGTCTCATGTCACAGAGGAGGCATCATTTGCCTCTTAGTCATTGACTAAACAGCAACTAGCAGGATTGGACCAGTCAATTTGACTGCCCACCAAACAGAAGAATACCAGTAATGTAAGTTCTTCCTTTTTCTTCCCCTCCCTTTGGGGACAGATTCTGCCATTTTGTGGTGCTTGGATATCCATCACCTCACACCACTGGGTCCTGAGTTCCATGAGGTTGGGGGCTTATGTACACAAACACCTAGTTCACAGTAAACTTGGTTGTAAATCTACCCCTCACTAGCCAGCTGTGCACTGTGTGCATGTGGCCCCTGCTGCCATGCACTAAAATTCCATAGAACTTGTTAATCTACTCTTGTTTCAAAACAGAGTAGATTGACATCACTACAGAGCATTTAGTGTCAGCATCAAGGTCCACACAGGCCTGTAGTGCTTGAAAGGCTAGTTCAGGATAGATGTATACCCCAGGACTGACCCCTGGGGCACGCCGCTTGATACCGGCTGCCAACTAGACATCGAGCCGTTGATCACTACATGTTGAGCCCGGCAATCTAGCCAGCTTTCTATCCACCTTATAGTCCATTCATCCAATCCATACTTCTTTAACTTGCTGGCAAGAATACAGCGGGAAACTGTATTAAAAGCTTTCCTAAAGTGAAGATATATCATGTCCACTACTTTCCCCATATCCACAGAGCGAGTTATCTCATCATATAAGGAAGTCAGGTTGGTCAGGCATGACTTGCCCTGGGTGAATCCACGTTGACTGTTCCTGATCACCTTCTTCTCCTCCAAGTGCTTCAAAATGGATTCCTTGAGGTCCTGCTCCATGATTTTGCCGGGGACTAAAGTGAGGCTGACTGGTCTGTAGTTCCCCGGGTTCTCTTTCTTCCCTTTTTAAAATATGAGCACTACATTTGCCTTTTTCCAATTGTCCGGGACCTTCCCGAATCTCCACGAATTTTCAAAGATAGTGGCCAATGGCTCTACAATCACATCAGCCACCTCCCTCAGCACCCTCGATTGTATTAGATCTGGACCCATGGACTTGTGCATGTCCAGCTTTTCTAAATGGTCCTTAACCTGTTCTTTCACCACTGAGGGCTGCTCACCTCCTCCCCATACTGTGTTGCTCAGTGCAGTAGTCTGGGAGCTGACCTTGTTTGTGAAGACTGAGGCAAAAAAAGCATTGAGTACTTCAGCTTTTTCCACATCATCTGTCACTATGTTGCCTTCCCCATTCAGTAAGGGTCCCACACTTTTTCTGACCACCTCTTGTTGCCAACATACCTGTAGAAACCCTTCTTGTTACCCTTCACATCTCTTGCTAGCTGCAACTCCAATTATGCCTTGGCCTTCCTGATTACACCCCTGCATGCTCTAGCAATATTTTTATATTCCTCCGTAGTCATCTATCCAAATTTCCACTTCTTGTAAGCTTGCTTTTTGAGTTGAAGCTCACCGAAGATTTCACTGTTAAGCCAAACTTGTCACCTGCCATATTCTTTACATCGGGATGGTTTGTTCTTGTACCCTCAATAAGGCTTCTTCAAAATACAGCTAGTTCTCCTGGCTGTATTTTAATTTGATTTAATTATAATATAATTTAATTAAAACTGCCGGGGTGTTTGCAGAATCCCACTAGTTTGAAGAATCCTACTAGTGATTTATAGACCAGTGCCACCCTACTCAACTTCTCTTCCATCCATGACTTTGACTACTGATGCTTCCTTTCTAGGGTAGGGAGCTCATTTAGAGAGGCCTCAAACACAAACTATATGTCGAAGGAAGAACCATCACTCCACATCAGTATATCGGAGCTACGAGCCATACACAAAGCCTGTCAAGTCTTTCTACCCTGAATCAAATACCAAACTATCCAAGTCCTCCAGGACAACATGGTACCAGTGTTTTATGTCAACAGGCAGGGAAGTGCCATATCCATACTGTTATGTCACAAGGCCATCCACCTATATAACTCTTGCATCCAGAATGAAATCACTCTGTCAGCATTTCACCTGGGAACTCAGAATGTCCTTGCAGACCACCTCAGCAGGACTTTTCAGGACGATCATGACTTATATTGAAGTTCAGTATACTCAGATTTATTTTTTTGCAAGTGCGGGATTATCAATATGAACCTGTTCGCAACAAGACAGAACAGAAAGTGCCATCAGTTCTGTTTCAGAGTAAGGCTGAACCCAGGCTCTCTTTCAGATGCTTTCCTCCTCCCCTGGAGGTCAGCTCTGATGTATGAGTTTCCTTGAGTACCACTCATACACAAGGTCATACTCAAGCTCTAACAGGATTGGGAGAGATTATACTGATAGCCCATTCTTGTTTGAGGCAATATTTTTTCTCAGACTTGCACAGACCATTCAATCAACATTAACATTTTGTCCAGACAGGGAAGGGAACATTCTCTATCCTCATTATGGTCAAGTACTTCACTCAAACCCCAACTGAGTACCTTCAGCTGCTTTCTTTGCTATCCACCCTCCTATACAAAAGTGTTTGGTATTCTCTAACTATGGTGGTTAGATTCTCTAAACGGATAAACAGAATTTACTCTCCCCTTACCTCTCAGTTAAGCAGATGGTTCCTCCTTGATACTTGAACCTTGTATTGTCAGCTTTTAATCAGACCTCTGTCTGAGCCTTTAACAACCTGCTCTTTAGCCTACCCGTCGGCCAGTTTCTTTCTCTTTGTCTATTACATCTGCACGAAGAGTAGGTGAGCTGCAGGCTTTAATGGTGGGACATCCCTGTACACTGTTTTCTTTAAAGTCTCCATGAGAGCACATCCAAAATTTATTCCGAAAGTGGTGTCCAGCTTCCACCTTAATCAGGCTGTCTGTTTACTCACCTTTTTTCCTAAGCCTCATAGGCATACGGGCAAGGAAAGGCTCCATACATTAGACATCTGATGTGCCCCGTCCTTCTATATGGACAGGGCTAAATCGTTTAGCTAATCTCCATGTCTTTTTGTGCAGATGTAATGAAAGGGCAGATGACGTCAGCTCAGAGACTTTGTTACTGGATAACTGTGTATAACAAGAAGTTATGAGGTACAAACACTTTAGCTCCTTCAAAGCTGTGACCTCATTCCACCATAGCTCAAACAACTTTCTTTGCCTTCTTGAGAGATCTGCTTATAGCAGACATCCGTAAAACGGCAACCTGGAATTAGTGCATGCTTTTGCCAAGTATTATACGATTATTGCTACCTGCAGAACTGACTCAAACTTTGGAAGAACAGTCCTGTAGTCTCTCTTCAAACAGACTCCTTGTTATACCACCACGGTGGGAGTCACTTAAGAGGAATAGACATATGCAAGCACTCAAAGAAGAAAACATAGTTACTTATCTGTATTGTAAGTGTTGTTCGAGATGCATTGCACATGTCTATTTCACAACCTTCCCTCCTCCATCTCTGCTTCACAATGTATTCATCACGATGCCACTGTGAAGGAACTGAAGGAGTATCAGGGCAGCTCTACTCTTTATACCTTCGGCATGAAGCAGTGCAGGGAGCATGCTCTGCCCTGACAGGTACTGCTACATAGAACTCTCTGGCTCAAATGCACTAAGCGCGTGCACACACTTAAGTGATTTGCCACGCATCTCGTATAACAAAGGTAACATTTTTTTTCAGAATCATAAAGGCATTCACAATGGTTCCTGAGGACAAGTCTGAGAGTTAGTTTACTTGAATTTTGAAGGTAATCATCTTGAAATGCTTAATTTTATTTGAAACAAAACCCACATCCACTTCTCTTGCTAGGAGTAGGTCTCAAAATTTGACATTAACAAAGATTGTGATTGGAACATGATTGTATTTTAATTCGGTGAAAATAATGTTTAGTCCATGTGTTGTGGACTGAAGTTATGTTTAAACTTTTTAGGCTGCCAAACGAGGGATTCTTTCTTCAGGTCGTGGTAGAGGAATTAATGCACGAGGTCGAGGTGCATCACGTAGCAGAGGCAGAGGAATACGAGGCCGAGGTCGCGGAAGAGGGGTTCCAGTTCATGCAGTAGTGGATCATCGACCGAGGGCACTGGAGATTTCTGCATTCACAGAAAGTGATAGAGAAGATCTTCTTCCTCATTTTGCGGTATGTAGTAACTTCAACATTTCTTCTCTTTGAATTTAGTAGTTTTGTGGTAATGCAGGGAAAAACTTCCAAGGGGTGATTCTGATCAACTCGAATCCACTATTTAATTAACCAAGGAGTTCTAAAGTAGGTTCTCTACCTTTGAAGAGAGCTTTCTGTTTCTAAACTATGGAAGGACTTCAGACAAGGTCGGGAAAGGAAAAAGGTGAACTTTTACTGAACTCAAGTGCCATTCTTTAGAAACAGCGGAATAAAGTATTAATATATGACAGACAGAAACTAATACAGATCAAGGTGCACCAATGCCCGATGTCTCTTCAATGGCAGGGAACTGATTAAGTGAGATGTATCAAGATGATCTTGCAAAATGACTAATACCCCATGCTATAGAATAGAGGTGGGCAAACTACAGCCCGCACGCCACATCTGGCCTGCGGGACCGTCCTGCCTGGCCCTGAGATCCTGGCCTGGGAGGTTAGTCCCTACCCCCTCCCCTGCTATCCTCCTTCCCTGCAGCCTCAGCTCGCTCACTCCACTGCCAGCGCAATGCTCTGGACGACGGGCCTGTGAGCTGGGGCAGCGCAGCTGCAGAGCCCAACCTGAACCAGTGCTCTGTGCTGCGTGGTGGCAGCGGCGTGGTCTGGCTGCAGCCAGGTGGCACGACTAGTGCTGCCAGCCACCGGTGCTCCAGGCAGCGTGGTAAGGGGGCAAGGAGCAGCGGGGGTTGGATAGAGGGCAAGGGAGTTTGGGGGGAGTGGTCAGGAGGTGGGGGTGTAGATAAGGGTCGGGGGGGGAGAACAGGAGGTTGAATGGAGGAAGGGGTTCCGGAGTGGGGCAGTCAGGAAGGGGGCGGAGGGGCTGGATACAGTGGCAGGGGTAGTCGGGAAGAAGTTCCGGGGGCAGTCAGGGGACAGGGAGAAGGGGTGGTTGAAAGGGGTCCCGGCGGGGCTGTCAGGAATGAGAGGAGGGGTAGGATGGGGTGGCGGGGGTCCAGGAGTGGGGGTGTGTGGATGGGGCAGGGTTCCCAGAGGGGCCGTCAGAGAACAGGGGGGTTGGATGGGGCAGGAGTCTTGGGGGGTGGGGGGGAGGGAGAGGGAATGGGAGATGAGGGCCTGGCCATGACACCCTCCCCTAACCGACCCTCCATACAATTTATGAAACCCGATGTGGCCCTCAGGCCAAAAAGTTTGCCTGCCCCTGCTGTAGAAGGAGAAAAATCATCCAAAGTCACTACCAAAGAAAAGGAGCATAGGAAAAGAGTGAAAGAATCATAAGTGATGCTAAGTTGTTCCCTGTTTGTTTACGTGGGTTTTGTGTACACCAGGGAGAGAATCTGGAGGTAAAATTTTCTATTGTCAATTATTCAATATTCTAGCATTCTACTGTTAGAGTGGTGGTGGTAGTAAGTCCTGAGGTAAAAATCATGCAGAACAACAACTGGTAATGGACTCTTGCCGGAACTGGAGGAGTATAAGAATGAAAAGAAATCTTGGACCACTCCTCTAAATGACAGAATACCATATTCAAAAGAGATTAACAGACATCTGTGTTGTAACAAAACAAGATAATATGCAAACAAACTGCCTTTTTGGAGATACACTTTCTTCAACTTTATTTATGCCTGACAGTCCTGTCTCAGTGAGTTATACTCACTTGTTTGAGTTTGAGAGTAGAGACCAGAACTGTACAACAACTACAAGATCTTAGTACCACTCCCAGAAGTCTTTGTGTCCCCAGAATGGCACACAGACAAAGCCAGAATTCCCTTTTCTTAACTTCTTAATTTTAGAGCTGCAGTTCAAAATTTGATACTGGGTTTATATTTGTCAGCAGTCCGTTATATTAGCGTATAGAAAATCAAACGAGGCAAAAATTGCCTGATCTATATCTCTTCTCTTCAAGCCTGCAATGAAAGAGAAGGCTATTCATTTTGCAGAGTGGATATTGGTGATGTTACAGAGCTCTCAAAAATAAGTTCAGGCTGTGTCGCAATCAATTCTCTTGAGATTTAGCTCTTGTGGTTCTTACTAGTGGCTGAGAGTCCTGCACTGAGATTGTGGAGCAGTCAGTCAGGTCTGCCTTCTGTTTGCCTTTGAACATTCGCCACAACAGGAGCAGCCTGTGTACCAGTAACAGGAATCAGTTGTAGCCCAACAGCTCTCAAGATGTAGTTGACTTAGAGGATAAGACATATAATCTTATGTCAATTTTTATTCTTCTGTAGCAGTCACATTTCCAGCAGCAGCGTATGGCTATACAAATAGATGTGTTGAAATGACTTTTTATTATTATTGGGAAACTTAACTAGTTATTATAAGGACATTAGTAAGACTCTTCAGCCAACATTACATTTAGATTTTCAGTTAAAACAATATTTTAAATCCTCTACTAGGCATTAAAATAAATGTAAATCAGAATTCATAATAATTATACCACTTTTAGTCTAAAAAGTTAATTTTCTGGTAAGTCAGAGCTCACATTTAACATGTGCATGTATGTCAAGTCTGAAAATTTGCTGATATTACTGAAGTTGTAATTAAAGTTGACCTCTGAAGCTTTTTTGAGTTTACTTTTTCAACTAATTTATGATCCATGAAGAGCTGCTTTTGCCTTTGCTTTTGACAATCTCTGTTTTCATCATAGTTTAAAAAAAAAACTAAATAGTGGCTCTGTCCCCTTCCTGTGAAGAAACCAGAGTGGGAGGAACTTGTGCTCCAACCCTTCTTACATCAGTGCTATTTGCATAGCAAGCAGATTCAAATAATAATCTCTCTTAACTTGCACGCTGCTAGATTGTATTGTTAACATAGCTGAATTGCTGTCTCTTTGTACAGAGAGACTGAGAGGGGGCGAACTCAGACTGTAGTCAGTAATTAACATGTCTTTAAACATGGGTTTGGCATGTCACTTTCACAGAAAATAGATACACAAATTGCAGAAGCAAAGGTGTGTGTTCAAAAACACCAACTTCAAGGCAAAATAAGAGCTGGAAAAAAAGACTTTGGGGTTTTTTGTAAATATCTAGTAGGATTTTAAAACATGAGCTCACACTACTGCCATTAAAAATTTTTTCCCAAAAACTTTGCAAGGTCACGTTTAAGATTTTGCATTCTACTATGAGGGAGGTTAATGTACTCTTATTGTCTCCTTATCTGGAGACAGAAGGAAGCTCCTTGTGAAGGCGGAGTCTGCATCTGTCAGTGGAAACTTGCTGTGTGGGGATAGGTTTATGGTTATAATATCTCCCATAACTTGGCTTTTCCCTGTTTCAGAAGGTTTAATTGTGGATAGTGTTGCATTTAACTAATTTTGTCTTCTTTATAAAAGTGTTTGGGAACTTTGCGGGGTTGAGGAGGAATTTTCTCCCACATCAGATTGTCAGTGACTTTGGATGTTTTTTTTCCTTCTGCAGCATGGGGTCTGAGTCACTTGCCAAGATCATCTTGATATATCTCACTTAATCAGTTCCCTGCCATTACAGAGGCCTCGGGTATTGGTGCACCTTGGGCCCTACTATTTTCTTCCTGTCTCACACAATAGTTTAGTCTCCTGCAGACTATAATACTTTGGTCTAATTTTGGTTGTTGAGTTTAATGCGCAGGTGGCAGTGCTGGGTTGGTGGCCCATGATAACATACGATTGAAAGGATTCGTTTTTTATCTGTAAATGTTGGTAAATGCTGATTTCACCATACATGCACAAACCAATGGAAAAAATCACCTTCCCTCGATAATACTAAAAATGTACACATAGGCAAAGTAAGAAAAATACTGCTTGAGAATTTTTGATTTAAGGATATTTACTTGGTATATTTTGACAAGCCATGTTGACAGTTTGTCTTTTAAGTTTTATAATGTCTTAATTTTTTTGACCCTCAACATCCACTGTCAATAAATAATTTTCTGACCACCACCCCACCTGTAGTTTCCTGCAACTGTGACAATTTAAATTGATAAAAATTGGGGGGGGGGGGGGGGGGCGGAGCTTAAAATATATGCTTTTGTGCAACTAATTATTTACACGGATAAAAAATTTTAAAAAATCACACTTTAAACATAAACATCAATATTGTGACACTTATCAACAAATTGATGCAGAGACCTCTGGCACTTCATCATGTAGCCTACAGAGTTCTACATCAGTGTTTGTTTTTCGTAGCTTTGCTCTTACAGTGTTTGCAACTATATTTCAGACCAAAATACTTCCAGTGGAGAGAAAATATGGTGAGATCATATTTCTCTTGCACAGCAATTTGAAAAAAGTTTGTCTTGGTTTGTATTAATATGTATATTATCTGCTACAGTTTAAAATATTTTATGGTCCTCTTCTATAAAACCCTGAATGAGCTATAGCTCAGTTATGACCACATCTCTCTGCACTCTAACTACGCAGATGTGATTATCAGGGATGCTTGAGGTGATGGAGCCCAAGTATGCTCGATAGGGACCAGAGCAGAGCTTTCTTGATAGAGGACCTTCAGCTCTGGAACTTGCTGTTACTGGAGATAAGACTGAATTTGAGTCTTGTCACCTTTTGGGCACATTGCAAGATTAGTCTTTCTGCAGACATTTTCCTGACAATGATGGAGTCAGTGGCTCTGAAGGAGAAGAGGAGGAGAGCCATGATTCATCCTTATAGTATGCTCTAGTAAATTTTTGCAAATACTTCAGTGTTCAGTGTTTTAGAGTGCATATAAAAATTATATAGTATTTCTCACAAAGACATGTTAACCATTAAGGTCTCTTCAGTGTGTGTCATTTCCAGTTCTATCTAATTTTCAAGTCCATGTGATTTATTCTTTTAGGGCTTGTCTACGCTGTCAATTTACAGCACTGCAACTTTCTCGCTCAGGGGTGTGAAAAAGCACCCCTCAGAGCACAGCAAGTTTCAGCACTGTAAAGCATCAGTGTGGACCTGCACTAGGAGCCATGTCCCTCGTGGAGGTGTTTTTTTTAGAGTGCTGGGGGAGCTGCGCCGTGACCACACAAGCCATGTTAAAGCGCTGCCACTGCAGTGCTTTAGCATTGCCAGTGTAGACTAGCCCTTAGTACATAGAAGAGGAATCTTTCAATTAGTTTACATTTTTCTCTTATTGAAAGCAATATGGTGAAATTGAAGATTGCCAGATAGACGACTCTTCTCTCCATGCAGTGATTACTTTTAAGACTAGAGCAGAAGCTGAAGCTGTAAGTATATTCTTCATATTAAAAGTACTTTAAAATGATATCTCATATTAGCCATACTTAAACTGAACTAAATTTAAATGTAAGAATTAAGTGTAATTTCAGAACAGTTGAATCTTATGTTGACTGCTTTTGAGTTCATTATCAAAGAGGAATCCGATAAACACACAGGTTTGATTTTAGATGAAATTAGATTACTGAGTTACATATTTTTTTCAAAAAATCTTTCAGACCAGCATATTAACTGAATTCCTTAAGAGGGAGGAAATTCTGAGCTAGTTAAAAGTATAAAGTATAGCTTGCATGAGTCAAAGCAAGACATCTCCCCAGTGGTAATTCATGAATGGATGTCTTGCTTTGGCAGGAACCCACTACAAGTTTATTGTTCCTTATTTTTGCCCATGAAAGTTACCTTAGTTCCCCATGGCTTGATTGTTTTCCCTTTCGTTGTAGTTTACATCAGAAATGCAGAATCGTGTAACAAGTTGTTCAAAGGGTTTTCTTTATGTATTTTTTCATATCCCTTATTTTTATAGAAGTTTGATTTCTTGGGAATTTGTAGGGTATATCAAGTCCGAGAAATTTGGTTTGACTATGTATCTTTAATTTCTCAATTCACCAACATTTCTAAGAGATGATACAGGTTGTGATTACTGAAATTTAATTTGGGAACTAATTCATTATTCTTTGGGTTTACTATGCAGTTACATTTAATTCATCCAAATCATCAAGTTCACTTTGAAATAAAATTAGTGTGTTTGCTTATGATATAATGTATCAGTATGAAACTTTCCCTAAATATTACTGCTTTCTAAATATTTAGTGAAACTATTAAATGTTAATTAGTTAATTAAATGGGAGGAAGCATGCCAGTGGAGTGCTTTAATAAGTGGAACTCAGGGAAACTTGGGTTCAGTTCTCTTCTTTGTCACAAACTTCCTGTTTGACCTTGGACAAGTTGTCTGTGCCTCAGTTCCCCAGTGTAAAATGTGGATGGCACTTCCTTACCTAATAGGTATTGAAAATAAATACATTAACATTTGTGAGGCATTCAGAGGCTATAATGGATCCATATAAATACATAGGACAGGTAAGTATGTTAGAATGTAAAGGAAACTCACACTTAATCAGAGTAATGATCCCTGTATGGTTCTATGTGATGGAATTTAACTTTATTTTCTCAAAAATTTAGGAAATTGCCTACAGACTAACTTTAAGCAAAGTCAAGCACTCAAAAATTAGGAATTGCCAGGTTTAAGGTTGTCCTTGGATTTGGCCCCTTTGCTATATGCAAGTTGTGATGTTTTGGGAATCATTCAGACCAGTCCAGGGGCTCTCTTACCATCTGCTGTATAACTTTGTGTGCCTTAATGTTATGCTCTCAAGGCTCAGAACGTTAACACTAGTAGCCAACTTACAAGCATAAAGGTCTCATCTTGGCTTCCGCCAGCCTAAATACTCATTGCAGGATGACTTCAACAGCCTTTCCAGTCTCAGGTCTCCTCAAATCTATCTACCCCGAGCTCTTAAGTACCAGACACTGACTTTTTCCATTTGGTTGGTCAATCCCAAAGGCATGAAACCTGCACCTCAGTTATTACTTCATTTGGGGGACACACTACACACCATTTGCACAACAGAGCCCTTTTGGGGGTAAAAAATAAATAAAAGGTTTGTTTGAGGGAAAAATCACAGATTCAAAAATGAAGTAATAAGGAAAGCAAACACCATACAAATTATGGAGAAAATAAACAGAGACGCAACCTTATACTTGCACATTTGAATCCTTTTTAAGACAGGTTACCTATTGCCTCTGATCAGATTCCCAGTTTATACCATAGCCCTGAAGAGGCTCTGTAGGGTTTGCAGACAGCCCCCCACCTTTGAGACCATCACTTAATTCTGGATATATTTCACATCAAATTCCTTTTCTTTTCACAATGTTTGCAGGAGTAGTTTTGTGTGTGTATGTTTTTAAATTTCTCAGGCTATGGTGATTCATAGTGGGGGAAATTCCTTCCTTTCTTAGTTTTCAAGACTGGGGTTTTCTTTTCAGCTGCAAATTGTTTCAGTGTTTTCCCATTAATGTAATGGCCCATTACTTGTTTTTTCCTTGCTTTAAAAGATACTAGGTTCTTGGAGCTAACCCCTCCCTATTGAGAGGTGGAGCTGAATGTTGCAGCACAGCTTTATATATACATCATTAAGTAAATTCATACCACTTTCTGTGTATATGTATCTCATAATGACCACCAAAGTCAGAACATTACAAGCTTTCATAAAAGACCTTGGTATATATTTGTACACAATAACAGTGTGTACAACCACTTGATTCAATTGCTTATTGTTTAGGGTTCAGACTCCTTCTCACCTTGAGGGTAAAAGTAAATATTGAATAGTTATCTATATATTAAGTGCCATCCAAGCTGTCCACTGAACAAGGCAGGTGTTCTGTGGGGAAAAAAGCACTTCATTGGGTAATTAACGACTGTATCATAAAGCATACTCACAAGGGTACCAAAATGTTTGCAACCTTAATTTTGGCATTTCGTAACTTTTGAGTGCTTGACTTTGTAATGTTAATATTCTTTTAACACAATTTTTATATGTAAGCAATACAAAGTGTGTATAATGTTAATTGAAGAGAAACTCCACCTATACAGTAAATGTCATGAAAGTCTTTTTCACTGCAAGCTCATATGACAGTATTTTTTCATAATGATGGAGAGAAGACGTTTGGACTTATTATGAAACAGGAATTTGCTATTACGTAGTTTCCATCCCACATTCAGATATGACTTGTAAAACTAAATCTAGAACTTTCAAAGAAATCACATTCATTTTATAATTCAAAACATGTTGGATTATAAATTGTTTGGTGCCTGTTAGTAAATCAGATTTTAAGAGTAGTAATAGGTAATGAAGATTAGTTGCAGAACTAGTTGAATCATAAAAGCTTTCTTTGGGGCTTATTCAGAAGAAAATGTAATATTTTACCTTTGGCTGAAAAAAGCTGAAGTTTTATGGTGGTGGACATTTTAGTCTGGAAGGGAGAGGAGGATTCCCTAGCTATAAAATGTTGCATTTTTATGTAGCAGTAATTTCTTCAAAAGATTACAAGTTGTTTCTGAACCTAAATGTCATGTATAAGTACTTATAAAAATTCTAGTTGTGTGACATTGTGATGAGACCGTGAACAAAAAACTCCTGAGCTGCATTTTAATAGGCATGGAATCTTTTAAATTTATCATAAATTTATATGTACAGATTTAAAATTTATACCCCGGGACTTTAATATCACACAATTCATGTTCAGATGTCATTGAACATGTAATTGTTTCTACATTTCACATTATGCTGTACTTTCAGATTGTACTATAAATCTTTTGTGACCGTGACAGTTATTTCGAAATGTTGCTAACGCTGATTTATGCTAGTTCATGTTACTTTAATTTGAACATACTATTTCCAAAGCAGCCACTTAATGCATCTGGTACTTAGAAAGGCATGAATATCCCATAAGTTAAAATTTTTACATTTCAATTACAAAGGGTTTGCAGGAAGGGGAGCATTTTCCAATAGAATAAGTTATAATCACAGAGTTTAATTTTGGTTACATTGAATCATTTGTATTTGTGGGATGCTTGGGTTCTTGTAGCAAGTAAATGTATTAAGTGTTTTTTCAATTTGTGTCAATCTTTCAAGGGTGTGAAACACTGATCAAAATTCAGTAAGGTGTTCATGACAGTGTTATCCATGTCATGAATTGATCCATGACTTCCTAAGTTTATTTTCTTTACTTTCATTTTGATTAATACTGTATTTTTTACTTTTTGTAAACTCTTAGCTGAACAGCTGTGTAAATGCATTTGATTATCAAGTCCTGAACTATATACACTGTAATGGTATGTTTAGTAAATTTATTTAATTTTAAGCTGTCCATAATAGCTCATAAATCAGTTTTACAAATGTGTAAAAATCACCTCCTCCACACACACGCGACCAGTAAAAGCGTAGTGTCTGTTTACTTTTGGTATCTGATCAACTGTTGATTATTTTATTTCCCTTTCACAAAGAAATGTGAAACTAAGAACTTTCTAACTTGCTTCAGGCTGCTGTTCATGGATCTCGATTCAAAGGACAGGATTTGAAGTTGGCATGGAATAAGCCAGTTATTAATATGTCTGCTGTTGAAACAGAAGAAGCTGAACCAGATGAAGAGGAAGTAAGTTCCTTTTTCTTTTGATTTTCTGGCAAGATGAAAGAATATAGATTTTTTTCCCCATAAACATAGGTAATATCTGTTGATTCCCAATCTGTTCCTGTACCATATAGGGATTTGTAGTTTGATTACATAATCTATACTTTCTTGTCTGTGCTACTACTAAGCTTGCCTTCTCCCTTCTGCCACTATGAACTTATTGTTGGTTCAAATCTTCCATCATATCATATCAGGAGCATTGTATCTCTTTCACAGCAAAGAACAAAACTGTGATGGTCCATTTTAGTAATTTATCAAAATAGGAGTGTCTCATACAAAGGTTGGGGGGAGAGTGCGGAACCCAGAGGTCATGTCCAAGACAATCAACGGAGATAATTGTAAATCCACTGAATTATAAAATAAAGTAGTCTCTAGTAAGTTTCTTTCCCTTGGTTTTCTAATGTTTTGATTTTTTTTTAAACTGCAACATTTTTTTTTCCTTCAAATTGAGTCAATCTCAACATTTCCACCAACTCAGGTATTTTTGTCTTGGATATTTCCCATTTCTGTTCTTTAGTATTCTGATATTTTATAATTCAGTGTATTTACAATCACAACTAAAAATGACTAATTGAGACTTGACTAATTTCTTTCCTACAGAATTCGTTTATTGTGCAGAACTAGATTTTTTTTTCCTATTATAAAGGTGTACCTTTTTTTTTTTTTAACCTACAGAGGGACAGTCCCTTATAAGACTTTTTCTTATATAAGCACCTATTACCCCCACCCTCTGTCCTGTTTTTTCACAGTTGCTATCTGGTCACTCTACCAATAGCTAGCTCATTCCTTAATATTAATGTGATCTTTCTCCAGCTCTCCATACTCTAAGCATAAAGCACTTGTAACTATCAGTAAACTGTTTCCTAATTTCCTCTCTTCAGTCCAGTTGACAGTCTCACATATCCATACTTTGTGACCCTTCTTCCTTCTGCATTATGTACTTCTAGGTCTTCACAATTGCTGTGCAGCAGTTTTCACTGTAGTTGTAAAAGTTCTCTTTCCTTCTTAATTCCACTTAATTTCCAGGTTCAGTTTTAAATATAATCCAACTAATGTAAGGGATAAAAAGCACCTTCTTGACTCATGTGTTCTGTTTCATGGACCATAGAACCATTGATAGCAATAAACTTTTTGAGCAGTAGGTGTGCCCAAATGCATGTTGCCTCTGGAACCTAGAGGGTAAAAGAGAGATCCTGCTCCTTAGATATCAGCTGATTCCTTTTTCCATCAACCAGTACAATCACAGATTCAGCTCATGGTCGTTTTTTACGTTTAGATTCTTTTTCCATAGGCCTAAAGACATCTCTCTAAAAGATTCCCTAAGATCTGTTTTTTACAACTTTCCAAGTAAATTGAACTTAAGTTAGGACAGTCCAAGATGGAAGTTCTCATGGCGAGACTGTTTCACAGTTATAGCTGTACCCAACAGTTCTACTATTTTCATTTGATACTAATTCATTTCTCTCTCCTTTTCCAGGAAAAGTCAGATTTACATATCAGATTGCTGTCTCTACATGTACTCCTTACTTAAACAGATGAAATCTTTTGAGGTTTAGAAAAAGGGATAGGCCAGGCCACTTCAGTTCAGACTGTGCCGCCTTGGAGCCTCCAAATTTGAAATTTGCAAATTGCCACTTAGATTTCAATTTATATTTTAATGAAGCATTGGTTTTTTTAATTCTTAAAGCCAGATCAGATGCTTGAATATGGAAAGCAATGTTTCAGTCTTGGTTCTCTGTCTTCCTCCTGAAAGCAGTCACTGCTTGCCAGTTTCTTAGCGGGGATCTGCTGAGGAAACTTCTTGAAGAAGCAAAAGTGAATTCTGGAGTTGTCTGGCTATATTACCCTGTAGATCAAACAGTCATTTTATTCGCTTCTGAGAAAACGAATAAAAGCAAGTAAAGTAATCTACAGTTTACATAGTGAGGGAGTGTAATGTCCTTCAAAAACACTGGAACAGAGGCAGGAGATTGATTATCTCTTCTATAGATGGGCTGCAGTCAGTTTCATTCTACAACTCCTGCTGAAACATCAAGTCTGAAAATTGGAGCCTTCAGCTCTAGAGAGTGATGTGGGCTTGGGGGAAAACACAAGTTGGGAGCAAAGAAGCAGGTTTTTGGATGTGATGAATTTCTTGTTAGAGGGAAAACCTCTCAGTTCTGGAAAGAACTAGGTCCCAGAGACCAGAGAACCGCTGCCTGCCTGGAAAAGGGACCTCTGATGGGGTCTCCTTGAAGTGAAGAGAAACTCAGTGTACAGACTTTTATCCACATAATGAGTCAGGTTTTCTTAATGTAATGAGGGGAAAAGTTTAGGGACCAGCTAGCTACATGTTGGTGTTTTCTCTGTGAATGTAATTCACAAACTGTGTGAAACCCTGGTGAATGGGTGAGACTCCCCTGACTTTTCATAGTTAAAAATGCAGAGGGTGTGATGCAGGTTAGTTGTTTCTCTGGAACAAACTGAAGCTGTAGCTTGGGAGTTAACTTTTTGTTGATCCTTTGCATTATTGTTTTGATTAACTTTTTTTTTTTTTTCCTCCTACTAGTCATTTTGGGTCTGACTTTTGTTTTTGAGTCTTGTTGTGGCCATCAGTCCAATGTGGCTCTTGTGGGAGGGAGGGTAGCGGCAGATTTTGGATCAAATCTGTTCTTTCATAAACTCTAGCGGATCATTGCTTTTGTATGCTTTCTAAAATCTTCATATTATTGCTGAAATATTCTCTGAAATTTTACATTCAGTGTCTTCGATTCATAATTATTTTTCCAACTGGGTGGATCTTTTATAGATTTCCTAATTATCTCCTTACCAGGATGATTTTGGTATATGTATGTTCAAGCAATCTAAGTTCTTATGTCATTTTTTCCTATCATGTTCTTAATCATACAAGTTTATTTTTCCCTTTTATCTTGTTTACTTAACCAGGTTGCATTAATTTACATTCTCTTCAGTCATTACTGAACTAGTCCCTTCTTTCCTTCAGTAAATTCCCATACATAATGGATTTCCAATCAAAGTTCCTTAAGAGCATTTTGCATTTCTTAAATATCAGCTTTTGCTTTAAGAGAACTTCTGTATTAGTTCTAGACCATGCACTCATGAGTATTTGAAATATATACACTGATCTTAAGTAGACAAATTCTAGAACGGGTCAGCAGTCTTTGGCACGCGGCCCAGCAGGGTAATCTGCTGGCAGGCCATGAGACATTTTGTTTACTTTATCTGCAGGCATGGCCCCGCGCAGCTCCTAGTGGCCGCAGTTCGCTGTTCCTGGCCAGTGGAAGCGGTGGGCCACAGAGACGTGCTGACCACCGTTTCCTGCAGCTCCTATTGGCCAGGAACGGTGAAACATGGCCATTTGGAGCTGCGTGGGGCTGTGCCTTCGCCAGCGGATTACCCTGATGGGCTGTGTGCCAAAGGTTGCCGACCCCCAGTCTAGAATAACATTTCAGAAAATGCAGCGGTCATCCAATTGCATGAAAGAGAAATTCCACACTGCTTCTTCCTTTCAGTTTTGGTTTTATCCCAGCTAGTATAATTTTTTTCATTGTTTCTATAATAAATGGTTCTGACTTTCATGCACGCTTCTCTTATAAGCTGAAAATACCTGACTGCCTTAGTAGTGTATGTGGACACTCAATTCACCAAAGTATTTGACTTTTTGTTTACAAGTTCCATTATTCATAACAGACAGGTTGTGTGTTTGTATGGGCACAAATAGTACCCTAAGAGACAAAGAGAGTGGGCAGATAATTCAGTAGATTGCACTCTTTCCTCTGAGGCAGTACTAAACCAACACCCCAGAATGGCAATAGGCAATAATTTCCAATAGTCCTAATCTGTTGGCTGAGATTTAAGTACAGCTGAAGCAGGTTGTGGTACTAATAAAGATCATTTCTTCCCCTGCCAAGTTCCTGTCATTCAAAGTTGAAGGACTCTGAGGCAGAGGAAAATGGACATCAGCCACGACTGTTATCCTCTTCTGATCTGATGGTGGCACTTGGAACTGGAGCAGAGGATTGGCTCAGCGCCACAAACTTGGAAACTGACTGATTGGAGAAAACACTCCATTGCTCAACACTGGGCTTGAAAGAGTCTGGAACAGACTTGAGCTTACCATTGGAACTGTAGTAGCAACATCTGTTTTGGAGGGGTCTGACAAGTGGGATATGGTACTGCTAACAGTGGCTGCCTTCTCCCACAGCTTCTGCTTCTGTTCTCATGCAGCTAGAGCCAACGTAGCTTTATGTTCCTTGACTTTCCTAACAGGCGCTCTCCTGTGCCTTTGAAGCACTGGTAGCTTTCTCCAAAGGAGCAGAATTCTGCACAGATAGCGAGCGATCTGCACAACTTTGAGGTCTCCTTTCTTAAGGAAGCTACTGAAGCCAAGTCAGTCCTCTTCATTTGCAGGACCTCTGGAACTGGACAGTTTAGTGGCCAGAACTTCTTTGAGCTACAGTACCTAAAACCTGGTCTGCCTATCCTTACAAGTTCAGGAAGCTAGTCTGGCAAACGGAGCACCCAGAGGTGAATGTACCTCACTCATACATTTCAAAAGTCTCACATACTTGTCCAACACCCAGAAAACAGCAGGGCACCAAGCAAATCTCGAAGCTCAGGTTGTTTTTCTTCTGAGCTTCTGCCATAACGCAAAGGAATCTTACCTTAATAAGTGTATGCACTATATGTATTATAACACTATCTTATACTAACTGTACTAGGAGTAAACTACTATAAATCTAACAAGACACTTAGAATGCCCTATATCTGAAGGACCAGGGGAAGTAATTTCTGTTTTCCACGGTGGTTGGAGGGAACTGAGGTGCTTGAGGGCATGGTGCTGCTCATATAGCCTCCACCTCAGAACATTCCCAGACACTGAGGGAAGAGGTGGGATGGAGCACATGTGCACTCCAGCAGGCACTGTTTGGAGAAGGTTCTACCGTGAGGTGCCGCCAAGCAGCACAGTATCGATACATGGAAATGTGCAGAGCCACTTGAAGAACAAAAGCCCTTAAATATAAATTTTTTTTTTAAATGGGGGGGGGGGGAATGAAGCTGAACTTTCTTTATTGTAGAAAACATAAAAATGAGAGACTCTCTGAAGACCAGATAATGTGCATCTCATGTTTTAAGAGTTCTTATGATTCTTCAACATATTATACATGTCCAAGCTATTATGCTGCTATGAGCCTTAAAACAGTATACTGAAAATAGTCTAACTCATATGTTCATAGTCACTTTGTCTGTTTACAACCCAAGGTACTTAATCTATCCCATTTGATATTTTTCCTCTTGCAAATCATAGTGGATAAAATGAGAGGTTACACCTCAACATTTTACAATAGAGTTCAAAATTGAACTAGATAGGCATCGTGAATATGCCTGCGCCTAAAAATAATTACTAGAGTGTCTAAAAAGCTTTTCCTTTAAGAATCATGCATTTTTGCAGTTGAGACAAATGAATTCAACACTAGAGAAAAATTATGGGGAAGGAATGAACATATGTCCCAAACCACCTATTGTCTTTGTTTACCATAAGGTTACTTTCTTTCATTGTCTCTTCATTCTTCAACCCATTCTCTCAGTTTAAGGTGTCTAATTATCCCAAACTCATTTTTATTTTCTGTAGCACAAGTCTAACTTGACAAATATTTCAATTTCTGTACACTGTTCCAATCACCTTGCCAGAATGCATTTCACATGTTATGTTTTTTGATAAATTATCTATTAGAATCATAGATTATCTGAATTGGAAGGGACCTCAGAAGGTCATCTAGTCCAACCCCCTTCTTAAAGCAGGACCAATCCCCAGACAAGAGAATCTTCAGCTTTTTTTAAAAATCAGTTTGGTAACAGCAGGTAAGGCGAGCATTAAGCATAATACACTTAGATGAAGAGGAAAGGTAATTTAAATCTCCTAAAGTTTCTGTTCATGAACTATGCAGATGATGTCACATTAATGTTGCAGAATGGAGCTGCTGTACAGAGGCAAGGGGCTGATTTTTATATATTTCACAATATTTTAAAAATAAAATCTTTAGAGTACAAAGTGAAGAATATTAAACAACTTTACACACTATTAAAAGTTTTATTTATTTTCAGTGCTATAAGCTAACTCTGCTCTGAGGCAGAGCTTGTGGTGGTGAGGTATCATCTTCATGGGATCTGAAGAAGAGCTTTGTGTAAGCTTGAAAGCCTCTCTCTCTCCAACAGAAGTTGTTCCAATAAAAGATATTACCTCACCCACCTTTTCTCTCTAAAGTTCTGAGACCAACATGGCAGCAACCACACTTGTATATTTTCAGTACTTGAGACAGATGAGCTTTGGGAAAAATTGGAGGAGACTAGCTCTAGTGTTCGCTCTCTGGGTCTGGGTCTGACGACCAGGAAGAGACCACCTACTCCATCATTTAGGCACCAGAGACAGTATTACTCACAGTCATCAGTCTTATTTTGCCAGAGGTGTCAGCAGCAGCAGTCCCTGTCTTCATTTCAGACTGAGCATAAGAAGGTCTTTCAGATCTAAACCTAAGATGAGGCAACCAGCTCCCTTTTCTTCATCTTCACCTAACACCATGCCTTAGATTTGATATCAAGATTTGAGGATCAAGAGTTGTTGACCAATCAATGAGGATCATTCTCCTCTGTTATTCAGAGACAGAGTAGCCCGATTTATCAACTGAGAGAGGCTGATTACATTAGATTACTAGACATTATAGAAAAAGCCTATGTCATTCAATTCATAAAACTGCTCCCTTTCAATTCCACCTACCTTTCCATTTTCAGGGACCCTTTTCATGGGCTGATTTTGCTTACAGAAGTTCACAAGCTGCTCTAGGTAGGAGCTGTCAAAGAAGTATCCAAATATCTTTGGGGACAGAGGTTTTATTGAAGTTATTTTCTGATACAGAAAAAAGATGGGCTTAAGTCCAATTTTAGACTTAAGAAATGTGAATACGTACATTCGAAAATTCTGCTTTAGGATGTTAACCATGACATCTACAATTTCCTTGCGTACAGTTGTGGATTGGTTCACCACTCTTGATTTAAAGGACACACATTTTCATATTGCTATGTGGCACAGTCATCGAAAATACGTGTGGCTTTTGGTGGCAAGGTGCCATATCCGATATAAGGTGCTTGCATTCAGCCTGTCAGCAGCACCAAGAGTTGTTTTTTTTTCTCCCAAGCGCCTTTCTGTGATAGCAACACATCTGAGAAAACAGGGTATTTTTGTTTATCTGCATTTGAGCGATTGGCTACTGAAAGTGACTACATGCAAGATTCTCTTACTCGATATTGAGGTTAAAATCTTGCTCTTTTCAGATCTGGGTCTGCTTCTCAGTGTCAAGGAGTCAAATTTGTGCCCAACTCAGAATTCCCTTTATAGGTTGCTTACTGGACTTGGAGCTTGTCTACACTTAAAATGCTGCAGTCGCGTAGCAGTGGCTTAGGTAATCCGCCTTCCCAGGAGGTGGTAGTGGCTGGATCAACGGGGGAGTTCTCCTGTTGGCCTAGAACTGTCTGTGCCGGAATTTTGGTTGGTTTAACTGTATCATTCAGGGTTGTGGATTTTTCACACCTCGAGTGAGGTTATACTGACCTAATTTTCTAGTGTAGACAACACCTCAGTAGCAGGGAAAGATTTTCTTCCAGAAGACAGGTTTCTAAAAATAGAACAAGTGATTTTGTAAATTCAAGGCTATCAATACGAGAAGGTGATGGAGGAGCAAGTCTTTTCAGGGGTGCTCTGTTCAGTCCTCCTTCTCCTTCATTGACAAAAAAGTCAGATGCTTCCAACGCTGGATGGAGGAGCCCATCTATAGCTACCTTGGATTGTACACTGAGCTCTGTTTTTCAAGAGAAAAGTTTGTACATCAACATGTTGGAATTAAGGATCATTCATCTCTCAAGTCATTCCTTCTTCATATACAGGGGAAGGTAGTCTAGGTAGCAATGGACAGTACAACCACGTTGTCTTACGTGACCAAACGAGGGAACTCACTGCAGTTATGTGCTGAAGCAGTTAGGTTATGGGATTGATGCATTTGTCAAGAGCGCTATCCAGTAGCGCCGCATTTAGCAGGGGAAGGCTGTTTGTTAGCAGATCATCTCAGCAGGACAGCTCTCAGATTCACAATGGTCCCTGAAGGATCAGGTTGTCGTGACATCTTTTCCCATTAGGATCAACCTGAAATGGACGTATTTGTGACAGAAATCAACAAAAAGCCTTCCTTCTACATTGGGGAAAGGCCCTTCTGTATCCTTTTCTCTTTCCATTGATTCAGAAAGCAGTGACGATTAGACAGGACAGGGAAAAAATTACATTGATTGTTCCAGCTTGGCTGAGACAGTAGTGGTGTGTGGGCCTCCTTCAGCTGTCGAATGGTATGTAAATCTTCCTCTGTCTCCAGATACTTTGTCACAGCTGCAAGATGGGATTCTTCATCCAGATCCACAGCGTGGGCCGTCATACTATGACTACTCATAAGCAACTATGTTCTTCTTTGGTACAAAATGTATGGCTTAACAGTAGAAAACTGACTACGAGAAAGTGTTACTAGTTAAAATGAACTAGATTTGTCTGGATGAGGGGAAAATCTGAGTTGCCAGTAGTAGCTTCCATACCCTGTATTTTGGAATATTTAATGTATTTGAAGACTTAAGGATTGTCCTTTAAAAGTTCACTTGACTGCTATTTCAGCTTACCACATTTTGGTCAATGTTAGATCCCTTTTTGTATGATTCTGTGAAAAGGTTTGTGAAGGAGTTTGAGAGGATAACTGATATTTTAGACCAAGGAGATGCAGTAAATCTAATCTGCCTGGATTTCAGTAAGGCATTCGATACAATTCCGTATAGGAAATTATTAGTTAAACTGGAGAAGATGGGGATTAATATGAGAATTGAAAGGTGGATAAAAAACTGGCTAAAGGGGTGACTACAACAGGTCATACTAAAAGGTGAACTGTCAGACTGTGGGGAGGTTACTAGTGAAGTTCGTCAGGGATCAGTCTTCAGGGACCAAACTTGTTTAACATTTTTATTACTGACCTTGGCACAAAAAGTGGGAATGTGCCAATAAAATTTGCGGATGACACTAAGTTGGGAAAACAACGAGGAGTCCTTATGGCACTTTAGAGACCTAACCAATGAATTTGGGCATAAGCTTTTGTGGGCTAAAACCCACTTCATCAGTTCCACTCCATGCATCTGACGAAGTGGGTTTTAGCCCACGAAAGGTTATGCCCAAATAAATTGGTTAGTCTCTAAAAGTGCCACAAGGACTCCTCGTTGTTTTTGCTGACACAGACTAACATGGCTACCACTCACAAACTTGTCACAAAGTTGAGAGGCATAGCTAATATGGAGGAGGACCGGACTATTATAGAAGAAGATCTGGACAACCTTGTAAACTGGAGTAATAGAAATGAAATGGAATTTAATAGTGCAAAGTCATGCATTTAGGGACAAACTACAAGAATTTTTTCTACAAGGTGGGGACTTACTAGTTGGAAGTGAGAGAGGAGAAGAAAGACCTGGTGTACCGGTTGATCACAGGATGACTGTGAGCCATCAGTGTGATGGCAGCCACGAAAAAGCTAATGTGGTCAAAGGATGCATCAGGCGAGGTATTTCCAGTAGAGACCGGGACGTGTTGGTACCATTATACAAGGTATTGGTAGGACCTCTGGAATGCTGTGTGCAATTCTGGTCTCCCATGTTTGAGAAATGAATTGAAACTGGAACAGGTACAGAGAAGCACTACTCGGATGATCCGAGGAATGGAAAATTTATCTTATGAAACGAGACTCAAGGAATTGGGCTTGTTTAGCCTAACCAAAAAAAAGGCTGAGGGGAAATATGATTGCTTTCTATAAATATATCAGAGGAATAAATACCAAGGAGGGGAGAGTTGTTGTTTAAGTTAAGTGCCAGTATGGACACAAGAACTAACTTCTATAAACTGGTCATACATAAATTTAGGCTAGAAATTAGATGAAGATTTCTCTACACCAGAGATGTGATTCTGAAACAGTTTTCCAAGGAGACCACTGGGGGCAAAAAGCTGACTGAACTTGATAAGTTTATGGAGGGGATGGTGTGATAAGATAGCCTACTATGGCATGTGACTCATTGGCAACTGCTAGTAGCAAAAATACCCAGCTACTGGAAACAGGGTACTAGATGGGGAGGGCTCTGAGTTACTACAGAGAATTCTTTCCCAGCTGTCTGCCTGGTGGTGTTTGCCCACATGTTCTGGTCTAACTGATCACCATATTTGGGGTCGGGGAGTAAATGGTGAATTCTCTGTAACTTGAAGTCTTTAAACCATGATTTAGGGACTTCCGTAACTTAGCCAGATGTTTGAGTTGTATTTGAGGAGTCAATATATGAGGTTCTGTGGCCTGCAAATGTGCAGGTGGTCAGACTAGATGATCACGATGGTCCCTTCTGACATTAAAGTCTGAATTATATAATATATATCTTCCTCTACGGGATCCTGTCTATCTTGGGATATTAATTTGGCCTCATCTATGCTTGTGAGGTCATTCTTCTAACCATGACGAAATGTTCTTTATTTTACTTATCTATTAATGTGGTCTTCATCACTGATATCACAGCCAGAAGGTGAGTGAGTTGCATGCCCTGATAGCTGAGTTACCGTTTACAAATTTTCACAGATACAGCAGTTCTTAAACTTGCTCCAAGATTTTTATGAAAATGTCAGAGATCCATTTCAATGAGACAGTTCCTTTCTGAAACCTCATGCTAATACATGAGAGTCTGTTACATGCTTTATATCGGGGTTTCTCAAACAGGAGGTCGCTGCTTGTGTAGGGAAGGCCCCTGGCGGGCTGGGCCGGTGTGTTTACCTGCCCCGTCCACAGGTCCAGCCGATTGCAGCTCCCACTGGCCGTGGATCGCTGCTCCGAGCCAATGGGAGCTGCTGGAAGGTTCTATCCACCAGGTGGTACAGTACCATAAGTGTGAATATGAAGTCATCTTGAAGAACTGGAATTAGAAGTAACCTTCATTTTTTCTGTTTCAAATTAAAAAGAGAATGTCCACATATAATCTTTGCCCTCATTCAGGTCTGTGTAGCAGAAGTTTACTTTTTGTTTTTATCTTTTACATTCTCTGACCTTTTTTGAAATGGAGCCTAACACATTTTTCTTTTGAAGTTTCAGGAAGAATCCTTGGTGGATGACTCATTGCTTCAAGATGATGATGAAGAGGAAGAGGATAATGAATCTCGTTCATGGAGAAGATGATTCAACTGATCAGAGAAAGTGCTGGAACTGTACCTACATTGCATTAGTATTACCTAATGTACTTTTGCTTGTTTGTACTAAAAGGTTTTTTGGTAAATGTGATGAAGTTGGATTTCAGAAATAGACTAAAAAGCAGCTGATCAATCCTGTATTTTGCCAGATTCATGTTTGAGTTGTTTCAGTAAATGATTGCTAAAGACATCTTATTAGGAACATATGCAATGTTTTTATTACATACTTCTCCTGAAAGTTAGAGAATTCTTTGGATTCTTTGTAATTTAATGAATTGGTCGAAAAAAGACCAAGAGTTGTTATAACATAGATAATTTTTGTTCTATTCCAGATGTGGAATGAAAATTTGCATTTAAAATCTTTGTGAATGTTTTCAGAAATGAATAGATAACAGTACTAAACTGAAGTCTCTAAAGTTATGTATTCATAATATTGCATAGTAGTATGCTTAGGCTTTACTATGTACTAGCCTTTTGTTGGATTTGTGTACGTATTTTACGTATGGGTTTTAATGATACAGTGTATGACTGCTTTGCATATAAGTCCTTATGACTTTAAGATGTTTAAAAAAATAAATAAATGGAATGGTCTTTAAAAAAAAAAAAAAAAAGAAAGAAAAAAAAAGAAAAAAAGCAATAACCAAAAAAGCTAAGACAATGGTCCTTGAAAATGGAAAAAAATAAAAAAGGAAAGAAGAAAGACCATTCCAAATGGTGACCCCCACCCCCACCCCCATACTCACAAAAGGAGCTATAATCACTGTCTTTTTTTTTTTTTTTTTTACATCAACATCCTATTGAATATATAAAAAAACTAACAACTTGAAATGTGAAGTCTCATTTTTAGGTGATATATAATTGTATTTTAGTATATGATTTTGCAGCATAAAAGCCTTGGAAACATATTTTAAATTTTAAAACTGATAACGTAATTTAAATCAAACTGCTTCAAATAGAATAACATTTAATGAATAAGAAGAGCATTTGTATGCATATACTGTGGACCCACAGAAGATAACTTGATCCCGCAAAGATATATGCACTAAAGAAATGTAACAGAAGAATACATTAAGAAAAGTGAATGGTAGGTATTCTAGTCTTAAGAACTTTGAGCCTGTATATTAATATATCTCCTTTGTCCTCACAAAGATTTTTTTTTTTCCGTTTTAAAACTACATTTGGGAAAATGATCAGTCCATACTATCGTCTGTTAATTTAGTTGCTTTTTAAAACTTATAAATGTGAGAAATGCTAATAGAACTGAGAGCTTGCAGAAATACTAAATACACACTTTTTCCACAGGGCACTATCTTCTGCATTGGTTTCATAGGTTTGCAGTTCTTCTGTTTTTAGAAAAGCCCTAAGATTTAACCCTGTAGAAATAGAGAAACTCCTATACCCAAAAGAAAGTGTTTCACCTTCCTTAAAGTAGCATTCTGGCTCCTCCTCAGGTCTCTTGTAGGCATATCTGCTATTCGAGCCTTGTGTATCCATCAGCCCACAAATAAATGTAATATAAATCCAATACAGCTCTCATCAGACAGTGCAGAGTTGGTAGTTTGTTGTAATATTTTTCTCTTTGCAGTCTTTATTTAATTGGGAGCAAATTACTACCTGCCCTTAAGTCTTTTCTTGGAACATGATTACTCTGCAGGCAGCCCTTTTATTTGTAAAATAAGAGATGAAGGGAAATGGAAGTAGTATCATCCCTAAGATGAGAGGGTCCCTCAGACTAGCTTTCTAAATCTGTGGTCTGAAGGGTTTTTTGGTGTGTGTTCTGTAGTGTTCTAAATGAGCTATTCTGGTTCATTGAGTAAACACATACTTTTCAACTTTTTATTTTTTAATTATTTAGTACTTCTGAAGGGTGCCAGACTGAAATGTTCGAGACTGGAGACTGAAGATTTGAGATTTTCCACATATCAGGTACTGCAGATGAGGACTGTGCATGCTCCATAGATTGAGTAGTTTGTTAGGGTGTAGGTTTTTATATGGGTCCACATTCAAAGAAGCTGAAACTAAGTCATTTCACCTAGATGGTCACAACTTTTGGTGGTTGCTCAGTTGTACTGACTTCAAACTAGTGACACAGCTGTGTGAGATTCCAATTCATATTAATCCCTTTAGTCATGTGGTCTTCCTACAAAAAACTTAAAATTATGTGCCTCCAACATTAGGGTGAAAATGAAAAAATTGTTGCTATCTTGTATTTTGTACTCTTTCTTGTCCTATCTCTTCTAGTTACTGAAGAATACCAGGGTCACAATGCTTCAGCTCACTTTCTCACACATTAAAGAAACAAGCACAGCCATTTCCTCCCCCAACTAGAGTGTGCCACTGTTTGTGTTTAGTGCCCAGAGACCCCCCAGTTATAATTTCCTGAGGAAACTACAATGCATTGGTGACCTTCCAGAAAACGCCATCCTAGCTACCATGGATGTAGAGGCTCTCTACACGAACATCACACACACAGATGGAATACAAGCTGTCAGGAACAGTATCCCTGATGATGCCACAGCACAACTGGTTGCTGAGCTCTGTGCCTTTATCCTCACACACAACTATTCAAATTTGATGACAATATAGACCTCCAGATCAATGGCACCGCTATGGGCACCCGCATGGCCCCACAATATGCCAACATTTTTATGGCTCACCTGAAACAACGCTTCTTCAGCTCTCGTCCACTCACTCCCCTTCTCTGCCTACGCTACATTGATGACATCTTCATCATCGGGACCCATGGGAAGGAGACTGGAAAAATTCCACCATGATTTCAACAGCTTCCACCCCACCATCAACTTCAGCTTGGACCAATCTGCACAGGAGGTCCACTTCCTAGACCCCATGGTGCAAATAAGGGATGGTCACATTAACACCACGCTATACTGAAAACCTACTGACTGCTATGCCTACCTTCATGCTTCCATTCCGGGCACACCACACGATCCATTGTCTACAGCCAAGCACAGAGGTACAACTGCAGCTGCTCTAACCCCTCAGACAGAGACCAACACCTACAAAATCTCCACCAAGCATTCTCAAAACTACAATACCCACATGAGGAAATAAGGAAACTGATCAACAGAGCCAGACATGTACCCAGAAGCCTCCTCCTGCAAGACAAACTCAAGAAAGAAACCAAAAGGACTCCACTGGCCATCGCATACAGTCCCCAGCTAAAATCCCTCCAGCGCATCATCAGGGACCTACAACCCATCCTGGACAATGATCCCACACTTTCACAGGCCTTGGGTGGCAGGCCAGTCCTTGCCCACAGGCAACCTGCAAACCTGAAGCATATTCTCACCAGTAACTGCACACCACACCATAGTAACTCTAACTCAGGAACGAATCCATGCAACAAACCTCGATGCCAACTCTGCCCACATATCTACACCAGCGACACCATCACAGGACTAACCAGATAAGCCACACCATCACCAGTTCATTCACCTGCACGTCCACCAATGTAATATACGCCATCATATGCCAGCAATGCCCCTCTGCTACGTACATCGGCCAAACTGGACAGTTTCTACGGAAAGGGGTAAATGGACACAAATCAGGTATTAGGAATGGCATTATACAAAAACCTGTAGGAGAACACTTCAACCTCCCTGGCCACACAATAACAGATCTTAAGGTAACCATCCTGCAGCAGAAAAACTTCAGGACCAGACTTCAAGGAGAAACTGCTGAGCTTCAGTTCATCTGCAAATTTGACACCATCAGTTCAGGATTAAACAAAAACTGTGAATGGCTTGCAAACTACAAAACCAGTTTCTCCTCCCTTGGTTTTCACACCTCAGCTGCTAGAAGAGGGCCTCATTCTCCCTGATTGAACTAACCTCGTTATCTCTAGCCTGCTTCTTGCTTGCATATATATACCTGCCCCTGGAAATTTCCACTACATGCATCTGATGAAGTGGGTATTCACCCACGAAAGCTCATGCTCCAAAACATCTGTTAGTCTATAAGGTGCCACAGGACTCTTGGCTGCTTTTACAGATCCAGACTAACACAGCTACCCCTCTGATACCAGTTATAATAGTAATGATTGAGTTCTGTACAGCATATAGACCCTTCCACAATCTAAACTGGTTTCCCATTTACTTCTGAATCCTTTTCAAGCTGTCCTTTTTGGTTTTTAGACACCTTACGGTTTGCTCCAAACTACATGCCATGTATGTTTGCCATCTTCCTGGTTCCTTCCTATTGCCTAGCACCAGAGTCCTCTTTGTCCCTTCACACAGTCTGACCACTGTTGAAAGTCATCACTTGAAGTCTCTCTTGTGGAACAGCCTTCTTTTTTTATCTAACAGTCCATACATCTCACAACTTTCATTTCCCTACTGAGTTGATCCTCCTGAATGTGATTCTGCTCATGTATGCATGTGTGCTTAGCTAAATTGCTCTGTTTTGTATCCAACAGTTCTGCAAATGGATTTTGCTAATATGAAACACCAAGAATGGTTGCCTTGTTTTTTCCAGTGAACTTTCGCCGACTTCTAAGGAAAAAGGTAATTTTTTTCTTTAAGATGGTCTTTTGTCAGATGTTGGATGATGAAGGACTTAAGACAGAAAAATACAAAGCTGTAACTCATTGAAAATATTGAGTTAAAAGAAAATGATGAGAAATATCAAAGTTGTGGGGTAACAGGAAGAGAGTGTCAAAGAAATTGTAACTTGTCTTTGTCTCAAAAGCCATGTACAAAAGAGTGAGAATTTCTTTTAAATAACTCTTAAAGCCAGGGTTATAGAAATTGAGTCCAGAGGTGGGGGGTGTAAAATTAACAAGTGAAAACTTGGTTTAAAGAAACCGGGAGGAAACATAGTTTCTCTTTTAAGTGATTGTTCATGTCCATTACAAATTAGGTGTGCTCACGCCGCGTGCACGGACATCGGAAACTTTTTCCCTTAGCGGCTCCCATCGGGCCAGCAGGGGTGCCCTGCCAGAGCGGCACCCTGCTTTGGTGCATATATACCCCTGCCGGCCCGACCCTCGCTCAATTCCTTCTTACTGTCCGTGGCGGCGTTGGAACATTCTCCTGTCTCTCAACTGAGAGTGTCCCTTAGCATTGTTATCAGTTATCAATGTTAGTTAGCAGTATCTTAGTAGATAGATAAGCTTCATTTGTTCTAGGCTTTGGATAAATTCCGGCACCGGCCCTGGGCGGCGGGGCATGCCATACACCCAGGGCTTCAAGACTTGTGCCACGTGCCACAAGCCTATGCCAATTACCGATCCCCATGACTCGTGTCTCCGTTGCTTGGGGGAATCACATTAGACAGAGTGCTGCAAAATCTGTAAGGCCTTCAAGCCAAGAACTGAAAAAGAAAGAGACTTTTGACTTAAGCAGCTGCTCATGGAGGCTGCGTTACAGCCCCCAACTTTGGACCGTCTCATGGCTCCAGCGGCCTTGGTGCGGAGTGCTCCAGCATTGCTTCATGATCCAGTACCAGTGGGGCATATTAAGCCTACGGAACTGAGACAACACGACCGGCACCGGTCGACTTCACCGACCCAGTCGAAGGGCCAACCCAATGCCCGAGGGCGCTCCCCACGTAAGAGAGCAGCGCCCATGAAGGACTTGAGTGCCCAAAAGGGCAGTGCTGCCCTGGGACAGACCCCGGTACCGGTGGCTCCGGTGTCTAAAGGCCTGTCGAGCCCCGGGGTAAGCGCCTTGAGTGAGGAGGAGGGCTGGAGGAGATCCCAGAACAACCCTCCATGCCGGACACGTTTGAGGTGGCAAAGGACCTCATTGAATTGTCTGTGGCGAGCCCCCTCCTGGCCAAGGAGAAGCCTCCGGCACTGAGACTGCCATCCAGAGGCAAACCAGCAGTGGTGCACCCATTGAGGTCACCATCCTGGCACTGCTCTCGATGTCGGTCCCAGTCGAGCTCCGCCTCAGTAGACTCCTGGCTGCCCCTGACTCAGGAGGCCGCGAAGGTGTCTGGTCCCAGCCAGCACTCGGCACCGGCCCCCCCACCCCAGCGTTCCCCGGCTCCTTCTCCAAGCAGATACAGGAACATTTGAAGGCAGAGCCTGACCGCTGGCCCTCATTTCCGGTCTCCAGTGTACCGGTACCGATCCTGGTCCCAATCGGCAAGGCGCCATTCCTGATCCCGGTCAATACGAGACCACTCCCCAGTCTCTGACTGGCACCATTCCTCGGCACCGCCACAGCCCTCGAGGTCTCTGTCCATGGAATCCGAGGTGGACTTGGGCCACTGTAGCTGTGCCCTCAGGACACCAGCCAGCAGAGAGCACCAAGCCTCGTGGTACCCGCAGTGGGGCCCGCCAGGGCAGTGGCCCTTCTGGACACCATGGGCCTACCACCAGCAACAAGGGCCCCCCTCCAGAACCTCGAGGTCCAGCTTCTCAGGGCATCGGTCCCGCTCCCCGCATGGGCGCCCCTCCTCTCACAAGGAGGCCACAGTTTCCAGACTGCCATAAGCATCGGAGCGCGAAAGGGCTGGGACGGCACCGAGCCCGGTGCCGTCTCAAGTACGCTCGGTTGGGCAGACCCCAGAGGAGCCCCTAGCCTGTGACGAGTCACAGGAAGGACTGGAGGATGAAGCGCAAAAGGTCTTAACTTCTTTGTCCTCACCAGATGAAACCGTGGTGGGTACAGCGGTTTCAGGGCCTCCCCCGATTGATCACAGGGAATACCAAGAGCTGCTCCGCAGGGTAGCCCAAAATTTGGACTTGCAAGTGGAGGAGACAGTAGAGCAGGAGGATCTCATGGTGGACATCCTAAGCCCTGAAGGGCCCTCCAGAATCGCACTCCCGCTCATAAAAACAATACAATCTAATTATAAGACAATATGGCAAACGCCAGCCTCCAGTGCACCAACAGCAGAGGGCGTAAAGAGGAAGTACTTTGCTCCTTCCAAGGGGTTTGACTTCCTTTTCTGTCACCCGTCACCCTGTTCGTTGGTTGTATCTGCTGTCAATGAATGGGAATGGCATGGACAACAAGCCCCAGCCCCTAAGGCCAAAGAGGCGAAGCAGTTGGACTTGTTTGATAGAAAGATCTATTCATCTGGGGGCCTCCAACTGAGGATCATAAATCAGCAAGCGATCCTAAACAGACACAATTTTAATTCATGGGCTGCAGTCTCTAAGTTTAAGGACTCCTTGCCCCAGGGCTCACAGCGTGAGTTCACGGCCATCATGGACAAAGGGAAAGCAGTAGCCAAAACTTCCCTACAGACCTCGCTTGATTCAGTGGATGCGACTGCTAGGACAATAGCATCGGGAGTGATGATGAGACGCTCGGTGTGGCTGAAGGCTTCAGGCTTTCCATCAGAGATCCAAATCACCCTCCAAGACCTCCTATTTGAAGGGTCCGGCTTGTTCTCAGACCAAATGGACGCCAAGCTGCATAGCCTTAAAGACTCCCGGGCAACCCTCAAGTCGTTGGGGATGCACACCCCGGTAACATTGAGAGAGCCTTTTAAACCCCAGTCACCCAAACTAAGACAGTACAGTCATTGCCCCAGGCAGGAACCTTACCGCAGAAAGGGCAGTGAGAATAGGCGTAGGCGAAACAACACACCTAGCCGAGGCCAGGGCCAGGGGCAGGGCAAGTCACAACCCGGCAACAAGCAGGAATTTTGAAGGTGTGCCTGAGGACAGCGCACCAAGCCTCTCACCAGATCCTCCCCTCTGTTTCATGAACAGTTTGTCCCGTTTCTACTGTGCGTGGTCTAATATAACATCGGACCATTGGGTCCTGTGCACGGTGAAGGTGGGATACACACTTCAGTTCTCCTCATCCCCTCCCTTCCAACCCCCATCCCCATCCCTCTTCAGGGACCCCTCTTATGAGCAACTCCTGATGCAGGAGGTTCAGGCCCTTCTCAGGGAAGGGGCGGTGGAGGAGGTCCCTCCAGACCTAAGACGGAAAGGGTTCTACTCCAGGTACTTCCTTATGCTCAAAGCAAAAGGGGGTCTTCGACCCATTCTGGACCTATGCGGACTCAACGAATTCCTAGTCAAGGCCCGCTTCCGCATGGTCTCCCTTAGTTCTGTTATCCCATCCCTGGATCCGGGGGATCAGTACACTGCCCTCGATATGAAAGATACGTACTTTCATGTCGCCATTCATTCTGCTCACTGGTGGTTCCTGCAGTTCACCATAAACCAGCACCATTACGAGTTTACGGTCCTACTCTTCGGCCTGGCGACGGCCCCACGAGTGTTCATGAAATGCATGGCAGTGGTGGCAGCCTTTCTTTGAAAAAGGAAAATGTGGGTGTATCCATACTTGGACGATTGGCTCCTTGCAGGCTGGTCCAAGGACGAGGTTCATTCCCACGTGACGATGGCACTAGACTTGTTCAACAAGCTAGGTCTCCTAGTCAATCTGCCCAAGCCCTCGTTGATACCTACGCGAAGACTGGACTTCATTGGGGCAGTCCTGGACTCGGTAGAGGTGTGAGCAAGCCTTCCGGTTTCCAGGTTCCTAGCCATCCAGTGAACCGTAATCTGTATGCAACGGTTCCCCACAACTACAGTCAGATGCTGCATGCAGCTTCTGGGGCACATGGCAGAGTGCACCCATGTAGTCAAACATGCCCGACTGAGACTCAGACCGATGCAACTGTGGTTAGCCCAAACGTATCGTCCCGTCAGAGACCCCTTGGACCTTTCGTGACAATCCTGGCTTGAGTCTCAGACTACCTCCGCTGGTGGCTCGATCAGCAGGTAGTTTGCGAAGAGGTCCCCTTCGCTGCACCACAACCCACCTTGACTCTGGTAACAAACGCATCAGCCCTAGGATGGGGAGCACACTTGGGGGACATGCAAACGCAGGGGTTGTAGTCCAGGGAGGAAATGTCGCTCCACATCAACGTAAAGTAGCTAAGGGCGGTTCACCTCACCTGCCAGACCTTTCATGCTACCATAGAAGGCCACAGTGTGACAGTTCTGACAGACAACACTACCGCCATGTTCTACATAAACAAGCAGGGTGGTGCCCGTTCCTTTCCCCCTGCCATGAAGCGCTTCTCCTGTGGGAATTTTGTATAGCTCACTCAGTCCAACTAGTTGCTTCATACGTTCCGGGGGTACAAAAGAAGCTGGCGGACCAGCTCAGCAGATCGTATCAAGTGCATGAATGGATGTTAAGAACAGACATCTTGAGATCAATCTTCCAGAGGTGGGAATTTCCCCAAATAGATCTCTTTGCCACCAAGGACAACAGCCAATGCCCTCAGTTTTGTTCCTTACAGAACTACAGCCCAGGCTCGGTGGCAGATGTCTTTGCAATTCCGGGGGACGGGAGTCTGAAGTATACCTTCCCACCACTCCCGCTCATCCACAGAGTCCTGCTCAAGGTCCACAGGGACAAAGCGGTGATGGTTCTCATTGCAGAGGCTTGGCCACGCCAGCATTGGTTTATGACCCTGCTGGAACTGTCAGTGACTGCCCCGATTGCCCTGCCCCTGCACCGAGATCTCATCACACAAGACAGAGGTCACCTGCTCCACCTGAACCTACAGTCTCTACATCTCACGGCGTGGAATGTCTGTGGCTAAACGCTATGGAGAGGAGGTGCTCCTGCCAGGTCCAACAAATTCTTCTCGGTAGCAGAAAACTTTCCACAAGGGCGGCATACCTCCCCAAATGGAAGAGGTTCTCCTACTGGTGCAAACCTAAGCTCATGCAGCCTCTTCAGGTCTCCATCCCATCCATACCTACCGCACCTCAAACATCAGGGTCTTGCCTGCTCCTCAATCAGAGTACATCTGGCTGCTATATCAGCATTCCATCCTGGGGAGTCTGGGCATTCCATATTTTCCAACCCCATGGTAGTCCAATTTCTCAAGGGGCTGGGGAGGGTGTTTTCCTACTTGTGCCCACCGGTTCCCCCATGGAACCTTAACCTGGGCTTAACTAAGCTCACGGGACCACCTTTTGAACCCCTAGCCTCTTGCTCTCTCATGCACCTCTCATGGAAGGTGACGTTTTTGGTGGCCATTACGTCAGACTAGGGTGTCAGAGCTGAGGGCCCTCACTTTGGAACCCCCATATACATTTTTTTTTTTAAGGACAGGGTGCAGCTGAGACCACACCCTAAATTCCTCCCTAAAGTGGTCTCACAATTTCACATGGGTCAGGTCATTTGTTTACCAGTATTCTTTTCCAAGCCACACACGGACCCAAGTCACTGCATCCTGTATACCCTAGGTGTCCGTAGGGCTCTGGCGTTCTAACTGGAACGAACCGGGCCTTTCCGCAAGTCGACACAGTTGTTTGTTGCCATTGCAGAGAGAATGAAGAGCCTCCCTATCCCGGTGCAACGGATTCCATTGTGGTTCGTGGATTGCATCCACACACGCTATGAGCTTGCCGAAGTGCCAGCCCCAACGATCATGGCTCACTCGACTAGGGCTCGAGTGTCCTCGACAACTTTCCTGACGCAGGTTCCGCTCCAGGAGATCTGTAAAGCAGCCACCTGGTTGTTGGTGCACATATTCACAGCTGACTACACAGTCCATCATCAGGCCAGAGAGGATGCGGCAGTCGGCAGGGCTGTGCTTCATTCAGTTGTTTCTTGACTCCTACCCTCCTCCTATGGTAAGCTTGTGAGTCACCTAATGTGTAATGGATGTGAACAATCACTTGAAGAAGAAAAGATGGTTGCCTACCTTTTCATAACTGTTGTTTTTCGAGATGTGTTGTTCACGTCCATTACACTTCCCACTCTCCTTCCCCTCTGTCAGAGTCTCCGGCGAGAAGGAACTGAGGGAGGGTCAGGCGGGCAGGGGTATATATGCACCAGAGCGAGGTGCCACTCTGGCGGGGCCCCCCTGCCAGCCCTATGGGAGCCGCTAAGGGGAAAAGTTTCCGACGTCCATGCACGCAGCGCGCGCACACCTAATGTGTAATGGATGTGAACAACACATCTCGAACAACAGCTATGAAAAGGTAGGTAACCGTTTTTTATGTTGAAGAATGACATTTTGAAATCTTTTCAGTATTTAAACATTTTAAACTTTAATAGACATCTTTGTCCTCTAAGATCTTGTGTGTACATCATGAGCAACATCAGAGGGAAGCCTCCTTGTACAGATCTGCCAATATATCTTAACCCTGTTGTGAAGGACCCACTCTTAGAGAGATGAAGTGGTAGCTTAATCTTCATAGATTGGCTTTTCGCATCTTTGCTCTGATTGCAAACAATAATGCTCCTCTAGTCAGTTGTGATGTTGGTTTTGTAACATGGATATTTGTCCACTAGGCAAAGCACATCCAAACGCCATCAGATACCAAGAATTTTCATCCTCCACTGATATGGCCCTGATGTGAATCAGTGACCTGGAAATGAAATGTCACAGTTTATTACCAGTTCCCTGAGCCTTCTAATCCCACTGAGGATCTAATAAAAATTATTCCCAAACCTGTTGTTAATTTGCCTTTTTCTTTATAATGAGCTCACTTGATATCATTGACTGGGATTTTCAGATTTTCTACTGGTATTTTTTTGGCCACAAAGTGATCACAGGAACTGGCATAAGTTTTTTCATCAGTACACCTCATTTGCTGTATTACAGATTTGTCCAGGTACATTGATTTTTTTCACCTTCCACCATCAGCTGCTGGCCACTGGAGAAGATAGCATATTAGATGTAACCGAATACTGCAGATCCTATGTTACTCTTGTTAACCAGTTAAATTACTGTGTTTAAAACAAATGAAATAAATAGCACAAGAATTTGAAGTTTCTTCAGAAAATACTGGAGTTAATTTAGAGATAAGAGATCATTACCTTGATTTTGGTTAATATTTAGCCTTTCGTTTCTTGAGTTGGAATGGTGTTGATTTTTACAGTAAGCGTGCTGCTGCAGTAGCATTCCCATTATCATCTTCACATGCAGCTATTTTATTAAGACAAAAAAGATTTCTCCTAGAAATTCTTCAGAAGAAATTTCTCGATGAATATGGTTTACTAGCTTTTCTTTGAAAAATCAAACAGATTATCTGATTCTTGGAAATTAGCTCTTTAAGCATTGTGAACCCCTGGTAGAGCTTATGCATGTATCTTCTTAGGGTTTTTAATATGTTCAGCAGGATTGCTGCCCGGATACTATGTTTATTGGTTCTGTATAAGTATTATAGATCAGTTGTCAAGCAAACATTTTGCAAATCATTTATCTTTGTATATTTTCCCCAGTAGATAATTGCTTTGAAATTCATGCTGTCTGAGCTTTTAGCATTGTTATTAGATAATCAGAAATTATTTGAATGTTAATATTGCATTTTTTTTCTTTTCTTGGTCCAGATGAGTCAGGATTTCGTTTTCCAGTGGGCTTGTAATGCTGAGAGCCTATTGATGTCTTTGGAACTGCCTATTACCTGATCCTGTATTACTGTGTTACTGATGTGGTCATGTGTTCCTGACCTCCACCGTACGCCAGTAGAGTAATTCAGCTTTTTGCCTTTCTCTGACCAAGTTTATGCAAAATTACATCCTGCAATGTTAGCTGCACAGGTGTGTGAACAGTATATTACGCTTTCCTATCAGCAGGTGGAGAGACATACAATTGAGGAAGTCATTCTTAAGACTTCCTTCTTAAAATAGAAATCATGTATCTATTGCAGCAGTTTCCCTCATACTTCAACCTTTTTGCGATATATATTGGAACAATGTTTCTCATGAAGCCACTAATAATACTTATTTCATTTATTCAATACATTTTACAAAGACTAATTCTCAGAACACCCGTCTGTTGTAGGTGCTGACTCACATGTGAATTTTTGTTGGAAGCTTGTCAACAATTTATTTTCTTATAAAAAGCAGATCTGTTTATATCACCAAATCTGTTAAGAAAAAGGGGGATATTAAACTAGAGATATAACCACTCTTGATGAGCAATGGTAGGACTATCTTTAACAGCTCACTTTGAACATTAAATGTGAAATCCACTTCAGTCATTTGGAAGCTGGTTCTTTTCTGGTCTTGGATGGGCATCAAAGCAGTTCCTCTGTTTTATCAATAAATGGTGAATCATGCTTTTCATAGGCTTCCATGGTGCCCTTCTAACTGTAAAGGAAGAAGGAAGTACTATCAGATTTCTCCAAAATGTTTTCCTAATGATCTTCAGCTAGATGGAAGGTTGCTTTTCTCTGAGGCAAACTAAGCCTTCTCTCTATACAGCAATTTGCTCTCTACAATCTATGAAACTTGTCTTATCTCACTAAAGACCACAAATTATTCTTCAATTTATATAGACTTCTGTTTAATAAAAAATATTTGAGCCAAATTCTGTTTTCTGTGTGTGGAAATAGAAGACATTTGATAAATATTTATGTTGATATGCAGTCCATTCAATTGCATGTAAACGTCCATATTCTCATGCCAAGAGAATGCATCATCTTAATTCACATTTGCTATAGGTGGGATATAGAAAAGGGCTGAAATGACTTAAGGGCACAAGAATTCATCCTGCAGAGCTTCTAAGTTCTGTGCGACAGTACTATATAAAAACTGGGAAAGTATCATTTCCATTACAGCATCCTGTTTTTAACATGGGAAGAATGTCCTTTCAAAGCATTTTGAAGTCTCCTTCCTCTGAGGTTGCGAAACTTTTTTTTTAAGGCTCAGATAAGGCAGTGTTTTCTCATTTGAATGCTAGAGGGCACTATGGGTACACAAGAGAAACTGCCAAAAATTGGAAGTAATGTACTGCCATATCAAGCTTTTCCTGCTCATACAAATATTTGCAGTTCTTGCAGAAGATAGTATCCATCGCTACCAGGGCAACAGAAATTCTATTTTTGTGAATGGACACTGGTTACACCTGCTTGTATTTAAAAACCAATGATCAAATGTGGCCCTACACATTTAAATCTGGATGAGATTGAGAAGCATTCCCATCTTGCAGGATGCCTATTCTCCCCTCCCCCCTTCCTACTCCCTGCCCTCTTCCTTTTTATAAATGAATTTATTGTATTTTTCTGAAGAGACCGTGATGAAAACTGCAGTAAGTTAATAGGTTAGGCAATTGTTTCCAGTTAGTCAAGGCTTTTTGTAAAGTAATTATTTAATCTGCTGTAAGCCAGCCCTGGAATTAGGTACATATGCAGTGAGTGCAGAACTAAAAGTCACATCCCAACCAGAAGTACAATCTGTCTGTATGTGCAGTTTTGTTATAGCCATGTTGGTCTCAGGATATTAGAGAATCAAAGTGGATGAGGTAATATCTTTAATTGGACCAACTTCTGTTGGTGAGAGAGACAAGCTTTTGAGTTTACACAGAGCTCTTCATCAGCTCTGGGGAATGTGCTCTGAACCACAGCTAATATAAGGTGGAACAGATTGTTCAGCGTAAGTAGTTAACGCACATTTCAAGAGATCATTCCAGGTGAAGTGGCCAGTTAACATCTCTCCAGTCAGAGGGGAGAAAGGAGGTAAAGGATGCGAGGAAGGCTGGGAAGGGAGATTATAGATTGTAATAAACCATAAATCCAGCATTTTTATTCAGTCTATGATTTTTAATGGCTAGCAAAGTTATGAATTTAGGCTCCCTGGCTCATGTTTTGAAGGTGTGCAGGTTTATTTTGAGGATGAGCACTGAGAGGTCACATATATGGTGATTGCTTTGTGAAAAGTGTTTTTATAAACCACGCAGAAGAAACAAGAAGCCAGGTTACTAATATAGGTATAAGGGAAATTTCCATCAACGTGATCTCAGTTTTGTGGCAGATTGATATTTCTAATGCTTTGGTTTATTCTCTAGCTCCACCTGGTTTCAGGAACCCTGCATGCTGGGACTGGTACAAAGCAATTTACAGGAACCAAATTTTCAGGTATAAAATACCGATTTTTTGACCAGATGCAGCCTTGAATTCCACTTAGGGGTGTGCGTGCCCAGTGCACCAGAGCTGGAGGAGTTTGCTTAGCAGTACCTTTAAGAGGTGGTGCTTATGCATCATGCTCATATACCCTCCTCTGGCTATATGAGGTGGTACCACCTTGACCTCCCCTCAGTTCCTTACCCACTCATGGCTGGAGTGGGAGCTCTCTATAGTTCCTAACCTCCCAATCTCTATTCCTTAGTGCCTTTTTTTGAACTGTATATAGTTCATTAGTGTAGTATTAGTTAAATTTAGTTTAAGTATTTCCCTGGTGATGCCTCCACCAGGGTTTAAATATTGTCTGTCATGTAGAGGAGTGATCCCCAATAACAATCCCCACATCAAGAGCAGTGTTGGATTTGCAAATTGTTCATGAAATGGATTCAGGTAGTGAGGAATCTTCCATCTAAAGTAGCACCTTCTTGAACAGGCCATGCTGTCTGCTTTGGCACCTGCATAGGACTGGAGGTCACTCTCAAGTTCTGGGAGTGCTGCTGTTTTGTGCTCTGGATCCAGCAACTCTCCGAAGAGATGGAGTCATTCCCTGTTGCGTGTGTCAAGGAAAAAGTTTCATAAGACCAACTGAGGCCACCCAGATTGTGTGGGGACTTCTCTGCCTCCTCCAGAAGGAGTGTAGAATGGAACAATGTGAATGCTGACACACAGGCTGGAGCAGGTCCTGTTAACCGCTGCCCCAGTACTGGGGGGATGGGAAGGGGCAAGACCTTGTTTTGTCGATTCTGGTTATGGCCCTGGGGTGTCCGTCGAGTCCAGTACCAATGAGGGTGATGCCAGCACTGGCTATTTCTGTGCCAGTAGTGTATCAGGAGGCAATGGACCTGCTTTTCTGTCCTGACCCCTCCCTGGGTCCAGGACTTTTCCAGGGCAGTGTCGTTTGTAGTGCCATTGTCTCGAAGGACTGCTGAACCAGTGAGTCTGTCGGCACTGCACACTAGTGTTTCCTTTTCAGTCAGTCAAAGTGGCGCCGATACCAGGCCCAAGGGACCACCTTAGCACTGGGAACTTCCTGGCATCCTGCTCTTTGTGCTGCTGATGTTACTGTGACAGCACTCACCTGTCTCCATTTTGACATCAACAGTCACGTCAGTACCACTGCTGATTTCAGAGTCAACTGTTTCTGGCACCAAAAACAATGGACGTGTTCTTGGTGCTGGCAGTACCAGTTCCACCATCAGTGCCAGTTCTCTCCATTCTAGGCTATGGATGAGGCAGAACAGTTGCTCATAGCCTCAAAGCTGGTTCCATCTTTTATCCTCTGAAGCATGGGGCTCCTTGTGTCCAGGTTAGAATCTTCCTCCTCCTGCTCTCTCATCACCTGACTCGCATTGAGGGCTATTCATGGAGCTCTGTGAGTACCAGCACTGGCAGTCATCTAGCATTCCGGGCAGGGGTCCCTGGCCCAGTGCCTAATGGCCACTAATGCCCTATCCATTCTAGTGATTTCCATGGCATCTAGGGGACGCTCTTCGGTCATGGAAGTCCCACTGTTCAGCTTGCTCTTAGGCGGGATCTCAGAGTAGGTCTGTGACAGTGTCTGTCAATTTGCTGCAGGCCCAAGAACTGGTGAACCTTCTCTTGTAGAATCTTCAGAGTCTTCCTGTCCTGATCTGTCAGTCCTGGACCAGGATCCTGCTCTGGCACAGTAACCGCTTTGTCTTCATCCCTAGAAAATTCTTCAGTGCCTGGCTATTCCTCTCCTTCAGTACAGGAGGATTTCAAGGCATATGAAGACCATTTGCAGCATATGACTGCTTCGCTGAGTATTCAAGTGGAATTCCTGCAGGAGAATACCCATACATTATTGAATATCCTACAGCTATCTGTCCAGGAGAGTCATCCTCCCTATTAACAATATGCTCCTAGAGCCTGCTAAGGTTCTCTTGAGCACGCTGGCTTCAGTACCATCTACTGTAAAGCAGTTGGAGAAACACTACTTGGTTCTGGTGCACCCAACCCCAGATTCCTTGGTTGTAACAATGATGAACAATAGATCCCAGCAATGAAAATTTAAATCTACTCGTAAGTATAAAGCCTCTAAACAGATGAAACATGATCGGTTAGAAGATGTACACCTCCTCCTCTTTTCAGGTGCAGATTGTAAATAACCAGGCATTGCTATCCAAATACAACTTTGTGAACTGGACAGCAGTGTCTAACTTTGCAGACCAGCTGCCGAAAGCCTTGAGGGAGGAATATCAGGTGTTTATCGCCAGTGGCTGCTTGGTGGCTAACGTCATTGCAGTCCACGCTGGACACCATGTATACTTCGGCCAGAATGATGGCCTCAGCAGTGACCAAGAGAAGGGCACCCTGGCTGCAGAATTTGAGCATTGCTCCCGATGTGCAGCAAGATAGATAGGATTTGCCCTTTGATGTCAGAGTGCATTTTTTGGACAAGATAGATGAGATTCCGCATTGCTTCAGGGATTCTAGGGCTACCCTACAGTCCTTGGACGCGTCCATGCCGGGAGTGCAGAGGTGCCTCTGTAGTGATCAGCAGCATTATGGTCTGCAGTGTACATTTGGGCAGTCTTTCCCTCCCCCAAGACAATTGAACTGTCCTAGAAAGGTGCATAGGTCGCAGCTAAAGAGGCATTTGGGTACAGGGTTTGGCCAGTTGACATGCTTTCCCACCGGGTGCCCATTTTGATTCCCTGATCCAGAGCAGTGGTCTAGTCATGGCTCCCTTTTCCCCATCCCCTCCGTTTGGGGACAGGCTGGCTTGCCTGCTTTCACAGTGCTTGCGTCTCAACCATCCCAGACAGCTGGGTCCTAAATACCATCAGATTGGGCTATGCCATCCAGTTCCTTTCCTTCCCTCCCTGTCCCTCTTCAGGGCCCCTTCTCATAAGAGACTTCTCCTCAAGCAGGTCTGCTCTCTGTTGGCTTTGGGAGCAGTGGAGGAGGTTCTGCTGGAACACCAGGGTCAGGGCTTCTATTCCTGGTATTTTCTGGTGTCCAAATCCAAAGGAGGAGTAAGATCAATTCTTGACCTGCATGGCCTCAACAGATGTATCAGATACATCAGATTCTGAATGGTCACACTATTGACTGTCCTCCCCACCTCAGAATGACTTTTGCTTTTCTGGGCCTTCAGGACACCTATTTTCATCCAGCCCTTACCAACCAGGTCTGTTGTCATCAATGCCTCCTTGATGGGTTGGAGAGTACATGGGGGGTTGCTGAAAGTTCAGGGTCATGGTCAGAACAGGAGGCCTCACTGCATGTCAACATGCTGGAGATTCAGGGCATCCACAATGCCTGTCACATTTCTCTGGACCATATTGGGCCCAGTGGTTCACATACTTACAATCAATATCACCATGATGTATTATGAATAGGCAAAGGGGAGCATGCTACAGGGTGCTCTGCCAAGAGGCAATCAGGTTGTGACAGTTGTATGTCGAGGAAAGCATCGCTCTGATAACTGATCACTTGGTTGGGGTCTAGAATCATCTTACGGACCATCTCAGAAAGAACTTTTTCCCGAGTCATAAGTGGTCTCTGAAGCCAAGTGTCCCCTGGGTCATCTTGGGGTATTCCGATGATCGACCAGTTTGCTCCAAGGAACAGCAGGAAATGTCATCTGTTCTGCTCTTGGAGCGGGGGCCGTCTGTCACTTTCCACCTTAGTTGGTATGCTTTCCCCCCCAAACCCTATCATCCCACAAGTTGTTAAGATGGGGTGGATCTGGCTGAGCTCCTTGTCGTTGCCCTGGCATGATTGAGGCAGTTGAGGCATGGTTGATGTCTAGCCTTTTATCTGGGCAGGACTAAACTGTCGCATGCTTTGCCTTGCCTGTTTGTGTCATATGCAGATTGTATGAAGGCTCAGTTGATCTCTTCTCAGATCTCTAAATGGATAACATTCTGTATCAGGATTACATATAAAATCACTTTGGCTACACCTCAGCAGGTGCAAACTCCATTCTGTAAGAATGCAAGCAATGTTAATAGCATTCTTCAGTGGCGTCTCAATGTTGGACATTTGCAGGGCTGCTACGTGGCCATCCATACATACGTTACGAACCACTATGCCATTACTATATCTGCCAGAGCAGATGCAAATTTTGGTAGAATGGTCTTCCAATCCTTGTTTGGACTCTAAGCCCTGCTTCCTGGGGTGGGTACCACCTGTGCGTCCCCTACTTGGAATACATGGTTGCATCTACTTGAAAAAGAAGAAACCATGGTTACTTACTGTTGCTTTGATTATTCGAGTAGTGTCCCTATGAGTGCTCCACTCTAGGTGTGTTTGCATCCTATGCTCCTCAGATCAGAGATTTTAGGTAGCACTGTCCATTTGGCCCACGCATGCACTCTCCCCATCTCGTGCCCTTCACCAGGGCTATATAGCGTTTCATGGATGAATCACTGTCAGGTCCTCAACGACCTTAGCCTGAGACAGAGTTTGAGCAGCGGCCAAGTTGAGATTACATTGAGACTTCCCTCCTGCACAACGACCTCTGACTAGGTCCACCATGTCAGGTTCCTTGGCACAACATTTGCCTAGAGATTAAAAGATGAAATCACTGGAATCCTCTCAAAAATACTCTGGGAAGTGGACTTCAGATCTCTTGGGTAGAGAATTTGCCACAAAGAGACAGTCTCAGGCCAGATCTACCACCTCAGCACCCACTGGTCTCTGACTCCGTACCCACAAGGCTGAAGGTTTCTCAAGTACCTCTACCACCAGTAAGCCTAAGGACTCTGCGTTCAGGCTCTGGAAGATCAGTTAGCATCAGATGAACAGAGGTGATAGAGAGGAAACCACAGTTACACTAAGTAACCATTCCTTAACTCTAGTTACACTTCTATTAGTGTTGCATTATGCGGTAACATGACATAAATTCATTGAGATGTTGCTGTTCTATGTAACCTGGCTCTCCACTGATCTCTACGCTTGGAGTTCCAAATATCTACCATGCAATGTGAACTCGGAACCTTTGAAAACCTGTTTTAGATCGACAGCACAGAGACTGTCTTTAAAGGAGTCATGACTGATCTCACCTTTCAGCTCCTGTTTTCTTACCTCTTGCTGTTGGACTTGAAATTGTTAATGTATCACCAAGGTGATATTTCTTTTGATCCAAATAAATCAGGCACGTGGAGCGTGGTGTACACATTCATTGAGCATTAGCAGTTTTTCAACGTGGCCTCTGCGTTTCTCCATTTGTGGAATATATGTCCCCCAGGCTTCGCTCAGCTTCAGTAAACTTCTATAAACGCAGTGCCCTTTCTGGCAGTAAACAGCAAACAATGAATGCATAATACACCACTAGTGCAACTGCACTAGTGATAGTAGGGATAGAAGCTATAATATAAACAGGACTGAGGAGTTTTTTCCACAATTTAACTTCCCTGAGGGAATCTCTGAGCTACTAGTTAATGTTTTCAAACTAGTCAGACTACTGTGATCAGAGCAGTGTTAGATGATGTGGTAGAAGTACCCAGCCCTTGTCAGCCACTTTTCCTGCCGTATCCATCATTAATGAAACAGAATCTCCTCTTCCCCGCTTATCTCATTTACCAAAATACAGGGATAAAATCATCTGGTATTCTAGTTTATATTGTAAGACACTTTCAGTATGTTTTATCTCTTTTTTTTACAGCATCCAGCACAGTATTTGGGTGCCTCAGTAGTATGTTACTACTATTAATAAAGTTTGTGCTGCAAAAAGTTATCTCCATTTGGGTAGCAAAGAGGTGAATGTGTGGAATGTAACTGGATAGAAAATAGGGATATGAATAGACCTATCAGAAGGGAGGCCACAGAGGCAAAAAGCCATGGCCCACTTTTCTCTCTCTTCTGTGAGATGGCAGCTTCCATGATGCAAGGCAAAAGCTACTCAACCATGTAAAATTTAAACTTCCACAGATTTCTTAGCTATTTTTATTTCTAAACTTCTCTGATATCTTGTGTTCATATATACACTCGTGTGTCCTTTGCTTTAATGTTTAATGTATAATCTTTGCTCTCTTGAGAACATAATAGACAAAAATGATGTAGCTCTTTGAAGGCAGAATAAGGAGCTTCCCATGTAATTCTTATTTCTGCTTATAAAGCATTTCTGTTCACTACAATGATATGTATTGAGTTTTTTACCTTGCCCTAGTTGCTCCCAAAGACCCACCATAGATGATAAAATTAATCGTATGCAATGCAGCTGGAATTCTCTGAGGTCAATTCATTAGTTTCTCAATATTTTTTTTTCCCATTTTTGTGATTTTATGGTCTTTGCCATTTTAACTCTTACGTCTGGGATTCCTTATGATAGTGTTTGTGTTCCTGCTTAAGAGCCTCTTTCATGCAATGTAAATACCTTCTTGTACAATCTTCCACAGACAAAGGTTAGACTCTTCATGGTTCAGTAGTTGCAGTCTTGAGGATCTTGGGAATAAATTGCTCATGCACATACAGTTGAGGAGATTGTTGAGTCGTACTTGAAATCTTGCAGCCTTAATTTTTGCCAGATCAGGAAAAAATCAAGGTAGCACAGTGCCAAAATTCTGTGCTCAATGAGACTGTCTACTGACCTGATAACTTACTGTATGGATCTGATGCCCAGGGCCATGGGTTCTCAGCCTGGAGGCCATGAGAATAGGTCCATAGGGGTCATGACCATCTTTTTTTCTATGGCTAAATGGACAGAAGCCTTTTTCCTCCTTTGATATAGGATTACAATATGAAAAAAGTTGAGAATCACTGACCAAAGCAATATTATGCCATACTTTTACTGTGATCTTAAACACAATTGAGATTCTTGTTGGCAGTATCAGTAAGCAGGCCAAGGATTAAGTTAATATGGATTCTGAGCCTAGTCTTTAGACCTGCTGGTAGTCTTTCAAAGTTGGTAAGACATATTTATATGGAGAGAAGGAGGCTGGTACTGCCGTCTCCAGAGAGAGTAATTCATCTCATTTCTGAAAAATTAAAATTTGCATTAAAATGCTAAATAAATTCTTGACGAGTGTCTTTCTGCCGTAAAGGAACCTGAGCACAGGGCTATGAACTACTGAATCTTTGCTGCTTTTCGTCTCATAAAATTTCACTTTTGTCAATTGATAAAGCCCACCTGCATGGATTTTTAAATCTGATAACCTAGAAGTGGCACTTTTTTGCCTTGAAATTTGGATTTCCCAGTTTTTAGAATCTGAGCCTCATGTTATGTATTTACGCTTGTTTTTTTACTAATAGAAGAAATTTGTGCTACTATTTTTTCTAAAAATAAAGTGGGGTGAAAGAGATCAGAGCAGTAGATGTGGTGCTGATTTCTGTCTTTTGTGATGAAGGTGATGGGAAGCTGGCCACTTTGGTTGATTACCAGACTTAGTGGTAGGAAGAGATTTGTTGCCTGCTCTGAATTACTGAAAAACAATTTTTGTGTAAGAAGCTATACTCAACAGAATCTTAAACATGATAAAATGAGAGGTAATATTTTTATCCCAAAATGTAATTTACATAAGAAATCACCATTGCATTTTGTTACTATAATATGATTTACTTATACATTAGTATTTTCAACTTTGTATTAACAACTTTCTGCAAAAATGCTTGGCTTACTTTATTTTTATATTGGGATATTTGTTACTTTTTATATTAAAGAAATATTTAAAAGCTGTTCAACTATTTCCACTGCATATTTTTGAAGTATAACTCTGTCCCCATATAGTTTGTCCACATATGTCTTCGGTTTGTCACTACATCTTTCAAGACATTTTTTATTACTAGTACAGTTCCTTGCCTTCAGAAGATACTGATCGGTTTGTCTTCCTTTTTTCTCCCCTTCTCTTCCTCTTCTCTCCGCCGCCGCCCCCCAAACCACTGAACTATATACTGAGTTTTACAAGGTCTGCTTGTTATCTTAGCCCTCGTCCAGACTAACCCGCGGCATCGGCGGGTTAAAATCGATTGCTCGGGGATCGATATATCGCATCTAGTCTGGACGCGGTGTATCGATCCCCGAGCGCGCTTACATCGATTCCGGAACTCCATCAATCCGAACGGAGTTCCGGAATCGACACGGAGAGCCGCGGACATCGATGCAGCGCCGTCCAGACTGGTGAGTACCTCGATTTTAGAAATTCGACTTCAGCTACGTTATTCACGTAGCTGAAGTTGCGTATCTAAAATCGATTTTAATTTCTAGTCTGGACGTGGCCTTAGAGAAATAAAAGGACTTGGAGAGAAGTGCTAGGTGTAGATAAGCTTTTCAAAGTAATTCTAGTAGATAATTACTGGTGTTACAGTAGTCTGAGCCAGGTTTGATAGCAGTTTGATTGGCTGTAATAGTTACTAAAGTTCACATTTTATGACCTCCTTAAAAATATAAATGTAAAAGCTTGTGAATTGCTCTCTGGAGTCATCCTGAAGTAACACATACTGGGTGGTTATAGCGCCTTAAAATTTTTCCACTAGATTATTTCTGTGCACCACCATCAAACTTAATAGTTTTTGAAAGAATTCATGTGTGGTTAGTGCAGAGCCTTTCATAGCAGCATACTGGTTTGTCTCAAATTATTTTCAGGAAGTTGCTAGCTGCCATTCTGAACACACTGCTGGGATCCCTGACCTTTTTTGTTTTGGAAGGTTGGTTAGGCAAATTCCTCTCTTCATGCATGTCACTCAAGAGGTATCTTGTTGCCTTCAGTCCCAGTCGTTCTGCGTTGAACAGCAAAACTTGCAGCTCTCTGGATTTGTTCTTCCATTCTTTGTTTTTCTTCTCTGCTGTGGCTTCCCTCCTCCCTCTGACCTACAAGATCCAGCTGGTTGAGAAACAGACGTTTTGCCACCTCTTTCCTTTCTCTCAATCAAATGTGAGTCTCTATTGAGTTGAGCATGGGACTTGCTAATTATTAAAGGGCTAATGTGTGGTAGTAAAAATTATTATGGGTTTAGTGATTTTGCAAGGGACTTAGCCTAGTTGTAAGTTTAAAAAAAAAGATTTCTGTGAAGTTTAAATACATAAAAAATAAAGTTCAAGTATTTGACTATAATGAACTTGAATTTTGGAAAAATCCTTTTTTCATTTGCATGAAATTTTCTAATAGTTTCTTTTAATCACCCAAAGACACCAAATATGCTTTGTGGGGAAAAAGCCAGTTAAATACTGACTTTAATGACTTGTTCAAATTAATTCTGCTCTTAGGACAGCCCTGACACATTCACAGAATGAAAATGGGAAATAGAAAATTGGAAATTCTGTCTGTAGACAGGAAAAAATAGAGAATGAGGGGGAAATAAGATTCATGTGAAAAGGTAATCAGAAGCTAAAACTTTACATCTGAGAAATCACTTAAGATCCAGTAGTTTTGGTGGTCATGACCAGGCTTCCTGATCTTCTCCCACTAGTTTCTTTTTGGTCCATTTATGGTTTGGACCTAATGGAGAGCTCAGAGTTCCCTTATAATGTGTATAAAAGTTCCCAAAGCCCGTGGGCAAATACTTCTAGATACTCAAATGCCAAAGTTGTCTCCATGACACTGGGTACTTCTCTATGTAGCCTTGGAGGCAGTCCAGACCTGTCAATCAGAAGCAGATGATGTGTGACTGCACCACCAAGGAACTGCCAGATTTTGTCAACCTCTCCAGCTGCAGAGCAAATTTAAGGGAAGAGTTAAAAACAAGTTTAATCTCTAGGCTGTCAGGGTCTGCCTTTATCAGCAGAGAGGATTCCCTTTCACCTCAAAGTCATCAGGACTCTGTGTCCCTGTCTCATCAATGGGAATGTAGCATGGCAGAGAAGGTTGAGAGGGAAAACAAGACACTGTCTCTTGCACCTCCCCTGCTGATTAAGTGTCTGCATAGAGATCAAAGCCTGATCTGTAAAGAACTAGGCCTCTCTCAACTGCTCAGGCAAAGCAGTGTTTCCTGTGGCCTCCCTGCCTGAGCAGGATAGCTCCCAGGAAGTATTAGCATAGTCTCAGCAGCAAATACAGTATCAAAGGGCCGGGGAAGCTTCCTGCCCAGCCACTGGGACATGCGCTGTCAGCCATGACTGCTGACCACAGAGTGGCTGCTCAGCTCCTCCCCACACCCGCTGTGAGCCTGGAGCTACTGACAGGGCTCCAGAGACAGAGCAAGGTGAGACTGGTAAGGGGCTCTCAGGCCCAAACTCCCTCCACCCCCATCAAGCTCTGCAGAGGCTCAGTGCTACTTCCTGCCAGCAGTATCAACCCATTGTTGCCTCCCATTGCAGCAAGCATGCCCAGGACTCTCTTTGAACCTGCAGACTTGAAGCCTGGTGCCCTTGGAGTGGAATCAGAGTATCTCCAGGTCACATCCAAGAATCTCGTGAACAGAAATCCCTAGAAAGCCCCCTTCTGGAGTCTAGTCCAGTACAAACTCCACTCTGAATACCCTCTTTCTCAGAGCAAGAAAGCTTCCCAAAAGACTAACTACAAGATTTGTCTTCCTCCCCCCCACCCCCCAAATCTGCAGAAGGTCTTCAGTCTAAAATTTCTCTCTCCCAACCTCAGGAAGATGGGGATTAAGAAGAAGGGGGAGGTGTCTCACAGATGTTCAGACCCCTCTAGTCACCACAGTTTAATGCATTAAAAAAAATAGTTTTTGAAGAGTGTGATGCAGGGGATTCCTCTAGGAGGTGCTCTAAGGCCTGGTCTACACTACGGGGTTAGGTCAAATTTAACCACGTTAGGTTGATTTAAAAATGAATGCGTCCACACAAGCAACCTTGTTCCATCGACCTAAAGGGCTCTTAAAATTGACTTCTGTATTCCTCCCCGGCGAAGGGAGTAGCGCTAAAATCGACTTTGTTGGGTCAAATTTGGGGTCGTGTGGACGCAAATGGACAGTATTGGCCTCTGGGAGCTATCCCAGTTTTCCATTGTGACTGCTCTGGACAGCACTTTGAATGCCTGTGCACTAGCCAGGTACGCAGGAAAAGCATGGGAGGCTCTAGGCACCAGCAAAGCAAGCAGGTGCTTGGGGCAGCCCATTTGCAGGGGTGGCAGCCAGCCAGCCTGGGAGCTGAGAGCCAACAGGGGGCCCTAGGAGCTGTAGTTCCTTGGTTAGCTCCCTGCCTATAGAGCCAGCCCTGGAGCAAGGAAAGAACTACATTTCCCAGCATTCCTTTGGCCACTATCAACAGGAAAGGGATGAGGAGGGAGTACGGTAGCTGAAACCTCATGCAGCAGCTTGCTATGAATGGAAAGCTCACTGCTAGAACAGAGTGGCACTGTGAATGGGGAACAAGTGTGCCCAAGGAGTAGGTTTTGGCCCAGATATCCCCTTCAGAACACAGCCTCAGACTGGATTTGGGATACTGGTGTGACCTCACCTGGCAAGCCCCAAAGAAGGAATTGGGTGGACTAAATGGACAGTACCCCTCTCTATCTGAAGCCTAGCAAGGGAAGTGTGTGGATCCCACTAGAATTTAAAATGAAAACTAAGGGAGGGGAGACTCTACTGGACCTGGGCAGCTTTAGATACAGTACCAGGCACGTAAGAGGATTTCCACTTCTGAGCCATGGAAGCAGAAATTGACTTTTCCTTTCCAGATTTAGCTAATATTCAGAAAGGGAATCTAGCACTTGCCTTCCAGATTTGAACACCTCAAAATTCAGGAGTGCTCAAGCTCAATTTGGGTAGCTGTTACTTCATTTCTTCCAAATCAAATCCACTGTTCCACTGTAATTTGCTGTAGAAAAAGTAGGACAAAATTGAGCAAGAAATGCTTCCCAATGGTTCTTAGGATTGGAATTGCTATTTTCAATAGACAGTGACTTTTGAGTTTTATTTGTTTAAAAGGAAGACAGTGATATTGCATTGGCAAATTTCCCACAGAAACAGAGTGGAACAAAATAATAAAGGCACCTCAACTTTTCCTCATTTCTAGAGGACAGTCTTATAATATGCATCCAGATATCCTCCAATCACATAAGCTGAAAATTATTCCAGTTTACTGCAGTTCTGTAACCATATGGGAACCAATCCTGTCTTGTTCTGTGCACATTCAAAATTCCTGCTGAATGACCTGTCCTGGGAGCAAGTTACCAGTGACCCAGAACTGGGACAGCAGAAGGGTGCAGGTGTGTGTGGGGGAGAGCCCAGGGCTGGGGCAGCCGGGGGGTGGGGGAGTAAGGGAGCCCAGGGCTGAGGTGACAGGGGGTGTTGGTGGGGGGGGAGAGCCCAAGGCTGGGATGGCAGCGGGGTGCAGTGGGGAGCCCAGGGCTGGGGTCGGGGCAACCAAAATTTTTTTTGCTTGGGGAGGCAAAAAAACTAGAGTTGGCCTGAGGAAAAGCCCTGGGAACTTTGGTCAGCATGGTGAACTCAGCAGCACAGGTGACCATGCAGTCCCCCCAGAATCGTAGAGCATAGAATGTTTCTACGCTCCCCTTATCATCTCTGTCCCTGAGGTTATCCCAGATTAGAAGGCAAAAAAACCCGCCACTCATGATGACATGTTTTCTGAGCTCATGCAGTTCTCACACACTGATAGAGCACAGCTTAATACATGGAGGCATTCAGTGGCAGAGGCCAGGAAAGAATTAAGTGAGCGCGAACAGTGAGGCAGGATGTGATGCTGAGGCTAATGCGGGAGCAAATGGACATGATGAAGCGTCTGTTGGAGGGAGCAAAATAACTTGATGAAGCATCTGGAGCTGCAGGAAAGCCAACAAGAGCACAGACCTGCACTGCTGCATCCACTGTATAACTGCCTACCCTCCTCCCCATGTTCCATAGCCTCCTAACCCAGATGCTCAAGAACGCAAGGGGGAGGGAGGCTCCGGGCACCCAGCCACTCCACTCCAGAGGATGGCCCAGGCAACAGAAGGCTGTCATTCAAACAGTTTGATTTTTAGTGTGGCTACAATAAGCAATGTGGCCTTATCCTTCCTTCCTCTCCCACCCCACCCAGGCTACCTTCTCTGTTATGTCATTTTTTTTAATTAATAAAGAAAGAATGCATGGTTTCAAAACAATAGTTAGTTTCTTTCGAAGGGGGAGATGGTGGTTAGCTTAGAGGGAATTAAAATCAACAAAGGGGGTGGGTTTGCATGAAGGAGAAACACACACAGTTGTCACATGGAAGCCTGGCCAGTCATGAAACTGGTTTTCAAAGCCTCTCTGATGCGCAGTGAGCCTTGCTGTGCTCTTCTAATTGCCCTGGTGTCTGGCTGCTCAAAATCTGACACCAAACGATTTACCTCAACCTCCCACCCACCATAAACATCTTCCTTGTATTCTAACATATTATGGAGCACACAGCAAGCAGCAATAACAATGGGAATGTTGGTTGTGCTGAGATCTGACTAACTGCGCCAGCGCGCTTTTAAACGTCCAAAGGCACATTGTACCACCATTCTGCACTTGCTCAGCCTATAGTTGAACTGCTCCTTACTACTGTCCAGGCTTCATGAACAGATCTCCTGAGCTTGTCGCTGTAGAGCAGAGTTGCAGGGAAAGTGATGGAGCTGTACATCATGCTTTGGAGGTTGCTAGGAGCCAGGCAGGGAAGATGTTCCCAGAACTCCCAGCCAAGCTACATATCTGAGGATGGTTACCAGTCCTACTACACCGTCTGCTGCCAACAGCACCCAGGAGGACCAGAACAGATCCCCCGAACTTGTCGCTGGGGAGCAGGAGAGCAGAGTTGCAGCGGAAGCGGTGGATGATGACAATTAGCAGTCCTACTGCACCATCTGGACCAGAACAGATCCCCCGAGCTCATTGCTGGGGAGCGGAAGAGCAGAGTTGCAGCGGAAGTGGTGGATGATGACGGTTAGCAGTCTTACTGCACCGTCTGCTCCGAAGGCAAGGAGTTGCTGCTGTGTAGCGATGCCAGCTGCTGAAGGTTCTTCTGTGTCGAATGCTTGGAGGTCTGGGTAAGACAAGGTACCCTGGCCAAGGCAAAAGAGCAAGAGCCCTGGAGCTGTTACATGTGTCAACCACAGAAGTGCTATGGGGTGTTACAGCGCCGACCTGATTGGAACGTATGGCTGCAAGACTTCTTCACCAGCGACAAAGGACAGGAATATGATGCACCTAAAATCTAAAAAGGCCCGCACATTTCCCAGAGTCACTACCCTTGATAACAGAATGTCAATGATTGCATTGGCTACTTGGATCACAGGAGTCCCCGCAGTAGACTTGCCCACAACAGCATGGTGATCGTGAGCTGAGCAGGCTCCATGCTTGCCGTGGTATGGCAGCTGCACAGGTAACCCAGGAAAAAAGGCGTGAAACAATTGTCTGTCGTTGCTTTCATGGAGGGAGGGGCGACTGATGACATGTACCCAAAACCACCCGTGACAATGTTTTTGCTCCATCAGGCATTGGGAGCTTAACCTAGAATTCCAATGGACGGTGGAGACTGCAGGAACTGTGGGATAGCTACCCACAGTGCACCGCTCCATAAGTTGATGCTAGCCACAGTATTGAGGACGTACTCTGCTGACTTAATGAGCTTAGTTTGGACATATGCAATCAACTGTATAAAATTGATTTCTAATAATCGACTTCTATAAAATCGACCTAATTTTGTAGTGTAGAATACCCTCAGAGAGAGACAGTGAAATCTGTTTCCCTGCCTTCAGCTGCATAAATCTGCAGAGTGCAGCAGGGCAGATAATCCTTGGCGCCTGGTTTCCCTGTTCACCTTTGCTGAATGCAGCATGAGATAATTACCAGTACTGGGTTGTCTTGCTCACTCTCATAGAGTGCAGCATGGGAAATCAATGCAGAAAAGATCAGGTCAGAGACATTTGCTGTTTCCTTTAGGTGTGCAAACACAACTGGAATTCTCTCTGCATAGGGAAGGAAGGCCAAAGCTCCACATCAGAGCTCGAGGCGCAAATAGTAAAATATTAAAAAATAAAACTCACAGAGGACAGAGTTTCAGGCAAGCGTGTACTGAGTATTCTTAGTATTGAAACTACAATTTGTAGGTCTGCAGATGCCTTCAATAAGCTGTAGTGTCTATAATAGTGTGATAGGGATTTTCCTGCCTTACCTAAAAGACAGGAATTATTGGGCTGTTGTCCTCAGCTGCTGCTGTGGACTGCCGAGTCCTAACTATTGGTCTGTCATTCACAGCTGCTGCTCTAGGTCACCGAACCTTGATGTCTTGGTTATTACTCTCAGCTTCTCTTGCAGGTTGCCTTGCCTTGCTTCAACCTCCTTCTCCCATCTTGCCAACAAGAATGAATAAATAAACAAAACAGAACTGCCACCTGAGGTGCTTGGTAGGTTTTCAGAAGTAGTGCTAGCATGAGTGGATGGTAGTGCAAGTGTGGCCCCTCTCAACCTGTTCAAAAAAATGAATTGCTTAATGGGTTTTCTCAGAGGAAGAAGAGGTGTCAGGGCATGCAGACACTTGCAATGACACTCTTATCCAAGATCCATCCTAGATCTCCTGTGATGGGAGTAATAGAACTTGTTCCTCCTCTTCAGATAAAACAGAGCCTTTACTCCATATTGTTCCTATTCTCCCCCACCATTCCCAAAAGTCAGAAGGCTAAAAAGCAGTTCTTGTCATCAAATATTTCAACAGATCTGTTAAATCAAAATTCAAGATGGAAACCTCAAAATCCAGAGTAGCTTCCATCAGCAGAGGGAATGGGATAACATCAATAGATGTGAAAGATGCTGTGACAGATGGCAATTTCCTGCAATATCTTGCACAAACCTTACTGAATTAAGTTATGTATCTTAGGAGCTCTTGTATTAAAAATGAAGATGTTTGTGGTATGTAATATGGTATGACTAATGTAAACCATGGTAAGTGTTATGCCTTCAAAGGACTCTTAAACAATGGGCCTAAGACAAGAAAGAACTGTTAGTTGAGTAGGATTCCTAGAAAATGCTTGTGAGGAGTGGAATGCAAATGACTATCCTTTTGAAGCTGTACCTTGAGTGGAAACCCATTGTCGGAAATCTATTTGCACTCTCTTTGAAGACCCAAACTAGATAAAAACAACAAGGAGTCCACTGGCACCTTAAAGACTAACCTATTTATTCAGGCATAAGCTTCCATTGGTAAAAAAAAATCCAACTTTTCAGATGCATGGAGTGAAAATTACAGATACAGGCATAAGTGTATATTGGCACATAAAGAGAAGGGAGTTACATTACAAGTGGAGAACCAATATTGAAGGCCAGTTCAGTCAGAGTGGATGTGGTCTACTCCCAATAATTGATGAGGAAGTGTCAATACTAAGAGAGGGGAAATTCCTTTTGTAGTGAGCCAGCCCAGGAGCGGCACCAAGGTTTTTGGCGCCCTAGGCGCAGGGTTGGCTCGTCTGTCCCGCGGCTCCGGTGGACCTCCCGCAGGTGTTCCTGCGGACGGTCCGCTAGTCCCGCTGCTCCAGTGGACCTGCCACAGGCCTGCTTGCGGATGCTCCACGGGACCAGCGGACCGTCCGCAGGAACGCCTGCGGGAGGTCCACCGGAGCCACGGGACCAGCGGACCGTCTGCAGGCACGCCTGCGAGAGGTCCACCGGAGCAGTCTGCCGACCTCCCAAACCCTGGCGCCCTAGGCGACTGCCTAGGTCGCCTAAATGGAAGCGCCGGCCCTGAGCCAGCCACACCCAGTTCCTATTCACACCCAAATTGATGATGTTAAATTTGCAAATAAATTGTAGTTCTCCAATTTCTCTTTTAAGTCTGTTTTTGAAGTTTTTTGTTGAAGAATGGCTACTTTTAAATCTGTTATTAAATGTTCAGGGAGATTGAGGTGTTGTCCTCCTGGCTTTTGTTGTCTGATTTGTGTCCATTTATCCTTTTATGTAGAGACTGGCCAGTGTACATGGCAGAGGAGCATTGCTGGCACATGATGGCATATATCACATTAGTAGATGTGCAGGTGAATGAGTCCCTGGTGGTGTGGTTGATGTGGTTGGGTCCTATGATGGTGTCACAAAAATAGATATGGGGACAGAGAAGAAAACGGTGTCTGTTACAGGGATTGGTTCCTGGGTTAGTGCTTCTGTGGTGTGGTGTGTAGTTGCTGGTGAGTATTTGCTTCAGGTTCTGGGGCTGTCTGTAAGCGAGGATTGGCCTGCCTCCCAAGGCCTGTGAAAGTGAGGGATTGTTTTTCAGGATAGATTGTAGATCGTTATTGATGCACTGGAGAGGTTTTAGCTGGGGGCTGTACGTCATGGTCAGTGGTGTTCTGCTATTTTCCTTGTTGGGCCTGTCCTGTAGTAGGTGACTTCTGGGTACCCGTCTCACTCTATCGATCTGTTTCCTCACTTCCCCAGGTGGGTATCGTAGTTTTAAGAATGCTTGATAGAGATCCCGTAAGTGTTTGTCTCTGTCTGAGGGATTGGAGCAAATGTGGTTGTATCTTAGGGCTTGGCTATAGACAATGGATCGTGTGATGTGTCCTGGATGGAAGCTGGAGGCATGTAGGTAAGTATAGCGGTTAGTAAGTTTCTGGTATAGGGTGGTGTTTATGTGACGATCACCTATTTGTACTGTAGTGTCCAGGAAGTGGAGCTCTTGTGTGGACTGGTGCAGGCTGAGGTTGATGGTGAGGTGGAAATTGTTGAAATCCAGGTGGATTAGCATGCGTGTAGGTTCTTTCAATGTTTTTAAATGTTCTCTCTGTAGTACTTTAACCTTAAGAATAAACGTGCTTACCTATAGAGAGCTGTGTGCTAGTTAACTGTGGCAATTACGGTATGTACCGCAAAGCAGGCCCCCTCAGGCAGTCTTTGCTGGGAAGTTCTCAGTGTAGATAGGGAGCTGTGCAGCCTGGAAATACCCCAGTCAGGAGGGAGAGAGACAAATGTCTGTGCCCAAGAGATGTGACAGCTGGGGAGCCAGAAGCCTAAGAGTGGGTGCCCTTGGTGGACCATAGAGGGCGAATACAGGTGCAGTTGCTCTGCACAGTGACAGATGGCGCTCTCCACACCCCAATTCAGCAGTCTTGCAGATGCTTCCTAAGCTTTGCTCTCAGAAGACAACACTACGGTACAGGTCCTTGCCCTTTGATTTAGCAGCAGCATCATAAGAGTTACAAAAGTGCTGGAAGTGTTAATAGCAGCTCTCCAACAGGAAGGGGTCTATGATTACCCCTTCCTTGTGAGACCTCCGTATCCAAGTCTCATCTAGAGTTAGTCATAGACACTGTACCACTCCAGCAGTAAGGATGTTGCAGAGCCACAGTTTTATGAAAGTCAGTTAAGCGTCCATTCTTGGATTAAGAACTGTCACTATCCATTACAAAGTTCCTTGCTTCAGGAAAAAACGGAGAAGCTGAGAAATGGTTTCTAAATTCCAAGTAGCGAAGATACTGTATCTCAGACATGTGCAAGTAAAAAACAGTATAACTCCATCTTCCAATATCAGTGTTCACTCCCACAGAGCTGTGGCAGCTTGGTGGTCAGAAAGATCAAGCCTTTCATAAGAGGAAAACTGTAAAGCAGCCCCCTCACTACCTGTTCATACCACTTCATATTCTACAAGGTGGACATCCAATCCCAGTAACTGAGGAGAGGGTTATCCCCTTTCACATCTGCACATAACTGTATGTGTGTCCCTGTCACTTCCTGCTCCCCTTCCCCTCCCCTTGAGGGGACATTGCTATGAAAATCCCAATGTCATGGATCTGTGGACCTCATTAGAAATAACAGGAAAAATTATCCATGCCTTACTTCAACATTACCTTTCTTGGAATAGTGAGGTTCACAGATCCAACCCACCTTGAATGATCTGTTAATTGGTAAAGGATAAGCAGGAGAATTGTTCTATTTAGTCTTAATACATAATTTTCCTATCTGATGTAGAGTAGTTAGCTCTTCTTAGGCTATGGAAGCATCTCAACTAGTGGTTTCTAAGAGGTGGAGCCATCACCACTCCACCTCCAGTTGACAGGTTTACTTTACTTGGAATCTCCTGCACCTAGTGGCATGTGAGGCAAACCCTTTTTCTCGCTGCTGTCTCTCAGAAGCAAGATTTTGACTCCATCATAAGTTGTCTCCATGATGGCAATATCATTTTCAATCATCCTCTGATAGGTAAGTCTTTTGTCCTCCACATTTTCTCTTCTCTCCAGATGGAATTGAATTTAAGCCTTAGCTTGGTCTTCTGCCATGGAGTATCCTGATCTAATTGCCAAACCACCGAAGCTGTCTCTAATTTTTGAATCCTCAGTTTGCTCACCCATGTGGTGCAACACTTCCATGTTGGTTACATGATCTCTCCAGTGAATCCCGAAGATTCTTCTTAATACTGGTGGAATGCATTCAGCTTCCTTTGGTGTACCTCCACCATCTATCACATTTTCAAGGCATACAGTAGTGTTGGGAGAACAATAGCATTGCACAACTTTATTTTAGTGTGTAGATGTATCTTCTTACTCTTCCAGGTGTTTGACAGATGGGAAAATTATCCACTAGTGTTACCAGTTCTTACCTTCACTTCTTTAGTGAGTTGGCATATTATACTTCCAAGATAGTCAATTGATATGTTTGGTCTGCCTTCTTGGCTGCATGTCATGGATCTGTGGACTTTGTTGCTCCAAGGAAGGAAATTTACAGGTAAGGCATGGATAAATTTTCCTATTCCATTTTCAAGGAGAATGCTGTATTACAGCAGTACCCCAAAAGGGAGGAGTCAACAGTCATTTCCCCAGCAAATATCCTATCAAAATTTGATTTGTACCTCCAAATACTAGTGTACCCTTATATTTCAAGACTTTTATAGACTAACGTAGCAGCTACTAACATTTTTAATGTCTTGGTTGCCATCATTGCTTGTCGTCTCTGAATGGGACATGTTCAGTGGAAACCAGTTAGCAGTGATTGTGATAATTTCTGACTCCATTCTGTGCTTGTTTTCACCAACATCTAGTCATAATGGGTGAAATTTTCAAAAGTGCCTAAGTGATTTAGGCCTCAGCCACATTATAAGTCAATGAGACTTAGGTGCTTCTGAATTTCACTCAGTGAATTTATAGGACAAAATTACCACTGATAACTTTCTCATTATACCCCCAAAATTAAAATACTGTGCAGCTAAACTTTCAGTGTTCCAGCAGCCATGTTTCTGCTCCTGCCTGCCACAGCTTGCATATGGACTTTGCAAGGTGAGAGCAATTGTCTGCAGCTGCTTTTATATCTTGGTTTGATATTGTGTCTAATCTGCTGCCTGACCACTGCAAACATTTTTCCAATGTGTCCTTTCAGCTTCTGCTTTCTGCAGAATTCTTTGGCCACACAGATTCTTCCAATATCTCATGCCTAGACTGAATGTCTGTATTCAGCCAGCCATTTGTGCTGTGTCTTCATAAGAGCTTCCTGTATGTCTTCCTGTCACTCTCTCTAGTAGCAGAGTTCAGGAGAGACAAAGGTTTATTCATCCTAATAGCCTCACTGGTTCAGACAAGTATGGTTTTTCAAGTGCCAGTCCCCATGTGTATTCTACACGAGTGTATGCTTGCTCTCTGTGCGCCTGAGACTAGAGATTTCTAGCAAGTAGTGTCCACTGGTCTACACTTAAGCAGTTACTCTTTTAGTAAACAGTGTTCCTGTTTACACACCCAGCTTCCAATTCCCTGGTGGTGCAAGCAGCCCCTGAGAGGTTTAGGCTACAGCACTTAAGACAACACTCACTGACAGAGGTGATAAAACCTTGAACACTGGTATTTTCTTCTACCAGCCTTTAATTTGTAATTACTAATGACCAGGCCCCATTAGCAAAGTATGATTTCACCAATTACTCCAAATCCTTGGACTTCGAGGACAAGATCCATCAGGAGGACAGGGCCCAATTCCAAGCCCTCATAATAAGGGCAGCTAAAACATCCCATCAGGCTGCAATGGATGCTGCTGACCCTGTTTTAAGAGGGATAACTACCACAATTATGTGGTTCAAATCTTAATTCCACTCCTTAGGATTCCACAGGGACATACAGAATACCATTGAGGATCTGCCCTTTGATGAAGCTAACTTCTTCAGTGGGCTTTTATACACAGGTTGCAAAGAGGAAACACGCTACAAGCAGGTGTACTGACAAAGACAACCCTTTCAGCTGTTCCATCATCTTTGACCTTACAAGCCACTGCACAAATGTCTTGAGGGTACAAAGACCCAAGTACACAGCTTTCTCTACATCTACTGCAGCAGTTCAACTCCATCCGTCGTCTAGGAGTTTCTTTTGATGGCATGTTCAGGAAACATGTTCCTTTATGATGCCATCCTAAACTCTGCTCCAGAATTTTGGTGGCTGCCTTGCCCACTTCACTCACAACTGGAGAGCAATAACAATGGATTACGGAGTTCTAGAAATAATTCATTCCAGCTTACACAATCAAGTTTGTCACTTCCCCATCACAACCTCCCTTTCTGGCTCCTTTTCAGAGACCACTCTCAGGCGATCCTCCATCAGAAGAGGGGCTACAGAGCATGTGCCACCTCACTGTCAAGAGAGAGGATTCTGCTGCCATATTTCCTAGTTCCTAAGAAAAACAGAAGGAGGAGACCACTTCTTGATTTATACCAACTGACTGTGATTATTTGAAAATCAAAATTCTGCATGGTCACATTGGCATTGATAATACTCTCTCTGAAGGAGGGCACATGGTTGAGGGCTTTCAACATGAAAGATGCTTACTGTCATGTGGACAGTCATCCATCCCATCCCACTGAAGGTTCCTCCGTTCAAACTAAATGGAAGGATAAACAAAAATAGATCTGTGACTAGGTTTTTGATTTCAAAAGATCTAACTTCAAAAAATTAAGGAAATTAGTTAGGGAAGTGGATTGGACTGAAGAACTTGTGGATCTAATGGCGGAGGAGGCCTGGAATTATTTCAAGTCAAAGTTGCAGAAACTATCAGAAGCCTGCATCCCAAGAAGGGGAAAAAAATCATAGGCAGGAGTTGTAGACCAAGCTGGATGGGCAAGCATCTCAGAGAGGTGATTTAGGAAAAAGCAGAAAGCCTACAAGGAGTGGAAGATGGGCGGGATTAGCAAGGGAAGCTACCTTATTGAGGTCAGAACATGTAGGGATAAAGTGAGAAAGGCTAAAAGCCATGTAGAGTTGGACCTTGCAAAGGGAATTAAAACCAATAGTAAAAGGTTCTATAGCCATATAAATAAGAAGAAAACAAAGAAAGAAGTGGGATCGCTAAACACTGAGGATGGAGTGGAGGTTAAGGATAATCTAGGCATGGCCCAATATCTAAATAAGTACTTTGCCTCAGTTTTTAATAAGACTAGTGAGGAGTTTAGCGATGATGGAGGGATGATAAATGGGAATGAGGATATGGAGGTAGATATTACCACATCCGAGGTAGAAGCCAAACTCAAACAGCTTAATGGGGCTAAATCGAGAGGGAGAGTGGGCAGATAATCTTCATCCAAGAATATTAAAGGAACTGGCACATGAAATTGCAAGCCCATTAGCAAGAATTTTTAATGAATCTGTAAACTCAGGAGTTGTACCGTATGATTTGAGAATTGCTACGTAGTTCCTATTTTTAAGAAAGGGAAAAAAAGTGATCCAAGTAACTACAGGCCTGTTAGTTTGACATCTGTAGTATGCTAAGTCTTGGGAAAAATTTTGAAGGAGAAAGTAGTGGAGTTCCTCAGGTATTGGTTTTGGGACCAATCTTATTTAATCTTTTTATTACTGACCTTGGCACCAAAAGTGGGAATGTGCTAATGAAGTTTACAGGTAACACAAAGCTGGGAAGTATTGCCAATACAGAGAAGGACCGGGATATCATACAGGAAGATCTGGATGACCTTGTAAACTGGAGTAATAGTAATAGGATGAAATTTAATAGTGAAAAGTGCAAGGTCATGCATTTAGGGATTAATAACAAGAATTTTTGTTATAAGCTGGAGTCGCATCAGTTCAAAGTAACAGAGGAGGAGAAGGACCTCAGAGTATTGGTTGATCACAGGATGACTATGAGCCGCCAATGTGATACAACTGTAAAAAAAGCTAGCATGGTCTTGGGATGCATCAGGCAAGGTATTTCCAGTAGAGATAAGGAGATGTTAGTACCATTGTATAAGGCACTGGTGAGACCTCATCTGGAATACTGTGTGCAGTTCTGGTCTCCCATGTTTAAGAAGGGTGAATTCAAACTAGAACAGGTACAGAGAAGGGCTTCTAGGATGATTCGAGGAATGGAAAACCTGTCTTATGGAAGGAGACTCAAAGAGCTTGGCTTGTTTAGCCGAACCAAAAGAAGGCTGAGAGGAGGTCTGATTGCTCTCTATAAATATATCAGAGGGATAAATACCAGGGAGGGAGAGGAATTATTTAAGCTCAGTATCAATGTGGACACAAGAACAAATGAATATAAACTGGCCATCAGGAAGTTTAGACTTGAAATTAGATGAAGTTCTGGAACAGCCTTTCAAGGGGAGCAGTGAGGGCAAAAGACATATCTGGCTTCAAGACTAAGCTTGATAAGTTTATGGAGGGGATGGTATAATGGGATAGCCTAATTTTGGCAATTAATTGATCTTTGACTATTAGCGGTAAATATGCCCAATGACTTGTGATGGGATGTTGGATGGGATGGGATCTGAGTTACTACAGAGAATTCTTTCCTGAGTGTCTGGCTGGTGAGTCTTACCTACATGCTTCAGGGCAGATTGGCAGAGGCCCTGGGTTTTTTTTGCCTTCCTCTGCAGCGTGGGGCACAGGTCACTTGCTGGAGGATTCTCTGCACCTTGAAGTCTTTAAACCACGATTTGAGGACTTTAGTAGCTCAGGTTAGGGGTTTGATACAGGAGTGGGGGGGGGGTGAGATTCTGTGGCCTGCGTTGTGCAGGAGGTCAGACTAGATGATCATAATGGTCCCTTCTGACCTTAAAGGCTATGATTCTATGAAATTTCTGGTAGGATAAGAGCCCTATCAATTCATAATGCTCCCATTCGGACTAGCTACAACACCCAGGGTCTTCACAAAGGTCTTCTCAGTTGTGGCAGCCAGGATGAGACAGAATGGCTACACCATCTTTCTGTATCTGGATAACTGGGTCCTGAAGGGCAGATCAGCAAGGAGATCTGGTTAGTGACCCTATTCCTACTCCATCTATCTTCTTGGGAATCTATGTCAACAAAGAAAAGCCCTCTTTGTGGGTCTCAGAGACCCATAGACTTTATAAGGGAAACCTTAGAATTGACCATAACCAGGGTCTATTTCTGTTAGAAAATAGATATGCAGACCTCCCTGTAAAGGCCTATACTTTAAGAACGTGGGTGTATTTTTATCACTTAGCTAGTTATAGAGGTATAAAAGAAAGAATCAAAATGACTGTCTGTCTGTGTGATAGTCTAAGGCCTGGTTCTTAGGCTAAGGCCTTCAGCTAAGCAGCAGAGGCCAGCTATAAGCTGAGAAGCGTATGGTCACATCCTCACATTCCAAACAAGTCACACTGAAATAAGGTAGTATTGGGCTGTTAGGAATATAGTGCTATCCTGATAATGCCTATAAACACCAGATAAAGAAAACAGATCTTAAGATGGTAAATGAAAATTTAGTTTGATAGCATCCTGTTTGGCAAAAAATCACATCAGTGGTTCTGGTTGTGAAACCCTAATTTCTGTATGTTTTATCTTTATGGCCCTCACTTTTCTATTATGAATCTGTCTGGTTCTCTGATTGTTTGTGTCTTCTGTATAATTAATGTTGCTAGGTGTAAGTCAATTAGGGTAGTGGGATATAATTGGTTAGAGAATTGTGTTACAATATGTTAAGAATGGTTAGATAGATTTCAGTAGAATGATTGGTTAAATATATCTGAGAATATTGCTATATAAATTGCATTCAAACAGGAAGTGGGTGGGAAATTGGAATCAAGCTTGCTGGAAATTAACCCCAATAAACATCATATTATCTGCACTTCGGATTTCTGGTCTTTTGCTGCTTGCTGTCTGCATGACAAGAATCAGGGAAGTGGGAGGGCGAAGGGAAAGCCCGTTAACAATTTCCCTATGTAAAAATTACACTCAGACTTTGGGCCACAGTCAATATCTGTCTTTCCTGTGACCTTGTATGCTTATATAACACCATTTGCCAGGCTGTACCTTAGTTACCTATAGGCCTGGCTTCCGTCTGTTTACTCACCAGACAGAGAGAGCAAGAATACTAGGGTAACAATTCCTGCCAAGTTCATGGCTTCTCTTGTTTGCTGAATGAACTCAAAACATGTGCATGTGGGAGTCCCTTTTCTTACATCCACACCTGAGGCGACCATTATCATGGACACATTCCTCATAGGGTGGGGATCCTACATGGATATTCACAGGGCACTTGACGCCTCAGGGAGCCAAGAAGCATATCAGCATACTGGAGCTGAGAGTAGTCCATCTAGCCTGCAATGTATTCCTTATACTCTTTTGGACCTGCCATATCCAAAGATAATGTCAGACAGTACAACTATTTTCTGTATAAACAGGGTGGAGCAAAATCCCTTCCACTCTGCATAGAAGTGATCGTCATAGGGAACTGGTACACCAGGAACCACATAACTCTCTCAGCAACATATGTATCAGGTGTGCAGAACTCTCTGGTGAAGTGTCTCAGCAGGCACTTCTCCACACCATGAATGGGAGATAAACATTTTTTTTGTGAATGACATCTTCACCCAGGGAGGACGCCATCCTAGGACCTGTTCACTTCCAGACAAACAAGAAATTTCCCTTGTACTGCTCCAGAGAAGCTTTGGGCTGGGGCTCCAAGGGCAATACCCTTCTTTTACCTTGGACAGACCACTTCAGGTATTCCTTTCCTCTCACCCTGCTACCACCACTAGTTGTATGAAAGATTCTCATTCACAGAGCTTCGATCATTCTCATTGCACCCAGCTGGACCAGACAGTTTTGGTTTTCAGACCCTTCAGCAAATGTTAACTCAACCTACCATCAGAATCCAATCCTTCCTGGATTTACTGACTCAAGAAAAGAAGTGAGGCCAGACATCCCAGTCCTGGCCCTCTTCATCTCACAGCCTGGTATTTGGAAGGACATCAGACCTAAACCATTCATGTTTGGAATTCATTCAGTCTATTCTCAAAGAAAGCACAAAGAATTCCACCTGAAAATGGTATGTGGCCAAATGGAGACATTTCTCCACAGGGACACACAGGAACCAAATATCCTCAGAATTTACAGGAATTCCGGATGTTTTAGACTATTTACTCCCTCTCAGAATGTCAGGCTTTCCATTAGCTTGCTGTGAGTGCACCTTGCAACAATCCATGCCTTCCATCCTCCAGTTGATGGCTAATACTATTTTTACTTATCCAGTGGCAATCAGATTTCTGAAGAGCCTCATTAGAACTTTCCCACTGGTGATTAAAACCAACAACGCAAGGGTATCTTAATCTTGTTGTTTTGGTACTTACCTGACCTCCCTTTGAACCTCTAGCCACTTGCTTCATGTCCTGTCTCTCCATGAAGGTTGCCTTCCTAGTTGCTATCACATCAGTTAGAAGGGTGAGTGAACTGGGAACACTTATGGCAGATCCGCCATGTATCACAAGGAGAAGGTTTCTCTTTCCTCCACTCTAAGTTAATTTCTGAGATGCATATGAATCAATCTATTCACTTATTGATATTCTTCGCAAAATGTCATGTTCCTGATGAGAAGAGAAGATTTCATTCTCTTGATGTCTGATGGGCCTAGGCATTCTATCTGCAGAAGTGTTTAAAATGTAATCAAAATTTTCTTTGGATACAAAATGTGCAAAAGTGTAACAATTTTCTAAATATCACAAAGTATGAGTGAAATAATTTTGAGGGTTAGGAATGTCACCCCTAATAGATCCAATCCATGATGCAATCTATATATTATGCTCATCTCTATGGAACAATCACTTAATTTCCATGTCATCAGTAACCACTTCACATCCTTTATGATTGTCCCTACTAGTTCATAAGAAATATCTTCTTTTCATGCATCTAAGCCCAGCCTGTTTTGTTGGGAGTTTTGAATGCATCTGGTTATTTCAAATGCCTTTCTGTACGAATGTCTGTATTTGACACTGCATCTCTCATGCTATCATAAATGTTAAATTAATCTAGTGTTACTACATTGTCACTTTTGCCATTCTGATTTAATACAGTTCTTCCACCTAGATCAGGAGAGCCAAATATATGGCCCATGGGACAGATCCAGCCTGCATGCTGGTAAGGTAGCCCACAGGACATATTCACATGCATCTGAGGAAGTGGGTATTCACCCACGAAAGCTCATGCTCCAAAACGTCTGTTAGTCTATAAGGTGCCACAGGATTCTTTGCTGCTTAGGACATATTCAGATTCTCAAAAATGTAAGCTTTAGGTTTCTTTAAAAAATAGAATTATGTTTCTAGCCCTCCTGGCTGCAGAGAGAACCTTCCACATGGGAACGGAGCATAACTAATGCAGTCATGTCTTCCTGAGTCGTTAGAGAACCTAAAACTATTTCATACAGGTTTAAACTCCCCTGCCCTTTATCAATCCCATTGGATATCAGCTTTAAAGACCACTGATGACACTTGTGTGCTAGCATTAACGCTTAATCATTATTAATAATTATGGGGAGAAGAACATTGGGTTGGAAATTGAGCCTGGTTGCAGGGAAGGACGTGCATGCAGAGAAAGCAGATTTTTAATGGCAAATCTGACAATAAGGCACTAAACAAATGACTAAACATTTGGTTACTACATAAAGACTGTATATTCCCCTTCATCTCTATGCAAACCCTCCCCTGACACAAATGGTCATTCCACTCTGCACTGGGGGAAATATACAGTCCTCAATATATAGCCCAACCCACGGGCAATTAACAAACAGAATTCATCCCTGTTCTACAATTTAGTTTGACTCATCTGATTTAGCTGACAGGGAATTCAACTTTGTTTACAGTATGCTGAATATGTTATGCTTGCACCAGTTTAATTCCATTGACTTCAGTGGAATTATTCCTAATTTATACGACTGTAGGTGAGGGCGGAATCAAATTATTCCACATTAAAAAAAATTGGATTATGGACTTTTCATTTTATGATTCACTATATTCTGATAATGTCTAATTTTGAAACTGGGGATTTCAGAACTACAGTAAAGTTTAATGGACATCAATGAGATTTTTTAATGTGCAAAGAGCAATTAGCCATGCAAATTGCACAGAAAAGAAAATTATAACAATTATTGCACTTAATCAGAAATGTGAAGTAAGTTATGAACTCCTTTTAATTGGAATGAAAGAAGACATGTTAAAGGAATTGTATGCAAGACTTAAACTTGAAGTGAAAACAACAAACCATTATATTTAAATAGTCCCATCATTACTTATATTCTTAACATAAATCTTTGGTGACCTCTCAAGTACAGCTGAAGGGAAACAGTTTTCCCATTGCATGATAATTTTTAAGATTTCAGATGTTTTTCATCAGGATCAGCCTGATACTTTATTGAAGTTTTTCATTAAAAGATCAGACAGACCCCCACTCTCCCAGAAATTCCACCCTGGACCTGAGAAACCTTTTTTAGATAAAACTTCAATTTAAACTGATGTGTTCCCATGAAAAGTTTGTTCCAATGAATCATTTTCAAAGAAAAAACTTGGGAAATTCCTGACAATCTCTGCTCTTAAACTATACTAGTGTTCCACCCACTTAGATGGTATAACCAAGAAATGTCATGGGTCATCTTTAAAATTGATCCAGCATGCGGAGATCAGTAGTGCACTCAGCAAGATTTCCTGTGAAATTTTTCTTTAAAAATTATTCACTACTGTGCAATTTCCAATTAGCCAACAAGAGGGAGCTATACATAGCAAATTCCTTCCTTTATGATTCTTTATCCCTTCATGTACAAGTATTCTTTCTGATATTATGAGTCATTAATTATTGTATCCTCTGGAGCACTGTAGAATTCACTGACCAACCCTTTCCTTTGCTAAGTCACTTGCACATACATGGTGCAAATGTATTCTGTGCTCATGCATGTGTTTCACTGGACACAATCCAGTAAATCAAAGTAGCACAAATGGTTTAATTGCTTAATTTGCTTTCTGAGTCCTCTATGCATGTGAGAAAATTCCACCGTGAACAATATACACTTAGAGAGATGCATAAACAATTATTACAGGCAGTTCTCATAACTTTTTTTGTTTCCTAATGGGCAATAAGCATGTTGGGTTTAGCTAAATTATAAATGTGAGTATTTGTTGGTAGCAGTTTATGGGATTTTTTCCTGTATATTTTACAGCATAGGGTACAGTATATAAAGTATAATTTATGTTCTGGGCATCCTCCCTTAGAAGTTTTAAATCAGTTCATGAGGCTTTCAGCACTGCTCATGTCATTTATCCATCAGCACTCAGTCCATTTAATCCAGGCCTCTCAGCTGTACAGACCTAGCCCCTGTTGTGAGTGATCGGCCTGCATGAGTGCTCCCAGCTTCTCCTGTCACATCACATTTGCATAAAAGAGGACGGATAACCAAATTTGAGCACACAAATGAAAATGCTAAGCGCTGAACCTGTCACAGTTGTTGTTCAACTAATTGTGAAAAATTTGATTTGCTGGCTTTTCACTGTTTATCATGTGGGACCCCCTTCTCAAATTTGCCTTGGCTTCTGCTTCTGTACATGTAGCTTTTAAACTCTCTGCACAAACAGCCCACCCTGGGGATTACTTACCTCTCCTACCAGCTTTTAATGTTGGCTCATCTACTTGACTAAATTAGGCCACCATGGCAAACAAACACATAATTAAAAACCTGGGGAAGACAACTGCAGTTACACTCCTTAAATTGATTTTGTAGTCTTCTGCTGGCATATACCTTTGTATTTTGCCATCTTATCTTTCTTCCTATAACCCCTGAAAACATGTATGATTTTGATTACATACAATTGCAACATACTTTGTAACAAAATGGAAAATGCTTCTTAGATTTTCTGTTTATAATTGCACAATATCTTAAAAATACATTCTTTTTCCTGGATAATTTATTGCAGGCTATTTCACAAGTGCTGTATTCATCTTAAATAGCAGTTTATCAAATGAATGATCCCTTTTGAAGTGGTATGAAAGACCTTGGATGAAGTAGTTATATATATTATCTAGTTGTTGTTGGTTTTTTTTAAATTGTGTTAGTTATTTGACTTCTGTCTTTCCAAACTTCCTTTAACTGCTATTGTCTATCTTTCCATTTTAATTCACTATATTGTAATTTACCTATGCATTTTGCTTCTCATAATTGTATGTTGCTGTATCACCAATTAAAACTATCATTTCTTGTGCTGCAGTTAGGTTTTTTTTAAAAAATTGAAATGTATAACAAACAATAGTAAAATATAGTAATATGAAATTTACTATGTGAAAGTGCCATTAAGCAAGGAAATTCTCTATAAAGGTTAACTGACACCCCCCCTCCCCCCACGCCTTTTTGAATTTGAAGACTATTGTCCTAAGTTACAATCGCTACAGTCTGTGTGTATTTGACAAAATAAGGATTTTTATTATTCTGATTTGGCTTTGGAGTGTTGTACATTTCTACATTTTCCTTGTTTTGTTCTGCATTTTCAGCTTTCAACTCTTTTTTCTATTTTGTCCATTTTTAACTGTTCATATATGTACTTAAAGTTAAAGATGCTGCTGGATAAATACCTTGTGTTTTATTGCTTTTGTAGGTTTACATCTCCCTGATATTTAAAAATGTCTGTTTTGTTTCTTCACCTATGGGTTAGCTTAGCATTAGATTTTTGTAATGTTTTCACTAGAGCTTCTTATACATTCTGGCCTTACCATTGTGTGGTATATAATGTGAAAATGAATTCCTTACAAATGAGTGGTAATAGTTTGGTTGGGCAGAAAGTAGAACAGAAGCTTTTTTATGATGTTATGTATTATCTTCTGCAATTCAAAGCAGTGCTCAGAGGGTTTAGTCCTTGGCCAAAGCTCCCAAGTAGGAGTTGTGTCTGAGGAAGAATTTAAGGATTGGGCCCATGTTGCAGAAGGAGCAGAAGAAAGCAAATCCAGTTAGCAATGATGGGGAACCTGTGCCCAGAAGCCTTTTAACCCCCCACAATTCAATTGTCTGAACTGGGACAGTGGTATCTAGTTGTGTCCTTCTTAGATCAGCTGCAACAGGCTAGCGGCACGTAGCACTTATTTGTTCCCTTTAGTCAGATAGTCCTTCATGTACCATGTTGCTACCCCACGTTGCCTTCTCATAGAAATGTCTCTCTCTTTCTTGTGATGTGCCACCCCCTGTGCCCAGAACACTTTCCTTGCCTATGGTGAGTCATACAATAGCAATTGTCTCCTTCGAAAACCTCCTCAAAACTTACCACTTCTGAGTAGCCTTTTGTTGCTGGCCTCCACACCTGCCCTCTTTCTTGGCTCTACCACCTTGTTGTTATATATTAAATACACAAGTGATTTTTGCAAGTAATTCCTGGTCTGTAGATATTCTGTTCTATTTAGTTATTTAAAAGGAACCAATCACCATAGCATGTCAATGCCATAACAGGAAATTGGAGGGCATTAAAGAATTTGAGACAAGAACTACAGAATGGAGGAACTCTGCCTTCTGCTTGACGAGCTGTTAATACATTTCGGGCACATTTGACTTCATCTTCTCTGAGAAACTAGGAAGTGATGGATATTTTAGATCTCATCATTGTGGGAAGGCCGTGTACAAAAAGTTGGCTTGCATTTTTCCTGAGTATTAGATTTGGGTTCAGTCTGATTTTCATTTGATAAGATGTTCCCTAGTCTAGCCTTTATACAGAGACTACCCTGATTCCCAGGTCTTCATAGCTTCAACCTGGCTCTTGATAATAGCAATTTCCTGAACAAACAAACAGTTTTCTTTGTGGGTCGTGGATGAAGAGGTGGTATCTGAGCTAATGTATTCCCAGTCAGAAGAGTCTTTCAGATCAATACTAGGCCCATTTAATTGGATCAAGAAAAAGAATGGGGATCCAATGAAGTGTCTACAGCTGATCTGTCCTGCAAAGTTCAAGCCCCACTGCCTGCCTGGAGGGAGGGCGGAGGAGAAGGCTGACAACTGGAGCCCTGCCACCTGTCTGAGGGCAAGAGTCTGAGAGCCTGAGCCCCACTGCCCGGGGCTGACAGCCGAAGTCACGGAGGTCACAAAAGATCACGGAATCTGTGTTTTCCATGACAGACTCGTTGCCTTACAGACGAGTTTATTCTCCAGTCTGCAGTGTGGTTGTAACTATGTTGGTCCCAGGATATTAGAAAGACAAGGTGGGGCCAGGTTCAGTCCCCAGAACTGCCATAGATGATAAACATTTTTCTTTGTTGATGAGTCTAGGGATAGTAACTGCATTGTGTTGATGATGAGGGAGAGTAAATGCTCAGAGGTGAATAAAGTTTATTCTCCTAGTAACAGACTTTTTTTTTCTTATCACATTCCCAAGGAAACAGCCATTTAGATGTTCCCCTGCTGTGTTACCATCTCAGTCATAGCAGAGGGCAGAAATTCCATGGTTAGTGCTCAACTGCTTCTACCTAAAAACTAATTCCAATTGCTTGTTCCACTTCCTCTACCTTTCTCCTTAGGCCAGGCCACCCAGAGCTTCTTACAATATGTCTATATTGTAATTAGACACACCAACTGACTTGGGCTTGGGGTGCTGGGCTGTTTAATTGTGAAGTAGACTTTTGGGCTTGGGCCACAGTCTGAACTCTGAGACCCTTCCACCTGACAAGGTCCTAGAGCCTGGGGTCCAGCCCAGTTCTGAATGTCTACACCACAATTAAACAGCCCCTTAGCCTGAGACCCGCGTCTTGAGTAAGCTGGCACAGGTCAACCATGGATTTTCAATTGCAGTGTAGATATATCCTCAGACTCCTTCTGAATCATTACAGGAAGGGAGCAAATCCACAGTGGTATGTTCCCTGCAAGATTAAATCTGGAGGAGAGTTTGTGGCCACAACTTTGTGCCAGGGGATCCTGAGGCAAATTTCCAATTTGGAAGAGAAAATGGGAGGTTGGAATTTGGGGACAAATCTGGGAGCAATCATGAGTGAGTCAAGTGGGAGACAAAAGAAATTCAGAGCTTGAGCTCCTTTCTGTTTGTTCCCTGGGTGGATGGGGATAGTACTTAGAATCAGGTTTTCAGAAAATATTCTACATTTTTTAAGCTATTTCCTTAAACATTCCTGCCTATAATCATGCTAGACTATTTCCAGGAAAACCAATACAAAGATTTAAAACAAAGCCTAAAATAATTTAACATTTTGAACAAGTTATTAGTGGAAGATGTTTTGCAGTTTTCCCTTAGCGCCAATAAAATGTACAATTTTCATTTATCCTGCTACTAGATAGCTATTGATGTTTAGTTAACAACAATTCTTTCCTCTGCTTCTATTAGCACCTTTGTGTATCACAGGGATTTTCTCATTTTCTCAGGTTCACCTGGATAAATAACCATTGTCCCTTAGCTCAGTCTTTTTGGCTGACTAGCAGAATAAACAAACTTCCATTAACTGCTCTTTTGTTTTGCTACAGATGGTAAGTAACTCATTTCTTGGAAATTAATTAGTATATAAAAGAAGAACAATTCCCCACCTTCCCCCACATTCTCACTGGTATAAGGCCTTTTCCCACACTTGTGTATTTCTTGGGTACAGCTTAATCCAGAATGCAAAGGGGAAAATATCGTACATTGAAATATGCTGAAAAGATTATTACAGTATAGATTAGTCATATCCGTCATCACTGGATTTGTTATGCAAAGAAACAGATACGATATAATTGTCCTCACTTTTTGAAATTAAAGAAACAATTTAACAAATGTACCCTATGGATAAAATGTTTGTCAACAGATTTGTTTTGCACTGTGAGCACGAATCAGTTTTACATTTTTTCCTCTCTGCAAATAATTTTGCTAAAATTATGACTGTCTCTAGTAAATCTGATTCAGGACAATGGCTTCGAAACCAAGTTCCTACTGTAAACATAATTGACAAAATAATCAAAGTAATTTATAGAGTGCCAATTTGTGTAGAATCTAAGCACTGAGAATGCTAAGAAAAGTAGAATGACTTACTGTCCCTGTTGGAGTAATGGAACTATTTGAGGAAGATATACCAAGGGGGACAAACTAATTAAAACAAAACAAAAATTGGTATAACTTTATAGGCCTGATCCTGCCCTGTGCTAAGTCTCCTTTTCTCTTACAGATTGGCTGGGATGCTTCCTTAAATGGGAGGCTGGGGGATTCTCCTGTTGTGCAAAATTCCCAGAGTGATATGAACCTGGCATAGCTGGCTCTACTAGCCTCCCCTCTTGCAGAAGGCGTGCTGGGGGTCTGGTCAGACCCATACTGCATTTGAACAATCCCTGCCAGCATTCTCACAAGGGGTCATTATGAACTGATATAATTTATAGCACCTTTATATGGGGACCTGGACCTGCTCTTCGCATCCCAAGGATCAGGCAAGTGCCAAGGTGGCATAGAGCCCTCTCCTTAGGTGTGTGAAGCACCTGGGGATCCAGGGTGTCTAAGCATGTGTATCTGGCTTTTCCGAACCAATACTATCTCAGCTTTGCTATGTTTCCTTGTTTGTAAAACTGACGCTCTCTCTTTCCTGCTTATGTAAGCAAGTACATGTAATATTAATAATTCTGGGTGTACAAAACTAAAATATATGACTCTTAAGGTTGCATTTTCTAGATCTCACATGTATGAAAATGTTTCTCTTTATTTTCAGTGGGATACCGGAATAGACTGTGGAGCACACCCTTTGGAATATTCCTGTGCTCATAAAAGTCCTGGTTGATCTGAGCCTGCTGTCTCCCACTGTTCACATCTTGGCATCATTTCATATTCCAAATATTTAAAGATGGGAATCTAGATCTCACCCATGTTTTTATTTGCTGCTGAGAAGGGAGCAATAAAAGGACAATTAGCATTTCTCCAGATCATTGGTTAAAATGATTTAACCTGCCTCTTAACAAAGTAATAAAGGACCCTAAAGTAATTACATCTTTTTGCTAAACATTAAGAATAATGACATTAAACAGCAGAAATATCATTGGTCAACGCTGTTTAGAAACATGTAGCTGAAAGATTGTTAAGCAAGACCTTGTAGTGAAGGCTACACAACTCAGGTTTGTTCTTTTGGTGGTTCTAAAAACAAACACACACAAAAAGACATTTAGATGAAAGCTGCCTGCTCTTTCTAAAAGCAGACGAAAGGCTGGATTTTTCATTTAGCAAAAACGTTTAGGAACCAGTTACAATAATGGCATTTTTTGTATGAAATGTGGAACATTATATTTAAAGTCCTCTGTCAAACAGAAGTTGTGATAACCTTTGGTAATGAATGCAGAAAGACAGACCGTGTGTATGAAGTAAGAGGAGTGTATTTTCCCTGGGTTATCCGTTCGCTAGTAAATTCTCCTATGGCCTGGATTATTACAGAATTTAGTTCAAGAAGGCTAGTTTTAAAGCAATTCTTAAAGATATTTCAATGAAGGAGAACTGAATAGGGATGAAGAGACCAATTAACCAATTTTTCTTGGCCTTTCCTTCACGCACAGACACATTCTGTACAAACCCCAGTTTTGATGTATTATTTTAATTAATCCCAGCCTTTTGATTTCTGCAAAAAGAAGGTTAGCAAATGTAACAATGCTCAAGAGTTTCTTTATCGTAAAAGACACATAATTTCAAGCATTTAATAAGGTAGATTTATTCTGGGTAGTTTAGTTTGCACATTCACTCAAACAGCCTTCCCCAAAGACAACATTAAAAATGTGATTAGTTAGCTGCCATCAATAACACAAAATAGGAAAACACTCTCTGAAGGGACAGCTTTGTGGAGGGCACTGCACAGTGTGTAGTAAAAATATATGGCCTAATAAGTTTACATTTGCAGGCTCATTTGTTAAAACTCTTGAATTTCTAATTTGTGTCGGAAAGATAAATGGATGGGGCTTCAGTAAAGTGTGAGATTAATACTGATGGATGGGGATTCAGTTTTTTACTAGCCTCTTACTTCCATACAACCCAGTAGGCAGTTTATGGGGAAAACCAAATGTAAATAAAAAGGAGCACCTTATTTACTTTGGTCAAGGCCAATTACCAGTTATACTGTTCTTTTCAACTCTATTGTCTAGATGTAAATTATCCATATCTCATTATTGTTTAATGCATTTTGGTAATCAAGCCCTTACAAATGTAATTAGATGCTGAAAAGGATGGGCAGCCATCAGGTACTCTGAAATGGTTGCGATAGCCAAACAGTTGAGACAGAGGCCTTCGGAAACTTTTTTGTGTATAGGGTGGCAGAAGAAAGATAAAATGCTTAATTGCCTTGCACCTCAGAATCAAACTTTGCAGTTGGAAGGAATGTGAGAGCTGATAGCGTTTTTAAAATTAGTTCTGCACATATGTACCTAGTGCGGCTTTTTCAGCAACTGTAAAAGTTCAATATCAGGTCAGTATCTTATATAGGGGAATTGAAATATAATGTAGGATATAATGGATATTGGGTTACATTGCTTAAACTCTGTACATTCTTGTTTTGGTGCCGTATTAGAGCTTTAAGGAGTTTTATTGTTTTACAGATAGACATCCTAATACTCTATGAAAATTGGTTGCCATGTTGCTGTTAAAATGACCTTATTTGTGCATGGAGCACTGTCTGACAGATGCTCATTAATAAAGGGGAGAAAATGAACACTTTTTTTTTTAGTCGAAAGGAACCCAAAATGTTCACACAAGGAACACTTCCATATGGTAAAGTAACTGCAGAGTCTGAGGTAAATATAGACCCTGTGGAAGACCTCAGCTTGTTCAAATGTATTTATTTTTATTGAGCATTCTCTAAAAATTGCAATATCTTGTCAAATGCAAAAAATAAAGAATCTTGAAACCCAATCTTTATAGAAGTATGCAGTGGTATATCTAGGATTTATAAAGAGAGCAAGTGCCCTGCTGCACAAGAAAGGGATGGAATTGAGGGTATCCATTCCAGCAACTGCACTTTGAAATGTAGTTATGGTCAGAAAAGTGACCTATGTAAAGCTGAAGCATTCTTACGCCACAGATTTGTAATGGATGTCTTTCTGTCCATATCTGGTTACCCTAGAGCCAAATACATTTGTATAGTTGTTAACAATGAATATAGTAATGGGAGTCTATTCTAGATTCTTCTCTGGCTCATGGATCATGAATGGGATATCAAATAAATTCTTATTGCAGGTTCTTTACCCTGAGCACACTTGCTTTAAAATAGTTCATCATGGATACGAGTGCTTCATGAGCTGAAAGACTACAGTTTAACTATCAAATCCCAGATCCAGCAGTTAGGGGAAAAAGTACTTGTGAATGAAGCAAATTTGAAATGGAAATCTATTGAAACAATAAATACAAAAGCCAATAATGTTGTTTTCAGTCACCTTTTTGTTTCCAGCCGTGGCCAATCCCTGGTAGTTCAGAGGAAGGCAAAAAATACATTAAAAAAAATCTTAGAATATATCTGACAAATTGACAACTTTTTAAAGTTCCAAGTATCCATATTGTTGGCTGGTGTCATGTTCTGTTTGCACAAAGTAAATGTAACCAGTTCATGATCACTGGTACCTAAGCAATCACAAATTTTTAGGTCAATGATTAATTCTTCTTTTTCTGTCAGAATGAAGTGCAATATTGGATTACACCAGGCTGAGTAGAGGATTTTCTGTGTTAAGAAATTATCTATTATTTTTAGAAGTTCTAAGGAAGTTTTTTGTTAACTGGCCTCATGAAATGTATAGCAAATGCACCCTCTCCTCCCCTCTGCCCCTCCCCTCCCCCTGTACCCCCTGGTTGAAGACATCCATGATACGTTTTCCTTCCTAAACATTACAGACAAAAGCTTAAAGAGCAGTTCATCCTGATCTCTAGTGAGATTTGGTGGACAGTAACAGATGCCCACCATTACCCTATATTTACTAATTAGAACTTTAATCCATAAACATTTGTGGTACTGTGATTCTGAATCATGTCTGACTCTGTAATAGGTAATTGTGTAAGTGCAACCCCAACCCCTCCTTTTTTATCATTCTGTCCTTTCAGCACAAGCTGTAATCATAGATTTTAATGTTCCAGTCATATGACCCATCCCACCAAGTTTCAGGAATACCACTGTATAGTATTTCGTCTTATACATGAGCAATTCCAATTCCTATTGTTTATTGCCTAGACTCCTAACATTACTATATAGGCAGTTAAAATTGTGTTCCTTACATACCCCATTGTGCTTGGATTTGTCATGTATGTGATGCTTTAGGGCTGGTTTACATATTTGAGTGTTTGTACAATGATTGCTGTGATAACACCCTCTGCCTATATGGTTAATGTAAAGCCTCCCAACTACCCTAGCTAGTCTATCAACCAGGGTATTGGTACCCTACTACTGAGATGGAGGTCATCAGAACCATACAACCTTTTATCTCCATAGCAGGTGACTCATTGTCTCATAAAACTCCAACCTTCCCCTTACACCACTTACCTAACCAACTGTTCATCTCCAGTGTCTTCTGCCATCTATCTTTTGCCCAGCAGACAGGAAGGATTCCCAAGAAGATCTGTATATTCCTCTCCTTCAGACCCCTTCTCAGACCCCTGAAGCCTTCCAGGATCTGTGGAATGGTGCCTGATATGGTGTCACTGGTGCCAATGTATATCACTGCCAAAGCTATGTCTCCTGCTTTGACATCAGAATCTTGTTTATTCTTGTGGTAATGTCCTTCGTCTTTATTCCTGGATGTCAGTGGACTATACTGCTACCCTTCTGTCCTTTTTGAAGAATATCCTGTTCACTCTTCTTAGCTTGGAGTGCCCAAAGAGGATTGTGTGGGTTTTGGGGTTTTTTTTGGCCAGTTGTGGATGCTCTCATGGATTTGGTGGTGGTTAGTCTGGTTTGAGCAGAGAAGCAGTTCTCTCCATTCTTTCTTCTCTGTCTGTAGATCCTTTCATCTGGTTTGTTCTTGCAGGTGGTTCTCTTCAGATGTCTTACTCAACACCTGCTTGTCATTTGATACTTCCAGCTGTGAAGATATCATTTGGGTTCTCGTACTTCTGGTGGTAATAAATTTCTAGTTGTCATCTTTGTTTCCTTGTCTCCCCTAGTCACTTGTCTCCACTGCTTTCCTTGTGGAATCTGCTGTGATATTGAACAGATCTGTGTATTCAGGAAACTTTCCATATCCCTGAGGTTTAGCAAGGTGATCAGCTGTTCTTCAAGATCATACAGATGAAGTCTCCTCTCGCTTCAGGCTTGAAGCAAAATATGACACATCCAGTTGATGTCATAATAGGTAATAACTGTCTGTCTGTCCTTGTTGCTAATGTGAAACTGTACCTATAAACCAAACAGCCAAGCTCCTCCCCTACATACTCCCATGACAATTCTGCTGTTAGCTGCTTGCTCTACACTGCAACCAGCCATTTTATTGTGAATCAAGTTATTTCTATCCTAGTTTTAAGTGATTGCTATCCTGCCTTCTGACTACATAAATCAATCCATAGGTATTATGCAGTATAGTGTATGTCTCAAAATTTGAGTTTTATCACTGTAATCATAAGCACAATTATGGTGTCAGACCTGTCTCTCCACTTAATCCCTCATTTTATAATTTAATTTAAAAAATGGGAATGTCACCTGAGAGTTCCTCTGGATGGAGCAGTTGAGTGGTGGCTACAGAATTAACCTTCCTTAGTGGGAATAAGATGCTTCCCTCCCAATTGAGTTTTTATTGTTGGCAGAAAAAGAAGTTGAGAGTTCTGGATCTCATTGAAATGCTGGAGCTAGGGAGAAAACAAAAAACAGGAGGCAGAATCCAATGGAGGAAGATTCAGAACTGAAGCGTTGGGGGTAGTAAAGTTGTTAGTTTCATTTTCATGTCTGTTTTGATATTTTGAACACTTCAAGGAGAACAGGAGAAGCAGGTCTGGTTCAGAGAGGAATACAGGAAGGAAGGCTGCTGAGAAGGGAAAGCTAAGGAGCTGAGGAACCAGGAATCTGCTGTATTTGCTTCAGGGTTGCATGGTGCATAAAACAAGACATGAGTTATTCATGACCTGGGCTGCGCAAAGTTTTAAATACAAGGCTTATAAGAGGGACAAGTAAGCATGCCAGGGAAATTCAAAGTTGAAGCAAACAGTTAAAGTTAAGCTGCTATAAAAGTAAATTATAAATTGTTAAATAAAAGTTTCCAGTATTTTTTCCCTACTATTTCTCTGTCAAACTTTCACTCTTTTCTATGTTGGAAAGAAAAATTGGGGAAGTTCCAATAGTTGCAAACAATGGAAAATCCAAGAACTTTATTCTAATAGGATTTACACTTTACAAGGGAAGTTTTAGTAACACATTACTACATGATGCTGGTGCAGCTTCATACCTCCTGATGTGCTAGCAGATGATAGAGACACCCGTCTTCCTAAAACATGCTTTATTTACATAACTTAAGTGTCTTCGTTACATATTCAGTATTTTTAAAAATGTACTAAAGATGCCAGTGTTTGGATTTAACATAAGTAATCTAAATATGTATGTAAATTGAAGAATTGGCAGTAGTTGTCTCCTAATGGCTTAAATGGATGATGGCCTGATTCAGTTCTCTTGAGTTAATGTAAAAGGGGAGTTTATTTCAAAAGAGAGACTGCAAGTACTCTTGTGCTTGAATACTTTGTCACACATCTGGACATGAAGTTTATTTAATGCCATTGGCTTTTCTGAAGCTACTTTATTTAACTCAATCTGTGTTGAAATTGTCTGTGCCATTAAAACAGAAGTTAATATATTTTCTATTTAAAATATCTTTATTTAAGAACAGAGAATAATTGTATGTCAACTATTCTGAAGGCAAGGCTGACTTCTTAAATAAGATCCTAATTAACTCATTCATTGCTTTAATTTCCACCAGCTGGTTTTATTTAATGTCTATTGTTTGTACTTTGTTTTGAACACAAAAGGCACTGCATAAAAAGCACTGGAAGAAAAGCAAATGTTGTGGCAATATGTTAAAAATAAAAACAAGATAAACCTGGTTAACTATAGACCAATTAGCTTGATCTGAATCTCAGGCAAAATCATAGAAATGCTGATATGATGGGAACACAAACAGCAAAGAATTAAAGGATGGTAGCATAATTAATGGCAATCGTTGTGGTGTGATAGGATTTGGAGCTGCTCTGTAATTTATTAATACTGTGTGTTGACCTGGTAATTGAGATGTTTACTATATGAATATATTGGTCTAGTTCAATAGTAGGCTGTATAGAAATAATCAGGAGGGAAGTAATGGCTCAAGGTAAGCCATCCTGTGATAAACACCTGAGACTTGTTGCAGGACCTGGGAGAGCCATTGGCTCTGAGGAGTATGACTTGACCTCCTGCTGAGCTTACCAGACTGGTTTGGTCCAGAAAGATAAAAGCCCAGTAAGTGACAAGAACAAAGGAACTCTGACTGGGTTAAAAAACAACACCCTCTTTCCAGATAAGGGGCAATTGTTGTGGAACTGTTTCGGGAAAGCGAACTGACACCCAGGACCTGCTGCAGTCTCTGAAGAAGTTAGGCCTTCCTAGGCTACCAGCAGGGAATAGTAAGCTGCTAGGTAACCTAGACGTACATGTTGACTGTTTTAAATTCATTTTTCTTTAAATGCGTTGCTCCTACTATTATAATTAAACAAGAAGTTGGTTTTGAGAAAGCTGTCACTGTATTCACCGCTAGTCACAAGCGTGACACCTAAGGAGGTGTAGTGAGAGACACCAGGAAGGTGCAGGTAACCCAGGTCCATGGAACTTCTGCTGTTAGCTGCTTGCTAACAACAGAAATAACAGGCCTGATACCCATGATTTTAGGGAAAGCAAGTCTTGTCAAATAAGATTGATATTGTTTGTAGTTAGACTAAAAGTTTAGTTGATAGAGAGTTAACTGTGCTGACAGTTGGGCTTCTGTAAGGCACTTTGCAAAGTACCATATGCCATTCTAATTAAAAAAAATTAGCCCTATTCAGCATTAATGTAGTGCACATTAAATCTGTTAAAAATAAGCTCAAAAAGTAATGGCAAAAATAGAGAAGGAGGAAAATGTAATGATGACAGGTCAGTTATGCAGACTGATCTGGTTTGCTTGGTACACTGAGCTAATTTGAACAACATGCATTTTAATGCAACCAGATATGAGGTTAGACATCTAGGAAAAAAATAATGTAGGTCCCACTTAGAACATGGGAGAATGTACCCTGGACATTCCAGTGACTCTGGAAAGGACGTATGAGTCAAGGTGGGTAACCAGCTGAATGTGAGCTCCCAGTGCAATGCTTTGTTCAAGGAAGCTAATGTAATCCTGACATGTTTAAGCAGAGAAGATGGAGTTGAAATCTGGAGGTGTTATCACTGTATACAGTGTGACTCTATTGCAGGAATACTATTTCCAGTTTTGGTGTCCACACTTCAAACAGGATGTTGAAAAATCAGAAAGGATTCAGAAAAGATACCTGAATGTTTGTGTGTGCATGCACATGTTATACCGGCTCCATCTTTGCTAAAAACCAGGCATCTAAATTATGAAAGGGAAATATAATATATATATAATATCAAGAATAGCCAGAACATGTAGATGTGAATATTTAGTATCAGAAAAGAGCAGAATAGAATTAGATTAGAAGCAAAGGAAAGTTTAGCATGTCTCGACTGAACAAAATAGCTTAATTCTCATTTAAAATTGTAAATTTAGAGAACACAGAGAGAGAAGATGGATTCCTTAGTTTGATCTAAAGTCTAGTGCTAATTAATCTTTTATTTTGGACAATTGAGATACCGATTACTTATTATAGTTTTATTTTGAGATATCTCCAAAAATATTTCACCTTAGAGTCTCTTTAGACAATTGATGCTGGTAAACTTTTATTGCTGGTAGCACATCAGGACCAAAACCACATATCCACTAGTTCAGTTCCTTTCCAATGTGAATTTAACTGAACTTAACATTTAGGCCCTCATCAAAGCACCCAAACACATGTTGATTGTTAACCATATAGTTAAGTCTCTTGGACTTCAATGGGATTTAAGCACATACTGAAGTGCTTATTTATATTGGGGCCTTACTACCAAAATACAGGGGTGTGTCTGTATAGAAATAAGTCCACAATTTACACATTTTTAACATGTTAAATTAATTTTATTTAATAACCAGTTTTCATGGTGATTGTCACATGCTTTCAGATCTAATGAGGGAGACTCCTGTGCTTTAGTTCATTGCAATACATCCTTCTAATCTTGTTTATATCATTTTCAGAAATAATTGGTGAACATGACTTGTTTGCCTGCTTTCTGTGTGGTGGTTTAATCAAAATTCTAGTTCTTGAGTGTAAGCAGGGTCTGAATGAACTTAATGGGAAGGGGAGAGATTTCAGGAACAAACTGTATTTACGTGAACACACCTACTCTGCTTAGATATCCAGCAGGTAGAGCGGTGTTGCTCAAAGTAATCAACTTTGGCTGGTGTTGGGTTACAAATCACTTTAGTATTAAATGCAGGGGTAGTGAAATGCTGTGATCAGTGCTGTTGTCTTTATTGTATGAATAAAGGAGAGCAGAACTGTGCTTAACCTGTGACCCTCATCTGGAAGGGCCTCATTAAGCCAGGGCCTCGAATGACAGACCCCTGTGAAAGCAAGAAGAGTGGAGACAGGTGTCCTAGCCAGGAGTTGTGGACTCTCCCTAAGAGTGCCTGGTCTGGTTTAATATGTTCCTCCCCACTGTTCAAAGATAGAGCTAAATAGGCTTCATTAGGAGCCTTTTGTTATGTTAAATACTCAATGAGATCTGAAATCACTTGTGGTGGGACAATGTTTCTTCCCAGCCTGCTGAGAGCTAAAAATCAGTAAGAGACTGACCTACAGAGGTGTCAGCAGAGAAGCAGATGGCAGCAGGAGGTGAGTGATGGGTGGCTGGTGAAAGTAGTGAGCAGCTGACTGGCATGGGGGTCAGGCAGTGAGGAACAGCGGCTGACAGGGTGGCCAGGTGGTGAGGAACAGCGGCTGGCAGAGTGGCCAGACAGAGCAAATGCTTAAATGGTGGAGCAAGCAAGGTGCCTTCTTCCCCAGGCAGGAAGTGAACTCACACAGATGCACCCTGAACCCTGTCCACTGTGAGGGGTATGGTGAGGGAGCAGAGAGAGGCACAGAAAAAGAAGTTTTGGTTGTAGGATTCAAGAACATGAGGCAGAAGACGCTGCCCCATGCACTCTGGGATGGGTGTTCTGCTCAGAGTTTTATGATTATGAATCTTTTTTGTGGCATTTTCCCTAATTAATGTTGGGTGACTTCCCCCCCTTTCATTAAAAATTTCTTGTCTACACTCAGACTCTGTGCTTGCAAGTGGGAAAGTATTGCCTCTCAGAGGCCCCCAGGGGTGGTGTGTAATTTTCCCAGGTAACTGGGTGGAGACTCGAGCTGGTTCTCTGTTGTATTGTTGAAAAGGACCCCCTTTGATATTAACCCTGGCCCTGGTTGTTGCCAGCTCCACCTGGCAGAAGGTTACATGAGATTATTTTGCAAAAACAAATTATGTCTTTCTAGGATTCTCTAAACAATCTGACACTATGATCTGTTTAAACAGGATGCTGAATGTAAAGAAACTCTGTTTTCATATATGTAATTCATAAATATGTCTGGTTGAAACCTTTGTGAAAGTAGAAACGAATTATATTGTAAAAACAGAATGGATTAAAGAAATGCTGTATGTTCCTTTAAGCAGAAATAAGGAATGTTGAAATATAGTTCTCAGGAAGAAAAACATTAAGGTATGAAACAAAGAGTCCTCTTAAGCTAATGGTGGGACATTAATAGGAGATCGGTAATAGTTAGTAAGGAAATAAGATATGCATGTCTATCCCAGGTAAACTTATCAGATTCTGCTTCATTTTGTTATCTTGTTAAGTTTGTGCCCTTTTATCTGTATAAATAAGATAGTTTGAGTCTTGCATGGTGCTCACATTATCGGGATGTATTAGCAGAGCGCTTTGTTAATAAACAGAATGGTCTGATCAATTATGAGTCCTGAATCTGACTTTGACACCTGTCACCTGTTTTATGGCTTGTAAATGAGAAGTGAATGTAGATGAGTATTACTTTATTGAGGGTATGTCTACATCTACAATTTTGCAGCGCTGGTTGTTACAGCTGTATTAGTACAGCTGTATAGGGCCAGCGCTGCAGAGTGGCCACACTTACAGCAACCAGCGCTGCAAGTGGTGTTAGATGTGGCCACACTGCAGCGCTGTTGGGCGGCTTCAAGGGGGGTTCGGGGAATGCGAGAGCAAACCGGGGAAGGAGACCAGCTTCGCCGCGGTTTGCTCTCGTGTTCCCCGAACCACCCTGCAAACCGCAGGGAAGGAGACCTGCTTGCTCGGGGGTTCGGGGAACGCGAGAGCAAACCGCAGGGAAGGAGACCTGCTTGCACAGGGGTTCGGGGAACGCGAGAGCAAACCGGGGAAGGAGACCAGCTTCGCCGCGGTTTGCTCTCGCGTTCCCCGAACCCCCCTGCAAACCGCAGGGAAGGAGACCTGCTTGCTCGGGGTTCGGGGAACGCGAGAGCAAACCGCAGGGAAGGAGACCTGCTTGCTCGGGGGTTCGGGGAACGCGAGAACAAACCGGGGAAGGAGACCTGCTTGATTACCAGAGGCTTCCTCAGGTATGCTGGGATACCTGCTTATTCCACGGAGGTCAAGAAAAGCGCTGGTAAGTGTCTACACTTGATTACCAGCGCTGGATCCTCTACACCGGAGACAAAACGGGAGTACGGCCAGCGCTGCAAACAGGGAGTTGCAGCGCTGGTGATGCCCTGCAGATGTGTACACTTCCTAAGTTGCAGCGCTGTAACCCCCTCACCAGCGCTGCAACTTTGTGATGTAGACAAGCCCTCAGTAATATCATGGTGTTCACTAGGAATTAAACTCAGGGAAAAATTTCAACCCAACCTCTAACCCAGCAGTTTCACACATCTAAAGCTTTTTTCACCCCATGAACTTAAACACATATGTTAAGGACACATCTAGAAGCTTTTTGTCAAAATATGGCTGTGTGTGTAAGGCCCTTTGTATTTTGTAAACTAGCCCTTTGCTCTCTGTCAAGGTCAATGTCAAGCTTGGTACATCCCTGATTTCTGCAGCACTGTCAAGCTGAATTCTGCTGTGATGTAAAGCAAATTTGAAAAATGGAAGTTTCATTAAATTAAGCATGAATAGATAATACTTGTGCATTGCACATTTTCTTTTTGTTATTAAAATCTGTTTATTACATGCTGTCTCCCTGCATTCGGTTTCCAGTGTTCCGCAGAATATTTTTTTTTATTGACAATGGATAACTGAATTGCTGGGGAAAGCTGGAGGTTTTGACCATTGTGAAGGTTTTTGGTACTGGTAAAAGTATGGGAGGAGCTTGGAAGCTTGGTTAGGAAGGAAACAAGGCTTTTGGCACTGGAAGTGTATGTGAGTCCTCTTTCCCTACCCTCATGCGTGCAGAGATGGAAGTGACTAGGAATGTTTTTGGATGTCTTGAAATCCCAATTTCCTGCTGCCTTTTGTGCTTAGGAAGACTATTGCCTTGGTTCACATTCAGTTCATAGCTGGAGGATTCTGTTTCCTAGGAATAGAATTGTTAGAGACGTACTGTAAAATAAATAAAAGCTTGGGTCAAGATTTTAAAAAATGAAGGGTGGATATAAATTGTCATAGCTCCATTGACTTCAAAGGGAGGCTCTGCCCCGGAATGTCTGAAGCTAGCTTTGTAGATTTATATTTGGGCACCTAGAAGGGCTGAGTGTCCAGCAGCACCTAATAGAGTCAGTGGAAGCTACTGTGTGCTGTTCAGAGCTTCATTTGCAGTACATTGACTCATAGACTCATAGGTCAGAAGGGACCAATATGATCATCTAGTCTGACCTCCTGCACAAGGCAGGCCACAGAACCCTACCCATCCACTTTTATAACAACCCCTAACCCAGGACTGAGTTATTGAAATCCTCAAAATTGGTTTGAAGACCTCAAGCTGCAGAGAATCCACCAGCAAGCGACCCATGCCCCACGCTGCAGGGGAAGGCGAAAAACCTCCAGGGCCCCTGCCAATCCGCCCTGGAGGAAAATTCCTTCCCGACCCCAAATATGGCGATCAGCTAAACCCTGAGCATGTGGGCAAGACTCACCAGCCAGCACCCAAGAAGGAATTCTCTGCAGTAACTCAGTTCCCATCCCATCCAACATCTCCCCACAGACCACTGAGCAGACTTATCTGGTGATAATCCAAGATCAATTGCCCAAATTAAACTATCCTATCATAACATCCCCTCCATATACTTATCAAGCTTAGTCTTAAAGCCAGATAAGTCTTTTGCCCCCACTACTTCCCTCGGAAGACTGTTCCAGAACTTCACTCCCCTAATGGTTAGAAACCTTTGTCTAATTTCAAGTCTAAACTTCCTAATATCCAGTTTGTACCCATTCGTCCTCGTGCCTACATTAGTACTAAACTTAAATAATTCCTCTCCCTCCCTAACGTTAACCCCCCTGATATATTTATATAGAGCAAACATATCCCCCCGCAGCCTTCTTTTGGCCAGGCTAAACAAGCCAAGCTCTTTGAGTCTCCTTTCATAAGGCAGGTTTTCCATTCCTCGGATCGTCCTAGTAGCCCGTCTCTGGACCTGTTCCAGTTTGAATTCATCCTTCTTGAACATGGGACACCAGAACTGCACACAATATTCCAGATGGGGTCTCACCAGCGCCTTATATAACGGTACTAACACCTCCTTATCCTTGCTGGAAATACCTCGCCTGATGCATCCTAAAATCGCATTTGCTTTTTTAACAGCCATATCACATTGGCGGCTCATAGTCATCCTGCTATCAACCAATACCCCAAGGTCCTTCTCCTCCTCTGTTGCTTCCAACTGATGCGTCCCCAACGTATATCTAAAATTCTTATTATTAATCCCTTAGTGCATGACCTTGCACTTTTCACTATTGTATTTCATCCTATTACTATTATTCCAGTTTACAAGGTGGTCCAGATCTTCCGGAATAGTATCCCTGTCCTTCTCCGTGTTAGCAATACCCCCCAGCTTTGTGTCATCCGCAAACTTTATTAGCACATTCCCGCTCTTTGTGCCAAGGTCAGTAATAAAAAGGTTAAATAAGATCGGTCCCAAAACCGATCCTTGAGGGACTCCACTAGTGACCTCCTTCCAGCCTGACAGTTCACCCTTCAATACGACCCGCTGGAGTCTCCCCTTTAACCAGTTCCTTATCCACCTTACAACTTTCATATTCATCCCCATCTTTTCCAATTTAACTAACAGTTCCCCATGTGGAACCGTGTCAAACGCCTTACTGAAATCGAGGTAAATTAGATCTACCGCATTTCCTTTATCTAAGTAATCCGTCACCTTCTCAAAGAAGGAGATCAGATTGGTTTGGCACGATCTACCTTTAGTAAATCCATGTTGTAATTCGTCCCAATTACCATTGACCTCTATGTCCTTAACTACTTTCTCCCTTAAAATTTTTTCCAAGACCTTACATACTACAGACGTCAAGCTAACAGGCCTATAATTACCCGGATCACTTTTATTCCCTTTCTTAAAAATAGGAACTACATTAGCAATTCTCCAGTCGTACGGCACAACCCCCGAGTTTATCGATTGCTTAAAAATTCTCGCTAACGGGCTCGCAATTTCACACGCCAGTTCCTTTAATATCCTCGGATGGAGATTGTCCGGGCCCTCTGATTTTGTCCCATTAAGCTGTTCAAGTTTGGCCTCTACCTCAGTTGCGGTAAAATCCACCTCCATATCCACATTCCCATTTATCATCCCTCCATCATCGCTAAACTCCTCACTAGTCTTATTAAAAACTGAGGCAAAGTACTTATTTAGATATTGGGCCATGCCTAGGTTATCCTTAACCTCCATTCCATCCTCAGTGTATAGCGGCCCCACTTCTTCTTTCTTTGTTTTCTTCTTATTTATGTGGCTGTAGAACCTTTTACTATTGGTTTTGATTCCCTTTGCAAGGTCCAGTTCAATGCGGCTTTTAGCCTTCCTCACTTTATCCCTACATGTTCTGAACTCACCAAGGTAGCTTCCCTTGCTAATCCCGCCTTTCTTCCACTCCCTGTAAGCTTTCTGCTTTTTCCTAATCCCCTCTCTGAGTTGCTTGCTCATCCAGCTTGGCCTACAACTCCTGCCCATGTTTTTTTTCACCTTTCTTGGGATGCAGGCTTCCGACAATTTCCGCAGCTGTGACTTAAAGTAATTCCAGGCCTCCTCCGCATTTAAATCCACAAGTTCCTCCGTCCAATCCACTTCCCTAACTAATTTCCTTAACTCTTTAAAATTAGCCCTCGAGAACTCGAAAACCCTAATCCCAGATCTACATTCGTTTATCCTTCCATCTAATTTGAACTGAATCAGCTCATGATCACTCGAACCAAGGTTGTCCCCTACCACCATTTCTTCTACGAGGTCCTCACTGCTCACCAAAACCAAATCTAAAATGGCATCCCCTCTCGTAGGTACTTCAACTACTTGATGAAGAAATCCATCCACTATCACATCCAGAAAAATCTGACCCCTATTATTCTTGCAAGCACTCGTCCTCCAGTCTATATCCGGGAAGTTGAAGTCTCCCATAATCACACATTTCCCCTTTGTGTTTACTTCATTAAAGACATTAAAGAGGTCTCTATCCATATCCAAATCAGATCCCGGTGGTCTATAGCACACGCCAAGCACTATCTCAGGGGAAGCTCTAGTTGCTTTTTTACCCAGTGTGATTTTTGCCCAGACAGACTCTGTCTTATCCATTCCATCGCTTCTTATTTCATTACAGTTAATCTCATCATTGATGTACAAGGCTACTCCACACCTTTGCCTTTCTTCCTGTCTTTTCTAAACAGCACATAGCCTTCAATACCTGTACTCCAGTCATGAGTACTATTCCACCAGGTTTCTGTTATCCCTATAATATCCGGTTTCACTTCCTGCACCAGTAGCTCCAGTTCCTCCATCTTGTTACCTAGGCTCCTCGCATTAGTAGTAGTTCTGTGGTCCGACAAAACACATCTTCCTCAGTGCTATCTACTGGTATCTTTATCTAGCAACTAACTATTTACAGATATGTGAACATCTGTCATTCATAGAACACTCCTATAGGTGCTCAGGATGTTTGAAAAATAAGGCCACTTTATTTAGGTGCCTGATTATGCATTTAGGGGCCTAACTTTAGGCTTTTATTTATGAAAAACTTTGCCTTAGTTTCTGAAGCACAAATCTGTGCAGGGTTGGATTCAGAATGATTCATGACTGAAGAACAGATGTGAGTACAAGGGTCCTGACTCTACTCTGTGCTTGAAGAGAATAGTCAGTTACAAGATGGAGATTCTTTCCAAAATTTAAACCAATCATGAAATGGAATAGCGGCTTGTTGAGTATATTGTCTTCATGAATTTTATGCAAAGTAGTGATAAATTCTGTAATGAATCCTTGTAAGGTTGCTTTCAGCTCTTATCTGTGTTGATGACACTCTTGCATATGTACAGCCACATTTGTAGCTCAGACGGATCATTGCATTTGACATTTCAAAGACTAAAAAATGATCTAAAAAAGTAAACCTGGCTACAATAATTTTGAAGGCTGATCAGCTGTTTAATGTGATGTCTGTTGACTGTTAGTTTGTAAATTAGGCAGCAATTTGATTCTTTCTCAATTTTCAGTGGTGTTTAACATTTCCTACCCCATGAAGAAGGTGGTATCAGTAGCCTGAAATTTAATGAACCTCTTATCTACTTGAGAAACAATGACAACTCTTTAAAAAAATTTTTTTTGGATGATTTTAGTACTCCTGAAAGAGCTGCTGATGGCATTAGCAATACAGACACAGCACAGATTCCACATGTGAGCTTTCATGCACAGCTCTGACAAGTCCCCTCCATTCTGACAGGCAGCATTTCTGCTGTATTAGTAATGGGCATGTGCTGTCTTAGTCAGAACAGTATGCCCAGTTCTGCCACTCTCGTTCCCGTTGGGGTTCCACCTCAGTCAGCGAGTGCTATTATTTATGGATGTATCTGTATTGTGGCAGTTCCCAAAGGCTCCAGTAAGAATTAGTATCTGATTTCTTAGGCACTGTGCAAACACATAGATAAGGGTCCCTACCCCACAGAACTTACAGTCTAAAAAGTGAAAAAACAAAGAAAGGGCACATTGGACCACTTTATATTGTGCCTCTTACCCAGAGGTGAGCAAACTATGGTCCGTGGGCCACATCCGGCCCGTGGAACCATCCTGCCCGGCCCCATGGCTCCTGGCCAGGGAGGCTAGCCCCCGGCCCCTCCCCCGCTCTTCCCCCTTCCACCACAGAGCCACGCCGCCGCACGCTTCTGCCAAGCAGAGCAGCAGCATGTCTGGATCCAGCCGGTGCGGCAGCCAGGCATGCTGCTCTGCATGCTCTGCTTGGTGTGGTAAGTGGTAACTCGGCTGGGGTCGGGGCCAGTGGGTTGCATAAGGGACAGGGGGTCCTGGTGGTTAGTCGGGACAGAGAGCAGGGGGCAGTTGAAGGGGGTGGAAGTTTGGGAGGGTCAGTCAGGGGACGAGAAACGGGGTTGGATAGGCACTGGGGTGGGTGTGTGGATGGGGTTGGGTCAGTAGGGGACTGGGAGCGGGGGGGTTGGATAAGGGTTGAGATCCCAGGGGGTGGTTAGGGGCGGGGAGTCCTGGGAGGGGGCAGTTAGGGGACAAGGAGCAGGGGGGTTTGGATGGGTCAGGAGTTCTGAAGGGGGCAGTCAGGGGGTGGGAAGTGGAGGGGGCACAGGCCAGGCTGTTTGAGGGGGGCACAGCCTTCCCTGCCTGGCCCTCCATCCAGTTTTGCAACCCCAATGTGGCCCTCAGGCCAAAAAGTTTGCCCACCTTTGCTCTAGCCAAACATGGACATGGTTACAAAGGTGGTTTGTGTGCACAGAGGTCACTGTTAACAGTTGGTTAACTGGTGACACCTGACCATGCCCCATCCATACTTGATGTGTAGACTGCACATGGTTTAGTTCCTATAACTAGTTACATCCCATTATTATTTGGCTGTGCAGGTGGCAGCCCTAACCATGCCACTGTAACTGGTAAAGCTAGTTCTTTTTTGAGTGATTGCTCATATGTATTCCACAATAGGTGTGTGTGCTCACCACATGCACTGGTGCCGGAAGTTTTTCCCCTAGCAGTACCCATAGGGAAACGGCCCAGCGACCCCTAGAGTGGCATCTCCATGGCACAATACAAGGGGTGCTGTGCGTTCCCCCCACCCTCAGTTCTTTCTTGCCACCAGTAAAGGTGCTTTGGAACTGCTCTGCTCCAGCTTTGCTGCAGCTCATCCCCAAAACTGCTTGTTCGTTCAGTGTATGGTACCTGTAGTTAGTTAGTTGTTCAGTTAGCTTGTAGGCGATCTATGCCACTGAGTGAGCCGCACGCGGACTGCCTGCACTGTTTGGAGGAAACCCATCTCAGCAATTGCCGCAAGATTTGCAAGTTGTTTAAGCCTCGGACCAAGAGAAAAAGGGACATTAGGCTCTTTGCTATTCTGATGGAGTTGGCACTGGCTCCAGCACGCTGCTCCGAGTTGGCACCGGGCACTGCGGTGTCAGTGCGTGGTGACCCTTAGGAGCCATTGACTAGTCGGCACCACTCCCCGTCCATGGGGCATGCCAAGAAGGCTAGAAAGAGGCCTTCTCCATGGCACCAGAGTAAACTCAGGACAGAGGTTAGACCCATGTTGGGCAGTCCTAGATCCCCAGTGGCCACTAGGCCTCCTACTCAAATCAGGCGGAGTAGTCCATTCGGAGAAGGCCTCCCCGGATGTCCAGATAACCTCCACGCCAGAGGCCCTGCCAGAAGCCCTGGGATGTTATGTCCATGCCAGTACCAGGAGCACCGCCGATGTTGGCCCTTCGCTCCAGAGGCAAGCCGCTACTGGGATCTCCGCAGCCCCGGATGTCGATTGTCACTGTCTCGCCATCACGAGTCTGCCCACTGGAGCCTATCGCGGAGCAGCTTTTACCGACGCTACCGGTCCTCCATGTCGGGATTGCAGTCCTGTGGTCGGCACCACTCCTGGCGCTGCCACTCCCACTGGTCTGGGGACAGCAGCAGGTCGTATGTCTGTCCAGCCTCCCTCTGTAGTCATCCATAGATGGGCCAGGCCAGCCAGGCCGAACAGCCAGCTCCGCTGGTCCCACAGCAGGTACAGTGGCACTAGGCCCCATGGCCGGCCCAATGGTACCAGTGGGCACCATGGCCTCTGAAGCAGCCTCTGGTGGGTGTTTGCTTAGTGGCTGGAGCCTCAGAAGGACCATTGGCCTACCTCTCCAGACCTCCGAGGAAAGAGTCGATGGGATGTACATCCTCGGCACCGTGCCAGGAGACTGACCAGGTGGTGGACCCTCTGGCCAGTGGACACCCAAAGTACAGCGCTGGCCTTCTCACTCTTCCTGGATGAGGCGATTATGGCCCTGCCTCCCTCCATTCCGCAGGAGGACTTTCGGAGTCACCAAGAACTCTTATAAAGGGTAATATCAAGCCTCCACCTCCAAGCAGAGGAGATGGAGGAGCCCTCAGACTCCCTGTTTAATATGCTGTCCTCCTTGGCACTGGGCAGGGTGGCCTTGCTTCTCCATGAAGGGGTGGAAAAAATTTCAAATGCCCTCTGGCAAACACTGGCCTCCTTGGCCCACATCTCCAAGAGTGGAACGCAAGTATTTTGTACCCGCCAAGGGGCATGAATACTTATATACCTATCCTGGTCCTAACTCCCTGGTGGTTGAGTTGGTCAACCACAGGGAGCAGCCTGCGCTTACCCCAAAAAATAGAGATTCGGGGAGGCTGGGCTGTCCAGAGAGGTGCAGACCTCCCTGCAGGACCTCCCAACTCGCCCTGCCAGTTGTCATCAGGGATCCACCCCCAATAAAGCTTCCCTTCTCCAATCGGTTGTGTGCTTTCCTCCCAGAATTGTCACAGCTGACCTCGGACTGATGGGTTCTCAATTCCATCTCCCAGGGCTACATCCATACATACATGATCAAGCAGGAGGTGGAGAGCTCCTGGGCCAAGGAGCAGTGGAAGAGGTACCCGGGGAGTTTAACGGCAAGGGGTGCTATTCTCGCTGTTTTCTTATTTTGAAGGCCAAAGCGGGGCTCAGGCCCATCTTCGACCTGAGAGACCTGAGCCAGTACATGGTGAAGCTCAAGTTCTGCATGGTCTCCCTGGCCTCCATCATCCTCTTCCTGGATCCCGGGGACTGGTACACCGCCCTCAATCTGCAGGATGCGTAATTCCACATTCATATGTTCAAGGGGCACAGACGCTTCCTCCGTTTCACGGTGGGTCAGGAATACTACCAATTTATGGTCGTCCCATTTGGCTTGTTCACTGCCTCCAGGATATTCACCAAATGTATGTCGGTGGTGGCGGCCCACCTTAGGCACCGAGGGGTCCAGATCTTCCCCTATCTGGACAAGTGGTTGGTCAAGGGCAGCTCCTGGTCACAGGTGCGGGATCATGTGGCACTCCTTCTGTCCATGTGCACCACTTTGGACCTGTTGGTAAACAACACCAAGTCCATGATAGTCCTGGTTCGATGCATAGAGTTTATCAGGACGGTCCTGGATGCCTCATTGGCCAGAGCCTCTCTCCCACTGGACAGGTTCGAGACCCTGAAGGGGCTCATCGACACGGTCACAAGGTTTCGATGACAACAACCAGAGCATGCCTCCAGCTCTTGGGTCAAATGTTATTGTGCACATATGTGGTCCGTCATGCCAGACTCAGGATGAGGCCCCTACAGCTCTGGTTGGCCTTGGAGTTCTCCTAGGCCAGGGACAGGATGGACAAAGTCCTCACAGTACCTGAACTGGTGATCACCTCCCTATGGTGGTGGTTGTCCCCGAGAAACATGCTCTAAGGGGTCCCGTTCAGGGGCAGGGCCCTGTTGCTGAAGCTGGTGTCCAACGCGTCAGACCTGAGATGGGGGGCCCATGTGTGGAATGTTCAGACCCGAGGTCTGTGGTCAGCTTGGGAGCTGACCCTCCCCATAAATGGCAAGGAGCTCAGGGCAGTACGGCTGGCATGCATGGCCTTCTGCTCACACCTGGAGGGCAGGGTGGTCAGGGTCCTCAAGGACAACACGGCCTCGATGTTCTATATCAACAGGCAAGGTAGGGCCCAATCCTCTGCCGCGATGCCCTCAGGCTGTGGGACTTTTTTGTATAGCCCATGACATCTGCCTACAGGCCTTCCATCTACCAGGTGTCTGGATCGCGTGAGTGGATCACTTGACCAGGAACTTCTCCTCCCAGCCCAAGTGGTCTCTCCACTCAGAGGTGGTGTACAGACTTTTCCAAGTGTGGGGAACTCCCAAGGTGGACCGGTCGTGTCTCAGCAGAACTGTGACTGTACCCAGTTCTGCTCCAGGCTGGGGGTGGGGGGCTATCTCTGATGCCTTCCTCCTGTCCCGGTCAGGCCAGTTTCTCTTTGCCTTTCCCCCACTCCCACTGATCGGCAAGGTCCTGGAAAAGATAAAGATGGACAAGGCCTGGGTCCTTCTGATTGCCCTGGCATGGTCCAGACAGCATTGGTACAGGACTCTCACAGTCCTGGTGGTCGCCCTGCTGTGGCCGTTGCCATCCTGCCTGGACCTGCTCTCCCAGGATCAGGGCCACCTCCTCCACCCCATCCTAGTGGCACTCCAGCTCACGGCATGGCTGCTCAATGGTTAGGTAGGGAGGAAAGGACATGTTCAGAAGAGGTTCAGCTCGTCCTCCTAGAAAGCAGATGGCCCTTCATGTTCCAAGCCTACTTGGCAAAGTGATCTCGGTTTTCCAGATGGGTGGATGAGTGGGGCGTTTCCCCGGTGGCTGCCCTGATCCAGCTTACCCTGGACTACCTCCTTCACCTTAGAGCCCAGGGCTCGGCACCCTTGTCAGTAAAGGTGCACCTGGCAGCCATATAGGCCTTCCATCCACCGGTGTAGGGCCACATGGTATTCTCCCATGCTATGACTGGCTGATTCCTTAAGGGTTTGGATCATCTCTTCCCGCATGTTAGGCCCCCTGTCCTGCAGTGGGACCTAAACTTGGTGTTGGCCTGTCTCACGGGGCCCCCGTTTGAGCTGCTAGCCACATGCTCCTCGTCACACCTCTCGTGGAAGGTGGCCTTCCTGGTTGTGATACGTCTGCTAGGCGAGTCTCAGAGCTCAGGGCCCTGACCTCTGAGCCCTCATGCACTGTGTTTCATAAGGATAAGGTCCAGCTCCCCCCACGCCCCTCATTCCTCCCAAAGATGGTCTCCGCCTATCACATGGGTCAGGACATTTTTCTGCCAGTCCTCTGCCCCAAGCCCAATGCTTCCAGTGAGGAGCATCACCTCCATACGCTGGATGTTAGATGGGCTCTGGCTTTCTACCAGGAGTGGACTAAGCCATTCAGAAATTCCTCGCAACTGATTGTTGCTTCAGCCAAGTGCATAAAAGGTTGGCCGATCTCCACTCAGCGGCTCTCTAACTGGATCACCTTGTGCATCTGTACTTCTTATGACTTGGCGGGAATCCCTCCGCCACCAGTTGTGAAGGCACACTCAACTCAGGGGCAGTCCTCGTCAGCTGCCTTTTTGGCCCACATCCCTATTTAGGACATTTGTAGGGCTGCCACGTGGTCTTCAGTTCATACGTTCACCTCGCATTATGCAATCATCTCCCAGACCAGGGATGACGCCGGGTTCGGCAGGGCTGTGCTCTGTCCTGAGGATTTGTGAACTCCTACCCACCTCCAACAGATATAGCTTGGAATCACCTGCTTTCTAGGAGGACGAGCTGAACCTCTTCTGAACATGTCCTTTCCTCCCTACCTAACCATTGAGCAGCCATGCCGTGAGCTGGAGTGCCACTAGGATGGGGTGGAGGAGGTGGCCCTGATCCTGGGAGAGCAGGTCCAGGCAGGATGGCAACGGCCACAGCAGGGCGACCACCAGGACTGTGAGAGTCCTGTACCAATGCTGTCTGGACCATGCCAGGGAATAGCTTGGAATGCACATGAACAATCACTCGAAGAAGAAAAGACGGTTGCCTTTTCTGTAACTGGTGTTCTTTGAGATATATTGCTTGTGTCTATTCCACATCCCGCCCTCCTTCCCCTCTGTTGGAGTTGTCTGGCAAGAACGAACTGAGAGTAGGGGGAGCACATAGCACCCCTTATACCGTGCCATGGAGGCGCCACTCCAGGGGTCGCTGGGCTGCTCCACTATGGGTACTGCTAGGGGAAAAACTTCCAGCACTAGTGCACATGGCGAGCATACACACCTACTGTGGAATGGACAGGAACAACACATCTTGAAGAATGCCAGTTATGGAAAAGGTAACTGTCTTTTCTCCTTCCTCCAATCGCTGTCCAGCTAGAGGTCCCACCATGCGCTTTTCCCCAAGAAGAGGCTGACACACCATGTTTGTGGTCTCTGCAGACTGTATCTCCCCTCTAAAAGGTATCCCAAGGAATTTCCCCAAATATGTCACCGGCAAGTTACAGGCCAGTTTAAACTTTTGCATGACATGGTGTTCACAGCATTGGTCACCATATTGCTGTGGGGCAGTTGGAACAATGTGCATAGTCTGAAGGGGAGAGCAAGATCTTCCTTCATCTCTGAAGTGGGGAGATCATCCAGGCCAATCAGAATTTGGCAAAATGCTATCAAAAGTATCAGTGATTCTCAGGTTGCCTTTTGGAGAGCAGTTCCAGTAGACTCTGCAGGGCTAGGGGGGAAAAATGGGTTAGGAGGTTCAATACAGTCAAGTGAAGGACTCTAACATGATCCATGGGAACCGGCAGCAGTAACCTGTTCTTATTTAAAGGAGCTTGGATGTTTGCAGCCAGACCAACTAATGAACCAGTGAATCTTGTGAATAGTGGAGACCCTAACCAAAAAGAGAGCTGTTGACAGTACATTCCCTTGGGTTTGGAAGTTGTTTCCTTCCTTAGGTCCAGAATAACTAAACTTAGGCTTCAGGACACACTGAAAGGCTAATTATTTTAAAGGGGCCTTTTGTTGTATGGGTTTTCCTTAAGGCCTTTTACTGAAGAACAAATATATTAGTTTTATTAGGCTAGATTAACTATTGCTGTATGCGGTGGGAACTGCTGCATGCCTCTGTCTGGGTTTCTGTGGTTTTAAATAATACATTTTTTTAGTTTTAAAATCCAAATACATAACCACATAAAATAAGCCATGTAAGGAGATTTGTTGGAATTAGCTCACTTTTGTCCAGAAAAAGGACTCTGGAGACTAGACAGTGGTTGGAACATTAATGAAGAAGTAATGTAACATTAGTTCGACTATAATATGTTTGAGAGGTTTGAAGAATGCCCTTTCTGAAAGAGGTATTTATTGCATCATTCAGGAGTGGGCTAAGGCTTTCTCTGCCGACTTCTAGGTCTACTTTGCAGGTGATGGCACCAACTTCACTCAGCGTTTTTAGCAGCTCTGTCAACAAACTCCATCAGGGAGGCTGGTGCAAATGCATTTTTCTTTTCCAATTTTGTTTCCATGGAGGTAGACAGCCTACCCTGGATTCACTTACTTTCCCCAGTAATGGAGGAGATATCCTTGCAGCAGGAGATAGTTGGGTTTGTAATAGAGTATAAACAATTTTAGTTGGCTGAATGAATTCCATTTTAAAACAAAAAGAGTGGTTTGAAGTTTTGGGAATGTACATACAAAAAGAATATGTATGTAATTGGATCACGGCATACAGCCAAAGTCCACTGACTATAAGTTATGAACAATATTGGAGTTGATTGTTCTGCAGGAAGATGATTAATGAGGATCACTGAATTACTAACCCTATCTTTCATGTTAATAGTTGTTAAACCCCCTTTTTAATTAAAATTATTGTACAGTATTCTAAGTTCCTTGGCTCCTGTGCCCATGTGATTAGACACTCTCCTCTTTAGCATAGAATCATAGACGTGTAGGACTGGAAGGGACCTCAATAGGTCATCTAGCACAATCATCTGCACTCAAGGCAGCATTAAGTAATAACTAGACCATTCCTGACAGGTGTTTGTGTAACCTGCTCTTAAAAATCCCCAATGACAGAGATTCCACAGCTTCCCTAGGCAATTTCTTGCTTAACTACCCTGACAGTCAGTAAGTTTTTCCTAATGTTCAACCCTAAACCTCCCTTTCTCCAGTTTAAGCCCATTGCTTCTTGTCTTATCCTCAGAGGTTAATGAGAACAGTTTTTCACTCTCCTCCTTGTAACAACCTTTTATGTACTTGAAAACTGTTATCATGTCTCCCCTCAGTCTCGTCTCTTCTCTTCTCCAGATTAAACAACCCATATTTTTCAATCTTTCCTCATAGGTCATGTTTTCTAGACCTTTAATCATTTTTGTTGCTCTCCTTTTCACTTTTTCCAGTTTGCCCCCATCTTTCCTGAAATGTGGCACCCAGAACTGGACACAATACTCCAACTGATGCCTTATCAGCATGGAGTAGAGTGAAAAAATTACTTCTCATGTCTTGATTACAATACTCCTACTAATACATCCCAGAATAAGGTGGAATTTTTTTTGTGTTTGTTTTTTGCAACAGTGTTACACTCTTGACTCATATTTAGCTTGTGATCCACCATAACCCCAGATCCCTTTACACAGTACTCCTTCCTAGGCAGTCATTTCCCATTTTGTATGTGTACAATTAATTGTTCCTTCCTAAGTGGAGTACTTTGCATTTCTCCTTACTGAATTTCATCTTGTTTACCTCAGACCACTTCTCTAGTTTGTCCAGATCATTTTGTATTTTAATCCTATCCTCAAAAGCACTTGCAACCCCTTCCAGCTTGGTGTCATCTGCAAACTTTATAAGTGTACTCTCTATACCATTATCTAAATCATTTATGAAGATACTGAACAGAACTAGATCCCACTCATTATGCCCTTCCAGCTTAACTGTTAACCACTGATAACTAATCTCTGGCAATGGTTTTCCAACCAGTTATGCACCCACCTTATAGTAGCTCTGTCTAGGTTATGTTTCCCTAGTCATCTACCTTTGAAGATTGCTGTGGGTGTTGTTTATGATATGTGGACCTTTTGGAAGAAAATTTATATTTTAAAAAGAAACCTATTGTACACCTTGTGAAAACAAAAGTTTGCTCTGATGCCATTGGCTGAAAGGGCTCCTCTGCCTCTTATGTACGGTTGTGCAGTTTGCTGCACGCCAGAAGTGGCTATCCTTCAATGCTGATATATGTACATGGTTTGTGAAATGTTTGGAGATATTTCAGGATGTAAGGAGCTATGTATGCGTCGTATGTTAATTACATAAATTACTCCTGACCTCCGTTTCAGACTTAAATTTTTTTTTAAAGTAAAAAGAAATATTCTTTTAGGATTGCATTAGTTGTTGTCCTACTATGCCAAATAAAGTAATAGCTGCTTCATATTTTATCAGCAGCACTTACAGCAACTTACTCATGGATACAGTAGATATGTTATATACGTCATATACGTGCAGTTTTGATTTCCAGGGACCAGTCTTCCTTCACTCTTCATAAGGGCTTTTAGTAGCAAACAGCTTGATTACTAGATCCATCTGCTCTCAGCCCATGCTGTTAGTAATTCTACTGAGACAGATTCTAATCTGTTACACCAGTGTAAATCCAGAGATCCACTGAGATCTGGTAGGAATGAATGAAGTAACTCCATGAAGGTCAAAGAAGTAAATCTGGATTTATAATGGTGTAATTGAGACCAGGATTTGCGCTATTGTGTGTAATGCTACGTCTACTTAGAAAGATTATTAATACACTGTGCCTGAGGCAAAGGACTGGCCATTGTGGGTACAATTTTAAAATTGCTAGCGAACACCTGAATGTACTTTCTCTTAAAATGGTGAATAATTACCTGAAGGTAGTGAATATTAGGTGCTATATGAGCAGCAAATAATTTACTACGGGCATTATCTAATAATTATCTCTAGATGAAAATGTAAGACTACAGTGTTTTTAGAGCCCATTTGGGGCCCCTAAAATATGGGTTAAAACATCACTTTCCACCACACTCTTTTGTAATTATTAAGTACATGGTGGGAAAGTGCAGAACAATCACCAGGAGAGGAAATCTCTTGACTGCTGAAAAGAACTAACATTTCTAAAACTAATCAAAGAGAGAGAACAACTTGCCCAAAAGCTTGATACCCATCTCTCTTTATTCTCCAGTGTGCTAAGGTAAATGTAACTCAAATCACTAGAAGCAGTTTCTACTTCCAAATGAATCTCAGTTTGACTAAATGACAGGGAAATGATTCTTTTCATAATACAGGAGACCACAGGATTTACTATTTTGAGTCTGTTGTCTAAGTCAATCTCCATTGTCGGAGATTATCATGTTTCTTGTGACTCAGGATTAAATTGGTCCAAGTGGTTTGGCCATTTTATTAAGGCACTAAAGTGAGACTCAGGAAGTGGCTTTGCTACAAACTTCCCGTGTGCACTTGGGTATGTCACTTAACCTCTCTGATGCAGATCTATAAAGATACTTAGGTGCCTCAACCCAGTATTTAGGTGTCCAAGTCCCAGTTTAAGGCACCAATGTGATCCACAACCCCCCAACTCAACTGCCAATGAACCATATAGGTGCCTAAACTCACTCAGTGCTTACATTTTTCACTGTAAAATTTCCCTAGGTGCTTAAGTTTCTGCCTCTGAGCATGTGCACAATGCTTCCCTTGAGGTGTCTGTACACCTATCTACTGCCTAAATACCGGTGCAATCTACGAACTGGAGGAAGGTAGACAGAGTAATGCTTATCCTACCCATGAGGCCAGTGCTTAATTTGTGCCAGGGCTTGCGAAGGCTAAGCCTTGGCACCTCTGATCTTGGCAGTTCATAGGCCTGGCACCTCTAGGCTTGCCGTGTCAGTTATGAAAGTAAAAAAAAATTGCTTGAGTCCCGGCACCTCTTTCATTACAAATTAAGCACTGCCTGGGGCCCAATCTGGAGGCATAAATAATTAGTCACTGAGAGAGAATGTGAGCATGACTCTTTAGCCTACTGAATAGGACACCCACGTGGGTGGTAGGAGACCCAAACTCCGGTTCCCCTGTTCCAATGACTCTTTCATTATTTATCCAGAGCGGAACAGATTCAACAGGACTGAGGGAGCCCCACATCAGACTCTCCCATAGCTTAGTGGTTAGAGCAGTCTCCTGAGAGGGGGAGCCCTCTGCTCAAATTCTTTACCTCCCTTCCCCCCAGGTGGAGGGGTGAGCTGAGTCTGGGTTTCCTACATCTCAGGTAAGTGCTCGAACCACTGAGATAAAAGTTACAAGATAGGCACCACTGGCCATTTTGTGTGGTGTGAGGCAGGTGCCTAACTCATTCTCATAAGAACAACGTAGGCACCTAAGATGTTTGATTGCAAGTGAGGGGTTCCCGGTTGTGCACCTAGTAGAGAGAGGCGCCTCCCTGTAGCTCTGACTTAGGCCCCTATCTCTATGACAAGGGTCGGGCTTAGAACATACTCATCTTGTGTGCATCATCCATTGGCTAGCCTAGGTGGCTGCTCTCACACCTCCTCCTCCGATGTGCTGGCTTTCGTGGCTCCCATGCGAAGGTGCCTATCTCTCCCCTTTCTTGTATAGGGAGGCTAGGAGCCTGACTCAGGCTTCGTGGATCACATTGTTGTTCCTGTGATTTTCTAGGCGCCTAGAGGTGAGGCATTGCAACACCATTTGTGGAGCTGAACCTCTGTGCTTCCATTCCCCATCTTTATAATCCAGGTAGTATTACTGCTTCTTTGAGTAGCGCCCCTGTGGGTGCTTCACAGTAGATGTGCTTGTCTTCCTGCGCTGCTGATCAGAGAACTTTGGTAACAATGTCCATAGGCTGGCACATGCGCTGTCCCTCCTCGTGCTGCATCACGAGACTAGACAGTGCATATGGGCTAACCCCCCTCAGTTTCTTCTGTACTGCCTCTGGATAGAGATGGAGCTATTCACAGTCAGTTAAGACTATTACTTTAATGTGCATTTCTGTAGTTACTTAGTCTCCTAGTTCCTAGATTTTTCTCCTTTTTCTTATTTTTCCCTTTTAAAAAAAGACATAACCAAGGGTTATGCCCAGTTCGCCAGGCTTCAAGAAGTGCCTCACTTGCAAGGAGGCAATCGTGATTCCAGACAAGCATAGATGGGGCTACTATAAGGTGGGTGCATAACTGGCTGGATAACCGTACTCAGAGAGTAGTTGTTAATGGCTCCCAATCCTGCTGGAAAGGCATAACAAGTGGGGTTCCGCAGGGTTCTGTTTTGGGACCGGTTCTGTTCAATATCTTCATCAACGATTTAGATGTTGGCATAGAAAGTACGCTTATTAAGTTTGCGGACGATACCAAACTGGGAGGGATTGCAACTGCTTTGGAGGACAGGGTCAAAATTCAAAATGATCTGGACAAGTTGGAGAAATGGTCTGAGGTAAACAGGATGAAGTTCAATAAAGATAAATGCAAAGTGCTCCACTTAGGAAGGAACAATCAGTTTCACACATACAGAATGGGAAGAGACTGTCTAGGAAGGAGTATGGCAGAAAGATATCTAGGGGTCATAGTGGACCACAAGCTTAATATGAGTCAACAGTGTGATACTGTTGCAAAAAAAGCAAACATGATTCTGGGATGCATTAACAGGTGTGTTGTAAACAAGACACGAGAAGTCATTCTTCCGCTTTACTCTGCGCTGTTTAGGCCTCAACTGGAGTATTGTGTCCAGTTCTGGGCACCACATTTCAAGAAAGATGTGGAGAAATTGGAGAGGGTCCAGAGAAGAGCAACAAGAATGATTAAAGGTCTTGAGAACATGACCTATGAAGGAAGACTGAAGGAATTGGGTTTGTTTAGTTTGGAAAAGAGAAGACTGAGAGGGGACATGATAGCAGTTTTCAGGTATCTAAAAGGGTGTCATCAGGAGGAGGGAGTAAACTTGTTCACCTTAGCCTCCAATGATAGAACAAGAAGCAATGGGCTTAAACTGCAGCAAGGGAGATTTAGGTTGGACATTAGGAAAAAGTTCCTAACTGTCAGGGTAGTTAAACACTGGAATAGATTGCCTAGGGAAGTTGTGGAATCTCCATCTCTGGAGATATTTAACAGTAGGTTAGATAAATGTCTATTAGGGATGGTCTAGACAGTATGTGGTCCTGCCATGAGGGCAGGGGACTGGACTCGATGACCTCTCGAGGTCCCTTCCAGTCCTAGAGTCTATGAGTCTATTCCCAGTGCATTCCCTGCCTCGTGGAAGGCCACATCCAGCAAAAGTCTGGTCTCTGCCAACAACTCCAGCCATGATCTAGCAAGCACAGAGAGCTCCAACGGAAGATGATTTTCATGGAGATGGCTCTCAGGCACCCACAGGACCTGTGCAACAAGTCACTTGGCAGATGTGAATCTTCCCCACAGCCTTCTACATCTAAAAGTTGTGGGTTGAAGAAACAAGCTGATGACCCTGCCCACAAGTCATCTAAGAAGAGAAGTCCCCATAGTGAGCCCTGTGATAGCCATAAGTGATCTCCATCTCGTTTGGTATCTTTGACACCTTTGGCACTGAGACCATCTCCGTCCGGTACCCATAACTCATGGAGACCAACAGTGGCCAGTACCACTGACATGCTCATGGACTAAATGGGCCCAGGCACTGAACCATCAGCACCAAAGGATAGAAATAAGCACTGCACTAAAAATGGGCTCCCAGTATGCGAGTCTACACCATTACCATTATCGACATCTCGCCCAGTACTGGAGCAACTGATACAGACAAGATCCCCATCCCTCCCGGCACCTCCACTGACACAGGGATGATCAGTATTTTGGAATCCCACCGCTCCAGAATACTGGATGTACCAAAGTCCCTGCCTTTCAGTACCGGGACCTCCACATCAAGCATCCACCTAGCCTAGCACAGGAATCATCCCCACTAGTAAGCCTGTTCCCCCACTCTCTAGTGAGCATTCAGACAGCAAGCCAGAGGAGGTAGCATCACAGTTCTCCTCTCAGGACCCGTATGGTGCTCAATACCAGCAAAGCCCAAAAATATATCTGCAGCTGGCCTTACTCCCGCTATCCTGATACAGCCATCCATGGGCACAACCACTGGGCTGTATGCCACCACCTCCCCAATGTATCTATTAGCACCCTTGGGCAGCATATTTCCAGCAGACTCTCTGATTTTGAGCCTTGCCCAAGAACTCTGATCACACACTTCCTCGGCTGCAGCATCCAGAGCTTTGGATCATACAAGACATCATAGAGGAGAAGGGTGATGCCATGGAAGAAGCAACACCGAGGACCATATCCTCCTCCTCCTGGGATGAAGCCATCATGCTTTCCCCACCATCTGTGACAGATGACTTTTTGTTTCTTCCAGGAGTTGGCAAAAAAAAAGTTGCAGAGGCTCTCCAAAATACCAATGGAAGAAGTCAAGGACATTCTCCACTGGCTCCTTGATGTCCTCCACTCTTCCTCCTCCTCCTCAAAGATCATCTTCCTTATTAATTAAGCCATCTTAGATGCAGCAACAACTGTATGGCAAACCGCAGCATCAGTAGCACCTACCTGCAAGTGGACAGACAAAAAATACTATGTCCCTGCCAAGGAATCTGAATTCCTTTTCTCTCACCCACCACCCAAATCCATCCTGGTGGACACTGTCAACTCCTGAGGTTGACAACACCAGTAAAGGGCCACTCCATATGATAGGAATTGGAAGCCCCTAGACTTTCTGGAAGGAAAGTGTACTCCTCAGCCACACTTCAATTCCACATCACCAACTACCAGGCCCTCATGGCAAAATATGATTATATAAACTATTCAAAACTGAATGACTTTATTGAATGGATACCAGAGTTACATCATGACCAATTTAAGGCCATTGTCCAAGAGGGTCAGTTAGTGGCAAAGGCATTGCTACAATCTGCCCTCAACGCAGCTGACACAGTGACTATGTCCATCTCCACGATGGTGGTGATGTGAGGGGCATCTTGGCTCCATCTGTTCGGCTTCCTGAAGGAGGTACATTCTACAGTTGAAGACCTCCCTTTTGAGGACATGAAGCTCTTTGCAGAGAAAATTGGTGCCTCCCTTCATACCTTGAAAGTCTCTAGGGCCATTTTCTGTTTGCTGGGCATCTACACACAAGGACAAAAAAGATCAGTTCCCAATCCCAACACAGACTACCCACATCTCAGTACCTGGCTTAACACCACCATGAATAGGAAAGAGAGAAGGGCAAATTTCTCAGCTGCAAACCATCTGGCCCATATTCTTCTTTGTCCCAGCCCTCTATGTCCAAACATGTTTTCATGGGTGGGTCAAGGCGCTGTTAGACCAATCCCCTCAAATGATGCAGTTGACCACCGGTTTACACCAATTTGGCTACTGACTGGCAGTGTTCTGCAGTGCCTGGCAATGCATAACATCGGACCGATGGGTCCTAGAGATCATTTGAACTAGGTACCCCATGCTTTTTACCTCCCTACCACCTTCACAATACCCTTCCCATCTGTCTTCAGGGACCCTTCTCACCATAGGCGCTGACTCTGTGGGTGCTCCGGGACTGGAACACCCATGGCAGCTCTCTGCCCCGCTCCAGCTCACCTCCATCTCCTCCGCATGCCGCATGTCTGCTTTTTCCCCTTCTCTCCCTCCCTCCATGCCCTTCAGCGCTCGCGCTGCAAAACCACTATTTTGTGCAGTGGGGGGGAGGGGGAATGTGGCGTGCTTGGGGAAGAGATGGGGCTGGGCAGAGATTTGGGGAAGGGGTCCAATAGGGGCAGAGTTGGGGCGGGGACTTTGGAGAAGGGGTTGGAATGGGGGTGGGGCAGGGAAAGGGTGGAGTCGGAGCGGGGCTGGGACAGGGGGGTGTGAGCACCCACCGGCACCTGGGAAAGTTGGCTTCTATGCTTCTCACGAGAGTTTACTATGACAAGAGGTAAAGTGTCTCCTCCAGTTAGGACCCATAGAACCACTACATCAAAATCTAGGTGACAAAATGTTCTATTTTTGTTATTTCTAATATCCAAAAGGAAAGGAAGTTGGAGACCCATACTGGACCTCAGGGCTCTCAACAAGTTTGTCAAGGCTCAAAAGTTCAAGATGGTCACCTTATCAGAGATTGTTCCAGCACTGGAACAAGGAAACTGGTTTTTGACCCTCGACCTTCAAGATGCCTTTTTTCATATCTCAATTCTGCTGACTCTCAGACGATTTCTCAGATTCACTCTGGGACAAGACCACTATCAATACAGAGTGTTGCCCTTCGGCTTATCATTAGCTGCATAAGTATTTTCCAAAGTTCTCTCAGTGGAGGCTGCTCACTTATGCCCCCAAAGGATCATGATTTACCTATACCTGGATGATTGCCTCCTATCATAACTCTAGTCCCAGATTTGGACCTTAGCGTCCAAAATATGGGGGTTAGCATGAAAACCTCCAAGCTTAGTTACCAGCTTGGACCTGGTACTTGCTGCCACCACCCAAAAAATTAGAGTGTTTTGGGGCACTCTGGTCCCCCTGAAAAACCTTCCCTGGGGACCCCAAGACCCAAATCCCTTGAGTCTCACAACAAAGGGAAATAATCCTTTTTCCCTTCCCCCCTCCAGGTGCTCCTGGAGAGATACACAGACACAAGCTCTGGGAATCCAAACAGAGTGACTCCCCCTCTCCGTTCCCAGTCCTGGAAACAAAAGCACTTTCCTCTTCACCCAGAGGGAATGCAAAATCAGGCTAGCAAATCCAACACACACAGATCTCCCCCTAATTTCTTCCTCCCACCAATTTCCTGGTGAGTACAGACTCAATTTCCCTGAAATTTCCCAGTAAAGACAACTTTAACAGGTTTTAAAAAGAAAGCTTTATATAAAAAAGAAAGAAAAATACATACAAATGGTCTCTCTGTATTAAGGTGAAAAATACAGGGTTAATTGCTTAAAAGAAATATGAATAAACAGCCTTATTCAAAAAGAATACAAATCAAAGCACTCCAGCACTTATATTCATGCAAATACCAAAGAAAAGAAACCATATAACTTACTATCTGATCTCTTTGTCCTTACACTTAGAAACAGAAGATTAGAAAGCAGAAACTACTTCTCCAAAGCTCAGAGAAAGCAGGCAGACAGAAAACAAAGACCTCAGACACAAAATTCCCTCCACCCAAAGTTGAAAAAATCCGGTTTCCTGATTGGTCCTCTGGTCAGGTGCTTCAGGTGAAAGAGACATTAACCCTTAGCTATCTGTTTATGACACCTCCTCAGAGCCCAATCCTTCCAGGAGGCTCACTGAGTTACCAGAGCTACAATACACTTATTTACAGAATTGGGTCTGCAGATAAATATCCAGAAGTCAACCCTTTTCCCAGTGCAACACCTGGAATTCATAGGGGCTGACCTCGACTCATTACAGGCCAGAGCTCTTTTGCCTCAAAACAGGTTCCTCTTCTTGCTCATGCTCATAGAGACTGTTCAAAGTAGCCCACAAATATCCGCCAGACTCAGCCTCCAACTCTTGGGGCATATGGCAGCAGGCAGAGTGGTGATACTACATGCCAGAGCTTCACATGCAATGCCCTCAGATGGGATTCAGCTCAGTTTACAGACCAAACAGGGACAGACTGGACAAAACCATCATCACCTACTAGGAGCAAAAACTCCTTAGATGAGTGGAAGGACCCAGCCAATATTTGAAAAGGGGATTCTCTTGTAAACCACAACATCATCACTCCTCACCACCAACACCTCACATATAGGGTGGGGTGTGCATTTAAACAGTCTCATGATGCAAGGCAAGTGGTCACCTGCAGAATTAGCCCCTTGGGTTTCTATGTTCTCTATGGTGTTGTCAGAGGAGTAAGAGAACAGGCCAAATAAGAAGCAGCAGAGATATCAGGGGTGCTTCAAACATATCTGGGTCCCTTTATGAACTTGTTTTCTTGGGTCCTTATTTGCAGCAAGAAATATTCAATATGTTCTGACTTGCTTTCACCCACTCCTACAGACTGTACCATAAACTGGGGATTGTGCACCCATGGGGGTTAAGTATAGAATGCGTCTGGGATTTTCAAAGGAGACTAAAGGAGTTGGGCCCACACTCCCATGGAAAGTTGGAACAAGGGCCTTCCTCTGCAGCAGAAGTAACAACGGTGTTCACTGTGTAGCAATTCTTCCCAGACAGGAAGGCACCTGGTACTTTTAGCTCTATAGGAGGAGTGCAATCACGTGATAAAGTGAAGTAAATTAAGCTCAGGATGGATATCCCCTGGCCCCACCTACAAAGACAGTATCCATTATCAACATGAAGAGGTGCTGTTACTGTCCAGTAAAATGTAATGGAGGAGAGCTGGCTTGTGGTACTAGATGCCAGTTCCTTCTCTTATAAGGGCATGTGTTATGTAGCTGGATAGCAGCTACAAGGCAGAAAGAGGGATCTCCAGGTAGGCCAGAACCAATGGTGATGCATGAGCAACCATTGGTGGGCCCATCAGCTGCAGAGGGGAAGGCTGTATTTACTTTTGGGAGAGGTGAGTCATGCAACTTCCTCTTTTGCTTGCTTCTGAGGCAGCTTCTGTTGTGAGGGCTGTATCTTACAGCCACTGGGAACAGTCAGCCCCTCCCCAGCAAAATGGGAGAATTGTTCAGTTGGTAAGACTTTCGTGTTTGTTCAAGTGTGTGTGGGGGGGAAGTGGGACAACATTATTTGAATTCTTTTTGTGTTATAATTCGTTTGCTAAAATGATTGCAAATCAAATCGTCTGGGAACAGAGCTGATTTTAGGTAATGGAAACCAATTTTGATTTAGTCCAGAATTTATAGCAGACAGAGAAGGGTGAGCATAGCTCTCTGCTGCATTTTAAGTGTGTGGGTATTTTTATTAACACATTTGGGGAACCTTGTTTTATTGACAAAAAGCAAAAGGAAATCTGATATCTGCAGCTTTTCTTAGTTCTCCGGTCAATATCCTGACAAGACCTCGTGACCTTTTTTTTTTTGTGGCACTATAAAGCAGAACTTCTATGCAGATGGGAGGGAGGAAGTTCCACACTCCAAACTCTCTCTTAATTTCTTCCCATCTCTGAGTGGTGAGCGCTGGCTTCGTGACTAGAATCCATGGCCACTGCAGTACTGTCAACCACAAATCATCTCTCAAATCATCGCATGACTCCAGAACGGGGGCTTGAAGCAAAACACCAAATATTGCAGGACTCGGAATAAAATCGTGAGAGCTGGCAGCTCCATGCACTACTTGTGTGTGTACTGGAAAGTAAAGGTCAGTCACCCCTGGGCTATGCAGAGGCAGCACAGGGGTAGGATTACACGAGGCACTCATGTTTCAACACCAAGTGTTTTTAATAATAGTGTTCATAATTTTTTAAAAAAGGAATGATCCATATGGGATTAAAATCCATAGAAACAGTGTGGTATGTTGTGGGAGAGGGAGTAAGGGGGAACCCTTATCCTTGCTGTCACTGTGACACAAATGCTGTGAAAATAGGACTTCACTGGCCTCACTGTTATTTTTTGGAAGTGATTGTGCATCGATTGTCGGTTTGAATATCACTTGCCAGCAGCAATTTGCCAGCAGCTTGTAACTTTTCCTTTTGCTACTCCTAGTTTCATCAGGAGCTGTAAAAACTCCCAATTAAGCTTTCTGAATAAAATATAAACGTTTAAAAGCAGTTCTGCTCAAGCACTGTTGAAACAGGGGATGCAGGCAAATACTGCTGCTGCCTGTTGGTCAGTTGAGAGTGTCTGCTTGGCTCTGTGTGCACAAGTTTGTGGGGAGGGAGGTGGGCAAAGGGAGGATTTAGCTGGATAGTGAGAGCTTCTCCAGCCACCTTTATCAACTGCCACTTCCTTCACTGCCTCTTTCCCTCTTCACTTGCCTGATATGTCATCCTCCTCTTATTCTTTCACAGGGATGATTCAATGATTTGAGGCCCCATACAGACCTGTTTTAGTGGGCTAGCTACAGGGCCCAAACCTTTCCATCTCCCCAAATTCCTATTTTCAGACAGGTGGGGAGGGATGGAGGGGCAGGGAAGAGGGGTAGAGTAGGTGATGTGTCCAGAACTGGTGACTATGTATTTGTCCACTTTGGGAGGATGTTAGACTGGTAAATATGAGGAGTGGGAAGCTTGCAACATGCATTCAGACAGAAACACAATAAAATGAAGGCACCCTGGTTGCCTAGAGACTCTGTTGTAACAGAGTTCTTGTGCTTTGTGTGGATGGGAGGAATAAGCATGCCTGAGGAAGCTGAATGGAACTTTATTGCACTAAGACAAAATACTCTTTACTGTGGCATCTCCTGATGCCTCCTAGTTTTTTCTGGGCAGGGCTCGCCTTTCCACACAGAGCTGTTCTAAACTTTGATTTGCCCTGAACCCTCTTTGGAATGAGCTTCTCTGACTGGCTAATAGTTTACCCACTAACACAGAAGAGTCTCCTGGGCATGATGAAAGTCCCATTGCTTCCTGGGGTGGTGCTGATGGCCTGCCGCTTGGGAGCCCCAGTCAACAGCAACCCCACCCTCCTCCTTGAAGTCCTCTTTAACACTCTGTCCTCTTGCTTTCCCTCGGAATGAAATATCCCATTCACCATTGTTTTAAACATGCTTTAGGATAGAAATATCACTGTACTCTACATCAACACCAGGACCAAAAGGATAGCGTCACGCTTCCATGGACCTACCCTCTCTGCACAAAGAAACTGATGCTTAACACCATGGTGCTCTTGAATGGAAGCACTAAACCTCACAATAGCATATTTATCTGTTTAGTTGGGGAGGGGGGGCAGAGGGAAGAGCCTCTGACCCAAAAACTTTGGCTGCAGGTATAATCTTATTGTCTTAACTGTCCCTGCTCCTCTCCCTAGCAAAAGGCACGTTTCCTGTCCCCATATTCCTGCCTGCACTAGTCCCTTCACTTTATATCCTGTTCCTGTCTATTACCCTACCCTCCTCCCATCTTCATCTCTCTGAACAAATCCCTCTCCCTCCTCCCCAAACTGTGCTGCCAGTGGGCTATCTGCTCCCACTCTGGAGCACAGTCAGGTGCTGATCGGAATGAAGTCTGTTCAAAATTCTTCAGCTACAAAGCTGGCTCGCTGTACTGTGCTGGCAGAGATGTGTTTCCTCTCTTCCCTTTTCACTTTATGTGCCCATTAAAAGTATCCATAACCAAATCAAAAATCATGCAGCTGTTTCAATAGCTGCAAAACTGCTTAGAACTGGGAGCCTGAGAGCAGAAAAGGAGACCTTTGTGAATTGAACACTCTGAACTAAGTTGTTTGTGCAAACCCATGTATAATTAAAGCCTCTCTTGTTCGTGAATGGAGCCATAGTTACATACTCACAATGTATATCTTTGCTTCGAGCTCAAATCTTTTTGGGGACTTTGCCCATGATGTGTATTATCGGGTGCCAGCTATTTTAGTGCATCATCATCATTCAAACGGTGGAGCACTCTGCTGCATTGTGGGGAATGTTACCTCGAAAATGTTTCTTTATAGAATGCAGTGTAGCCAATCCAGACTTGATCTTGCTAACAAATGAATGTCATGCTTCCTCTAAAGGCAAAGTCCTCTATCCCCTTGCAAGTGGAATGCCGTATAATTCAGATACACGCCCTTACTTGTAACGTGCCAAGATACAAAATAAACAGCAACTTTCTTTCCAAACTCTTCCCTTTCCTCATCCAAAAAGTCAAGTTCCAAAGAAAATGTTTACCCACAATATTTTCCCAAACAATCTGGATAATATTTTAATGGACCATTTACTTACTTAGTATCTAATTAAATTTTGCATCATGAATAACATATTCAAATTGCTGTAGCATTATGAATAAGGATTCAATAAAAATATACAGGATAAAAGAAATCTGCAAAATAACCACCATTAAACTAATGAGTAAAAATTCAGCAGCTGTAGGAAAATCCACCGGAGAACAAACAAACTGCAAACAACCATATTACCAAACAATATTAGTCGGTTTTCAGCCTGCTCCCTCATGTCTGTAACACAGAAGGGGGAAAAAAAAGAAATACTCAGAGGGAAATAGTTTGATGAAAGCAAGACCAAACACATACATAGAGATATGCAGTAAACACTAGCAGCTGTGTGGCTAGTGGTCTCAAATAATATCAAATCTTTTAATTAAAAATGAATTAATTGTTCCAAGGTTCTTTCTCTTGACAGAGAACGCTTGCAGTTGTGCAGATTGTAGCTCCTTACACAATTTAAAAATCTGAAGGCTATCTTGAATATGTAGATAAATAATTAAAAAAAAAACACCTGACTTTAGTTTAAATTGTTCTTGTCAAGCTTCACCTGGATCATATAAATACTTGACTAAAGGCTGGTTGTTCTTTATAAGCCTCTCTGACCCAGATCCAGCAATGCACAGGCATAACTTTAAGCTTATGTTGCTCCATTGAAATCAATAAGTCTACTCATGCTTAAATGTTTTGCTACGTAAGGGCCTCGATGGCTATAAGAACATTGCTCTATCACACAGTCTAGAGTATTGCCCTGCTGCATAATATAGCACTGAAAATATCATCTGTTCTGTATATAACAGTAGTTGAGTAGCCCACTTGGGGGATATTCATGAAACTTTTGCACATTATTTACTGAAGAATTTAAACATAAACGCAGTCAAATAGAAAAGCACTTTTTATTGCCACCTCCTGCTCTTACGTGACTATTTGGTATTGGCTTAACTCATAGGTAAAATAAGTAAAATTGTGTGATCTCACAAAGATGAACCAGTTCCTAACTTGAAACCCATGAGTAGGCTTATTGACTTCATTGGTACTACTGGTGCTTAAAATTAAACAAGCAGGTGCAGGATCTTTCCAGGAACAGGATCTTTTATTTCTAATTCCATTAGGTTACCCAGCCTGCTTCTACATGACTTGTGTTAGAGTGAAATATAGGGAGACCTGCGATATTCAAGACCTCTTACTCCAAATGAAGTTGTTTTCATAGAATTCCACTTACTTACATTGACATGTGACATGTGACTTACATTTTTATGGTTTCATTTTTAAACAAAATGTAAGCGATTGGGGCATAGGTGGCCTGGCCTACTGGTTACTTCTGGGCTGGTGTTGCCAAGTCAAAGATTCTCCACAAGACAGTGATTCGTGAGCAGGGGTCAGAATAGTTGAGAGCTAAAATCAGTAGGTAAGAGAGTCAGGGTCAGAGTCAGGCTGGGATTGGAGACAGTGGATTAGAAGTAGTTATCAGGCTGGAGTCAGGAGGCAAGAGTCATGGTCCGAGTAAGGCTGGGGTCAGAGACTGAAGATCGGATAGCAAGGCAAGGTCAGGAGCCACCACAAATCAGATGTCTGCATAGTTGTCCACACAACTTCCTGGGGCAACTTCAAGAGTTAAATCGTGAGCATAGGCCAATCAAAAGGCACCAGAGTGCTGTTGCTCTGGCCCCTTTGGGCAGTGCTTCCTGTGGCACCTAATTTCCACAGTGGTCCTGGAAAATGGTGCTGCATAGCCTCATGATCGTGGTGTGGGAAAGTCAGTTGCCCCAGAGTCTGCAGACCCAGGTTCTGGTCCTGCAGATCTTTATACATGGTTCCGAATAGCTATAGTTGGTGGCATGGATTTATGCACTTATGCTGTGTGGTGAACCTTGTGTTGCTGAAAATAAGGGCCACTAGTGGTGGATTAATTCTACAATTAAAATGTATATTTTGTATGTTTTGTTTTGCATACATAACTTTGAGAAATTTTCACTAAAGTATATTGAAAGGTCATTGTGTGGTAGCTTTTTGCTAGCATTCAAGATCCATTTTAAAAAGTCAGTTTAGTACAAATTAATATCCAGTGACAACCTTACTTAAGTAATAAAGGCTATGGACAGTATGGTTACTATATGGTGGATTGGCTTTCCAGTTAGTAGTATTAGATATTTGTGAAAAATATGATAGCATAAAGAAAGAGACCTTATTTTAAGGCATATGCACAAGAAGGTGGAGTTAAGATTGAGTGATCATTTGATTTCTATTTTAATGTTGTATTAGCACTAGTTATTTTGCCTGGAATTTCTTTGCTTTTAAGTGATGGCGGTGCGGGGGATGTGTGTATGTGAGAGAGAGCTATTCAGCTAATACATTCCTTAAGCAGAGGCTTTTTGATTTAACATTTCCTGTATGCAGCCATCTCTAACAAAAAGCTTACCTTGAATTACTGATTGCTATGCTTATGCACATCTGAGGAAAGGACCAGTCACAACTAAACAGCTTTGGACAAGCCAGTGCATAAACTTAGACTCTACCAGTGTTTTAAGCTGCTGTACTTTAATGGTTTCTGCAGGTCTATGCTTCAACCGTTCTTCTTATGAGTAGCTGCATTGTTGTCAATTGTAGCCAATTAATTCATTTTATTGCCCATTTATCATTGTATTATGTGATATTATGGTCAATTCATATGCTATTTCATAAACAATCAATGTATGCTAAATAGATTTAAATTGTAGAATTATAGAAGGTATAGGGTTGATAAGTATTTAGGATTTCTGAGTGTGTACAAGGTATGTAAGTAAAGCATCACTGGAATGCAAGGCCTACTGGCTGAGATTAGGGCTACGTCTTCACTACCTGCCGTATCAGTGGGTAGCAATCAATTTCTTGGGGATCGATATATTGCTTCTCATCTAGACGCAATATATTGATCCCCAAACGAGTTCCTGTTGAATCCGGTGGTAGTGGAGTCAACAGGGGGAGCCGCGGACGTCGATCCTGCGCTGTGAGGACAGTAGGTAACTCGATCTAAGATACTTCGACTTCAGCTACGCTATTCAAGTAGCTGAAGTTGCGTATCTTAGGTCAATTTCCCCCCCAGTGTAGACCAGCCCTAGTAAGATGTTAACTTAGTCATACTAGGCTAAGAATGCTTGAAATGAGTGATGACCTAGGAATAATCCTATGCCAGCAAGTTCACAAAATGGCATAAAATGTGCCAATAGGTAATGTTATGGAAAAATGGACTGCAATAGATTGCAATGTATAGTCCAAGACCACAAGACGCATAATGGCAAATGTTTTTGAACGTCTGTCTTGACCACAGCTTACATGTCAAGTGTAGATGCTAATGAGAAGAAGAGTAACTATGAACAGCCTATGAAAAATGGGAATATTCGTGGGATATGGAGGCACAGATAAGGAAAAGAGAGTTGACACCTTCATGCATATGCATAAGATGTTAAGTGTAGTCAGAATTGCAACATAAAAGAGGATTCCCTGGTTGGGTAAGAGAGGGAAGATGCAAGGAACAACCCCAAAGGAAAGCACAGCAGGAACCATCCGTCTAGCAATGATCATCTGTTGAGAGGTCCATCGGACCCTAGAATATCTTTGAGGATGTGAGTATAACTACAGTTTTAATTATTGCATAATTTGTAGGATTTCTACATATATATATATACAAATAATACATATTTGTAGGATTTCTATTTTCCTGGGTAATTTTAACATTATTGATTTAATACAACTCATAGTACAGATAAGACTTTATACTTCTGATTGGGTTTGTGGTCATTATCCTTGGACTTCATGTCTTCATCGACCCTCCAAGTTTGAGAAAAACACCAGAAGCAATTTCACTCCACTGAGCTTGAGACTGTAGCAACCGGTGCCAAACTCATGGTGGCATAATACATCATTATTAAATTCACTCTAAATAAAATAAAAGGCTAAACAATGTAAGTTCCAAACAAAGGAGAGGGTAAGAGTATTGAGCGTGCATGAAAGGACAAGCTAAAGCAGCATTTTTTGGCTGGCGATTCCTATGGACTTAAAAAAAAATTGTGACCGCTCTACTAGGACTTGAAGGAGGTAAGGGGCTGAAGTCGCCTGAGCCCTGCCAACTGAGCCCCACCGCATGGGGCTGGGGCTGGAGCTAGGGCTGCCAGAGCCCCATTGTGTGATATTGGGAGTGGGGCTAGGGCTGAAGCTGACAGCACCCCGTTGGGGCTGAAGGCACCCCAGCCTCACCACTGCCCAGTGCTGAAGCATGTTGCTGGGCCCCCTGTGGAATTCCCCCAAACCTGTCCCATGATCCCCAGGTTGAGAAACACTGATGTAAAGTGAAGCGGTGCTGAATCCAGGCTTAGCTCAGACTTACATCTGCATATAGACCCCAATGAATTTCCTGCTCAAAAAATACCGGTCATATTACTGTGCCAGTAGAGCCTCTTATTTGAATATATGCAGAGATAAATGTGCTAAGGTGTGTGCTATGTAAAGAGTTGCCAGAACTAGAAGCTGAACTCCAACAGAGGACTCCAGTCTTGGAATCTGATTTACAGAACTCTGAGGGTCCTGACTGGTTCCCTACTTGTATTTAAACCAAGTACAGGAGCTGGACGTTTTCCATGCAACTGGGTTTCCCACTGCTCCTACTGCTTGAGTCTGATTTTTTGGTAATCTTGACCATTCCTGCTTCCTGACACCTGACTTTTCAATTCTGATCTGGTATTTAACTTGGCCTGGCTTCCAGCTCCCGTTCTTAGCACTAAGTCAGTTCATCCACATCCTGGTCATGATAATAGAGCCACTTATTCTTGGATGTGATAGATGACAGCTTTCTTCATCAACCTGTCACCAAGCCAACAAAAGGTGGTGTAGTTTTAGACTTGGTTTTAGTAAAGAGTAAGGACATCTTAGAAAAGCTGGTTGTAGGAAATAGCCTTGGATTGAGTACTCATGAATTGATTCCATTTAAATTAAATGGAAGGATAATCACAACCAGGTAGTTAACTGTGATGTTTTATTTCAAGAGGGCAGACTTCAGGAAATTGAGAGAATTAGTTAAAGAAGTCAACTGGACTCAAAAGCTCAAGAACTTAAACACAAAGGAGGCTTGCAATTTCTTCAAATCAGCTGTACAAAAACTAGCTGAAATTTGCATTCCAAGCAAAATGAGAAAAACTTATCGGGAAAGGCTCCAGATCCAGCTGGATGAATAACTGCCTCCAAAAGAAATGTAACCCTTCTGCCCCTCTAGTTGGCAGCAACAAGGGCCGGGTTCAGTATCCAGGGGTTCCGTTTCAGTAACACAATGCATAACCGGCTCGAGCCCCCACCCAGTGACCTGGGACACTCACATACCACACCCCCCTGGGCGCCTCTAGGAGGCAATACTTCCCCTCTCGCAAGCATGGAGTCTGAGTGTAGCAAGATCTTTTTTAATAAAGGAAGGAATCAATGCGGCATCCCATTGGAGAAACACCACAAACAGGGTTATAACACATACCATAAACAAAAACCCACCTCCAAGTACGTTTGGCACTGTCCTTTTTCCGCTTAGGGTTTTAAGTCCAATCACCCCAAAGTCCAACAACCCAAAAGTCTCTGGTCAATGCCACCCCAGAGTTCGAGAGTCTATCTGTAGAGGTCCCTCCCCCCAGCCTGGGTAGAAAGGGGCACCTTACGTGGTCCAGGGCCAACTGCCCTGCCTCTCCGTGGGTTCTGCTTCCGCCTTCTCCACGAACTGCTCCGCTTCACCAGCCGCTCCACTCTGCTCCTCCAGCCATCCTCAGGAACTGCTCCGCTCCACCAGCTGCTCTGCTCCATGAGCTGCTCTGCAAAACTGCTCGGCTCCGCTCACTCTGTGGGCCGCTCCACCCGTCCCGCAGCTACTCTGCTCTGCCAGCCACTCTGCCACCAGCTGTCCCGTGATCCGCTCCAGCCGTCCCCGCAACTGCTCCACTCCGCCAGCTGCTCTGTTCCACAGCATATCTTCAGGCTCCCCCACTAGCTAGCACAATGCTCAGTGCTCTCAGCTAAGTCATTTCAGCTTTTTTGTGATTTCAACTCTTAGTGATCTCAGCTCTTAGTGGGGGAGCCCCAGTGCTAGTGCACCATTAGCCCAAAGTGAGTTCAGCTCAGCAACCTGTATTTAGATTCTTGAGGGAATAAAAAAATCAACTCTGACATTCCACAGTGGAGAGAGGAGGGGGTGCAACTGGTGCTTCTGGCTCCACAAGGAGCCTGCACCACCAGGCACAGATACCTGTCCCCAGCCTCTCTACTTCACTGGGTTTTGGAACCCATGACCCTTGTCTAGCAAGTACCACCCAACTGAGGGTGAGTCATTTGTCACCAAGCAGTCCCACCGCTCAGCAATCTGGGATAGGGTAGGCGTGTCTATGCAAATAAACTCTCTGACATTCTTTCCACCAGATGTCAGGGTAGAGCTTATCCTGACTCTGCTTACATCCTTCCCCCAGCCAAGAATTTGTCGTCCCGACAAATCACATTCCCTACTATACCAACTTATTGGTCCCCTCCAAAAGGCATTAGATAGCCCACTTTAGCTTTCACAAACCTGTGTGCTAAATGTATAGGCTCCTCACTAATCACCCCAGGTGCATCGTAAGTTAACCGTTTCACTGGTCTTATTACCCTGTCTCGCCTATTAAGAATCTCTGTTGCTATGGTAGGGGGGACATCCTCTTGAGTGCCGGATGGGGAGGTTTCCTGTGAGTTCCCCTCAGATACTGGCATAGGCTCCTGCATTTCTAGTTCTAACAGTGGAGGGTCGCAGGTGCTCTGGACATCCTCCATCTGTATGTCACCATTGTCCAATAGCCTGTGTAAGTCATTACACGGGGGTCCCACCAGTGGCTCAGGGATGTCAGGAATGGGCCTAAATACTTCTGCCATAGGGTTTAGGGCGGAAGAGGATGTGCTCTCTTCTGATTCAGCGGATCGAGACTGAAATCTTGTCTTCATCCCAGGATACACCATGGTTGTGTCTTCCTCCTCAGACTCACTGTCAGATGTGCCGAGTAGGGGTAGGTTAGCTGCAGGAGGCCGGCTGTCCACATTGGAAGGCGGCTTTGGTACAGCACCTTTGTTCTGCCCAGTTGCCCTGTTGTGGCCCATCTCATAAGGGCTGCTTACCAATTCTCCCACAGGGAGCAAAAGGTTTCTATGCACGGTTTTGGTCTGCCCTGGACCCTCTTCAGGTTTTATCTTGTAGACCGGCAGGTCTCCTAGCTTTTCCATCACTAAGTAAGGTATTGCCTTCCATCTGTCAGCTATCTTGTGTTTGCCAGCAATACCCAAATTTCTCAGCAGGACTCTGTCCCCTGGCTGGAGCTCTTGCAGACGTACCCTAGCATCATATCGATGTTTGTTGCGGCCTGCATTCTTCTGAGCTGCAGATGTAGCTAAGTGATAAGCATCCCGCAGCTTTTCTCGTAGACGGGATAGATATTGCTGGTGAGTTTCATAGCTATCTCCATCCTCGGATACACCAAAGCACAGGTCTATGGGTAATCTTGGTTCTCGCCCAAACATTAAGAGATATGGGGTGACTCCCGTAGCGTCGTTCTTTGTGGCGTTGTAGGCGTGCACTAGAAATGCGACATGTTGGCTCCAGGTTGCCTTCTGCTCTGGCCGCAAAGTCCCTAACATATCTAACAGGGTTCGGTTGAACCTCTCTGGCTGAGGGTCACCCTGTGGGTGATAAGGCGTTGTCCTTGACTTTTTAATTCCTGCTATCCTCAGCACCTCCTTCAGAAGGTGACTCTCAAAGTCTCGTCCCTGATCCGAGTGTATCCGGGCTGGGAATCCATAAACTGAAAAATATTTTTCCCACAGTACTCGAGCGACGGTAGTGGCCTTCTGATCACGTGTGGGATATGCCTGCGCATATCGCGTGTAATGGTCGGTCACTACTAGGATGTTCCCAATATTCCTCTTGTCCACTTCTAAAGACAAGAAATCAATGCAAACCAGCTCCAGAGGTTTGTTGCTGGTGATGTTCTTCAGATATGCAGCCCTCGTGGGCAGAGTTTTCCTTTGCACACATCGCGCGCAGGTCTCACATTTCCGGCGAACATCTTCAGCCATCCGTGGCCAATAGAATCTACTGCGGATAAGTTCCAGGGTCCTCTCCATCCCTAAATGTCCAAAGTCATCATGCAGGGCCCTCATGGCCAGGGCTCTGTAATCTTTTGGCAGCACTAGTTGATTCCGTTGCTTTTGTAGAGGGTCTGTGGTCGTGCGGTGTAGCACTCCCTGAATCAGTTTTAGTTTGGTCCATTCTCTCAATAGTAGTTTGCCCTCTGGGGTAGGTGGGACAACCTCAGCTGGGCCTCGCCCCCCTCTTTTGGCAAGTAGTGTATCACGAATGTCAGCATCTTGTAGTTGGGCCTCTTGCCAGTCAGCCGTATTGAGCATGGGCAAGGGAGATTGGTCCAAAGCAATGTAGTTCACTGAAGCAGAAGGCACGCCTTCAGGGGGTAGGCCCAAAGCTTCAGCAACACATCCATGAAGGCTCTCATGGGCCTCCGGCTCTCGGCGACTCACACTGCAAATAGCTCTCACGCCATCCGTGGGTATCACAGCAACATCAGGTGCCTGCGGACGTCTGGACAAGGCATCTGCATCTACATTGCTCCTCCCTGATCGGTATTGAATGCTGAACTCATAGCTAGCCAAGGCGGCCACCCATCTCTGGCCTGTAGCATCCAATTTAGCACTTGTTAACACATAGGTCAGTGGGTTGTTGTCTGTCCACACCTGGAACTGAGCACCGTACAAGTAGTCTCGGAATTTCTCAGTGATGGCCCATTTCAAGGCCAAGAACTCCAGCTTGTGGATGGGGTAGCGAGTTTCACTGTCAGACAGTCCTCGGCTGGCAAAGGCTACCGGTTTGTGTTTGCCTTCCACTTCCTGATACAGTACTGCTCCCAGACCCTCCAAACTGGCATCAGTATGCAGGATAAACGGTTTGCTTGGGTCAGCAAAGACTAGGACGGGAGCATGAGTTAAGCGAGTAATGATTTCCCGAAAAGCTCTCTCACATCTTTCATCCCACCGCGGCCCAAATGGTTCGAAGGGGCCATAGTGTCTCTGCAAAGGCGGCTTTGGAGGCCTCCGCTTATTCTGGGTCTTAGATTTGTTCTTGTTGGACTGGTATCCCCTGGTAAGATCATTCAGAGGTTTTACAATCGTAGCATAGTTCTTCACAAATCTGCGGTAGTAACCACTAAATCCAAGAAACGTCTTGAGTTCTCTGTAGTTAATGGGACGTGGCCAGGTAGTGAGTGCTTCTATTTTATCGGGGTCAGTACTCACACCCTCTTGGGACACGATGTGACCTACATACTTCACTGAGGTTTGGCAGAACTGGCATTTATCAATTGAAAGCTTCAAACCGTATGCCTCCAACCTGTCGAGCACTTTAAGAAGTCTTTCTTCATGTTCCTCCAGGGTTCTTCCAAACACAATCAGGTCATCCAAGTAAACTAACACCTGCAGTAAATTCATGTCTCCCACGACTTTTTCCATAAGACGTTGAAATGTGGCAGGTGCTCCAGAAATCCCTTGGGGCATGCGTTCGAACTGATAAAACCCTAATGGGCAGATGAAGGCTGTCTTCTCCTTATCTTCTTCACCCAGAGGGATCTGGTAGTATCCACTCCGAAGATCCAACACAGAGAACCACTGACTACCCAGCAAACAGTCCAAGGCATCTTGTACTCGAGGCATGGTGTACTGATCAACTGTAGTGCGCCTGTTTAGGGTGCGGTAGTCAATACACATCCGGATTTTTCCACTCTTCTTACGAACGACCACAATGGGTGAGGCATAGGGGCTTCGTGACTCTGTGATGATACCATTTGCGATCAGCTCTTTAAGATGATGGCGCACGTCTTCCATCTCAGAGAGGGCAATCCTCCTAGACCTCTCCCTGAAGGGTCGGGGATCTTGTAGCCTGATATGGTGTTCCACTCCCTTTGCACATCCCACGTCCCACTCATGTAGTGAGAACACCTTGGATCTCTCGCAAAGCTTCTTCCTCAGGCGATCCTTCCACTCCTCAGACAGCGGTGAGTCCCCGAAGTCAAACTTCGCAGGATCTATCATTGGAACTTCAGCTTCACACTGGGGTCTCACAACGCTTTCAGGCTCAAAAATGTCTGCAATCTTCTGCCCTGGTTTTACAAACACATCACGGCGTGTTTCATTAGCAACCAGTATCGTCACCTCCTCCTGGGCTTCAGCAGGTAGGGTTATGACTCCGCTGAGAACCAGCACTCCTTCTGGGAGCCCTCCCTTGGTTGGCTGCTCTACCACAGCTAATGTTTCCTTACTGCCTTTTAGGCAGGTACTCCTGACAATCACCTCCTTTTCTGACATGGCAGGCACCACTAAAGGGACCGGGCCCGCATACCTCAGTGCTCCGACTGGCAAATCAGGCATCACTTTTCTCGTGTCCTCAATTTTTCTGTAAGCCTCGGCACAGTGTGTGTGTATCACCAAGGTATTCAGATATTGGTCTCCTGCTTGCTGTCTGCAGTAATCGGCCAGTATCCTAAAGAGGCTGGAGTTGGTCCCTATTAGCACAGACACATCAGAGGCTCCTTTGGGGTCAGGGCATATTAAAGCAGCAGTGTCCACCTCCTGTCTTACCCCAGCAATCTCTTCTGGGAATTCCAGGTGTACTATGACATAGCCCTGATAAGGGTATTCATCCATGCTGAGGCCACACAGACCAATGCCAGTCAGTGGCTGTATGGGCAGGTGCCTAAGCATCTGTTGGTAGAATGACTGAAATATAATAGTCACTTGAGATCCAGTGTCAAGCACAGCTTTACACTCCGCCCCTTCAATCCTCACCATGACCTCTGCTCGAGGCCCTATCAGTCCTGCAGGGATCCCAGCTGGTTGGTCTCTTCTGGGGGAATCTTCAAATCCTCTAGGCCTAGATGGTCTCTGTCCCCGGACCTTCTGGCAGCTACTGGATCTCTCCCAACTGATCCTCAGCTTTTCATACACTAAGGAGGGGTTCTCTTCCTTATGGCAGTTAGCAGCACTGTGCCCATCCTGACCACACCGGTAGCAAAAGAAGTGTCCTTTCCCCATTCGGCGAGGTGGGACGGTGACTCTAGATACTGACTTCTCTATCATCACAGTCTGAGGCTCCTTATTCCGGGAAGTCTTAGCTTGGTCAATGATGCTTTGCAGCTCAGCTATCCGTTCTGTCAGGACCTGCATTTGTTGGGCAAGTTCCTCTGTGGTGCTCACCATCAGTACACTGGCCATTGGCGGTGGTGTCGTACTGGCTCGTTCCAATGTTTGGGCTTCCCAACACTCGCTGGCTGCCTGCCTTTCTTCTTCTTCCCTGACCTCCTTTATCAGCTGGGAGTAACTTGGGGGATGTTCCTGCCGTTCTCTTAGTCGGAGATGAAGTAGGATTGGGTTCCGATACTGAGTCCCTCTTACAACTTGAGCCAGTCTGGTCTGATCCATCTGCTCAGCAGTCACTGCTCCCCTCATAACAGCTCTCTGAAGTAGTCTCTCCAGCCTCTGTATGTAGGCTGAAATTTTCTCACCCCTTTGCTGTCGAGAATTAATGAATTTACAGTAACTGTCCTCAGGGCCCTCTACGCTCCCAAAGGTATTATCAAGGGCCTCTAGGCAGTCCTTCACACTGACCTCAGGGTCAGTGAGCTTCAGGGTGCGAATTACATCTAATGCTGGGCCACTAAGGCTCTCTATTAGACATCGTCGCTTTTCTACATCGGGTACGGCCCACTCCCGCAGCATTTCAGTAGTATGCTCCGACCAAAGTTCAAACTCCTCTTCCCCATCAAATAACCTTAACTTACGACAAGAGTTTGACGTAGCATAGGCCAACACAATCTTTTCCAATATATGCCCCAGTGCTTTTGCCCAATCATAGGCTGAGTCTGCCGCCCCTGAGCTAGAGGCTGCAGGACTGGGGCCCAACAAACCCGACATATTAGCCATTATACAAACAGTAGTTTCCTCAAAATATAAACATAATTATTTCCCAATACAGTGGAACACTCAACAAGTGCTTGCGAGGGGTACTGACCCAGGGATCCCGGACGAGCCCCCAAAAATGTAACCCTTCTGCCCCTCTAGTTGGCAGCAACAAGGGCCGGGTTCAGTATCCAGGGGTTCCGTTTCAGTAACACAATGCATAACCGGCTCGAGCCCCCACCCAGTGACCTGGGACACTCACATACCACACCCCCCTGGGCGCCTCTAGGAGGCAATACTTCCCCTCTCGCAAGCATGGAGTCTGAGTGTAGCAAGATCTTTTTTAATAAAGGAAGGAATCAATGCGGCATCCCATTGGAGAAACACCACAAACAGGGTTATAACACATACCATAAACAAAAACCCACCTCCAAGTACGTTTGGCACTGTCCTTTTTCCGCTTAGGGTTTTAAGTCCAATCACCCCAAAGTCCAACAACCCAAAAGTCTCTGGTCAATGCCACCCCAGAGTTCGAGAGTCTATCTGTAGAGGTCCCTCCCCCCAGCCTGGGTAGAAAGGGGCACCTTACGTGGTCCAGGGCCAACTGCCCTGCCTCTCCGTGGGTTCTGCTTCCGCCTTCTCCACGAACTGCTCCGCTTCACCAGCCGCTCCACTCTGCTCCTCCAGCCGTCCTCAGGAACTGCTCCGCTCCACCAGCTGCTCTGCTCCATGAGCTGCTCTGCAAAACTGCTCGGCTCCGCTCACTCTGTGGGCCGCTCCACCCGTCCCGCAGCTACTCTGCTCTGCCAGCCACTCTGCCACCAGCTGTCCCGTGATCCGCTCCAGCCGTCCCCGCAACTGCTCCACTCCGCCAGCTGCTCTGTTCCACAGCATATCTTCAGGCTCCCCCACTAGCTAGCACAATGCTCAGTGCTCTCAGCTAAGTCATTTCAGCTTTTTTGTGATTTCAACTCTTAGTGATCTCAGCTCTTAGTGGGGGAGCCCCAGTGCTAGTGCACCATTAGCCCAAAGTGAGTTCAGCTCAGCAACCTGTATTTAGATTCTTGAGGGAATAAAAAAAATCAACTCTGACATTCCACAGTGGAGAGAGGAGGGGGTGCAACTGGTGCTTCTGGCTCCACAAGGAGCCTGCACCACCAGGCACAGATACCTGTCCCCAGCCTCTCTACTTCACTGGGTTTTGGAACCCATGACCCTTGTCTAGCAAGTACCACCCAACTGAGGGTGAGTCATTTGTCACCAAGCAGTCCCACCGCTCAGCAATCTGGGATAGGGTAGGCGTGTCTATGCAAATAAACTCTCTGACATTCTTTCCACCAGATGTCAGGGTAGAGCTTATCCTGACTCTGCTTACAGAAGGAAACAGAGAGCCTATAGAAAACTGAAAAAGAGGTTGATTAGCAAAGAAGGCTACATTGCAGAGGTTAGAAAATGTCGGAATAAAGTGAGAATTGCTAAAGTCAAGCTGAATTAGCTCTTGTCACGGGAATTAAAATGAAGGGGTTTTTTAGTTCTATAAATTCAAAGAGAATAAGGAAGAATGAGATTGCACTGCTATGCAGTGTGGATGGGAAGGAGCACTATGAAAGCATAGTGATATTAGGAACTGACTGGGTTCTCTCTGTCCCCTTCACATAGTGCCAGTTTCACTCTACACAGCAATGTAAGCCTAGGGTTAGTGGGTGAGCTGACCTGTGTCAGGGAACCCTGGGCTTGATCATCTACAATGCATTTTAATCCTAGGTTAAGGAATTTCTGACCCGTGCTCGAACCTAGGGCTCTGGTGTCCACACAAGTGCACAGGTCCAAGTCAAAGTAACCCTGTTCCAGAGTCCTTAGTGTCCCCAACTCCCAGTGTCCCCAGTACACCTTGGCTGCTTTGCACTGTTCTGGAGATGCAAAGCAGCTGTAACCTTCCCTTATATGCCAGTGCATTCTGGATGCTTTGTGCTGCTCCTTTGTACCAGTGAACCTGCCTTTAAAATTTGACGCCATGTGGAGGGGAAAAAAGCAAACAAAAACAACCTCTAATGTGTGCTTAAGTTTAATCAAGGACACCAAACTCCATGATGTATTAATTACAACCATCAGATTATTGCATGGTGTCAGCCAACGGCAAAATTAAAGTTACTTGGGTGCTATAACTCTATATTTCCACACCTTAATGTGAGTGGATTTTTTTTTAAGTGTAACCTTAGCTCTGAATTTCCTGTATTTATAATATTTGATTTTGGGATAATTACTACATCTCTGTAATTTCTTTACTCTTTTATTACTCATAGGTATGCACTACCTTAACTCCATCTTAACTTTTGTTTTTTGCCTTTGGCTTTCTTTAATACAAAAGGTAAACTGATAACACCACGCACCATTCAGTAGACTCAAAGGTCTGCCCGGACTCAGAACACAAAAACCAACCTCCATAATAACAATACTCATCAACAAACCCTGACATAGATCAAATGCCTGAGAAAAAATGTGGACTTTGCAGTTTGCCCAGCAGACTAACAGATCTGGGGCTCAGGTAACTAAAGAGGGTTAGGGAACAAACTTTTATCTTGGCTTTTGGTTTTTCTGTAACTCAAAAATAATCAAATGGATCCCAAAATTGTATTAAAAATATGTTGGGGCTGCTTACATACAACCACCCACTGGCATCAGCAGGGATCAAATTTGGGAGCTTCAGCACCTGTGTGACTTGAGCTGATGCAAAGCTTATTTATGGAGAGAGTAACCAGCTAGATGATTTCTGGGTCTGGCCACTAGAGGGAGATATGGCCAATCACACTAGGTAGTTTATTGCACAGGTATTGTGTAACCAAGGGTAATTGCCATGCGCCCGCAAAATGTGGGGCTTGAGGAATGTGTCTCTATTTTTGTTGGGTGCATGATGCCAAATGGAAAGATGAGGAGTTTGCTTTCATTGAGATTCTTTTCTGTATTATTATATTTTGGTTTGAAAGATGACTAAATGTAGACATCCAAGTTCAAAGTATTTGCCCTTTTTGACATGATAAAGGCCACCTTAGAAGGTCACTGTCATTTGCTTAATCCCTCTATCAGGGATGGGCAACTAGAGGCCCAGAGTGTATATCTGGCCCACCAGATAACTTGACTTGGCTCGCTATAGCTTGGAATAGGTAATCTGGCAGCATCAAGACCAGGAAGTGTGAGGGGTGGAGCAGGGGTGTGGTGGGCAGAGGGCCACACCTGCAGCCAGATGCTTGCTGACTTGACATGGTGAAAGCAAATGGGCTGGAGAAAGAAGCCAGGCCCAGCCCTGTGGGAAGAATCCGCTGCTGCAGCGTGAATGTGAGGTGGGCTCACTCTCCAACTATCTCACCCGATGGGACCTCCTATCCCCACTACCCCAGGGGGCAAGACTATATAGTCCTCCACACCCTGCACAGCACACTGCCTTGGAGCAGGACCTGACACCTCTCCATATCGCACTCACCAGCCCTCCAAAAGTTTTAGTGGATTTTGTGGCCCTCTTGTACCTTAAAATTGCCCAACTGTGCCCGAGGCCATTCTGTGCTTCATACTATTAAGGCGGGCCCTTTCTTGTGACCAGTAGACAGGATCGATACTCCACAGATACACTGGATCCAATGTAGTCAGTCAGCTGGTAGAGAGCATGTAGAAGCTCTGATGCCATCAACTATAGCCTAGCAGCACTGGTTTCTATAATAGATTTGAGGGTCTTCCTGAAAACCAAAAGGCCTATGTTTTTTTTTCTCACAACCTAAAGGCCAGTACTGTGGCTTGGGGAGGAACAGCAAATAACCTGTGATCATTAAGACAAGTCTGAGTCCAGCTTTCAAGCCTCTTATATTTTTGAAAGGAAAAGAAAAGAAGACATACTGTTTATTTGGAAACTGAGATTTTCCTTTACATTTGTAGGTCTCTGAATTTAAGGCGTGGGGGTGCTGGCTGTAAGCTTTGCAGACCTGCGAAAGCTGGCTCTGTGCTGAAGGCCCTTGCAGAGAAGACAATGGTACTTGAGGAGAGAGAACCTAAACATCTGTCTTTCCCCTCCCGTCGCTGCTGCAGCCAAGCATGCACTGATAAATTCAAATTACCTTAGACGATCAGCAGTGAGCCACTAATGGGATAACTTACATCTCCCTTCATTCACCGTATGCAGCTGACGTTGAAGCAAGAGATGAGACAATGCAGCCAAAACCAAACCAAAACCAAAAACCCACCACCACCCAAAGCAAAACCCTGAAACCACACACCCAGGAAAAGCAGAGTAGAAAGAGCTAAATTAAGTAAAAGTTAAATCAAGGCTGAGAAACAGATGTCACGCCTCTACTGCGCATGCCAAAATCTCCTCTATATTGTCTGGATTTTTGAAAGCACTAGAATGGCATGTTGACTTTAATGCAACATTGTTTCGACGCTGTTCATTTTCATAGTCACATCACAGAAAAGCTAAGGGGGTGTCAATCACATGTGGTGCATTTGCCTGGGAAAGAGCTCCCTTCACAGTTACATCTGTCAGCTTGCACTTCTTATTTATTATATTTTTAGTAAGGCATGCTATCTTGTTCATGTGTGAGAAACTGTAATGCATCTTTCACATTTAAAGTGCCCTCTGAAGCTTTCTGCTTCACAACCTCCTACCTACTTTCACTGGTACCACTAAATTTTTAATACGTCTTGAGCATCTCTGAAAGAATTGCAAATTCCAGATAGAACATGATTAATTTAACACTGTCGTTTCCTACAATATAGCGTATAGCCGTCCATCCTTCTGCAGCAGTGCTACATCTTATCTCGGCTCTTAGTGAAAAAGTAAATTAAGGCAAAGGCTCAAGTCGGTCATGTGTGCTCCTTTCAAAATTAATTTTTACTGACAGTCACAGAGTGAAAAGCATGTAGTTACATTATGAAAGGCAGAACAGAGATTAAAATGTGTATTTTTGTTATTCCAGGAAAGAGACTCTGTTGTTGCTCCTTCTACATTAGTCAGTTTCCCCAAGGAATCCACATTCTTCATTATTTGGGTGAGTAAAAGTCAAAACACAGGTCTCTTTTTCCACTTGTGAAAGAATTCTGCTTCTTACTTTGTTTAGCTCTTTACACGTCTCCCCTGTCTTTTCAGTAGCAATGTTTTCTCTTTATGGGGAGGAAAAGGAGGAAGGGAAGTGGTACATTTTCCATATCATGGGCCTGATTCGCCAATATATTACATCTTTTTTGCCAGTGCAACTTGGTCAGAAAGCTGGTGCAAAGCAGGGTAGACTCAGTTCCTGTAAGCCCTTGTTCACCACTCTACAAAGCAGAACTGCCTATGTTGGCCGTATTCTAGGCTGGCCAGTTTCAGCTAAGGCTGTTGAAATAGCCCAACAATCCTGAAATCAGAGGGCTGGTCTACACTACGGGGGAAAATCGATCTTAGATACGCAACTTCAGCTACGTGAATAAGGTAGCTGAAGTCGAAGTATTTAAGATCGAATTACTCACCGTCCTCACGGCGCGGGATCGATGTCCGCGGCTCCCCCTGTCGATTCCGCAACTCCGTTCGGGTTGGTGGAGTTACGGAATCGATATAAGCGGGTTCGGGGATCGATATATGGCGTCTAGATGAGACGCCATATATCGATCCCCGAGCAATCGATTGCTACCCGCCGATACGGTGGGTAGTGAAGACGTACCCAGAGACTGATTCAGAAGCAGTTTGCTCATCTATGGTGTGAGATGTTTTGTATGGTGCATTATGGTTTTCTGTAACAAAGGCCAACAGTAGATTGTAGTCTGACTTTTTTTCATGGTGACAAGAATAAGGGTAACTCTTTGTGATATATTTGGAGAGTAAGTATCCCGTCTCTTTGAGGATGCCACAATAAAAGCAAGTTCCCTTCAGTATATTTTTGAATGTTGAATGTGATGTGCTATCAAGCAAATTCCTAATGGTACAAACATCAAACCAAGTGGTTGGAGAAATGAGCAGACAGGCAATTTTCTTATGGATCTATCACAATTTCAGGATAACTGTACCTTTGAGCCTCTCCATGATGAGGTCTAAGAATGCCCATTGAGGTCTTAGGCCTCTAGCCTTCAACTCTCTGTGGGCAAGGACCCATGTCCCTTCTCTCTTAAGATTGAGGTTTTAGGCTGCAGTCCTCTGCAGTTCAATGTGATAGCCTCAGCAAGCCAATCAGCTCACGGGCCAGCACCTACGCTTTGCTTTCTCTCTCAGGACAATGACAAGTGATTTACCAGTGACCACTCAGCTCTTTCTCAGAGACGACATCTATTCAGGATAAAAAGCATACAGTGAAAACACATAAAAAGGCAGTAAAAGGATCTACACTTTTACTTAACATACCCATCAGCCTTATGGGACCCCGGCAAGTCAACATACTTCCAGCCCTTCAGCGAGGGTTGCCCTCACCCCCTTAAACCAAAGGTTATGTCATTTTGCTGCATCAGAAAGAAGGCCCTGAATCTGTTTTAAACTCATCATTTTGGGGCATAAAATTGTTTCTTTGTCTTGACTCTTCTCTGGGCTGCCTTCATTCAGTACATGTGAACCATCATCTCTCTGGTGCTGTTAACAAGCCCAGGAACTGTAGTAGTTACCTCCCAGGGTGCCATATGAACACCCGTTCTCACTTTCAGGTGACATTGTAAACAAGAAGTGGGCAGCATTATCTCCTGCAAATGTAAACAAACTTGTTTGTCTTAGCGATTGGCTGAACAAGAAGTAGGACTGAGTGGACTTTCTAGGCTCTAAAGTTTTAGATTGCTTTATTTTTGAATGCAGTTTTTTTGTACATAATTCTACATTTGTAAGTTCAACTTTCATGATAAAGAGATTGCACTGCAGGACTTGTATTAGGTGAACTGAAATAATACTATTTCTTTTGTTTTTTACAATGCAAATATTTGTAATAAAAATAAATATAAAGTGAGCACTGTACGTTACCTGTGTTGTAACTGAAATACAAATATTTGAAAATTTAGAAAACATCCAAAATATTTAAATAAATGGTTTTCTATTATTGTTTAACAGCATGATTAATCACAATTAATTCTTAATGGCTTGACAGCTCTAATTGCAAGGATTCCAAGAAGACTGGTCTTGAAGAAGTTACTTGAGGAAGGAGGCTTTGAAGGTTCTTGGTGCACATAGTGGCAAGGACGCTATTTCAGCATCTTAGGCAGCTAAATAAGGCACAAAGGTGAGACTAGGAGAAGGAAAGTGCAGTAATAAAGGCCAGTTTTGCGGGGGATGCTCTGTATAAAGAAATTGCTTAGTTAGAAGTGCTACTAAGAAAATAGAGCAGAGACCTTTAATCTCTGTACCTTCTGTTATCTTGAGTGGGAACTTCACACACAGAAGCCCTGCAGGATTGGGCCCCAAAAGAAGAAATAACTTGTGTCCAATAAAAATATATTGCAAAGATTTCAGTGTGTAGATATGGGTGTTGCCAAACTCAAATAGGGATTCATACACCAGTAGAAAGTGGCATGTTGCTCCTGGGGTGTGGAAAATGAAAAACACTGAGGCTAAGACAGACGAACTTTGCAAAGGAAGTGAGACACTTTAACCAGTGATGCTTGGGAATTCTCCAAACGACAACTGCTTGTCAAGGGGTAAGGTCTTGTGGCACAAATGACTGCTTTGGTTGCAAAGATAACTCCCTGAATGATCGATCTAGAATTTTAATAACTTCAAGTCACAAAAGCATGAAATTAGATTTGACTGGAAAATGCTGGTTGTTTTCCATGAAGAATTTTGATCTTTTTTCTTTTATTCAAAATTTCCTGCAAAAGTACTTTGTTTTTTCTATGAAAAACCAAATCTGAGAACTGGAGGGAAAAAAAAAAGTTCTTAGGCTAAAGTGGGATCATTTTTTTTTATATTATCTTGTTCAGAAGTATTTGAGACAGGAGCTTTTAAAGTGCAATGATATTAATGTATTTTAACGTATAACAGATGTATTATAATCTGTCATGTTGTACCAGGTATGATATTATTTAGTGCTTTGAAAACATGAGGCCAGATTCTTAGCTCCATGGACTTTGATGGAGCAACTTTGATTTACATCACCCCTGTGAGGTAGGTGATGATATTATTCTCATTTTAAAGATGAAGAAGCTGAGGGTGAGAGGTTAAGTAACTTGCCCAAAGCCACAGAGTGCTGGTATTATAGATGGAATTTAGGACAGCTGGCTTTCAGTCTTCTAGTTTGACCGCTAGACACAAAGGTAAGATTTTCAAAAGCACTTGAGTCTCATACCTCACATAGCAACCTAAAAGCTTGTCTGCATGGGAGGAAATTGACATACAAAACTATGTTGGAATAATTATTCTGGTATAACTACGCTAGTATAACCCCCACCCCCATGTGGACTCTATTCCAGAATAAAAGTGACATTATTCTGGTTCTAATTACAATAGAATAATGTCACTTTTATTCTGGGTAAGTATGTCCACATCAGGAGTTACACCAGCCTATATATAGTGTTATAATTACTGTACTATAGCTTTGCACATCACTTTCCCTGTGTAAACAAGCCCTGAATCTCACTGAAAGTCAATGAGCTTTAGGATCCTAATTCGTTTAGGCACTTGTGAAAATTTTACCTCATATCTCTTAAACTCAGTATAGAGAGTTATGTGCAGCAAGACATATATTAAAAAGTTGTAATTCTATCAGAGTTTGTGATAAGAAAATGAGAGAAAAAGAAAAACTCCGCTGGGGCTTAAATATCTCTCAGCTGAACTTTCAAAAGAATGAAATATATAAATTAAAATAAACTGCTGCCATAAGCAAGCATGATAGAAACTTCTGCCAGGTTACCAAATTCATCTTTAAATGGCTTTCTATAACCGCATGTCTCTATCCCTATGCTTTTCTCATGGTAAACAACTATATAAGAGGAAATATTGCTGGGTTACCTACTGATTTTTGTTTCTATGTCCCATAAAGAAAATGTTATAAATGACAAATTGTCTAGAGTGAATTAGGAGTCGTATTTGCACATTTTCCTGCTTGGTGGGGTTCATATTGTTTCTTTGGGAATAAGCTATCAGTTTTTAACACTCCTTTTCCCTTATTCCCTGAGCACTGCATCACTTGCCTTCACACTTTCTCCTATTTTACCATTGCTAGAGAGAGGGAGTAAGTTAATTTTGTTCCAGGGATAGAGATGTGTAGGAAGCAACATTTTCAAACTTCTAGTTAGTGGCTGCGGAAACTAAGGGATCCTCTTTGTCCCAGGATTAAAGGACTGAACAATGTCTGCAGGTTTCTGGCTTACTATATCTTGTACCTAAAGTCTATTGTTGAAAATATTGACATCAAATATATTGCTTTTAAGATCTTGAGACCCTGGAACATTTCCCCCACTTCCCCGCACCTGAATCCACATGCAGATCTTCTACTGTCCAGGTGCAAGGGAAGTGGATCTCAAGTGCAAATGGTATCTACATTTATTTGGGAGAAGTTCTATGGCCTGTGTTATACAGGAGGCCAGACTAGATGATCATAATAGTCCCTTCTAGCCTTGGAATCAATGAATTTAAATTACCTCTTGGGTACCATTTACCCTACTCTGTAGAGAGAGTTATTCTGACACTTTCCATGTAGCTAGGCACAGAGACAATGAAGAGATGGTGCAGATGCAGAGGGACTCTTTGTAGATTTTGCTGGTGTCCATCAGCTCCCCTGAGCCCTGTGGGCTAATCTCCTTCCTGTTCCCACCACCTGAGAGAACAATCTGGTGGGAATTTTGCAAGAGCAACTTTGGGAGTTTCCTGTTCCCAAGTTGGGCCTCTCCATGTTAGGGACTAATCTGGTTCATTTCTTCCCCTTCAGTATTCGTTTTTGCTGTGTTATGTCATCGGTGTCCATAGGCTGAAAATCAGAGATGGGCCTGAACCAAACACTTGGGTCTAAACCCTCCTGAACTTTGCAATTTCTGAAACCTAGATCCACATCTGGGGCTTGTACTTATCTCTGTGAGGTCAGGCACCCATGGAGAATCAAGTTGTGCCACTGAGACATAGATATGCATTGTGAGTGCATTGAAGAATTGCTTGTGATGGATTCTGCCCTAGGCATAATATCGCCTAACATGCAGGCAAATGTGCATGGTGCAATACCCATTAGAAAGGTATGCAACATGCACCTTCCTCTGTGGCTGACTTCACCTGGATGGTGCAGGAAGGGCAGTGGGGCCATGGCATCACCACCTCCTCCCTTCCCCCCCCCCACTTTCTTTATGTTGGCTAGTATCTGGGGAGGGGTTGTAAGAAGGAGGAATCCTTATCCCTTGTGCCATGTTCTGCCCATCCCTGGGTGCACCTTCACAAGGACCAGGCACATTCTGGTCCAAAATGTCAAGCTTGGGTATTAAGGATAAGTGATCAAGATACCCACAGCTTATCTGGAATGGCAGAGGGGGACTTGTTTGGTTGCATTCATATCACTAAAACAGTGATACTCACATGAGGTACCTTCCTCCCAGTCTGGCTAAAGTATTTCAAAAATTAATATGAAGATGCTATTGCTTGGCTCATATTTTAAAAATGTATCTGTAGGTAATAGCTTTCAGCTTGCCGCTGAGGGAATGCAGGAATCCTGAGTGGATAAGAGAAGAAACTCAAACCATAAAAGTAGGAACTGTGCCAGGAGATGGTGCCGTCTCTGGAAATGAATCCATTATTGTTGAAGCAGCTGCCGATAGCTCTCATCTCATTACAACTAACAAAATGCTACGTAAAGTATCAGCCAGTGATTGTGATGACATTTCCAGTCTGCCCTGTGGTTGAGGGATAGTGTGTGCCCTTAGGCACCATCATTAGAAAGTGGCGGTAGGTGTCGAGCTGCAGCCAGAGGCCCCAGGACAAATGGGGGCTGCCATCACCAGAGTTCCTTCTGGGCAGCATGGGCTAGCACGGCAGCTATGCCACCTTTCAAAAGGATGCAGTGTCTCCCTGCTGCATGAGCTCAGCTGGTGAGTAATTACTGTTGTTTGTGTTACAGGAGTGTCTAGAGGTCTCATTGTGCTAGGCTCTATATGGGTGTTGTGCAATCAGTCTCTGTCTTGAAGAGCTTACTATCTCTAGGCTAATAAGGAAGTACTGGTGGGTGAACCCATGGATAGATGTGGGAGAGGGTGAGGTAGCAGTGTTTTCACATAGACTAGCTGCACAATGTAGCTTGCCACCTGCCTAGCTGTGATAAACTGGCATTGTTCTGTAGGCATCACTGCGGGCTGACTCTTACTAAGGGAGTTGAAGAATGATAAGGTAGTGGCTTTGCAGACATTGATGGGGAGTCTTCTATTTCTAAGGGTGGTGGTGGCATTCCTGTAACTCCAGTGCTAGAACCAATGCTTTTGGTACTGAAGTTCCTGCATTTAAACCTGCTGGTGATCCATGGAGGGGGCCATTACCGTTGTATTTAATAATTGGTGCTTATACTAATATTTATAACACTTGGTTTGTGCTACCGAAAGTGTTATTTGATGTCTCAAAGGTCTTTAAAATTTGTTGTAATTGCTCCATAAAAATAATGAAAAAATCCAGGGCGGGGATGGTTTCTTTTCTGTGTTGGTGCAGCACCCAGCAAGATGGGGTCCCAAGTCCTACCAAGGCCTTTGAGTGCTATCATAATACAGAGTTTTCCTACAAATAACGTAGATGATGACATAACTGGATATTACTACCATACATTCATCTCCCTTTTCCTTTAGAAAGAAGAAAGATCCCTCTGTTTCAGTCTATGAGCACTAAGCACTGTGCTTGCGGGTTCAGTTCTGCCCCTCCTTCTGAAGGGTCTGCAAAGCTAGAGATTACTTTTGGCCATTGATCACTAAAGAAGTTGCCTGGTGCTGTTTTAGCAGGTGAGTTCTCTGAGCCAAACTCACTGCTGGTGTAAATGGGTTCAACTCCATTGACTTCAGTGGAATTGTGTTCACTTATGCCAGCAGTAAATTAGGCCTCCTCTGTCCTATCTAAGGAATCTTCCAGTGGGTAATTATCCAATGATCACCTGGTAATTGCTTGTCGGTAAAGGCGTTTCTTCATAGGATCTCAAAATATGGAAATGAGATAACATTTGTGGCAACAGTGCAATTTGATATCTAAATCCCTACATTTTTAAATCATTCATGGAATACATATTATAGATTTTTTTTTTAAACCTTAGAGATTGAATTGGTAGCTCTTCAGATGGCTGTAGATTTTCAGGATGGGACAGATTTAGCTGTTTAAACATAAAATACCAAGTACCTTTCCACAAGGAAATGTTCTGCATTTGAAAGAGAACTATGTGCCCTGGACTGTTTGCTTTAGTTCTTCCTTTGGGAAGATTGACTTTGAAAACGCCCCTTGGTGTTGTCATGTCTAGTGTTTGAGGGGAGCAGTACTGTGTGTAAAAGATCCTTTTCTGTGGTGGTAGGCCTCAGGCTGCATTAATATAATAGTTTAGGAGCTAAATCTTCCAGGAATTTTTACAAGTTAATTTGTATTGCTCAGAGCAAGAAGAGCCAGGAGAGGCAGGTGAATACTTAATACCTATGTGGGTGAGAGCTGGATGAGAGCTGTGACAGATGTTAGAGAAGAACTACTGCATTAGATTGACCTCATTACTAACACACAAGGCTAGATTCACACAGAGATTTAGGTGCCTATCTGCCTCCTTAGATACTTAAGTCCAAAATCTAGATCTTCAAAACTCCCCCATTCAGCATCTGCCTAATCCTGTGATTCCTAAAGGTCTTTGGTGCTTGAATTTCTGTCAGTGGGCATATGCACAGCTGCATAAATCCTGATCCCTGGCAGATCTACTGGATTGGGGCCCACAGGACACCTAACCCTCATTGCAGAGGGATCTTCAAGTTAGGTGTCCTGTGGGCCCCAATCCAGTAGGCATGCTTAGAGCACAACTACAGGATCAAGCCTCACATAAAATACAACCAGAGGAGGTGGTGGTGTTGCTGCGTCCTTGGTAACCTTTATGCCCTATAGTTAGAACACTCACTCAGGATGTCTGTGTGATGCTGGCAGGCCAGATGCCAGCTCATGTCTAGGCCCATAAACCTCACTAAACACTAACAAATGTGTGGCTAGAAACCAGTCTGACTCATCTGTCTGTTAGAACTGTTAATGTAGGTATTAGTTTTTAATCCTTGTATTATATTTTAGGTTGTTATTTGTAAAATAGATATTAGATTTTAATCCCTTTGTCCATTCAGCACATTTCTTTATAATCCCCGCATGATAGTTAGGTTATGCCCTAAAACATAAAGATTTCTATAATCATAAGAACATAACTGCTATATTGGGTCACACCAATGGTCCATCTAGCATAGTATCCTGTCTCTGACAGTAGCCAGTAGCAGAAGTTCAGGGGTAGTGAACAAAACAGGGATGTTGGTGTGATCCACCCGTGTCTTCCCCTCTTAGCTACTGGTAGTCAGAGGTTTAGGGTCACCCAGAACATGGGGTTGCATCCCTCACTATCTTGGCTAATAGCTATTGATGGACCTATTCTCCCTGAACTCATCTAATTCTTTTTTGAACCCATTTATATGAGTTCTGCAAGTTAATTGTGCATTACGTGAAAAAACTACCTGCTGCTGGGTGACCAGTAATTTTGTGGGACCAGTGGGAAAGGATAAATAACACTTCTCTATTTACTTTTTCCATACCTCTCATGATTTTTTAGACCTCTATCATATCCCACCTTAATCATCTCTTTTGCTAAGCTGAACCGCCTGAATCCTTTTTAGTCCCTCCATGTATGGAAGCTGTTCCATACCCATAATCACCTTTGCTGCTTTTCTCTGAACTCCTTCCAGTGCACTTTTGAGCAAAGTGTGAGCACAACATAGATTTATATGGTGACATGATATTTTCTGTTTTATTGTTTGTCCCTTTCCCGGTAGTCCCTAACATTCTGTTAGCATTTTTTGACCCCTGCTGTGCATTGAGCTGAAGTTTTGAGAGGACTATCCAAGATCTCTTTCTTGAGTGGTAACAGCTAATTTAGAACCCTTCATTTTATATGTATAGTTTGGATTTCCAATGTAATTGTGGATGTTTTTGTCCATATACCCATCTAATCCTTTTTTGGATTAATAAGCTTCTGGCCTCATTGATATCTAGTGGCAGTGAGTTTCACATTTTACTTGTAGTAGGTTTTTAAAAAATGTTTCTGTTTATCTGTCTTAAATTTGTTCCCTTTCCCATGGCAATCTGGTTTAGTGGATCTTCTTGAGAGAAGAGAGAAAGGAAGGGATTATCATTAAAGGTTGCAAATATTCCAGTGCCACAGTCACTTTCATATTGGCTGACTGAATCGTAGATAGGAGCTCCATGACTAAAAATGCCTGGGGAGACAGAGAAAGTCAGCAGCTGTAGACTCTAAATTAGAGTAACACTCCATTCTTAACTGTGTATCTATTTAAATATATAAGGTACAGTCACTGGTTTTACTTTGAAAGGTCAATATTTCTCTATGTGCAGTAATTCACACTGATAGAGATGTGCTCATCTACCTCATAGTTTCAGTAATGTTTCCAGGTCTCTGTAGGCAATCCAGTTTGACTTGTCTCCTTAACATCCACTCCCATAAATGTATAATCACTTCCGGTGCTAACAGGGTTTCTCCCTGGATGGTGTTCAGTATCACAGCGTCCTGAAAAATTTCTTGCTTCTCTAAGATTACTTCTGGATCAGTGATTTCTTGCTTACATAAGTCCTCTGAAATGTAGCGGGGTGGGGGAGGGGGAAATGTTACTCAGGTACTTTCATACTAAAAGAAACCAAAAGACCATGGTGACTAAGTTGTCATCCAGGAAGCATTGTTTTCTGAAGAGTGTAAAACATTGTTTCATGATGAGTTTTTCCCATGGCTCAGGTGGTCAAAGTAGAAACAAAAATAGTCATCAGATAAGTTATTTCTAGGCTGTAATGAACATGATAATATATAGCCTTTTGCACTTACATCCTCAGATGAAAAGTTACTATATATCGTAGGTATGTATATAACTGCTATTACCATATTACCCAAGCTCTGCACAATCTGTAATGTATTTACACTCCCAATCACCCCTGTTAGGTAGGTAACAAAATAACAATTGGAGATAAACCAATCTTCTAGAAGTGGAAGGGACCTCAAAAGGTCATTGAATCCAGCCCCCTGCCTTCACTAGCAGGACCAAGTATTGACTTTTTTGCCCCAGATCCCTAAGTGTCCCCCTCAAGGATTGAACTCGCAACCCTGGGTTTAGCAGGGCAATGCTCAAACCACTGAGCTATCCCTCCCCCTTAAGGTAGGTGTTCTTATCCCTTATCTTACAGATTAGGAATTTAGTCACAAACAGCTGAAGGTGACTTGTCCAAGTCACATAAGACGTCTATGGCAGGCGCAGGGGGCAGAGAATTGAATCAAGGCTTCTCGTGTCCCAGGTGTCGTGGTATAATTCCCCACTCTGAACCTTAGCATCCAAAAGGTGGGGTACCAACATGAATTCCTCTAAGCTCAATTACCAGCTTAGTACTTGTAGCGCTGCCACCAACCAGGAATTCCAGTGCCTGGTACACTCCAGTCCTTGCCTGGGGACCCCCAAGATCCAGTCCTACTGGAACTTAACACAAGGAAAATAAACCCTTCCCCTCACAGTTGCCTCTCCCATACTTCCCCTACTTGGATTACCCTGGAAGATCACTGTGATTCAAACTCCTTGAATCTTAAAACAGAGAGGAAAATTCACCTTCCCCCCTCCTTCTCTCTCCCCCTCCCAGACTCTCCCTGAGAAAGAAAGTAATCCTAACACGGAGAGAAATTAACCTCTCTCTCCCCCTTCCCTCCTTTCTCCCCACCAATTCCCTGGTAGATCCAGACCCAGTCCTTGGGGTCTCACCAAAATAAAAAAACAATCAGGTTCTTAAACAAGAAAAGCTTTTAATTAAAGAAAGAAAAAACAGTAAAAATTATCTTTGTAAATTTAAGATGGAATATGTTACAGGGTCTTTCAGCTATAGACACTGGGAATACCCTCCCAGCCTAAATATACAAGTACAAAGTAAAATCCTTTCAGCAAAATACAAATTTGAACTCCTTCCAGCCAAATACACATTTGCAAACAAAGAAAACAAACATAAGCCTAACTCGTCTTATCTACTTAATACTCACTATTCTGACCTTATAAGAGCCAGTATCAGAGAGATTGGAGAGAAACCTTGTTGCACGTCTGGTCCCTGAGCCCCCAGAGTAACAACAACCAAACACTTACAGCACACACACAAACTTCCCTCCCTCAAGATTTGAAAGTATCCTGTCCCCTGATTGGTCCTCTGGTCAGGTGACAGCCAGGCTCACTGATTTTGTTAACCCTTTACAAGCAAAAGAGATATGAAGTACTTCTGTTCTATTAACCCTTGACTATCTGTTTATGACACCAGACTACCAGCCTAACTCAAACCCATTCTTCCTCTGCCCACGTTTCAAACAACTCAAATCACTTTACAAACACTAAGCATCACAATATGCTTACAAGGCAGGTAAGTATTGTAATACCCATTGTCCAAATGGGTAAACTGTGGCACAGCAAAATGAAGTCATTTGTGTAAGGCAGGGGTTCTCAAACTTCACTGCACTGCGACCCCCTTCTGATGACAAAAATTACTACAGGACCCCAGGAAGGGGGACCAAAACCTGAGCCCACTCAAGCCCCACCATCTGGGGTGGGGGTAGGGGCAAATCCAAAGCCCAAGGACTTCAGCCCCAAGCATGGGAGCCTGTAACCTGAGCCCCGCCACCCAGGGCTGAAGGGCTTGGGCTTGGGCTTTGGCCTCAGGCAGTGGGACAAGGGTTCAGGCCTGGGACCCAGCAAATCTAACTCCAACCCTGGCAACCCCATTAAAATGGAGTCGCAACTCACTTTGGGGTCCAGGCCCTCAGAACCGCTAGTTAAAGGTGTATCACTGAAGCAGTGGTAGATGTATGAATAGAATCAATGCTGATTTCCATCCCCATACTCTAAACCAGGGGTAGGCAACCTATGCCACGCGAGCTGATTTTCAGTGGCACTCACACTGCCCAGATCCTGGCTGCCGGTCCAGGGGGCTCTGCATTTTAATTTAATTTTAAATGAAGCTTCTTAAACATTTTAAAAAATCTTATTTACTTTACATATAACAATAGTTTAGTTGTATATTATAGGCTTATAGAAAGAAACCATTAGTGAAATGTATTACTGGCACATGAAACCTTAAATTAGAGTGAATAAATGTAGACTCGGCTCACCACTTCTGAAAAGTTGCTGACCCCTGCTTTAAACACTCTGCCACTTGAATGAAGTGATAGTCTATTTTCAGTACTGAATGGTATGTGAGAAGCTAAATTCTTCCCTCCTTGGTGAAGGGTTTAATAGGTATATCTCCATTAACTTTAATGGGAGTTATGTGCATAAATCCATGTTCACAGAGGGGAGAATATAGCCTGCAAAGTGTCTGTTGCAAGTATATTAAATTACTGAATATCTTAAAATGTGCTTGTTGATTTCATGCAGAGTGGGGTTATTAAGCATGTCTTTAATTGCTTAAATGCCTCAGCTGTGATTTAAATACATTAGCAATTATTTGTATGAGTGATATGTTTGCAGTATATGTGGTTGATGCGCCTACCGATCAAAGAATTTCCATATATCTTAATATCTTTTGAAGTATTTATCATTGTATAATACTTGTAGCCATGACGTCTTTATTTTTGTTTGAAATTTCATTTTGAATACAGGGTCTCATGATCTCTCTAGAGTGTATCAACCATTGTCTCCCTAGATCTAACAGTGTTAGTCTGTTTTCAGCATGCTGGGTATGTCTTTCCAATGTTTCTAGTAGCTTTTAACTTTCCTGGGTTACTTGTAGCTTGTACAATTTTGCTGTGGTGGCTTAATATGGTGAATAAATGCTATTAAGTATTTTTATTAAAAAAAACACCATCTGGAAGAACTCACAATTGATGGTATAAATGAGAGGGAGAGACTTTAGGTTTAGACTGAAACAGCAGATGAGTATTTTGAGCACACAGGACTAGGGGAAGTTTAAAAACAAAATAAGAGAGAATGAAACATACACAAGCCTCAGAAACTAAATTAAATTTCCATGCACAGCATTTGTTAATTAGAGATAAGTTTTCTAGACTGAATATCTCTACATCACAAACTGGAAAAACAAGAAAGCATAAGAAGTTAAGTCAATGGATACCCATTTAAACACCACTCATCAGTTCTTTTTCTCAGTCTTAGATTTGGTCTACACTTAAGTTCTGTCAGCATAGTTATGTCAATCAGAAGTGTGAAAAAACACACCCTTGACTGACATAGTTATGCCAACAAAACCTGCAGTGTACACCCAGCCATTCTGATGAAAGAGGACTTCTGTCCTTGTAGCTAAAGCTGTTTGGGAAGATGGTATTCCTACACCAACAGAAGGTATTTCCATAGTACCAAATTAGGTCGACATAAGTTATGTTGGCTTAAGCTGCTGACTTTTGTATGTTGCTTGGGCACGTGCACACATGCTTCTTGCATTGGCACTGAGTGTATACTCCACGAGTGATTGTGTCACTAGAAAAAAAAGGTGGGGTATCATAGGTAGATATACCAGTGTGCTCTGTGCTGCCATGTGGTGCAATGCCTTGTGGGACATTTTTGCAGTGCTTTGTGGGAAACCAGCAATTTGTCCAGGGGTTTCTGGGAGCTAGGCATCAAGTTTCCACAATCCCACTTAGTCCATCCAATAATGCCTATTCCATCTCATAATTTTCATGCCATTTTTAAAATTTTCACAAGGGTGCACATCACTTTTCAATCTCTACCATTTCTTTGGCAGAAGCATGGACGATGCCTAGCTCAGCACAGTTTTCATGACCATTGCTAATACAGGATGCATGACTACTTCTGTAGCTGTGGAACTTCAGTGACTACAACCAGTGGCATGGTGAGAAAGATGAGATGCTTGAGGATGATGAATGGATGATGGATACAGTGAATAAAAATACTTGTTGGTGGCATTTACAGAGCAACTTCACAAGGTGAGTAGGTGTTTCTGGGCCTGAGAAACAAGCATCAAGTAGTGGTATCATATTATAATGCAGGCTTGAGATGATGAGCACCAACTGCAAAACTTTGGAATGAGAAAATGTTGAGCTCGACCCAGTCCTCCAATGCAGGGGCACCAGTATGAGAGGGGCATTGACACTGGAAAAGCTAGTCATGATCACACTTTGGATCTTGCAAGACTTGATTGCTGTAGGTCAGTAAGGAATCAGTTCAGAGTTGGTAAGCCCATAGTGGAACACACTTGAATGACAACGGCCAAGGCCATTAAGCATATCCTGCTGCGCAGGATCTTGATTCTCGGCAATGTGCAGGAAATAGTGGACGGATTTGCAGAAATGATTTTCCTGCGCTGCAGTGAGGCAATAGATGCACATCCCTAGTCTGGCACCATCCCTGTAAGAACCGGTGGGACTATAACCTGGGACCATGCGGGTTTTGGGCCACTGATGCTTCCACATAGCTATGGGAAGCTTAGGCTGGATTTCTGCTGGAGGACTCTGTGAAGCTAGACAGTGATGGACGTACTGCCTAGTAGGCCCTGAGTGTCAGTCCCCCACAGCTCACTGATTGGCTTATGCTAGTATATAAACCAGAAAGCCATCATGAGTTGCCTGAGCAATGACGCAAATGTCCAACTGGCTTCCGCTCCCCACTTTGCCTGCTGTGGACCCTAGACTCTGGCTTCTGACCCTGGTTTGTCCCTACCTCTGCGACGTGCCGGCTGTCTGTTACCAGGTGCCCGACTCCCTGGTATTCTGACCCAGTTTGACCCCAACCCTGCTACTCATCTCCTGACCGCAACTTGGTAACTGATTAGTTCACACAGGCCACCCTTGGCTCAGCTCTATCAGTTTGCCCAGACCACCTTCAAGTCCCCCCGATTTCCTCCACAGATGATGGAAAGGGCGGGTTGCCCTCTGACAAACAGCTCCTAACGGGTCTGGGACTTGCAGGACCAGGTCACCCATCTGCAGGCAGAGAACCTCATGCTACAGACTCAAGTGATGCAGCTCACTGTTGAAAGCACAAACTCTGTGTGAGCAGCTAACACACTCACAGAGAGAAGCAGCTATGCTACATGCCTGGACAGACAACCCATCATCCAAACTGACTCCGTCTGCCTAAATGGTTTGTCGGGGATTGATGGAAATTCTGGGGGTTCCTGAACCAATTCAGGCTGCTCTTCCTGTTTCTCTCAAAACATACCCCACAGACCAGACAAAGGTGGGGCTAGTAATCAGCCTTCTTACCAGTGAAGTGCTTGATTGGGCTTCCTCTCTGTTGGCACAGAAGAGTGCAGTGTGGTCTGACTGGGATGCCTTCCTGCATGCCTTCTGAGCCAACTTTGATGACTCATCGCTTCCTCTTCAAAGAAGCTGCCCTCTGGCCACCTCCTTTGCTGCTCACATCTGATAGTTTGTGGCTGAGGTTGAATGGAATAAGGCAGCCGAATCATATCTGTTCCAGTGGGGACTCAGTGAGGATGTAAAAGGTTAGCTAGCCAGTGTGGAAAACCTTACCCATCTAGAGGCCTTTATTGATCTCGCCCTGTTCACTGGCTCTTGGCTGTGTGAGTGGAAGGAGAGGTGGCCTGAGGCCCCCATGCCCACCCACTATGCAAAAGCTTTTAGAACCAACTCCTGAACTCATGCAGGTTGACCTGGGTTACCAACACCTGACCCCAGAGGAGAAAGAACGCCAAGAACAGCTGAACCTTTGTTTTTACTGTGGTGCGCTCGACATGCTAAGATACCATCCCATTAGAGGCTGTTGTGGAAGTGCACCAGGAAATAATAGTAATCTGCCCATAGCCCAGCCCTGCCCACCCAACCTTGCCAGTGAATATATAATCTGAAAAGAATGCTTTTGTATGTGTGATGGATTGAACCCTCCATCCAGGATGCCACCTGATGTGCTGGGGTCCCAGTGAGACCTCCCTTTTCACCAGCCTGGGTTTCTTCACCCTGTTCTTCTGTGCTAGGCTCTCAAGCCTTCTCTAGACACACACACACAGGTAAGGCCATACCCAGTCACAGATGCAGATTGAAATCAGTTGTGTGGGAGGATTCAGCTATGGGATTTACCCAGCATTCACGTGTACATCCCCTTTGGGGAGTAAAGCCAAATTAATATTGTCTTGCACTGTATAGAAAGATCCGCACAGCACAAACTCATATAAATCACCCTCTCTCTCAATGTGAAGAGAGATATGCACAGCTTCTTGCTCCATTGTGAGCAGAATGACCACTATTGTGGGGGTGGGCATTATGAGACCACTGCTGGAGGACTGCTTGGTTTGACACAGGTAATGCAGTGTCTACACTAGCACTATGTTGACAGCAGTAGGTCAACTCTGGTTCTGTGTTATTCAAAGAGGTGGTGGTATTGTGTTGATGAAAGGAGGTGTTTACGTCAACAGGAGACCAATTTAGGTGTGGACACATGCAACTCTATGTCAAAACAAGTCTGCTTAAGTCAACCTAACTTTGTATTGTGGACTAGACCAGAAAAACTCCTTGTCTGGATCCTAGAGGCATATGCTGGGAGAGGCACTGCAGTGTAGGCATACTCTCAGCTACTTCCCTTCTACCTCCTACAGCCTGTATAGCTCCACTGTCATTTTGAACAACCACTGTGCAACCTTAACTGAGACAATGTTCATTTTTTTTCTAGTTATAGGGTTGGTGTGACTTTCATATGTTACATTATGCATGATTTTGTATGTGGCTGTGTAATTATGTGTTAAGTACATGAGCTCTGGTGCCAGATTGTAAATGCTGGCTGTTTCTCTGGAATGGATGATCTGTATTAGTGATTGTCCTACATCTAGTATCAGTTTTTATCTAATAGTTTGAGACATGAAATCTGCATGTGTGTATGTATGTTGTATGGTGTATATGGGTGAAGTTAAGGCTGTCTGTTGGTTGCTCAGGAGGAAGATGGAGATACATGGGCTAGGGTAGTTGAGGTGACGAGGAAAAATGGGGTGTGGAATGACTTAGCTGCTTATTTCCTTGTTTTGTGGGTGGTAGGATATGCAGTCTAGCACCCTTAACTTTAACTTAAAGACCTTTTAGTGTGTGTGAATTTTACAGTATGCATCACATTGATAGTCGTATGGAGATAGCTATCAGTGTTCATAGGTATTATCCTGTAGGGCCCTCTGCAGAGGCCCAGTGTCTCCCATGCACTCTGCCACAACTCCATTCCCATTCATCCCTGACCCTTCAAGCTCAAGCTTCATATATCCTGGCAATTTTTCCTCTCCATGAAACATTCCTCTTGTGCAAACTGCATTTATATGTGGCAGTGTGTCAGGGCTGGGGGGACGCCATCCAACGCAGGGCAAGTATGCCCCACCTCCCTTAGGGTGTAGGGGTGCGGTGCATGTAACCTGCATCTATGCCTCCATAGCCAGAGCCAATATCATCCCTATTAGCAGGGCAATGAGGCCTAATGGCTAAAGTCAATGTATTTGCCCCTATTAGCAGGGCAGTGCAGCCCAATGGCCGGAGTCCATAGATTTGTCTCCAGTTAGCAGGACAGTAAGGCCAAGTGGTCAAAATCCATGGATTTGCCCCTGTTAGCAAGGCAGTAAGGCTGAGCTGCCAAAATCAATAGTTTCACCTGAGTCAGCAGCACAGTAAGGCCCAGCAGCCAGAGTCAATAGAATCACACCAGGCTGCAGGGCATTAAGGCCTAATGGCCACAGTCAGTGGATTTGCTCTGTTAGCAGGGCAGTGAGGTCTAGTGGCTAAGTGGCCTCAGTCAGGGAAGGAGGCCACCACACACAAAAAGGAAGGTGGTAGAAACCCAGGTAGGGGGGCTCAGGCCCACTCTCTCTACCAGGCCCCAGTCCAGGGCCCTGGTAGTGGCAAAAGCACATGCCAATGAGTCAGCAGGAGGGGAGGAGGAGGTTCAACCAAAACACACTGACTCAAAGTTCTGGTTCACTAACCAGGCAATTATCTAATTTCCCTGGGCTGCTTCCTACCATGGTTCCTCTTATGGTCAGGGCATCTCCGCTGTTTCAGGGTTCCCTAGTCTGCATTGTCCCCGGTGACTCTGGACTCTGCAGGGCCTCTGTGGGTACCCTGACATCTGGCTGGGTTGCACCATCTCTGGCTTCCATGGCTTTGGGCTTTAGCTGATCCTCAGCTGGAGCCTGCAGCATGTGTCCTTCCTCTCAGCAGTCAGCCACAACTGAGCTGAACTGCTCCCTTTTATAGTAGTGCATTTGGAGCATGCCCAGTACAGTTCAGGAGGCATGGCTTCCTCAGCTCACAGTATAGGGTTAACCCTTCCCTGTCCAATGTGGGGTGAGTGCACTTTGTCACAGGCAGTGTAAGAAAAAAATGTTCATCATAGTAAATTGGTGAATAACAGTTATAGTTAAACAACATCCATGACACTGGGTCAAGTTCTGTTCTGAGGTAGGTGGGTGGAACACTCTTTGGCCACTTTGTCATTAGGGGCTGAGTCTGCACCTACCAGCCAGATCTGACAGGTTGACAATATAATGGTGTTGCAAACTCTCACAATTTTTTTTGCCATTTGTGATGTTTTTCTTAAACTCTCAGCTACTGGAATCAAGATTACATGATAATATGAACATTCATTTTTAAAAAATGGTTTATTTTTAAAGTTGCTAGCCCTCAGATTTGTGGAGAAAAGTTAGAAAACCTGAGGTGAGTGCCCACTGAAGGCTCAGAAACCAGAAAATAAATAAATAAGAATGCCAAACTTAATACGTCTTAAAATGTCATGATTTTTAAGCCAGTATCTTGACTTTTTGGGCCTGACTCATTAATTTGGAACACATAAGGATGTCAGTGCTGTGTTAACCTATGCTGAGTGTAAAGTATTTGTCATATTTCTGCACTAATGGGGAAAGTATACATTATGCCAGTGTTTAGAAACCAAGGATCCAAGAGCTTCCTTGAAGGTGCTAAGCATTGCCAATTGTTCCTGAGAGCTAAGAGGGCTTAAGCTCCCTCCAAGAGGTTCACAACACCTTACAGGTTTAGATACAGATTGACAAACTTCTAGGGAAACATTCTAGGCAAAATTGTGCTCATAGTTCCATCCGTGCAACCCTGTTGATTTCCTTGGGGCTGCCTGGGTCAGAGTTTTGCCCTTCATGTCTGGAGATCCTTTTCTAGCAGTCCAGAAGTACATAAATTCCTCAATTTACAGTACCAAGGCCAACACAGGACAGCTAAAAGAGTATGGATTTTATATTATATGATCTATTTAATAAAAATAATATCAGACACATTGGTGAACAGAATTAGTCCATGGTGATTACTTCTTCAGACGAAGCCTTGGTAATCTCTTTTACCTGAACTTTCTTGGCTTTAGTACTTTTCATGTTTTCAGTAGAATTAAGCATAAATATATCCCCCCTGGTTGTTCACTAGTTGGATATTATACTGAAAAAGGCAAATATATTGTCTTGGCATATCATGTCTCTTTAAAGCAAGTAAGGTAGTGTAATCTGGGTATGTGTTATTACTGTGGCTCTGGGACTTCATCCTGTCTTACTGATCTAGCAGTTCTTTGTTACTGCGCCTCAGTGGGTTGCAGCTGAGGATACCAGATTCAGGACAAACCACTGAGAAATAGGGTAGGATCACTCCAAACTGGTGGTTATTCTATTATTAGATATACCATGCCAGAAACAAAAGTAAATTTCTGTCTCACCACACTAATTACCAAGAAGTCCAAACTGCAATCTCCTTAGGCATCTCAGCCCTTGTTTTACCACCTAGACACTGGACTTTGTGATGAGTAGTTATTTAAAACCAATTTAATCAAATAAAGGGTCCTTCTATTCCCAAGAGATCAGCCACCGCCAGGTCAATATATAACTCAAATCTTACCCATTAATCAGATTGTTGCCAATCCTTTAGTCTCTAATATCCAAAGATCTATTTATAAGAGAAAAGAAGGATGAGAGAGTTAAAAAAGAAACCATATACATACAATCATTGCAAAATTCTTGGATCAGGTTTGTAGCAGTGATGGAATAAACTGCTGGCTTTTAAAGTCTCTGGTAATCTCCAAAAGATTGGAAGATCCTGAGTTCATTGGTTGGAATGCTTTTTTTAGTGTAAGTCCATTATCCAAAGATCAGAGCAGGAGAGAAGCAAAATGGAGATGCTTCCAGGGTCTTTTTATACAATTTCCCATATGGAGGGGATGCTCTCAGTGTAAGTTTGTGGAAAATTACAGGCACAGATGGAGTTCAGGGTCACATGGGCTAGTCACATGCCCTTGCATACTTTGATGACTCATAGGAGCAGCCATTACCCATATTCTGGTTAAGGTGTCCACAGGAAGGCTCACCAGGTAGGGACAAGCTTCTTCTATGGACCGCTGTGAGAGCTAAGTATCAGAGAGGTAGCCGTGTTAGTCTGGATCTGTAAAAGCAGCAAAGAATCCTGTGGCACCTTATAGAGTAGCAGACGTTTTGGAGCATGAGCTTTCGTGGGTGAATACGCACTTCGTCAGATGAATGTAGTGGAAATTTACAGGGGCAGGTATATATATGCAAGCAAGCTAGAGATAACGAGGTTAGTTCAATTAGGGAGGATGAGGCCCTGTTCTAGCAGTTGAGATGTGAAAACCAAGGGAAGAGAAACTGGTTTTGTAGTTGGCAAGCCATTCACAGTCTTTGTTTAATCCTGAGCTGATGGTGTCAAATTTGCAGATGAACTGAAGCTCAGCAGTTTCTCTTTGAAGTCTAGTCCTGAAGTTTTTTTGCTGCAGGATGGCCACCTTAAGATCTGCTACAGTGTGACCAGGAAGGTTGAAGTGTTCTCCTACAGGTTTTTCTATATTGCCATTCCTAATATCTGATTTGTGTCCATTTATCCTTTTCCGTAGCGACTGTCCAGTTTGGCCGATGTACATAGCAGAGGGGCATTGCTGGCATATGATGGCGTGTATTACGTTGGTGGACGTGCAGGTGAATGAACCGGTGATGGTGTGGCTGATCTGGTTAGGTCCTGTGATGGTGTCGCTGGTGTAGATATGTGGGCAGAGTTGGCATCGAGGTTTGTTGCATGGATTGGTTCCTGAGCTTGAGTTACTATGGTGCAATGTGTAGTTACTGGTGAGAATATGTTTCAGGTTGGCAGGTTGTCTGTGGGCGAGGACTGGCCTGCCACCCAAGGCCTGTGAAAGTGTGGGATCATTGTCCAGGATGGGTTGTAGATCCCTGATGATGCGTTGGAGGGATTTTAGCTGGACTCCACTGGCCATCACATACAGTTCCAGAGTCCAGCTAAATCCCCTCCACCGCATCAGCATCAGCGGTGAAGCCGCAATGGGAGGGATTTACATCTTCTCCAGGAACTAACATTCTAGACTTTTTAAGCAACCTACAAAGCACCCTCCGACACTCTTTAGCCCTTGCTAAAGAAAACCTAAAGGATGCTCAAAAAGAGCAAAAGGCCTGGTATGATAAACATACCAGAGAGCGTTCCTTCAAAGTAGGAGACCAGGTTATTGTCTTGAAGGTGCAGCAGGCCCATAAAATGGAAGCGTCATGGGAAGGGCCATTCACGGTCCAACAGCACCTAGGAGCTATTAACTATCTCATAGCATTCCCCACCTCCACCCTAAAGTGTACCATGTTAATTCTCTCAAGCCCTTTTATTCCAGAGACTTAAAGGTTTGTCAGTTTACAGCCCAGGGAGATGATGACACAGAGTGGCCTGAAGGTGTCTACTACGAAGGAAAGAGTGACGGTGGCGTGGAAGAGGTGAACCTCTCCACAACCTTGGAACATCTGCAGTGGCAACAGATCAAGAAGCTGTGCACTAGCTTCGCCCCATTGTTCTCAGCCACCCCAGGACAGACTGAACGGGCATACCACTCCATTGACACAGGTAATGCTCACCCAATTAGAACCCCACCCTACAGGGTGTCTCCTTATGCCCAAGCTGCTATAGAATGGGAGATCCAGAACATGCTACAGATGGGTATAATCCGCTCCTCTACCAGTGCATGGGCATCTCCAGTGGTTCTGGTACCCAAACCAGATGGGGAAATACGCTTTTGCGTGGACTACCGTAAGCTAAAAGCTGTAACTCGTCCCGACAACTATCCAATGCCATGCGCTGATGAGCTATTGGAGAAATTGGGATGTGCCCAGTTCATCTCTACAATAGACTTAACCAAGGGGTACTGGCAAGTACCGCTAGATGAACCCGCCAAAGAAAGGTCAGCCTTCATCACCCATGCAGGGGTGTATGAATTTAATGTGCTTCCTTTCGGGCTGCGAAATGCACCTGCCACCTTCCAAAGACTTGTAGATGGTCTCCTAGCAGGATTGGGAGAATATGCAGTTGCCTACCTCGATGATGTGGCCGTTTTTTCTGATTCATGGGCAGAACACCTGGAAAAGGTCTTTGAGCGCATCAGGCAGGCAGAACTAACTGTTAAGGCTAAAAAGTGTCAAATAGGCCAAAACAGAGTGACTTACCTTGGACACCAGGTGAATCATGGAACAATAAACCCCCCTACAGGCCAAGGTGGATGCTATCCAAAAGTGGCCTGTCTGAAAGTCAAAGAAACAGGTCCAATCCTTCTTAGGCTTGACCGGATATTAGAGGCGATTTGTACCACACTACAGCCAGATCGCTGCCCAACTAACAGACCTGACCAAAAAGACCCAGCCAAATGCAGTTAAGTGGACTAATGAGTGTCAGAAGGCCTTTATCCAGCTTAAGGCAACACTCATGTCTGACCCTGTGCTAAGGGCCCCAGACTTTGACAAACCATTCCTAGTAACCACAGATGCATCTGAACGTGGTATAGGAGCAGTTTTAATGCAGGAAGGACCGGATCACAACTTCCATCCTGTCGTTTTTCTCAGCAAGAAACATCTGAGAGGGAAAGCCACTGGGCAATCAGTGAAAAAGAATGCTACGCCATTGTGTATGCCCTGGAAAAGCTATGCCCATACTTTTGGGGACGGCGGTTCCAGCTACAAACCGCCCATGTTGCGCTGAAGTGGCTTCATACTACCAAAGGAAACAACAAAAAACTGCTTCGATGGAGTTTAGCTCTCCAAGATTTTGATTTTGAAATTCAACACATTTCAGGAGCTTCTAACAAAGTAGCTGATGCACTGTCCCGTGAAAGTTTCCCAGAATCAACTGGTTAAAAAATTGTCCTTAAAATGTGGAAAATCTTGTAGTTTTACATAATTAGTAGTATATGTAAAGGTGCATGTGTTTTATTAATCAGTTTAATATAAAGTTCTAGGAAGAAATCACCGCCAGTGTGGTTCCACACTGTCTGAGATTTGGGGGGCGTGTCATAAACAGATAGTTAAGGGTTAATGTCTCTTTTACCTGTAAAGGGTTAAGAAGCTCAGTAAACCTGGCTGACACCTGACCAAAGGACCAATCGGGGGACAAGATACTTTCAAATCTCGGTGGAGAGAAGTCTTTGTTGTGCTTTTTGTTTTGGGGGTTGTTCGCTCTTGGGAAAAAGAGGGACTAGACGTGCATCAGACTCTCCAAATCTTTCTGAATCAGTCTTTCAAACTTGTAAGTAGCCAGGCAAGGCAGATTAGTCTATGTTGTTTTCTTTGAACTTGTGAATGCTTTTCCTTTTGCTGGAAGGATTTTTACCTCTGTTTGCTTTAACTTTGAATCTCAGGCTGGTGGGGAGGGAGTCCCTCTAGGCTATATGATTCTGAGTACCCTGTAAACATTTTCCATCCTGATTTTACAGAGATAATTTTTACTTTTTCTTTCTTTAATTAAAAGCTTTCCTTTTTTAAGAACCTGATTGATTTTTTTTCTTGTTTTAAGACCCAAGGGGATTGGGTCTGAACTCATCAGGGATAGGAGGGGGGAAAAGGAGGGGGAGGAAGTTAATTCCTCTTTGTTTTAAGATCCAAGGAGTTTGGATCAGTGTAGCCTCTCAGGGTAACCCAGGGAGGGGAAAGTCTGGGGGGAAGGCTAAATTCTCCCTGTGTTCAGATCCAAGGAGTTTGGGTCTTGGGTTCTCCAGGGAAGGTTTTGGGGGAACAGGAAGTGTGCCAAACACTATATTTTCGGCTGGTGGCAGCTTACCAAATTTAAGCTGGTAATTAAGCTTAAAAGTGATCATGCAGGTCCCCACTTTTTGGACGCTAAAGTTCAAAGTGGGGGAAAAACCTATGACAACAATAAATAATTCTGATGCTGTGTCTTTGGATGTTGAAAGTAACTGTATTTTCTGCATACATAGTTCTAGAAATCTGCAGACAGGCTTTGAAATAGTTTTATAATGAATCTTAAAAGCTTAGAGTAATCAGAACGAACAGCTTCATAAGACTTCAAAATAACAAGATTTGTCAATTATACCAGATGAAATTTGCAAGGGGGAAAATGAATTTGATATTGGAAGAACAGGGATCTAGTGAAGTGATTTTAGGAGCAGGGATGAACATAACCCTAGTCTTGGTTGAGTAGATGATTCTTGCAACAAATTGGAAGAGACTAGGGGGATATCAGGAGGACCAGAGAGGAGAAGATTGTAGTAGTCAAAGTACAAAGGGTGAAATCATGCTTCTATTTTAGTTAATGGGAATTTTGCCATTGACTTCAAAGTGACTAGGGTTTCAACTAAGGTGATTAAGGTCTAGACCAGGGGTCGGCAACCTCTGTCATGCAGCTCGCCAGGGTAAGCACCCTGGCAGGCTGGGCCAGTTTGTTTATCTGCCACATTGGCAGGTTCAGTGGATCGCAGCTCCCACTGGCTGCGGCTCGCCGTCCCAGGCCAATGGAGGTGGTGGGAAGCCACAGCTGGCACATTCCTTGCCCGCGGCTCTTCCCACCACCCCCATTGGCCTGGGACAGCGAACCGTGGTCAGTGGGAGCCAAGATCAGCCAAACCTGCCAATGGAGCAGATAAAGAAACTGGCCTGGCCAGCCAGAATGCTTACCCTGGCGAGCTGTGTGCCAGAGGTTGCCAACGCCTGGTCTAGACAAAGATCTTGCCATGGAAAGGAATGTGGGTGCATTTCAGAAAGATTCTAAAGTGTTAATCAGTAATAGATAGGAAAGACAGAAAGAAGCTATTGGTGTTTTAGGTGATAAATGGACTGAGGATCTGGCCATAATTAGTAAGGAAGTACAATTAGAATTAATAAATAACAAACATACATTGATCATTAATTTCCTCCGAGTATTATTTTTATTTCCAACTTGAATATTAAAATGGAAAAAGAGAGATGTGATGGAACTGCAGATGAATAAGAATTGATAAAGTATATTTGCTGCAAATGTCTACCCGTAACTAAAAGCAATATGACAAATAATCAAATGAACTAAAAGTGCTAACAAACAAAGGAACTTGTAAACTAGAGTTAATCAACTCTGAGATGGCTGTTACAGCTGCAATGTCTACATTATTTGGGACAATGACCTTGCACTCTGTGCACCATTATTTCATGATCCTGGAGCTGCGCTTGGGGGGCATATGCTACCCAAGAGAGGTTTGGTTTTGCGAGGTAAGTGCAAGAGGAGAGTGGGTGTGATTTTGCCGGTCTGCACAAATAGACAGATGAGTCAGACCCTAAACTTGCTGTATCTGCACTATTTCCTGACCCCCCTTTCTATTCCTTCTTCCTTAGAAATCTTCCAGTGACCTCAAATCCCACCCTTATGGATTATCATTTAGTGGAGGGGAAACCTGCATACCATGATGCAGAAGGAGTCTGCATTATCTTTATCTGGGAAAGCTCTATGGGGGTTCAGAGGTGAGGGGTTATGTTTTTTCCCATTTCCTTGCCTTCACACCACTTTTTCTTTCTCCTGTATATCAAGGTATATCTTTTCTTGTCTTTTACAAGAAATTAGCCAGCTACTGATGGCCTCCCATTTTTCTGGAGCAGTACCCCATCTTTAGACCAGTGCCACTTGTCTTCTGCTGCACAAATGAGTTGAAACCTCATGATACCTTTCTCTAAATTAGTTTTGGTCATGCCGACAGAGTAGTAGGAGTTCGGGGGTAGTGGGGAATAACCATTTGACTATAAAGTAATCTGCATTGGCATGGATTGGGACTGCCAATAGGAGTTTTATGACTATCAGTCTAGAGTTTCTGGAAGTTAAATTTTGTTGGGTGTCTAAGATGTCAGGAAGTGCATGATTTGAACATAACAGAAAAATCTGAGGTTGGAATAGTAATCAATTTAATAATTGTTGGAATGATGCCAGAATCTCAGAGCAGGACACATTCACAATTTAACAACATAGAGGAGCAAATTGTAAAAATGCTGAGTTGGAAGCTTTGGTGCAGGGGAGGGAGTCAGAATGTTGAACAGTAAAACACTTGAACAAGAGAAAATTAATAGCTCCCAATTTTATTTTTATTTATTAAAATAAATAAACAGCACCAGCAGTTATCTAGGAGGCAACTGCCTGAGGAGGAAAATTAGTGGAAGAGAGGAAGGTTGCTGGGAAGGAAAGTTTTCAATATGCCTGCTTGACATTGAGCTGTCTGGAGCTCTGATCCTCTAGCATCCAGCAATGAGCATCCCTGGTAAGGGCTGCTAAAGTGTAAAACTGAATATTAATCTGAGAAACCAGGAATACTTAGGCTAGTACAGATTTCTGGCGCTGCTTTTTCAGATCTGTACATTAAAAGGTGGTCAATGCCAGGGTCAGAACCATCTTTTCAAAGGAGCAGATGGCTGAAACATTGAAGGCATCCTACCTCTATCTTCCTCTGTGCAAATACATATATTTTAAAATGTTGAACCTGATCTGAAGTTTATTTAAATAATTGATGTGAGTGGTGTGCCCTTGGAGTGTAGGAATTCCCATCACTTCTTGGCAACATCCACAGAGAAATCTTGGAACAGAAGAATACTGTGCCCTTCAAACTGTCACAGATTTTTCATGCAGAATGCATTCATTTGTGCTACCAGTGTATTTGTGGAGATGCCAGAACACAAGGAGACCACTTTTTAAAAAAGTGTATAGCAGTGAACTCTTTTTAATTCGAAACCTGAGAATTACCCCCAAGTCTAGATTGGGCTTTTCTCCTCACCCAGATGCTCTTCAAGCTTTCTTCTTCGAAGTATATATTTTAAAATAGTGCTAACCCCAATGGAGCAGAACTAGTGTTAGCAGCAGTGAGGCTTTCTTAGAAAATGCCTGTATTGCAGATGAGACAAATGGGAAGAAGCTGAGGACTGCAGCCGTTCAGCCAGATCCAAGCCAAATTTAGGTCTGGAATAAATGAGTGCAGCTCTTATTTGCTTTCAATGGAATAATATGCAGCCACTTGAAGTAATGCTGAATTTAACTCATTGTCCTAAATTATTGTTGTGTATGCAAGCTTAGGAAAACCAGCCAATTATTTTTTTCCACAACTTTTTGCCTAGTGTAGATAGGATCTCAATTACTATCTTGTAAGGAAGCCGTCAGAGTGAGAGCTGGATTTTCCACTGCTTTGCACCATGTGTAGTCAGGTATACCTGTGCAGAATGGCTGCATTTTACACCCATTCTTATTTGCCGATTTATTATGGCAGCCAGCCCAGGTGTGTCCTATTAGCTCCAATCCCAGGGTATGAAATGGGTATGAGTATCTCTTGAAGGCATAGAAAACAAGGGACAGAGACAGAATGAGAGAGAAAATCCTTAATAACAGATGGGTTCAAGGAAAAGCTGAGGCTGTATGTAGTCTTTGAGGTTTATGTTGTGGTGGCATTTAACAATAAAGGGAAACCCCAGATAGGGAATAACTTTGGAACAGAGCCAGAGTGAGAGTTGACTGGGGTAGGAACAGCATGGAAACAACAGCTGCTTATACACTTCTCTTCTCCAAATGTTTATATTTCAGTAAGTTTTCCCATTTCCCATCTGTAGGTCTTTGCTTCTCTCTGACTTGCTCACAAGTCAAAATACCAGCTGCCATGGCTACCTCATCTTTCCTTGCAGTAGAACACAAACTAGCTCAAACACAGTTGTGTTTAGTGAGACGGGACGACACAATGCACTAAACCCGAAGATTTTGAATCTTAAAACAAAATAAAAAAGGGGACTAATTGGCTTAGAGGACTGGCAAAAGAATTCACAACATTTTGCTTCCAGGTCACTGGTGATGGAAGTTGTTGCCACCCAAATGGCTATTCAGTGGTCCATGTGAAATAAGTTGGTGGTCTCTCAATTCACAGTGGATGGGCACAACATTTGTAGAGTTGTGATAGGCTGTAAGCTCTATGGGGAAGAGGTCATTCCCTCTAATGTGTTATGCACTACTATGTTACTGTATACAGGTGAAATAATAATTAAAGCTAGCAGGAAAATGGCGGGGGCGGGAGGGGAGATTTATTTTGAATTGCTCATTAACATTTTAAACTTTTGGCTTTTCTACTACTAGTAAATTTAGCAAAGAGTCCAGTGACTGAATAGACAGAGACCTTGAACAGAGTCTCTCCAGGTCATGGTTATGGGACTCTGACATCTTCCCACATGGCTTGTAAATCTAGCCCCTTTCACAAGCCATAATCCACTCTATCATTAGCTGCTTTAAAAATAACAACCCAGATGGCTGGCAAAATCCTGATAAACTGTAATAAGAAAAATAATATAGCTTGATCCAAAGCTCACTGTAGTCAATGAGAATCTTTTGGTTGAATTCAATAGGTTTTGCACTGAGCATATAAGTTAGGATAAAGAAAAGGCTGACTGAAGAGCTTAAATACAGCATTTTATGCTCTCTGAGGCAAATCCTGTACCCTGTGCTTCACTGATGCAGAGGGTTCTGTGACGAAAACTGATATGGTTTGCAAATTGCCAATAACAGTTATGGGTATAATTATTTTAGAAATACATTATTTTAACCAAATTTCTGTGTGGTGCTCTGCATCAAGGTGCTAGGGAGTGCTCATAATTGTTCAAACAAGATAATATTTTATGACATGACAGAAAGGCGAGCAAAATATTTTACAATTTTCCTGTTGTCATTTATTGTTTAGATTTGTCTCAAAGGTTAAGCAGTCTTTTCTGGTTGTTATAATGTGCTTTCCAGTGCATTCTCGCTGCAGTTTGAACAGATACACAGAAGTTTATGTGTGTGAATAATCTGTGTTGATGTTGCAATATATTTTCTTTATTTCTCCATTACATATACAGCACACATCCTAATAAAACCAGACAGAAATGTATTACAAATTCATTTTGTTGGAATTCAGTTACTCAGTGAGTAAATAAATATATGTATTTTAAATTAAGAATTTAAGCTCCATTACTTACACACAAGCTCTTTTTATTTACTTACAGTATATCTCTGTTGTCACACTTAACATGCTTTACTAACAGTTTTGAAGTCTGAGAAGTGATGTTAGGTACGTTGCAGCAGTATTAGCAGAAAACCAGTAGGATGTAGTCAAAAATTAACAAATCCAACCAAACTTTTAACCCTAAAAGAAAACTAGCAACATTTTTTTATACCTATGTTTTCACAACTTCTTTATCATAGAACATTAACTCTGATTGGTGGGAGCTAGTAGGGACAAATAAGAGCCACTTCTAGCAACATCTTACTCATGCTGGTTGTCCCATTGGGTATGCCTACACTGCAACGTAAGCCTGGGCTCAGGCTGAGGCTCAACTCCATCTCCACCCCTTCCACTTCCGTCACAAGCAAATTGTGCTAATTCAGGGCTTGGAAGCAGGGGCCCAGGACCCTGCAGGGCTGCAGAGTCTGCCAAGGTTGAGCCTTGACCCAGGGTTTGGCCCTATTGCTTTGTAGGGTAGGTGCAGCCCTGCTAGTCTCAGATCCTGAGAGTCCTCCAAAAGGTATCCTACAATCCCATGGGCCAACTTCTTTGTATCCAAATAATCTTGAATCTACTCTATTGAAAACAGAAGCAACCACTCTTGGGATACTGCAACAGCTCAGTGAGTCAGCGTTAACGCTTCTCACCACTGAGCTACAAACAGAGAACCTTCTGTGTTTGCAATGGAGACCGAACAGAACAACCCATTTGCAAAGCTCACTGCTTCATAGTCACAGGAGGACAGCCTGATATTGATAAATCTCTGCTGCAAGGCCAACAAAACTGTGGACTTTAGTAAGAGTACCAAGAATGATCACATGTACTAGAAAATAGTGCAAATTTACTGGACTGGTGATCAGTGCAGGGATTGGATTAAGTGGCCAGGGACCAGAACTGCACCTTGGTCAACTCGCCAAAAATTCTGCCTGTTTTATGAGGAGTTTAACTGGATGCTGGGCATTGTGCCCAGCGTGGAGCCAACACTGGTGTATGATAACCTGGTCAACAGGGATGGTGCCTTGCTGGCTCCAGAATCCAGTGTGGGGACTGAGGGAGACAGCAGCAGGCACTGAGTGGGGACAGTGAAGTCACTTTGTTTCTGGAACTGGTTCCAGAGCAGGCTTTGGAGCAGGAGCAGTGGCAGCACATTCTGGATCAATACTCAGAGGAACTGATGCACCCCCCCAAGGAATGGCCTGCCATGGAGCCTGCAGCAGACACAGATGGGACAGAAGCCACCCCTAAACCCGGTAAGTGTCTGGCTCTATTTTAATGTTTATTAATACAGTAATGGGAGGGATTTCCACTCTATGAGCCAATGAAAAAGTTATGAGAAGCCCCAGCTAGCCAGGGCCGCCCAGAGGATTCAGGAGGCCTGGGGCAAAGCAATTTCAGGGGCCCCTTCCATAAAAAAAATTGCAATACTATATTCTCATAGGGGCCCCTGCATGGCCCAGGGCAAATTGCCCCACTTGCTCCCCCTCATGGGAGGCCCTGGGAAAAATAAACCTTCCACATTTCAGCACAAACCTAGTTTTGAGAAAACTTCTTTACAAGGTATCACTGGTTCTCAGCATCAACTAGTGCTAAAAGGCACTAAAGCTCATTAAAAGGGTTGGACAAATATTTTCCATCAAAACTTTTTTTGGTTCGAAAACTAGGGGTTTTTAAAAAGCAGAAAAAAATCACTGACAATGTCTGCTTTCCTTCAAAATTTGTTGTGTTGTGTTTTTTTTTAATTGAAAAGCTGAAATTAGTCTGCCAAAACCTGACTATGGTTTGGGGTTTCAGAAGTGTGTGGCCAAATATTTGCTGCTTGCTGTGTTTGATTGTTTAAAGAAACAATAAAAAAAATCCAAAATTTTTGAACCACCTCAGCTTGTGACCAAACGCCTGAGCCCATCCAGTCAGAGATTTTCCCAGGTTTCTGATACTCTGCTGGCTTCCTTGACTCATATCTCTCTCTATAACTTTGGGTTCATTTAGGTTAGAACATAAGAACAGCCATAGTGGGTCAAACCAAAGGTCCATCCAGCCCAGTATCCTGTCTACTGACAATGGCCAATGCCAAGTGCCCCAGAGGGAGTGAACCTAATGGATACTGGTCAAGTGATCTCTCAACTGCCATCCATCTCCACCCTCTGACAAACAGAGGCTAGGGACACCATTCCTTACCCATCCTGGCTAATAGCCATTAATGGACTTAACCTCCATGCATTGAGCTGTTTCCTAGAGACTGGCTCCATGGGGTCCTTCACAAACAGGAGACAGTTACTGTGGATTTGTCTTTAGTAAAGCTTATGTACATACTCCACAAACTGAGCATTTGAACTTGGTCCAGAATCTGGGATGAACCTATGTTGTGAAAACTGAAATGCTCAAAATAGCACATGCATATGAATGGACACAGGGTGCTAAAATTAAATTAACCCAGGGGTTCTCACACTGGGGGTCAGGACCTCTCAGGAGGTCACGAGGTTATTACTGGGGGTCGCGAATTGTCAGCCTCCACCTCAAACCTCACTTTGCCTCCAGCATTTATAATAGTGTTAAATATATAAAAAAGTGTTTTCAATTTATAAGGGGGGGTTGCTATGTGAAAGGGGTCACGAGGGTGAAAGTTTGAGAACCACTGAATTAACCCCTCTGGAGCCTCAGGGAACGTAGGGGAGGGGGGGGGTCTCCCTTGGTAGGGTTGGGAAGGATATTGCTCTTCTCATGTGATTTGTCCCCCAGTGGCTTATTTTAAATGAAGCTACCCTCTCCTGACATGAATCTCCCTATGACACTGAAATTAAATATAGACTATAACTTGGCATTTGAGAAGTGAAAGGGATGGTAGCCCTAATGGAAAAGCTAACAGCTTGGCTTTTCTGCAAGCCTCAAACTGCTGAATGATCTTTAGGGTAGGGAAGGCTGTGCCTCCCAAACAGCCTGGCCCTGTCCCCCATCTGACCCCCACCCACTTCCTGCCCCCCGACTGTCCCCCTTAAAATGCCCAACCCATCCTGCTCCTTGTCCCCTCACCGTCCCCCAGAGACACCACCACCACCCTGGAACTCCACCCCTCCTCCCTGTCCCGACTGCCCCAACCCCTACCATCCCCCCGCTGAGTCCTGACAGACCCCCCAGAACACCCACAATCCAATCCCCCTGTCATAAACAGATAGTTAAGGGTTAACGTCTCTTTTACCTGTAAAGGGTTAAGAAGCTCAGTAAACCTGGCTGACACCTGACCAGAGGACCAATTGGGGGACAAGATACTTTCAAATCTTGGTGGAAGGAAGTCTTTGTTTGTGCTTTTTGTTTTGTTCGTTGTTCACTCTTGGGATTGAGAGGGACGGGACATCAATCCAGGCTCTCCAAATCTTTCTGAATCAGTCTCATGTTTCAAAATTGTAAGTAATTAGCCAGGCAAGGTGTGTTAGTCTTATGTTTGTTTTCTCAACTTGTAAATGTTTCTTTTTGTTGGAAGGATTTTACCTCTGTTTGCTGTAACTTTGAACCTAAGGCTAGGGGGGGCCCCTCTGGCCTATAGGAATCTGATTACCCTTTAAAGCATTTTCCATCCTGATTTTACAGAGATACTTTTTACCTTTTCTTTCTTTAATTAAAAGCTTTCTTTTTAAGAACCTGATTGAGTTTTCCTTGTGTTAAGATCCAAGGGGATTGGATCTGGACTCACCAGGGATTGGTGGGGGAAAGGAGGGGGATGGTAAATTTCTCCTTGTTTTAAGATCCAAGGGGTTTGGATCTGTGTTCACCAGGGAAGTGGTGAAGCCTCTCAAGGCAACCCAGGGAGGGGAAAGTTTTGAGGGGACAGAAAGTGCCCCAGACGCTGAAATTCTAGGTGGTGGCAGTGTACCAGATCTAAGCTAGTAATTAAGCTTATAAGGGTCCATGCAGGTCCCCTACATCTGTACCCTAAAGTTCAGAGTGGGGAAAAAACCTTGACACCCCCCCATTCCCTGTTCTCTGACCGCCCCCCCAACCTCTGCCCCCTCCCTGTGCCCTAACTGTTCCCGAGACTCCCTGTCCCTTAGCCAACTCGCCCGGCCCCAGCTTCTTACCCTCAGCTCCACCCCCTCACCCGGAGTCTTCACGCGTTGTATCCAGGGCTGCCCCTGAACAGCTGCAGCCTGACTCCAGCGAGGCCTGAGCTCCGCCCTGCTCAGAACTGCATGGTAAGGGGGAAGGGCTGTGAGCTCCCTCCACTCAGCCAGGAGCTCGCAGGTCCGCCCCCTTACGACATGGCTCTGAGTGGGGCGGAGCTCAGGCCCCGCCGGAGTCAGGCTGCAGCTGTTCAGGAACAGCCCTGGATGTGCTGATGCTCCGGGAGACGGGCGGAGATGGGGTTGGGCTGGGGCAGGAGTCTCAGCTGTTCTCTTGGGGGCCCCTGCGGAGCCCAGGGCATGGGGCAAATTGTCTCGCTTGCCCCCCCCCCCCCGCGTGGGCAGCCCTGCAGCTAGCAGCGTTTACCTGCTAACGGTGGATTGTATGCCAGTGGTGGTTCCTTCCCATCCCTCTATCTGGAGTTCCAAAAGGTAACCAGGACATGCAAACTGTAAAGAACACCTTTAAAGTGTATTTTTACTGGAAAGGCAGATTTTTTCCTAGGGCCATTCCAGTTTCTTAAAAATAATAACCTTACGTTGCCACGCCTGTAAGTAGTCTAGTCTGTAAATATTCTACAGTCTGTTGAGCTGTCTGGAAACAGTGAATTCTGTTTGTGTGTGTTTGAGGAAATGTGTTCCATTCACAAGTCCATTTCAGTTACAGTGGTCTGTGCAGTTGATAGGCGACAAAATCATTTGTCCCTAATATGATTCTGGTTTGAAATTTTGTCCAGAAATGTGCTGGGGGTGGGGAGGAGGAAGGCTATATTTTGTGTGTCTGCATGCAGCCATGACAGGCTAAGCCACATGGAAGCTTAACACAGTATCCCATTGATCTCGAATGAATTCTGACCCGATCCTGTGTGCTGATAGCTGCAAACTTTTCCTGAAGCAGGAGCTCCAGATAGGCAGGGGTGAAAGTAAGCCAGTACGAGCTAGTATGGTGTTATGGTGTACTGGTAAAAAATGGCCACAGCTGACTTTAAAATGCTGCCATGGCAGCGCTTTAATGTCATTCCCCCCGCCTCCTGGGCACCAACAGGGGTGGGGGTGGAGGGTGCGAAAGGAGCAGCTGCCCCGGGGCTGGTGATTTAAAAGGGCCCAGAGCTCCAGCCACTGCTGCTGTGGTCATCGAAGCCCTGGGTCCTCTAAACCACCAGCTGCTGACACTGGGCCCCACCCCTTCCCCTTGAGGTACCGGCCCCCGTACTGGTAAGTCCTGTGTTTTACTTTCACCCTTGCAGATAGATATCATGTTTTGGGGAAAAGCATATTTTCCAGGGCCACCTCAGTAGAAGACCAGCTACACCACTCATAGATGTGTTATTCAGTCCCTATATATTTGAATACTTCTGTTGCATAAACTGCAGGTTTCCCACCAGCAGGTTGGAATAACGTCTCCTTTTGCCAGTAGGGCACCACAAGAACTGTTATGTCCTCTGAAATGTGGAAGGCCTGGAATCATACAAAAAGCGTTTGTGGCACAGCCACTGACAGTAGCTCCTCCTCCCTCTGCCCCTTGGAAGAAAAAATCCCAAGTAGTTTTGTGATTTTTCTAAAATCTAAAAAGCAGCTTTGCATTTTTAACTAACCATTGTGCCGGCATTCCTTTCACTGTGATTAACCAAGCTGTGTTCAAGGAGGTCTGTGATCTGAAGCATCCTTCTCACAATATACTGAAGTTCAGTTTGTAAAAGTATCATTATATGTTCTTGAAATTCCACAAGCATTGTTTCTGTGCTCCTGCAGTGAGTTGTTTGAGAGACTGACCCTCTGTGTCTTGTCCTGTTCCAGGCTTCTCAGCCTTAACTGGCTGCAGTGCCTCCACAACTCGCCCACACTGCAGCAGAAGTGTGGGTCAATGTACCTTCATGGACTGTTGCAAGAGAAAGTGTTTCCATGGTGAACTTATGTTTAAAGTGCTGGGCAAGATCAACAAACAGGTCCAATACCAAAGAGAGAGGGATTTAAGTTTAGAGGAAAGGCATGGCAAGACTCAGGCTGGCTGCACAGCTTGAGGACAGGGTTTCAGCACAGCATCAGGCATTTGCTTTGGAGTTTCTGGAACAGGAATTGTGGCTATGGGAGATGGACAGAGCTATTTGAGTGGCTTGTATCACTGAAGACTATAAGAGTAGCGGCTCCTGCTGCATCACCCACATCATGGCCTGAGTTCCCTGTACACTACCCTGTGTTGCAGCCAGAAGCAGCTTTGAAGACTCCTTGCCTTGTTGGCCCATGCAGCCAGGCCCTATGAGTGGTGGGGCAGGGTAACCTTGTAACACCATGGTGACACCGACAGACCTCAGTCGTCGGCAGGCAGGATCGAACCTGGGACCTCTGGAGCTTAGTGCATGAGCCTCTATTGGATAAGCTAAAAGCTGTGTGCCTGTTAGTTAAGGCTGTAGAGCAGACTCATTAAACTCTCTCTCTAAGTGGGCGCTGTGTCACTAAATGGGACAGAAACACCACACCTAGAAGGTGCGTGGGTTACACTTGCCCCATGCAGTCCTCCATACTGACTCCCTCCCCTGTGGATGTCTCCACCTCCTTCCCACAGCACCATGTGTGTGACAAATGGGGAAAGAAGGGAAAGGAGAACAGGTGGCGAGAGAACACAGCTTTTTTTATGCTAAAGTTCTGGACTCAACTGCGGCCATCGCAGGCCTGCATGACAATACAATCCCACCAGTCTGTGCTTGTGGGCCTGCTCCAGAAGTGCTGGTCTTCACAAGGGGCATCAGTGGCTGCACCACTTGTACTGAGAAGCATCAGCCAGTTCAAACCTGCCAAGCCTGGGTACTCTTCTTCCTCCTCCTGCTCCAGTCAAAGCTTTGTCAGGTGCCTTCGGTGGGTCAGAGAATGCTGTCAAAATGTCTACCAGCACCTCATTGAAGCTCTGCCTTTTTCCTGACATGGATGAAAGTACAAGCAAGAGAAGTTCTACAAAAAGGGCCTCCTCCATGTTGCTGACTTGGGTAGCTGGGCATGCACTGACCTAAATGACACTTGGTGGGCTGTACAAAATTCCTGTAATATGCAGGGTGGACTGTCCTAGTTTTCCCACAGTGGACCATGGTCAAAGGCTAGAGTGGCCACTTTGGGTGAGTGCTAGGGAGTTGGTTTTACTCCAGTCTGCATGCAGTAGTGTGGATGCCAGAGCCCCAAGTCTGAACCTGGGTTAGAAAATTCTTAACCTAGGGTTAACAATAGTGTAGATGCTCAAGCTCTGGGTTCTCTAACCCAGGTTCAGATGACTTGAATCCCACTAATCTTGGGTTTGCATTGCAGTGTAGACAAGCCCATTGAATTCACTTTTCCAAAAAATCCCACTCTTGTTTCCTTCATTTTTTGTTTTTTTATTAAAAATTGATTTTTTGATAAAAAATTATTTTAAAAAAGTCATGTGGAAATACCTGTTGTTTTTAAATCAGTTCCATGGTTAAGTATGCTCAGTGACCCACTAATGGCTTCTTAGGGTACTTCTACACTACCCGCCAGATTGGTGGGTAGTGATCGATCTTTTGGGGATAGATTTATCGCATCTAGTGTAGACGCAATAAATCCATCCCCAATCGCTCTGCCATCGACTCCTGTACTCCACCGCGGCGAGAGGCAGAAGTGGAGTAGACGAGGAAGTGGCGGCAGTTGATCCCGTGCCGTGAGGGTGCGAGGTAGTCAACCTAAAATATATTGACTTCAGCTACGCTATTCTTGTAGCTGAAGTTGCGTATCTTAGGTCAATACACCCCCCTAAGACCAGGCCTCAGTCCCACGCTTAGTAGGAATAGATTTTTTTAAGTTGAGACGGGTGGTGTGTGAGACTCTTGTGATGTACACATTACACTGGTCTATAATTTTTGAGAAGTCATCTGCTTCAGAGATAAAATGTGATATTCATTATGTATTTTGATGTGCTGAATTCAAATATGACAATTAAAACAACTGATTGGCTACAGTTTCTAAGATATTTAAGTTTTCACATTTTATGTCTATGTATATGGTGTAGATAGTAGAGTTTTAATCATAAATTGTAAACCTAGGTCTTTTCATGTGTTTATGGTTGCTTTACATGATAATATTTCACCTGTCCTGTTTATGTAACACTTTAAAAATCAGCAAAAGGGTTATATAAATAAAATTTATTATGAAACAAAAGGCAAAAAACTATTCTGTACATAGTTTAGTCCTATTCAGTGTCTACTCGGCGCTTCTTGGCTTGTCTCTTGTATTATTCATTAAATGGAGCATCTCTTGTCACTGTTCAGCAATAGTCTGCAAGCATTGATGGGCTCCATTTGCCCTGATAGCCTGCCAGGAGATTCCACTGCTGTAGTCTGGAGCCCAACAGCTCTGCCTTACTCTTGGGAAGTTCCAAATCCCTGACAAGGTCATTCAGTTCACCTTGTGTTATGAGGTGTGGTTCAGAGGAGGAGGATGGGAGAAAATGTGGGTCCTGTGACATTGATGGTTCAGGACCAGAAGTTTCATCCTCTTCCTCTTCCTCGTCTGACTCAAGTGAGAATGATTCTGGTGCATCAGGAACCGGCAGTCCTTCTCCGTGGGGTACTGGGCGTATAGCTGATGGAATGTTTGGATAATGCACAGTCCACTTTTTCTTCTTTGACACACCTTTCCCAACTGGAGGCACCATGCAGAAGTAACAATTGCTGGTATGATCTGTTGGCTCTCTCCAAATCATTGGCACTGCAAAAGGCATAGATTTCCTTTTCCTGTTCAACCACTGGCAAAGATTTGTTGCACAAGTGTTGCCGCATATGTGTGGGGCCCACCTCTTCTCCTGATCTCCAATTTTGCAGCCAAAAGAAAGGTGATAGGCTTTCTTAACCATAGTGGTTATACTGCACTTTTGTGATGCAAAAGTCACTTCACTACAAACATAGCAGAAGTTATCTGCACTGTTCACACAAGTACGAGGCATCTCTGCTCACCTTGGCTAAACAGAAATGTGTCCCTTTGCAAAATCAAACACTGACAAATAAGAGAGCATGGCACTGTATGATTTCTAGAGTTGATCTAGGGCAATTTGTTCAGCAGAGAGATGTAAGCTTCGTTATGATTGCATCATCCATGACTTCTAGGAATAACATGATGCAATTCATATCATGTATGACGCAATACCAGCTTCAGATTGTATCGTTCATTGTTTTGCCTAAAAAGCAAGTACTGTCCAAACCCAGTCATAGATTTATTCATAGATCCAGTCAAAGATGTATTTTAGTCATTTCTGGTTTAAATTGAGATCCCTTCCCTTCATAACTCACTTCTCCTTCACCATGCCCAAGTCAAGGGTTGTATATACTGACCCAACAGCATATCTTGAAAACTAGAGCCAATCAACAATTTAAGCATCATTTTCGTTCTCAGTGACCCAGAATTAGTAAAGTTGGACTACATTTATTTCAGAAGCATTTTGGCTGTAGAGCAGTGTTATTTTTCCATTTTGTGTGGGGAGGAGAAAGTAATATACCAGTTTTCAGGTAACTTATGTGTTCATGTGTTAGGTCCCTTCCAATGCAGTTTATTTTTGATGATTGAAGAGTTTTCTGTAGGCTGAAAAATTTAGATTTTTCCATTTAGAACATTGCACCAATGTTCTTGAAAAGGGATTTGATGATGGTCTATTTTGCACGGACTATTAATACACATTTTCAAATGAGGATGTAGCTGTTTTGATGTGACTGATATTCAATTTGCTTAATACAACCCACTCACTATTGATGTGTGTTTCAGTAGTTAATGTTGTTATTTTGATGGGTAATATCGTGTGAGGATTCCAGGCAGAGTCCCCCAAATAAAGCCAGATGAATATACTGTTTAAGGTACAGCAGGGGAACAGATTTACTCTATTTCTAAGCGTGATAAAGTTTGGATCAAAGCACATTGAGCTTCTGAATGTGGTTACACAATAAATGGAATTTATTGTCTCATTAACCATTTCCCTGAATTGTGTAATACAGTCTACAGAACAACAAGTAATTATAGTAGATTCTTATAAACTCCACAGCCTTGTAGACATTTGAACTGAACGACACCATGTAAAGGGATAGTGTGAGCTGACTCTAAGGTAACATTGATCAGTACAGGCAGAATTTTATTACAAGTGTCAATTAGATTGAAAAGTGTTATAAAAAAGATCATTTGCATAGCTTTAGGGGACAAGGAGAAACATTATTCTGAAATCTACTTTGCTGATTGTTTAATGGTTCTCTAAGGGTGTCAGGGAGGCAATATTCCCTCCTTCAAGAGCATGGGTGAAGGTAGCCACTTTCTGACTGGTTTTGATTTAAGGCTCATGAATGAGGTGCGTGCAGCTAGTTAATAGAAGGCTGAACTTTGTTATGCACCAAAGCGTTCATTGGAGCATCAAATTTACTATAGCAGATCAGGCTATTGAAGTTCTGCATCTTGCTGTCAGAAGTGGCCCAATCCTGGTGCCTCAGAGAAAGTTAAAAAACTAGCAGGGAGAGCTGGTTGAAATTTTCTTTGACACACTTGTTCGTAGAAAAACAGTTTTGATAACAATCATTTTTTTCCTACGAAAACCTTCATTGTCATTGAACTGTCAAATGAAAAACTTCATTCAAAATGGTGAAGGGGGGTGGGGGAGGGCAAAATCCCATTTTCTCTCTCTCTCTCAGCTTTTCCCCTCCTTTCTTGTGGAATGGGGGGAAACCTCAAATTCTAAACAATGCTTTTAGACAAAAATTTTCACTAAGAGATATTTAACTTAGAATGTTGCCTTTAGAAAAAGTGTAACCCCCCCCCACCTCACAGGGTTTTTTGGAATTGTTTTTTGGTGGGGAGAGGATTCAACCAAATGTATACGTCCAATTTTCTACCCTCCAAATAAAAGAAATTCTGAAACCTCATGGCACACTCATATAGACCTGCTTTTAGGTGGATGCGTGAAAGCTTTCTTGGCCGCTGTAGTCATTTGTTTATGGCCATAAGCATTCTTCAATTACTTTGTTTTTGAATTTCCTACTGGAAAAATCCTACAGAATTGAACAAGGATGAACCCAGTAGGGTTTATCTCAAAGAACTATGTAATATAATAGAGAAAGTTATGTCTTTTACAGGTAGATTTTAACCATTCTTTACAATTTAGTATGAACAAGAACAAATGAATATGAACTGGACACTAGGAAGTTTAGACTTGAAATTAGACGAAGGTTTCTAACCATTAGAGGAGTGAAGTTCTGGAACAGCCTTCCAAGGGGAGTAGTGGGGGCAAAAGACATATCGGGCTTTAAGACTAATTTTAATGAGTTTATGGAGGGGATGGTATGATGGGATAGCCTAATTTTGGCAATTAATTTGGCAATTGATCTTTGATTATCAGCAGGTAAGTATGCCCAGCGATCTGTGATGTGATGTTAGATGGAGTGGGATCTGAGTTACTGCAGAGAATTCTTTCCTGGGTGCTGGCTGGTGAGTCTTGCCCATATGCTCAGGGTTTAACTGATCGCCATATTTGGGGTCGGGAAGGAATTTTCCTCCAGGGCAGATTGGCAGAGGCTCTGGAAGTTTTTCCCCTTCCTCTGCAGCTTGGGGCACGGGTCACTTGCTGGAGGATTCTCTGCAGCTTGAGGTCTTCAAACCATAATTTGAGGACTTCAATAACTCAGACATAGGTTGGGGGTTTGTTACAGGAGTGGGTGGATGAGATTCTGTGGCCTGCATTGTGCAGGAGGTCAAACTAGATGACCATAATGGTCCCTTCTGAGCTTAAAGTCTATGAATCTATGAGTATAGGATGACTGAAGGGTGGCAGGAAAATCCCTGCTGACATTGTGTAATTTTTCTATTAAAACCTATAGATATTTTCTAGAAGGACTGACAACTACAAATGAGAGAGAAGTATGATATGTGACATAGCAGAATAGAAACAGGTGAAAAAAGCAGTTCTGAATCATAGAATATCAGGGTTGGAAGGGACCTCAAAGGTCATCTAGTCCAACCCCCTGCTCAAAGCAGGACCAATCCCCAATTTTTTTGCCCCAGATCTCTAAATGGCCCCCTCAAGGATTTAACTCTCAACCCTGGATTTAGGAGGCTATCCCTCCCACCAGGTAATAAAGTCACCTTTCTCCATTTTGGACCAATTTTGGATCCTCTTCTACATATGTTATGCAGAGGCCCTGGGTGGGCCATCAGCAGTGGGGGTGGAATTTGTATAAGTGTGAAAGGGGGTCAACTTACAAATTTGCCAGGATGCTAGTTAGATTTTAAAGCTGACATCTAACAAACTAGGATTGCCAATATATAAAGAATCCATTAGGACAGGGGTTGGCAACCTTTGGCATGCCGCCGGGCCAGTTTGTTTACTTGCCACATTGGCAGGTTCGGCGGATCGTGGCTCCCACTGGCTGTGGTTCGCTATCCCAGGCCAATGGGGGTGGCAGGAAGCGACATGGACGAGGGATGTGCTGACCACAGCTTCCCGCCTCCCCTATTGGCCTGGCCAGTGGGAGCCGCGATCTGATGAACCTGCCAAAGTGGCAGGTAAATAAACTGGCCCAGCCCTCCAGGGTGCTTACCCTGGCGGGCCGCGGGCCAGAGGTTGCTGATCCCTGCATTAGGATAACCCCTTTTCATTGAGTCCAGGGATATTAACTTACTAGTTTAATGCTGGTTCTTTTCAGGTCAACTTTTAACTTGAACAGTATTTCTCACATCAGGACACCCGCTTATTCTTCACCAGTCAACAATGTATTAATTTGCACAGAACAACATTAATATATAGTCAGCATTTCACCACTCAGATGTAGACACAACTAATAGTGTGTACTACACACACAATGCAATCCTGCACGCAATTATCATGCAGACTAGAATTGAGGTTCAGTAATTGTATCAAAGAACAATGTAATTTACTAACATTTCTTACTACATTTACTTATGATCAGGGATTCTCATGCTTTAGCACCTAACACATATATCATACTTTCAAGGGTGCACTTGCCTTTAAGGCATTCTGAAGAATGTGGTTATTTCTCTTTCACTAGATTGGTCTAAAAGTGACAAGTTTGGAATGTTAAAGCAATTGCTTAAAACAATTCTTTTCAGTCTCTTAGGATAATTTGATTGGATTCATAAAGGAGTTAAAATCTAAACTATGGTTACTTGAGTATCACTAGAGAATGTATACTCAGGAAGATAACCTACTGCTATTTATATTAATGAATAGAAAGAGAAATACAATCTCTTTAATCAAATCTCACCATTACTACTTATCCTCTTAACCCTGGAATAAGGGTGAGTCCTTTCCACACTGCTGGTCCAGGTGTTGGTTGCACTTAGAGTTCTGCAGCTTCTTGTGTTAGGTTCAGGCATCTCTGAAGAGCACACAGTGACCTCAGTTTTTATATGCTCTAGTATCAGGGCTCATTGGAGGGGGATCACCCTCTGATTCCTACTGGATAGTGCAGTATGCTCAGATTTCAGCTTAGTTTCTCTGATACTTCCATTGGTATCCAGTAGATGGCACTGGTGTATAACAAAATTTTTTAATCCTTCACTTATCGGCTGCTTTTTAAATTGGATTAATTTCAAGGACTACGTTTCATTATTAGCCCCAGCTAACAGTTAGGATCCCCCCTTTTAAACAATTTCTATTAATATCCCAGAGGTTTATATCTTCTAACATTTCTCCTTCTTTGTGCCAGACAGTTCCTATTACTTGAGAGTGTAACAATTGTTTACAATGAAAATTAGCAAAACCTGTCTATTCTTCTAAATTTGGAGGACATATTCCCTACATGCTTTATTTATATATAAGCATTTCACATTATTTAGGCCTTACGATTGAACAAAAGACATTTTCCACATATAGAAGGATATAGATAAGACTCACAAGGCAAACAAATCCGTAGATTCCAGTTTGGATGAAAGACAGATTGGTATATTTGATTGACAAGGAAACAATGTATAGATTATAATGTGGGGTGAAAATAAATGGCTTGGATTTCTTGTATCTCTTCGGAGGTGGAGCACCCATGGAAAAAAATTAGTGGGTGCTTAGCACCCACTAGCAGCCACCTCCCTCTCTCTCCCTCATTGCCTCCCGTGATCAGCTGTTCCACAGCGTGCAGGAGGTGCTGGGAAGGAGGGGGAGGAGTGTGGATGGGGTATGCTCCAGGGAAAGGGTGGGATGGAGCAGGGTGGGAAGAGGCAGGGGAGTTGGGGGCAGGGGTGATGTGAGGACGCGGCCTGGGGAAGAACAGGGGTTGAGCACCCCCAGGGCAAGGAAGAAGCTGGCACCTATGAAGCAAATTATGAGAGATTCTTCCCTTGGTGATTAACAATACTCAGAAGAAGAGATCTGTTTAAACTTAAAAGCTTCTCTCTCTTACCAACAGAAACTGGTCCACAATATATATATTACCTCACCAACCTTGTCTCTCTAATACTCTCATTTAGCCATTTAGCTTCTATAAATGGGGAGGGGAATGCCTGAGCTCTGCTGATCAGTGAGCCATTAGACAAAGTGTTTTACATGTTGTGAACCATTTTCTTATTGTCTTCAAAGATGTAGCCTATTGTGGGATGAACAGTGGTAAATAGCCTTTCTAATGTTTTGGGGGCCAGAAGGAAACATTAGTTATTAATCTTTCAAGTAATATCTGTTCCTAAGACCTCTGGATCTTAAGGCCTGAGCTAAAAGACTTAATTAATCCTGCTAGCCAAGGCAGTAGCAGGTTTATCTGCCTCTCTATGTGGTCCAGCCACAAATAGACGGGACAGAGCAGCACACTGCGTGGGTATGAGTTATATATATAGCTGTTCTTTCATTCTTTTCCCCTCCCCCTCTTCCTCCAAATTTTCATTGTCATTCTGAGTGATGGTGGGACTTAAAGACACAAAAGGGAAATCCTTCATAAAAATGCCATGCAATCCCTCCTGAGAGTGGAAATGATGCTGAAGAGAAACAGTTTGAACTCAGAAGCTAGTTTTTTTGACAGGATGTTGTTGTGATAATTGGGCCTACAAATGTACCCTAATTGTAAGCTCAACTGTGAAACATGAATGAAAATTCATAAATTATTACAATGACCTGTTATATGACATTATTTAAGAAAAGATGTAAGAAGGAGACCAAATTAATTTAAACAGAAAGGGTTTTACTGGTACCACTCAAGGACTGTATTAAGATTATGACTGGTAAACAACAGGAGTAAAGGACTAGAAATCAGTGAACCAAAATTGTGTGTTGGAAATTTGGCCTATTGGTGGACAAAATAATGAGAGGATGGACTGGCCAACAGTCCGTACTGAGGTTCTTAGAGAAGACTTTTGGGAAAAATGAGTAGAAGAAGCAGCTGTCTGCCAAAAAATGTTGCAGAGAGTTTTATCATCATGACTGCCATCCCCACCATCTCCTGGGACGCTGGACCCTCTTTGTCCTAAACCTGAGAGATGTCCTGATAAGACTGAGTCAGAGAGGGACTGAGATAACATCGCCACCTCCACCTACTCCCAGCTAATTCCTAACCATCACCAGGGATGTGAGACCTTGTCAGTCCCTCTCCCCTCACGTGTCCTTTTCCATCTCAACCTTATTTCTTTTCATCCCATCTCTCTCCCTTTCCCTTCTGTTTAATAAGACTCTGGCTGTGCTAGCTAAGTCTGTATATTTTATAATCCTGCTATAAGCCTGTGACCAGAGAGGCAGCTAAATACAATGTCCTAAACAGCCCCAATGCTGGTACAAGTTTGCCAGGTCTCGGAGTGGCTGATAAGACTATGTGCTGGGAATGTATTTTTCCAGCAGTGAGGTTGCAAGCGAAAGCCAGCACAGATACGGAAGCAAATTTTCTTTCTATTTGTGTCTTCTTAGGAAATGGGATTGGACTTTAACAACAGGAGCAATAACAATAGCTCCAGCCCATCTCAACTAATTTCTCCTCTTTTCCCCAGAAAGGGTGTTTAAGAGCATGTCTAAACTGCTCATCACTTCTGACTATGGTATGTGAATAACAATGCACACCAAAGTGCTTTGCTTAACTTCCCCATGTGGATGCTGCAGACAGGAACTTAAAGGTATCTAGTAAGACTATATTAGCATAAACTAGGGACCTTCCAGTTCCCACCCACAGCATCTACATGGGGGAGTTACTGCAGAGCACTTGGGTTCACAATGTTATTCACACCCCAGTCGTCCGAACTATGGGGCAGTTTAGACATGCCCTTAGAGACTGTCAAACAAAGTTTTTTTCTCTTTTAAAAGCTCTGTATAGCTAAAGAGAAGGGTAACAAGGGTTGTTATTAAAATAATACTTTATTATTAAATAATGCTTATAATACTTATTTAATACTTTACATTTTATTTGCTTTAAACTATTTCCCTTCTTTTCTGTATCTTTAATAAAAGTTTTAAATGATTTTTAGTACTGTGTTTGCCATGATATTAAGGAGGCTGAGGTCTCTGTATACCAAACTCTGATCCTTGTTTAAAGCCGTTTTATGTTGGACAGTGACTGGATTATGTTAACACCGTGGACTCATTGTGCCCTCATATTCCATGTAAATTAATACAATAATGTTGACACTTCGCATTTCCTGCACCGGAGTAAGTAAATGTAAATATCTTTTCACAGCTAGATAGTCTTATTTTACTAACTCTGTCCCCTAAATCAGTTGAGTAGTCCTCAAGGAGACATGACTACTTCCTGTAGGGAAAATAGGAGGTTAAAGGAAGAGTTGGGATCCATCCATATCAGAACTTTCCCAAAGCACAGGATGTTCTGATATGTGGTTTTTGTTCCGGTCCATCCCCATGGCTATAACTATAAGCAGGGTCTGAATGAGCTCTCATCTGACATCTAGTGATGAGCTGAGGAAGAGGACTTCAGGAACTCACCACCTTTGCATGGGCACATTCACCTGGCCTATGTGCTCAGCATGATGGGACTGCTTTGCCAAAATGATCAGTTTTGGCTGGTGTTGGATCATAGATTTCTTTGTTATTGGGACAGAAGTAATAAAAGATTGTTTTTCTTGTTGTATGAATCAAGGGCAGCAGAACTGTCCTTGGCATACCCTGACTGAGACACTCACCCTCAACTAAACTGTACTCCAGGGGTCGGCAACCTCTGGTACGCGGCTCACCAGGGTAAGCACCCTGGTGTGCTGGGCGAGTTTGTTTACCTGCCGCGTCAGCAGGTTCGGCTGATCGCGGCACCCACTGGCCACTGTTTGCCATCCCAGGCCAATGGGGGAGGCAGGAAGTGGTGCGGGTGAGGGATGTGCTGGCAGGTTAGGCCTGCTTTGGGACAGTGTCTTTGGGTATGTCTACATCTACAATTTTGCAGCGCTGGTTGGTACAGCTGTATTAGTACAGCTGTATAGGGCCAGCGCTGCAGAGTGGCCACACTTACAGCAACCAGCGCTGCAAGTGGTGTTAGATGTGGCCACACTGCAGCGCTGTTGGGCGGCTTCAAGGAGGGTTCGGGGAACGCGAGAGCAAACCGGGGAAGGAGACCAGCTTCGCCGCGGTTTGCTCTCGCGTTCCCCGAACCACCCTGCAAACCGCAGGGAAGGAGACCTGCTTGCTCGGGGGTTCGGGGAACGCGAGAGCAAACCGGGGAAGGAGACCTGCTTGATTACCAGAGGCTTCCTCAGGTATGCTGGGATACCTGCCTATTCCACGGAGGTCAAGAAAAGCGCTGGTAAGTGTCTACAGTTGATTACCAGCGCTGGATCACCAGCACTGGATCCTCTACACCCGAGACAAAACGGGAGTACAGCCAGCGCTGCAAACAGGGAGTTGCAGCACTGGTGATGCCCTGCAGATGTGTACACCTCCTAAGTTGCAGCGCTGTAACCCCCACACCAGCGCTGCAACTTTGTGATGTAGACAAGCCCTTTGATGCAAGAGGCTGCCTAGTCTGCACTAGTAGTGAGGTTCCCCCTCTAACAGCTCAACTCTCTGAAAGCTGTGTTAAGTGGTGGGACCTCAAGACATCCCAGAAGGTGCAAAGCAGAGCAACCAGCAGAGGGGTGAGTTGCTGGCAGGGCAACTGGCAGAGTGGAGGGGTGAGCAGCCAGTGGAACAGAGGGCAGCTAATGCCAGTGCAAGTGCCTGGACAGCAAAGCAAAATGCATAGATGCACCTCTAACCTCTGAGTCGTCACTGACCAAGGACAACAACTGTGAGCGGGATGCACTGAAGAGAGATGGGAGGGGCATGTTAAAGGAACTTTTGGTTGCTGAACTTAAGAACCTGAAGCAAAAGTACATTGCCCAACATACTCTGGGTCAGGTCTTTAGCTCATGGTTTCATGTTTATGAATCCTGCTAGTGGTGTTTTCCCAAATTAATGCTGGGTTACTTCCCTCTTTTTATTAAAAGGATTTTTTCTACAGTCTTAGAGGCACTAGGGAGGAGAGGAGGCAGTACATAATTGCCCCAGGTTACAGGATTGGGGCTTGAGCCTATTTTGTGTGTATTGTTGAAAAGGAACCCCTAAATATTGAACCTGTCCCTTGTTGCTGCCAACTCCAACTAGCAGAAGGGTTACAACTAGAATTAATTATCTTGTGAATTTCTCCTTTTTACTTTTTTCATGAATTGTCAGTGAATAGATCACAAATTTCTTCAGTTAATAATTTAGTCCATAGAGATTGTTTGCTGAGAGTTCATTGTGATAATTTGCAATTCCAAAATTGTAGTGTAGTCTTATTAGCTAAATCCCATGCTACTGTTTCTGTTTTCTGATTAGATGATTTAGGTAGCTAGCCTACACAGCAGGAACTGCAAATGTTACAACTGAATATATAGTTCAAAATTCAAGCTGTGTTTTTAGTTACAGTAGTGATTAGGTATGGTTTCTGGTCACTGATTGGATGATCATGTATGGAACCAATATAGTGTGTAATCTTATATTCATGTGGAAATTTGCTTTTGGTGAATATTCATGTATTTGGGAATATGGATTTCATGAATCTTTGCTTGCATGTTTTAATGTTCAAGGAAATCAAATACAAATGGCTCATTAGTAAGGTTGATTTGAAATTCTCATTTGCATTTGAATGAATATTTGTAGAACTTTTTCCATTATAATATAAGGACTGGTGATTGAGAAGTCTGACTGCCATAACTGCTAGATATCAGTTGTATTTGCCATGTAAATTTGTAATGTTTGATGTTGTATCTATATAAATATAATGCTGATTGACAAATCTGCCAAGACACAGACATCTCAGAGGAAGTCATTAACATGTGAAAAAGCAATCCTAAAGGGAGGATGTATGTTCAGACACCACAATGGAAGGTGGTACTTTGAAATGTACCAAAGTGTGAACAGTAAATATAAAGGGTGTCTTTATTTTTATGAACAAGTTTCAAGGAGTTCTTTGAAATGAGACAGATACTTAATATACAAACTAAGAAAATTTTTTAAAGGGTTAAGGAATAATTACTTTGATGAAATATATTGAAATGCAAAAATAGAATTGTAAATTGCATATTGATATTTACACTAAAGAAATGAGGAAATGTACAATACGTCAAATAAGACTTTTAGCGTGCGGGCTCCTAAAGCCATATGAACAGAAAGACATTGTGTATGGATGTGTCTATTAGTGTCACATTTCTAGAGAGAAGTGCTGTAAGTCAAATAGTATGCTACTGTTAAGTGGGATAAAGAACTCTCTACCATATAAGGCTTTTATCTAGTCTAACCCACAGTTTATAATAACAAAGAGGACAGGCTTAGCTAGCTACATTTATTGTACTGTCTTGCTTCCTATGATGAGGAAGTCGTTAAAAAGCAATCCAACAGGAAGATGTTCATTAAATTGCCACAAGGAAAGAAGATACACTTCGCAATGTACTGAAGTGTGAGCAGTGAATATTATGGACTTTGTTTTTATGGAACAAGTTTGCTGTACCCTTCCAGTCTCTCCACGAACCCTCTGTCTGCTCCCGTATTTCCTCAGTCTGCCCCTTGCTTATATCCTTATATACCAGTCCTCTTCCTCCTACCTCCTCATTCTCTTGCACCTCTTCACCATCAATCCTCCCCACATTTCCCTGCTTCCCCATGGTTTCCTGTCCAAGCCCCTATCCTAAAGTGACAGCCATATTCTTTGAAGGCAGCCTGCCTTCAGTCTGCTTGAAAACAATGGGAGTTGGCTGCCATCTTTTCTAGGGATAATCTCAGTTCCACATGAAAAACCTATAGAAAAATGGTCACCATATTGACTGAGGAGCAGCTTGGCTTCATCCCATCTAGAAATAATGGCTGATGGCAGCCACTCAGAATATGGGAAAATTCACAAGTTTCTTGCTAACAGTTGTAAGATCATGGAAAACCTAACACAACCCCTCAAATACCGAAAGTCTCATAATTAAATAATGAAAATTGGCAACTTCTCTGGTTTTGAGGATGTGCTTGGTTTCTAGCACAGTGGTTGTGACACATCTAAATCTGAAGGAGTGCTTTGGGGACCCAACCTTGCAAGGTTCTGAGTGTGCTCAACTCTTGTTACTGTTGAGAGTTGAGGGTGCTCTGAACCCTTAGGAGTTGTTCAATGCCTTGAGGGATTGAGCTTTGTGAGAAGTTGGGGGTGTATTGACAGTTACAGCAATGCAAACCCCTAAAGTAGACAGGCTGTGTTAATATATGCAGTGTAGCTGTAGCCATGGATATTATTAGAGAGACAAAATGGGTGTTTCCCAGATCTGAAGAAGTGTTCTGTGTGGTGTCTCTCTCATCAACAGAAGTTGGTCCAATCAAAGATATTACCTCACTCACCTTGTGTCATAAACAGATAAGAAAAGTTAATAGCACAGAAGTACTTTATATCTCTTTGACTATAGAGGGTTAACAAGAACAGTGAGCCTGGCTGTCACCTGACCAGAGGACCAATCAGAGGACAGGATACTTTCAAATCTTGAGGGAGGGAAGTTTCTGTGTGTGCTGTTAGAATTTGGTGGTTGTTCACTCTTGGGGGTAAGAGGGACCAGACGTGCAATCAGGTTTCTCTCCAATCTCCCTGATACAGGTTCTTATATATTCCAAATAGTGAGTACTAGATAGATAAAGCGAGTTAGGCTTATGTTTGTTTTCTTTATTTGCAAATGTGCATTTGGCTGGAAGGAGTTTTAATTGTGCATTTGGCTGGAAGGAGTTCAAATTTGTATTTTTGCTGAAAGGATTTTAATTTGTACTTGTATACTTAGGCTGGGAGGGTATTCCCAGTGTCTATAGCTGAAAGACCCTGCACCTATTCCATCTTAAATTTACAAAGATAATTTTTACTGTTTTTCTCTCTTTAATCAAAAGCTTTTCTTGTTTAAGAACCTGATTGTTTTTTTTATTCTGGTGAGAACCCAGGGGACTGGGTCTGGATCCACCAGGGAACTGGTGGGGAGAAAGGAGGGAAGGGGGAGAGAAAGGTTAATTTCTCTCTGTGTTAGGATTACTTTCTCTCTCAGGGAGAGTCTGGGAGGGGGAAAGAGAAGGAGGGGGAAAGGTGGATTTTCCTCTCTGTTTCAAGATTCAAGGAGTTTGAATCACAGTGATCTTCCAGGGTAACCCAGGGAGGGGAAGCCTGGGAGAGGCAACGGTGGGGGAAAGGGTTTACTTTCCTTGTGTTGAGATCCAGAGGGTCTTGGTCTTGGGGGTCCCCGGGCAAGGTTTTGGGGGGACCAGAGTGTACCAGGCACTGGAATTCCTGGTTGGTGGCAGCGCTACAGGTTCTAAGCTGGGATTGAGTTTAGAGGAATTCATGCTGGTACCCCATCTTTTGGACGCTAAGGTTCAGAGTGGGGAATTGTACCATGACACCTTGTCTCTCTGCTATGTTGTATTAATTTAGAAAAAGGTGATTGAATGCGACTTAACCCAGGAAATTACCAGAGCAAGAAGTGTTGGTATAAACCCTGCATTAAATGATGCAACATGTCTGCAGATTAGGTGTTTGAATGAGTGTAATTACATTTAGGTAGCTAAACTGGTGCAAATTCGTCTAAAGCAGACTGAGCCTAAGCTCAAAAGTTCTCTTAAAGACAGAGATTTTTATACAGTGTATATCCTACCATATAGTACTCTAACATCTGTATGCAAAGTGTGATTTTCTGTGGTGCTCTTTACTTTTCTGTCTTCCGTTCACAATTCCAAATTGCTCGAGCTGACTGCTAGGTTATTTCTATCTCTGGCTTGAAATTTCACATTTTCAAAGTTTTGCATCTCAAAATTTAAACTTTGAAAAAAAATTGTATTGGCAAAATTTCCTGAAAAGCAAAAATGTGAGGAATGAAGAACTGCAAGAAATTGTTACTTTGTTTAAAGCCAGCCAACCAACCACCACCATTGTACAGTTTTGTGGAAGAAGGTCACCTGCATTTTCTCCTGGACCAATGCAATTCCATTGCCAGGCAATGACAGAGTCACAGAGATGTCAGATATCTTGCATTTCCCATGATACTTATGTTTGCCAGCCATGTCACACATTCCCACGATATTGCAGAATTAGAGGGTGTTCAGCGGAGGTGAAAGTAAGCTGGTCCAGTCTGGCATACCGCCAAAAACCCGTACCTTGTGCCAGACAGGACCGGCTTCCGCAGCGGCGATTTAAAGGGCCCAGGGCTCCAGACACTGCGGGGAGCCCTGGGCCCTTTAAAGTGCTGCTGGAGCTCTGGCAGCCGGGCTTGGGTGGGGATTTAAATAGCCTGCTGCTCTTGCCACTGTAGGGAGCCCCAGGCCCTTTAAATCCCCGTCGGAGCTCTGGCAGCTGGGCTCAGACAGGGATTTAAAGGTCCTGGAGCTCTGGCCACTTCAGGGAGCCTTGGGCCCTTTAATTTGCCCCTGAGCCCCAGGGCTCCCAGCCACCTCTGCAGCAGGTAGCTCCAGGGTGATTTAAAGGCCCTCCACAGCCTTTAAATCTTGAAAGGCCCCGCCTCTTCCGGTTGAGGCCACGCCTCTTCCAGTTGAGGCCACGCCCCCGCTCAGGATTCCGGCAAGTCCTTTAAGTTATTTTCACTCCTGGTGTTCAGTGAATGGCTACAAAGATAAAAGAGAGATTGAAGAGACTAGGATTGTTTACCTTACATAGGAGGCAAATAAGAAGTGACCTGATGAAATAAATAAAATAATGAAAGATCTGGAAAAGGTAGAACAGAAGCTTCTCTTCTCCCTATTTCATAACTCAAGAACAAGGGGATTCTCAAAATTGATAAAGTACTTTTTCACACAACAGGAACTAAAGTGAAACTCATTGCAACAGGATGTTGTTGAGGTCAAAAACTTAGCAAGATTAAAAAAAGGATTGATTGGACATTTATATGGCTAGCAAGCGTATCCAGAGTCGTCATAGTTATTGCTAACAAATATTTTGGAACTTCATTTTTCAGGGTTTAAGCCAATCTCTGAGTATTCAGGATTAGGAGGCCTAACATGTGGGCGTTAGACTTTCTATTATTAGACTTTCCTAAATGTAACTTCCCTATACCTTCTTCTAAAGCAGGGATCGGCAACCTTTGGCATGCGGCTCGCCAGGGTAAGCACCCTGGCGGGCCGGGCCAGTTTGTTTACCTGCTGCATCTGCAGGTTTGGCTGATCCCTTGGCCTGCACCACTTCCTGCAGCCCCCATTAGCCTGGGGTGAGCCGCGGCCAGTGGGAGCCGTGACTGGCCAAACCTGCGGATGCAGCAGGTAAACAAACCGGCCCAGCCTGCCAGGGTGCTTACCCTGGCAAGATGCATGCCAAAGGTTGCTGATCCCTGTTCTAAAGCATCTGGTGATGGCTATGGTTCCATACGGTTTCCTGGACCAGGTGAACCTCGGGGATGATCCACTATGGCAATTCGTATGTTTCTGCAGTGTAAACCCAGGTGGATCCTCACACATGCAGAAAGGCTGTGGGGAAGAGATAGAGTAGCCCCTCTTAGCCAAACTGGTATTACTCTGAAGGCCTATTTCTCCTTCCTATGCTCCTCCTGCTGGCACCTGGGGAGAACACTAGGGAGAAGGAGGCAGTGGTGGGTGGCAGAAGCAGCAGTTAGTCGTAGCGGGTAAAGCTAGGTGTCAAGGAGTGGTGGAATATGAAGGGGGCAGTGTCTGAAAAGGAGGAGAACTAGGGAGAGGCAGCTGGAGAGTAGGGAAAGAAATGGAGCCACTCCCACTACCTTGTTACCCCCAGTGGGAATTGTCTGCCCCCAGCCTACCCCACCCTGATCAGGTCCAAGGCATGCTGGCAAGGCAGTGTGCATGGGAAGCTTGTCCTGCTGCTGCTCAGTAGCTAAAGAGAGGATTTCGTTCCCAGGGGCTGTTTGACACACTATTACCAGCCCCGGGCATTAGGAATCGTGAGTCAGGCTGCCAAACTGCCCCCTGAGATTGTAAAAACAGTCTTTATTTTGGGGCCAAAAAGATTCTACTGTAGGTGTTCTGGTCTGTCCTTTGATTTTTTTGAACTCACCCTGCCCACTGCTCTATGTGCACTTGACAATTACAGAGCTGCCCATTCTCCCAAAGTTATGGCATACGGTGACTTTGGGCCCTGCTGTCAAGGCTTTCGCTGGCTGCTGGATGGGGCTTATCAAGGTTTTTTCCCTCACTTTAAACTTTAGGGTACAAAAAGTGGGGACTTGCATGAACACTTTTAAGCTTTATTACTAGCTTAAATCTGGTACGCTGTCACCAGACAGAATTTAGTGTCTGGCACACTTTCTGTTCCCCCAAAACCTTCCCTGGGGAACCGAGACCCAAACCCCTTGGGTCTTAAAACAAGGAGAAATTAACCATCTCCCTCCTTTCCCCCCCAGACTTTCCCCTCCCTGGGTTGCCTTGATAGGCTTCACACCGATCCAAACTCCTTGGATTTTAAAACAAGGAGGAATTAACCATCCTCCCTCCTTTTCCCCCACCAATCCCTGGTGAGTTCAGACTCAATCCCTTGGAGTTTAAAACAAGGAAAAATCCATCAGGTTCTTAAAAAGAAAGCTTTTAATTAAAGAAAGAAAAAGTAAAAATTATCTCTGTATAATCAGGATGGAAAATGCTTTACAGGGTACTCAGATTCATATAGACTAGAGGGACCCCCACCCCGAGCCTGAGATTCAAAGTTACAGCAAACAGAGGTAAAAATCCTTCCAGCAAAAAGACACATTCACAAGTTAAGAAAACAAACATAAGACTAATCCGCCTTGCCTGGCTACTACTTACAATTTTGAAACATGAAAGACTGATTCAGAAAGATTGGGAAAGCCTGGCTGTACGTCTGGTCCCTCTTAGCCCCAAGAGCGAACAACGAACAACACCAAAAAGCACAAACAAAGACTTCCCTCCACCAAGATTTGAAAGTATCTTGTCCCCCTATTGGTCCTCTGGTCAGGTGTCAGCCAGGTTTACTGAGCTTCTTAACCCTTTACAGGTAAAAGAAACATTAACCCTTAACCATCTGTTTATGACAGGGCTGAGCCTACAGCTCCTCTCCTGACACTCAAATTATAATTAATGCCGTGTCCCCCTCAGCCCCACACCTGCCTCTGCCCCCACGGCCCTGCCTCTGCTTCTCCTGCTGCTCCTGCAGCTCTTCAACCCCCTCCCTTCCCAACCCTACTGTTTCAGGGAAGGGGGAGGAGCAGAGAGCAGACAACCCACTGCTCACAGGAGGGGAGCAGGTGATGGGAGAATACTACCCTGAGCTGCAAGGCTCTTTCTGCTCCCTCCTCCCCTTCTGTGAGAAGGAGGCTGGCTGCGCCTTGCCCCCCTCCCCTCCCCAAAATTCCTCAGCTCCTGACGGTGGGAGGGAAGAGCACTGTTTGCCTCTGCAGAAGCCCTGATTGGCTGCTCTTCTCCAGTTGGGGAAAGCAGCCAATCAAAAGAGCATTTTCCTCAAGCCGGGTTGAAATTCATGAGAGGAATGGAGCTTCTTTTGTCCTCTCAAGACTAGCTACAGCTCAAGCCAAAATTGTGTCACTCATGAAGAAATCCTAAGGGTTGGCAACAAAGATGACACTTTTCACCAGCACTAAAAGACCCAATATTTTAGGCTGAAGCTTGTTCAGATGCAAATTAGCTCATTTTATTTGCATAAAAAATCACATCTGGATCATCACAAAACTCTGCAGCAATGGGCACAGCACTTCTATAAGACCGCTTTGAGAGAAATCCAAAGCTCACTGAAGTTAATGGAAATCTTTCAATTGACTTGAATGGGCTTTGGATTAGCCCTGTAAGCCCTGAGATAGAGTAGCCCTTAAACCTATTGGTCTTCCTGTTTGGGTTTATATGTAAAATGATAGACGTGGGAAAGCAGGGATGTGATATTTGACTTATTTATTACTAACAGATACATAATTGCAGCTGATTGCGTTGAAAAAAATAAATCCCCGATATATCATTTTAACTTAGTAAAACACAGAATTATGAAAAAGTTAAAACATGTAAAAGTGGGAGAGGTGATTAGTATTGTTTACTACATTATCTATTTATTATTTGTAGAGAGAAGATTCCTTAGAAGCTGTGTTTATTCAGTATGCTTTCTTGTTCATACTGTAGATTGAATACCCTAGGAGTAGAAGTTAAGTATAGATATTAGTCTTTAAATAATGACTGAATACCTGTTCTTGAACTGTGAATCCACTACACCTTCGTTACAATTTCAATTATTTGTATAACAAAAACCATGAGATTTGTAGTTGTAAAAAATTGAGGTATTTTGCTCGTCTCCTTAATATGAATGTTAGGGTTATTATTGTAGGTAATGAGAAAATCTCATTCTTAAACTGGGTCATTGACTTTTGGAGAAAAAATGCTGTCCTCACCTTATCTAAGTTAACTCTCATAGAATGCTACCTATTGTGGACAGAACATACATGTTTGCATTACTGGGCATCACAAATTTATGAGGGTGTAAGGTACATAACAAAGTATATACATGTGTTTCTCCTTTTTGGGGGGCAGGTTGATTTTCTATTTTTGCTGCCTATATTGTGATATTCAATTTTATTATGCTGATTTTCAGAAAACTCTTCTTAATATGATCTACACAGTAAATGATAACATTTATGGAAATCATAGATTTAAAATTTTGTAATTAAGTACTTGATCTGAGCACACTTACAAAAGCTAGAGGTAATGATTCTTCAAAGTTTATCGTTCATGGTAATCCTTTCGTACTACAAAAAGGCAAGTAACTCTGTGACCAAACAAAATTAGAACCATAAATCAGATTAGCCCTTTGCTTATTTTTTTCACCAACCAACCAGTTCAATAAATCACTCTGCATAGCCTATATATTATGCTTAATGCTTTTCTAGTATCTACATCAGCACAACAGTGTGCTGTAAAATGTTATTTGAAATATGCAAAGTGAATCAATGGAAATTAAAAATAAGTATTTTATTACTTCAAATGCAGCACTGTTTACAGAGTTTTTTGTTTGGAAAGAGGAGAGGATCTAGGAAACAGCATTTTAGAGAGGCTTGTACAGTAACTTTCTGTGTTCTTATCCTCCCACAAACAATAATTCCTGTCTGTCCACTGTTATAAATGGGTGGGCTAACCAAAGAGTTTTGAGGAGGGGGGGAATAGTGAGTTGATTCTTTTGGATATACCCCAAACTAGACTCTCACGTTTTTCCTTAAAAGTTTGTGTGATCATTAGGGATCCTCCCAATCTGCTGCTGAAGTGAAGTCCAGCTGGTGGTTGTTTTCAACCACAATGATTTCCCCATAATTACCTATAGGAATTCTTTCTTATATGAGTTAACAAGGCTTCATGATTTCCCCCGGCTTTCCACTTCTTTACAGAGTTCCACACTTAAATGCCCAAGACTCATTCACAAACTTGCCCAAGTACAGTAAAAAAGATGCTTGATTTTCCAGTGTGTGGTCTAATGGTTAGATCAGGGTTCCTCAACTGGTAGATGGCAGTCTCGGGGGGGATGAGGTCATGAGGTGTTGACCATTTTATTACAGGAAATCTCTCCCCTACTCTCCACACACTCTTACCCCTCAAGGTGAAGTATTCTGTCATCCTTTCAAAAAATAAATGAGAGAGGCTTATTATTGCTAGAACAAATGCAATTTTTTATGGTGACTTTTACAGTAAATGTAAAGGGGGTTGTGAAAATCTGTGATTTTTGAATAAGGAGTAACCAACCTGAAAAAGCTGAGAAATGTTGATGTAGAAGGAAGAGAGCCACAGTTGGGTTAGAGCATGGAAGTAGGAATCAGAGAGACCTGAGAGGAACCAGGCAGACTCAAGGTGGGACCATGAGCAAATAAGTTAAACTCTGTGCCTCTGTTTTCCAGTTTGTAAAGAAGATGATTCTGCATTGCCTTATGCAGTGTGCTAGGGGAGGTGCAGAATCTTTGCATGTGAAGGGTATGCTTGTGTTCATTTTAAACAAAACGTGATTTACAAGGCACTTATGCATAGGGAAGCATGCTGTGGCTCACCACCCTAGGAACATCATAGAAAAGGCCAGGGGAGGGGGGTGAGCTCAATATGTGGAGTGGAGAAATATAAGCATGTGATGAACAAATCCATGTATAGAAAGGTTAAATATGATTGGCTAGAGGTTTGTGTTATGTAACTTGTTATGGAACTGCCATGTGCTATAAAATATCAATGGGAGGGGCTCCTTGCTGGAGGGACTCTGGCTGATTTTTGTACCAGGAGCCTCTCCCTTTGTGCACATTGAATAAAGCCTTGTTGAATTGAATCAAACTGAATTGAATCGAAGATCCTTGATTTTGCCCGGCATCTGACTCACTTGGTTATTATTGGGAACCATAAAATCCCAACACATGTAAGCTGGGACATGAAGAGCCTAAAATTTAGATGCATAGAATACTGCTCCAAATCCTAGCATATGGCTAACCCAAAATTTGCATCTTAGCGCTGAAAGAGCTCCTGCCACATTTTCCCTTCCTTTTGTGCCCATACAGTCGTACACAACCTGCCCACAGTTTCACAATGCATCAGTGACAGAGTTGGAACTAGATCTCTAGTCTCCTGACTCCCATTCTCATGCTTAATCACTAGACCCACTGTCTACTTGAGTCTGTTTCCTGTGTGTAACTTTTGGGAAACCATATTTGACAGAATATAAGCAAAAATGTCAAGTGGAAAGCCTGCATGCAGCCCTGCTAAATGTCATACTTCTCATGTAACATGTTTCCATTTGGTAGCCATGTCATGCTTGCCTATCACAGATGTAGGTAGGGCATCTGTGTCCGTCCAACCAGCCTTTCCCTGTGAAATGCCCTTTAGCCTAGCAAAAGGTGTGCTGGACTAGGGGTCAGAAGATAATGGGTTCTAATTCCCCCATTTTACAGAGTGCTGTTAATATTTTTGTGAAACAATGGTCCAGTGCATCCCAAAACAAGAATACCAAATTCACATAACTTTAAAAAAATATGTACATGAGGATGATAAGTCTCGAAAAAAAAGTGAGGGAGTCTTTTCAATACTTTGATATTATCTAGAATCTAAGATATTTGACTTTTTATCTCTAGTTAGGCCAACATCAGCCTAAATATGGCCTAAAGGTTTAGATGGTCCAACAGTTACTCCAGCACAATCTAACCTGTGACCTCTATCCCTTTGGTTTTTATAAAGTCCTTATGAAAACGTAGTACATTTAAGTATGCTTAAAGTGCCACTGGCTATAATTAAAGTTCTGTCAGCCTTTCCATTATAAATCTCTCTTTTCAAGGTTTAATATCTCAGCGGTTTCAAATCCCATTGGGCTAAACTTGATTCAAAAGGTGTCAGCACAAATGCAAATCCACCCTACCTTTCCTTCCCCAAAATTATTTTCAGTTCATAAAATTATCAAGTCATATAGTTCATACAAAAATATCCTTGATTGGCTAAAAACACTACCTCCCTTGCACTATCCCACACCAATCTCTTTTAAAAGACAAACATGACTTAAATATTAAATGCAGAAGCACACCTACGGAGCCTGCCTTTTCCTTTTCCAGACTACAGATGAGCTGCACCTTCTGCAGGGACTAAAACAACTAACACTATGTTTTATTGTCAGAAAATGGCTTCATCTGGGACACAATTGAGAGCAGAAGTTAACCAGCATTGCAAAAAGCTAGTGTGTTCCTCAAGTTTGTCTACACACAAAGTTGTGCCACTTTAACTATACCAGCAAAGTTAAAGCAATATAACACACTCGCACACACGTATCCATGTGATGTAGATGCAGTCATACCAGTACAAAGGTGCCTTGTAGCTTACTCCCTGGCACCATTATGTCAGTACAACTGCATCCTTACTAGAGTTTGTACCAGTATAACTAGTGAAATTACAGCCCTAACCAAAATAGATATGCCAGTATGTAAACTGCCATGCCTTAAACTGGGATGATTACTGATTGCAAGAAGGTGGCACTGTGAGAAGCTAGTAGGCACCACAACTTTGCCCTCTTTCAAGGGCATTTATACTCCAGAAATCAAGATAGGACACACTCTTGGGATTGTAGGTGGACCTTATCTAGGGCTTCATACTGTTGCCCATCGCCATAGTATCAGAACACCTGCTATTCAAATGATGCCAGTAACAAGAAGTGCCTTCTTTCACCTCCAGGTGGGAAGCAGATTGTCCTTCCTTTTGGACAGTAACCTGTTCCCATCAGTTCATGCATTTGTTGCCTTCATGCTGAAGTATTGTAATTGATTCTTGTTAGATCTTGATGAGAAGGTCACAAGAACTGAAGTTGTATTGTCCTGGAGCTGGCCACCTCATAAGTGGGATGAAACCAAGGGAAAATGTTACTATTGTGCTTACCAACCTGCAATTCAATGGCCTCTTAATTTTAGCCGTCTCTTTATTGTTCCAAATTGATACAGATTATGGTAAAGGGAAATGTCAGTAGTTTCTCTTCTTTGCGAAGAAGTCTGTGACCAATGTTGTTTTAACTGTTTTCAGGCCGCTGAATTACATCATGATGTACTTGAAGAGGCATAAAGAGCTACATCCTGAAAGTTGCTTAGCACTTGCAGTTCCCCATCACTGCCATTTGTGAAGGAAGCAATAATGCTGCTTTCCTGTTGTGACTTTGAGTCCATGTTTACTATCGCATGATTTTAGGTATTTGGGGAGGTGGTGGTTCAGAAATGAATCAAATACTACAGGGTTTCATGAGAAATATCTGCCATCTAGTAAATGTGAACAGAATCGGCTGGAGGCATTTTCCTTATTGTGCAGTTCTAAATGTGAATCAAAATCAATGTGAAGTAGACAAGTAATGAAAATGAGACCTCGGCTCCCTTTTGTGCAGTTGAACATGGAGACACTGGGGTATTTTTACAGTCAAATTTCTTATGTGAATTGATTTGCTGTGAAGTTTTAGAAATCACCAATTGATTTTAATCTGTATAACCTGGTTAGTTTTATGAATATGTATGGCTGAAAGGAGAGAAAATTCCAATGGAAAGTTATGCCATCAATGGTAATTTAGTTTTTCATTTGTTACAGCAAAGGAGATGAAAGCAGAAAATTTTCTCAGGATCACCGAGAAATATTCAGTGACACAAACTACATCTTTTTGGACGTAGAAGACCACAAAACTTCAGCTACCCTATCAAAAAACCCCACAAGTGAAAGAGGACAGAAGAACAGCACTCAGTGCAGTTTGAGTACATAAGGCAACACTGGCAAAACTTTCAATATAATCATTATACTTTTGTTGACTAAAAGCCATTTTAATGTTATAAATAACAATGTTCTGATACTTTGCTACCTAAATCAATACACTCAGGGTGTCTACTCCAGGAATGAGGGTGTTTTCAGAAGCTCACATTGCTGGTGAATTGCTAATGTTAGAGAATCACTCCAATTTGAGCCAGCCCAACTTGAAGAGCTTTTAGTCCCTCACACTGTGATTTCACACGTTTTGAGTCATGCAAGCTATCACTGAATGTGGTGGTGTACGACTGTGAGGCTTATTTGGGAGTAGGATCTGATTTAGGTAAGCAGAACTGAAATTAAATGGGGAGTAATGGTGGGGTGAGGAAAGAGATGTGGAGTGGTATGGAACAGAGATGAGAAATTTGGTTATCTTGGTCAGATCCTCAGAAGCCAGTCAGAACTACTATTACAACTGCAATCTCAAATCAAAAATGCAAGTAGAGACTATGTAAATATAATGCCCCCGTTTGTGAAAGAAAACTGGAAGTGCAAAGTGTTGTTTTTATTTCAGCTGAAAGCCAACAGTACAGCACCAGAATTCATAGACATTTTTCCTATTGAGCAGTGAACTGCTGTGGTCCTGTTCAGTTTAGAATTCTTTTATCGTTCAGGTGTATTGCCTTACTGAATGAAATCTCCAAGTGTTTGGGAGTTACAGAAAATAGGCCTAACTCACTCTTACTGTTTGTGACTTGAAGTGGGTTTGTCACATAATGGAATAAAATATTTATGAAAATACACAGAAATGTGTTAAAGCAATCATTTCTGAAATATATGAAAAGACAGGAAGGAAGATGAGGGTAGGGATAGCTCAGTGGTTTGTGCATTGGCCTACTAAACCCAGAGCAGGGGTTGGCAACCTCTGGCACGTGGCTCGCCAGGGTAAGCACCTTTGCAGGCCTGGCCAGTTTGTTTACCTGTTGTGTCGGCAGGTTCAGCCGATAGCGGCTCCTGCTGGCCTTGGTTTGCTGTCCCAGGCCAATAGGGGTGGCAGAAAGAGTCACGGGCCGAGGGATGCGCTGGCTGCAGCTTCCCGCCACCCTCATTGGCCTGGGACAGCGAACCGCAGCCAGTGGGAGCCGCGATTGGCTGAACCTGCCGACGCGGCAGGTAAACAAACTGGCCCAGCCCACCAGGGTGCTTACCTGGTGAGCCGCATGCCAGAGGCTGCTGATCCCTGATCCAGAGTTATGAGTTCCCTCCTTGAGGGGGTCATTTAGGGATCTGGGGCAAAAATCTGTCTGGGAACTGGACCTGCTTTGAGCAGTGGGTTGGACTAGATGACCTGCTGAGATTCTATGACAAGGTTTTTATTGGTGTTTTTTAAAAAGTGATAAAAATGCAGAGACCATGTAAATCCAGTTTAAATCATATAAACGAGTAACACCATGTACCAGTTTATTTGCTGTCCTCATTAATTTTCTGAACTGGCAATAATTTAATAATTCTGATGTGTGTGAGAGCTATACTGTACCGAACACTGGAATTTTGTAAATCTTTTTAATATTAGCAAGTTCTAACAAAGATGCATGCTGCTATTACAGAATTTACTAAATGCTAAATATTTTTAGATTGATTTCAGCAGAAAAGCTTGGAGACTGCTCTTGCAAGAGTCTCAAGAGGACTATGCTTTAGCATTAGTTTTATAAAAATAAAAAAATGCAACAAATGTAATATAATTTGAACATTTAATCTTGTTACCTTTTAACCTTCCTGAAATGTAAGACCTTGAATTTCCATCTTAATAAATGATGTGCGGGAATTCTTGTATAATCTAGATCTAAGATGTTTTCCCTTCACAATTGATTCTGCTTTATTCACTGTGAATCTTTCTCAAAGAAATGGGTAAAAAGGAGGATTAACCTAAAATAAGGGGCCTCATCTGGATGATTGTTGCAATTGTTTTTTAGTATGTGAAAATTACACTGAAAATAATAATCCACATGGAAATTATATGCAGCCAAGTTCTAGCCTTCTCTTTGATTCGTAGAATTATGCATTTAACTCCCATTAGTGGTGATGTGTATGAAGATGAAAGCATATCATCTAATGCAGTGTTTCTCAAACTGGGGTCGCCACATGTGTAGGGAAAGCCCTTGACAGGTTGGGCTGGTTTGTTTACTTGCCCCGTCTGCAGGTCTGGCAGATCGCTGCTCTCACTGGCTGCAGTTTGCCGCTGCAGGCCAATGGAGGCTGCTGGAAGTGGCGGCCAGTATGTCCCTCGTCCCACGCCACTTCCAGCAGCTCCCATTGGCCTGGAGCAGCGAACCGTGGCCGGTGGGAGCCCCGATTGGCCGAACCTGCAGACAGGGCAGGTAAACAAACCGTCCCAGCACACCAGGGGCTTGCCCTACACCAGCGGCGACCCCAGTTTGAGAAACATTGACCTAATGTGAGCATTGGTGAGAGAATGGTGGCAGATAACTTGTGGCAGTGATATGACATGAATTGCTCTCCACTAACTGTAGCCTTTCTACTCTGTCATCCTATTCCTCATGTCATAATTTTCTACCAGTATATTTATAATAAAATAATAATAATAATTGGAGATATACCTATCTCCTAGAACTGGAAGGGACCTTGAAAGGTCATTGAGTCCAGCCCCCTGCCTTCATTAGCAGGACCAAATACTGATTTTTACCCCACATCCCTAAGTGGCCCGCTCAAGGATTGAACTCACAACCCTGGGTTTAGCAGGCCAGAATGGACAAGAATATACTCCAGGGTTATCTCTGGTGGACAAATAATGAAATTAAGTGATGGAGCCCACATTTAAAAAACGGAATAAAGAGAACATTTCCAAATGCTGTGAAGTGAATGAGTACCATTTGCAAAAGTGACTTTGGTTCTGAGGAGCCTAGTCTCTTTGAAAGTCAATGGGACTTAGCTCAGTGCCTGTTAATTTTAAAATTTTACCGAAAGTGTTTCCTGATTGAGACTGACATTCATCAAAGTACTGAAACTCGTGCTTAATGACATGCACAGCCACTGAAGGGATGCATGTATGTATGGGTTTTAAGTTCATGATTCTATGTTTTCTGAACTTGAAATTTATCCATGGAGAGCCTTACAGGGAGTGATGCTTGTGTTAGTAGCTGACGCAGGGGAAACAGGAAATCTTGGACTTGGATCTTGGCAGATAGGAGAACAGGATTGTCAGATATTTTGTTCTAAAATGTAAATGGATTTGTAAATGTATAAATATATTCTCTCTCAGGGTAAAATTGGAGTTTATATGGGTTTTTTTGTGGTCTATAAGGCTCTGGTTTCAATTCCTGGCTCTACACAAACTTCCTGTGAGAATCACCTAATCTATCTGTGCCTCAATTTCCCCTTTATAAAATGCAGGTCAACAATACTTTTTCTACAATGCTTTGCCTCTGTTGTCTCTTAAATAGTAAGGGCAGGGACTATTTCATGTTATAGACTCATAGACTCTAGGACTGGAAGGGACCTCGAGAGGTCATCGAGTCCAGTCCCCTGCCCTCATAGCAGGACCAAATACTGTCTAGACCATCCCTAATAGACATTTATCTAACCTACTCTTAAATATCTCCAGAGATGGAGATTCCACAACTTCCCTAGGCGATCTATTCCAGTGTTTAACTACCCTGACAGTTAGGAACTTTTTCCTAATGTCCAACCTAAATCTCCCTTGCTGCAGTTTAAGCCCATTGCTTCTTGTTCTATCATTGGAGGCTAAGGTGAACAAGTTTTCTCCCTCCTCCTGATGACACCCTTTTAGATACCTGAAAACTGCTATCATGTCCCCTCTCAGTCTTCTCTTTTCCAAACTAAACAAACACAATTCCTTCAGCCTTCCTTCATAGGTCATGTTCTCAAGACCTTTAATCATTCTTGTTGCTCTTCTCTGGACCCTCTCCAATTTCTCCACATCTTTCTTGAAATGCGGTGCCCAGAACTGGACACAATACTCCAGTTGAGGCCTAACCAGTGCAGAGTAAAGCGGAAGAATGACCTCTCATGTCTTGTTTACAACACACCTGTTAATGCATCCCAGAATCATGTTTGCTTTTTTTGCAACAGTATCACACTGTTGACTCATATTAAGCTTGTGGTCTACTATGACCCCTAGATCTCTTTCTGCCATACTCCTTCCTAGACAGTCTCTTCCCATTCTGTATGTGTGAAACTGATTTTTCCTTCCTAGGTGGAGTACTTTGCATTTATCTTTATTGAACTTCATCCTGTTTACCTCAGACCATTTCTCCAATTTGTCCAGATCATTTTGAATTTTCACCCTGTCCTCCAAAGCAGTTGCAATCCCTCCCAGTTTGGTATCGTCCGCAAACTTAATAAGCGTACTTTCTATGCCAACATCTAAATCGTTGATGAAGATATTGAACAGAACCGGTCCCAAAACAGACCCCTGCGGAACCCCACTTGTTATACCTTTCCAGCAGGATTGGGAGCCATTAACAACTACTCTCTGAGTACGGTTATCCAGCCAGTTATGCACTCACCTTATAGTAGCCCCATATAAATTGTACTTTCCTAGTTTATCTATAAGAATATCATGCAAGACTGTATCAAATGCCTTACTAAAGTCTAGGTATATCACATCCACCGCTTCTCCCTTATTCACAAGGCTCGTTATCCTATCAAAGAACGCTATGAGATTAGTTTGACACAATTTTTTCTTTACAAATCCATGCTGGCTATCACCTATCCCTATCACCTTACCACCTTCCAAGTGTTTGCAGATGATTTCTTTGATTACCTGCTCCATTATCTTCCCTGGCACAGAAGTTAAACTAACTGGTCTGTAGTTTCCTGGGTTGTTTTTATTTCCCTTTTTATAGATGGGCACTATATTTGCCCCCTTCCAGTCTTCTGGAATCTCCCCCGTCTCCCATGAGTTCATAGAGTTTACGTATGTATGTGTGGTGCCTAGCACAACTAGGCTCTGATCCTGTTAGGCAATACTGCACTGAGAATAATAACATGAAAACATCACAGGTTTAGTGACTTGATGTAGAGCAAGATTTGTGTAGTAGTTTACATATCTGTGCATTCTATTTGATTGAAGAGGGCCTGATACCGCAACACTTATGAAAGTAACCCTGTGACTATTTCCAGTGACTTCAGGAGGCCTGCTTGTGTGGGCAAGGATTACTCGTGAATAAAATTTGAAGCATTCGGCCCATGATATTTAATTTCAGCAATCCTGATCCTAGAGTGCCTCCTGTGAGCCCTTAACACCACACTGCTTTAAGTGTGACTTGAGAACCCTTGGCACCTTACATAACAGCGCCCTAAGTATGGAAAGTATGCATGAGTGTAGAAGTGCATTTGTCTAGTATTTATAGTGTGCTGAGCACTATTCAAGAGACATGAAGTCTTTCAGCTGGTCCACATAGCACATGATAATACTCTGAGAAGATAAACTGAGATGACTATTGTGATGGGTTCCCCAGGATGCAGCCTGAGACCGTGGGACCACTGTGCCTCCTTAAATCTCTCCAGCCTGGGCTATCTCTCACAATGCTTTTCTAGTGACAAACAGCAAACTCTCCCAGCCCTGTTATCACTCAGAACAGCAGCATGAGGAGCCCCACACCCAGCTAATTTGCATGAATGCTCCTAGAGCCACTCATGAATCACACAGAAAAAGGCATCAGCCAAATTCCCCCAGCTCAAGATGAACAGTGCAAATTTATTAATTGGATCAACACTTCATCAGTGGAAAGTGGATATACAGCAGCTTTTGCAGACCTGAGCAAGCATCCTTATCAAACACTTCAGGCAAACTCATTGGTAAAGATAAACAGTAAAGAAGTTTATTGACTACAAAAGATAGATTTTAAGTGATTATTAGGGATAGGCAAAAAGAGTGATTACCAAAGGAAAAGAAAATACAAGCATGCAATCTAAACTCTCAACCCTATTAGACTGGGCAACATCTAGATGAAGCAGTTTTTCTACCCCACTGGATATTGCAGTCCTTAATATACAGGTTTGTCCTTAAACCTGGGCCATTCTCCTTGGTTGGAGTCTTCAGTTTTCTCAGTGTCTTTGTTGCTTGCAGCATAAGTGGGGGTGTGAGAAAGGCCCACCAAGTGGCTCCTGTGTTCTGTTTTATACCCTCAGTCCCATGTACTTGGAGAACACAAGTCCAGGCATGTCTGGTGGGCATGGCTGAGTCCCCAGGCAAGGTTGAACAATTCCCCTTGTTTGTCCTCATGCAGGTGAGTTACTGAATTGCAACTCTCTTGCTAGACGATGGCTGTTAATGGTTGTTTGACACCCGCCTGGGTGTTGGTTACTTTCCTTGGCATTGTCTCTGGAGAGAGAGTATCTGGGCGCTTCCCAAACCCACAGCATATTTTAGTTACAACCATACAACACAATCTTATAACTTCATATGCATAAATGTTATACATATTTACATAGAATAGTGAATTTCAGCAAATCATAACCTTTCCCCTGATACCTTACATGGCATGCTTTATATGCAATATCACAATTATATGTAAATGAGGAATATGGGGGTTACAGAGTGCCTCCTGCAAGGCATAGAATGTCACAGCTATGTTCAGCTATACTTCTAGGAGGCAGTTTTGTATTTTGAAATGATGTTTGGGATACACAGAAAATACGTAAAGGAACTGACATTTTAAAAAATAATATGGTTAGAAATCAGAAGCATTTCTTGTTTTTCTGACTCTGTGGCATAAAATAATCATGTGACTACTTTGGTGTGCCCCAGATAGTGGCAAAGTGGTGTAAAGCACAAAGAAGAAAAAAAGGCAGTGAAATAGCAACTGGATTGTTTTTTCCAGTGGGTTTGGAAATTAAAGGTAGTCTTTTCACGTGACCAACTTGAGATTTACCCTCCCATTGGTGTCTGTAAATACATTAATAATCTTCTTAGATGAAAATTATATCTGTTTTTCTTATGATTCTAGGCCAGAGTTTACTTCATAGATACGGTTACATTTTTATTAGTGGTTGAGGAACCTACAGCTGCCTTTGTAGTTGTTTGCTCTAGTGATGCAATTGTTCTTCTCTTAAAGGGTAAGAAGGAGCTGGGATTTTCCAAGATTTAGAGAGGAGTGAGAGACATGGAAATTGAAAGCTCTCAGGGCTTAATGGACGAGGGATCTGGATTTAAAAAAAAAAGAAGAAAAAACAAGCAGGGGTTAATAAAACAGAGGAGAAGCAAAGGCGAAGATTAAAAAGCAAAACAAAAAAATAAAGAAGGTTTAAATAGTTAGCCAAAAAAGAGAAAATAGGCCAGGATCACCTCCACTATCTTGCTGGGTGATCCTGAAGTACAAGCTGCTCTGAGGTTACTGGCCAGTCTTAATACTTGTTCTGTAGTGTATTATGTCACAGATAAGGTTTTTACTGAAAAGACATCTCACAGAAAGGCAGAATGTGATAGAACATTCTGTGCTGAACACTTCCTGCTAGGATTTCCTGTCCTCATATGGTTAGATTGCAGAAGGCAGTAGGGATAACAAGAATTTTATGGAATGTTGCATGCATTTCATTCAAGTGAGTGACAAGTTGTAAACTTGCTTTTCTGCACGAACAATACCACTGCTACCTCCTGACATGACAGAATGAAAACTAGGACTACACTGTGTGTTATGCTTTCCTGGTGTGATGTTATGTGTCTTGTAATGCTGCAACTACTCTCACACTTAGGGTAAATAGTTACCATTCTGTTGTGTTCCCTTGCACGTGAAATTAAAAAAATATATTAAGTTCCTTATTTATTGCTGAATGTATTCATATTGGGCCCAATTCACCCAGGCAGTGAAGGGCCAGCACAAGTTATTCTGCATCACTGAAGCTGCTCGCAGATGTTTCCATGGGATGGGCTAAACAGTCATACACAGGAACCTGCACATCGCTTCTGTGCTATGAAACTGTTTTCCTTACTAAGCCATATGGGTTTTACACAGATTATCAAGGTGGTGGCAGGCTGGGGGAGAGGCCATGGATCTGCAGTTGTATGGATCCATTGCCCGCAATGGCCTGCACAACTGACATGAAGGGATTTCAGATGCTACTACAGGACACTGCACAGAAGCCCTATATTTTTGCCCTTAGTCGGGTGGAACATCCCCAACTGCTCCAGAGTCAGCTCATGGAGCCCAAATACTTCACCTTTATGTGGCTTGACTGAATTTCCCCCACTGAATCATGCTTTTGAAATGTCTCTGTGGTGGCCTGAGGAGAATAGGCACGTTCTATTAAGATAGCATGGAAGAAATTCTGAGTTATGGTGCACTCTTGACTCATTCACTCAAAATGAATTAATTAAACTCAAGAGATGAGGAAGACTTTTGGTGAAAACATAAAGTAGTAAAGTAAATCCAATTTACTTAACTAATTTTGAATGAATTGGTCAAGGGTGCACTGTAAGTTAACATTTCTTCCCTTTGAAATGTAGCAGTTTTGTAAGAATGCTGTAGCCTATATGATCATCCTAATTATTCAAGTGAGCTATTTTTATGTGCCAATTTTTTTTAGTATTTTCGATATTTGCACCACATAAACAGCAGGAAAATGATGAAAACAGATTATAAATCATTTGCCTGAAGCTGTCAACGTTGAAGTGCCAGAGTTTTATTTATATGTATATTTTGAGAAGATAACTCTGAAAAAAGGGGCATAGAAAATGACATTGCCATCTCTCATGATTTTATCAGGAGTTGCACAATACTTTTTTAAAGCATCAGTCACTGGAGCCATGTTGTTGTGTAAGAATCTCAACCCCCCCCTTTTTTTTTTTAAGTATGTGTCTATCGCTTCTGCTTTCAAACATAAACCTTATAGGCTCAAAATCCAGAAGGCAAATAAAAAGAATCTAACATTTATTATTTAAAAAAAATATTTTTAAGCCAATCTCATGATTTTGGGGGTCTCTCTCATGATTTTTGAAGGCTGGAGCTTGACGATACCGACAATATGTGACTTATATCAATGAGAAAGACATGATCCAGAGTTTAGATGTAATGTTTCGTTCCCACAAAGTATGAATAGCACATAACATTCCATCATTCCATCCAGTATTAGAAAAATGTGCTAAGCTAGTCTTACTAAAATGACATATTATTTGTCTGCCCAGCACCGTTGGAGTAAGGAATACACCTTTGTTAACCATAACCCCAGTCAATTGATAGGTGCCTTAGAAATACCTGAGAGAGAGAGCTATTTATTGGTTAAGATAGAATTTGTCTGCAGTTACAACTGTATTTTTTATATAATAGTTGTGTTCTGGTCTCCTTATTGGCAGGCTTGGTAGAAAAGCCAAGGATTGAATTGGAAATGGAGCATGAATTGCTGTTTTACCAATAGAGAGAGTCCTTCCAGTGGTCATTCCTGAATATATTAGTGGGGCAGCCTTGGCATCTTGGTTCTAGGGCTGTCACTTTGTCATCTTTCAAATGTAGTAAGGCCTGGTCTACACTACAAACTTTTGTGGGCACAGCTGTGTCAGTCCGGAGTGTGATCATGTTGATCCATGACCAGCACAACTGTGCCGGCAAAGCTCCTGTGTAGCGTAGATGTTGTCAAAACTGCACTTTTGCCAGAATCACTCATGTCACTTGGGTGGGCTGGAATAAATCATGCCAGTGAAAGCTCAGTTTTGCCTGTATAAGCTGTGGTCCAAGCTAGAAATGCTTTGTTGATATAGCCATAGTGACGAAGTGCTCTTAGAGTAGGCCTTGCCTTAATGTACCAAAAATGAATACTTCTGTTAAGTTGCATATCTGAAATTCAGGGTGCAAGTCTAATGGAACTCATTGGCTCTTCATTTTACCCTGTATACTAAAAAAAAGTATCTTAAGTGCATGTGTGTGTGTGTGTATCTTTTTGCTAGTCTATTATGAGGTGTCAGGTAAGGCCATGTGTGCTTATTATTCCTAACTGCCTCCTCCCAGAATAAAAAAGACAAAGAAATGGCCTAAGGAAGAGCAAAGAGAGATGGGGAGAGGGAGTGAAAATCACTTCTTAATTTTATAGATGGAGATTTCAAAAACATTACTTGCTTTATAATGTACCCATCTCATGAACCATCAATTACAATAGTCAGGAAAGTGGTATCACAGCTTAATGACTTAGCACATTATTATCTGACCTGAAGAGCTATGAGACATGACCTCCATCAAACCCTCTCTTATTATCACTTTGTACTTCCTGATAATGTAGGATGGATTCTTTGTCTCCTGGTACAACGCACAAGGATTATTTAGTAATTTGCCAGTATAATTTGCTGCAAATCATCATTGAGCTGATGAAAGAAAATAGAATACCAGCTTCATTAAACAGTAAATAAAACCAAGTAAAAAGCCATCACGTCTAGCATGAAGTGTCATAATTAGTTTCTTGTTAGGAAAAAAGATTTTGATGTGTTAGAAATGGTTGTGGTGTTGAAGATTTTGGTTTTTTTTGCCTCACTTTTTAATGTATTTTCTCGCACATACTGAAGGAGTTTGAAATTATAATTTAACATCGATCTCTGACTTTTTGGCCAATAGTTGTAAATAATATTACAACTTGTTCTTAATTAAAACATCTAACAAATTAGATTGTAAGTTGTTCTGAGAAAGGGATTGTAATTTCTTGTGTGTTTGTACAGCTCCTAGTATAAAAGGGCCCTGATCGTGACTGAGCCTCTGGGCCACACAATAAGCATAATCATCAACAATACGATTACTGAACATATTTAATTAATTTCTCAGTCAAGAAATGTAAGGACCCAGGCCTGAAGGGTACGTCTACACTGCACTTAGACATCTGTGGCTGGCCCAAATCCCAATGTCTACACTGCAGTTGAACAGCCTCTTAGCCTGAGTCAGCTGGCACAGGCCAGCCAGGGGTTTTTAATTGCAATGTGGTCGTACCCAAAGTAAGTTCACATGCAAAGCTCCAACTGACTTCAGTGGGACTTTACTAGTGTAGCAAGGCTGTAGGGTCAGTCCCCACATTTGTAGACTCTGCAGCACAATTCTAAATTCCAAGTGAGCATAATCAGGTGGCTACTTCATTGCAGAGTTTACTTGAGTTAGTGTAGCTTGAGTGAGAGTGGCTGCAGTGAAAGAACACTGGGGCTGCACAATCTGCTTGGGTTAGCAGCACAGGGTTATTGTGTTAGCAGCAAGGTTGGGCTGACTTGAACTTTAGCCTGTTCCCCCAATGGACCAGCAATCTTGAGGTAAAAGCACCATCATGATCGAGTGAAGAGTTTTTCTGTGTGCATGTCATTTGAGTTTGGGGCCAACACTTGAGTTAACTTTGCAGTGAAGATAATCTCTCGGAGCCATACAGAAGCCTAAATAAGTCCTTTCTGGTTTATTAGCAGATCCACACTATGGAGTATAGAAACAGGGAGAGTATTAGACCTTATTCCCTTGAGTTTGGAGCTGCACTTCTTCCAGAGCCATCAGGGAGTGCACTGAAAGTAAATCTGCACTTTGATGCTTCATCCTCCCTTTCCTCCGTGAGGGTTATGCAGGGTAACATGGTTCTGCCCTGCCCACATTATTTTACTGCGTGTCTCTCCTCTATTGCATGATTCCCCTCATAAAAGAGTTCAGGGCACAGCAACTGGTATGGGGCTACCAGGGACCATTGTTCCAGAACACTGTGTGTGGTCATCAGGATGGGAAACAATATGGAGACACTTGTTCTCTAATGAGCATCCAAAAATCTGTACATAACTGAGTTCCAAGGGGAAGAAGCAAACCTGCTGCCCGTTCTCCTCTGCCCTGCTGTCAGAAAAATTTGGAGGAAACACTGCAAAGTGAAAGTCATGGACTTTCCTATGTCTTATTGAGGTTTTTCCCATGTCGGTGGTGATCTAGCCCAGGATTATAGCCAACTGTCTTAGATTCATTATGCTGATTAGAATTGTAAATATGGAAGAGTTTTCCTGGTATAACTAAAAAATGTCTTCTATGGAGGTCTGCTTAGTGTTAGACACAACATTACGACTTCTTGGATCAGTAAAAATGATTGTTTAGAATGTTTCATTACACTGCATCTGTCCTTTGATGATTATTTTTTATTGTTACAGTTACTTACAGAATAATATTTTAGAAATTAGGTTTCAGTAGAATATAAACTGTCCAAGTTTCCTATAAACATTGACACTGTTAGATAATTTTCCATTACTTTGGGACAACTCCAGCAACTCTTCTTCACATAAAAAAAAATCAAACCACCGCTCACTGTGCTCACAAGTAATGATTGCTTATAGGAGTAAGAGGTGCAGGATCAGAGTCCTGATACATTTTTCATATGCTTGATTCCTCGGCCATAGCTCCTTTTTAAAGCAATCATTATTTGTTATCAAACTCTTTCTGGAAAATAGGGCAAATAAATCCATTCTCTGAGGCACTTCTCTTTTTGTATTTCATATCCTTGCAAGAATTTGAATGATCTTTATGGATTCCGCTGTTAATCATAGAAAGGGGAATGTGGCAGTTCTTTGGCAGTTAATTGACATTGGAATGTGTGATGGCACATGGCTCTTCAAGCGTGTTTGTGCGCATACATGTAGTCTGTACATAGAACAAGTTAAACTGAATGACTCTGTGGAGTTTAACAGATCAATTGCCGTCCCCATTTGGGACAATAGCTGAAATCCTAATGAGAATAATAACACTTGTAATTAGAAGTCTGCAAAATCTTCTACAATAATCACTTAAAAATTTTAAATGTAAATGTGGTTGTAATTAATTAACCTATTTAGATTAAATCTTTCTAATTAACAAATGTAAATTGGGATTTTTTTGGTATATTTCTGAAGGACAGAAAGTGTTTCTCTTGGGAACCAAAAGGGGAGACATTTCTCTGTGAAGGCATATTAAACCCTTGCAGCTGATACCTCAGTGCATGCCTGTGGCAATGACTAAGAGGACTTATTGACCTAGTAGCATCAGCTACATCAGTAATATCCTGAATGATTTCTCAGTATTTTCATATAAAATTTCATTTTTAATAAGGGGATTTTTAAAGGGAGTTTTGAGTTCTTGAAAGGTGCTAGATTGACAGCCCCAGAAACTGAAATCCACAGAAGAAATACAACATGGACCCTAGAACAAAACTTTCTGCCCCCTGTTCAGGAAGAACCACTGCCAAGTCCACTGAGTCCTTACCTTCCTTGCTGAAACTATAAACCAGTGCTAAGTACGATGATGGTGGTATTTTTGTGAAGTAGACACATCCTTTAACAACTAGACCGAGTGTACCAGCTTGTTTCATATAGGCTACTAAATAGCTTTCAGGGGGCAATGACTTCTATTTGCTATTGACGAGGGTCAGATTAAAACAAATGACACAGGTAATTGGTTACATCTCCCATTAACACTTCCTTGAGTTCTGGCATTCTATTCCACTTATAAGTGTACATCCTTTAAAGCCACATCACCCTAGTGGCCATGTGCTATATGCCATATGACATGATGGGCTTATAGATATCAGGTGGACTCTGTGAAGATTTCAAGGAAGTTGAATGGAAGGATCTCTCACAGAACTGGATGTGTTTAAGTAGTACATGGGTCTTGTTTTGGCGCTTTGCACAGAGCGATGTAAGAATAACATGTTATGAAATTGTTTTATATCATATTGTCAACCACTAGGTTAACATTACTTTTTTGTGGTTGACTTATTGCAGAGTAGTCACTTTAAACAATTACGAATTAGTTTATAAAATAAAAGGTTTAAAATTATAAGCACATCTTCTAGTTATGATTTTCTAAAATATATCCTTTAGTTACATTATGCTAATAGCATTGCTTAATTGTGACTTAAGCATTTTCAGAAATTCAATTACTGGAAGATAGGAAAAGTAAGGTGTTATATATGACTGCATACTCTGAAGTTTCAGTGCAGTGAAACAAAGATAAATTGCACTGTATTTACAACTTTTATTGATATCAAACACCATAAAACTGTACAAACTGTTATTGTTTTTATTTCCCACAATCCCTTTAGTTTGTAAGGGACATTCCTCAGTTACTTGAGTTGTGTTTTCTCTTGCTTGCTAAGCACTTTTGGTCAAACGAGGAATGGCAGAGTTTCACAATTAGATCAAAAGATCAATCCTAATGCACCATTTTATCCTCACTCTCCTGCTTTAATAAAGTGGCCACAGTTCTCCAGGGGACAACTCAAAATCCTAGTACTGATATTTCTAAATTAGCTGACTCTGTGACCTTGCTGGTAATTGCGTTAGTTTATCAATGTTCAACACAATTTATTACTCTCCAATATGTACCAAAGCGTTTATCTCTCAACACTAACAATATTAAAAAATTTAATGGCAAAGAACCATTCAATAAGGAAAATACATAATAAAGTGGAAAATGCCACACAACCGGTAATAGCATGTTGTAAGTCTGATGAGGGAAAACATGCATGTAGTATTATTTTTAGGATCCTCTTTTAATCTCCAAAGCACAGATAACTTAAATAATATCTTCATCTTTATATATAATATATCTAGGAATGAGCTATGGCTTTTATATATTGCTAAACTTATTACCCAAGTTCCAATGACAAAAATGAAGACTGAAAAAGCCTTATCTAAGCATTTAGAAGTCATTTGGACACATTGATCAAAACTCTCTCTGAAATTAAACATATTAAATTTAGATGGGGAAAAAAGGCATTAAGTTGATGGAACCCAATTTTTGTATGAAGCAAACAAATGGCATCAATTCACCAACCTTCTCATCTTGATCACATCATTATGCATTATTTAAACTATGCACTTGATTTGGGTAGTTAATAAGCTGCCTGTAAACTTGGTGTAACTTTGATTATTGTGGGCAGTGCTCTGTCAGTTTCTGCAAAAGGATTATTGATTTGTTTTTACCTTTGTGAGAACTGTGTGTGGCATGGCCGAAATTACCACGAAGCCATGTCATAAACTCTGCTCACAGTGAGATAAGAGTTGTAGAGAACAGAGTGTATGTAGTATTTTAAATGTGCCAGTGAACATAGAGCTGTCTGAAACTCAGCAATTTTTCTTCCCTAGGGACTATGCAACTTTGATTTCAGTTTGTGTCATGTTTACAGCCTCTGTGCAACTTCGGTTTCAAATGAAGCCCAAAATAAAACAAGGGAAATCACCTGGTTTTGTCTGAATCCAGCATAAAATTAGCCAAAACATCCCCATCTGTTTGGTTTGTAGTACCGAAGCATGGACTTGTTGCTGAAAATTTTGGCAACTTCAATTGAGTCAGGATTTTGCACTTTGTCTCAGTTTTGGGTTTGTAATGAAACCTGATTCTGGGTAAGTTTTTTGCCAAATTTTAGGTTTGACTATGAAACTGTTTAAGTCTGCTTGGTCAAATTTTTCTCAAGAATCAATGTGGTAGTAACCAGTGTGGCTGACTATCAGTATTTTAAAAAGTTTTTATAGTAAAAAAGACTTTGAAAAAAATACTGGTAGCTATCACATTGGTCCTTGAGAAAAAAATTAGACCAAGTAGATTTAAAGACTTTCGTAGTCAAAACTAAATAATTTATTATAACATTGAAACAAAAATCTTGTGTGGAGAATGTTTTAAAATCTATAAACTTGCAGCCATTTTTTTACTCCTTGGTATTATTACACTGCAGCTCAGATTCTTATAACATTGACAAACTTCAAGTTCACATGGTCATTTGCATTTCTTTTCTGCAGCATACCTCAGAGAGAGAGCGGTGTGTTAAGGAGCCTTTATGGATGTAGTCTCCTTTTATAGATTGCACACAGCCAACTGTGAGCAACTTTAAATCTATCTCCAATCCTTTTTTCTTTGAAATATTTTAATTCAACAGGACTAGTTGTATAAGTGATCACTTATGTAGGTTTCCACATTCTAGCTCAATCTCCACATAATCTCTGGAATTTATAAACATTATGAGGCTTACAAATGACCTGGGAGGTGAACACAGGGCCATGTCTGTCATGTCCTATGTGGGAGAAAGTAGAAGAAGCTTCACTACTTCAACAGTTATTTACGCCTCTAATTTCTTAATTCACAGATCTATTTGGACACCAGTTTAAATATGTCCTAGGTTTCTCAGAATTGGAATTTTCTGGAAGGATTCCATACCACTGGGCACATTTGTGCATACTATACACTTTCATCCATTCTCTCTGTGTTACTAAGTGAAAGCTACAGTTCATTCTCAAAATGAATAAAACTTTGCATACACCTTTTAAAATTTTTGTTGAAAAGAGAATTGCAATGAACACTTGGCAACATATCTCTTTGGTTAGGAACACCCATTTCAATGATAGTACAAAATGAAAAAGCTTCTTTGAAAAAGCTTCTTTGAAGCTAGACATTGCTCATGAGATACAGTCCATTGTTATGATATACAGGCATGAGAAGTTGTGCTTTCAAACATAGCAAGATGTGTTCTTTCCTTAGCTTCCAAAGTCCATTGAATAATTACTTTAATTAAAAAAAACAAAAGATCATTCAGTACTTGGTGCTTTGTATTCAATATATGACAAATTTACGTAACATGTGCATTTAGTGATTCCTATTTCCTCCCTCCTTTTTATAAAATATCCTTCTCTCTTCTTTTTTTCTTTTTTTTCTGTTTAACAAAACAACAGTCATTATCAACGAAAACAGCATTTCATATCATTCTGTTTGGTTGCATCTAGTAACTATTTTGACTTTTTAAATATGTTTGTTTCTATTTTTTTTAAATTTTATTTATTATAAATGTCATGATACATGTTAAATGTTACTTGTTAAGTGCTAAATTAGTTGATAATTATTTTAAAAAGCTAATGTGTTTTTCCCAAATCTTCATTTTAATATAGTTGATTTACAAGACACAAAAATGTCTTAGGGAAAATCCTTATCTTACATGTCACTTAAAACCATTACAATACGGGCTTCTCAGTGCAGTATTCTCAGTAGGTCCCAGTGGGCCAAAAGCATCCCATCCCAAAAGCAGAGGGAGTGCCATTCCTGGTGGAACTCATGTGGTTCCAATATGGGGGTGCATGAAAGCAGTTTCAGGAAACCTACCATGTGTTTGCTCTCCTGTACTCTATGTAGCCCACCTATTTCCATGCTGATGGGGAGATTGGAATGGGGTGGGAACAAGGGATCAGTGAATACCTATGAATATACCAGGCCTTCCCTCCATCCGTGCAGGGAGTGCTGCCATTGGGAAAGGCGCTGCAAAGGAGGATTCTTCCCCTCCAGCCCTTGTAGAGTTCCTTTCTTTATGCTCCTGTGCTGTGACTTGGTACAAGGAACAGGATTTGTTCCACTGTCCTCAGGGGGCAAAAGCCAGATCTCACAGAGCAGTAAGACACAATGACTAAACTCCCAGGTGACATCAAATTTGAAATGGCCATTGCTTTACTTTGGTTATTTTATGTCAAAGTCAGAGGATGCTATGCTGAGCGCCACAGCTTAGACTGGCCCTTTTTCTCAATGTTCCTCATGCAGAGTCACTCTGGCATAAGGGGTGAAACATGTTGACTCCATCAGATGTTACTTAGCGGATGTTCCTGGAGAGAATAGGACCCAAGGCTAAGTCACATATCTGTAAAACAAAAATGAAGATGAGATAAGAAGAAATCTTTCTAAATACATTTTTTTTGGCGTTTATCTTCCTATAACAGTAAAATCTGGTGAGCAGTGGAGCTGTTATCAAGATAAAAGCTTCATGCTCAGTTGCTGATATTTATTTGTATTACTGTAGTGCATAGGAGCTCCAGTTAAGGACCAGGACCCTGTTGTACTAGGTGATGTAAAAACAAAGAACAGAGAGACCATTCCTCCTATGAAGAGCTTTACAATCTAAGGAAAAGGTAAGTGATCGTTACTGTATTTGATATTACACAGGTATTTTGCAGACCAGACTACTTAATATAGACCAGATTTAGTAAAACTTGCATCTGTGTTCTGCACCACTGACTTGCAACCATGAAAGCCTTTGCCAAAGTGGCCAGACAAACCTAGAACCCCTTGTGAACATTCACCATCCTCCAAAACAAAAAGGAATCCACATTGTTTTAAGGTTTGAAAAGGATAATATTAAACACCATCTCCAAATAGGCTTCTAGTCCTCTCCTTTGAAACTGTTTTTTCACTTAATCTTTTGGAGGGTTGAACTGAGATGCTGAGCCCTGCTTGCTTCTCCTCCTATCTAATCCCAGAGTATGCAACCTTTGACAAGCCCCAGATTCATTCAAAACTCAGTAGCTATAGGACTTTACAAGTGAGCCAAGCATGCTGGGGTCAAAGTAGCCATAAAACCAATGTGAGTTTTAAATGTAGTGGAAACAGAGCCCAACAAAAAGCCTGTCAGGTCTCCTGGACCTTCTTGTTGTCATATTAATGATCTGGATGATGGGATGTATTTCACCTTTAGCAAGTTCGCAGATGACACTAAGCTGGGGGAAGAGGTAGATACACTGGAGGATAGGGATAGGGTCCAGAGTGACCTAGACAAATTGGAGGATTGGGCCAAAAGAAATCTGAGGAGGTTCAACAAGGACAAGTGCAGAGTCCTGCATTTAGGAAGGAAGAATCCCATGCACCGCTACAGGCTGGGGACCAACTGGCTAAGCAGCCATTCTGCAGAAAAGGATCTGGGGATTACAGTGGACAAGAAGATGGATATGAGTCAGCAGTGTGTCCTTGTTGCCAAGAAGGCCAACAGCATATTAGGCTATATTAGTAGGAGCATTGCCAGCAGATCGAGGGAAGTGATTATTCCCCTCTATTCATCACTGGGGAGGCCACTCCTGGAGTATTGTGTCCAGTTTTGGTCCCCCCACTGCAGAAGGGATGTGGGCAAATTGGAGAGAGTCCAGCAGAGGGCAGCGAAAATGATTAGGGGACTGAGGAACATGTCTTGCGAGAAGAGGCTGAGGGAACTGAGAAGAGTGAGGAGGGATTTGATAGCAGCCTTCAGCTACCTGAAGGAGAGTTCCAAAGAGGATGGGGCTCGGCTGTTCTCAGTGGTGACAGAGGACAGAACAAGGAGCAGTGGTCTCAAGTTGTAGTGGGGGAGGTCTAGATTGGATATTAGGAAATACTATTTCACTAGGAGGGTGGTGAAGCACTGGAATGGGTTACCTAGGGAGTTGGTGGAATCTCCAGCCCTAGAGGTTTTTAAGGCCTGGCTGGGATGATTTAGTTGGTGTTGGTCCTGCTTTGAGCACGGGATTGGATTAGCTGACCTCCTGAGGCCTCTTCCAACCCTCATCTTCTATGATTCTATGATTCATTTGCAGGGTGTGAAAATCCCTGTGTACATTTCTCCTGAAAACCTGGGTCATTGTGGCACAATAAGAGCTAGATAATCTGAAAGGTACCAAGCATTGCTACAAAGCATGTCAAAGCACAACTGAGGGATAGAAGTCAAGTATTAGAGGGGAAGCCGTGTTAGTCTGGATCTGTAAAAGCAGCAAAGAATCCTGTGGCACCTTATAGACTGACAGACGTTTTGGAGCATGAGCTTTCGTGGGTGAATACATGCATCTGACGAAGTGGGTATTCACCCATGAAAGCTCATGCTCCAAAACCTCTGTTAGTCTATAAGGTGCCACAGGACTCTTTGCTGCTTTTTGAGGGATAGAAGTAGCTGTTCGGGGATGTGAAGAAAGGGACTCTCAACATTCAAGACAAAAATTGCAAAATTATCCTAACTTTCAAATGCTTATCTCAAGCCAAACCGCCTCTGGTTTGTTGTTCACTAAAACAAGTAAAAAATTATCTATCTAAAACTTGGACTGGGTTCTGTGATGCATGAGATCAGATAAATGTTTTTAAATTACTTTTTATACACAGGAGACATACATAGTAATAAAATTACTTGCAGTAAATATACATGCTACAAAGAGGGAAACAGGGGAGTCTTGCAGAATGCCACAGAAGTCTTTAAATCTAGGCTCTGGTCTAGGAAAAGGGTGAGGGATGGTATGTTCTAGAAACAAGATTTCTCACATTTAGTCTGATCTGGTCTCAGCCTCAGCCAACTCTCCCTCATCTGCTTCATAAATTGTGATTGGCATTAAGTAAGTCATTTCCTTGAGTACTTTCGTGTCTAGGTTCTCAGACTACACCCATTATTGGAGTATCAGAGCACCTTTCAGGTTAAAAATAAGCTAGGTTAGGTGACATATGGGAATTATGTTTCCTTTCCTCTCCCTTCCTGGAGAAAAGGGGGTTCGGATGAGTTTGGTTTTTATTGATCATATTTAAGACTTATATGCAACACTTTAGTGGGAAATCAAGGAGAAAAAAGTGAGTTTTGCATTTGGAACAGGAAGTGCTGAGGTTTGCGGTCCTTTTTATATCCTGCCAGGGTGAATGCCACAGCTTTGGGCGCTGGAGAAAGTTGTGGTTGCTACATACATGAGCTTCACCTTTAAGGGAGCCAGTTCTGCTCTTCTGAGGAGTGGAGCTGTCAAGGATGGTCAAGCTGTCATATGAGGCTGTCATTTAGGTATCCTAAGCTCAGACCATTTAGAGCCTTGAAACTGAGTACTGAGACATTAAACAAAGTTTAAATTTGAAATTCTAGGGGGAGTCAATGGACTATGAGGAGAGTGTGATCTCAGTGCTGGGAGGTTGCTTGTTGCTGCATTTTGCACCAATTGTAATCGTTTTCAGGCCTGGTGCTTTCAAGGCCAAATAAATTATATTACAATAAGCAAGCCAGGTCATTGTCAGGAAGCTTGGGGTGCCAAGTTGTAATTTCTTTTGAATATACGAGCTCAGTGTCAGTGAAAATACTAAAACAAATAGGCTGCAGCCTCTCTTGATTTGTGGACATAAATCCTTGATCATTGGAGACAACATCATAGCAGAAAGATATAAATAAAAACAAAACTTAGTTTTATACACACATTTTTATACCTATTTTCCAGTATACATTAAATATAATGTATTTCATACACAAAGTGTTCTAAGCAAGACAGACTGTGAGCCTACTGCTTGAATGGATTTTGGACAATTTGGAAGGTCGTCAGTCGTAGGGCCAGATTCTAAAAGTGCCTGCTCTAGCACCTTTCACCTCTCCTGGTCATTCTGTGAATGGAGAAGAAAAGAACATTTCCACATAAACATTTAGGGCATTCTAGAATTTAGAAAATGGACATTTTAGAACCAGTTCTGGCCTGAAACTGAAATCCAGGCACTGGAAATTGGTTTCAAATGCACATGACTGGATACTGTCCGCCTATCTAGTAAAACCATAGGAGAAAATCATCACTTTCTCTGTGTTCTTGATTAATGTTTCCAATGTCTGGATATCAGACATCCTTAGTTTCTTGTATCTTCTATGCAGTAGATCCCATCTTCTTAAGAGATGTTGCCTTTAGCTTCTCTCCAGTTCATTCATACCTCTTTTTCCAATTATTTTTAATATATGTAACAGATGCTTAATCCATGTTTTCCCCTTGGACCAGAACCATTGAATGTAACTCATCTGGCCCTGAATATATTTTAGACTTTGCAGATGTAATTTTCAAAAGTCCTTAATGTTGTCTTGACTGCACCCATTAAAGTCACTGGGAGTTTTACAATTGACTTCAGGGGGAACAGAGTTGATGCCAAAGCTGAGCGCTTTTGAAAATCCCACCTTATATGTTTTAATTTCTTGATTGATTGTTCTGACATTAATCTGATTTCTCTTGACATTACTTCTTTCTCCACTGGGAAAAGAATATCTAACATCCTTAGTAAACATTAAGAGAAAAGGTGTTTAAAAAAATAATGATCATTCCTTTTTTTACCTCTGCTTCAGTCTATAAATTACCTTTGGTATCTCTTAAAAGCTGTATTGTCTCATAATTTTCTTCCATGCTGTTTTTCCATTTTGTTGGTCCCTGGAGTTTGTAAGGATATATATTGATATAATGAACTCCATGCTGTAGAGTGCTTACTAGTGAAATATTTGGAAATGATATATATTCAACCACGATGAATCAAATATTTAAGAAACATTCTTTAAGAAAAGAAACCAATAGAGGAAAAAACTGACTGCTGACCTAAAGCATCCTTCAACTGAATCTAGCCATAGAAGATTTAACTTCCATTTCAATCCCAGCTCCTGCTCCAAGGGTCATTGCCATGAGCAATGTTTGAGGGTTTTGGTAATATAAAGAGGGTGTCAGATCACAAAACACAAAATATAATATTGGATAAAGTATTAGCAGTACTGCAACTATTCTCAGAATCCTACGTGAGTGTAGAGTATCACATTGTGTAAACCATGGGAACTACATTAGCCACTTCCTTTTAATGAAACAATTAAAAGTATAATTTAAAAATGTAAACAGAGTGCCAAATTCACCTCATGAGTGGACTTATACCAGAGCCAAATTGGGCCATTGCCTTTAAGAGTTTGAGACCAATTCATTGTTTTCTAAGTCAATTGATACCTTTTCCAACAACATTTAAACATACTACAAGACTATCTATATTCTGTCCATGCCATATAAATTACTATTCCACATTCTCTATTCTGCCCTCAGTCTGCATGCACAGATCTTGTGGATATCAACAGGAATCACATGCACGTAAATATAACACCCCTTGATAAATCATCCAGCAGGTCACCAACTAGAAAATGTACCCTTCTTGCCATTGGTGCACCTTAGAGCAAGGTTTCTCAAACAGAGGTACTGCTTCTGTGGGGAAAGCCCCTGGCGGGCCGGGCTGGTGTGTTTACCTGCCCCTTCCACAGGTCAGGCCGATCACGGCTCCCACTGGCCACAGATTGCTGCTCTGGGCCAATGGGAGCCGTGATCGGCCGGACCTGTGGACGGAGCAGGTAAACACACCAGCCCGGCCCACCAGGGGCTTCCAGCAACTCCCATTGGCCCTTTGTTAAATATTTATGCTAAACAATCTGTTCCACATAGTACTTAGTTTTGACACCCTCAGTACATTTCGCAGACCTGAAGAACAGCTCTATGTAAGCGTGAAAGCTTGTCTCTCTCACCAACAGAAGTTGGTCCAATAAAAGATATTACCTTACCCACCTTGTTTCTCTAATATCCTGGGACCAGCATGGCTACAACAAAACAATAAGTATACAGTTCTTGATGGAGCTGGCTCTAAGACTGTGAGGGAAGTTTTGCTGGCAAGATGCTACATTGAAACAATGAAGGTGAATTTCCCTAAGGTTCATCTGCCCAATTATTCAGGAAAATAGAAAAATCTTCATCTAGGCGTTTTCTGGAATGCCTAATCCACACATTAATCAGTCTCAATGTGATCTCTGTTTTATCCTCTGTTTTCTGGCTACTGCTTTTACATTGATAGGTTCAATTTTATATTTAGATCTACAGACCTCTGTAATGGTGAATGTTGTTTGGCAGATGACATTTTCAGTAGCTGAGCAAACAGTTCATATTGACAGTAGCTCTGACTGCCTTCTGTTGTTACTCACTTTTGCTCATTTTCATGAAAATGAGGGATCAGTGAAAACAAAGAAAACATGTTAAAATCTTGACTTTATCCAAACTTCATTTGTTATGTCACTTTGCTGTGTCTTCATGAGTTCTGACCTCCATCTTTCACAGGAACAGAAAGATACTTGGTCATTGAGAGTCAGAACTTTCAGTTATGCTCTTGAACACTAAATCCTAATGGTGAAATCCTAGTCCCATTGAAGTCAATAGCAAAACTCTCATTGACTTCAATGGGACTAGGATTTCACTTTCAGATTGCTAATTTCTAGAACCTACCCATTGGGGTCAAAAGGCTCTTGAAGCCTGTAGTACTTTGATTTGAAAAAAAGGATATTTTTCATTTATTTATTAAAATGTTACAAATATAGATACAAAGATCACACACAAATAAAACATTAACAAATACTGTACATATAAAGGTAAGTGAAATGGATACTACAAATATAGTTATACTACAGTACAACTCTCAAACAGCACATTGTATTTTACACGTGCACACACACACACACACACACACACACACACACACACACACACACACACTATATTACAGGGGTCGGCAACCTCTGGCATGCGGCTCGCCAGGGTAAGCACCGTGGCTGGCCGGGCCAGTTTGTTTACCTGCCGCGTCATCAGGTTTGAGCTGATCGCAGCTATGACTGGCCGCGGTTCACCATCCCAGGCCAATGGGGGTGGCGGGAAGCCACGGCCAGCACATCCCTTGCCCGCTCCATTTCCCGCCACCCGTTGACGGTGAACTGCAGCCAGTGGGAACCGCGATTGGCCGAACTTGCCAATGTGGCAGGTAAGCAGACTGGCCCGGCCCACCAGGGTGCTTACCCTGGCGAGCTGCGTGCCAGAGGTTGCTGACCCCTGCTATATTACAAGAACATTAATACAGTTGTAAAGTTGAGCACTCAAAATTTAGGAAATGCCAGAATTAAGGTTCCCTGTGCAACCTTAATTTGGTCCTCTTGTGCATTTGTATTCTGAGGCAGTCTTTAATTAATTAATTTTCAACAGGATTCCTGCCTGATTTTTTTAGCATGAGTGAAATAAGAGTATTCTATCCTTGGTCTTGGAAACAGCAGAACTATTGGCTGAAATTTTCCAGAAATATTCAGCTTATGATATACAACCTGTATAAAAAATTTCAGTACAAACCATTGAAGTTTGGCAAAGTTATAAGCAACTCAAAACAGTTTGTTCTAATAGGAGATGTCAGGTCCCGCCTCTAATATTTGCATCCAGTGGAATCTTGGTGTAACTGCATGTTAAGTGCAAGCAAACGCAGAGGAGTCTAAAGCAAAACATGGAGCTTTTCAGGGGTGTTCTTTCTGTTTGAATGAGAAAATGAACCTGCTGCCAACCACAATGCATTTGGTGTCAGATTTTAATATCAGCAATTTTTAAAGAATTTACACTCAAGATGTACTAAAAAGCAGAATGGCATAGCTCATTTTCTTCCATACAAGCAAAATCTACCAAAGGAGAAGGAGCCATGCAGTTTGAAACATCTGCTCATCGATGCAGGATGAAATGACAATGTAGGATATCCACCAAACATGTTCTAATATTGCTCCAGGAATACAAAGCCCTACCTGCCCCCAAGATCTGATGGGAGTCTTGGGGGTGCATGGAATGTAGGATCAAGGTCCAAATGTTTTCATTCCATATACGTTGCCAAAAGAAGCTGATGCAGTGGGTGAAATTTGAGGGACTATCTCCAACATATTGTTGCTTCATTGTAAGATGCTTCCATAGTGAAATAAGCAATTTCTTAGCAGTGATCAATGCTCTTAAAAATCAAAACAGCTTGGGTATTGTGGCTATAGATTAATCCAGCCACTGGTACCTTCTAGATATAAGTACAATTTTATTTGATAAAAAGGAACTACATCTATGTCTTCATAGTGTACTTAAAATAAAAAATGCTTTTAAATATTCTTAATTTGAAAATGTTTACAAAATACTTTATACAGGAAATAACTTAGTAGTGTGGGCATACCAGAACCCACAGTTACTGTGCAATTGAAATATACATTTTTTGCATACAGTGTAATATGCTATTGTTTACTAATAAGTTTAGGAGATGATTTGGAGGAGTTTATCACATTTTGTAATGGGATCCTTTATAACAATAACATTCCATGTAACTTTTACAATGATATTGCCAATTATTTAAATCCCTGTCTATCTTCTTTAGTTTAAAGAAATAGTACACTTTGTTAACTTCAGAGTGGTTGTAGAAGTGTAACAAAACAGAACTGGGATCCTAATGCTTAACAGATGTCCTAAAAACAAGTGCTGGGTAAAATTCTGCTCTGCAGTGAGTGGGGGATCACACCCTTATCACAAAGATCAGAAGGCAACTTTCTGGTTATACATTTATTTTAAAGTGGGCCTAAAATAAAAGATAAAATCACTTAGGGTTATTAAAGATCCATTCCCATATTTTAATAAGTAGGTGTGTCCTGGCCTTGTAGGTCATTACATTTGCAGAACTAAAACTACTTAAATTGTAAGCTCTTTGGGGCAGGGCCTGTCTTTTTGTTCTGTGTTTGTGCAATGCCTGGCACAATGGGGTCCTGGTCCAAGACTGCCCCCTAGAAACTATTAAAAATAATAAATACCAAGTGCTTTCAACAGCATGCAGTATCCTTCTCAACATCATGTTCTGTACTACTGCATAGTATTGTGGTGTATTGTTAAGCATTAGCTGCATTCTACCCCGGAGAAGGCTGCATTTCACCGTTATGTAGTTATCGAAGAGTGAATGTTGTAAAGTTTAATCACTTACAGTTTGCTTTTGTGGTTTGACATGGTTGGATGACAGGGGCTGTTGATGTGCCCAGTGTTATTGTGATTAAAAATAACTGAGCTGAATGGTTGATAAAGTATGGTGCAATGGATGAAGAAAAGATAAGCAAACTAAACATATGGAGTTAGTCTTTTAAAAATGGTCTTAATGCAAATGAGGAGAAAACTATGTTAGCAAATCAGCAGATTTTTAGAACAGTTCAGCACCCAAACAGTTTGCAGTGAAAGCATTTCAAGCTCTGCTACCTAGTGTGATAATTCTTATCCTATGGTTTTACTACTAATTTTTGTGATATGATTTTTATACACATGTATACATGCAGGAGACCCTTATGTAGTGAGAAAAATGGAAGCAATAATAAATACCTGTTCAAGAGCGTGTAATTGTGGCAGGAATGATGATTTTAAGCAGAAAAAGGATGGTGTCTGTTAAAACATATTCATTAGTTAGGATATTTTTGCTTTTGCAGTCTTTTTATTATTATTATTTCTGCCCTCACTAGACTTCATTCTTATAGATAAAAACATGCATATCAGCATTGCAGTTTGATTGCCTTATGGGCACAAAGCTTTGCATATTTACTGCCCATGAATCATACAAGTATGTGAAATCCAGTGAAGATTCAATTTTTCCTGCCAGATGCACCTCCAGCCGTTTAATTAAAATATGTATTATTAATAAAACTATATTTAAGTCATATTTTTTACAGATATGACTGAAACATTAAGGGCAAATTGTTTCATACTTTCACAGTAATTTGCTTTTAACGTTTTGTGCCTTAATCAAGGTAATACTATGGAGAGGTTTGCGGTGCTTCAGACTTCATGATATTTAAGTGGTGAAAACAGGTATAGGGCTGCTCTAATGAAAAGTCACATTTACTTATGAGAAGAGATCCCAAGTTTTGCTGCACATGGAATCGTCTTTGACAGCAAAAATGTAATAAGCTGTATGTTTAGAAAAGATCATTTAGTACATAGATTTTGATGTGTTGTAGCTGTCTGCACTGCGTGCATGTCAGGTTATTGTTTTATTCCAACCAAGGTTATGTTGAAATAAGTCTGCCTTTAGATGTCACAGTTGTCCTTCTGTTCACCTAACTTCCACTTCTGGGTTACAAGTACCTCCTACTTTCAAGGACTCAATGATGTTTAGTAATACTGATTAGAGTCAGTGTAAGTCACTTATGTAGCTGTTGGTGGGGGATCAATAATAATCTTTGCTTCATAATATCCTGCCTACTATTTAATTCTGCTTACAGTACAACTTTGTGTATCGTACTGATTTTTTTGGTGAAATAAGCCTACTAATTACTTTAGAGGCAGATTTCTATTTTTTTGAAAGTTATAACAACGTTATAGATGTAATACAAATGGAAGGAGGCAGAATAGGGAGTCTAGGGGTCATTTTCCTTGCAAATTGTGGAAAGTGGCATTAGAATCTTACTAGAGGATTGTGGTTCATAATTTCAAGACTAGTGTCTTCAAATAGGATGTCTGTTGTGAGTTGGAATGGTGGTGTTGATAATTATAATAAGATATGACTAAGGGCAGGAAATAATCAACTTTTTATATTTGACTAACTTTCTTTTGGCTTATGACTGTTCGTCTATCTGTGCATGCCTGTATGATTCTGTGGGCATGAATTACATTACACAAAAGTAAGCTTAATGGACACCCCGAATGTGCACAATGTATTGACAATGAAGGGGTTAAGACCAAGACTAATCCCTTGCAAGGAAACCAAAAAATTCCAACCACTGGAGAGACTAATGAAACATGTGGGAGCAGGGATGAATGTTTTGGTCTCAGTTTAAGACTTCTCAGCATCAACTACTGGGGTATGTCTACAGTGGCAGAGTTACAGCACTGGCAGTTACAGCACCACTCAGAGAATGCTGAAGGGAAACCGCTGTTGTGTGTTCACACTGTCAGCTGCCTGCGCAATAGCGTATTCACACTCGCGGCACTTGCAGCGGTATTCGGAGAGGTGTACTCTCGGAAGCTATCCCACAGAGCATCTCTTTTTCTTCTGCCACTAAGACTTGTGGGAAGGTGGAGGAGGTCACGGGGCATCCTGGGTCCTGTCCCAATGTCCCATGATGCATTGCTTAGCATCCCAGCAATCCCTGTGCTTCTGTCTGCATTTGGTGCCATCTTTCAATGGTTTGTGTACTGCATGCTCTGCTCTGCCTCTTTGATCTGCAGGAATGGATCCTGCACTGTTGACCAATATGCTGCTCACTCTCACCAATATATCACAGTGGAGTTATTCCTTAAACTACAAAGGCAAGAGCAGTTTGACATTGATCTCTCCATGAGTAGTAGCTACGACACGAGATTGCTTGTGGCATTCATGGAGATGCTGACCACAGTGGAATGCTGCTTTTGGGCTCAGGAAAGAAGCACTGAGTGGTGGGATCACATTGTCATGCACATCTGGGATGATGAGCAGTGGCGGCAGAACTTTCAGATGAGGAAAGCCACATTCATGGGCATGTGTGATGAGCTCGCCCCAGCCCTGCACTGAGAGCTGCCCTGGCATTGGAGAAGCACATGGTGATTGCATTGTGGAAGCTGTCTACTCCAGACTGCTACAGATTGGTCACTAAGCAGTTCAGAGTGAGAAAGTCGACTGTTGGACTCATGTTGACAGAAGTGTGCAGGGCCATTAATCATATCCTTCTCCAAAAGACTGTGACTCTGGGCAACATGCGTGACATTGTGGATGTCTTTGCACAAATGGGCTTCCCTAACTGCAGAGATGCGACAGATGGCACACATATTCCAATTCTAACACCAGACCACCTAGCCACCGAGTACATTAATTGGAAGGGGTATTTCTCAGTGGTTCTCCAGGCACTTGTGGATCACCGTGGGCATTTAATAAACATTAACACAGGCTGGTCCGGAAAGGTGCATGATGCATGCATCTTTCGGAACACTGCTTGTTCAGGAAGCTGCAAGCAGGGACTTTCTTCTTGGACCAGAAGATCACCATAGGGGAAGTCGAAATGCTCATTGTGATCCTGGGAGACCCTGCCTACCCCTTAATGCTATGGCTTATGAAGCCATACATGGGGCACCTTGACAGCAGTAAGGAGCGGTTCAACAATAGGCTGAGCAAGTTCAGAATGACAGTTGAGTGTGCTTTTGGCTGTTTAAAGGCCCACTGGTGCTGCCTATATGGGAGGCTGGACCTGGCTGATGACAATATTCCTATGCTTATAGCCATGTGCTGAATACTCAATAATATTTATGGAGGGAAGGGTGAAAGCTTCACTCTGGGCTGGACCGCTGAGGCTCAGCGCCTGGAGGCTGAATTTGAACAGCTAGAGACCTGGGCTATTAAAGGGGCACAGCATGGGGCAATAAGGATCAGGGATGCCTTGAGGCAGCAATTTGAAACTGGAAGCCACTAATATTTGTTGCCATGCTCGGGAGTGCAGTGCTTGTAATGCTAGGAGCTGATCGTGATTGGTGCAGACGATGCACTATGAAGGTTTAAGAAAATTACCTGTTGCTTTGCAGGGCTCTGTTTGCTTTCAGTGAATGGAATAAAGATTGCTTTCAAACCAAAACAATTCTTTTATTAAAAAACAACAACAGGAGGAGAGAGACAAACAAAAAAACATATCAGCACTGAGGGGTATGGGGGAAGGGAGGGTCCCAGGAGGAGCTGGGGTCCCGGGACGGTTTAAGATTTGTGTATGTCCAGATATCATATCCAACCTTCTCCTTTGGAGTACAGTGCAGTGGGTACTGTACTTCAGCAGGGCTAAACTGCAGATGGAAGGGTGTTTTGAGTGCAGTGGGTACTGGGAGTCTGCAGTGCTGAACTGTGATGGGGGAGGAGTGGAATGCAGCTGGTACACACAGAGACAGGAGGTTGATAAGAGTGTGTTGGTGGTGTCTAGGGGGAGGTGCATGGGAAAGAGTTTTGAGACAGTGGCTGCAGGAGAGAGTGGGCATGGAGCTGCTCCGTTTGCAGTGCTAGTAGTGCCTGGAGCATGTCCGCTTGGTGCTCCGTAACCTTCAAGAACTGTTCTGTTGCTTCTCCTTTGGGTTCCTCTTCTTTCTGTCCTGACAATCCTTCAATTCTTGTTTTTTAGCCGCGGAGTGCATCATGACATCACGCAGAAAGTCCTCTTTAGTTCTTCGTGGCCACTTTCTAATTCTGCACAGCCGTTTAGCCAGAGATAACAAAGAGGGAGGCTGGGCTCCCAACGTCGTATTTGTGAAGCCAAAATGCAACATTTTACAGAAGCAGAATTGTTTGGAACACACAGACCACAGATTCAGTGATTTAAAACACAGCCACTATTCACATACCTGTCACTAACTGGCTGACCCCCGGCAAGCACACACAAGGCAAAAGACCCCGCAAATGGTGAGTAACCACAAGGGCAGGGGAAATCAGTGTTCCAGGACAGTACTGTCCACTGGGCACATGGCTCTTGGGGAAAGCCAGTGCTGTAGAGTGGGCCTTAAAATCATTCCTGTCCCCACATTTTCCACAGGCTGTGTTCAATATGGAAGATACCTCGCTGCTGAGGGTGAGCAGGGAATCAAGGGAGGGTCTTCTCCAAGACTGTGGCTTCCGCCCTGGCCCTCATGCGGCTAGCCTGTGTGCAGCAATGGTCTTCTCCTTCCCTCTCACCCCCGCTCCAAGATGGCAGAGTGGCATGGGAAATTTACTCTTAATGGGGCAAGAAACAAAGCAGCTCTGCCAAAGAACCTAAGGCAGTGGATTGCCTAGTATCTCCATGAGAGTTTTGTGGAGATCTCTGAGGCAGATTCCCATGAAGTGAGGGAATCAATCAACACCCTGTTCCTCTGCTCAGACTAGGCATGTGATGGTACATGCATCATACAGACACAAGCCTGCTTTCTGCAACTCTCCTGCCCCCAGCAACTTGCTTCAGCAATTCCCCAAATCAAAGCCACTTACCAGGGGCCTCCTCCCCTGTTTGCACTTCACCAAGCTCCAAATATTATGACTGGCTGGCCTCCTCCGGGGTAGAGAAGAGTTCCTGAGTGCACGCATCTCTCACCTTTGAATCATCATCTGCCTCTGGGTCCCTCTCCCCTCAACATCCTCGTCCAAGATTTCCTCCTCCTGGCTCAGTCCACTCTCGACTGGCACTGGCACACCAGACACCGATGTATCCACAGTGACCTTCGCAGTGCAGGTGGCATCACCACCAAGTATTGCATCCAGCTCTTTGTAGAACTGGCAGCTTGTGGGTGCAGCACTGGAGCAGCAGTATGCCTCCTGCGCCTTGTGGTAGGCATTCCACAGCACCTTCACTTTGACCCTGCATTGCAGTGTATCCCAGTCATGTCCCCTTTCTGTCATTCAAAGTGAAATCTGTCCATAGGTTATCATAATTCCTATGGCTGGAGTGCAGCTGGGACTGGACAGCCTCCTCTCCCCAAATGCTGATGAGGTCCAGCAGGTTGGCATTGCCCCAAGCAGGGGATCACCTAGTGTATGGAGCAGGCATGGTCACCTGGGAAGATGTGCTGAGACCACTGCATGCATCCTCAAGCAAACAGGAAAGGGACTTTCAAAATTCCCAAGGAATTTAAGGGGTGGGGCTCATGGTTGATCACCTGAAGGTAGGGCAGTAGAGTTCAAACCGATGACCAGAGAGGCGAGAACAGGCACTGTGAGACCCTTCCCAGAGGCCAATTGCAGCACTGTGATCAACCAGGGTGTCTACACTGGCACCGCGGCACTGTAGCCCCAGCACAGAAAGCTGCATGCCTCTCTTCGGGGTGGATTTTTTATAGCACTGCAACTGTGCAGTTTCTGCGCACTAAGTGGCTTGGTGTACACCTTGGGAGTTACAATGCAGAAAGCTGCTTTGCTACACAGAAACTTGCCAGTGTAGATAAGGCCTTAATGTTGTCCACCTGAAGAAAAAAGAGAGAGTGATCAGATTATAGTGAGCTTTTAGCAGCAGATCAAGCAAAGGGAAATCACTGCTGGTATCTGAGATATTTCAATGTACTATTCTTCCCAGATAAGACTGCTTGGCAAATTTTGATAATTAGTCTCTTCAGTTATGACCATTTTGAGGGGAATTTAGCAATATAGAGTATGCTAAATGCTAGTATCACATGCAGATGGTGCTGACAACCTCAAGTATTCCAAAATCATGAATCAACCCCCCCAAAATCTTGAGATTTCTTTTTAAATTCATGATATCTTAAGTACTTTTGGGTTTCTTTTTACTTAATTTCTTTTTCTTTGCCTTCTGGCTTTTGAACCATTAGTGTTTATGTTCTCAAGTTTTTCTCTGCAACCATAAATGCTAAGAACTTATTTTTAAAAATGGAAGCCAAGATTCTCATGTAATCACTTGACTCCAGCAGCTCGGATTTTAAGACAACATCAGCTCTTGTGAGACTCCCAATAAAATGGTTATATTTGGTAACACAGGACTGATCCCAGAATACTGACAGTTGAGTCATTTCCATAGACAAGGAGACATGTACTTTACTTTAGAAGATATTGTAGAATTAGACAAAGATGGAATGTATCCATGAGTGACAGAACACAGTTTTGACTTACTGTAATAGCAGTGTAAAATGCAACAGGCCAGGCTTATAGCGAGGCTCACTGACAATTGATGGACTGCAACTGTCGCTGAGTGGTACCCCTGGGACCTGAAATGACCACTCGGCCAACCTCCAAAGATATCAGGAGATTTTATCATGAAAAGACACGCCTGCACATGGAAAAGGAAGGCCAGGATAAGAGAAGAATGGAAGACGTGTTGTGATCAGCGCAGTCTATACTAGGGCTGAAGGACCAATCAATCAGGGTGATCAAGGTAATAGCAGCCATCTTGAAATGAAACTACTCCCTGCTTTGGAGAGCGTCACAGCAGGAAGGTAGGCAGGCCTCTTGGAAATTTAAAGCTGCAGTACAGATAAATCAGAGTGATAACAATTACATAATACACCATTGAAAGACCAAAAAATCATGGCAAATGAGGTATGTTCCCTTAACTGAATGGAACATAAGTTATAAGAACATAATAAGAACATAATAAGATAAGAATGAGCATCCTGCATCAGACCAATGGTCCATCTAGTCCAGTATCTTGTCTTCCAACAGTGGCCAATGCCAGATGCTTCAGAAGAAATAAACAGAATAGGGCAATTATCAAGTGATCCCTCCCCTGTCATTCAGTTCTAGTATCTGGCTTTCAGATATTTGAGTGCATATATATACCCTGTCCCAGAGATGTATGAAGCCTGTAAAGAATATTTGGTGGATATTTGTACCAAATTTTGAACAAATTTACATTGGTCATATATGCACCTTGTTTTGTGTTTATTATCCAGGTACATTTGTGTGATCAAGTTGAATTATCATGAGTGATTTCAGAAGCTGAAATTTAAACTCATATCTTTGAATCCTTTTGGAAAGTGAATGTTAAATTTACTTTCCATGAGTGTTTACATCAGAAATTTTTTGGCAGCCAATCTTGCAAAGAGCTGCTCACTTCCTTATATGCTGAGCACACTCGACTCATCTTGACTTTCCATTGCCTGAACTCTTGCAGGTTGAGGCTCTTTAAAAATTACATTCATGCATTCTGAGAACAGAAACATAGCCTGATACCTATTTCACCATCTAAACAACACATTCCATTGTGAATATTAAGCCATATAGTTAAAAATAGAGCCTCAAATATTACTGAATAATTAACACATTCATGAACATTTGTGATAGGTTTGAGGGCATTACTTAAACAGAAGCAAAGGTTAAATTAATCATTTAAATTATTTGGAATGAGTCATTCACTCATTCCTTACTTTTCACCATTATTTTTCATTGTTTGAACTCTAGAAGTGGCATGGATGATTTTAGCCCTTTGTGAAACAGTAGAAATGTTCTGCCAAATGCAGCCTTGAAATTGCAGAGAAGTAGGAAAGAATTCAGTAATATCAAATAGAAATTATGCGATTGCAACCTTGCCTAGTACACTAGGTTTTTCCTCTTTAGTACTGAAATAGGAGGTGAGACTGAACTCTTCACTCATTTGGAAGAAGCATTTAAAGGCTTTTGTCTAGCTATACCAGAAGAAGGACAGGGGACACTTGATATGGATTTAATCAGGCCACAACTTTATTATTACATGTCTGGGACTACCTGGCATATAAAAGTGTATAATATAGGCAAATCCATGTTCATTCAAATAACTACCCAGGGCTTCTAGCAGTCCCCCTTCATTTTCCATCCAGGTCCCCCAGCCAACCCATGGGCTTGGACCTTACCCCACCAACAAATTTTTGCCATGTTGTGAGAGTTCGGGATGCTTGAAAACTTTCTCCAACTAGTCCAGGAACTTTATGAAGGCTGCACGACCACCACCATCCACTCCATGGAAGGAGAGATGCCTGAAATTCCTATCCATAAGGATGTGAAGCAAGCTGTCCCCTTAGCCCCATCGTTTTCAGCTTAGCCATGGTGTCGATCATCCGAGCAGCAGTTTCAACCTGTATGTCAACAAGGTGAATATCCTGGCCTCTGCAAATGATCTGGTCCTGATTGCAGACAACCATGAGAGTCTCCAACAAATGCTCGATGTCACAAGCCAAGCTGCCAACTGGATGGGATTCCGTTTCAATGCCAGGAAGTGCACATCCCTGCATATAGATGGCAGTAAAAGGGACTAGGTCCAGGTGATACCATTTCAGATCCAGGGTGAACCTATGATCTTCCTCAAGGATGGGCAAGCATACCAACATCTCAGCATACCCATGGATTTCCGCATCCAGCAGACACCTGAGGTGATCCTACATGGTAAGATCCACCATCGTGGAGATCCTACATGATGTGGCCAGGATCGACTCCTCCCTACTGACACCATGGCAGAAGATCAAAGTCTTGAATATCTTTCTGACCCCCATATTTCATTCCTCCTGAGGGGATCTGCTGTGGCAAAGGTACCTCTTAACAAGGTGGACAACACTATCAGGCAGCTAGTGAAGAAGTTGGTTTCTTCTCCAGAGGGCCAGCAATGAACTGGTGTACATTTCTCACATGCAGGGCAGTGTCAACGTCCCTCAAATGCGTGATCTATGTGATGTGGTGGTCACCCACACCTTCTGCCTTCTGACGTGCCCAGATGCCATGGTGAGGAACATCACAGAGAGTGCTCTGTAGGATGTCACGAGGAAGCAAATCACCAGTACCCTCTCCAACCAAGGTGTCGCTACCTACCTGAGAATCTCGCTAGAAGGTGAATTTGGAAGAGATGGGGGGAGACTTTGCTTTGCTCTGGACTCATGCTTGCAATGCTACATGATGACTGGAGAAGCGTATTGGCTGCCATAGGACATGGTGAGAGGAATGTCAGGAGCTGGGAGTCCTGGTGAAATATGTGAAGACTGCAGAGCACGCAGTCATCACTCCAAGAGCCAAAACCATGCTGGAGAGAACGCTGAAGGGTGCCATCTGCTGCCAATACGCGGAAAATCTGAAACGGAAGCTGGATCTTTGAGGTAACGCGTAAGTAGGACAACAGGAACCACTTCCTTCCCAGGGGCAGCTTCACCCGATTTGCCAACTGGACGTTCATCCACAGGGCCTGGATCAACTGTGTCCTGCTGAATGGAGCCATCCACCATTGGAATCAGGACAAGCAATGCAGGAAGTGCAGCTATGTTAAAGACACGCTACTCCTTCCAGATCCTGGCAGCTGTGACACAAAGCCATCCAAGATCACCTAGTTAGGGGAAGGTGGCTGTGAACTCCATCGTCTCCGGAATGGACAGCTGACTGTAACCGATATCATCACCACCAAAGCGGAACGGAAGAAGAGCATCATGGTGGATGTCACAGTTCCCTTTGAAAACAGGACCCTGGCCTTCTATGATGCCCAGTCTTGAAAGCTGGAGAAATATGCCCCTCTGGCTGATGTGTTGAGAGTTAGGGGCTATGAGATTCAAACTCACACTCTGATCATCGGGACCCTAGGTGCATGGGACCCCAGTAATGAGTGAGTATTGAGAGAATGTGGAATAGGTCAACGCTATGCTCAGCTATTGCTACGATCCAAATCCCATTAACATTATAATCCCGAGGTAGGCGAACTTTTAGGCCCAAGGGCCACATCTGGGTGGAGAAATTACATGCAGGGCCTGTCATAACTTTAGTCCCAGATTTGGACCTTAGTGTCCAAAATATGGAGGTTAGCATGAAAAACCTCCAAGCTTAGTTACCAGCTTGGAGTGGGTACTGCTGCCACCACCCAAAAAATTAGTGTGTTTTGGGGCACTCTGGTCCCCCTGGAAAACCTTCCCTGGGGACCCCAAGACCCAAATCCCTTGAGTCTCACAACAAAGGGAAATAATCCTTTTTCCCTTCCCCCCTCCAGGTGCTCCTAGAGAGATACACAGACACAAGCTCTGTGAATCTACACAGAGTGACTCCCCCGCTCCGTTCCCAGTCCTGGAAACCAGAATCACCGAGTCAATATCCCTTCCCTCCCCCAACCCAGAGGGTAGGCAAAGTCAGGCGAACAAATCCAACACACACAGATTTCCCTCTGACTCCTTCCCCTCACCAATTCCCTGGTGAGTACAGACTCAACTTCCCTGAAGTTTCCCAGTAAAGAAAACTTCAACAGATTTTAAAAAGAAAGCTTTATATAAAAGAAAGAAAAATACATACAAATGGTCTCTCTGTATTAAGGTGACAAATACAGGGTCAATTGCTTAAAAGAAATATGAATAAACAGCCTTATTCAAAAAGAATACCAATCAAAGCACTCCAGCCACTATATTCATGTAAACACCAAAGAAAAGAAACCATATAACTTACTACTTGATCTCTTTGTCTTTACAACTAGGAAACAGAAGATTAGAAAGTAAAACTACTTCTTCAAAGCTCAGAGACAGCAGGCAGACAGAAAACAAAGACTCAGACACAACCTTCCCTCCACCCAAAGTTGAAAAAATCCGGTTTCCTGATTGGTCCTCTGGTCAGGTGCTTCAGGTGAAAGAGACATTAACCCTTAGCTATCTGTTAATGACACGCCCCACAAATTGCAGACAGTGGGGAAGCTCACTGGCGGCGATTTCCTTCTAGAACTTTAAAATAAACAGATTACTACAACACATGCACCTTTACATATACTACTAAGTATATAACTAACAGACTTCTACATTTTAAGAACACTTTTTAACTACTGAATTCTGGGAAACTCTCACGGGAGAGTGCATCAGCTACTTTGTTAGAAGCTCCTGTGATGTGTTGAATTTCAAAATCAAAATCTTGGAGAGCTAAACTCCAACGAAGAAGTTTCTTGTTGTTCCCCTTGGCAGTATGAAGCCACTTTAGTGCAGCATAGTCAGTTTGTAGTTGGAACCGCTGTCCCCAAACATATGGGCGTAGCTTTTGCAGGGCGTACACAATGGCATAGCATTCCTTTTCACTGACTGACCAGTGACTTTCTCTCTCAGACAGTTTCTTGCTGAGAAACACGACAGGATGGAAGTTGTGATCTGTTGCTTCCTGCATGAGCACTGCTCCTATACCACGCTCAGATGCATCTGTGGTTACTAGGAATGGCTTGTCAAAGTCCTGGGCCCTGAGCACAGGGTCAGACATGAGCATCGCCTTAAGCTGGGTAAAGGCCTTTTGACACTCATCAGTCCACTTAACGGCATTTGGCTGGGTCTTTTTGGTCAGGTCGGTGAATGGGGCAGCGATTTGGCTGTAGTGTGGTACAAATCGCCTGTAGTATCCGGCCAAGCCTAAGAAGGATTGGACCTGCTTCTTGGACCGTGGGACAGGCCACTTTTGGATAGCATCCACCTTGGCCTGTAGGGGGTTTATGGTTCCTCGACCCACCTGGTGCCCCAGGTAAGTGACTCTGTTTTGGCCTATTTGACACTTTTTGGCCTTAACAGTTAGTCCGGCCTGCCTGATGCGCTCAAAGACCTTTTCCAGGTGTAGTAGGTGTTCGGGCCAGGAGTCTGAAAAAATGGCCACATCATCGAGGTAGGCAACTGCAAATTCTGCCAGTCCAGCTGGTAGACCATCTACCAGCCTCTGGAAGGTGGCGGGTGCATTTCGAAGGCCGAAAGGAAGGACATTGAATTGATACACCCCCGCATGGGTGACGAATGCTGACCTCTCCTTGGCAGGTTCATCTAGCGGTACTTGCCAGTACCCCTTGGTTAAGTCTATGGTAGAGATGAACTGGGCATCCCATTAACATTATAATCCCGAGGTAGGCAAACTTTTAGGCCCAAAGGCCACATCTGGGTGGAGAAATTACATGCAGAGCCATGAATGTAGGATGGGGGCAGGGGGTTGGGTGGGGGAGGGAGTGCAGTGTGTGGGAGGGAGTGCAGTGTGCAGGAAGGGCAAGGGGTTAGGGTGGGGTGTGGGGTATACAAGGGGGCTTAGGGTAGGGAGGTTGGGTGCAGGAAAGGTGAGGGTGCAGCAGGGGGCTCGGCAGAGGGTTGCAGTGCAGGGCGCAGGAGGGGTTCAGGGTGTGGGCTCTGGCCTGCCGCCACTTACCTTGAGTGGCCCCGGGTTGACAGCAGCATGGAGAGGGGCTAAGGCTGGCTCCTTGCCTGCCATGGCCCCGCATTGCTCTCAGAAGCAGCCGGCTCCACATCCCTGCGGCCCCTGTGGGGGGCAGGTTCCTTGTTCCTGGCCAATGGGAGCTTTGGGGGAGGTACCTGCAGGTGAGGGCAGCGCGCGGAGCCATGTGCCCCTCCCTCCCCCAGGGGACTCAGGGATGTGGTACTGGCCACTTCTGGGAGCAGTGTGGGACTAGGGCAGGCAGGGAGCCTGCCTTAGCCCCACAGCACCACAGGGGTGGCAATCCCAGAGGCTGGATCCAAAGCCCTGATGGGCTGGATGTGTCCCACAGGCCATAGTTTGCCCACCCCTGTTGTAATCTGTGGGATAGGACTGGTTCCTAGCAATATTTTCCTATTGGTTAATTGTTGCAGTTTTTCCTCTTGTCCAATTGTCCTCTTGTTTTGTCAGTGGTAGGCAAGAATTGTCAGTTACAGAAGGGTTTTTTGGGGGTGGAGGGAGCATTCAAGGAAAAAAATCTGAGACTGGACATTTTCAGTTGGAATGTCTCTTTCCACTGAGGAAAGGAAGATTAGCCAGTTTCTCCCAAAATACAGGTTCAAGGAGTCCTCAGACTTACGACCCCCGACTTACGTTGGACGCCACTTGCAATGCTTTTCAATTGACTGCCTGTTTTCCCTCAATGATGCTTGTTTTTCCCTTATGACACTCAATTTGCATCAAGTTTGCTTGAAATCACTTCCTGTTTGCATTATACTGGTATGGAGCTAGAAGGGGTCACTTCTGCTTGGCTTCAAGACAGCAGGGTAGCTTGTTTCTCGATAGGGTTGCCACTTGTTTTTGATTGGCTCCCAGTCCTGGGATCAGCCAATCAGAAAGCTTGAACAGTGACTGGCTGAGGTTCAGCATGTGTGCCGTTCTCTGTGGCTTTCTGAACCTGTGTTGCCAGCATTCTGAGCAGCATATGTGAGTTTATGTGTTTATTTGAATGCTGTTTACAAAATACAGTGTACAATAAATACTCGTTGAACATTCGTCATCTATCATTCATTTACTACAAAAATCTGCGTTTGTGTGGTGAAAATAGTGTATCAAGCCTTGCTTCAGGAACCAACCCCCCCTTCATACCACTGATTCCTATGGGAAAACTGGTTTCGACTTACAAGGTAATTCTGAGGGTATGTCTACACTATGAAATTAGGTCGATTTAACAGAAGTCGATTTTTTAGAAATTGATTTGATACAGTTGATTGTGTGTGTCCCCACTAAGCGCATTAAGTAGGCGATGTGCTTCCACAGTACCATGGCTAGCATCAACTTTCAGAGCGTTGCACTGTGGTAGCTATCCCACAGTTCCTGCAGTCTCTGCCGCCCACTGGAATTTTGGGTTGAGCTCTCAATGCTTGATGGGGCAAAAACACAAAGTTGTTTTTTTCCTCCTGCTGATAATAGCCCATTTAAATTGGTATGGCAACACCCATTTTTTCATGTTCTCTGTGTATATATACCTTCCTACTGTATTTTCCACTGCATGCATCTGACGAAGTGGGTTTTAGCCCACGAAAGCTTATGTCCAAATAAATTGGTTAGTCTCTAAGGTGCCACAAGTACTCCTCGTTCTTTTGGCTGATACAGACTGACACGGCTTCCACTCTGAAACTCTACTCTGAGTAACCATTCCATAGTTCACTGTGCAGTTTCCTGAACCAATGACTTCTTGAAGCTTTCTAAAGGCTTTCTGGGAGCTAAGGGGAACTATGAGAGAAGAGGTCAAACTTCTATAAGTCTCCAGTCGTCAGGGAAAATAACATGTATCACCTAATGCTGTCACTATATACTGTAACTATTATTAAACATTTATACTGCAGTAGCATCTAGAGGCCAGCCAGGCTGGGCCCTGGTTATACTAGGCACTGTACAAACATGTTGTTGCCCTTTTCCTGAGCAGGAGCAGATTTTGGGGCCTTTGAAGTCTTAGTTTCATGTTGAATGAGAAATCAGTGTCTTATAGTCAAAGTATTGTTGTAGCAAAACTTGTTTTGTTCACATACATACACCACTCTTGGAACAGAATTGATCAACTATCTTCTTTCAGAACTCTGCCCAAATACGTATAGCTGATTCTCAGGACAAGTTTTTCCTCCCTCAGCTTGACTGATTATTGTATCAGACTTTATTGGATCTTCAGTCCCTTTCTCTTTTCACGCTTATCACTCCTAGTGTTGACTATCTCTGTCAATAGCTCAGCCACCATATCTCCACTGAAGAAAGATGGTGTCTTCCCCATATAAAATATACCCTGTGCAGCAGTAAGGACCTTAATATAAATGGGTCTTAGCATTTGGCCCTATGTGACTTTTAGTTTGGCATATGGATTCTGGCTCAAACTGTTTCTGGAAAGGTCAGGAGGAAGTATGGTCAGGGTGGCTGAGGTACAAATCTGCAGGTTAAAATATTCTGGCATCCTTGCCAGAAAAGCCATGAGTTAAGTGATAAACCTTGTCCAATACCTATAACAATTAAGCTGTTGTGGCCGCTGAGGGAGGTTTGGTGGCCTGGAGTATTGCCTTGTTTTAATACCTCTATAACATTTCCTATGCTTGACACATCCAGTTGCTTGTATAAACGAAGACTGAGATCAGGCTCTTCTGTTTTTCTTTGCTTAGATTCTAGATGTGGTGCTTCATTGTATTAATGTAGTGCTTGCTGACCTAATTTAAGAAGAAGAATCTACTTTACCTTTTTCGTTGTCTACAGCAAAATCCTCCTTAGGCTTATAAACGATGTGAGTTTATTTTCAACTAGCCTGTTGCCTCAAAATTTGACTTTTCTTAAGCAGTCACAGCTCTAATTTTTATTCACTAATCCCCCTTGACCTCTCTAAATTATGCCTCAGATATCTTCAGTCCTGGGAGCACTGTATAAACAATACATTTAGAAATATAATGGAGGAAAACAGTAAAGCAAAGAGAGCCCATATCATCATACACATGAACCAGCTAAGGGCCTTACCTCAAGCTTTTTGAGGTCAGTGGGAGTTTTTCCATTGACTTAAGCTGGCTTTGGATCAAATCCTTTGTCAGTCATTGAGGACAAAGATGCACTGATGTTGTTATTTTGTAGTTACTCACTGAAAGTGAGGGAAAGAAAAATAACCATGTTGAAATCAATACGGGAGGAATGGAAACTGTCTGAAAGTATTTGAAGGATGCAGCCCTTTTTGCCAGCTCCTCTGCTGGTGTCAATGGACCTAGCTCCATTTACTTCAATTGAACTACTCTGATTTACACCAGCTGGGTATCTGCCATATTGACTGCAGAATCACAACTGGAAGGGATGCAGAATCAGGCCATAAAGTTGCTAAATGATTTAGGGTGGCCTATGTGGACATCACTAGGAATGATGGGATGAAGTTAAGAAAGGGGAAATATAGGCAGAAGATAAGGAAAGACCTGATAATAGTAAGACCTTTTCAGGCATGGAATAATTTTCCAAGTGAAGTGGTGGAAGCTCCATTGCTTGACACAATTTAATTTAAAACTGGATTGGATAAAGCACTGGAAAATATACTGTGGGGTGTAATTCTGTGATCGAAACAAAGGAGCAACTAGGTGGCTTTGTGACTGATGACAGAACTGATTAAATTATTTGTATTTAACTCTTTTGTGAGGTCAGGCCCTGGTCCTACATTGAGATCCAGTTCCACAGAACCCTTTCTGATACCGAAACCCGTATAATAATAAATACTACTACTACTACTACTAACTAATAACAATAATACCTAGCTCTTTTATATCACTTTTCATCTGCAGATCTCAAAGTACTATAGAAAGGAGGTCAGTATCACTGTCCCTATTTAGGTCAATTGGATTTCACAGGTGTCTGTGCTAGCAGATCTGATGCGAGACCAAAGTTTTATTCAGTATCTTTTGATTTGTCTTATGCAAGAACTGATCCAGTCAAAGTCATTTAGTCAAGAGGAAGTAGCTTTCAAGGTGTTCTCATAACCTCTGCTTACAGCACCTATTATTCTGCCACAGATCACATGAGATTTAGAATGCGGGTTAGAAAGCTCACCCTCAGACAAATTTTAATTTAGCTGAGGGTTACAAGGCAAATGTAACTATAGTCTGAGCACTGACTCTTTGGAAATACAAATGAACACAAAACCATTTTTCAAACTTACATCAGACATCAGTTAATAGTGGTGGAATTGTTTAATGTTATGGAGCATAGCAACTTCAGGGAATAGGGATGCATTAATGGAATTCCATGAGAGAGAAAAATGCAAATTTCCATTGAATTAACAAGATATGAAGAAAGACTGGTGAATAATAGACTAGCAGTGAGAGGATCATCATTTTAACACTGGTCTGTTTCTATAAAGTGAAAAAAATCAGTAATCCTAAGAGAATAAGTATAGAGTTCAGCCTTTAGGTCTTCTTCCATTCAACAATTGGCCATGTGTGTCCATGAATGGCTCACCAATATGCGAAGTCAGTGGACCAGATTGTCTAGCTGACATTGGCCAATTTGGGCTACTCCAGCAGTGCAAAGTGGCCAAAAATTGGCTGGATCTTCCCTCTGAGGATTCCCTTCATGTAGGGGAGTCCCCAGCAAGCACAGAGTTCTCATAGCTTATACATCCCACCCTCTCCCTGTGGCCCCTGCAGATGGTGTGTATCAAGGGAAAGTTATGTCAGGGACATGACCAGAGTGCTGCTGCACTTCAGCATTCCCTTGCTAGCCGATGGCTCCTTGGAGGCCATTACCAGCCAGCACAGGTTACAGCAGCTTGGGCCTGGGTATGCCAGGTCTTGTAGAGTACTTACCCCAGGATCAGGGGGCTGTAACCACCCACCTTGTAGCCCCTCTCACCTCGGTCCAACCAGTATAATCAGAGTGACTTGCTGTGCATCCTAGGGATAACTCACATTATTCACTTATTATTCAATGATTTGACATTGCCCATATTAGACATTGTTGAAAGTCTTAATTAATGTTAAGAATTAATACTGAGGGCTGATATTTGTAGAGCACTCAGAGGTAGAGGAATTTAGGAGCCCCAATACCTTGGGGATCTGGTCATTTGAGATCCCCTAATTTAAACAGGGCCCAGATTGTCAAAGAGCTTGATTCTGCAAGGTAAGATACAGTATGCCCTCCATTCCAATTGGAGTCAATATGAGTTCACATTCTCTGAACCTCACAGGCACGCTTTGTGGGCTTGAATCCTAAGTGCACAATAGTATTATTGGGCTGTTGATCCACAAAAGCATCCGAGCTTCCAAAAAGATTAAATTGAATGTTGTACCCACAAGAACACATGGATAATCCAATACTTCCTTTGCTTCCCTCATAGAGAAGAGGAAAGCAAAAAAAGGCAATATATAACCTATATATTTTAAAAATAAAGATGTTCTAAACTCAGCCATTGGATTATATTGCTAGAGTTGAAATATACCAGGGTATTGCCATTTCTTAGGCCCCTCACAGGAAAAGTTTGACAGATTTTTAAATAGAATGTTGTTAGAATAGTTTAACTGTAAAACTGTTACTTATCAAAGGATGGCAAGTCCCACGAGTGAATGACAAGCTTTATATTTCTTCAATAGTTGAAGGTACTGAAAAACTTGAACTGGGTCAAACTGCTTTTAACCTGGCTGAAAAACCAATGGGTGATATGATTCAATTCTATCTATTCTTCATTTTCTATTAGCAGAAATCCGGTTTTGGGGCTTCAATATAGGAAAGGTAAAAAGATCACGAAGCAGCGTTGGAGCAAGTCAATATTGACAGATCCAAAGCACACACCAATATGCGACTGAGAGTTAGAATAACTGCTATTGCTATACTGGGACTGAGTCAAGGGAATCCTATGGATGGGAGCTGTCAGCTTAAACTTGTGTCTTTCCCCCATTTTGGTTGTATAAATACCCTCCTTACATTGCATTCCTTTATCCCTCTTAGCCTTTCTAAATGACAATTCAGTCCGCCTAGCCTATCAATAACATATAATTTATTTGTTTCTTCAACTGAGCCTGACCTTCATTGATTTTATTGGAGTAATTTGCCAGAAATGATTTTTTAATGTTAGATTTATTACAGAGGCACTTCATTGTCAGATAAATGAACTCAATTGTATTTTTTAAAGCTAACAAAATGAGAAAACTACTGCTAGTTGAATTAGTTTTTAAAAGCATATTAGCTAAAGGATTCCTTATGTAAGGGCTAGTTTGCACATAAGAAGTTGTAGGAAGAGCCTGAATGCGTGTTCATGTGCATCTTCTAAATTCCTAGAAGCATAAGACCGTATTATACAGTAACATGTAAAGAACAGGAGTGTTATAAACAGTGGTGCTGCAGCAATGCCATTTTTCCCAGAGGGCCAGATTTTGCCATATTTATTCATGATGAGTGTAGTACCCTACTCTGTGAATAGCTCTAGTTACTTCAGTGGGACTGCTAACAGAAAATGATGCTACTCACTGTGAATGAAAATCAGACCCAAAAGGTAGTGACATTCTCCCATCTACTCACACTTTTCTCAGTTTTTAAACTTCTTGATTCTGTTTCTAGCCAGCAGCAGAGAGAAATGGAGTTATGGCTTGCCCATCTTTTAGACCTCTCCTCCTCCTCTGGTTCAATTGCTCAGTATAAAGACAAAGCAGATTGTTCCAGAGGGCTGTAAATCACAATGAGTTATTAGTTTTACATTTCCCATGTAGTTAAAAGTCAGCTTTCTAGTTCAGGATGACAGAGGGTCTCCCTCCATAAGTCTTCATTATGCTCTAGATTAAAACAACAAGGTTCACCATGCTATGTGCTGTCAGCAATTCAGATACAATAGTTTGCAGGTGTTGTTAAAATAATGTTTATATTTTGCTAGAGTGGGCCCTGGAATGTGAGAAAAAACACAACTTTGTTTCTGGAACCTCAAACATATGAGAGCACTCTTCTATGTAGGGAACTGTCTATGATTTACTGAAATCAAGAGAGAGACATCTCTTCAAATGATTTGTAATGGCCAATGAGCAGTCCTCTGGACACTTCTGCTGTGGTACTCGATAGAGAGGAAGATAGTTAAAGCACTGGACTGAGATCAGTAGATCTGGGTTCTGCTCCCCTCTCTGCCACAGACTTCCTATATGATCTTAGGCAAGTCACTTAATCTCTCTGAGCCTCACTTTTCTCATTTGTAAAGTGAATGCTACTTTCCTACATTGCAGGGAGGTTGTGAGGATACATTCAGTACTGTTGGGGACTATCATAATGAGCATCATAGAAAAGCCTATAAAATAGACAGCTCTCCATTCAAATAGCTGGAAGAATAAGGAATCAGCCTTGTGCTAAGCTTTTGTAGCCTTCCAGTCTTAGTACACTACCTCCTGCAATGGGTTTTCATCCCCATGGGTACCAGAAAATTACAGTAACATCAAGAGTTTTCTATGCTGCATAAAAATAGTAAAAGTGAAAAGTTGACAAAAACAGCAATATTAAATGCATTAAACCCCCACCCCCAACCAAACCAACCCTCAGCTGTTCAGTGGAAAGGAACAGGTGTAACTGAGGACAGAATTTGCCTTGATGTATGTGTGTCCAAAGAAGGGAGGGGCTGTCTCAGAACTATTTTTTTCCCCTTGATTCAAAAGGCAACTGCCATTTCAAAATACCCAGGGCACATGGAGGATGGATGCAAAGAACCTCTCTGTTTGCAGGCCCTGCACAAGTGACTGCCACAATTGCAGTTTGAGTGTGAGGACTGGTGTGCTCCTGCCAAATATGAGGATGGAGAAGAAGGGAGGAGTTGTTTATGGCCCTGCCTCCCTCTCCACTGGCAGCAGCTGCCCTCCTCAACAGCTCTGGTGTATGCATTGCACTTGTCTGAGGCAAAGTGCCTTCATGAGTTCCCCATGAGACACTGTGCTTCTCCATTGTCCTAGCGTAGTGGTATGTGTCAAGATTTGGTTGCCTCCCCACCATAGCAAATGGTGTTGATCAATGTTTACATATTGTGGCAATGGGTTTTCATGAACCTACTGTACCCCTTTTCACCCAAATCACACTTTTATTTTGAACCTGAGGCCACAATTTTCAAACTTGATGCCTGAAGTTGAGTTCCGAAAGCCATCTCAATAAAAGTAGTCAGATTGTCAAAGGTGCTGAGAAGCTGAAGCTCCCACTGACTTCCATGAAAGGTGAGGTGCTTAGTATGTCTGAACACCAGGCCACTGTAATTTAAAGTACCTAAATCTGGCTTTAGGATCCTAATTTTTGGCATCCAGATCTGAAAAAAAAAATTGGCCTGTGTGTTTAAAGATGGTCAGTTAATACAAAAATGATGCAAAGAATACCCATGAAATATGCTGTTACTTTGCTCTTTAAACAGAATCTGGAGCAATTTTCATACATAAATATGTCCCATTTGAATTTGGAGCTGTGTGCATTTGAGTTTTTAAATTAATTGTGCTTTTGTACAGTGCGCAGCTTAAAAAATACAAAACAGCAAGGATTTCAATCTGAAATTTAGAGCACTTTTCTTTTAAATTTCCTGGCTTGCTTCCTGTCTCTGTTCCTGTCACTGTTATTGATATTAGGAATCCATCAACATATTTTTATGGATGATTAAGAAGGGCTGACCTTTCCTTTGCAGGTACAAATAGATAGTTCTTCAGAGGCTGTAAAGGAATGACAAGATAATTCTATCCATTTAATATTGAAGTGATGTTGATAGTATCATTCTTTTCATGTTTGAAACAGGAAAGTATAGAGGGCCTTTCTCCCTCACTGTGTTCTGCTTTATGTGATGGATTTTCTCTCTGACTAATCGCTGTCACATTAACCTGCACTATTTCATCCTTCAGAGCTGTCAAGATAATGACGATAATCGAAGTGGCTCATTGTAAGTAAAGGAAATTATATGAGCAAAGTAATATCATAAAACAGTGTTTAAATATTTTAATTTCATTTGTCAAGGCTGCCCCAACACTTCATTACACATATAACCATCTCTCATCAGTGGAATTAGTGCATTATTCATTACTGTTAATTATTTTCACATAATGGCTGCCCTGATATATTTAACCTCCACATTATATCTCAGATAATGGGCCTGTAAAATTGAATTGTGTGAAGAGCGGAGTTCTAAAGCTCATTTGCAGAACATCAAAGAACAAAGAAGAGGAAAAGAATTCTAAATGGGACATTTTGCCCAGCTGGGGCCAAACATTTGTTTCTGTCTGATTTGCATACAGAAAATAGGTGGTTTAGAAGTGGTTTAATACTGTACATGCTGTTTGCTCACATTACACAACCAATTAGGATTTGTTAATGTCTCATGTGTTTCAGACAACTTGTGAGTTACTGTACAGTACAAGTGCAATAGACTTAAAAAGGTAACAGGCAAAAATCAATGTTTTATGATGGGATGACAAGGAAAGGAGTACTTAATGTAAAGTTGGCACCAACAATGAGTACATTTTAAAAAAATATTTACATAGTGTAAAACTAAGTTAGCAAAAACTTTCTGACTCAGAGTCCAGGGGTTAGTATCCAAGCCAATGTAAGTATAATTCATATTCTAGCTAATCTCTTTTCCAAATGAAGCTGAAGATGGCTCCAACCCTGTAGTACCACAAAGCCCATAGAACTGAGTAGGGAGTAGAATCTGGGATATCTGTGCAGGGAGGAGTACAAAAGCTGCCGGAGCTGCTACAGCCACAAGGCTGTGCTAGCATTCACAGATGCCTTGTCCCAGCAGAGCGCTTCAACACATGCTTGACTATTAGCATTTTACTAGTCCCAAAGATGCTTTACTGGATTGGGACTGCAGTGAATCTGCTGCTACTTCATGGGTAGGGGAAGGGGAAGATTCCTTCTCCTTCCAGATATCTGCAGTAAATAGCCCAGTCATCCAAACTGGGCATTGGTTCCAGGACTTTGGCCCTATATAATTTTTAAGGAGCAAGCTGAGTTGCCAGCACAAGTTTCAACTTTAAAGATCTCCAATGGAACAGTAGGGAAAGAACTCAGTAGCTGCATTACCTTCATTTGGGGTCTGATCCATGATCCAATAAGTCAGTGGATATTCTCTCATTGATTTGAAGACACACAGGAGTCAAGCCCTTTATGAAAAGACCACAGCACGTTGGAAGAAGAGAGGTCAATACCGGAAAAGCTAGACTTTTCAGATGAAATGAAGGGAACTGGCTTTCAAACTTGTGTCTCCAAATGCACATGAAGCTTGCTGCAGTTTTTATATAAAAACATGCACACTTTGTCATGTAATATTGTTTATGTCCTGGTTAAGAAAGATAGTAGCTGGAGTGATTTGTAGTGGTGCTAGGATCTCAAGATGTACACGTAACTTTATATTTCATGGTTTACAGATATTAGGTATTGCATAAGATTTCAAGAGAACGGCATTCATGAAATTCACATGCAAGATATCCTTTTATCCTCCCACATACTACAGTAAATTTTGTAGATTTTTTTAAAAACACGTATGGCTCTAATTTCCAGATTGTTATGGAATAACTCATGGCTGGATGGTAGGACTATAATATCAGAGGTGACTCGGCCAATCATAAGACAGAAAATGTTTAATGTATAACAATACAATTCACTCAAGGTCATTTACATATTACAGCCTTATTGGCTAAAAAGTCGTATTTCACAAGAGTGATATGTCTTTTTGCTAAGTGGCAGTGGGGTATTGGCCATATCATTAAATATTTATACAATATATACATAAATCTTCTTTCACCTGGCATCATCTGGGATTCATTTGAAACAGATCCATTTATTTCACTTTGTAATGTTTTAAGTTGTACAGACGTATGTTTCTGAGGTGAAGATCTAAACTGCATCTTCATCTTCTTCCCAAACTAGAGATAGAGTAGCTTAGAAATAAAAGTAAGATCATATTTGTAGGGACCTTGTCTGTCTCTTTATGTCCAAGAACAGTGCTGATTTATAATTTCACTTGTATTTTGTTGGTTTTTTTTGTTTTTATGGTGATAGTCACATTAGAACTAATTAGTTTGAAACTGTGTTACATTTGTACAGCACTCATTGATGCATCATAGAAAATATTGGGAAACAAATCTGCTGTTATCTTCCTTTACATAGGATATTTGCATGTAAAAAGGATATGATGATAAAAAAAAAGATGGAAAACACCCCCTAGATGATGGATTCATTCCTCCTGAAAATCCATGATACAGCCCCAGTAGAGGGCATATGGGATATGTTTGCATCTCAGAAAAGATCATAGGAATGTTCTCAAATAGGTCTAGACTCTCATGGTTGGACCTGTTGTACATCAGCACCACAGGCCCTACAACAATTTGTTTCTCTTGTAGATCAGCTGCCAATACCAATATGTGTCAAATTTGGCCTGATGTTGATGCTCAGAATAACCTTGTTCCATGTCCATCCTTGGCTGCAATGATGGAGCAGATGTGATCATTGGTACACGTGCCACAGTAGTTGTCTGAGCAGCACTCTGTAAAGGGGCAATGAGTACCTTGCCAGGAAGCTATTCAGTTTGTCACTTAGAAATAACCAGTACCAGGATCTGGATGAAGGGAGTTGAAGGCTTCACCATAGGAGTCCTTCTGTTGATCTATACTGCCCAAGGGCACTGACTCTTCTTTGGTATAACTAGGGCAAGGTGAGTGACTTCAGGCTGACAATGAGAGACTACAAATGGCCTCATCTTTTGCCATTTTGTCTTTATATCCTAGACAACAGTGAGTCTGGAGTGCATATGCATGCTTCTGATCCTTGGTGTACCAGGGAGCCAACCCAGTCACTGGATGCTATTTTCTCATCTAAAAACAAACATGAAGTGGGGAGTGAAAAGACAAGGTACTAAGCAATCTCCTGGACTTCCAGGCACCTCAGGTCTGTCACAGCAAGACCAGTCTCAAGAGGGGCTAGCTTTGTTGACCTTCATGGCATATTGTAAGGCTCATCAGTGTGGTAAGATTTTTTTCTGAGGTGTTTGGATTGATTGGGAAGGTTTCTGTTTTTGTTGTTTGATGAAAAAAGGGGACAGGGATGAAAGGAAAATAAAGGTCTTGCATCTTGTAATCTACAGCAGCACTGCACCTGAAATTATTTTTAGGGAAATAATCCTTTTTTATGTGGGCAGATTAGCCACCCACAGCCCCAGAAGGGGAGGAGCCCCTCATTGAACTCTGGTGGGTGGAGTCACACCACGCTCAACCCTCCCACCGGAAGTTAGTGGGCGGGAACAGAAGTATAAAGGGTGGACCAGAAAACTCAGTTGGAAGGCAGTCACCAGAGGAGCCAGATACCTCCTGCGAACTCCTGAGCTGGGAGGCCACTGCAGACCCCAAGGGAGCCAAAGACTGGCCAGAACAGCCAGGGCCATTTACAGACCCGAGCACGGAGGAGCTACAAGCACTGACAGAGGCCTTCTTCCCTGACAACCAGGATGTCCTTCTACAGAGCCAGGTACACCCTGAGGGGGAGTTAGGAAGTGTCCCAGGGTAGCCGACTCCTGTCTGACAGCAAGTGAGTCAGCGTGTTGTGGTCACAATCCCCGCTGACCCAGTGGCAGATCACTCTGCCACTGCTAGGGCCCTGGGCTAGGACACAGTGGAATGGGTGGGCCTGTGTCCCCTTTGCCATCCCAATCTGTGGGTGGCAGTCTCCCCCTCTCTTAGGCAAGAAGCCTGCACTTGTCTGCCCCTCTGCCAGAGCTAGGACACGCGACTGTTTGCTGCTCAGCCTGAGTATAGGCCTGAGGCCGAGACTTTTTGCTGTCCCACCCCGACCAGGGGGTGAGGCTCCAAAACTGTGTTTGTTGTTCGGCCCTGATCACAGACCGAAGCTTGCATCTCCCATCGCCCCACTGATTCCCCATGTCAGACGACCCCCACAGACATAGTGGGGAAGATTGGCCACCCACAGACCTGGATGGGGAAGAGCCATCCCCCCAATGGACTACAGACCTTGTTTTAAAAAAGGATGTGTTTGAGCTATGCTGAGATCTTGGACTGATAGACGCAGCCTGTATACGTAGGATACGGAACAACTATCATAACTACTAGCAAATGCAGACTTTTTAATAGCGTCTCTCTACAATAATCTAACTACACGGTATATACAGAAGTACAATGTTGACATATTACCCCTCAGAAATGAAATTAATTTACATTCCCCTTATGGAAAAACAAAAGTGATAGGAAAATGTGGGAACAGAAGTTTCTGAATCCTGCTTAGGTAATAATTCTTTCCAGGATAGGCTGTAATGAGATTGACTGTTTTGCGAGTTATACAGAGAAAAGAATTAGAAGGCCAGGTTAAAGGACATAAAACATTCATCATTTACTGGAACATAGCTCCACACATATTACAGATCCTACGGTATGTAAATTTAGGATTTGTGTTCTTGGTACAACTTTTGCAAACAGTAATCCAGACCTATCTTTCATATATAACAGTTTCTTCCTAGGATAGGTCTATAGACTTTCAGCGTGAAGTTAACTGTGCTTCGAAATACTAAAAATATGTGGATCAGTTAAAGGAAGGATATCTGAATATGACTGGCACAATAAGATAGGTCCACTTGTATAGGCTTGTATTACCATTTTTATAAAGATACAATAGATAAGTTATGCCTTGGAATATTTACAGAATATTTCCTAAAAGAGGTTTCTGAGAAGCAGACATTAGTGTACTTTTAAAAAGGAAAATTGAATTTAGTTGCATGATGATGAGAGATGTTATTTTATATAGTGAACGTGTTTGAACAAGTAGCAGTTAAAATGTTGCTTGTCTGAGATGGACAAAATTCATAGTTTTTTTTCCACCAGAAATTCTATGTGCTCCTTCCTATCTCCATCTGTCTGTGTATCTATCTAATCCCCTTCTCATACATTACATGGTGTTCTTATAAATGCCTTGTAATTCATGATTGAGTACTAGCTTATAAAAGGACACGTGTCGAATAATCTGATGCATGGATTTTATAATTGGGCTCACATATGTCAAAGTGCATATATAGTGTATATATAACTGTATATGTCAAAGCATTCTAATATATCAGACACTGCAAATCAGAAACAGAAATTCATTGGGAGAGCAACTCATCCACTGTTGGACGAATTAGTAGCAGCAAAGGGCAAGGGATAGAAGCAATGGAAATCTTGTAATGCAAAACTGCATGAGGAATGAGTGTGACAGTGGAGAATGGTAAGACTAAAAATAAAATATTAATTTGACTCTTGTAATCTAGGTAAGAGTGGTTTAGAACATCATCTAGCCGTAATGAACATGAAAGTGAGATGTTATACTTGGGCGAAATGAAAGCCTCCACTTTAACTACAGACCTTCCAGGACCCTTTAAGAAGTAGAAGAAAAGGGAGACCTATCAGACCCGGTGTCTAGGATGGTAATCATCAGATGTGTCACAGAAGGCCTGGTAAGAGACTGATCTTCATTTCCTAGAGCTAGTCAGATAACATGGATCAAAGTTATACTGTGTACAGGAAGGGATCAGTATCCACTGATTCTAGGTGCTGAAGTTACACTAGATAGAAAAATGGCTTTAAGATAATGTTGGGGCAGATTCTCTTCTCATTTACATAAGTGTAAATGAGGAGTAGCTCCACTGAAGTCTATGGAGTTACACTGGTGTGAAAGCGATGTAAAATGAGAGGATAATCGTGTCCTATATCAGTGGTTCTCAACCAGGGGTATATGTACCACTGGGAATGCACAGAGATCTTCCAGGGAGTACATCAATTCATCTAGATAGTTGCCAAGTTTTACAACAAGCTACATAAAAGGCACAAGCTACAAACTAAAATTTCAAACAGACAATGACTTGTTTATACTGCTCTATTTACTATACAGTTGTAGATTGCCACGTACTTTTAGGGGCGAAAGAAAAATGCAGACCTGTTATTTACCAGGCTGCACGTGGCAATAGACTGTATAGGTAAGGGACGCCATGAGAGTATGGGTCATGATGCAAACTGCAGGCATGCACACAACTAAAATTAATTATTTTAAAGTTTTATTGGGGATAGTTACAAGGGGTAGGGGAGCAGCGTATGATTAGCTAATAGGGTTAATGGAACTTAAAACATACAATGGCTAAAGTATCAGAGGGTAGCCGTGTTAGTCTGGATCTGTAAAAGCAGCAAAGAATCCTGTGGCACCTTATAGACTAACAGACGTTTTGGAGCATGAGCTTCGTGGGTGAATACCCATGCATCTGAGGAAGTGGGTATTCACCCACGAAAGCTCATGCTCCAAAACGTCTGTTAGTCTATAAGGTGCCACAGGATTCTTTGCTGCTTTTACAATGGCTAAAGTATTTACTATCAAACAATATTTATAAACAAAGATGCAGTAAACAATATTTATAAACACAGATGCAGCATTTAGTAATAACCAATACTTACGAATACAAACCAACTCATAACGACCGGCAAACGTAGAAACTCTGCTTAAAACACATGAGCTGAGAGAGGCTTCGAGGTGATCAGGCTCGGTTACGGGTGTGCACAAGGTACACAGGATTCGTTTTTCTTTCTCCTCTTCTGCCTGCACATGGCAGACCAGCCTAAAGTACCCACTATGACATCATAGAAGTGTCATAGGGGACGGGGCCCAAAAACTGTGTGTGTTCATTTCTGATTGGTACAAGCAAAGTTTACACCAAGTAGGGGAGCAGGTGCCTGAAAGTCTGGCTTCGCCCCCAAAAGGTAAGGAAATGCATATAGTTTAGAATGCGTTTAACACTGAACGACAAAGGAAGAGGCCAGGGCAATACCGGTATGGGCAAGTTTTTAGGATGCAGACAGGAACTTATCTTAACAACAATGAAATGTAAGTACAATATTTATATTCCAATGGATTTATTTTATAAGTATATGATAAAAATGAGAAAGTAAGCAATTGTTCAATAATAGTGTTCTGTGACACTTTTGTATGCTTATGTCTAATTTTGTAAACAAGTAGTTTTTAAGTGAGGTGAAACTTGGGAATATGCAAGACAAATCAGACTCCTGAAAGGGGTAGAGTGGTGGAAAGATTGAGAGCCACTGTCCTATATAATTACAAACCCTTTACTGAATTCCCAGGGATAGGGATAGTGTTGGCCCATGTCACTAAAAGCAAAACCAAAATTTGTGGAAGTCTGAGGAAAAGATTGAAAATGTGAATCCTTTCATGCAGGCTTGTGTGATGTTACACCATGAGAACTGAACTCTGCTGTCACTAGGTGATGCTTTTAAAACAGAAGGGAAGGCTGTAGATATGTAGGAAAGTTACATGACTCTTCTCAGTTCGAGTTTCAATAGCGCTAAGACCGCTGTTTACTATGTCTTTCAAAATCAAGTTCAAAGAAACGTACCAAACCCATCTCTTCTAAACAAAGAGGTTACTTTGACTTTAGAAAAAGAAATATTAGAGAATTTTATATCAGATGCTTTGAAAACTATATAAGAGAAAAGGAATCTTCAGGGGATGGCTAAGTACTTTGCAGTCTGAAAAGCCTCAGGAGGTTTGCAGCCAGTGGTGAACTTGTAACCTCTAAATGTCGTCTTGAACACACAATCTTTCAACTACCATCTAAAGGCCTGAGAGTAACAATTTAAAAAATGAGGTGGTTTTTTTGGTCCAAAGAAATGCTCAGTTGTCTTAACCTTTTCACTCCTCTGTGTTTCAAATTTAAATAGGGAATTATTTATCCCTGGCAAGGAATGATAATTCTAGTTGCCAGTAGTTTTCAGAGCATTTTCTTTAATCATGGGATCTATAGGATTAGGGATAAGGATGTACCGTACATGTAGAACATCCTAATAACTGCCCAGCCAAAGCATCCTAAGGCTACCTCTTCAGGCAAGGAGGCATTTATTGACAGCCTTGGGCTGCATTGTGACAAATTAAAATAGGCCAATTTTTTAGTCTCTAACTCAGATAAAGTTTCTAGCATTCACTTTTTATCAATGACTCTGAACAAAATTCCCTTACAAAAAAGATGGGATTTTCTCTTTTTTTTAGCAGGAAATAATCTTATTTAGGGTCCAATTTTGCAGTCCCTATTTAGGCTGTCACAGGGCGGGTGCCAGGATGTTTCGTGCCCTAGGTGAAACTTCCACCTTGCTCCCCCCTCCTCAAGCCCTGTGGTAGTTCTCCATCCCCCACCTCCCCAAGAACACTGTCTCCGCTCCACTTCTCCCGCCCCTCAGGCTTGCGGTGCCAATCAGCTGTTTGGCGCCACAAACCTGCGTGGGAGAGAAGCAGAGCAGGGTGGCGTGCTCAGGGGAGAGGGTGGAGCAGCAGTGAGCTGGGGCAGGGAGCAGTTCCCTGGCATGCCGCGCTGCAGGAGGCGCTCGCCGTGCCCCCATGCCCTAGGTCCCTCCGCTTAAATGCCGCCCCCGACCGGGGCTGCCAAAGATCTGGCCGCCGCAGTCACAGCTGAAGTACCTGAAATGCCGCCCCCCAAATGCTAGCACCCTAGGTGACCGCCTATGTTGCCTAATGGGTGGCACCGGCCCTGGGCTGTCATCAGTGGGAGTTTTCTCTGGTGTGAGGACAGCAGGATCAAACCACAAGTGTAAAGTTTTCAAATAGAATTTATCAAGACCGTTGAGGTCCTTAGAGCTTTCTTTTGTTGCTGCTGCCTTGTGGCATGGCTGTAATATAACAGCTAATGAACAAGTGTGTGGCATGCCTATAATTGCACTGACACACGTGCAACAAATGTGTCAGCCTCTCATATCTGAATAAATAATTTCCATCCTTGTGTGTGTATGTGTGATATATATATAAATAAAGCTTTGCCCATTTTGTCCACTTTAAAACTAGAGAACTTCAAAAGATGATGACAAATGAATGTTCCCACACATTTATAAAATTGTGTGTGTTCACATAGTGAGATGTTTCTTATCTTTTGAAAGTTCTGGTTGACTTGAGTTAATTTGCCCTTTAAGGTGTTTCAGAATACTGGGAAAAGTATAATATCTGGCCCTACTTGCCACAAATGTTCAGATTGTTTTTATTATTTTATAGTACTCAAAATGTAATAGCTACCTCACAATAGAGCAGATAAGATGATGTGATCCCTGCCCTGATGAACTTACAAACTAAATGTGGACATAGCACAGCTGGAGGTGCAGGGAGAAGGAACAAGAAGGAGATTGCATGCAGGTGGTGAAGGACAGAGTTTACATCAATAAGATTATGCAGCTCTTCAGTGAAACCTAGTAGAGAGTGCAGTGGAGTAAGGGTTCTTTTTCAGTTAGCTCAGGAAGGTGGTTCCTTTAAGGACAGTGTGGAAGAAAGTATAAAGTCGGTTGTGGGAGAAATAGGCAAATAAGGCATTGGGGCTTTCATTATGGCAGAGTGGAGGGCATGTGAGAGAGACTAAATAATAGGGTGGATAAATATGGTGGAGTTGGTGGGAAGGGGAAAAAAATTGCATCTTATATAATGGAGAAATGGGAGCCCCTGGAGGGATTCAAAGAAAGAGACAATGCTTCTCTTTCAACAGAAGGGAGAGTTGGGAGGCACAGAGAGGCACTCAATTGGGAAGCAGAACAAAATTTGATTGTGCTGATGTGAAATAGTCACTTAAAGTAACTTTTCCAGGTGCATCCTTATCTTCACAGGGCAGGGCTCTACTTTCTGAACAGAGCTCTTCTGAATCTTTATCCTCTCTTCTTTGACTCTCCAACAGTTTACTGGATAACTGGAAATCTCCCATTTGTGTCAAGGGACTGAGTATTCTCCTGGCTAGCCCCAGTATCAACCTCCATAGCAAAAGACATTGGATTGGAAGGATTATGTAAATTAAATTCTGCTTGCTTATAACAATACTATGCATGCAAGTGGTTTTTCCCCCATTTTCCTTCTTTTATAAGTGGCTTTCAATATATGTGGATATAAAGTATATCAGGAATTGGCTTCCCGCAGCCCCCATTGGCCTGGGATGGCAAACCGCGGCCAGTGGGAGCCACGATTGGCCAAATCTGCGGACGTGGCAGGTAAACAAACCAGCCTGACCCGCCAGAGGGCTTACCCTACTGGGCCACATGCCAAAAGTTGCCGATCCCTGTAGTATTTATAGCCATACAGTAGCTTTGCCTCTAAGAAGGCTGCTAATTAGGGCTGGGTGAAAATTTTCTGTCAAAAATCTTTTTCGTGGAAAATTGGGTTTTCAGCTAAACAAATATTTTTGCAAAAAATGCCTTCCTTGAATTTTTTTTGTCAGTTTTTTACTGAAATTATTTGCTTCTGGATAGTTTTCTTTTATTTTTGATGAAAACGGTAAATTTTCCATGGCGGGATGGGGGAACCCATTTTCTAACCAGCTGAAAAGGAGGCCCTTTCAATAAATGTCAGAGCAGAAAAAAACAAATGTTTGCTGTGTTAAACCTAAAAAATAAAACAGAAAACAACTCTTTGTAGCAAAAGTCACACCCCTTTTAGCAGCTTCTTCCTCAATGTGACTATTACAGGCAGAAAGAATAAAGCTCTCTTTGGAATGAGGAAGTACTTAGGATCAATATTTCTGCATTGCAGCTGAGAAATGCCTTTGTTTCTTATGTTGGTTTGAGAACTGGTCCTGTTTGAGTCTGATGAAGGGTATTAGTCTTATTCATTTTTAAATTTTAAAGATAAAAATAATGAGCTTGCACTTGTATAACCTCATATTAGAGGATCACAATGTGCTTTATAATAGTAAAGATTTATTCCCACTATATCCCTGTGTGGTAGGTGTATTAAGAGTTATACTAATTTTATACATGGGTAAATTGAGGCCCAAAGATATTAAGTGAGTTACCCAAATTCACACAAAAAGTCAGTGGCAGAACTAGGAGTTTTATTTGTCAATGCCCTGCTCTAACCACTAGATACACTGCTTTTTATCATAAATGGTATGGAATCAGAGAATTCCATATGTAACTGTTCATTACCTCTGTACTGGTCAACAAAAGTAGAATAAATAAATTGCATCTATATTGAGAATTTCAGTCATTTTTGAAAGAACGCCTTCTCTAATGGAATCTGTCAGGGATGCTCCATTTCCATTTGTTCTATTTGATTGTGTAACTTGATCTATCATTCTTAAAAGAAAAACAATGATTCTTGGTTAATTTGTGTGCCCAGGCGACATCCTTTTCAGCTAGCCAAATAAAATTATATTAGATGATGGCAAAGTCTATGTTGAAATGGGCAAGGATTAATATTGGTAGCAAATTTCTTAAGAGATGTTTCAGTTTCTCCTGCAGTGTGAGAATCCAGGAGGTATAAATATATATCGAGAACTGTGGCAATTACAGCAGCATATTGGCTAAATTGGTGAAATTTTATTGGATGTTGCTGGAGATCTTTGGATCAAGGTAAACATGACCTGTCAGCTTCCAGAACCAGGCGATATACTAGGAAGAGCTATCCTCTATACTGCTTATATAAAGAAATATGCTTTTTTTTGGTAAAATGGCCCAAATAAAAACTCAATATTCACTTCATCTGGTATCTGCAGTAACTGTGGTACCTTCCTAGACTGCAGCACCACAGTCACTGTGGGGAGGCAAATGTTGAACTTTGACTGACAGCTAACTTACTGCAGGGCAGATTTTCTTGACAATGTGACATGACAGTTCAGTTTCATAAAACACTGAGAACTACCATTTCCTCACGCCATGTATATGACCGGAGATTTCATATTCTTCCTATTGATGACAAAAGTACCAGGCAAGCTGATATTTGCTTATTACTATTTATAATAACAGTTGAGCTTAAGCTGTCATTCTTTTGGCACTGTGTACAAAAGGGAGCTTCTGGCAGAGCATTCTCCATGAGAGTCTCAGCTTTGGAAATCACTCCCTGCGTGGTTTAAAACAGCATGAATTTGTTGACCTGATAGACATGCTATACAGGTGTCATAAACAGATAGCTAAGGGTTAATGTCTCTTTTTCACCTGTAAAGGGTTAACAAACAGTGACCTGCAAACACCTGACCAGAGGACCAATCAGGAGACAAGATACTTTCAAATCTCGTGCAGGGAAGCCTTTATTTGTGGGTTTTGGGTTTGGCTTTGTTCTCTCTGGGTCTTGGATGGGACTAGAGGTGCAACCAGGTTTCTGCTAATCTCCCTGCTACAGTCTCTTATCTATTCAGAATTGTGAGTAAGAAAAAATGCGGTTATAGTCTTTTAATTTGTTTTCTTATTTGCATATGTGTAATTGCTGGAAGTAGCTTAAATTGTGTTTCTGCTGGAGAAAGTTTCTTTCTATTGTTTATAAGTTGAAAGACCCTGTAACTTTTTACCATCTAAAGTGCAGTGATAAACCTTTTACTTTTTTCTTTCTTTTTTAGTAAAAGTTTTGCTTTTTAAGACCTGTTTGATTTTTTTCTCCTAGTTAAGGTTCAAGGGAATTGGTGGGGAGAAGAGAAGGATAAATTTTCTCTTTGTGTTAGATTCACGCAGCTTGAATCTGTATGGCCTCTGGGTGAGGGGAAAGGTAACACTCCTCTCGGTGTGGTGATTCAAGAAGTTGAATCAGGCAATCTCCTAGTGTTCCCAGGGCAGGAAGGAGGTGGGAGGAAGAAGGGAGGAGGAAGGGAATGGTTTATTTCCCTTTGTTGTGAGACTCAAGGAATTTGGGTCTTGGGACCCCCAGGGAAAGTTTTTGGAGGAGACCAGAGTCTATAGGCGCTGTACTCTAAGTCCTGATTGGTGGCAGCCTATCAGATCTAAGCTGGTAATTAAGCTTAGGGGAATGCATGCTAGTACCCATATTTTGGATGCTAAGGTCCAGATTTGGGAATTATACTATGACAACAGGCCATTTGTTCGGGAAGGCATTTGGGGATAGGGCTAAGATTTGTGGAGCTGGGACTGGCCTATGGATTCTTATATGGAGGTAGAAATTAGGGTTTTGCAGAAGCTGTGGTGGGTAAATTTTGGTTCTGTGGAACAGCTTCTTGTGCAGAAAAAGATTATTATGCTCCAGCTGTATTTTGTCTTTGTTGGTTTCTGTTTTTAATTTTCTGTCATGGGTACCTAGATCTGGAGTGGGAGTTCTTTTAATGATTGTAAGCAGGGCTGCCCGGGGGGGGGGGGCAAGTGGGGCAATTTGCCCCAGGCCCCGGGCCCCACAGGGGCTCCCACGAGAAGGGCTAAGGCTCGCCCCCCGCCCCCGCCATCCCCCCGGCACCTCAGTGCGCCCGTCCGGGAGCATCCCTGACAGCGCTGCAGCCGTGTGCCTCCGGCGGGGCCTAAGCTCCTCCCCTCTCAGAGTCACATGATAAGGGGGTGGGGCTGTGAGCTTTGGGCTGAGCGACAGGAGCTCTGGTCCCACTGGAGCTCACCCCACTTACCACGCGGCTCTGAGCGGGGAGGAGCTCAGGCCCCGCCGGAGGCACGTGGCTGCAGCACTGTCTAGGGACACTCCTGGACATGCGCGCTGAGGCTCCGGGAGAAGAGGTAAGCGGCCGGGGCTGGGGGGGTTGGATAAGGAGCAGGGAGTCCTGGGGACTGAAGAGTCCTTTTACCTCTGTATTATAGTTACACTGTTGAGGTTTGCACCAATGTAGCTAATGCCCAGTCAGTGTTTCCATCACAATCAAGGTTTTAATGAGGGTGTTAATAGAATTTCTCTGCCTTGAAATTTGGTATGAAAAGATATAGGGACTAGATAGCCATGGAGGTTGCTGGACTTGCCTTTTCATCTCTGGAGATCCAGGACCAGCTGGTGCATAGGAGTGCATTCTTGGGGGATTATTAATGTTGCAAGAGAACCTAGAGGTCTCAGGTAAGATCAGGGCCCCATGATGCTAGGCACTGTACAGACACCCTGCCCCACAACACTTCTTATCTGAATGGACAAGACCAACAAAGAAAGATTTATTTCCATTTTAGAGGTGGGGAACTAAGGCCTGGGCTATAAAATGACTTGCCTCAGGTGAGACAGAAAGTCTGTGACAGCCAGTATTGAGCTCACATCGTGCAAACTCCAAACCAGCTCCTTAACCACAAAACCATGCTTTCTTGGGGCTCTCTGTTAATATTCCAAATCAAAAACAAAGCTGAGGTGCTTTTCCCTGCCACTGCAGACATTTACTCTCTCTGCATGTGATAAAGCATTGCTGCCAGAGATGACTCAACCCTGGGGCTCATAAAATACTTCTCAAGATCAAATACTTTGCTTGTGGAATGGAGCAGAATGGACCAAGCATTTGGAGTTTAAACACAGCCTAGGACCAGTCCTAGGATTTAGAGCTGGTCAGAAATATTCTGGTGAAGTGTTTCTTTGAAGTTTAGCATTTGTTGAAATACAAGTGTTTTGTGGAGTTGGGCTGATTTCAATTAAACCTGCCTGGTTTTCTGCTTGGCTCCTAACAACTCACCTACCAGACTGACTCAGAATCCAGGACTCCATCCTCCCTATTGAAATCCTCTGCAAAATAGAATATCCTTCTCCACACAGCTCAACAAGGGACCAGGGCGGCTGGATAAGGGGCAGGGAGTCCCGGGGACAGGGAGGGGGCAGAGGTTCTGGGGGTGGTGGTCAGGGGAAGCGGGGATTAGATCGTGGGCGTTTGGAGGTCTGTCAGTTTGTGAGGGACCTCATGGAGCCAGTCTCTAGGAAACAGATAAATGCATGGTGGTTAAGTCCATTAATGGCTGTTAGCCAGGATGGGTAAGGAATGGTGTCCCTAGTCTTTTTGTCAGAGGGTGAAGATGGATGGCAGGAGAGAGATCACTTGATCATTACCTGTTAGGTTCACTCCTTCTGGGGCACTTGACATTAGCCACTGTATGTCGGTATGTTCTTATGTTCTAACCTAAATGAACCCAAAGTTATAGAGACAGATATGAGTCAAGGAAGCCAGCAGAGTATCAGAAACCTGGGAAAATCTCTGACTGGATGGGCTCAGGCGTTTGGTCACAAGCTGAGGTGGTTCAAAAGTTTTGGATTTTTTTTAAGCAGAATTTTTTTATTGTTTCTTTAAACAATCAAACACAGCAAGCAGCAAATATTTGGCCACACACTTCTGAAATCCCAAATCATGTTCAGGTTTTGGCAGAATAATTTCAGCTTTTCAATTAAAAAAAAACACAACAAATTTTGAAGGAAAGCAGACATTGTCTGTGATTTTCTTCCGCTTTTTAAAAACCCCTAGTTTTTTATCCAAAAAAAGTTTTGACGGAAAATATTTGTCCAACCCTTTTAATGAGCTTTAGTGCCTTTTAGGACTAGCTGATGCTGAGAACCAGTGAAACATTGTAAAGGTGACTTGAAAAGAAGTTTTCTCAAAACTGTGTTTGTGCTGAGATACGGAAGGTTTTTAAATGTTTATTTCTCCCACAGCCCCACAGGGGCCCCCATGAGAATACAGTATTCTATAGTAGTGCAACTTTTTTTATGGAAGGGGCCCCCAAAATTGCTTTGCCCCAGGCCCCCTGAATCCTCTTAGCGGCCCTGATTTAAGCTGAAATTCAAATAAATGTGATGCACAAACAGATCTACTCTTTAGGCACTAAGGAAAACAATGCTGCTTTGTCAAAGCTGTGCAGCCAAAATTTTAATAAAGGGGTTCTCTCTCAAAAAAAAATTTCACCTCCATTGATGGGACATTCCTAGACTCAAGGTTTCACCTGCCCTGTACACACACACATCTGTCAATTCTATACTCTTATTCCCTTTCAAAATTCATTAATCCCTGGCCGAGGACAACCCTTCTACCCACCTTGCTCCCCTTTCCCCACTACCTCATAGAGCAGAGGTGGGCAAACTACAGCCCGCGGGCCACATCTGGCCTGTGGGACCATCCTGCCCGGCCCTTGAGCTCCCAGCTGGGGAGGCTAGCCCCTAGCCCCTCCCCTGCTGTCCCACCTCCTCCGCAGCCTCAACTCGCTGTGCTACCAGCTCTCTGGGTGGTGAGATTGTTAATTCCATTAAAACCAATGGTCATCTTCATCATGTATATCAAAGTCTGTCTAGTGAATTTAAGGAAACTTATGGAAAGTGATCTAAAATTGGAGTACTGTGCAAATTTAACTGAGGGAATGTCTACACTACCCACCAGATGGGCAGGCAGCGATCGATCCAACGGGGATTGATTTATCACATCTAGTCTAGACACGATAAATCAGATGTAATAAATCGACCCCCAAGCATTCTCCCGTCGACTCCTGTACTCCAGCACCACGAGAGGCGCAGGCAGAGTCGACGGGGGAGTGGCAGCAGTCGACTCATCGTGGTGAAGACACCACAGTAAGTCTATCTAAGTACGGTGATTTCAGCTATATGAAGTTGCATAACTTAGATCGATCCCCTGCCTCTCCTGTGTAGATCAGGGCTGAGAGAGCTCTAGATTTCTCTGTGTCAGAGTGATTGAATCGAAATATATACTGCATTTTGAGACACTGGCAGCTAACATGCATCATCAAATAGTGCTGTAATATTTAAGTATCCATTGCCACAACAATTAATTCCTCTAAAATTTTTTTCAATTTATTATGCTACATAGTAGAACTCAGCTATATAGTAGTACAAAGAAGATTATCAGGGAAAAACTGCTGGAAACCCTGATTTACCAGTACACCTTTGATTAATTTTAATAAGTTTAGTGTCATAACCAATTCTATAGCATAGGACCACTTTATGCAGTAATAAAATGACTTAACATTCAACATTCATTGGGTTTTACTGCTTGGTAAAGAGAAGATATATATTTATTTCATAGCTTCGTATGATGTGTATTTGAAACAGTTTTTTTTTTAATTTATGGTTCCCTGATTTTTCTTTCCTTTAAAAATTTAACATCTGTGTTTTGCAGTTTCTGTTTACAACAATGCTATTACATAGAACACAGTTAACAACGAAAAACTAATTAAATGTGTACATGGGACCCAGCCACAAAGTTTGGAGGCAGATAATATCCCCTACTTTTTTTCAGCTGTAGATCTTGAAGCACTTTACAAAAGAGATAGATACCATTGTCCACATTTTATAGAGTGGAAACTAAGATACTGGTAAGTGAATTGAAATTCCTAATGTCACCGAGTAGTCCAGTGGTATACTAAGATCTAGAACCCAGATCTCTGCAGTTCCAGCCCTTCACTCTATTTACGTGGCAACAAGCCCTTTAAGATAATCCCCCATTGAGGGGGGTGGGTAAATGGATGTGGGGCATTTGGTTCAGATCCTTATCAAATTAAATGTTGTTTTAAGATGTCAAATGAAACCATTCAAATCTGAAGAGAACTCCATGTCATGCTTCTCAGTTATCTTCCCCACCATGCCTCCCTTCCCTTAGACCTTAGTTCCTCCTGTGCCACTGACACATACGGCAGTCCAGTTCCTCTGCTGATTACTGTCCTCTCTAGTTATGGGTTTCAGAGGAGTAGCCATGTTAGTCTGTATCAGTAAAAACAATGAGGAGTCCTTGTGGCACCTTAGAGACTAATAAATTTATTTGGGCGTAAGCTTTCTTGGGATATAACCCACTTCATCAGATGCATGGAGTGGAAAATACAGTAAGCAGGTATAAATATACAGCATATGAAAAGATGGGAGTTTCTTGAGCAGATGGTACAGTTTCTTTTGATATCCTTAAGTGGGATCAGAGGGTAATGGCCTATAGAATGTGGTGTCTGAGAGTTGCCTAGCAGCTTCTCGTTCATACTCCAACCTATTCATGCTGACTGACACTCAATAACAGAGTTTAAAGTGGCCATTCTTCAACAAAAAATCTTCAAAAACAGACTTCAATGAGAAACTGCAGAATTAGAATTAATTTGTAAACTTGACACCATCAAATTAGGCGCGAATAAAGACTGGGAGTGGTTGGGTCACTACAAAAATAATTTTCCCTCTGTTGATGCTCACACCTTCTTGTCAACTGCTGGGATTGGGCCACATCCACTTTGACTGAATTGGTCTCGTTAGCACTGACCCCCCCACCTGGTAAGGCAACTCCCATCTTTTCATGTGCTATATATTTATACCTGCTTACTGTATTTTCCACTCCATGCATCTGATGAAGTGGGTTATATCCTATGAAAGTGTATGCCCAAATAAATTTTAGTCTCTAAGGTGCCACAAGGTTTCCTTTTCTTTTCTCTAGTTATGATATTATTCCCAGGTGATGCCAATGCATCCAATATCTTCTGTCACTATCTTCCGCCAGTTCTTTCTTGCCTTTCCTCACTTTCTCTTTCCTCCATTGGGTACCCAATTCAGTGCTTGGTTAGCATGTCTCCCATCTTCAATACTTCGTACCTGTCCCAACCACCTGAGCCTTCTTTCACTGGTATTTTCTAGCATGTCCAGCTCCTTCAGCTGCCTTATTCTCGCATTTATTATTTTGTCTTTCCATTAAATGTGTAGTATCTTTTTCAGCCATCTGTGATGGTCAGCTTCCAATCTCTTTTTGTCAGCCACTATCATTGGCTAAGTCTCTGCTCCACATAGTAGCATACTCAGTACAGTACATGGGATCATCTGACCCAGGAACACTCTCCATAAATTTGCACTGTCAATCTCTGAAGATACATCCTTGCTGCAGTCACTGCACCTCATCCGAAAATGCTAAGCCCCCACCTTCCAGCCTGGTCTGCCTAGATACAGTGTCACTACCCATCCCTGAGGAGGGATATGGGCTGCTTGAAGTGGGGCAAAGCTGGTTAGGCTTCTGTGTGGGAAGTTCTGGTACAAGAGCTGGCACCACAGCAATAGTGATGAGCAGCAGTGCTGGCTGTCCCACTGCCCACTCAGATTTGGCCCTGTGACCATTTGTCATGATGTAGGAGTTGCAGGGCCAAAATTAAGTGACTGATGTTGTCACCCCCATGTACAGGGGTTGGCAGCACCCCTCAGGGTTGGTCCTGCAGCCCCTCCATCCTCCCAGAGGGGCTGCAAGGCTAAAACTGGGTGAGTGGTGTTGCAATTCCAGTGCACAGAGGGTCACCATGCTACTCAGGTGAAGGGCTATGGGTCCAAACCTGAGCAGTGCTGAGACCCCTGTGCATGCTCAGTTTTGGCCCTGATGACCCTCATCACAACAGAGGGCTGGTGGGGCCAAACTTGAGTGGGCAGTGGGGCAGCAAGCACTGTTTTTTCTCAGTACTGCCAGTAGTATGCACCATACGTAACACGCATATAGCTGCATACAGTGCATACATACTTGACTTTTAGTTTGATGTGGAGATCTTTGTTTGACCTGATCTTGTTCATCCTTCCAAAAGTAGTGTTTGCTTTTCCTAATCTCCTATGAATATCTTTATTGCAGCCACCTTCAAATATCATCACACTTCCCAGATAGCAGAATTCTTCTGCTGTTCCATCCAGTTGTTCAGTTTCCTAGCTTCATAATATTAATTTTCTTTGCATTTACTTTCAGTCCAATTTTTGCTTCTTCCAATTCTACCTCTGAATTAAGGGCAATCATTCCATTCCACGTCATACTTAGCAAAGCAAAGTTGCTGGCAAAGTCAAGGTCATGGAACTTGTCTCTGCTAACCCATTTTATATCATCCAGAATGCCTTTTTTTGCCAGCTTCATCACCCAATCTGTTGCTAATGCAAAGAGGATTGGTGATAACAATTCTCTTGTCTAACTCCAGTCACAATGTCAAACCATTCACCCATGCTGTGTTCCTCTGCTATATTGACTACTGTCTTCTTTCAGTTTGACCATCTGTCTTCCAGGCTTTCATCAGCCTGGTCCTGTAAAATACTGGAACAGTTGCTAAGTGCAATGTGGAATCTGATCTGTATTTACTTGTTCTTGAATTTCTCTATTGCTATAATACACCTCTACCCTGATATAACGTGACCCGATATAACATGAATTCGAATATAAAGCGGTAAAGCAGCGTTACTGATTGATACTTGGGTTTTGAGCTCTGTCTTCACCTCCTCTTTTATTTGGGCTTAGGACCGGCACTGTTGCCTCCACTTGCTCCAATTTTCAACAGAGAGCCGCTGACTTAGCTAGTCTTCCCCCTTGTTTTCTCTAGTGTCTCCAGCAGATATACAAGAACTCCGAAGAAAGAAATAATGAGAATCTTTAATTTGTTATTTATAACTTGACATTCCATATCATTAAAATTAAAATATCTAGCTTGTTCCTGCCCCAGTTACTTTAACAACAGTCTCTTCAGAGATTTCACAGCTCTGTGCGGCAGGCAGTGCAAAAGGGTACACACACTATAGGTGATGAAATGTGTTTACTTTTGGTGGAGGCTTTCATGGTGTTTATTGACTAAAAAAATACTGGTTCATATACTTTTGAAATGAATCAGAAAAAACTCAGAGCAATTAGCTCAGCCGAACTGTGGAGTTCAGTATGCTTACTATCTGCAGCCATAAACCTATGTCTCCATGAGTCCAACTGGCAGTCCCCTGTTCCAGTCTTAATATCCTCTATTTCTTTCCTACTTTCTACAGTGAGGTCTGCTTCAATAGCTTGCAACACTCTCCTCTTTCAACTTTTGTGGGACACCACATGGCCTGTTTCCCAAATCATGATCTTCAGGGATGGAAGCAAAGAAAGCCCAAATCCCACCTTTCTCAGGACATATAGCGACTTCTTCATCATTCATTAGGATCATTTTATAGATGGGCAAACTGTAGCACAGAGAAATTAGAACCCCAAATGGCCTCCAATTTGAGGCCCAATTTGAGATGGCTAAGGTATCCATTTTCATGTTTGAAATATGGCTGTGGTTGACTTGCCCAAGGTCACACAGGAAACCTCTAAAAGAGCCAGGAGCCCAACAAAGGCTCCTGAGCCACAATCTTATATTTCAACCACAAAACTAGCCTTCTTTCCCTCAGGGCTTGTCTACGCAGCTCAGTAACAATTTGACCATGTCATGAAACAGTTCTATGTTAGTATGCACTAGGGAACTTTTTGTGCATGCCAGCAGGGTCTACACCAGCCATTTATGCACCAAATGTTGTTATGAATTTGAATTCACATTCCACTGGTGCCCATTATCACACCTTGTAGACAAGCCTTTAGTCTCTCGACAGCAGTTAAATCTAGCATGGCTTTTTACATATGGACAGGGAAGGAGTCGTCAGACAGCTTGCATGTAGGTGCGCTAGGGAAAGAGGATTGGTGAGCAGGTTTTCTGTACTGCATTCACCATTTCAAGATTCACAGCAGGGAGTCAAGGCCAGCTGTCTACCTTCAGAAACCATTAGAAGAAGGAAGAGCTGCAGACAACAATAGCTCTCCTCTCCCACTAAGCCTATAATTTTCTACAAGCTATGCTATAGATCTGTGATGGGGTGCCCTCCCCACATAAAGCTTGAGCAGGTTAAAGAGGACCAATTGACATTATAGGCTGCACTTGGAGGAGAGTCAGTGACTGATAAAGCCCAGCTGGGCTTCTATAAATCGAGGCAGTTGAGAATAGGAGAGGGCTGCTGGGAGGAGCTCTGTAGTTACTCCCTAGAGTGAAAGGGAGTTGGCTAGGGGCAAGGAAGAGTTCTAGGGAGAGAGCAAGGCCTTGGATACTGCCCTGGACTACAGAGTCTGGCAAGAAGCAGAGAGGGGTGAAGAAGCCACTGGGAGTGGAGGAAGCTTGAGCTGGTAAACCCAGAGGTGGAACAGGAGTTAGAGAGGCACAAAGGAGCCCAGGAAAACAGCAACAGGGTCTGAGATTGAGTAGACTGTGGTTGATAGCTATAGAATCCTTATACCTAGGGACACATTTCTCTGCCAGTCAGTGGGAAAGTGGCATTGGACCTACACTTGGGCTGGAAGACTCCCTGACACACCATATGGACAGCTTGTCCAGTGGGACTTTGACACCCCAGAAGAGGAGGACTAAACAGTGATGTGACTGGAGGGTTGTCACAAAGAGGGAGTACCCCAAGTCTCAGAGAGGCCAAGGTGTGAGCATCCACTGAGAAGGATGTCAGATTGGATGAGAGCTAATCCCTATGCCTAGCCACAAGGAAGCACTGCAACAGTGTGTGTATCCCATTACAAGGTCAAACAGAGATTGTTGACTTGATGCAGAGATTCATGGGTGAGATTCTCTGGATTGTGTTATGAAGGTCAGACTATGTGATCATAATAGTCTCTTAAAATCTATGGTTATGAATCAAAAAGTAAAGGAGTGAGGAACCTGTAACTGTTGAAAAGCGAATGATCCTGAGGGAGGAGGTAGATTCAGAGGTTTTGTAGTTTATAGTTTCTGGTATAAACTATATTAGAATAACCAACTATCAAACCTTACTTACTGGTGATATGGACCAACCTCACCTGAGCTTCACTCATTAATGTTTATTAAGTGATTTTGAGATCTTTGGATGACAGGCACTGTCAAACTGTTTACAACAGGTTGACCCAAAGCCTCAGCTCCAAATACCCTTAACTCTGGGGAAGAGTTCAGGTTTGATATCTGGACACAATTGGTCAATTTAAGCCCATCTCTAGTAAGATCCAAAACCAGAAGGGGCTTGGATGGGCCAAATTCTCATGAGAACATCTTGCAAGATTTTGGCACTGCAGAATCTGAGGATTATTTCTAAACCATGAATTATTTTCTCCTTCTACTTCAACAAAGTATTTACTTACCATTAGTTTATCATAAACTAAGTAACATGGTTTATCCTTTCTTTGATCATTAGACTCAAAGGTTGCTTTACAAGAAGGATTTCCTGTAAGGTTTCATAAACAATCTCCGTAATGTCTAACATTTAAAAAAAAAATCTCTGCATTCTACTGTATCAATGTATGTGGCTCCACATCTCTTCTTAAATCAGGAGTGTCACTGTGTGCATTTTCAATTCAGGTGCTGCTGAATAGTCAAGAGACATGAAAGTGTGTAGATTATATCTTATAAAATATGTTTAATATTTGTAAATTAATGTGTTGAAATTTTATGTGCATGAGTTGCTCAGTGCCTTATATATACACACATATCCATACACCACAGGTGGAGTCTGATTGCCCATCCAGAGAGAATAATTTAATACAGGAACAGTCTAGATTCTTGTGGACTGTAATATTTTGGACTGATTTTGATTGTTGGGTTTAGTGTTTGGGTGCTGGGTGGTTTTGGGGGCCTGTGGTACACAAGAGATCAGATAAGATGATCTGGTGACCCCTTCTGGCCTTAAACTCCATGACCAGATGACCTCTCTTCTTACTGGAATCTGCATGGACTGGTTAGGTGAAAGTGAAAGAACTTCAGATAAGAATTATAATGCTCCAGAGAGTGCATTTCTGGGCAATTATAACATGCCTAGATTGGTGTTGCAAGGCATAAGGATGAGTGACCAAATGACTTTGCTCACTTGAGAAATGCAATAATTCCCTGGAAATGCACTGCCTGGAGTATATTATTACTATTATGAAATGGAATTCATGAATAAAGAGTAGGAAAGCGGTGCGTGGGGCGGATCTACCCAGGCATGTACAGGCTATTATTAAAATGGGTATGACATCAGTCACAGCCAATCAGACAGGCTGAGTAATGTCCAAAGTGCTAAAGACATGTCATAATTAAGTAATGAGACGTGACAGGGCGTGAATTGTGTTGCACTAATTCACACCGAGTGTGTTGTTGTAAGGCAAGAGACTGAAGGCCAAGTGCCATCAGAGCAGCCAACTGAGAATTAATCCTACTCTATACTTACAATGGAGCCTCTTCTTGTGGTTTTATGAATTGTTAATTTTTAAAATATTTATATTGTTAATTAAGTGATGAGCTTCTAAGCTCTGACTGCAATCAGCACAATTCACAGTGCAGAACTATTTAAGTGAATTGTGCTGATCTCTAGTCACTGCTTGGAATGCTCAGCCAATCAAATCAGTTGTTTTCTCTGGTCCATTTTATAATGTATTCTAATATTCTGTTTCCTAATGCCTACTCTCATGTCTGAATTCATTTGCATATAACGAGCTTCTAAAACTCAGTAATGATTAGTACAGGTTCCAAAGTGCTTTGACCATATACAGTGCTAGGTAGTGCTAAGTAGTTTTGTATTTACTGTTCAAAGAAAAAAACACAGATATGTAAGACATTATGTTGTCAGCCAGAACTTTGTGCTTTATGATTTGCCTGTATGTTTTACTATTAAAAGTAGGGCTTCTGCTTTTCAACATTTATTTGCAAAATTGAGGCGATAATTTTTTGCTAATAAATATCATGTTGGTAAAACCCACATATTAGAAATATTTTGGCAGTTTTCCATATTACTCCTGGACATTTTCACTATTAGATGATCTAAAATTGCTGACTGGGGCACCTATGTCTTTATTCTACATGTACAACTCTCCATGGGCTCATTCCTGTTTCCTTTGAAGTCTAAAGGCAATTTTGCCATTGACTTCAATGGGAACAGAAACAGGCTCACTAGCTGGCCTGGAACTTGCATTCCTGGAAGAGCTGCAGAAAAAGAACTTATTACTGTGAGCATAATAAAAAATACAGTGTGTTGCCTCCTGTGTAAAAACAAAGGGAAGCACCTTCGCATCCCTCCTGTGTGTCACTCACATGGTTTCCAGTGGGTTTAAACACAGAGCCGTTGTTCTGTATGCTCCAACGCACTGCGAAAGTGGTGGGATACAATATGGGCATGGGACAATTGTTGCACTGGCTGGAGAAACCCTGCCCTCAACCCGTCAGATCTGAGACAGTAACATGGTGATTCTTGGTGTCCTTGATATATGGTTGCAGCAATGGCAGCAAGGATGGCAGGCAGGCTAGGCTGCCTTTGTCTACCAGGCCTCTAGTTTTTCTAAGTCACTCCTCCAATGGTCCACGCACAGCACATGTGGCTAGACAATGCTATTGCATCTAGTGCCAATGGTGTTTTGACTAATAGGGCTGGTGCTGATAGTGCTGTTTCATAAGGAGTCACTTTAGTTCACATGCAGGTGGGGATCATCTATGCACTGCCTAGTCACTCCCCTTTTCTTGGTGCAATCTGTCAGCCATGCAGAGATTTTTGCAGAGGGGGACACTGGAGGCTACTCAGTGGGGGTAGATTCTCCATAGCCACTCTGCCCTTCTGTGTATCTCCTATAGGGTGACCAGACAGCAAATGTGAAAAATCGGGATGGGGGTGGGGGGTAATAGTCGCCTATGGAAGAAAAAGCCCCAAACATCGGGAGTGTCCCTATAAGATAGGGACATCTGGTCACCCTAATCTCCTATGGCTTTTTCCATGGGTTTGTTCCACTAGGCATTGTACAGCCAGATAAAACATGGCTTTTGAGGATATGTTTTGGATGAAGAGGAAGTGTAAATAAATATTTATTAATATACCCCTGCACTGATTTTGGCAGGATTTAACTTGTAAATCCTGACTTTTAAACTAAAGTTTCCAGCTCTAAATATATTATAATAAACTGGCTAATGTGTATGTGTCTTCTACTAGATAGAATTAGAACTGCACGTTAGCAGAAATCTTAGAAATCCGTTTGCCACAGAAAAACATGGAATTTGTGGGGTTTTTTGCAGAGAATCTTTAGTTTTTACATTTTGTGAAAAAATAAAAACATATACAGTGGAACCCCAATTATCCAATCCAACTGGGACCAGGGCCAGATTGTATAATCTAAAATTTGGATTATCAGAAAAATGGGCAGGGCTCGGGCTGTCATCTTAAAAATTGTAAATGTATCAATAAAACATTGTATTTAACTGATACCTAGATATATTGTGGCTAGGGAAACTAAAGTTCAGGGTTTAATTTTAATCACAGAAAAACATTGATTTTAATTTATATTTTTATCATGAAAATTAGGATCCCTGCTCATTAAGAGTGCTAATGGAGATTCTTCTTCAGATCCAGGGGTGGGGACCTGTGTAGTTTGGAGCAGAAGGATGTGAAGTCAACATACTACTTCAACACTGTGAATAGTAGAGAGAAACTGTGAAGTCCGAGGTGACCATAGATTCTTCAGAGTGTTATTGTGAAACAAAACTGGAACCACACTTCTGGAAATAAGTGTTCCTAGATGTTTATTTTATAGACCAGTATAAATATAAATGAGATTAAACAATAGCACTAGAAAAAAACTTTTGCTCAGTGTGTGGCACCAGTCAAAAAAGCTAACAGTGTTAGGAGCCATTAGGAAAGGGATAGAAAAAAAGACAGAAAATATAATAATGACACTATACAAATGCATGGCATGCCCACAACTTGAATACTGTGTGAAGTTCTGGTTGCCCTATTTCAAAAAAGATGTATTGGAATTGGAAAAGATGCAAAGAAGGGCAACATAATAATTAGGAATATGGAACAGCTTCCGTATGAGGACAGATTAAGAAGACTGCGACTGTTCGGTTTACAAAAGAGACATCTACGGGAGGCAGGAATATGAAAGAAGTCTATAAAACCGCATATCGTGTAGAGAAAGTGAATAGGGAAGACTAATTAACCCCTTCATGTAACTCAAGAATCAGAGATCACCTAATAAAATTAATAGGTAGCAGGTTTAAAATAAACATAGGGAAATATTTCTTTACACAATGCACAGTCCTGTGGAATCATTGCCAGGGGATGTTGTGAAGGCCAAAAATATAACAGTTAAAAAAAAGAATTAGATAAGCTCAAGGAGGACAGGTTCATCAGGCGCTATTAAAGAGGGTCAGGGATGCAACCCCAAGCTCTGGGTTTCCCTAAACCTTTGACTGTCAGAGGCTAAGATTGTACAACAGAAGACGGATCACTTGATAATTGCTTGGCTCTGTTCATTCCCTCTGAAACATCTGTCCCTGGCCACTGTCAGAAGACAGGATACTGGGCTAGATGGACCATTGGTCTGATCCAGTATGACCATTCGTATGTTATGTTGTTTTTATAGTCATCATTGGCAGGTTAATTACCTAGATTTACTGAACTTTTCCAGTTCTATTATTATCATTCGTTCATATTCAAAAAATCACAAGAATTCTGTGAAGAAAAGTAAATGAACACATACAGTACTTTAAAACACTAATAATAATTACTCACATTTATCTAGTGTCTTTCACCTGAAACACTTTGTAAACTTGAACTCACCTCTGATATTTAAGTTCTTTGGAGTGAAATGCAGCAGCTGTTTAACAATGCACAGTAACACATACATAACCCTTTGGGACATCAAATGAAGAAGAGTACTATATGCATTTGAAATTGCAGGTGGAATTTAGATACACAAAATGTAATTACCTAGACTGGAATGATTATTTATTATTGTCATCATAGGAAATCAGGCAGGCCACCAGCATTAAAAAACACCAATATGCCTGCAAAAACTACCAGAGATCTGTAGTCAAAGCACAGTCACTCTCATGATATGTTTTAGTCATTTGAGACAGCTATTAATCTTTAGAACTTGTTTTTTTTTAATTTCTATAATTACTTGCAGCTCAAAAGGAAAATGTTTTATGTTTCAACAAACTCTATATTCAGTTGCATTATAACTGGCCTTTAAACGCAGCAGCGTGATTGTTAAAATGATTTGCAAACAAATTACATTTAGAAGTCATGTATGGTGTGCTTTTTTCTATGTCCCTGATTCAGCAAAGCGCTTAAATACATGATTAAGTGCTTTGCTCATTAGGGATGTGATCACTCATGTGCTTAAAGTTAAGCATATGCTCAAATGCTTTGCTGAACTGGGGCCTCTATGGGTATGTCTACACAGCGGTTAAACACCGTGGCTGGCCCGTGCCAGCTGACATGGGCCCGGGCTGTGAGCCTGTTTCATTGCTGTGTAGACTTCTGTGGTTTGGCTGGAGCCTGAGCTCTGTGACTCTGAGAGAGGGCTTGGGCCCAGAGCCCAGGCTCCACCCAGAAGACAATATAGTCGGTGCTTAATTTGTGCCAGAGCTTACCAGGGCTGAGCCCCAGAACCTGTAGGCTTGGCAGTTTATAGCCCCAGCACCTCTGGGCTTGCCGCCTCAATTATGAAAGTGAAAAAATTGCTTGAGCCCCAGAACCTCTTTCATTACAAATTAAACACTGTACACAACGGGAGTTGGCAACCTCCGACTCCGGTACACAGCAATGAAACAGCCTCGCAGCCCAAACCCTGCGGGCCCGAGTCGGCTGGTATGGGCCAGCCATGCGTTTGTCCTTGCTGTGCGGACATATACAGTGTGCCTTATTCATTAAAAGTCTGATCATGGTAGGTACTGACTGCCACCTGTGAAGCAATTAACACACTTATCTCCCCTTGACATCAGTGAGATTTGAGCTTGCTCAGTTGAAAAATAAAAAATAAAAACATTACAGGATTTTTTTTGTTTACTGAAAATCAGACTTTCATTAATAGAAAAATTTTAATAATGTTTTTGATCATTTCAATAAAAAAGTAAGGAAAATTTAGCCAAAAATGGGGGTCGGGGAGAAAAGTCATCTGCTTTTTACAAGATGTTTCATTTTCCAAATAAGGGGCAAAAATGTGGTTTGAAAACTTTTGCCCAGCTCTGCTTAGTCTCTCTGCTCAGCACACTGCAGGATCAGGCCTTACAATAGTCACCTAACTTTTCCACACCTTATAAGGCCAAAAGAGACCTCTTTTTTGAATGTAGCTTTGTCTGAAGTGGTTGCTGCCTTGGTGCAGACAATGGATGGATTTTTCACTCAATAAAGCCCAACGTGCTTGTTTGTAGTATTCAGATTGTTAGGGCCATCTCAGTGTCAGCACCATAGGTATGGCTCTCCTTATCCGAAGCTGTCCATTGACATCCCTTTATGACTGTTTTTAAGACTTCTGAGGGGTCATTCTATTCAAGACCATTTAACTTCCCCTTGTTTTCCTTTACTCTTTCTGTGTTGACAGAGAGTGGCTGATGCTTGGGAATCTGTAGTATTCAGCACAATTTGCGTTTTAATTACTGAATTATTTAATTACCTTATGCACAGCACAGAGATGGCTCTTTTTTGTAGTGGGCATGGAATACATTATTTAAATAGATAAATTAAAATAAATAGAATTAAGACATTTGTAAATATGCATGAGCCAGACAGTAATTCCAGATGAATGTTATGTTTTTATTCTATATGCTATGATTTGCTTTGCCAATTTCTCAGGCTTTTATAGTTAACGATTCATAGATTCATAGACTCTAGGACTGGAAGGGACCTCGAGAGGTCATCGAGTTCAGTCACCTGCCCTCATGGCAGGACCAAATACTGTCTAGACCATCCCTGATAGACATTTATCTAACCTACTCTTAAATATCTCCAGAGATGGAGATTCCACAACCTCCCTAGGCAATTTATTCCAGTGTTTAACCACCCTGACAGTTAGGAACTTTTTCCTAATGTCCAACCTAAACCTCCCTTGCTGCAGTTTAAGCCCATTGCTTCTTGTTCTATCCTTAGAGGGGAAAGTGAACAAGTTTTCTCTCTCCTCCTGATGACACCCTTTCAGATACCTGAAAACTGCTATCATGTCCCCTCTCAGTATTCTCTTTTCCAAACTAAACAAACTCAATTCTTTCAGCCTTCCTTCATAGGGCATGTTCTCAAGACCTTTAATCATTCTTGTTGCTCTTCTCTGGACCTTCTCCAGTTTCTCCACATCTTTCTTGAAATGTGGTGCCCAGAACTGGACACAATACTCCAGTTGAGGCCTAACCAGCGCAGAGTAGAGCGGAAGAATGACTTCTTGTATCTTGCTCACAACACACCTGTTAATGCATCCCAGAATCACGTTTGCTTTTTTTTCAACAGCATCACACTGTTGACACATATTTAGCTTGTGGTCCACTATAACCCCTAGATCCCTTTCTGCCGTACTCCTTCCTAGACAGTCTCTTCCTATTCTGTATGTGTGAAACTGATTGTTCCTTCCTAAGTGGAGCACTTTGCATTTGTCTTTTTTAAACTTCATCCGGTTTACCTCAGACCATTTCTCCAATTTGTCCAGATCATTTTGAATTATGACCCTGTCCTCCAAAGCAGTTGCACTCCCTCCCAGTTTGGTATCATCTGCAAACTTAATAAGCATACTTTCTATGCCAATATCTAAGTCGTTGATGAAGATATTGAACAGAGACGGTCCCAAAACAGACCCCTGCGGAACCCCATTTGTTATACCTTTCCAGCAGGATTGGGAACCATTAATAACTACTCTCTGAGTACGGTTATCCAGCCAGTTATGCACCTACCTTACAGTAGCCCTATCTACATTGTATTTGCCTAATTTATTGATAAGAATATCATGCGAGACTGTATCAAATGCCTTACTAAAGTCTAGGTATACCACATTCACCGCTTCTCCCTTATCCACAAGACTTGTTATCCTATCAAAGAAAGCTATCAGATTGGTTTGACACGATTTGTTCTTTACAAATCCATGCTGGCTATTCCCTATCATCTTACCGCCTTCCAAATGTTTGCAGATGATTTCCTTAATTATTTGCTCCATTATCTTCCCTGGCACAGAAGTTAAACTAACTGGTCTGTAGTTTCCTGGGTTGTTTTTATTTCCCTTTTTATAGATGGGCACTATATTTGCCCTTTTCCAGTCTTCTGGAATCTCTCCCATCTCCCGTGATTTTCCAAAGATAATAGCTAGAGGCTCAGATACCTCCTCTATTAGCTCCTTGAGTATTCTGGGATGCATTTCATCAGGCCCTGGTGACTTGCAGGCATCTAACTTTTCTAAGTGATTTTTAACTTGTTCTTTTTTTATTTTATCTTCTAAACCTACCCCCTTCCCGATCTTGTGTTTCAACAGGCCTTTTCTTTGTTCAAGGTTCTAAAGATAGTTTTATTTGGCAATCACTTGGTTTCTCACAGTAGATTTGCTTTAAGGTGGTCAGTGACACAAGGCTGCCACAGAAATGCCAGAACTCAATATCTTGTTTAACTTACTATCATGCACCAAACAGAAATAGAAATATTTGTTTCATTAACACTTTTGTTTATCAAAATTAAAGCAAAATAATCTATTTTTCTCTTTACTGACTTTTAGTTCTCAAAACTCTGTTTCAGGCTGACTCCTAATTTTTTCTATTCACCACAAGCTTTCCTGGAATACAGCATCAGAGTTTGTTCCTAGTTTCTCCACATTTCTAAATGGATATAAAGGATATTCCGTGACCATTCAGGACAGTTTGACAGCCCATTGTCATGAATATTTACATCGCTATGGCTACAGTACAATAAAATATTAAGTCTCATATTCTCATTTCTTAAACAATCAAAACATACTTGTAGATTAATTTTAATGCACCTATTTTTTCTATTTGAATACACCATGATTAAAAGTTCATGACCTAGATTATATTATGCAGCTTGAGAAGTAGCCAACAATGTCCATGGTGATTAAATATTCCACTTTGTAATTATTTTGTAACTTTTGTTCTGTTCTTTGCTCACTCCAAAAATTATCATAAAATTTTGAAAGATGTCCTCAGTGCAGAATATATCCATAAAATATTAAATATTCAATTTTCCTCTATCATGGCTTGAAAAATTCATAATTACATGATGATCCACATAATAACTCATTCTGAAAAGTCATATATGGCACTCCCCCTGTGACTGAGTTAATAATTTACTGCTGTGTGGGATTTTCACTCCACACTGTTAGTCTTGGGAACATTTATTAAGCAAATGTTCATTTGCAAAGATCAGAATGTGAATGAAGAGGGTAAGAATTTAATGAGGAGTGACAGACAGGTGAACTGATTCCATATAGTTCTTTACTACATGAGAAAGCAGATAGCTTTATCTTTCATAGCCTCGATAGACACGTGAAATGAAATATAGAAGATAGGGGGCAGATGCAAAAAAAAAAAAGGATACTTCTCTTGAAGGGCCAATGGAGGGATAAATCAGTGGAAGTCATGAATGCAATTCAGACCAGTTGAAATGGTTGTTCTTCTAGCAAACCGTTGGACTTCTACAGCAAAAGCATTCAGATTTTTTATTTTAAATCCTTTGCATATTTTTGTAGAGTTTTATGCATTTAAAAAAAATTGCCATCCAGGAGCAGAGCACATGATAATCTCACAAAAGTACACTGCTTGAACAACAGGATACAAAGCTCCCCCATCCTACCCCCACATTCTTTTACTTTAAAAAGAACAGGAGCTTTGTTATGTGTTTGTGGGTTTGGGGGGTTTTTTAGATTTAAGGAAGGATTTAAAAAACAATGGGAAAAAAGGACCAGGATCCCAACAAATTCTAAACAATATCTTAATAAACGATGAAAAGGCTTGTTATAGGATCTCCATGAAACTATACATTTTTTAGAGATGATTCTATCAGATGTAAATTAAATAGGGTTGGACCTCGTCTTTATTTGGATGACAGACCAAGAAAAACCTAGATGCTGCAGAAAGTTAATATGGGTAATTTAAGAATGGACTGTGCAAGGTGTTGATCATTCTGGCCCTGACCCAACTAAACAACTAAATACATGCTCAAGTCCCATGGATTATTCACGGGCATCAAGGGAATCACATGTATAAGTGCTGCTGTCTCAGGTCACAGTGCTCAACAGCTTCGGATTGAGCCCTGAGTAAACTGAACTGTTCTCTTTGGATTAGTATTAGACTAGTGTATCACCATGATGCTGAGGCAGTGTGCTATGCTGTCGTACTGTCTTTCAGCTGAGTGCTAAGATTATAAGGTCCTGACAACTCAGATTTCATAGTCTTTTTGAAAAACCAGTCCTAATACCCTGACTCCATTCTGCCTACCAAAATTTCCCCATATCAAAACCTATATGTTTCCATGGACTCTCCTCTGGTTCAAGATGGAATTTCTAGTGTGTGTTTAGGGCACTCACCTCTGATGGGGAGATCCAGATTTAAATCCCTGCTCCACCTAATTCAGACCAGGCACTTAAACCTGGGCCTTGCACATCCCATATGGGCGCCCTATGCTCCAGGCACACTCATGCACCTTCTCTTCTCTCACATAGTCAATGTCTCAGGTTCATCATGATGCAGAATGAGAAAAAAAATTGAAAAATCTCAAACATTTTTGCAGGATGGAAAATTATTTCCTGCCTAGCTCTAGTTACAACAGTCTTCATTTCTTGCATTTACTGGTGCTGTTAGCTGTTAATAGTACCAAATACTGCCACAGAGTATCATCGGAGTTGTAGCTGGGATGTCTCATGCTCCAATTCACCTCTGTAGGCTGCACTCATGTTTGGACTACATCCAGGGGTGAAAGAAAGATGAAAGACTTACCGGAAAGTGGGGGGGTCAGCCTCCCATAGACAGCCCTTTCATGCTGCCTGGCTCATGCCAGGCTCTGGCCACTGCCCCAGACCCTTTTAAATTGCTGGGTCCCAGGGCAGCTGCCCTTCTCCCCCCCACCCCCAGGCAGAGGGGGCAAAAGGAGCAGCGATGTTAAAGCACTGCATGGCAGCACTTTAACATCAGCTGTGTATGGTCAGGTACCGACAGCCACGTCTTACTGGTACACTCTACCGGGCCATACCAGCCCACTTTCACCTCTGACTACATCATCTATGATGCACTACATCTTGAAGAGGGGAGGGGAGGTGTCATGGGCGTCCCTGGCCATGGTGCATGATGGGAGATGTATTCTGGCCTAGGAACTTGCACATAGAGCAGAACTGGAGACATGAGGCACTCAAACTACAACGCCCAAAAAGCACTGTGACAGCACATCCAAATCAAAATATGTTGGTATTCAGGCATCCTTTTTAAAAAAGAAAGTTTTTCTGAAAACAATTGTTTTTGTTGAAAAGCCAGTTTTCCATTGAAAAATGATTTTGATGGAAAATTTTCAACCAGCTGAAGACACTATATTGTGTGGTGGTATGTTTAATGCTAAAAGTTTGTATTATGTAGAAAGGTATAAAAACAAATGTCTTTAAGTAATAGTGGCAGAATGGATTTATTTGAAATGGGAGAGATTTTCAAAAGGGCCTAAAGGATTTTGGTATACAATCTCTATTGACTTTCAGTAGCACTTGTGCTTCCAAATTCCTCAAGAATTTTTGAAAAAAATCTCCCCTATTATGTATTTTTCTAAGCTATGGTCTACATGAACAATTAAACCATGGCAAGCTGGAGTGTTAATCAACCCTGCGGTAGCCTGTCATGGTCTAAAGGTAGGTCCATGCTGCATGTATGCCACTGGTGGCACCACGTAGGGTATATGTAGCTATATGCTGCAGTAAAAAGCAGGCTGTGTCCACACTGTGGTGTGTAGCTAGAGGTGGCAGTGAAAGGCTCTGGCACGGGGAAGTAGTATGTACCCTAGCTCTCTACATGTATCCTAAGGCTTTAGGGGACCTAGCTCCCCCTGCCAGGCTCTGGTGCCTCCCAGCTGTCTCTACCCCCCTGCAGCAGAGAGAGACTCCAGCAGTGCGACACTACGCTGCAGAAAATAGCAGTGTAGAAGGGGGAGGCACTGCTTGGGCACGAAAAAAGCTGTGTAGGGGCTCAGGGTTATGTAGCACTCTACATATACCCTAATGGTTCAGGGGTGTCTTTACTCAGCAATGCCTCAGCGTCTACACTGTTTATACCTGTGCTAGGGGAACATGCAGTGTGTATACTGTACACACAGCCATGAGTGTGTAGTGTAGCCATACCTAGCTGTCCACATGCACCTGCTGATGTGTGTTAACCAGTTTGTTAATGCACTTTGATCTAGTCTCATTTCAAAGATTGAAGTGCTCTAACAAACTAACATGCATCAGCAGCTGCACTTGGACATTTAGATGCAGAAGGCTAGAAAAGGGTAGGTTCACATCCCAGCTTGCCATAGTCTAATTGTTTGTGTAGCAAACCCTTAGAATCATTGAACTATAGAAAGCCTTTGTGTGAGATTGGGATGAAAGGAAACTGTCTGGAGGTGTAAACTCTAGTAAAATCTGAAACTGTGATAGGTAAACATTAAAAAGTTTGGAGTTAAGGTCTCAGATGCTTATATGAAGACATTAAGCTCACTTGTCTGAAGAGGCTTCCGCAGGCTGTGCAAGTCACTCTCTGAAGTCCTTGAACAGTCCCCTTGTCTTCAGTGTATGGCAGCATCAGCAGGCAGACACCTATGAATAAGATGAAATTCAGCTGAATTTGGTAGTTTACACTTTTAAAAGTAATTTTCTTACGTATTTTAGATTTATGTTTTCATAATATAATTAGTAGGAGGAAACATAGTCTAGTATTTAGAGCAGCGGTTCCCAAACTTGGTTCGTGGCTCGTTCAGGGTAAGCCCCTGGCAGGCCGCTAGACATTTTGTTTTCCTAAGCGTCCGCAGGTACGGCTGCTCGCAGCTCCCAGTGGCCGCAGTTTGCCGTTCCCGGCTCATGGGAGCTGTGGGAAGCAGTGCAGGCTGGGCCACCGCTTCCTGTACCTCCTGTTGGCTGGGAATGGCAAATCACGACCACTGGGAGCTGCAAATGGCTGTATCTGTGGACGCTCAGGTAAACAAAGCATCTTGTGGCCCGCCAGGGGCTTACACTGAACAAGCCGTGAACCAAGTTTGGGAACCCTTGGTTTAGACAAAGGGAAGGAAGTAGAAAGACGTTATTTTCTGCACTGTTATCTCAAACATCCTAAATGAGTTTGGACAAGTTGCTGCCTCTACCTTAGTTCCCCCAATCTGTAAAACTGGAGTCATAATATTTGCCTACTTCCTTCATGTGTTCTGAGGCTTAATAGTTCTTTGAGATTAATATTTTCCCAAAGAGCTATAAAACCAGATTTTCATGTACATATTGGTTCAGACCAACGAGCCATCTAGTCCAATATTCTGTCATAAAGAGCCACCAGTACTAGATATATCATAGGAAAGTGAAAGAAATGATTCCACAGGCAATAATGAGAAAACTTACACCTGGGAGAATTTCTTCCGAACACTTTGAAATTAGAGTTTGCCTTAAATTCTGAGGCATAAAGGCGTATATCCCTTCTGAAACTCTTGTTTTCAATACTTAGTATTAAAATTGAGATATTATAGCAATGTCAATCTAGTACTGGATGAAATTTTTAAACTTTTTGGCAAAAAAATGCAGACCTGGGTCATCCAAACCATTTTGTAAATGTGTGTCTATTTTTGCTAATTGCTTAAAAAAAGTTGAATTCTGAAAAAGTGAAAACGTTTTTATTTTGACATTTTTTTAATCTGTTTCAGCTTTTTTATTTTTTTAAATAAATAGAAGGGGAAAAGCTCAGTTAAAATGAAACATCTTTTCCCTCCTGAAATAATTCTTTTTTTTACTTTTCATGTTGCCAAAAAATTCATTTTCAGTTTGACCCAAAGTTATATTTTTAATTTTTTTAAATTGCCAGTGAACTGAAGAATCCATTATTCACAAGGCTGTAGTCTAATCTTTTTCTGTATCTCGGTAAACTCTTGGCCTCAATAGTATCTTGTGGCAAGGAGTTCCAAATGCTAGTTGTGTAGTGTGTGAAAAAGTATTTCCTTTTGTCAGTTTTACATTTGCTGCCTTTTAAAAAGCGAGTCGGTATTCCCAGTGTACATTTCTGTACTATGGATGCACTCAGACAGTGCAAAGGGAGCAGGATCTGGCCTTGTCTCCTAGTTCAAGACTACCCAGTGGATATAGAATCAGCGTAGCTGACTCTACACCGCCTTCCATGCTGCAGCCTTGCTGTAAGGGGAGCTGCCAGAGTGTAGTACACGCTAGCTGTCTTCAAGTGATGGTTGGTCCCTTGAGTACTGCTATCAGCTGGCAGAGTTTGCTGCTTCCCGCAGCTCCCATTGGCTAGGAATGGCAAACCGCAGCCACTGGGAGCTGCAAGCGGCTGTGCAAATGTAAACAAACCATCTGATGGCCTGCCAGTGGCTTGCCCTGACTGGCCACAGGTTGCCCACTACTGGTTTAGCTCATCATCTAAACTCTATCAGAGTTAACACAGGCATAAAACAAGGGGGACCACAGTCAGCTTTCTGATAGTCCCCATTCTTTGTTGAGCTCATAGGAATTCAAGAGTAGCAAAGAATATGGGCCGCACTAGTTAAAATGACAACCCCCTCCTCATGTTTCTGCCCCTCTTTTCCAAAAAGGGAATGACATAAAGCCTCAATCTGTCTCTTAGCTTTTCAGTATTACAAGTGTGATAAATAAAAGGTAGAAAGAGAGAGGTCAGAGGGCATTTAGACCACCTAAGGCTGAGCAAATATTAATGAAAATGCTGCATGCTAATTTCACCCAGCAACTAACCAAACAAAAAGCATCCAGGCCATTGTAAAAAGAAGTGTAGCTTAGTTCCAAAGTATAGTAAGAGAAATCCTTCAAATTAATTTGCACTTAATGATGGTCTTGGATAACCTAAAAGCTGCTTTCTTTTGATCTTCTGTTAATGCCATCACATATTTTGAAGGGACATGACACAAAACATACTGAGGATCCCCATCTGCCAAAATCAATAACACCCATTTTTTCCCTAAGAGACAGAAATACTAGCTAATAAGAGAAACATGCACACTACAGGCTGAAGGAAAACTTGTTTGTGCCTAGCTTGGTACACCAGAATAATTGTTCAGGAAAGATTCAGCCTTGTGAAATTGTTACATCCACCACTGCTGTGGTCATTTTCTACATCTGCCATGCATAGTAAGAGCTGATCATGCGAGACAGGCCTGCCTGAGGGCCTGTCTATCTTGCACATACAAATTTCCAAAACAATTCTATTTCTTTCTTTTATGAATCAGTATTTTTGCCCATTTTGTTCACTTTCACCCTTCCCTCAGTCATTATATCTTCTCCAGCTTGTAACATCTCTTTAACACGTACTGGCCCACATATAGGGTTGCCAACTGTCTAATCACACAAACCCAAACAACTTTGCCCTGCCCCTTCCCAGAGGCCACGACCCTGTCATGTCCCTTCTCCAAAGCCCCGCCCCACTCACTCCATGCCCCCTTCCTCCATACTCACTCTCCCCCACTGTCACTCACTTTCACTGGGTTGGGGCAGGGGGTTGGGGTGCAGGAGAGGGTGCAGGGTGCAAGCTCTGGGAGGAAGTTTGGGTACAGGAGGGGGCTCAGGGCTGGGGCAGGAGATGGGGTGTGGGAGGGGGTGAGGGATGCAGGCTCTGGGAGGGATGCAGGAGGGGGCTCTGGGCTGCAGCAGGGGCTTGCATTGCATGAAGGAGTGCGGGGTGCAGGCTCTGGGAGAGGGCTCAGGGCTGGGGTAGGGGGTTGGGGTACAGAAGATGATTAGGTGGTGCGGGCTCCAGCTGGGTCGTGCTTATCTTGAGTGGCTCCCAGTCGGCAGCACAGTGGGGCTAACGCTGACTCGCTGGCTGCCACTTCCTGCCACCCCCATTGGCCTGCAACGGCGAACCGCAGCCTATGCACAGAATAAGGCACAGGTCCTGTGGATAAAACACTATGTGACTGTAATTAAAGATTGTATCATAATGCACAGATAACCTTAATTCTGGCATTTCCTAACTTTGGAGTGCTTGACTTTGCAACCAGGGGCAGCGAGTTATATGGGCCTGTGGTGCCCAGGCTCCAGCAAATTCAGGGCTCAGAGGGCCTGGCTCCACCAATGTTTGGGGCTGGATCTCTCCCCCGAGCATCCCTGCCTGCCCTGGGCAGCGGGCGGCTGCCCCCTGCAGTTCTGCACTGCTCTCCCTTGCCAGCCGCTGCCATCTATAAGGGAGTGGCACAAGAAGCAGGATGAGGCAGCTGCTGCACCTGCAGGAGGGAGGAGGGGAGGAGGAGGAGCATGGCAGCCACACACCCACAGCGGCAACACTGAGTCAACTCCGAGGGGGGAGACTTATCCTGGCTGGGCCTCCTGAGCAGTAGCCTGGGGATGCTTGGGTGAGTGTCGTGTCAGGGGGTCCAGGGAGGGCCTGCCTATGCCCTATCCCCCGAAGCTTACTGCTGCCAGTGGGGAGAGGGCTGGGGGGGATTGTCCTCTGTGGTCACCAGCCTCAGGGCAGCCTGCCTGCTCCCCCCCAAACTCCTTATCCCTGGCCCAGCCCTATGCCCTGCACCCCAACCCCCTGTCCCTGCCCGGAGCCCACACCCAGCACCCCCAACACCCCTCCCACACCTACTCCCTGGCACACAAGTCCCTGCTCCAGAGCATCTCAGGGAAAAGATTTCCAGATTTTTACATTGCATAACAATGTATTTTTCCCTAACCTTGCTTCTTGAAACTGCTGAACTATTTTGGCTGTACTTTTCAAAATTCAGCCAGAGGTAGACACACCCAGCATGAAAAAATTTGGCCCAAACAGTTAGTCTGAAAAAGTTACAAGGTCTTCCAATGGGAAATGTAGAGCACCCTTAATAATATGTTTAGAGGCTTAGTTTTAGGCACACATGCTTAAAAATTTGGCTTTGAGTATTAGAAAATAAATATCAGAGTAGAGGAGTATTTGCATTTGTTGGATTTGGTACAGCTATTGTGGGATTGAAATGTCACAAGCAAGGAAAAACCTTTAGGATGTCAGTTGAGTGATTTATTTTATCATGAGCAAATCCTGCCTCTATCCTGCATAGGTGTCTACTGCTGAAAGGCAGTGAATTAGAGTTCAAGGGGAGCAGGCATGCTGGCCATAGAGTCTGCACTTCCTACATAATATAGAGCTGAGTTCCACAGGGGGCTCTGTGATAAGGTGGCTACTCCAGCGGTAGGCTGTGGCATGACGGGCGCACCTGTCTCAGTTACCCTTTCAGTGGTTCCCAGAAACAGTCAAACAGTCTGAGTATAAATAGCTCATGCTGTTCCAAAAGAGAAACCCCAGCTTCATCTGTCCGGCTCAGAGAGGCTGCAGGCATCTTCTTCTGTTACTTTCAGCCTTCAACCCACTTCTGCCATGGCTCTCTGATATAGGGAGATCAGCAGGCATCTTCCTCTGCTGGCTTCCTGGCAATTCCTCTCTTTCCATGGAGGGCTGCGGAGCTTTCGGCTCGCTGCAGGTGTCCCCTGGCAACTCTCTGCTGCTCCTTCTGTCCTCTTTCAGGGACCTCTCAGGCAGCTCTCACCTGCCCTTTTCCTGACTGACTCCATCTGCACTTTAAGGCATCTCTGACTCACCAGGTCTCCTCTCTCTAGGCCAAGGTGCCCTCTTTTAAGCCTCTTTAAAGGTCAGGTGATAAGTCACAGGTGCACTGGCCTCTTCCCTCTTAAAGGGCCAGCATCAACCTGTGACAGGCTCCCATTCCCCTCAGCACACAAATGCCTTGAATGAGGCATTGCTGGTGGATCTGAAATTATGCATACCTTCAGACCAAGGTCTGCTGTGCAAAACAGCGATCGGTAGCCAATCAGAATACTGCAGCCCTGATGCTTTAGTAATAGCCTCAGAGAGGCTTCTAGCACTCCACAACATAGGAAAGGAGAAAGCAATAATGTCCTTATTGTCTGCAAAACTCCCTTGAATCAACCCGGTTTACTAATATTTGGCACTGAGACTAGGACTTGACCTGTAATGTAGAATAAACAGTGCTGTTAAATGATTCATGTTCTTCTTGAAGGATTTCCCATTCAAGAGTTATACTAAGTTAATCTTATATTTAAACAATCATATTAAAGATGATAAAATACAGAACTGTATAAATCTCTTCTACATAATCATACAAAACATTTAGAGACAGAAGAACAGATCAGCTGTAACGTATGTATAACTGCTGTAAATGTATTGATTTTTTTCAGGCAGTTGTACTGTGCATATTATAGTAAATATCTTTGCTTTTGAATAAGCCAACTATGGTATAATAGCATAATGGATGCTATTGTGGGGAAGTGGTTAGTAACTTCACAGTTAAACTTGTGTTGTATTTTTCAGTTGAAGAAAGATTAAAAATCCTTTTGTTAGGCATGAAAACAAGCACCCAAACACCACTAGTTAAGGTACAGTTTTGGGGCCTGATCCTGTCTTTCTACAACCTATTTTTTGCATTTACATTGTGGTAAATCTTGCCTCTGAAGTTGATCTTGATTCACAGCAGTTTCAGCAGAATCAGGATCTTATTTTCTTTTTAAAAAGATAGAGGTAAATCTGTTTAAAACTTCCAGTGAGTTAAGCCACTATTTTTGAAATTTCAAGACAAATGTCTGATGTTTGATTGGATCCTTCAAACTCTGTGTGTGTGTGTGTGTGTGTGTGTACATACAAATAAAGCACTTGAAACTTCAGGTAGAGGTTCTGCTGAACAGAATTTTGTGCACAGGCTGTTTTTAAAAATGTTTAAAACAATGTTAGCATTATGGAACATTACTGTTTCGATTAACATTATGGAAGTCATGGTCTAGAAAAAAAATATTCATCAAATGCCGGTGTCTGAACATTTACATATCAAAATTCAGGCATTTAACCTTTTAGACAACATCTTTTCTAAGGGAGAAGAGAGAGGTCTCTGGACAGTGGAACTCAAACCTCTGCAGAATAAGCATCTGTCATAAACAGATAGTTAAGGGTTAATGTCTCTTTTACCTGTAAAGGGTTAACAAACAGTGAACCTGAAACACCTGACCAGAGGACCAATCAGGAGACAAGATACTTTCAAATCTCGGTGGAGGGAAGCCTTTGTTTGTGTTTTTTGGGTTTTGCTTTGTTCTCTCTGGGTCCTGAAAGGGACCAGACGTGCAACCAGGTTTCTTGCCAATCTCCCGGCTACAGTCTCTTATATATTCAGAATAGTGAGTATTAAGTAGAAAAGGCAGTTATAGTCTTTTGATTGTTTTCTGTAATCGCAAATGTGTATTTTGCTGGGTGGATTTTGATTGGTATTTGTGCTGGGGGGAGACTTCTTTCTAGTGTTTATAAGCTGAAAGACCCTGTAATATTCCATCTTGATTTTACAGAGATTTCTTACTTTTTTCTTTCTTTTATTAAAAGTTTTTCTTTTTAAAAGACCTGATTATTTTTTTCCTCTTGTTAAGGCTCAAAGGAACTGTACTCACCAGGGAATTGGTGGGAGAAGGGAAGGAGGAGTGGGGGAGGAAAGGTGAATTTCTTCTGTGTTTTAGATTCACGGAGCTTGAATCTGTCTTCTCTCCAGGATAGCCCAGGGAGGGAAAGCCGGGGAGAGGGAGAGAAGGGGGAGAAAAAACCTGATTTCTCTGCGTTGTGATTCAAGGAGTTTGAATCACAGTGATCTCCTAGTGTACCCAGGGAGGGAAAGATCTGAGAGGAAGATATGAGGGGGAGGGGAAATTGTTTATTCCCCTTTGTTGTGAGACTCAAGGAATTTGGGTCTTGGGGTCCCCAGGGAAGGTTTTTGGGGGGACCAGAGTGCCCCAAAACACTATATTTTTGGGTGGTGGCAGCCTATCAGATCTAAGCTGGTAATTGAGCTTAGAGGAATTCATGCTGGTACCCCATCTTTTGGACTCTAAGGTTCAGATTGGGGAATTATACCATGACAGCATCTTCCCCAACAGTGCACGTTGTTCACTGTGTAGATTGTAACCTCTGTCTACAATAGAAATGCTGCACAGTTCCTCTTCAGTGTTGCAGTTGTGCTGCTGTAGCATTGTACTGTAGCCATTTACTACAGCAGGGGTCAGCAACCTTTGGCACACGGCCCATCAGAGTAATCCGCTGGTGGGCCAGGAGACATTTTGTTTACATTGACCATCTGCAGGCACGCCCCCCACAGCTCCCAGTGGCCACAGTTCGCCATTCCTGGCCAATGGGAGCTGTGGGAAGTAGTGGCCAGCACATCCCTGTGGCCTACGCCATTTCCCGCAGCTCCCATTGGCCAGAAATGGCAAACTGAAGCCACTGGGAGCTGTGGGGGGCCGTGCCTGTGGACGGTCAACATAAACAAAATGTCTCACAGCCCACCAGTGGATTATCTTGATGGGCTGTGTGCCGAAGGTTGCTGACCCCTGTGCTACAGTGACTGGAGAAGTTCTTCTGTTACTGTAGTAAATCCACTTCTCTGACCTGGTGCTGTCTACACTGGGCTGAGATTGGCTTAACTATGTCTCTCAGAGGTGTGAATTTTTCACACCTGAGTGACATAACTGGGTCAACTTAACTTTCTAGTGTAGACTAACCCTAAGAGGCATGCAGAAGAGAATCACTCTCAAAGTGCATTACTTCAGACCATCCTTTTTCTGTCTGCAAAATTCCTCAGTCTCTACACTTCTTTTGAATTCTAGCATGAATGAGGCAGGGTTCCTACAGACAACAGCCTCACTCACTCACAGCACAACTTGGATGCATTCCCTGAGCACCAAATGAGGGAGAAGTCATGTGAAAAAAGAGTATATAACCACTATAAATAAAATGTTGATTATCCAAATCTCCCCATGTAATTAACTGTTAGTGTGTCTTTCAGTCTGTTCACTCCCTAGTCACTGATTGCCAATTATGCAAGCAAATTTGGTGTCAGCCTGGCTGTTTTTATCTAAACATGACTTATACACAGTTGCCAACCACCAATGTTCTAGATATGGTGCAAGATACAAATATTAAAGATAGTACCACAAATGAAGACATAGCCAATGCATAGGTTATATAGCTGTGTGTGTATATGTGTGTATGTGTATATATATATTTATGGACATGTATATAAAATGACTTTGTATACGCATACACACACACACAAATATCTCATTAAAAGTTTTATACAGTGTGTACCCACACAAATATTTTGTGACTCTAAAATGAAAATATTTTGTAAGGTATGTAAACTGCAGTCAAGGCTGTACTGAAATGCTCAAAAATTATTTGGTTAAAGGGTAAATACACCTTGTACATTATAATGAAAATCTTATAGGTAGGGGTGGAGATTAACACTGCAGGCTCTCTGCAGAATATTAATAAAATTCAATATATTTTCTAAAAGATATAATTTATATTTTGTGGAAATGAGACTCTTTTCTAATAAAATTCTTCAGTCCTTCACTCTGTTCATATAATTTTTCTATAAATCATCCTGTAGGAATTTTTTCTAAATATTCATCTCAGGGAGAACCTATTTAAATAAGCCCTTGTAGCAAGATTTTTCTGAATTAAAATTACACCACGAGCAATACTTTATCTAATATGCTTCCTTCTATAGAATTTCTTTGTGACTAAAACAATATTTTGTTGAATTACATTAGGTTAAAATAGCTGATTTGGGGTGATGCTTCTAGTATATAAATACTATGTAAAAAAGATCAACACATTATCTGTAACCATTTTAATTTAACTAGTCCCCGAACCTGTGCAAATGTAGCTGATTTCTTCTCCACATCTACATATATAGTAGAAAAAACCTAAGGGCACTGTACTGAGCTTCACCACAAAGGGAGAATAAGAAAGGAGAAAAGCGCTGTTGTATATACTTGTTTTGTCTTGGTTTCCAGTAAACTAGAATATTATGTGCTTTATAGGCATTTCGAAATAATTTTACTAATATCGTCTGGTGTCCATGAGATTCTTGGTTTTGTTTCATATGAAAAAGAGTAAATTGTATTCTTAGGGCAAGTCTACACTACGGCAGGGATCAATGCTCTGAGATCAATCCACCGACGGCTGATTCAGCACGTCTAGTAAAGACCCACCAAATCGACTGCAGATCGCTCTCTAGTGGACCCCTGTACTCTACCCCCGAAGAGAAGAGTAAGGTAAGTCAATGGGAGATTTTCTCCCATAGACCCCCCATCCTCTGCAGTGTACACCCTCGATCTAAATAGTATGTTGACTCCAGCTATGTTATTCACGTAGCTGGAGTTGCATAGCATAGGTTGACTTACCACCATAGTGTAGATGTAGCCTTAGAGTGGGAAGTTAGAAGCAAGATCAAAAAGATCTGTCTGATTAAATATAGTTCGTATGCTTTGTCTATTGAAACAAGGCCAAATCTTGAAGTGTGTTCTCAAGTCTTAGGCCCCAATTCAGGAAATCATCCCCATTCAAGACAGCAGGTAAGCACCTGGCCTGAACCTGGATGGATTTAAGCCTATGCTTAAGTGCTTTTCTGCATCAGAATATACTGAGGAAAAATCTTCCAATCTTTTCAATAGGAGGAGAAATGGACCTTGAGAGTTTGGTCTCCAGGATTGGGTCCATAATTTTCTCTTTCGTGCTTCCATCTAAATATAGGAAATATACAAAAAAATTTACTATGTGTGTTTCTTTTTGCAGTTTTATTTGATGAAGGAAATTATAGTTGTCATCTACCCTTTAGAAATCCCACTGGAGAAAAGATCAATATGACACAAGGACAAATTTCTAGGAGACCTTAAAAAAATTGTGCATTAGTTAACAAATAAAAAACCTCTGCATACTCCTATGTAAGCTGAGTGATTGTGCATGTCAACAGACAAATGTTCAGTTCCTCTGACTCTGCAATAGTCTGTTTGCATCAATAAATGCTATGCTTCTGCATATGCACACAAGCATTTGTGGTTGCGTTTCCAGAAGGTGAAAATTTGGCCTCAATAATGTCATATTAAGGAACAGGAATTTCTATTCTGGATCAGAACGTAGGTCCATCCTATTTATGACAATGGCCAGAACCAGAGGAAAGTGGGGATATTCCTAGTTTGAAGCTGAGGTATAATCTGTTCTCCTTATTATGTCCCACCCTGACTTCTATTAGTTATTGGCTTAAACCCTTAAGTATGTGATTTAATTTCCAAAATTTTTGCTGTCATTAATAACAACAACTCTGGATAGTCTTGCTTTCCATATAAACGTCCAGTCCCTTTTTGAGTGTTGCCAAGTTCTTGAGCTTAACTTCCAGTGGCAATGAGTCCATAGTCCAATTACACATTTGTAGAAAAAAGTGTTCCCTTTTATCAGTTTTGAATTTGCAACTTTTGAATATCATCAAGTTCTTGTGTTATGAAACAGTGAAAACATATGTTCCTGATCAATTTTTTTGTATACCTTTCATTATTTTATATACTTCTATCATGTTCCCTCTTATTTGTCATCTTTCTGAGGTAAAAATGCCCATCTTTTCAATCTCTCTTCATAGGATAGTTTTTCCATGCCCTTGTTCATTCTTGTTGCCCTTCTTTGAACCCCTTCTAATTCTGCAATATCCTTTCTGAGATTGAGTGACAAATATATCCTGCAGAATTCCAGATGAGGCCAAACCATTGATTATATAAAGGTTTGATAATATTTACATAAAGACATTACAGAAAATAGCATTATTCTCCATTCCATTTCTTCAGCATCCTGACATCTTGTTTGCTTTTATGGCCAAACCTACATATTGAGCAGAGGTCTAAATTAAACTGTCTACTGTGATGTGCAGATCCCTTTCCTGAATTGAAACGGTTAAGTTAAAACTCTGAGGCATATAATTAGTTAAAAATTTACCCTCCAGTATGCATTGCTCTTTGAAGCACCTTGATGTTAACATTTTGCCATGATGAAAATTGATTGTTTAGTCCTACTCTTTTTGTGTCCTCTCTCTTAACCAATTTTTGATTCATAATATTTTTTAACTTCTCACACCAGGACTATTGAGCTTCTTTAGTAGCCTCTTGTGCAGGACTTTGTCAAAGACCTTTTGCAAGTCTAAATGATTGATGTCAACTGGCTGTCCTTTACCGACCCATTCAAATAATTATAAGAGATTAGGTAGACATGGTTTTCCTTTGAAGAAAGTGTGCTGGTTAGACTCTATCATCTCATGATCTGCCAGGTATTTAGTTATATTTTTATTATTTCATTAATTAGCCAGGTACAGATGTAAGGCTTAGTGGACTATGATTCCCTGGATCACCCAGAGAGCCCCTTTAAAATGTAGGTACAGTATTTGCTACCCTCTTTTCCTCTGAAGTTAACTCAGAATACTTTCTAGAGAGTGTAGCCTAGTGGATAGGGCGCAAGACTGACACTCAAGACAGGGTTTCAACTCCCAGCTCTGGCCTGCGGAGAGACCTAGGGCAAATCATTTCACTTCTTTGTGCCTCAGTTTCCCCATTTTACAAATGGGATTAAGATACTGACTTCTTTTCTAAAGTGCAGTGAGATCTAAAGATGAAAAGTGCCATGCAAGAACGTAACATAAGAATGTCCCTACTGGCTCCAACCAATGGCCAATCTAGCCCAGTATCCTGTCTTTTGACAGTGGCCAGTGACAAATGCTTCAATGGGAATGAACAGGACAGGGCAATCTTCAACTGATCCAGCCAATGTCATCCAGTCAGAGGCTTAGGGATACCCAGAGCATGGGGTTTCATCCCTGACCATCTTGACTAAAAGCCACTGATAGCCATTGACCTATCCTCCAAGAGTGAAATATTATTATTATTTTATTAGTGTCTGTCTGATATCACTCTAAATAAGGCAAAATGAGAAATTTATCAAAATACAATAAATAGCACAATAGTTAACATCTGGTTTGTGTGAAGAGTGAAATGTTTTCTTGATGATAAGCATAGTACTTCGTACAATGGTAGTACTTAAAAGATTCTACTGGTTAGAGTGGGATATCCTATACTTGTAGATGTCTCATAACGACATTGATGCCTCCAGGGCCGGATTTACACTTTATGTGCCCCAGGCACAGCATCTTCAGTCTCCCCCCAGCCCCACATACAGTTGACCTTCATGTTTTCAGTAAAAAAATGAGACTTCTAATCCACTTTTAACTTTTAGGCACCCCTAGAACATTGGCGCTCCTAGGCATGTGGGTTCTGTGCCTAATTGGAAAGCTGTCCGTGGATGCCTTAGCAATGTTCAGGAATTGTCTGTCTGGTGATGGATATATCTAAAACAATGCTAGGGTCCCCATATTCTGAAAGGAGCAATTAAGGATTAGACATGCTTGAAGGCCTATGAAGTGTGGTATCTTCAAGCATGCTATTTGTAGAAAAATTGTAAAATAGTCCGTTATGACAGCCCGGTAACACAACATTCAGAGCAATCTCTGAATTCTAGGCCTTGTGATGTTCATTTTCTCCGACATTTAGATTAATCAGGCTTTAATCCTTCTGCAGTCAGTGTCCCTCCTAGTTATATGGCATTAACAATTGAGCTTAAGTTAAAAGTCGTTACCATGTACACAGTAAATCTGGTTGGAATTTTGAAATTTTATTGGAATTTCTAAATTGAAGGAAAAAATAAACAAAACTTTGTGAACATTTTTGCAAAAATTTCCTTGAGCTTTCTTTTTTACTAAGTCTAATTTCCAGTTTCTAGTACTTACCACAATCATTTCTTGTATTTATGGTGTGGATGTTCCAGTTTGCTATAATATCCAGTAGATACTTTCACTTCTTTAAGGCCTTTTAGGATCTCTGTGAAGTGTAACATTTCTAGAGTTGGATATCCTGTGTTCCAAAAGAGACAAGGCGGGTGAGATAATATCTTTTATTGGACCAAATTCTGTTGGTGAGAGAGACAAGCTTTCCAGCTTACACAGAGCTCTTGAAGAAGATATTACCTCACCCACCTTGTCCCTCTCTGAGGTGACATTTTCCCTAGAGACACAATAATGCTCAAACCTTTATATTGCTTTTGCAGTGCTTTCTTCTCCCTCTTCATCCTTCTCCTCATTTATTTAGTGTCTATACATAGTTTATTCACACCAACCACCATCAGGAAGAGAGCAACTTTTCACTATACAGCTTTCATATACCATTCAAATTGTCATTTGAAACTTTCCCACGTCTCTTCAATCCAATTTAAAATACATTAAGGGGAACAAGTATTGTCAAAGTGTAAAAAAAAAAAAGGGGGGGGAGGGGAGGAACAGGGTCATTTGGTCTCTCTTTGAAGTTAACATGGGATTTAAAATATTTGCTGAAGGTAGGCTTCCTAGTGTTTAGGGTTTTATCTTCTGCATTGCTTGTCATTCTCAGTGTTGGTGGGATTTATTTGTTCCTTACACATTGGCTCTTAGGTAACCATGATTAATTTCTCTCATTGCTGAAATCATTGTCATTATTATTAGACTTTACATATGAATATACGTATTTGTCATACTGGATCAGACTTGTGAGCCATCTAGGCTCTGAGGCCAGTACCAGATTGAATCAGTGGTTGGTGCATGAAACCCTATTATTGAATAAACTGCTCAAAGGGTAACTTCCTCTCTACTTAGTGGTTGACTCATGTGCTGACTGACCTTCTCTAACACTTTTTTAAAAATACCTCGGTAGTGTCCCAGTGTGGTCTTTTTCTTTCTGAATTCACCAATAATCTGTTTCTTTCCACTCCTGGTAGCATGTGCTATTTTCAGTGTGGAATGAGTGACTTCAGGATAACTCAGGAAATAAATTATGAAAAAGAGATAATGCAAACAAGTGACTGCCTGGTATTCTAGCATCCAGCCTAGCTGAGCAATCAACCCTGGAATGCTCCTTTTGAGTTCCAGTTGTTGAGATGAAGCGAACAACAGGAAGTGGAACAACTGCATAGTGTCTTAACAGGAGATCTGTCAACTTGAACTTACTGATGAATTTAAGTCTTCATAATAACAAAGCCTAGGCCTGTGAGAGCAGGAAAGATTAACTTATTCATACAACGCACAATTAACCTATGGAACACACTGCCACAGAAACCACTGTGGCCAAGTGCTCAACAGAATTTAAAGAGAGATTACACGTTTTTATGCATAAGAAAAGTATTCAGTGTTGTAACAGTACATTTTAAAAATAAACAAGAGTTTTGGATGGGATTCAAACCCTTTTCTTTCAGGAATTGAACCAACCTCTCATTTTGGGGGTTTCGGAGGTACGTTATCTGAAGCAGGTTATCTTATAGATGTCTATTGTATCTTACCTATTTCTCTAAAGTATCTGGTGTTTACCACTCTTGGACACAGGATACTATATTAGATGGGCCATTGGTCTAATCCACTCAGACATAGCCTAGATTTCAATAGTTTGTGACCAAAGCACTAAATTGGAATTCAAGAGATCTAAGTTTTGTTCCTAGATCTGCCACCAACTTCCTCTATCTTACCTCTATTAGAAAATCAAAACAAAAACAACCCCTTTATTATTAGAAGGGTGTGTTTAGTGAGAACCACCAGCTGCTAGATTTTACTGAGCATATCTGCTCACATTTTCAAAAGAGTTCAGCACCCAACAGCTCTCATTTAGACATCAAAAGTGTAGTTCCCATTTTTCTCACATGAGCTGCTAGGCACTTTTGGAAATCTGGTCACTTCATTTAGGTGCCTAATTGGAAACTGAAATCTTCAGAAAATCTGGCCCTAAGGTGGAGTTGGCAACCTCTGGCATGCGGCTCGCCAGGGTAAGCACCCTGGTGGGCCGGGCCAGTTTGTTTACCTGCCGTGTCATCAGATTCGGCCGACTGTGGCTCCCACTGGCTGTGGTTCACCGTCCCAGACCAATGGGGGTGGCAGGAAGCAGTGTGGATGAAGGATGTGCTGGCCGCAGCTTCCCGCCAACCCCACTGGCCTGGGATGGCGAGTGGGAGCCGAGGTCAGCCGAACCCGCCAACGCGGCAGGTAAACAAACTGGCCCGGCCCGCCAGGGTGCTTACCCTGATGAGTCGCGTGCCAGAGGTTGCCCACCCTTGCCCTAAGGAGACAATGTGTGCATTTGACAATCTGGCCCATAACGTACAGGATCTAGCTTGTACGAGGTTTACATATTAACTGTTTACTTATTCTTCCTATAATATGATTTTACCTCTAAAATGGCCAAAGAGCTTCCCCTTTTTTCGTTTACTTTTTCAGTGTTTTAGAATCCCATCTGATAGTGTATATATATTTTTTGTCAGTAACAATGAATACATTAACCTTTTGGAGCAGATATGAAAACCTGATGAAAACAAGGAGATATTTACCATTTAGTATTTTATACATTCACTGTGATTGTTATGTCACTGATATATTAGTGACAAATGGTTGAGTAGCTTCTGAGTTTTGTATTTTTCTTGGCATCTTACGCCCACAGATATATTTGCATGGTTTCTTTTCTCTGATTTTACTCTGTGTCTTCATTTGCTGTCTTGACATATTTTCTCTGATTTTTTGTCTGTAAGACCTCACCCTCTTTTTCTTGCTTTCATTAGCAAAGTACAAAACCCTGGAAGTGTAGTTTCCTATTTTATTTTAAATGTGAGTAACAATGTTATATTTCATACCATACAAGAAACATACCATAATGCTACTATATCTATCAAAGATTAGAATAGAATAAAAGCAATGCAGTGCTCTTTTATTGTCTATTCATAGGCATATATTTAATTAGGTTATGCTACTTCTAAAATTCAAAAAGCTTAATCTTTTTCTGTCCTTAAATTAAACTCCCTGTACTCTACAATGACCAAAACAAATAATCTATGACCTACAAACAAGACACTTGCATTCCCTAAAGACTTACTTCTCTCTCTCCTCTAGGTTGTACATCTTTGAACCTCTCTTTTCTGTAACGACCTTCTGGTGCTCATTAGCATGCTGATTACCATTAACACAGCTATAATGCAGCAATTTTCTTGGTGTATGTCGAGAAGAAATGCTCATCTGAATGCAGTCAAGGGACAAAATTAACTGCATAAATCTATAGCACAAACTGGAACGCATCCAACTTTACATGAGTCTTCTCCCCTCTGCTAGGTGTGACATCATCATCTAGCTTCCCACTGATGGCTTAATAAGTATCTCAGGGTTTAATACTATTTAATTTACCTCTTATCTGAATTTTACATTTCTATTCCCCATTTTAGTAATGTCTGACCCCCTTATTGCCTTCTCTCATAATGTATATTTACCTTTTTATTTTTCATCTGTGCATCCTATGACTCTCAGATTATATATATATAACATTTATAATTCTTTAAAAATATATTGGATAATGGAGTTGGACATTTTACAACATAGAATACATTTATAGAGCTAAGAATTAAGCTGAGATATGTGAGCCAAGCTTACATCAGTACTCTTTAAAATGTAGTATTAAATATCATAGTTCAGTAACAGAAGATTCTGGTAATAATCATCAGGCTTAACAGACTCTGTTCTGCAACATTTCATCTTTCTCATGCTTCTTCCTTGCTGTAACACAGTTTTGATAAATACCAAAACCTTGCAATCCCATCAAATACATGGGTGAACTTGTCAACTGCACTGTCTACAACTGTTTCTTGAAACAGGCATCGGTGAGGTGGCTGATATAAGTTTAATAATGCTTAAAATATTAAGGGTGCAGTTTGGTGAAAGCTGAGCAAATTGAGAAGGTATAATAACTGTTACAGAGAACCCTTCTTTAGTACATCAATTAATTGGACCCCAGGCCATTCCCCTACATACAGCTCCTCCAGATCTTCCATGTCATCCAGAGGCTGATAATCAAATATTTGATCCCTATTTCAGTGAGTCTGGCAACAAATTTTGACATATGCTAAAAGTCGTGGAAAATCCTTCATAAGTCAATTTGGGGAATTAGACCTCATTAATAAATAATTTGCTATAAGCCCTAAAAGCAGAACAGTTTGCAGGAAATTGACAATACTTCCACTTTAATCCAACTGTCCTCTTTTGCGGGATGAAGGTCAAAATTGTGGCCAAAATAATCACAATTTTCAAGCCTGAAAAAAACATGAGTTGTATTTTAAAGGTGAACTAGCAGGCTGAAGAAGAAAGACAACTTAAACGTAAAGTTGTGTTTGATATCAAACTTCTCAGTGCTGTTGAAAATATGCAGCAGAGTATAACAAAGTATTTAGAAGATAGTTAATGGAGAAAGCATTGTGAGTCTCTTGTCAATTCACACTGGACAATGTAGATGCAGACTAGGCTTAGGAGTAGGGGCTCAATCTGTGGAGGAGCTGAGCACCTTTCAGTTCCAATCAATATTGGGCCTATGGTCTGTAAATGCCTCAGAAATCTCCTGAGACATTTAAAAGGTGGATAAATGTTGGTGTGAAAGTTCTACACACCTAAGGACTGATAGACAATACTCACCACTTTAAAAACCTTTGGCAAAGGAGACAGCCTAGAGCAGCTTCATCACTTGACCTGGAGATTTCAAAAATCAAACAGAATGCAAGACGATAACTTCTATCATGGATTTCGTAGATCAGCGGTGGACTGCAGAGTAGAATACATTTAAGGCAGTGAAGACGTTACATAATTTAAGGGAAAACTCATTTATCATTTCAAACAAGCATTGTGAGTTCTTAATAAATTAAAAACCCAACAGCTTTACATGGGCCTTATGTTAATCCCCTTATTTAAAAAGGTGGAATAGAAGAAAAGGGTACTCTTAAGAAACATGCTAGGTCTGAATAGGAGAAAAGAAAAAACCAGAAAGAGGACAGGGAAAGCAACTAGAGAATGAGAAGGGAGGAGAGAAAAGAAAGTGTAAGGGAGGAAATCAGGAAAGAAGATTTAAAAAAGGTTAAAATTGAGAGATTGAAAAAGTGCGAGAAGAAAGACAAGAAGAAAGAGACGAGAAAGGCCTGGAGAAGTAATAAGGAAAAAGACAGAAAATCAGGAAGTTGTGTATGCAGAAGGGGTTGGTTCAGACAGTGTTTGTGGAAGGGGAGAAGGCAGTGAGGGGAGATACTAGGGAGGTGCTTATTCACTTTCTTCACACCATTCAGGATTTTATAGACCTCTATCATATTCCTCCTTGGTCATCTCCCCTCTCAGCATGCATGGGAGAGAAGAGGGGAGAAGGGAGAAGGAGGAAGCAGTAGGGTATCAGGGTGAATAGTGGAAAGGAGAAGCAAATATTGAGGTGTATAGCTATAATACCACAGGTACAAACATGCATCTAGAGAAGGCAAGTGACAGGGTTAGACAGCGGGTTTAAATAAATGAAAGACATTCTGCTTTTGTATATTGCATGCATAGTCATTTGACTTTGGGTAGATGATATACCTAGAGTGTCAATTATTAATAAATATACATTGCTCCTACACTTCCTAGGAGGCTGGACTCATTAGTAATCATCTTTGTTCTTCAGTGAAACTTAATCGGGTAGGGAAAAATATGCAGTCCACATCCAGACAAGTAAGATAAGGCATCCAAACAAGGCACTATTCAATGTTTATACAAGACTAGTATTCTTATTAGTGTCTTTATTAATTCATCCATCTGTTTTATTTGCTGCATGTTAAGAAGACATCCTTATTGAGTTCTCCATGATAACACCTAGATTTTTTTCCCCAGATAAATTTCCCCATAGTGTTTACTAAGAAGTAAATTTGACACAAATTTACCAGCTGACAAATTGTCATCTTTTTCATGTTTTGGTCATAAGGACTTGTTTGGCAAAGTATTACAGTTTTATTACAAGGGAAGATTGTTAGCAGGCTCTCTTTTTGATTAGTGCAAAGTCTGATTATGAAAACCTCACCCCCTGCAGGAAAGGTGCACAATGGAGATGCTACCATGTTTAGTTTCCAAGTTTTATAATGAGCAAAACCAAAGTTTTAATATATTAGAATACCTCTAATAGGCTGCCAATATCTTATTTTCTAATTCTGGTCATTAACAACATCCTTAGGAAAACACTAACAGATAATAGATTATCCATTTGTCACTTGTAACATTTGTAGAAATGTTTAGCAATCAGTTTAGTTCATGACACGGAAAATCAAAGATCAATATCAGCAATTCATCTAGAGTCCAGAAACTTCCAGATCAGATTTTTAAAGTTATTTAGGTGCCTAAACACCTTTAAAATCTGGCCCTTTAAGCTTTGCCTAACACAAAATGCTTCAGCAGACAGCTATTCTGACTTTTATGTGCTGTAAATTCTGCAATGGTGATAACCTGTACATCACAGCATTCAATTAGGTGAAAAGATCCTGGGTGAGCATTTGAAACTGGGCAATTGGCCTCTTTTAGTGTTCTTCTTCTATGTTTAAGTCCACATGAAAATTCCGCTGAAGAAATCAGTGCAGGATATCTAATGTTCAATCGAGTCATTCTCACAATACAGATATTACACTGTAAAACCTTCTGCTGATGTTGTCTTATAACTGTTGGACCAGTGAGTTTTTGGTATGTGCCCTGATAAATGGTGTGCCTAACTTGACACCCAGTTGGTTCTGTACTCTATGCTTGTTCCCTGATTTTAGATAGCTCAAATGGCATAGACTGACATTTAATAGTGGAGAATATCAAAAGCTCAGGGACAGGCTGAGCAGGAGGATGAAAAGAATGAAAGGGAAAATACAGACTCACTTTACTTTTATAATAGCAAAACCAAACACAAATGCACATGTGGTAGTCGAGAGAAAGGGGCACTGCTAATGGCAATCAGCTTGTCCTATTGGTCCAAGGAGTCCTAATTATTACATTTGGAAGGAGCTGTACAATACTCTGGAGGATCAGGTTACAGCTGGCTCAGCAGAAGTATCTACAGAGGAAATGGTGGCAGCTTGTCTTTCATAGCCAATGTTAAATGGAAGTTGTGATACAGTCTAAATACTAATGGGACCAAAATCACATCCTTGTAAATGTGGTAAAAGAAAAAAAGAATCACAAAACATAGAAAAGGGTTTAGAGGTTAAGGTTCATTTGTGCAGTGGGCACCACTGAAAACTTTTCATGTGCCTTATTGCTGGTAAGTGAGATATTACTCATTCTTCGTGTAAGGAATATATGATAATTTGACAATCCTGGTGTCTTACCTAAAGTAAACAAAACCTTTTTAACTGTGACTTCATAATACACAGTAATCTGATCCAGGAATACAATGGGAAGAGAAGTATCAAGGCTGGATGGAGAGTCAACACGAACCAGTACACTGTTGTAAGAAGTGAGCTTCCATTTTACTTATAAAAAAAGAAGCTTTTTTGACACCTGTGAACTGCCAACCATGCTATATGGAGTAGACACCTGATACACAGAGCAGGTGCTAAAAGCTATACAGAGAAGCATGGAAAGATGTCTGAGACAGAAGAATAAACACATGGACAGCAGCAAGATAAGCAACAGCTTGAAGGCTATTGCTGTGGAGAAACTACAGTGATAACTGGTTGTCTGCATCAAAGAGGAGCCACATTTACCAAAACAATAGAGAATAAGAATATAGATTCAGCCAGTGCGGGTCCCTCAGACCGTGCCACATCCAGAAGCTCCCATTGGCCTGGAGCAGCGAACCGTGGCCAGTGGGAGCTGCGATCAGCCGAACCTGCAGACGAGGCAGGTAAACAAACCGGCCCGGCCCGCCAGGGGTTTTTCCTACACAAGCGGCATTCCAAGTTTGAGACAGACTGCTATAAGCTATTCTGCCAAATGCTCTTGATGACAGTGATGATGGTGGTGACGTTCCAGTTATATGATCAATTATAGGTAAGAGTCCACATTATTACGTGGCATATATGCCAACCTCACTCCAACAGAATTTTCCAAACATCATGCTGATTTCCTCACTCATTTTTTACTGCGTCCATATACAAGCAAACTCCCTTTGAAGGCAATATAAAAATGCCTACAGAAGGTGTCCATATAACAAGTAGCCTGACTGGGAAACTGAGTGTCTTATTAATGCTGATACAGCCTTTATTTTCTAACCTCCTTGAATCTTTTGAATTTGAGATATTCCATTGCAATCCAAGATGGCAGAATTCTTCCCACTGCCCTATGATCCTTTAGGCTAATCACCACAGTTAGTATCTCGGGAGCATCAGCCTAGCAACATCCTCTGTTCCCCACCTTATCAAACAATAGGACACTTGAAAACTCTCAGTGAGTTTAAATAGGCTTTTGATAGACCTAAATAAACTCACACAGGACTGGTGAGTCTACTAAGATTATAGGGAATTCCCCTCTCCCCTCTTCACACCCTATGAGCCTGATATGTACTTCCATCTAGAACTGGTTAGAAATCTGTAACTGGAATGATTTTGTTGATGAAAAGTGCTCTTTTTGCAAAACTAAAATTTTCTGTTGGAAAATTTCAGTGTTGTTGGGGAAAATAATTATTTTTTTCCCATCATAAAAATCAAAGTGACATCTGCCCAGCTGCCTGGCTCTTGTCTGTTTTACATTCTGCCTTTCAGAAGGGCTGCTGAGACTGAGCACCCTGACTCTGGCTCTCAGCCTTTCCACCACTGAAGGGCTGTAGAGGCAGAAAACTGGGGTGCTCAGCCTCCCTCACGTCCCCACAGCTCCATGGTCAGAAAGGCTGGATCTCTGCCTGTCAGAAAGTGAAATTCACAAAAGCCTCCCAGGGAGGTGGCTGGGCAGCTGAAAAATGCAGTTTCCATTCTCATAAAAATGGATTTTTTCTCAAAACATCTTTCTGCAAAAAATATTGTTGTTTTTGATGTTTTGTGCCAGTTCAGGACAAAAAATGTTTCAAAAAAGGAAACTTTTTCATAGGAAAGGATTTCAGCAATCCCTACTTCCAACTTTATCTCCATGTTAATAGAGCCTGTTTGTTTTTTGTTCGTTCTTAATCTAGGGACTCTCCTTTGTTTATGAAATCACAGTTAGTGGGGAATATTTGAACTGTGATAAGGCAAAATATTGTTTAAAATATTGGAGCATAGATTGTCTAGTGACATTTTCCACATCACACTATGTAAATGATTTCAGATTGAAGCCACTCAGACTACAACTGCTTGTCATGGGGTCTTGGTTACCCTCATCCCATTTAAATCTCCCCAGTTAAGGCCTATGACTCTCAAAGCATCTGGCTGTGCAAAGTATGCCAAGTAAGAAATCCACCAACCAATCTTTGGTCCTGTGCACTAGACCTTGAATGTGTCAATTTAGTAAAATTATGTGTGTCTGTGTTTTCCATTTTTCATGCTACATAAGGGCAACAAAGATGAAGACATACATTTCAGGTTTTATAAGTTATTAACCCCATGTGCAATTTACTTCAAATCTGGCAGGAAATTCTACCTCAGAGGCAAACCACATCTGCCAATTATGTGGAAGGTGGGCAGTGCAAAATCTGTCATGTATTGGAAAGTGAGTTGCATTTTAAATATGGAGAGACCAGCAGTGAAAGATAGCGTGGATCACTGGGCAGATTAAATTCAGTGTTGATAAATGCAAAATAATGCATATTGGAAAACATAATCCCAATTATACCTATAAAATGATGGGGTCTAAATTAGCCATTACCACTCAAGAAAGAGATCTTGGAGTCATTGTGGATAGTTCTCTGAAAACATCCACTCAATATGCAGCAGCAGGCAAAAAAGTGAACAGAATGTTGGGAATCATTAGGATAGGGACAGATAATAAGGCAGTAAATACCACAATGCCATTATATAAATCCATGGTATGCCCACACCTTGAATACATCTTGCAGTTCTGGTCACTCCATCTTAGAAAAGATACATTAGAAATGAAAAGGTGCAGAGAAGGGCAACAAAATGATTAAAGGTATTGAACATCTTCCATGTGAGGAGAGATTAAGAAGACTGGGACTGTTCAGCTTGGAAAAGAGATGACCAAAGGGGGATATGATAGAGGTCTATAAAATCCTGAATGGTGTGAAGAAAGTGAATAAGGAAATGTTATTTACCCCTTTACATAACACAAGAACCAGGGCTCACTCAATGAAACTAATAGCCAGCAGGTTCAAAACAAACCAAAGGAAGTACTTCTTTATACAATGCACAGTCAACCTGTGGAACTCATTGCCATGGGATGTTGTGAAGACCACAAATAAAACAGGGTTAAAAAATAATTTAGATACATTGATGAAGGATAGGTCCAACAATGGCTATTAGCCAAGATGGTCAGGGATGCAGTCCCAGGCTCTGGGTGTCCCTAAATCTCTGACTGTCAAAAGCTGGGACTGGATGACGGAGGGGGGGTCACTCAAAAATTGCCCCGTTCTGTTCATTCCCTCTGAAGCATCTGGCATTTGCCATTGTTGGAAGACAAGATGGGCTAGATGGACCATTGGTCTGACCCTGTATGGCCGTTCTTATATTCTCATGACTATGGTCTGACCCAGTATGGTGACTCTTGTGTTCTCATATTACCTTTTTCTCCATAATTATGTTTGTTTATTAGTATAAAAAGATTTGGTATCTGTGAGGAGATTCCTGGACATCAGACTAGATGTGGAAGGCAAAACATTCCAAATGATCAGGAAATAAATAATAGAAAAGAGTAGCCATCTTATCAAGATGCTTAATTACCTGAACTTGGAGCAGACAAGCAAGATGTGTAACTGAAGACTAGTCAGTTTTGACAATACATCAAGAATACTTATTCTGAATAATCACCACCATTAGTGGAACACAATTCTATCATCTCAGGCAAAGAGAGTAGCAGCTATCCATTTTATATGATTATATATGAAAAAAACAAACACTTTTTCTAAACAACTTACAAGTGTGGTTCTATCTAAAGTTAAAAGGAGAAGGATAGATACCAAAGATGCTGAACTTCTCAGTTAACGTGCTTGCTGGGTCAACAGATGGGAGTTACTTTGATCTTGACTCCTGCAAGATATAGGGGAAAAAGAAGCCTCTTATTAAACTTTCATGAGTTATAATTAATGATCCCTTTCATAAAATTGCCCCTAATATCTGTGAATCTTAGACAGACTTTGTCTACCTGCAGGGAGAATTTTCTTTGCAGAGATACATGGAGGATCATAAATTGCCCTGTTTTAGTAATTTATTGGGTCTTTGAGGGTCTAAAGCTCCTTTTTTCTAAAGAGCAGAATTGAAGAAAAATGTCTTGCTCTAATGATACTAAATGTGGAAACATTAAAGAAGTGAATATTCTGCATACAATACGTCTCAGAAGCTTCAGGTATCTGGAAATTGTATACAAACTTCATTGTTCAGGAGGCCATCCAAAAAAATCTTCAGAGTATCGTAATGCCCTAATAAATTCCAAACCTACTAAATAAGTTGGATAATAAAAAAACCTATCCAGATGACTTTTAGAAATAAAAGTCTCCGTGGAAATAAATGTAATAGCTCTCTCAGCAATTCCACTAAAAAAATATTTTTGAAAGATTTTAGGAACTGGAACCCAATTGGAAGGAAGCTCTCTCAGTGAGCAGTTGTGATATTCCCTTAACCAGAAAAATCTCTGTAAGGAAAGCAGCATGCACTTCCAAAGCTTGAGTAAACAGTAATTAATAAGCTAGTAAGACGTTACATTTCTGAAATTATTTCCTGCTATTAAAATATACTATGTATCTTATATCAACTCTGTTTGTCAAAAATCCTCAGAAAGCTCTGCTTATTAGCAGGCGATATTACGGGAAAGTAAAATATGTGGCTCAAAGTCCTGCATGGAGGATTTTACTTGTGGAAAGAGGTGAAAAAATATAATGGGTCTAAGATAGCCATAGCTCTAGGACTGTTGCAGCTTTTCAGATAGAGTAAGGCACCTTTTTTACTATCCAGATTCTTTTACCAAATAGCAAAAACACTGGTGCTGGTTTGCATTTTTCAGTTATGTAAAACTTAAAGAACAAAATTCTTTTTTTCTCCTTTTTCCAACTGTGTACAATCCAAGCAAACCAGTATAGTAGAATTCCAGGAGACATTTCACTGTTACATCTCAAAGGCAATCAGAATTATTATTCCATCTATTTTTTCATATTCATGTAGAATAAAGGGCTTGTTCCTGAGCTTCTCTATAGATGGTAACTTGTGAAGAATTTACTCAGCACAGACAGAACGAATCCATCCTGAAAAATGATTGTAAGTACTTATACATTGTTTCACATTATTTAATTACATTTAGTGATTGTGAAAGCTGTGGTAATTGAAGTCCTCTATTTATATGCAAGCTTCTGCATCTAGCCCCACCTGTGTGTGACGCAACTCTGTTCAGAAGAGACACACCCGAAGGGACTTCAGAAAGGTTTGTTCTTTATGTTCACTCAGTTCTTCTTCGAGTGATTGCTCACATCCATTCCAGTTAGGTGTGCGCGCCGCGCGTGCACGTTCGTCGGAAACTTTTTTACCCTAGCAACTCCAGTGGGCCGGCAGGTCGCCCCCTGGAGTGGCGCCGCCATGGCGCCCAATATATATCCCTGCCGGCCCACCCGCTCCTCAGTTCCTTCTTACCGCCGTGTCGGTCGTTGGAACTGTGGAGCGCGGCATAGCTGTCCTCCACGTCCCTAGCTCTCCTTGTTCTCTATCGTTATCTTTATTGTAGTTGTTAATTAGATTGTTAAGTGTAGATAGTAGTAGTTAAGTGATAAGTAGTTTGTAAATAGTTCTTCGCCGGGGGCTTAGCCCTTCCCGGCACCCGGCACCGGGCTCATGCCTGGTTCGCCGGGCTTCAAGCAGTGTGCGGCCTGCAAGAAGCCCATGCCTACCAGCGACCCCCACGACGCGTGCCTGAAGTGCCTGGGGGAATCGCACAGATCCGACAAGTGCCGCATCTGCAAGGCTTTTAAGCCAAGGACTAAGAAGGAGAGGGATCAAAGGCTCCGGACTCTCCTTATGGAGGCGGCACTTGACCCGGCGGCTTCGCAGGCCGTGATGTCGGCGCCGGCACCGGATCGCACCGGCACCGAGAAGACTCCCCGGCACCGACCTTCTCCGGCACCGGGGACAGAGCCTAGGCCGTCGAAGTCCATTACTCCGGCCAGGCAGACCCGAGTGGAGCGCCCGGCCTCAACATCGGCCGCGGCGCCGCCGGCACCGTCGACTCCGGGCCCGGCGGGTCCGTCGAGTCCGGTGCCGCCAAGCTCCCCCATGACATCTGGGGTCGAGATAGTGGTGCCATCCACACCAGAGACCTTCGCCTCGGCACGGGACCTCATAGCCATGACCGAGCCCACTCAGCTACCACCCCCGGTACCTCCGGTGCGGGTCGTGTCCAGAGGCAAGCCTATGATGTCGGCACCGTCTCGGGACTCACGTTCTCGATCCAGGTCCCGACGTCACGGTCGCTCCAGATCCCGCCGCCGCTCGCAGTCCCGGCACCGCTCCCCTCAGCGGTACCGGTCGCACTCGCGGCGCCGGTCGACATCGAGACGATCGCGGTCAGACTCCAGCCGCCGTTACCGGCACCGCGATTCCAGGAGCCGATCCAGACATTCGCCGCACCGGTCGACCTCCCGGCGCCGAGCTGGTGGCAGGTCCCGGTCCCGGTCGACCTCCCGGCACCGAACCGGTGGTAGGTCCCGATCCCGGCACCGAAGCGGCGCCCGGTACCGGTCCAGATCCCGGCACCGTGACAGAACCCGGTCCCGGTCCCGGCACCGATACGACTCCCGGCACCGGTCCCCGGCACCGAGAAGATCGCCCGTGCCGGCCCGCGCGGACCCTTACCATCCAGGGTCCGCCCTGCCATGGCCCTCTAGACAGCCGTCCGTGTCTTCATTAACGGACAGTGGGTATGCGCTGGGCACCGACCGGCAGGCGGCGCTGTTCAGTGAGCCTCCACAGCAGGACCAAGGCCCGCAGCAATGGGGTTTCTGGACACCCTGGGCATATCATCAGGCCCAGGGCCCCCAACAGCTCCCTGCTAGGCCGGCGACTGCGGAGCGCAGGGCACCTGAAGCCTCGCTGTCTCGCCCCCCTCCCTCCCCGGATGGGGAGGAAGGGTCCAAGCATCAAGACTCCGCTTTGGCTCCTGAGGCAGAGGCGAGGGCCGAGGGAGACCCCCCATTAGACACTCTCTTGCCCGGGGTCTCCTCATCCTCCTCCCCTGATGAAGCGGTGGCTGGGACCTCCTCCAACAGCCCCCCCCCGCTGGACCTCAGGGCGCACCAGGACCTCTTCAGGCGAGTAGCCCAAAATCTGAGTCTGCAAGCCGAGGAGGTCTCGGAGGTAGAGGACCCTATTGTGACCATCCTCTCGGCAGACGCTCCCACCAGGGTCGCCCTGCCGTTCATACGAACCATCCAGGCCAACGCCAACACCATCTGGCAGTCTCCGGCCTCCATTCCTCCCACTGCGAAGGGCGTCGAGAGGAAGTACATGGCTCCTTCTAAGGGATACGAGTACCTCCACGTACACCCGACTCCGTGTTCCCTGGTGGTCCAATCCGTTAACGATAAAGAGCGTCATGGCCAGGAGGCTCCAGCCCCCAAATCCAGGGAGGCCAGGCGGATGGATCTCCTCGGCCGTAAGGTGTACTCGGCTGGGGCGCTGCAGCTCAGGGTCTCCAACCAGCAGGCCCTGTTAAGCAGATACGCCTTCAACTCCTGGGTGGCAGCAGATAAATTCAAGGAGCTGCTGCCACAAGATGCTCGTCAGGAGTTTACGGCCATCTTAGAGGAAGGCAAGAAGGTCGCACGCACGTCCTTGCAAGCCTCTTTGGACGCTGCGGATTCGGCTGCCCGTACCCTCGCGTCGGGTGTAACGATGCGTCGCCTCTCCTGGCTGCAGGTTTCCGGCCTTCCGCCGGAGCTCCAGCACACTATACAGGACCTTCCTTTCGAAGGCCAAGGATTATTCTCGGACAAGACAGACCCCAGACTCAAGAGTCTGAAAGACAACCGAGTCATCATGCGGTCACTTGGGATGCACACACCAGTGACGCAACGCAGACCCTTCCGGCCGCAGCAACAACAACAACAGCGCAGGCCGTATTCCCAGTTCCGCCAGCGGCAGGACCTTAACAGGCGCCGCGGCAGGAACGGAAGGCGCAGGCACTCGGGGAACCAAGGGGGGCAAAACCAAGGCTCCTCTAAGCCCCCGCCTGGACCCAAGCCTTCATTTTGAAGGTGCGCCCGAGGGCGCAGTAACAGTTTCCCCAATGGATCCTTTCCCCCCGTTTTCCAACCGCCTTTCGTTTTTCCTCCCAGCGTGGTCCCTAATAACATCAGACCGCTGGGTCTTACGCACGGTGCAGTCGGGATACCGCCTGCAGTTTGTTTCATTTCCTCCTCCCCGCCCCCCTTCCTCGTCCCTCTTCAGGGACCCCTCTCACAAGCAATTCCTTCGGCAGGATGTGCAGACGCTCCTCGGCAAAGGAGCTATAGAGGCGGTGCCGGAGAACGAGAAAGGCAAGGGGTTTTATTCCCGCTACTTTCTGATCCCCAAGGCCAAGGGAGGCCTCAGGCCTATCCTCGACCTGCGAGAGCTCAACAAGTACCTGGTGAAGTTGAAGTTCCGCATGGTTTCCTTGGGGACCATTATCCCATCCCTGGATCCGGGAGACTGGTACGCCGCCCTCGACATGCAGGACGCGTATTTTCACATTGCTATCTGGCCACCCCACAGACGTTTCCTTCGCTTCGTTGTGGGGTCTCTGCATTACCAATTTGCAGTCCTCCCATTTGGCTTGTCCACGGCCCCGAGAGTGTTTACGAAATGCATGGCAGTTGTTGTGGCACAGCTTCGGCGCAGTCGTATCCACGTGTTCCCGTATCTGGACGATTGGTTGATTCGGGGCACGTCGGAACAACAAGTCTGCAGCCATGTCCGTGTGATCACCGACATGTTCGCCACTCTGGGCCTCTTGGTGAACACAGACAAGTCCACCCTGGCCCCCACACAAAGGGTGGAATTCATCGGGGCCGTCCTGGACGCCACTGTGGGCAGGGCCTTGCTGCCATTGCAGCGGTTCCAGGCCTTGTCGGCAATCGTGCAACGACTACAGACAGCCCCCCTGACGTCAGTGAGGACGTGTCTAACCCTGTTAGGCCACATGGCGGCCTGTACTTTCGTGACCAATTACGCTCGGCTCCGCATGAGGCCACTCCAGTTGTGGCTCATCAGTCATTACAGGCCGACAAGACAGCCACTAGATATGTTAATCACGATCCCCCAGAGGGTCTTAGATTCTCTCGGCTGGTGGCTGGACCAGTCAGTGTTGTGTGCGGGTCTCCCCTTCCACCCATCTCAGCCCTCGGTGTCCCTAACAACAGATGCCTCAGATCTCGGCTGGGGGGCCCACGCAGGGACCCTGAGGACGCAGGGCCTGTGGTCCCAGGAGGAGGTGGGGCTACACATCAACATGCGGGAGTTGAGAGCAGTCTGTCTTGCTTGTCAAACGTTCTGTCATCAGCTCCAGGGTCGTTGTGTCGCGGTGTTCACCGACAACACGACGACCGTGTATTATATCAACAAGCAGGGCGGCACCAGATCCTCCTCCCTGTGCCACGAGGCGATACGACTCTGGGACTTTTGTGTAGCCCACTCCATTCACCTCATGGCTTCCTTCCTCCCCGGAGTACGGAACACGCTGGCGGATCGATTGAGCAGATCCTTCCTGTCACACGAGTGGTCCCTTCGCCCAGATGTCGCCCTCTCCATCTTCCGGAGGTGGGGTTATCCCCGGGTGGACCTCTTCGCGTCCAAGGGGAACAGGAAGTGCCAAGCGTTCTGCTCCTTTCAGGGCAGGGAGCCCGGGTCGATAGCGGATGCCTTCCTCATCCAGTGGTCGACCCACCTGTACTATGCGTTTCCCCCATTCCCGTTGGTCCACAGGGTCCTTCTGAAGGTGCGCAGGGACAGGGCTCACGTGATCATGGTAGCCCCGGCGTGGCCCAGACAGCACTGGTACCCCATGCTGCTGGACCTGACCATAGCCGACCCAGTTCCCCTGCCCCTTCATCCGGACCTGATTACCCAGGAGCACGGGACCCTCTGTCACCCGGACCTGCAGTCGCTGCACCTGGCGGCGTGGCTCCTGCGTGGCTGACTGGCTCTGAGCTGCGCTGTTCCACGCCGGTGAGGGAGGTGCTCTTGGGCAGCAGGAAGCCGTCCACAAGAGCGACATATTTGGCCAAATGGAAGCGCTTCTCCTATTGGTGCGTGGAGAGAAATCTCCGCCCTATGGAAGTTTCAGTAGCCGACATCTTAGACTACATTTGGTCCCTCAAAGGGCAAGGTCTGGCCATATCGTCGTTACGAGTCCACCTAGCGGCTATCTCCACCTTTCACCCGGGTGCGGATGGTCACTCTGTTTTTTCCCACCCGACGGTGTCTAGATTCCTTAAGGGGCTGGAACGTTTATACCCTAACGTCCGTCCCCCTGCTCCAACCTGGGATCTTAACCTGGTGTTGTCCCGACTCATGGGGCCCCCCTTTGAGCCGTTAGCTACTTGCTCCCTGCTTTACCTCTCTTGGAAGACGGCCTTTCTAGTAGCTATCACCTCAGCTAGACGGGTGTCGGAACTCCGGGCTCTTGTGGTAGACCCCCCATATACGGTCTTCCACAAGGACAAGGTGCAGCTGAGACCACACCCTGCTTTTCTCCCCAAGGTGGTCTCAGCCTTCCACGTCAACCAAGAGATATTCCTCCCGGTTTTTTTCCCAAAACCTCACTCCTCAGGCAGGGAGCAGCAGCTCCACTCGCTTGATGTCCGTAGGGCTCTCGCGTTTTACGTGGAGAGGACTAAGCCCTTCCGCAAATCCCCCCAGCTTTTCGTGGCAGTAGCGGACCGCATGAAAGGGCTTCCTATCTCCTCCCAGAGGTTATCCTCTTGGGTAACGTCCTGCATCAGGACCTGCTATGACTTGGCCCACGTCCCTACGGGCCGGGTGACTGCGCATTCTACCAGGGCGCAGGCGTCGTCGCTGGCTTTCCTTGCCCGTGTACCCATCCAGGAAATCTGTCGGGCAGCGACCTGGTCATCGGTCCACACCTTTGCTTCCCACTACGCCCTGGTCCAGCAGTCTAGAGAGGATGCGGCCTTCGGATCTGCTGTGCTCCATGCCGCGACTTCTCGCTCCGACCCCACCGCCTAGGTATGGCTTGGGATTCACCTAACTGGAATGGATGTGAGCAATCACTCGAAGAAGAAAAGACGGTTACTCACCTTTGTAACTGTTGTTCTTCGAGATGTGTTGCTCACATCCATTCCACACCCGCCCTCCTTCCCCACTGTCGGAGCCGCCGGCAAGAAGGAACCGAGGAGCGGGTGGGCCGGCAGGGATATATATTGGGCGCCGTGGCGGCGCCACTCCAGGGGGCGACCTGCCGGCCCACTGGAGTTGCTAGGGTAAAAAAGTTTCCGACGAACGTGCACGCGCGGCGCGCACACCTAACTGGAATGGATGTGAGCAACACATCTCGAAGAACAACAGTTACAAAGGTGAGTAACCGTCTTTTCTTGGGCTCCATGCTGACACTGTCAATAAGTGTGGCAATTATGGAGTTATTTTTTTGTCCACTAGGAGTGAACCAACGAATTCATTTTACGTAGTCCAATGAACAGCCCTCAGATGCCAATAGTGTCCAGTCACTTCTGAGGTGGCTGGTTTTGAATTACAAAGGCAGAAGGCACTGTAGCCCATTATTGCTCCCCTGAGCCAGGCAATCCCCATGAGTTAGTTGAAGCTCCACACTGACCTTTTCATTCAGTCTACCACTTTCTCAGAGCTATATCAAAGCTGGTAGCTGAAGTGGCAAACTAATCACTTGCATGTTGTGCATAGTGCTGCAGGGGTTGGTGTGATAAATTGTCCAATTTTACTAAGCAAGGTTGCTCAGATAAGAGACTCGCAATAAGGGTATCTACAGCTGCCTTTGTTAGGGACTAAACAATAACATGTCATTTTACTGTCTTTTTATAATTGTCATTACTACTCAAATACAAAAATGTGTACAGTGAGAACTAAAAAGTTGTAATTTGCATAAATGTTTGTAGATCATTTTTGAAGCAACAGCTGTCATAAAGGGCTGTATTTCCATTTGTTTACAAAAATGAGAAATCACTGCCATTTTAATGCCCTAAGGATTGACAAAAAGGCATACATAAACACAGAGTAGCTTAACATGTAGAACCAATAGTGTGCACACAGGCACTCCTGCCCCACCTTAAATGGGAGTTGAACGCATGTACTTTTGTGTTGGCCTTATGTGTTAATCTGCTCCGTAACTATTAAGTTTGCTCAAGACAACAATGGGTGCTGTGCGTTCTAATGTAACCTATAACCAGCTTCCCCTGTACACACCTGTTTATAATATGTGGGTATTGTAGTTTGTTGTTCTTCTTTGGAAATTTGTTGATGAGGAATCTGAGATCATTGCCACAGTATTTGTTTGGTTTATGTGTATGCAAAATATACTGGACATATTTTAATCTAGGAGCAATTAGATAGCAAAATTAAACCTGGACACGTACTGACACCCCAAACCACAAATTCCTATCCAATGCATCAGCTGGGGCAAGGAACTACTATTATCCATTGGATGTCAATGTTCCTACATAACAAATCACTTTGGGACAAGTAGTTCCACACTCATGCAGACATCACCCACATGTTAAAGCAACGGGCAAATTGAAAGTAGGCGCAGACTCTATTTCAAATTTCTGTGGGATTCATGTTGCGCACCTCTGTTTGCTATTCAGAAAGTCAGTGATAGAAAATTACAGAATCTCAGTGAAATATGGCCCACAGTGTAGTATCCCCAATACTTAAGAAACCTTCACTAAATGCTCGCAATCTCCCCAACTACCAGTCTGTAGCTAGCTAATTCTTTTTCATAAGGAAGGTTACCAAGAAGGTGGTAGGCAGCTAACTCCAGTAGCACTTTGCGTTTTCTGACATTGCAGACCCTTTGCATTCTTATTTCAGACTAAATCATGGCACAGAGAAAATGCTGGTCACACCAATTGATTATTTCTTTTGGGCGATGGAGAAAGAATTGTTGTTCATGCAAATATTGTTAGGTCTATCAACAATGTTCATCACTAGGGGCTACTGACTGCCATGTGGGACCTTGCAGAGTAGACAGAGTTGTGTTACAATGGCTATGCTCCTTTTTCTTAGACAAACTACATTGGGTGGTGATGGGCAGTTTTTTCTCATTGTAATAAGGAAATAACGTACAGGATTTCTGGTATGAGACTCTCCTTTCTTTCCTGGCTCCTGTCTCAACATGTATCAGGGTTACTACCAATGTCACATTACAGGAATCAGTATTTGTTAGCTCCATCGGCTACTGTTACTTGCCTTACCAAGTAGAGTACATGTCCTTTGAGGCCACTAGGACACATCAGGCAACATTATGGATGGGGGATGGGTTCCTAACTCCCTCAGGAGCTTTTGAAAATCCTGCTCTATGTGTGTCAAGTGCCAACAGCATATGGATGACACCCAGCTCTTTACCTTCTTCTCATCGAATGCAAACAGAGCTGTTGCCTTGATGTCCCAATGTCTGAGAGAAATAACGAAGAGGCTCTTTTAGGTGCAGAATCTGGGGTTACTTGTAATGGGGTGCAACTTCTATAGCAGGGGTCAGCAACCTCTGGCACATGGCTCTCCAGGGCGGCAGGAAGCGCTGCAGGCAAGGGATGTGCTGGCCGCAGATTTCTGCCATCCACCAAACCTGCTGACGCGGCAGATAAATAAACTGGCCCTGCCCGCCAGGAGACCCTGGAGAGCCATGTGCCAAAGATTGCTGATCCCTGTTCTATAACAACTGGCACAGGTTAAGCCAAAGCAAATAAATACAAAACAGAACCTCTTGATCCTGAAACTTGGACCATATGGGTGGACCCCTTTATTTCAATAGGATTCCCCACGGGCACAGGAGCCTCTCATGCAGAACAACTTTATCATTAAGCCATTTATGCCAATGATTAATAGTCTATAAAACTAACTGCTGAAACAACATCTTTTGAGTAATAGAAACTTATGAGCATTTATAACTTTTTCTGCCAGTAGCAATTTTCCTAGTATGGATGCCACAGCCACCTACTCATGACCATCCCAGGTACAAAATAGCTTTTTGTTTCACAATGTTTGGTTTTCTTGCCAGAAACCTTATGGTTGGAAGATTTTGTACTCTAAAAATAACTATTTTTTAAAGTAAATCTTATGTGCTGATAGTCATTAATGTAGTTTAAATAGTTTTTTTTTGTTTTGTTTTCATAGGCTCTAATCCTCCAGCCCAAGCACTAGTTCTGATGCACAGGGAAAGCATGATATGGAGAGGTCAGGCAAGGGTCTACTGCAGCAGGCTTACACTAGGAAAACTGGGGACAGTGGCATAGAGGGTAGGTACAAAGGTTCATACAGGGACTGGCCTAACCCAGACCTCAGGCTTTTATCTGGAAGTTCCAGCTTTCTGATTCCATTAAAGTATCTCCAACCTCCCTGATAAAGTATCTGTTTTTTGGCCAGCTGCCAAAGTGGTTAGGAAAGAGAGAATTGATAGGAGAAGAATGAATGGGGATTGAGGGGTAAGTGGAGACAGAGAATTGATGAGGCAGGATGGAGAAAAAACTGGAGAATTGATGGAGTGAATGGGGAGAAAGAATTGATGGAAGAGAGGAATAACTGAAAGAGAACAGGAGGGAATGATGAGTCAAGAAACGAGGATAGATGTCCTGTAGGGGAAGAGAATTGGGGGAGAATGATATATTGTGTGGAGAGAGGGAGAATTGATAGATTAAAGCAGTGTTTCCCGAACTTGGGATGCCGCTTGAGTAGGGAAAGACCCTATTGGGCCGGGCCAGTTTGTTTACCTGCCGCGTCTGCAGGTTCAGCTGATCGCAGTTCCCACTGGCCCTGGTTCGATGCTCCAGGCCAATGGGAGCTGCTGGAAGTGGTATGGGCCAAGGGATGTACTGGCCACCACTTCCAGCAGCCCCCATTGGCCTGGAGCAGCGAACTGTGTCCACTGGGAGCTGCAATTGGCCAAACCCGCGGACGCGGCAGGTAAACAAACGGGCCCAGCCCACCATTGGCTTTCCCTACACAAGCGGCATCCCAAGTTTGGGAAACACTGGATTAAAGGATGGAACTGATGGAATGCAATGGGGATGAATGTAATAGATGGACATGAGTAAATTGACAGACTGGAGGGAGGAGATGTAGTGTGGGACACCTATTTTGGGAATACATGCAGAATGAAATTGTATATAAATGTATATGCAAATGTAGAATTTCTGCCGAACACCTCAGGATAGGCCTGGCCTAACCTCACTTATATGGAGGCACTTACCAAGCCATGGAATCTGCTGCAGGCTGAGATAACAGTAGCAATAGTAAAAGAGCTGCATGAGTGTTCTGCACCCCATGCCAGGATGTAGAGGAAGATCTGGACTATCTGAAACACACGTAATGGGATTTCCTTGTGCAGAGCTCATATACTTGGACTATGGGCTAGGACCAGGATTTGTCCCTTATCTTTTTCAGTGCTGAGGTGCCAAAGCAATGGGAGGGAGAGGAGGCTGGTACACAAGCAATGTGGGATTTAGACCAAAGTTTTCTGCTTTATACACTAGAATCTGACTAGAAACTTTTTACAAATACGATTTTTGATGTAGAAAAAATTGTGTGGATTTTATTTGCAATTCCATTTTGTGTCCTTAGCTAATATTATTAGAGCTGGTCAGGATATATTTTCTGTGTTTCTGTGAAATTTTTTGATGAACTTGAAAACATTTTTTTTAATGTGGAAATTTTTCTTCAAAAGTCTTCAGGTTTTTGTCAAAACAATACAACACAAAGCAAAATATCCCATGCCCCACAACTCAACAATTTTTGGCTGAATAACTGAAAAAATTAATTCAGATGCCGCATTTTTTAATGAATCAATCCCCAAATTAGTCAGAAAGGGACATTTTTCCATGGAAATTCCATTATGATGATAGACACTTTTTGTCAAATATTTTGAACCAAAAATGTTGATTAGTTGTAAGTCTCATTTATCTGAATATTACTGAAACATTCTCCAATGCTTGTGTGAAACTGAATTTTTAAAACTTAAACTTCAATATAAATATTACTTATTACAGAGACTTAGGGCTAGCCCTTGTTCAAACTATCCAATTTTGAAGCTTAGTCGTAGTTTAGTTATCACACAAATTGTGTCAAAATGCTTTTCTACTTTACGTTATTTTAAAATGCCTGAATATTGGCAAAATCAGAAAAAAATCACCTTGAGAAAATGTGTGGAAAAATTCAACCTAAAAGGACAATTTTACAAAACATTATAAACTTGTGAAAAAGTGCATATAATGAAGGTCCTGATATAACTAATTGCAACAATCACAACTAAGTGACTGTTATAATGCATATTTAAAATATTTCCTTCCACATTTTATTGACTTTGAATCTGTTTTGGTCTTTCACATAGAGAAACCCTTTATAGAAATTTTTTTAACGGAATGTTTATATTCAACTATAATTAAATCAGATGAATAACATAGGTAGTTAAGTAAGAAAGATATAGTACTATATAGCTTCTAATAATCAGGCATCATAAGACACCAGCTGAGTGACTTAATGGGCCAGTTCATTTTGCATAGATGTTTGGGGACCTCTGCCCTTTTTCTAGCTTTGTGTTGGGATCTCTACCTGACTCATACTTAGACTCTTCTCTGAATTTGGTCCCAAGTGAATGTAAATTTGTGTAATTTCAGATGTAAATTCCTTAGACTAAAGCATGGTCTACACTAGAAACTTTTTGCTGGTATAGCAATGTTGGTTATGAGGCTGTTATTTTGGTGACATTTCTATACCAGCAAAATCCCTAGTGTAGACACAGTTATATCTGCATAAAAGTACTTTTTCTGGTATAGCTTATTTCACTCAGGAAACCAATATAAGCTATACTAGCAAAACTACTTTTTTTTTTCCAGTCTAACTGGGTCTACGGTGGGAGGGTTTGCTAGTACAGCTGTGCCATCATAGCTACATCAGCAAACCTTGTATTAATGTAGACCTAACCTGAGTCAGATTGTTACACATCAGTAAGTGGGTCGTGAAGTTTGGGTTTAAGATAATCTAAATTACATGCTGATGAGGCCAGAAGAAAGTGCAAATAAACTCTAAATTTGGTCTGTACATATATACCTGTAGCATTAATACACAGGCATTCACTCACTATTAGAGGAAAAACTCCCTCAGTCCACAATACTGTTACAATGGAAAGAAAGAGGGTAATTATCCTTGCTATAAATATGAGGCTTTGAAGCCATCATTTTATTGAAATGCATTCCTAATAACAAGAAGGTAAGCACTACCATTGGTTTCAATATTTTTTAATATAGAACAAATCTGTTATACACGGTATTTTAAAAGAATTTTACTTCAAAAGTCAGGGCCAAATTCTGGTCACATTTACACTGGGGTAAATCCAGATCACTTTCAGACATTTCAGTTGGAAATTGTAGAGATATATTTTTAAAAGAGATATGATTTGATTTGTTGTAAAAATGTTGCTGTAGATTATAAAATATTAGAAAAGTAGCACTGAATGTGTGCAGCTTTAGTATAAATTAGTATACTACAACTGTTTCAATCTCTTGAGCCTCAAGACATTTCACTGTGATAAAGGATTGGTAGAGTTGTTAATAAAAAAACTTCTTTGCACATTATGTATAAACTGCACAACCTTTGCTGTATCAACCTTATGCTCCAATAAACAAGACAATAATGACAAATTATCAAAGCAGGCCTCAGATGTGACCCTCAATTGGGAGAGCAGCAATTTAATGAAGACAAAAGCTAGGTGAAAGCTGCTAATATCATTTACTGATAAACAGATTTTCTCAAGAGGCTCCTAGCTCAATCCCCTGAGGACCCATAAACCTGCATAATTCCATTTAAAATATTGTGCAATTCACTAAATTAGTCTTTGAACATCCTTACTATCCAATTACGAAGCCCCAGCATGGACAGAATAATGAAATTTTTCAAACTGTGGAATGCATGTGGTCTTAACAAACTTATGACAAACACTGAAATTAGCTTTCAATTTTGAGGCCAATGTAGCCCCTTCCTAATGCTTCAAGTCAGAGTTATAACAATAAAACACTATTGCAATGGCTAGGCAGAATGTAAGTAAAATAAATCTTTGACTTATACAGAATTCTCCACACAGTCTACCTTCAGGAAAAAAAATCATAAGAACTTGAATGATGTTTTTGCATTTGCAAGCTATTTGGCCCGCTTAAAATCTAGTAAAAGCTTTACTGAATAAAGGGTACAAAATACCTCCTGGACAGTTTTATCTTCCAGGCAGGCAGAAAAAGGCGAGAGTTTCGGATGTGAAATTTATTTCTGTTCAAGCATTGCAAGCTGCATTATTAAAGTCATTTGTCATGGTTTGAATATTTCTGCCTGATTCACCATTAAATTGGCCCTCTAATTACCAACTTTGTCATGAAAAGCGGTTGGGCTGTTTCATTCACCAGAAAACTTCAATTCCTTAATAATAGCTTGGTTTATACTGGGGGGAAAAACAGTTATGCTTAAAATTTAAAATGAATTGTATAGACAATGACATTTTTAAAAATACATTAACGCTGAAATCAAAAGCAACCTTGAGAATATTTAGAATTTATTTTTAATGAAAGATTTATTAATTTGGATGACAAATATTTTACTCTTTTAAAATGTAAATTCATTTATAGTGAATATATAGGAAACCAAAATGAATCCATATAACTTAGCGCAGCAAATATTCATTTAATCAAAAGCTTAAGGGCCACAATTCTCAAAACTCAAGGCTTCAGAACCATGTGCAAAAATATTTGTGCAATAATATGTCTAATTTGTGCATGCAATGGCCATGATTTTGCATTCAGATTTGCTCACTGCACTTGCAAATGTTCAAAAAGATAAACTATGCAATCAGATATTTGATTTACTTGTGCAATTGTGGTAACTTCATGAGCATATTAGGCACATATTTGTGTGTGGCTTTACCTATCTTTGCTATTTATATAAAGTCAATCATTATAGCATTTAAGCAGTGGGTCCCTGAGGTTTTGTTGAGTTTACAGTCTTCCCTCCAAATATACATGCATACAAATTTCTAAACAAAAAATGAATTTTATATAATATTTGATAAACTGAATATTATTCATTAAAATGTGTTAATATTTGGGGGAGTAGTTAAATATTTTAGATAATTTGGAATCCACTAAAATGAATACACTATATATGCTTTTTCATTTTTTTGGTATGTTAAATTAAATTTGGGCAAATTTCAGAAGTTTCAGGTTTGTATGCACCCCAGAAATTTGGAGATTGATCCATGTCACTTTGGTCTGCAAAATGAGGCTGGAAGTTTTGCAAGAATAGGTTTATCTCAATATATTTGGTTTTCCCAGTTTCTGATTAGATTGCTCTTTCTCTACTGCAGTGAATAACAACTTATGTTTTACCATGCCAGCATAGACTATGCCATTCCCTACATAAAAGGATAAATGGACACAAATTAGATATTAGGAATGGCAATATACAAAAACTTGTAGGAGAACACTTCAATCTCCCTGGATACACAATAGCAGATTTAAAGGTAGCCATCCTGCAGCAAAAAAACTTCAGGACCAGACTTCAAAGGAAAACTGCTGAGCTTCAGTTCATCTGCAAATCTGACACCATCAGCTCAGGATTAAACAAAGATTGTGAATGGCTTGCCAACTACAAAAGCAGTTTCTCCTCCTTTAGTTTTCACACCTCAACTGCTAGAACAGGGCCTCATCCTCCCTGATTGAACTAATCTCATTATTTCTAGCCTGATTCTTGCTTGCATATTTATACCTGCCTCTGGAAATTTCCACTACATGCATCCGACGAAGTGGGTATTCACCCACGAAAGCTCATGCTCCAATATGTCTGTTAGTCTATAAGGTGCCACAGGACTCTTTGCTGCTTTTACAGATCCAGACTAACACGGCTGCCCCTCTGACACTTGACAGCATAGACTAGTAATTCTATGAACTTCGATGGTTCCCTTTCAGTCGTGGTCAATATTTGATAAAGAAGGAGGGCGGGGGAAGAAAAAAACAAACCAAAAAACTCTTCCTAATGCACCCAAGCCAAAATTGTAAAACTTTGATACCAAATGTGAGATATTTAATTCCACATTTAGATATCTAAGTGACCTAATTTTCAACAGTGATATCATCTCTGCTTATATACTAAAAACTCTAGTGAAAGTTATGATTAATGAGCACCTTTAAAAATCAGGCCACATATTCAGTTGCCTAAATATTTACCACTGCATCCTTCTCAGACAGTCTCTCAAATGCAGAAGGATACTTGAGTAACTGCAGCAGAGCCATAAGAAGGCGCATCAGGATGTGACATGGGATGAGGAATCAAAGGGCAAGCTCTATAATAGCCAGTAGCCAAGAGAAAGCACTGTAAGTGACACTGTAATGGCTGTGTCAATAAAAAGATGGTCTTAGACCAGGTAGTAGGAATCTGCAGACGAGAGTGGGGAGAAGGTGCAGACAGTTTGAAGTACAGAAAAAGCGGGGAGGTGGCATCCTGGAATAAAGAAATAGAGACTGAAAATTTCATTAATCAATGCGTTATGGTCAATGTGACATACAAAGAACCATGTACTCCCTGTTCTGGGGAGCTTACAGGCTGAAACCATGAGTAAGTACAATACAATGCATTAAAAAAAAGCAAACAGATGCTCACAAAGGAGTGAGTAGCTAAAATAACTTCCTGAAATAGTTAAGGTTTTTAGAAGCTTCTTACATGAGGAGAGGGCTTGTCATACATGAACTGGGAGAGTGTTGAGGCAATTGGAACAGCTTAGAAAAAAGTGCATAGAAGAGAGTGGGAGACAAATGTGCTGTCAGAAGAAGTCATGAGGAAAGGACCAAAAGGAGTGGGTTGGGAAGCCTCTAGGAAAGAGATAGGGACATGAATACAAAGAGGGAGAAGAAATCCAAATCTCTCAGGAAGGGGATGGGGGCTCTGCAACCTTGAGGATTGCTGCCTGTCCTTGTCTAGCATTGGTCCTATCTGTGACCCTTGTCCTGTGTCCTGCTGTATCTCTTAATGAAACACAGAGTGTCCTCTTTCTCCCCCATGACACATCTGCAGGACAAAGTACTAGAGAAGAATGGAGCAGCCCCAGCGAAGCTTCACCTCTGTCTATTGGCTCATTAGAGCAGAATAGCCAATCAGAACAATACAGTCAGATGACACCCTGCCATTTTGGCTACTGACGTAAAGGCTCAGAGGACTCTCAGGAATTGGACTATTATAAAGGAAAAGTGCTTCAGTTCACCTCACTTTACAGTGAGGCAAAAGTCAAACCAGCAGCTTGAGGCCTGAGTCTGGAGTAGAGTAGGATGGTGGGGAAGAGCGTTGGGGGGGGTGAAGCCTCAGAAGAAAAAGGTAAGAATTAGATCTTTGGGACAAGGATTGGACCTTTCTATATGTTTGTGCAATGTCAAACAATGGGGGTCTGAACCTCATTGTTTTCTGGGTGATATTGTAATATAAATAATAATAATAATAATAATAACAACAGGCTGGAAGGAAGACATTTTCAAAAATAATGCATATTCCTACCATTGTAAAAGATTAACATTTTTCGAATTAAATGATGAGCTTGCTTTTTAATATCAACATTATAATAGACTGTACTATGAATCTCTTTATCCTACCTAAAGCACTGTTAATTCATCTCTCATGAATATATTAGAACAGAGGATTTTCCCATAGGCAAACACATCATACATATTTGCAAATGTCTTACATAATGATGCAAACACTATGCATAAAGAGTAGCTGTGTTCTAGTAAAAGGGAGAAAACTGTTTAAAAAAACCCCAACTTTCATTCAATTTCATTAAATACTTAAACCACCAAAATAAAGTAAGTTCAATTTGCTGTATATAAATCTTCAAGGCAAGGAAAAGCCTGCTGTTTAAATTTCTTCTTTAGTTTATATTCAACTATTCATAATAAGGAGACAACCACTGTAGATAGAACTGATGATTTGTTAACACAGATTGCCTAAAATAAAATGACTCTTCACTTTGCTATTATATCCACTGGTGAATTCCTAAATATTTTCCTGTTTGGGAAACAATGTGACCTCCGTATTCACTTTTAGGAAATCTTATTGATAGACCATAGCGTGGAAATGAAACTGGGAATCACAGCCACAGCCACAGACACAAAAGAAATAGTAGACATTTTATTTAGCTTGTTACCATCCAGTCTAGTCTAAGAATATTACCAGACTGAATTCATGAAGAGTTACATAAGGGCCTTGTTGTCAGACATAAAAACAACCCATTTAGTGCCTACTTTGCATCTACACAGGAAGTTTTCTTTCATTATCTATCAGCTCCTAGCAGCTTATTATAGCCATTGTTTAATTTGTGCTCTGTTTTACAAACGACACTTGTACAGGCCTCATGGGGCTGCTGATAGAAGTGTGGCTCTCCCCTTCCCTTGTGTCAATTCTTTTGAGAACCTTTATAATTAGCCACTTAACAAATTGAGGAAATGAATCTCTGGTTGTAAGTGCTGACTGGAGTTAAGTCAACCATATGACAATCCAAACAGATACATAAAAAGTCTGTGCAATCAGCTGTCTAAAGGGTTAACAAAACCTTTAGCACTAATAGGCTAATACAGAAATGAGGTATGTTATCACCAAACTAAAGTATCCAAATACATATTAGTGTGTTAGAAAATTCACAATGGTTTCAAAGTTTAATTGCCCCTGCTTTGTCATTCCACTGATTTCCTTAAGAGGAGCTCTGTAGGAAACTGCAGAAAGCAGCAGGTCACTTCTGACATTCCATATTAGGAGCCAAATCATGAGTTTGCCTACTCTGGTGTATCTTAACAATAAGGTTTTACAGGAGCAAGTCAGTGCAGAATCTAAGCAGAGAGGAACATGTTCCAGTCATACATGGAGTCAAATTCCCAACAAAAAACAAGATGGTGAACTTTATATCATCAGTGAGAACAATCAATCAATAATATTTATATTGCAAATCCATAAATGGCAGGAAGATAAACAGTATCAACTCTACATATAAGTCTAGTATTATGTTTAACTTTGTGGTAAGGTGATGTCAACTCTGAACAAAAGCAAGGGGTGAAATCTTGGCCCTGCCTGAAATCAGTGTCAGAACTTCCATTAACTTCAATAGGGCCAAACTTAGCCAAATTTGTTTAAAGAGAAAAAGAAGGGGGCAGGAGGGAGCATAGTAGGATCTATATCTCCCATTGGGGCTCCTAAGTGTAATAGAAGTAATAACCATGTTCTATTTATTATTGTGATCTTAATATCAGTAGATCTTTCAGAAAAATTGTACAAAACGATGGTTTTTTTAATTTACTGCCATAGACATTCATTTAAAATATTGTTTCTTGTTAATTTCTTGTAACAACTCTCATTGTTTCATGAAGGTTCTGGAGATCTAAGGCAATTACAGTCAAGTGGACTAGGTTCTGATTTAAATTACAGAAGTGTAATTCTTAAGCACTTCCATTGAATTAACAGGGACACTTTGGACTGACACAAAATAACTGAAATCAGAAGCTGACCCATGTGTGTATGTTACTGAATTGCAATCCTTTTCTCCCATAAAGACCTAGTCAGGAAATTATGTGAACAGTAGAAAGTGAGGTCAAGTGCACAAGCACTCTCCCCAGTAAGCAAAGGGCCTCAGGTTGTTAAACAGGGTGTTCTACCCCAGCCGGCAGAGAAGCCTGAATTACAACCTACTTTCTGAGAGCAACACTTCATGGGAAAGTGCCCTTCCATGCCCTTATCTTCTGGGTCATAAATTACATTGTGGAGAATGAGGGAGATATCTGTAATATTTTGTATGAATATATGTACCTCAGTTTATCTGCTTGATGTTATTCTGTCTAACTAAACCGAGTTAAATCAAAGAAGGCTGTTAGGGACAACCAAGCAGGAAATGAAACAAGGAGAGCTAAGATCTCCTAGGGAAAATACCAATGGGCCTTCAGAGAAAAAAGGGGGACCTATAAATTGAGAAATACCCACCTGCCTTGCTCTGGACAGGCTATCAGGTTTATTTTCCCCAGGCCCAAGCCTAGGATGAACAGAAAATGAAACCATTAAATCCATCTGCCTAGAAATGAGTGGTGGTCAGTGGGCAACAGTGACATGGGTGAAGGCACTCCAAGAAAAACACAGAGATGCATAAAATGCTGCAGAGGGTGCCTGTCTCTCCCAGATCAGATCAGGGGTATTTGGGTTGAATATAATTTACCAAAACTGGTGAGGAAAGTTTAGGTAAGAGCTGGGTGTGTAGGCCTTTGTTGTTTTCATTCACTTCTCTGACGTTATGTACCATTGAGTGAATAAAGAATACTTTGTTTTGATGAAGCTCTTTTGAGTCACTTTAAATCAGCTGCAGGTCAGTGTATCCCATAAGGAAAGGTCTTGCAGATGCCAAATACAGTTAAAGCATACTGTGTAGTGGCTGGTTTGGGTAGGGCACCTTTTCCCTTATAAGAACATAAGAACAGCCATATTGGGTCAGACCAAAGGTCAATCTAGCCCAGTATCCTGTCTTCTGACAGTGGCCAATGCCAGGTGCCCCAGAGGGAATGAACAGAACATGTAATCATCAAGTGATCCATTCCCTGTCACCCATTCCTTATTCCCATTTGCTACAGATCATTTGAAGGCAGCACATGTGAGACAAAGAATTAAGTAATGCAGATAATGAGCTCTGCACATCATCCAGGCATATATATAAATAATTCCATGCTGTGGAAATAATCTGAGGAATTTACCTCTATCTTTACAAAGTGCTCTGGGATCCCTGAGGATGAAAGATGCTGTGTAATGTAAGATATAATTTTAAGGAGCGATTATTGGGATCCAGACTGGTTCATTGGATAGGTAATGGGATTAGGAGCCTTTCACTTCTATATCACCATTTGAAATCCATCTCTGATTATTAATAACCAAAAGGGACTATTGCCTTAGAGCTATTTGGTAACCCACATAAAATGTTCTCCATCTATAACCTAGCAGAAGTGTCTACATCACAGAAACCTCCTCCACACTTATCATGTTGGCAGTCTCAGTAATGAAGTCAAGAATTAAATGAATATGGAGCTAACATCTAATTCCTAAAGGTGGTCCCTCCAGACAAGAGATGAGGCACTTCAGAAATGATATGATGAAGCTTCTACTCCTGCTATCTGTGTTGTACATTTTCTGAAGATGAAGATTTTGTCTCTTTGGCTGTCAGTCTAGCATCTTTCAGGAACACTACATTCACTTTAAAAACTCATGCACATGACAAAAAACTTAACTGTATAGTACTCTTCATTTAAATGCTATATTGTACAAAAGCTAGTTATATCTCTTCTAATCATACACTATACAGATAACTTAAAGTTACTGTGTATTGTTAATTCTCAATGGCAAGTTGAAATTTTAAATATACTGGCCTGAAATACATGATCATGATGAATTGAAACAAATTAGACATATTACTCCATGTAGCAGGCTGTATTGATCTATTCTAAAATGCATTATTGGACCAATTTTAACACAAAAGAATCAAAGTAATTGATTAGCATCTGATGGAATGTGTCCTGCATCAATAGTTGAGTATATTTTGAATGACTCTCAGTATGGCTGTTACAAGAACTGATGTGCAGTCTAATAAACATACTAATGCTAAGAAAAACAACAAGGAATTTTAACAGGATAAGTTAAAGGCACAATAGTGAAAATTCAAATACTTTGAGCTGAATTCTGATGTTACACTGGTGTAAATCCTGGATAACTTTGATGCCATTAGAGTTACTCAGGATTCATGCTGCTGTTACTGAGAGCAGAATATAGCACTTGTGTGTGTTTCTCCTTTAATCAGAAAAGCTAAACATCTTGGGTATAATTCTTCCATCCCTTACAATGGTGTGAACCACAAATAATTTCAAGTCAATTGAGATACACTGGAATAAACAAAGTGCAAGAGGAGATCTGGACCCTTATGTTTCTCTTCTCTCTGTTCAGCTGCATGCAGTCTGGTAAACTACACTATTCTTAGAACTAGTTTTACCTTGGAAGCAATGTTAAAAAACAACATTAAAATAACTACAGACCACAAAAAGTTACTCAAGAAATAGATCCCATAATCAAAATCAATGTCTGAGAGAATTTTTCTTTTCTGAATATCAAGACTAAAAGCATTTAGAATATTCTTCAGTGAAATGGAACAACCTACTCTGATGCAGAGCTATTTCAGAGTGTAACAGAAAATATCATCCTTTATCTTCAATAGAACTGATTTAAATAATCCTTTTTTGTGTATATACCATATACTACCTCTTAGGTGAGGTATTTATTCATTGTTTCCTACTTTTGGCAACCAAAGACGCTACTGCTTTTTCTTATGATGTTAAAAATTAAAGCAAAATTCTAGGTAAAAGATTCAGACAGCTCAATGAAATCTAGCATCAGTGGAAGAAAGATCTTTAAACATACTTAAACACACTTGTTTATACATGTATATATTACAGCTGTTTACCAAAAAACTCCAATATCTATCTATATTGAAAAAACGTATTCAGTAAAAAGAAATTTTGGCCTAAGATTGGTTGTATTTATCATTCAGCATAAAGTCACTTCTACAGAAGTAGCTCATTTCTTCAGAGGGCACCTTTTGAATGAATGAGAATTCCGTGTGTATTATGTCAATTTGTAAGGGTTATACATCTTTGTTAGCCTAATTTGGGGGCCTACAGGGTAGGAAGAAGGAAAGCAGCAAGCAACACATTTGACATATTAGTCTTTTTGCATCCTCTTTTAAACTCAGTGCATACTAATGAAAGTGATCCAAACTATTCTTCTCTCCACTCCTCACTTAACAAGCATAATAATAAATGAATATTTAAACTAGCTGCAAATATATTAAGTGGAAACAAATAGGTTTCATTTGTAACAAGTGCACACAGGTTAATTAACAAGAAGAAGCTTTTGTGTTGAAACAAGGCTCCCTGATGCTGTACATGCAGGTGCCGTTAAGGGCCAATTGAGCTCTATAGGATAATTATGAAGTACCATTGTGCTCTTCCGTTTGTTAACAAAGTGCTGCCTGCAATTTGCCTAAACCTATAAACCATCATCTGTGATCCTCAGCAGCAATTAAGTGACAAACATCTTCTCATCGGAGACTTGGGAAAACAAAAGAGACATGATGGCGTTTAAGGAGCCAGATGGATATTTTAGAATGACAACTTTGACAGCCCCTCTTTCAATAACAAAATATAAAACAGGAATATATTTTGTGCCCTCTCAATTATTAAGGGTGGGTGGATGTTAATAACTGTTGGCATGTACATTTGAACACCTTTTACTAGTAAAACCTTGGACAATAGAGCAACTGTGCGATAAATACCTCTTGCCTCTTATTACAGCTCTACTGAATCACTTTCCCCCTAATGTTGTAGCTTCATACAGGATGAGTTTCTTTATGTGAATAGAAGTGTAAGATTTCCCTTTTTCTAAGGAGAGAGCAAATCAACAGACAGAATTTTCTCCTGGGTATAAATTACTAATTAGTTCTGCAAAAATAGCTTATATTAGAAAAATGATAGATCAGCACAAAGAGACACTTTAAAACAAGAGATCTACTCCTACAGGAAAGTAAAGTAATTTATCTAAAAGTATCAAAGATATAATCTTTAAAAATGCTTCTGTAAGCTCAGCAATAATTTCAGAAGTTAATAACTTTATAGAGGCACAGCTGAATGAGTTCAATTAACTGTCTGGTTGGGAGAACCTCCAGAAACTTGTGGAAGGTCTTGTTTTTATAGTTAATGATCTTCTGGGCATTTTGTTGCCTACATTAAACGATGTTGTCTAACTGAGCTGTGTAATTGGTAGAGCTAAAAGGCTATTCAGTAACATGAAAAAACCAAACAATTATAAATGTATGAGTGTCACTAGCTAGTCTTCATTTTTTTCCCCTTTGCCAAAATAACAGCATTTATAAATGTTTTCCGTAACCATTTTGAAGCTACAGCTCAGTGTATTTTAATATACTATCAGGTCAACAGCTCTCTTGAAGGCAAAAAAATCAACCCTGAGCCAAACAGTCAGACAGGCCTAATTAAGTACTCCAGGAGTAAGAGAAGCACTCAGATCACTAGAACAGAGTTGACCCTTTTCTTTGTACTTCACTGGGTTCCTGTATATCTTTGCCACTTTCCTCTGGATTTATGTTTTTTATGAATTATTTAAAAACTGCAATTTCAGATCTACAATTAGTTTTCAAGGAAACGGAGACATGAGGAAATAATCACAACTTAAACAGCTTAAAACTGCTTGATCTTGGCAGAATGCAAAATGCCAGGTTTCTAGTCCTATAGAATTCATCTCTTGGTAAAGGTTTCATTAATCCTCGCTTGCTTTCTGGCCTTTGAGTGTTCTGTAATATATTGAATGTGAGCTGTAGATTTAAACAATGACAAATCACGAAGATCAGAAAGGCGCATTCTGAGGTTAATTTTGCATTTTATGTGAAGGAATGCGAATGATCTCTGAGTCTTCACAAGAAAAATAAAGCAACCAAAAGATAATTGCTCTAGGCGTGTTTTATTGTTGTGCAATGCTGTGGTGAAAGGCATCATTTGCAATGGGAAATTGATATGGGAATGAAATGTTATGTTCTAAGATTATATTGTTACATTTGTTTTCTGACTTTTTTTTTTCTAAATTATAATAAGTGTAGGACTGACTAAACCTGGATTCTTCTATGACACCCACTGGTTTGTCCTGTTCCTCTTCACAATGATCCAGGGCTCAAGTTCTGATGCAATGCAAGCTCCTTTGTATTGGCTTGTCTGTTTCCTCTTGCCAGAACCTTCCCCTTCCCTCTAGAGTAGTCCGGATCATTTCCTTGAGGTTTAAATCCGCAGTCCCTGCTCAGTCAACTCAGTAAGATCCTCATCCAAAACTCTTTGAAGTTACTGTAAATATTTCTACTGATTTCAATGAACTTTGGGTCAGGCCATAATAACGATGCTGCTAGTTTTAGGTGTAATTTAGGAGCATTTTGACTTAAAATTGCAAAGGAAAAAGGAAGCAGACCCTGTGTCAGTATAAAGAGGTCAACAACATCTATCATAAACACAATACTAGAGGCCATGCAATGCCTAGCACTGGGTAATTTAAAAACAAGGGTGAAATCCTGAAGCAGCTGAATTCAATGGGAATTTTGCTGTTGATTTCAGCAGGGCCAGGATTTCACCCCAGGATTTTTATGGTATGAGTGTGGTATGAATTTAAATGGTATGATTTTTATGGTATGGTATGGTATGAATTTAAAATGATGATGATGATGATAATAATTTTGGACCGAAGTGTTTGATGCTAAATCAACACCTGTTTGCCCACTTAGTCCTGTTGAAGTAAATGGCACTGTTCACATAAGTAAGCTGAGCAAGATTTGATTCATACTATCCCCTTATTTTTTGTGAAATTCAATGTCATCTTACATAAAACAGTTTCCAGATTAACTGTTTGGGTGCCTGGTGTTAAAAATTGTCATTAATATTTAAGGCTTCAGTCTGTTCTCGCATACCTAGATAGTCCGCACTGCAGTGCTTATCAGGAGCCTGATCCTGCATTCCTTCTGCAACCAGAACTCCCACTGAAGTGGATTTGCTTTGAAGCTTCAACTTCCTGTATGGCCATCTGCCATAAATGGATTTGCATTTGAAGATAAGCCTCGCCACTTCATAGGAATCTGGCTCTGGTGGTAAGCAAAATCCAGGTTTGATCTTGAAGTAACTTAGTGGTTTTGGTGTGCAAGGAACACAGGACTGAGCTCTAAATCAAAAAATCAGACTTGTGCTCCTCTGCACAATTTACAGGTAGCAATAAGCCCATACATATCTGAGGCCAGACTGCAGCAAAGTCTCTTTGCTTATCTGGGACATGGTGTTTATTAAAATTTTATGTATCACTGAGTTAGCATTATTTTTATGTCCTAATATCTTTCTTATCAATCTATTTACAAATTAATATCTTATCACCTAGCTATTAAGTTCTACTGAGCAGGGAATGTGTTTTTATTCATTCTCTAAAGTGCCATTCATGTCTAAAGAATGATGTAAGCAGTAATAATTCATAGAAAAGAATATGTCCTAGCAAAATAGCTGAAAACATCACTTAATGAAATATGGTTTAGTGAGAACAATTGAAATAACCTGGTAGAAGTGACAAACACGCTATCTAAATATCTTTTCAGAATGTAGTTTGCTATTCTATTCAAGTTATTTGTTAACTGCCAGTTATACAACTTCTATACTGTACTTAGCAGAGTCATCTTTCTTTGAATAGAAGTTTAAAAAACACCAAACATTACTATTTTATTTTCTACTGGCTAGCCTTCTATAAACGTTATAGCCCATTAATTTATAAATACACTGAGTGTCACGGGCTATACAAAATAACTTTCAAACACTATGAAATAAAATACTGCTTACAACTGGAGGCTTTTAACCTAATTAGCATAACTCAGCATAAAAAATAAATGATCAGAGACTATAATGCAAAAAATAATTGAAAATAATGGCTACGTTTCAGAACTATGGAAGTCAGACCATTGGTTTGTCTTATATTATTAAGGTCTAAGAAAGAAGAACAATAAATAAATGGGAAATAAGAACTGTAGAGATGAGTTTTGGGGAACTTATGTAGACAGTATGCAGTCAAAATTATTCAAACAGAATTTCAATATTTGAGTTGTATTTAGAACTGTTTTCTGTACTGGATGGAAGACTTCAGACTGATGTCATTCACACATTTCCTCTGCCAAGAAGAGCAATGGGCTAAGTACACTAGTTCCAGAAACAGGTAAGGAAGGCAGGTCAAGACATGGTAGCCTGAATAGTGCCCAGTGGCAATTCTGATGTAGCATGGGGACTGAGGAGAAGCAATGGTAGAAGGAAGGAGGCAAGGGAAAGGGACTTTGGAAGAGGAAGAGCTGCACAGGAAGCAGAGAGGCACAGAAGGAAAAAGGAAGAGAGAAAGATGGACTTAGGAGAAAAAGGGCAGTAGAAAGGGGTGAGTGTAGGAGTGGGAAGGGGGCAGAATGTCAGAATGACAAAGTGGAGAAAGAGGGAAGAGAAAACTTGACAAGTGATTAATGGTGTGAGAAAGGTGGAGGGTCCAGGAAACAGATGGTCTGATCCAGCTCTCATTTAAATCAATGCCAATGCTATTGACTTCAAGGATCAAGCCCAGAGACTTGGGATTTGACCAGGTTTCTATGTTTAACATTTTTCCATAGATTAGATTGTTGTGTTGAGATGTTACATGGAACCATATCATGCAGTCCCACCTGCTTTAGCCAACTTGAAAGTACCAGACAGATGAACTACATTAACCTGAGTTGTATTTTTCTGATAAGCATGTAACCCTACTGAGCATTCAGAGGTTCATGGAAATTAGAAATAGGGCAAGAGAAGGTAAACTAACTTTTCCATCCTGTCTGCATTTTCAGTAGATAAATCTGCCTCATAATATATGTTTCCCTCTTTGACAGACACTAATATGAAATTTGCATTTTCAAGAAGTCACTACAGTATATTTGTGACATGTCCCCAAGGAAAAAAATGCATTGCGCAAGCAGCAAATCTGCTCTTTCCCTTCAAATTAGGTTTTACATAAACAGTTGATACATCTGTCATCAAACAATACAAGTGTTGTCATCTACTTGACAGCCAGAAGGTGGCATAATCCCTACATTGATTGAGGCCTGTCAGCCAAACCACTGAGTGTAAAAGGCAGGTTTATTTGTAATTGGAGATGTTATCTGTGTTCTCAGAGTATGGTTGATTATACTTGCTGTTTATGTCAGTTAAAATTCTGTCTATATCAGTGTTTCCCTTTCTATACCAACATTAAACTCTCTTTTCAGTTTTACGTAATTGTAATACTATATATTTTGGGTTACATTACAAATCCTTAAATAATTCTCTCTACTAACTGATCTGTATGTTTTTACTGAAGTACTCAGTAAAAACATACTACTCATACTGCTGTTTACTTGCTGATTGGATCACATCAATTTCATATTAATTAGGGAGCTGATCCTGCACCATTGAAATCAAGGGGAATTTTGCAGGATTGAGTTCTATGACTTCAGTCTATGTCTTGGAGAAACCCGATCTCACTTTATTCCAGTGCACATATACTGTTCACAAAGATACTTTTGGAGGTGGATTTAATTAGCTCTTAATGGAATTACACCTCACACATTTTACATATATTACAGTTAGGGCAGGTTTCTCTCCTACCTAAAGTGAGATGTAATGGACTATCACTCCTGTCATCTTCATTGGATTCTCTCACCTGTTTCCAATCTACTTTAGAATTGATGGACTAATTTCCAAAGCTCTCCATGGATTTGTTCTAGCCTTCTTCTCTGCTCTGATAGCCACCTGTTCCCCTTGCTAGCTTCTTTCATTCTTCCCTCCTCACTGTAATTAGAATTCAAGAACACTTCTGTCTCTCTCATTGTCACTTTAGATACTTTGTATGAAAGATACTATTTAAAAATAAATTGAGCTGAATGCTCAATGTCACCAGCCATTTCCTAAATAAATATGGATCTGTTCCTCTATCGGTAAAGTTTAATTACCAGCAACGGGACAGAAGTGAAATCAACATTTTGATGTTGTGTGGAAAACAGCTTGCTTGTTTCACATGGAAATTTGATTTCTCTGATTCCACTAATCTCAGTTGATGGGTTATTCCTGTGTCCTCCAGGACCTACCCATTGACCGCCACACCTTTAAAAAAAATAGGAATGATAGTGATAATGGAACTATGGATTCACAAAACTAAACCACAGCAGGATTTGTGTGAGTTCAGGTTATTACTCTTTGTTTTTTAATATATTTGGTGGAGAGAAGCCACTTGGGTTATAGCCAGGACCGGCACTAGGGGTTTGAGCGCCCTAGGCGGACAGCAATTTCACCGCCCCGCTCGCTGGTCCCGCAGCTCCGGTGGAGCTGCTGCAGTGGTGCCTGTGGAGGGTCTGGTGCTCCGCGGCTCCGGTGGAGCTGCTGCAGTCGTGCCTGCGGGCGGTCCACTGGAGTCGTGTGAGGAGCTGACCGTCTGCAGGCACGACTGCGGCAGCTCCACTGGAGCCACGGACCAGCAGACTTTCCGCAGGCACCACTGCGGCAGCTCCACCGGAGCCGCCTGCTGCCCCCTCTGGCAAAACGGCGCCCACCACTTATTCTGGCTCCCTAGGCGATTTCCTAGGCTGCCTAAATGGTAGCGCCGGCCCTGGTTATAGCATATTTATTGATTAAAAAACAAACAACCCATTCCATTAAAGAGTAATAAAGAAGTATTTATAGTAATAACCATAGCATGATGGGGGTGAGATAGCTCAGTGGTTTGAGCATTCGCCTGCTAAACCTAGGGTTGTTAGTTCAATTCTTAAGCAGGCCATTTAGGGAACTGGGGTAAAAATATGTCTGGGGATTGGTCCTACTTTGAGCAAGGGGTTGGACTAGATGACCTCCTAAGGTCCCTTATGATTCTATGATCCTTCCTTGTTGTCAACCCTTTCCTTCTATACCCTTCCTTTATTGTCATCCCTTTACTTAGGCACTAACCTGTACTGTGCTACTCTCATCTATGGCATGCTGGACAGGTGCTGCAAAGGGTCCTCCCAAACAGAGCTCAGCACAGAACCAACTCTTAGACTGTAAACTCTTTGAGTTAGGGTAGGAAACTGTCACTGTCAACAAGTGACACATACAATTATGACACAAAATAATAGTATAGATGAGTCACTTCACCACTCTGTGACTCAGTTTCCCCATCTGTAAAATGAGGATAATAATACTGACCTCCTTTTTAAAGCACTTTGAGAGCTACAGATGAAAAGCACTGTGACAGCTAGGTGACATTTTTATTATTATATTGGTTTTGTCAAAATTTGTTTGGTTATTTCTGGATTCAACCTGGCAGAGAGGTACAGAAACTGATCACTAAAGGTGCTTTTAATCCCATTTTTCCCATCCCTTTACTGCTAGTCATGAGGAAACTAGGTAAACGGAGGCCTAATCTTAAATAAATCTAATGAATGGAGATAGTCAAAAAATTCTAATTTTTTCCACACAATTTTTATCAAAAATTTGAATTAAAAAAATCACAATTTTCATCTTTTCAATTTTTTTGACCAGCTAAAGTCCTGCTTGGTTTGCTTTTTATTTCTCATTTTTTTATTTTTGACATGTTGATAAAACAGTGAACACTTTAGAAAAAAAATTGTAATTTTTTAAACTGGCTTTTTAAGCAGCTCTGCTACCGGGACACTATATGAAAGAAATAAAAATTCTGTGCTTCCAGTCATGATGTTAGCTCAAGAATAAAAATAGGAAGAATAGTAAATATTACCCTGTACAAAATTAGTGAAGGAAACCAGATGACAACTTCGAAGATTGCTTCATCCTCCAAAACCAGAAACATTCTTTGAATAAACAGATATGTTGACCTGAAGACTTCAAAAATTACCTCACTAAGTTATTCTACAGCATTACATTGCACGTACAGGATGCTGAGTCTATCAGATTTCATAGAGCAAATATTTATGAACATGAGATTGTAAGAACCCAAAGTGAGCCCTGAAATCTGCCCATAATAATAAGAGAACTTTGAGTAAACTTTACAAGAGCAATTAAGTGACTTAGAAACCTAAGTCCTATTTTCAAATGTGGCTTAGACACTGACGGTATGTCTACAGTGCAAAAAATACTCCTGGGCAGCAAGTCTCAGAGCATGGGTCAACTGGCTTAGGCTTGTGGGTCTCATGCTACAGGGCTAAAAATAGCAGAGTAGGTATTCAGGTTTCGGTTTGAGCCTGGGCTCTGAGACCTGTAGAGGAGGGGAGTAGCTCAGAGTCTGGGCTCATGCTTGAGCCCAAACATCATCTACACTGCTATTTTTAGCCATGTAGTACAAGTCCTGTGAGCTCAAGATTGTTGTTTTTTTCTTTCTGGGTAGATGTACTCATAGGGGTCTAAGTCCCACTGACTTTCAGTTAGGCTCCTAACTGCCATTTGTGCTTTTGAAAATCTCCTCCTTAGGTATCGAAGGGCCAGATTTTGTAAGGTATTTAAGTTTCTAAGGATTCCGCTGTCTAGGTGCCTAACTTTTCATTTTTATTTTTATTTCAATGGGATTTAGGTGCCTTGTTGCTCTTGAAAATCCCACTAGCAGGGTTGGCTGGAAAACAATAACTTAATTTAATGGAAAATGTTGAGGTGTTAAAATGTGTTTTTATTCCAGTACTGAAAAGGGAAGCTTCCAAAAATGTTCATGAGAGCAAGAGAGAGACCAAAATAGCCAATCATCTGTTTGTTAGAGAATTCACCTGGGATATGGGAGACAATAGGGGGAATGCCTTAGGCACTAGGCTGCTCTGATCTTGATCTCTCTCTCTCTCTCTCCCCCCTCTCCCCCACTCATTTTGTTTAAAAATTCCGTCCTGGACCTGAGAAATCTTCCCCATGAAATTTTCATGGAAACTAGTACATGTCCATGAAACATTTCTGGTTTGAGAGAAAAGTTTTGTTGAAAATGTTTTGACCAGCTGTATCCAGTAGGTGTCTATCTGTATCTTTAGGTGCCTAAATATCTTCAAAAAATCTGCCCCCCCACCAGACCCCTAAGTTACTTAGGGGGTGGGGGGCCTTAGAATTCACAGCCCAAGTAAGGTGCCCAGATTCCTTATGCACTGTATGGAGAAAGTTGAGGACATCAGAAGGGTATTCAGAGAAGTCAGCAAGTTGAACGAAAAGCTGTAGGTGCTGGAACTAGGAGTGTTGAGGGTACTAGTACTGCACCCCCTGGCTTGAAGTGCTTTCCATTATATACAGCAGGGTTTCTCAAACAGGGGTCTTTGCTTCTGTAAGGAAAGCCCCTGGTGGGCCGGTTCAGTGTGTTGACCTGCCCCCAGGGCTGCTGGGGGGGGGCAATTTGCCCCAGGACCTGCAGGGGCCCCCATGAGAGTTTTTTGGGGCCCCTGGAGTGGGGTCCTTCACTCGCTCTGGGGGCCCCAGAAAACTCTCACGGGGCCAGGCCCCTGGAGCTTCTTCCGTTCCGGGTCTTCTGCGGCAATTCGGCAGTGGGGAGTCCTTCTGCCCTGGGATCCGCCGCCGAAGTGCTGGGTCTTTGGCAGCAATTCAGTGGCAGGGGGTCTCCAGTCCCCAGGCCCCCTGAATCCTCTGGGCGGCCCTGTCTGCCCTGTCCACAGATCCGGCCGATCGTGGCTCCCACTGGCCGCGGATCGCTGCTCCAGGCCAATGGGAGCTGCTGGAAGTGGCGCATCCGTACCAGCAGTGGAAACTTAGGTACTTCCAGGACTAAGTGGCAGCTGAGTAGGGGGTTGAGGATCTCATTGTCACTTAAATGTAGGACTTAGATGCCTAAAATTGCAGTTAGGCATCCAAGTCCCTTTCTAGAACTAGCCCTTAGGCACTTTAGAAATGTTACCACTTTATGAACATGTCTATTGTTTCTTTCTTACAGAGGAAGCCTGAAATTCTTTACAAACTTTGATAGCAGCAAGTAAATGTACAAAACAGTTCTCCTACTGGCAAAGTTAAGTCTTGGTATGAAACGTAGCAGCCCAGTGCAACACAACACAACAGTTTATGTCAGGAATAGAAGGGCACTAACTACAAAGATATGGATCCTCCCTCACTACATTTTGTCTAGTATAGAAGTATTTGTATATAACATTTTATTTTCACCACAGAACAAAACCCAAGAATCCTATATTAAATGGTAGATATCACTAATCTGTTAGAATAGACAAGGGTAAGGATCACCTGATCAAAACTGACAGGCTTTTTCCCCCAGAAGTCAGACCAATAGTGTGTGGGACTCAAGATTTTTAGGTTGGATTTGGCATTGTCTAATATCTGGTACTAGGGAGGATAAACTGATGGATTGAGCCACAGAAATCTAAATCAGGTTGACAATCCACACTCATTTGAGGCATAAGGAAGCAATCACTGGCTTGCTTGCTATTTTTCAGAAACTTTGTCAGTAGTTGTGTGGATAGGAAGGATCAGCTAGTTTAAGCAATTCAATAGGATTGATCAGTATTCCTAAATGTGAATAGATCTATTATGAAAAGGGTATATCACCTCCTCGCTTAGTGGATGATGATTTTATGTTGTGTTTATAAAATATGTATTCACTAAATTCTCTGTAACTACCATAATTAACAACAATGTTAAAATAACAAAGTTGACAAAAATCAACTGAGAAAGGGACTTTCTCCTTGCAAAAAAACCCCCCAACCAAACAAATTGCCCCAACGATCAAAATTCTAGGCTCTGCTGAGTCAATGGGGGAAGTGAATGCCAGAAGTGAGAGTTCCCTCCCTGACAACACCCTGGGTGAAATCCTGGCTCCAATGACCTCAATGGGGTCAGGATTTCAGCCCCCACCTCCACCTCCATTTCCCCAAAGTTCAAATCTGAGCATAGATCTCTTAGTCTTCGTCTACACTAGGGGGCATTGATCCAAGTTATGCAACTTCAGCTACGTGAATAACATAGCTGAAGCCGACATACTTAGATCGACTTACCTGTGGTGTCTTCACCATGGTGAGTCGACTGCTGCCGCTCCCCTGTCGACTCCACCTGTGCCTCTTGTGGCGCCGGAGTACAGGAGGTGATGGGAGAGCACTCGGGGGTCGATTTATCGTGTCTAGGCTAGACGTGATAAATCAACCCCCGCTGGATCGATCACTGCCCGCCAATCCAACAGATAGTGTAGACATACCCTTAGCAAGAACATACCTAGCTTTTTGTAACTGCTGGATCAGAAGATATGGAGACAGGTGATGTCCAAAGTAGCTAAGACACTAAACATATAATGATTCAAGATGCTTCTCTGTAGAACACCACTAAGCCAGCAAATCACCACATTCCACATTAGCTGATGTTTTTGAGCAGTTTTCAGGGTTGCCCAACATAGAGTGCATTGCAGCAGTCAAATCCGGAGATACTAAAAACACAGATACTCTGGGATAGCTCATAATGCTAGGCAAGTTCCTATTATCTGGCTGCCTGGGGCAACCAAAAACCCACATCATTATTGCCCTTCAGACAATGTGGAGATCTGCATTTAAAAATCATGTGTGCACTAACTGAGCAGCACATAAAGCTGAAATGGAAAGCTGTCTTGCCTCAGAGTTTCCAAGTACATGCCTTTGAACTGCAGCAAGACAATAGAAAAATTGTCCCCGCTGCCTGTCATTTTACTAAGTTCACCTTGTGCTTCCAATCAGCTACTCACTCCTCCTGCTCCACTTGAGAAAGAGTGAACACAGTTGGTTACATGTGGCTACACAAAAAGTGGGACAACTGCATTTCCTTGTCTGACAACCAAATCTGAAATTGACTTTTTCCTAAGTCACATACATTTTCCTCCCTCACTTTTGGTAACTCTCATCTCAATAATGCCTCTAGTACTGGATCTCTTGAGAAAAAGAACATTCCTCTCACAGGTAGATCAGCTTTCTTCCTAGAGAATCCATCTAGATTTTGTTGTCATAGACATAATATTCAGAGATACTAAGTTCCTTTCAGTTCAATGTGTCAACAACAGCATTATTTGCAAAATGGTTTGATCTTGATTTCCACTTGTCCCTTGTCATAATATCACAGGTGTTTTCTGATGAAAATGCATGCTTAGAAGGTAGTATCTATATAAACTAGATAAAAGGCCTTCTAACCCTTCCCCTCTAGTGCTTTTATTATGTACCTTAATTGTATGATCATCTTCCCTGAATGGATGTGTGCAGTGATAGGTTCCATCACTTCCCAAGTCTGCCACTGGTGGTGAATAAAATTCAGGATGATGCTTAGAAAGAGCTCTCTTCCATGTCATCCCCTGCCTACCAAAACTGGGGTAAAGCCAGGGCTGCCCAGGGGGGGTCAAGTGGGGCAATTTGCCCCAGGCCCCAGGCTCTGCAGGGGCCCCCACGAGAATGACTGCAGATCCCTCCCCAGCCTCACCCGACCCCATCTCCGCCCCTCTCCCAGAGCCTCAGCGCATCCAGCAGTGTCCCTCAACAGCTGCAGCGTGGCTCCAGTGGGGCCCCTGAGCTGCTCCCCGCTCAGAGCTGTGTGGTAAGGGGGCGGGGCTGCGAGCTCCAGGCTAAGCTCAGCTCCCTCCGCTCAGCCTGGAGCTCACAGCCCTGCCCCCTTATCACACGGCTGTGAGTGGGATGGGGATCAAGGGCCCCACCGGAGCTATGCTGCAGCTGTTCAGGGATGCTCCTGGATGCGCTGAGGCTCCGGGTGAGGGGGGAGATGGGGGTAAGGGGCCAGGGCCAGGGGGGTTGGCTAAGGGGCAGGAAGTCCCAGGGACAGTCAGGGCACAGGGAAGGGGCAGAGGTTGGGGTGGTGGTCAGGGGACAGGGAATGGGGGGTTGGATCATGGGCATTCCGGGGGGCTGTCAGGACTCAGCAGGGAGGTGGATAGGGGTTGGGGCAGTCAGGGGATGGGGAGCAGGGATGGGGTCCCGGGGTGGTGGTTGGGGATGGAATCTCTGGGGAACGGTGAGGGGACAAGGAGCAGGATGGCTCAGGAATTCTGAGGGGGGACGGGCAGTCAGGGGGCAGGAAGTGGGTGGGGGTCAGATGGGGGCAGGACCAGGCTGTTTGGGAGGTACAGCCTTCCCTACCCTAAATCTCAATCAGCAGTTTGAGGCTTGCAGAAGAGCCAAGCTGTTAGCTTTTCCATTAGGGCTGCCATCCCTTTCACTTCTCAAATGCCAAATTATAGTCTATATTTCATTTCAGTGCCATAGGGAGATTCATGTCAGGGGAGGGTAGCTTCATTTAAATTTAGCCACTGGGGGAGGGATCACATGAGAAGAGCAATATCCTTCACAACTCTACCAAGGGAGACCCCCACCCCCACATTCCCTGAGGCTCCAGAGGGGTTAATTCAACGGTTCTCAAACTTTTATACTGGTGACCCCTTTCACATAGCAAACTTCTGAGTGTGACCACCCCCTTATAAATTAAAAGCACTTTTTTATATATTTAACACTATTATAAATGCTGGAGGCAAAGTGGGGTTTGAGGTGGAAGCTGACAACTTGTGACCCCCAGTAATAACCTCATGACCCCCTGAGGGGTCCTGACCCCCAGTGTGAGAACCCCTTGGTTAATTTAATTTTAGCACCCTGTGTCCATTCACATGCATGTGCTATTTTGAGCATTTCAGTTTTCACAACATAGGCTCATCCCAGATTCTGGAACAAGCTCAAATGCTCTGTTCATGGAGTATGTACATAGTCTATACTAAAGACAAACCCACAGTAACCGTCTCCAATTTGTGAAGGACCCCATGGAGCCAGTCTCTAGGAAACAGATAAATTCATGGAGGTTAAGTCCATTAATGGCTATTAGCCAGGATGGGTAAGGAATGGTGTCCCGAGCCTCTGTTTGTCAGAGGGTGGAGATGGATGGCAGGAGAGAGATCATTTGATCATTACCTGTTAGGTTTACCCCCTCTGGGGCACTTGGCATTGGCTATTGTTGGTAGACAGGATACTAGGCTGGATGGACCTTTGGTTTGACCCAGTGTGGCTGTTCTTATGTTCTAAGCTAAATGAACCCAAAGTTATGGAGACAGGTATGAGTCAAAGAAGCCAGCAGAGTATCAGAAACCTGGAAAAATCTCTGACTGGATGGGCTCAGGCGTTTGGTCACAATGATGTGGTTCAAAAGTTTTGGATTTTTTTAAGCAGTTTTTTTTTATTGTTTCTTTAAACAATCAAACACAGCAAGCAGCAAATATTTGGCCACACACTTCTGAAACCCCAAACCATAGTCAGGTTTTGGCAGACTAATTTCAGCTTTTCAATTAAAAATACCACAACAAATTTTGAAGGAAAGCAGACATTGTCAGTGATTTTTTTCTGCTTTTTAAAAACCCCTAGTTTTCGATCCAGAAAGTTTTGACGGAAAATATTTGTCCAACCCTTTTAATGAACTTTAGTGCCTTTTAGCAGTAGCTGATGCTGAGAACCAGTGATACCTTGTAAAGTTTTCCAAAACTGGGTTTGTGCCGAGATGCAGAAGGTTTATTTTTCCCAGGGCCGCCCTTAGGGGGGAGCAAGTGGGGCAATTTGCGCCGGGCCCCACAGGGGCCCCCGTGAGAATATAGTAATGTAGTATTGCAATTTTTTATGAAAGGGGCCCCAAAAATTGCTTTGCTCCAGGCCCCCTGAATCCTCTGGGCAGCCCTGGGTAAAGCCAGAGTAGAATGGCCCCAAGATCCTCATGGAAACCCCGGCTGTGCTAGCACAGGTCCTTATGATTTACACTAGACTGTTTACCTAATCAACCTTCAAAGAAATGAAGACTGTCTTCATGTTTATTTGGAATGAATCTCTAATCTGAGTCTGCATTGGAAACAAAGCACTGTCCCTCCCTTTTCACCTCCAAGTCCACCAGTTGAAAGAGCTGTAGAATTTAGATGGCTGCTCTGCTGGCATTGTGCAGGGATGTATCTGATTAGCTGGTATGGAATGACACACATACTCCTTTACCTGAGCTGCAGCTATGAGCACTAAGATTTTGCTATGGGCATATGAGGCTGCATGTAGTGAGGCCAATGGGCCATACTCAGTTTTGAAACTGCACTGACACTGCAGCAAAGAATCCTCTGGTACCTTATAGACTAACAGACGTTTTGGAGCATGAGCTTTCATGGGTGAATACCCACTTCGTCAGATGCATGTAGTGGAAATTTCCAGGGGCAGGTATATATATGCAAGCAAGCTAGAGATAATGAGGTTAGTTCAATCAGGAAGGATGAGGCCCTGTTCTAGCAGTTGAGGTGTGAAAACCAAGAGAGGAGAAACTGATTTTATAGTTGGCAAGCCATTCACAATCTTTGTTTAATCCTGAGCTGATGGTGTCAAATTTGCAGCTGAGCTGAAGCTCAGCAGTTTCTCTTTGAAGTCTGGTCCTGAAGTTTTTTTTGCTGCAGGATGGCCACCTTAAGGTCTGCTATAGTGTGGCCAGGGAGGCTGAAGTGTTCTCCTACAGGTTTTTGTATATTGCCATTCCTAATATTTGATTTGTGTCCATTTATGCTTTTCCGTAGAGACTGTCCAGTTTGGCCGATGTTCATAGCAGAGGGGCATTGCTGGCATTTTATGGTATATATTACATTGGTGGACGTGCAGGTGAATGAACTGGTGATGGTGTGGCTGATCTGGTTCCTGAGGAACCAATCCATGCAACAAACCTCGATGTCAACTCTGCCCACATATCTACACCAGCGACACCATCACAGGACCTAACCAGATCAGCCACACCATCATCAGTTCATTCACCTGCATGTCCACCAATGTAATATACGCCATCATATGCCAGCAGTGCCCCTCTGCTATGTACATTGGCCAAACTGGACAGTCTCTATGGAAAAGAATAAATGGACACAAATCAGATATTAGGAATGGCAATATAGAAAAACCTGTAGGAGAACACTTCAACCTCCCTGGCCACACTATAGCAGACTTTAAGGTGGCCATCCTGCAGCAAAAAAACTTCAGGACCAGACTTCAAAGAGAAACTGCTGAGCTTCAGTTCAGCTGCAAATTTGACACCATCAGCTCAGGATTAAACAAAGATTGTGAATGGCTTGTCAACTATAAAACCAGTTTCTCCTCTCTTGGTTTTCACACCTCAACTGCTAGAACAAGGCCTCATCCTTCCTGATTGAACTAACTTCATTATCTCTGGCTTGCTTGCATATATATATACCTGCCCCTGGAAATTTCCACTACATGCATCTGACGAAGTGGATATTCACCCACGAAAGCTCATGCTCCAAAATGTCTGTTAGTCTATAAGGTGCCACAGGATTCTTTGCTGCTTTTACAGATCCAGACTAACACGGCTATCTCTCTGATACTGGACTGACACTGTGGATTTGAAAAAAATACTAGAGAGAAAAGGCCATAAACTTTGTATCCCTTTTATACAGTGTGAATACATTGTTCACCTCCTTTCCATTAATTTACAGACTAATTCAATAAAATAGTGTTTAAATTATAATGGTTTATGACTACAACTTTTTAAAAAGACAGTGTTATTTACATAAAATTGCATGATTTTCACAATGGCATGTTTGATCTCTAACAATTGGCTTTGAGAGGAAAGGCTTTGACTAAGACAAAGTACTGAAAAATAGTAACTTGGCTGCTAATACCAATTTTTGGAGTGGGAGAAAAATATAAGAGATACAAACTGATCAAACATTTAAAATACCAGGGGGCATTTAAAAAAAATCACATGAGCAGTTGCAACCAAAGTTTGAGAAATTCAGAAAATACTTTCCTCAATTTCAGTTATCAGAGTATAGATTTTCAAATATGCCTAATGATGTTTGGATTACCAATTTGACTTGATATAAGAGGGATCTACATTTTCAAAAAGTTTTCAGCATCCAATTTCTGAAAATCAGGGCCTCTGGGCTACAAAAACCAGAGATACCCCAAATCACCAGTTACTGCTGAAAAGCTAAGCCCAGTTATCTACATTGTGCATATAGCATGAAAACTGAGAGATGTAAACTACTATATCCACTAGGTATCCGCTAGGTATCCACTAGCATCTCCACTATATCCACTAGGTATTCAGGGCCATGTACAATCTCAATTGTATCATTTTCGTCCTCTCCTCCCACATACTAACATTAACTATCCCTCTCTCTACAGATTTAAGACTGCTTCTCCATGTGTACCACAAAAAGGACAAGCACAGTGGGGTTTTAATCAATCTCAGTTCACCCTCTCTCCTACATTTGCTTCTCTATAGCATGTGTCTGTTTTTTATATTAAATGCTTCTCTACTTCACTGTAGGAGGAAAAAGAACATGAAGGGCAAATTGTTCAGTTTGTTCAATTCAGCACATCAGCAGCTGCAGATATAACCCCAGTCCAGCAAAGCACATGAGTTGATGCTTAACGGTATGCACGTGAGTAGTCACATTAACTTCACTGGGACTATTCCCAGATTTGAAGTTAAACACATGCTCAAGTGCTTTTGCTGGATTAGGCCCTGTTAGCAGCAGACAATTTTGGAGATATCAGACAGTCCCAGAATTGTTCAAACAGTGTTGAACATATGATGTTTTACTTACCTGTCGCCACTCTCCTTAGTTTTAATCATTCAGAGAGCAGGTAATGCCACTCACTTCTGATGTCGAAGTACTCACTTTTGAAAAAGAAGAAGAGATGTGGAAAAGGAAGTCACTAGTTGGGGGCTCCTCCTTGTGTGGCTGGGAATGGAGAGCCCATTCAGTTTTTCTTTGGGAAATACTTATTACATCCTGGCATCAGAGGAGGAGGGAGAAAAGAAAAATACTAACAAAATCTTTAAAATGTGCACAGGATTGTATTTGAGCTCTTTGGGACATCTGAGGTTTCAATGCTGGGAGGGGGCTGTGTGTGTGTGTGTGTGTGTGTGTGTGTGTGTGTGCGTGCGTGCGTGCGTGCGTGCGTGCGTGCGTGCGCCCTCTTTCTCCCTCATCTATAGTTTACATTGTCTCTAGGAGACTGGCAACAGTGCTAGTTGCTGACAAAACATACTAAAATTTAGAATTATTATTTTTGTTTTTATTATATAAAAGGCCTTGCTGAAGCTGGGCATGTTTCTGGAGCCATTAGGTCAAGGATGAATTGCTAGGAGCTTTTTGTTCAACTCATTGAGATGCACGTATAACAAAAGTTCTAATCACAGCAAGCTAGCCACAAAAATGTAATTATGACTACAGTACATACAAAGAATACACAATAGGCTGAGAAAGGGCACATGATTTACTGTATTTCCTTGAGTTATTGATAACCCTTAACTCATCAATAATTAGTGGGGGAAATGATGTATTCAAAGAAAGGCTGTATGTTCTGTTTATGAAACAGCGGTTGATGACGAATGTGTTGCAAGAAGGCATGGCTGGGCACGCAGAGCCATGAAGAGTTCTGTGAAGGTCTTTGCGGTCACTTGAAGTGAGTTAGTTTGTTAGTCTCTAAGGTGCCACAAGTAGTTCTGTTCTTTTCGAAGTGAGTAGTACCATTCTGTACTTATTCTGAAACAAATCTCTTCTGACGTTTCTTCTCTGGAGTTGGGGACCATTTTCATCTACCAGAAAGTTGCATGTGGGACTGACATTTCCTCATGTTGTAGAAGCTAATCAGGAAAAAAGATGTCTTCTTCTGTGTGAGTGTGTTTAGCCAAGGCAGGTTCTATTATTCTGGCTTGAGGGGCTCCTTTCTTCATTGGCCAACACTTACAATGTGATTAGTGGAGCTGGTGGAACATTTTCTCATGGAACGGTTATGCTTTGGAAAATATTAATTCAATGAAATTGAAACATATCATGGGAATGTATCTATTTTGTCAAAATTTTAGTTGAAAAATTATTGAAATGCTTTGTTTTGACCAAGTCTACGTGCTTCATTTCAACAATGTTTCATCTTCTGTATCATTCACCATTCGGAAAAAGCAACAGGAATGGAGCAATTTTAAAAGAGAGAGGAAGACAAAGACTGAGAAGGATGGAAATGCCCTCAAAGGGCATTTTCTCTTTGAAAATGAAAATCTGGCAGAACCTCAGGCACACTCCTTGCATGATGTATGTACACTGTCATAGCAGCCCACCCAAACACTAGCTCTAACCATGATTAGACTAGTGATATGGTCAAGTCCTAATAAAAATAACAATATTCATTTATGTAGCATTCTCCAGCTGCAGATCATGATATGTTTTAGAAACATGAATTAATTAAGCCTCACAACATCCCTGTGATATAGGGGACTATTACTACCCATATTTGACAGATGAGGAAACCAACTCAAATTAAGGTAGCTAAAGGTCTGATTTTTCAAAGTGCTGAACAACAATTTTCCTTGACTTGGAGGTGCTGAGAAATTTTGTCCTAATGACTTGCCCATGGTCACACAATAAGAGTCTGGGAATAGAACTCTGAATTCATGACTGCTGATATTCACTATGGAAAAATCTTTCTTCAAAAAACACCTGAGAATGAAAGTCAGGTGCAGTTCGTGACATTCTAACAGCTTGATGAAGGGGAATCTCACCTCATTGCAGCAAAGAACAGTGCAAGTGTTAGCAAACAGAGAAAAATTAAGTGAACTAAATTTCTTCCAACCTCCCTAAAGTTTTAATCTATGTTTGGCTTGAGTCTTGAGAAATGATGAGGTCCATCTTATTTTATCCCAGCCAATTCACATACTATTAAAAATAAATGAAAAGAACAAAATCAAGAACCCAACAATTAAAATGATTATAAATCACTGAAGGATTGTAATGATTTTCTCCTTTAGTGGCTTGCAGCATAGAAACAGGAAATCCAGTAAGTGCTCTACTGTTAGCTAATGGAGATTCTTCTTTAGCTCAAGTGGGAGCGCTGTTGCTTTGGGATAGGAAGGTTGTGATGTCTTGCCTAAAGGGATATCAGTGTTGCAGTTCAGGTCCCAAATGAGAAAAATTCCTCACATTGGCGTCCAATTAGTGGTCTGATTCCTGGTGTTAAGTCTAATGCAATTTAGAATGCACCTGCTGAATAGCATGCATGCCAGATATAAACTGAACTGCTACAGCTCTTTATCTTTGTTCACAGATAGTTGAATGTTTTGTTACAGGGTAGGGAGTAGAGCTGGGTGTTAATGACTAGTTGCCAACATTTGTGCGAATAAAACCTGCAGATTTCCATCACCACTTTCATTTGCTTTGCAGAGAGCTAAATGTTTGCATGAATGTTAATGGAAGGAGAAACTATTGAGAATACATTATTATTAAAACTGCTGTTTTAAATGCTGGTACAATATAAGTTGGTACCTCAAAGGATACAAAACTAGGCAATCCCTACCTCCAAAGAGTTTAAGATTTAAAATACAGATAAGACAGGACACCCACAGAAACCAAGAGGTCAACATAATCATCTTATTTTTATATCTTTAACTCACTTCTTGTGGAAAGAAATGAGAAGTTGGAGAAGGTCTGAATGAGGATAGGGAACTTGCTTTTCAAACTTATATTCTTTATAATGAGTCACTATGTTTCACTGAGGGTACGTACACATGAATTATTTTTATTTTTTTAAATGTTAAAGAATTAAAAAATGCCTATTGAAGACCCTAAGCTCCCTAATACATCATTAATAATGCAGCAAAATCCCAATGGCATTAAATCAATAATTTCAACAACAACCTACCTTCCCACTCTTTCATCACTGTAGGAAGCATGCCCTCAGCCTGCTCCCAACCCCCTCTCAAACAGGTGTCTCTTGTAGTGTTCCCAGAAAATAATCAAATCTGAATGATCTTGGATATGGGGGTGGGGGGGGAGGGGTAGAAGTTGCAGAGTCCCAGAGCTTTTACAAAGAATGCCATGCCAGCATTCCCCTTCTTTCATAGTTAGGGAGATCCACCTTGGGCATCATGCTGAATGCAGTGGTGGCAGTATGGCACAGGGAGAGAAGTGATCCCTCAGGTAGGCTGGTCCCAGGCCATATAGGACTTCATAGGTCATAACCAACAGTGTAAGCTCCACCCAGAGATCATTTGGCAGCCAGTGCAGATCCCAGAGTACTGGCATCATACACTCCCAGTGAAATGCCATGCTTCATAACGCAGACACTGCACTTTGCACTAGCTCCAAGGACTTTAAGATGTAGCCCCTTCTAGACCACATTGCAATAGTCTAATCTTGAGGTGACCAACTGCCTGGAAAATAATGGCAAGGAAAAGGAAAGGCCATAAACTCCTAACCAGACATAGATGGTAAAAAAAACAAAAAAACCTGACTGGGTTACTGCTATAATATGACCATCAAACAGCAGCTGCAGATTTGAAATCATCCCTAAATTGTGAACCTCAATAACTAATGGTGGATGTGCTCCCTCAGTCAAAGGGACTGATATTACCATTCCCATTCCTACAGCTGATTCCTTCAAACTTGCTATATCACTTCTGTCTTGTCTGAGTTTCAGCCAGCTCACTCTCACTCATGCTGCAGTCTCAGACAGACGCTGTCTGAGGTGCTGAACTGCATGGAAGGAGACAAGAAAGAGAATTAGATATCATATTTGCTATTCAGATTATGGGATATAGCACTGTGTCTGAATTACTCATAAATTCAAAATGATCCCATGAGCTGGGTAGGTCCTAGAGCCTAGGCTCCAGATCAAGCCTGAACATCTACACTGCAATGTTATAGCCCCACCACCTGAGCCCTAGTCAGTTGACACAGGCCTGCCACAGGTGTTTCATTGAAGTATGGACATATCCTCACACTGCAATTCTGGACCCACTGAAACCAATGGGTGTTTTTCCATTGTCTTCAGTGGAACCAGGATGTCACCCTTGATGGTTAAGTGGTAGGTAGAAACAAAAAAGTTTCTCTGTTCATATCTTGTAAAAAGAATAAAGTCTATGAAAGCCATTTATGGGGGCTTATGTCTTTTACAATAAAATCTAATGGCTGAAATTGAAGTCAGCAAAATTCTAATTGGAATAAGATGCATGTTTTCAACAGTGAGTGTAATTAATAATTGAAACAGATTACCAAGGAGTGTGCTAAATTCTCCAACAGCGGGTTGTTTCTGGAAGACATGTTCAACCACAGTTGTTAGTCTAGATGCAGGAAGTATTGGGTGAAATCTTATGGCCTGTCTTATGCAGGAGATCAGACTACATAATCATACTAGTCCCTTCTAGTCAAAATATATGAACATATGAATAGTCATGAATCTGGGATTCTAAGACTACATTTTTCTCTGATCCAATTGTACTCCCAGATATACATACTAATTTAGGAAAAATCTAGCATTCAGTGATAAGCAGAGAGACAGCAGGGGGCGGTCACTAAACCCTCCAAATACTTAATGTATAATGCTGTTTGGCAATGTTGAATTGAGAACTTTTTCATCTCTTTCTATGCCTCCATATGGCATGCCAACAAAATATGCAATTCCTCCTCTATCATACTGTTATGACCAATAGTTGTTGTTCTTGTTTTCTCACGCATCTTTGTGTAAAACAAAAATGAGTATGTTAATTAGTTGCACAAACTACCGCACATTAGCTTTGAGGAGAAGCATTGACTTTCTTTTAATTTCTGGACATCTTTTGATGAGCCACCTAGTACTGACTCAGCAGTGCTGGACCTTCACTTGGGGCCCAGAACTCTGCAGCTGCTCTAGTTCTACATTTGCCTAGAGCAATGTGCCAGCTGTCTCTGCCTGTACTACACCACAGTAATGTGAACAACTGGAAGCAATAACGTGTCTCCCCATTTGCCTAACAATACCAACATGAACAATAATTCAGAAGACTGAAGATTTGTGCTGTAATTTAATAAACCCCATGCACATTTCTACAATTGAGTATCACATCTGTGCAATGGATCCTAGAAGTGTAATATTCTTTTATAAGGGACCATTAACCAATCTTAAGTTTATAGGTTTCCTTAAATCTTTTTCATCAGCTGTTAAACTACAGTAAAGAGAAAATTGCCTTTTATGAGACAAGGGATAGTAAAATACAAAGACTGTGATTAAACGTCAATCAATTAAGGATTATAATATAATAAAATGCTGACTGATGATTAAAATGAGTACTTTCTGGGAGAAATTTATAAGCAATATTAAGAATTGTTTTAAAAAGTCAATAGAATAAACTCCACTTACATCTTATTATATATCAGGGACGCTGTCTTAGATTGCACTATTTAGAGAAAAAAAATGTTATTCTGACAAAAATACCTGTTGTTGATCTCTGTACTAAATAGAATATAGCTGTCTGTCCTTTATTTTCTTGTACCCCTGACTCCTAGACTTTAAACTCACTTCTGAATAAAGTAAGTAATGGCATGTATTTTAGTTTCAGCTGATGTTCAGATGCATGAATTTGCTGAATAACATTTCATGAACATAGATAATGGATCATATAGTTAACCATACAAAGAAACATGAAGCAAAAAATTAATTGACATAAGAGAAATAAGGTATCTAAACTATAGGGGAAACTGTAATCCTTGTATTCACCTCTTTACTGCACCCACTTGTACTATCCATTATGGAAAATTCCTTTGGATTTTAATATGGATCACACCAACTAGGCTGTATAGAAATTTAATAGGGATCTATAGAAAGCACAATAATAGAAAATGCTAAGCTTTTTATAGGTTATTTTAACCATCCAGCAAAATGCTACCATGGGGATATAGTTTTCTATTAAATTATATGGTGTGGTACAAGGGACCAATACTTTTTTTTTTTCATTTTTCTATTTATAGGATATTTTCTTAAGGGAAATGCCATATAATATACATTTACACTAGTTTTCACTTCCTCTGCTCCCATGCACTGGGTGCCTCTGGGGAAAATCATAAGACCAGGCAGACTGTTTTCCACAACCGATTTGTTCTTTTCACTTGCAGCTTTGCCATCTTTCTGACCAACCAGTACCTACTTCTCCATCTTCATTGAATCTAGCCACCCAGATTCTCCAATAAATCCATCTCTGACTTCTAAAACATTCCATTACTTCTCTCTCTGTTCAGGATATTGTCAACTTTTAAAGAGAAGATCAACGAGCTCCAATACACTTATACTTCGATATAATTCTGTCCTCGGGAGCCAAAAAATCTTACTGCATTATAGATGAAACTGCATTATATCGAACTTGCTTTGATCCACTGGAGCGTGCAGCCCCGCCCCTCCGGAGCGCTGCTTTACCACATTATATCTGAATTCCTGCTATATCAGGTCACGTTATATCGAGATAGAGGTGTATTATCTCCTTGTCTCACCTTGTTTCCCTTCCTCCCCTCTGTTACTCTCTTTCTTCTCCCCATCACTGACATGGAGGTTTCTTGCATGCTTTCCTCAGCTAACCACTGCATCTATCCCAAAGATGCCCGTGGTGCCTCATGACCTCATTTGCTCTCTTTCTCCTTCCCCTCCTCTTTCTCTTTAACCTCTTATTTTCATTGGGTTCCCCCTCACAAAACCAGCACTCTATGGTCTCTACATCTTTAAAAAAAGTACCTTTGACTCCTATGTCTCTCACCAATTACACCCATATCCCTCTCTTCCCATTCATCTCTAAATATTTGAACGTACCATCTACACTGTGTTGTCTCACGCTCCTCTCCTCCACTCCATCCCTGAGTCCCTCAAATCTGATTTCTGCCCTCCAGAAAAGCTGCTTTCACCAAGGTCTCCACTGGCTTCTTGGCTGACTTGCAGGGCCTCTACTCTATTGTCATCCTCTTTGATCTCTTGATGTCTATGACTGTGTTAATCATGCCTTTCTTGAAATTGTGTCCTCCTTTGGCCTTCATCACTGCATCCTCTCTTGGCAATCCTCTTAACTATCTGGTCATTCCTCCCCACTCCACTTCCTGTGGGTATTCCATAGGGCATTTTCTCTGGCCTTCTCCTCTTTTTCCTCTACACACTTTCTCTAGGTGACCTCATCTGCTCACATGGCTTCAGCTACCATCTCTGTGTTGACAACTGATCAATTAACCATTCTTGGCTTGTCACCTTCCCTCAAATCGGAAATGTCATCTTTTCTCTCTGCATCTCCTCCTGGATATCTTGCCATCAATTAACTTCAAGACAGCAAAAATGAACCCTGCTATCTTCCTTTGCAAGCCCTCTCCTCTCCCTCTTTTTCCTCCATCACTGTTGACCACACCACTATCTTTCCTGTGAATCAGGCTATCTTTGGCTCCACCCTCTCTCTCCAGACCCACCTACTCTAATAAATAATAATAACTTCAATGGTCAAACTTCATCCAGTTGGCTGAGGCAGGGACATGTGGCCAAAAATAGTTTTCTACTATTCTTCAGTTGGTGACACTATTGACCACTTGATAATTGGTAAATATTTTTAAAAACACTGAAACTCAAGTTGTAGTATACTGACTTAAATGCATGCATACTATTGTATACTACTCTATGAAAGCATATCAGCTCAAATGAATGCAATGACATTGCCCTCTAATGGCCACTCTACAAATAGGATATAAGTCTTAACACTAACTGTTAATGGACATTTTCTTTAGTACAAGAGTAAAAGCCTATTTTTGGAGCAAGGGGCTATAAATTTGACTAGGTGAACCTCAGTTTGATCCAGAATTGCAATTCCTAGGGTCTGGAGCGTTCTATTCCATGTGTGTGGTTTAGCCATGAAATGACAGCAATGTGGTGCCTGTTTATATATGTGGCCATGTCCTATTACAAAGGTTTAGTTTATTGTGAAAACTATTCTTCCTTGTGTTGAAAAGTGATGACTAATTCAACTGATGCACTCTTTATTTCACAACTGTAGAGGAATCATTTTTTTCCTAGAAAAATTAAGTCTGATCCACATACAGTTTTCAGAGTCTATATTATTGATTTCAATGGGAGTTCTGCAAACAGAGGTCTCGCAGGATCAGGCTTGTATATATATAATTTATAACAATTCCCACATTTGATCAAAATTTGGATATGCCCAGTTACAAAGACAGTACACAATGTCAAAAATGCAATTATATTGTAATAAGACTATATCACTACTTACCAACCTACTTTCTGTGGCAGGGTAAAAGCTGCTCTGACTCTGCCAGGAATAAAAGCTTCTCTAAATGACCTCAATATTTATCACACTCTTAGTATCCCCTGACAGTGATAAGCTGTGAGAATTAACTTAATCTGATGCTACTTCTTGAAAGTCCTGCCAGAATTCCCCAAGGAGATTTCTTCAGTTCATTGAGGAATAATAGTAATAATAATGGTGTCATAAAGTAAAGGCAGAGAACTCCAGTCCTCAGTTTATGTGTTATGTGCCTGTTTCTTAGCAGAAGAGAATTGACTGAATGACATTCAGAAAAACCAAAGAGCACATTCCTGTATTCCTTTTGCACCCAAAACTACACATGACTTCAGTGGGAATTTGGGATGTAGATGGAAGGCAATTCTTAAATTCAGAGCAGTGCATTGTAATTTTCTCCCAAACACATACTGTAAGACACAGACTCATTCCCTACACTCTCCACCACTGGTCCCCATTGTTGAAGCCCTAGCATTTGTATGACATTGCCTGAGAAGGTCCCATTTGTCTAAAATAAGCTGCAGAGGGAAGCATGTGTCAGTTGTGTAGTATTAGGTCATATTCTTAATGGGTGAGAATGCATGTATGTATGGAGTGGAAGGTGTTAAAAAACCCTTAATTTCATAGAGAAGAAAACTGAATTAGTTTCCCGTCTGTTTCAATGTTGTTATTCTTAAATATTCAAGTTCTAATGAAGGTTTTATGTAGAAAATAAATAAGATCCCCTTTGTGAGATACACTATTGGCTTAACAGGGGAATCATGCTGTTAAAATTTGGGCTATTTCCACTGAATCTAATAAAAGTTTTGTCATCAAGTCACATATGCGCTATACTAAACTTGTGTTGCTTGTGTACTGTCTTTGTAACTGGGCATATCCAAATTTTGATCAAATGTGGGAATCGTTATAAATTATATATATACAAGCCTGATCCTGCGAGACCTCTGTTTGCAGAACTCCCATTGAAATCAATAATATAGACTCTGAAAACTGTATGTGGATCAGACTTAATTTTTCTAGGAAAAAAATGATTCCTCTACAGTTGTGAAATAAAGAGTGCATCAGTTGAATTAGTCATCACTTTTCAACACAAGGAAGAATAGTTTTCACAATAAACTTAACAGATATATTAAGTCCAAGTTATTCATTAATAATTTTATTCCCTTTAAAATTAATATTTAGGACTGAGATTAAAACTGGACTAAGGTTAAAATATGTTGGCGATTGCCCTCAGTCTGAATAAGCCCTTAGAAAGTGGATTACACAAAGGATCATTCTCTATATCCTTACTCTGTGGTCATTTTTGCTGATGCAAGCCATGCTTTATTCAGCTATCACAGACGTTTTCCTCTAAAGATTGATGACTGAACGTGCTGCACCAGTAGTTATCCATCACAGATGCCTATGAATGACCATGGCCTCCTCACTGATCCAATTCTTATAGCAATTAAGTTTGGATCTTTGCCAGCTACAGAGCCCTGTTATGCCACCCACAGAGAATCAAGGAATTTGATCTTATTTCTTGCTTATTCTAGAATATTGTACTCCTTCCAGCCCACATAGGCTGACACCTGGAACTGAATAAAAAGACTGAGATGCAGAAAGCAAATGAGAGACTAGTACTAGAGAGTTAGTACTTTATAGTGCTGCACTGTTTTAATTAGAGCCATGTGGTACTATTACAACTAGAGATCCAGAGGCTGCAGAGTCACCCCTGGAAAACTGCCTTCACAGAAACATACTATGAACAAATATCAGTGTCTTCCTGGAACATTTCTTCTATAAAATCCCAACCACCACACACCCACAAATGACACTATCAGGACACATGCAGAATCGGAGTTCAAATATTCTTTACTAGCAGACCAGCTTGTGAGTATTTGGAAATGGTACTGTTTAACAAGACACAGAAATTAAAGATACCCTGCTCTGAGTATTTGAGATTTCTGTCTATTATAACATTCTTACTTGCAATGACGTTATAGAATATTTCCTGACAGCCTAGCATAAAGATCAGCAAACTACATTTTAATCTATGATCCAAATTCAGAAGAGATATGTACAGTAGTTTAAAATTATTGTCTTTCTCTCTTACATTAACTTTGACTCCTTTAGACCTACTTACACCAATTTACCAATATTAATATGAGTGACAAGAGAGTCTAAACTGGTGTACTGTAACATACGTACCAAGGAGTAGGAAGAAAGTGTAACTAGTTATAAGCTAAATGGGTGTAGCTAATGAAACCTTCATATTATTACACCTGGCCAGTAGTTGCTTTTCTTGCTACATGCCTCTCTACTAGCCTTTTTGGGGTGAGTTACACTCATTTAAGACCGCCTAATGTTCACTTTCATTCATTGCACCAAAAGCAGAGGTGATGTGTGAAGGTGAGGCTGTAAATGTTTGTCTAGTGCATATGTGGGGCTGTCAGGAGGGATTGTGTGGAAGTATTTGCTGCAGTGTTTTCAATATGCTGATGACACTCGGCTCAATGGGGCCCAATTCTCATTTACATAAAGGATCCACTCTTCACACCACTTTGGCAGTAAAAAGGGGTCTTAGTGTAAATGAGAATTCAGCTCTATGTCTCTGTTGCCCCTGACCCAGCCAGTGTTGTTGAATGCCTGGCCCCATGGATGAGACAGATTGGGGCACAGCTGAGAGCCAGCTGGCTGAAACTCAATCCAGATAAGACTGAGGTGATGCTGGTAGGCTGAAGGAAGCAGCTGGAAGGTACAACAGGGAGGATTTCTCTTATTTTAATTTAGCCTGTTTGCATGGCATTTGTGACTCATCTTTGCAAGCTGGGGGTAGCTGTTAGACAGTTATGTAAAAGCAATGTCCAGGAATACTTTTTACCATCTACTAGGACAAGGGATTGCAACCATTTGTTTACAATGCAGACCTTGCTACCATCATCCATGCCTCTGTCACCTCAAGACTAGATTACTACAATGTAATCTGCACAGTTCACAAGTTAAAAGAGTGACATTTTGTCTTCCAGCCTTCCCCTTTTCCACAAGCTTCTTCTTCCCCTCGTCTCTCCCTCTCCTCCAAGGTTTCCTCTATTATTTTTCTCCTCCATAACATTTGGCATAACAGGTGTAGGAATCTAAACAAAAAAATAAACAGGTTTTCATTGACAACATCTTAGATATTGGAAGTAGAATCGTGGGTGTGACATCAGAAATGGCCAGCCAGCCAGAATGAGGTTTTGGTAAACACTTTCCCCAACCAGATTATAATATATTAATATTCTGATATCTGAATAGTTCATCATATCTCAGGAAGTTCTTCAGTTCTTGCTTTTCCTTTCAGGGAAGAAAGATCCTAAAGACATTTGTTATTGGAACATTACTACAGCTAAAGTGAATATTTAAGCTGTTGTTTTCTCTTTTTTTCCTATGCATAGCAGTGGGGGCAAGAAATCTAACTGGATTCAAGACTAAGCTTGATAAATTTGTGGAGGGGATGGTATGATATGACTGCCTACCATGGCATGTAGACCATCAGTGACTACTAGTAGCAAAAAATCCCCAATGGCTAGAGACAGGGCACTCGATGGGAAGGGCTTTGAGTTACTACAGATAATTCTTTCCCAGGTATCTGCTTGGCGGGTCTTTCCAATGTGCTATATTTGGGGTTGAGAAAGAATTTTCCCCCATATTAGATTGGCAGAGACCCTGGAGTTTGGTCTTTTTTTGCCTTCCTCTTCAGCATGGGGCACAGGTCAGTTGCAGGCTTAAACTGATACAAATGGTGAATTCTCTGTAATTTGAAGCCTTTAAACCATGAATTGAGGACTTCAGTAACTCAGCCAGAGGTTAGGGTCTATTACAGAAGTGGGTGAGATTCTGTGGCCTGCAATGTGCACGAGGTCAGACTAGAACAGTGATCGGCAACATTTGGCATGCAGTCTGCCACAGTAAGCACCCTGGCAGGCTGGGCTGGTTTGTTTACCTGCAGCATCCTCAGGTTCGGCCGATCACAGCTCCCACAGAATGTGGTTCACCGCTCTGGGCCAATTGGGGCTGCAGGGATGCTGTCAGCATATCCCTCGTCCTGCGCCGCTTCCCGCAGTCCCTATTGGCCTGGGACGGTGAACCATGGCCAGTGGGAGCCATGATCGGCCGAACCTGCAAATGCGGCAGGTAAACAAACTGGCCCCGCCTGCCAGGGTGCTTACCCTGGTAGGCCATGTGCCAAACATTGCCGATCCCTGGACTAGAATACTAGGTGATCACTATGGTGCTGCCTCACCTTAAAGTCTATGAGTTTATGAGCATATATTCTCTTAATGGGAACATTAATTAAATATACATATGATCCCTGGTTGCATATAAAATCAAATCAAAAGAATACCCTACCACTTTCCTATTGATTGATAATAAAGATGGTATAATACAACACACTTGCTTTCTCTTAAAAATAATAAGAAGAAGTATGGAGAAGTCAATTAATTTTACAACCAAAGTCCACATTGCATCTAGTCTAGTTTATTAGTTTGTTATGAATTACAGATGAGATTCTTCTTGTTCACACTTTGCTGAGATGTATTAAGACAACGAAAATTAATTACTCTTTTGACTTGTGTTTTACAGAAAATTATGCCTTTCACTTTTTCTCTTCCTGTGCTAACTCCCAAGTTTGAGGAAAAACCCTCTGACACTCTTTCAGATTAAATCAAGCTATAATGAAATACTTTCTTGGTGACTCAAGCAAGTTTAAAAGGAAAGCACAATGAAGAAAATGCCAGGCACATCTTCTTAAGAAAGAAAGAATGAAAGAAAGAAACTTTGAAATCTTGCAGTAGATCCTTAGTGTCTCCAAATAACTGTATATAACACTTGGCTTCACTAGAATAAGACCCTTAAATAAAACTGAAAGGTGAAGAGAGAGAGAGGGAAAAACAAGCCTATTAAGGATCAATAACATAAATGTTCTAACAGATTGATCATTGTTTTGCTTTTTTAAAACTTATTTAGAAAGACCTCCTCAGTGTTGTTTTGCAATGGTAGGGTTACATTGTTGTAAAACACACATGGATGGATAGCTTAAACTGTGGTCTGCATACACTGGGTGAAATGTATCTATTGACTTACAAGCTGGATGCATGTGTCAAAATGCAATCTGGTATTTTTGTAATAATAGCTAGCAGTCATAGCTGTAAATTATTTATGGAGACTATTCAGTGCAAACAGGTTAGTGCACACATCCTCTTCAGCTTGACTGCCCTGGTTTTAGATCACTCAGACATTCAACTCCTTAGAGAGCTGCTCTTATCACTGCAAACCCTAAAATGGTACCAAAACTGCAGTCATTTCAGCAACTCAAAGCAGCTCAGCCATTTGCCAAAGTTCCACCTCAAGGGTCAGTGGATAAACACCAATTCTGCCCACCTCTTTCACACTCATCCTGGCCCTGGCAATGTAAGTTAATATCAGACATGAAGGGAGATCGATCTCCAGAGCTGAGCCTCCACTGTGCTTTACTATCTTTGTGCAGAAACATGGAAGAATGTACATAGCAAAGGCCACAGATGATCTTAACACAAACTGACATTTCACTAATGCTGTGTTTCTGAAGCTGGGGAAAAGACAGCCATCCAATGAATACCACTGTTTCTATTTAAATAAATATGGTATCCTATTGCAATGCAGCACGCTGATTTCCCCCATACATCGAACTATTGAATTCCACCTGCCAATTAGCATTTTGTCCTCACTGATCAATTTAAGCAGCCACACCACCCTATAGATTCATATAGAGTACTATAGGTTACCAGTTTGTAAACAAAAGGCAAGACAAAACCACATCTGTCATGGGAAAAGGCCCAAGACCCTGTGTGTTTTAGACTCATAGACTCATAGGTCAGAAGGGACCAATCTGATCATCTAGTCTGACCTCCTGCACAAGGCAGGCCACAGAACCCCACCCATGTGATAAGTACACAGTGTATATAAACATTTCAATGTATATTAGCTTTCTTCTAAGATGATCAAAACTAGCAAGGGCTTTGTAAGGGCTATTTATGTTATGAGATATTATTCCTCTCATTTTAAAAATTAAAATAATGATTGGTTCTAGTTATGTTTGGGCACCAGCTTACAAATAGAATAAAAGCTCTGAATATATTTACTAATACTGAGACACGTGAGCCCATGTAGATTTTCCTGCCAGAGACATAGGCAACTCTGAGTTCCCTATGTGGAATTTTCTCCTCATCTTCTCTTCAGAAGTGTAGATTTTGGCTCTCACCACCCACTAAATGAGTACAGGTCTGTCTCATCTTACACTGGGGTTATGTTTTGCAGTCAGCGCGTAAAGCAAAAACCGCGTATAGTCAAAATTACATTGAGTGTAATGGCGGGCAGAATTGCCTGCACTACAGGAACAGTATTTAAATTGTTATTTTTCTCTTTTTTTTTGTTTTTGCCAACCGCATAAAGCTGAATCTGCGCATGTTAAATGCGCGTAAGATGCGACAGACCTGTATGAAGCAACACCCTGGAAGCAGAAGGGTATCAGAATGCCCACAAGGAACGTGAGTAGCTGCACCGAGGCGGAGGGTCTCTGCACATCTCCCTGGGCTCTGCCACTTCATCCTGGCAGCATGGTTCCCATAAGAGTCATGCTGCTCTGTAGTTCCTAGTGGCATCTGCTCCAGAGCCCTCCTGTGATGGAGGGGTGGCCCTAGTAGTCAGAGCACAAGCTCACTATTCCCCTTGTGGTTCCAGTCTGTGGTTTGGCCATTGTGTCCAGTGCTTCAAGTTTGTGAGTGAGTGATTAGGGGAATCCAGACCCTCCTACTCCTCCAGGTTCCAATCCAGGGCCCTGGGTGGGCAGGTCAGGTGTGTCACCTGGGCAGTGGTATCACTTAGCCTGCTCCCTGAATCACTTCCTACCACATTCCCCCTGACTCTCAGGAGGCCCAGTGGGGGTCTGGCTGTTCTTCCTCTTCAGTCACAGGCTGGCGCTCTGCTGTCTCTCTGACAGTGGCCTGCAGCTCCATCTTGGGGTCTGCTCCAGTGGTGTGGGACTCCTGCTGCATCCTTGCAGAAGCCCATCAGTGCTGATCTGCTTCCTTGCCCTGGCTGCCTTGACTGAGTTGTGCTGTGACATTTTAAGCTCCTCCTCCATTGCAAGCGTGCCCAGCAGATGTGGCTGGGCCGAGCCTCCTGAGCTCAGAGCTGCTCCGTAACCCTCTATTCTCCAGTGTCGGGTTTGCAGATCCTATCGCTCAGCATCCCTTTTAGACTCGGGTGTGGGAAACTGTTATTCATCTGCCATTCCTCTGCACTCTGAGAAAAGAAATTTGCATTCTGGTGTGCCTTCCCCAGGTGATCATAGACTCTTAGAATCATAGACTTTAAGTCAGAAGGGACCATTATGATCGGCTAGTCCAGGGGTTGGCAACCTCTGGCACATGGCTCGCCAGGGTAAGCACCCTGGAGGGCCGGACCAGTTTCTTTACCTGTCACGTCTGCAGGTTCGGCCAATTGCGGATCCCACTGGCTGTGGTTCACCACTCTGGGCCAATGGAGGCAGCAGGAAGCAGCAGCCAGCACATCCCTCAGCCCACGCTGCTTCCTGTAGCCCCCATTGGCCTGGAGCGGCGAACCGCGGACAGTGGGAGCTGCGATCAGCTGAACCTGCGGAGGCGGCAGGTAAACAAACTGGCCCAGCTCCCCAGGATGCTTACTCTGGCGAGCCATGTGCCAAAGGTTGCCGACCCCTGTTCTAGTCTGAGCTCCTGCACGACGCAGGCCACAGAATCTCACTCACCCCTGTATCAAACCCTTAACCTATGTCTGAGCTATTGAAGTCTTCAAGGTGCAGAGAATCCTCCAGCAAGTGACCTGTTCCCCATGCTGCAGAGGAAGGCGAAAAACCTCCAGGGCCTCTGCCAATCTGCCCTTGAAGAAAATTCCTTCCCGACCCCAAATATAGTGATCAGCTAAACCCTGAGCATGTGGGCAAGACTCACTAGCCAGACACCCAGGAAAGAATTCTCTGTAGTAACTCAGATCCAACCCCATCTAACATCCCATCACAGGCCACTGGACATATTTACCGCTAATAGTCAAAGATCAATTAATTGCCAAAATTAGGCTATCCCATTATACCATCCCCTCCATAAATTTATCAAGCTTAATGTTGAAGCCTGATATGTCTTTTGCCCCCACTGCTCCCCTTGGAAGGCTGTTCCAGAATTTTACTCCTCTGATGGTTAGAAACCTTCATCTAATTTCAAGTCTAAACTTCCTTATGGCCTGTTTATATCCATTTGTTCTTGTGTCCACATTGGTACTGAGCTTAAATAATTCCTCTCCCTCCCTGGTATTTATTCCTCTGAGATACATATAGAGAGCAATCATGTCTCCCCTCAGCCTTCTTTTTCTTAGGCTAAACAAGCCAAGCTCTTTGAGTCTTCTTTCATAAGACAGGTTTTCCAGTCCTTGGATCATCCTAGTAGCCTTCTCTGTACCTGTTCCAGTTTGAATTCATCCTTCTTAAACATGGGAGACCAGAACTCCATACAGTATTCCAGATGAGGTCTCACCAGTGCCTGGTATAATGGTACTAACACTTCCTTATCTCTACTGGAAATACCTTGCCTGATGCATCCCAAGACCGCATTAGCTTGAGATGGAGCACCTTGAGTTCATAGGGTTTTATGGAAAGGTACCATCTCATGATCCGGACATTGGTGTCTTCATAGAGTTCAGCCAACAGAGAGAGGCATGGTCTGTGATGAATAGGAACAGGCTTCTCAACAGATAGTAACACAGAGTAATTACAACCCACTTCATGACCAGGGCTTCCTTTTTGATGAATAGTTTTTCTCCTGAGGGAACAGTTGTCTACTCATGCAGAGGGTGGGATGTTCCTTGCCATCAGTTTTCTGGGATAACACGCCCTGAGGCTCACATCTGACACATCTGTTTGTAGGATGAACTGTTTTGAGAAGTCTGGGTGGAAGAGGCCTGGTTCCTGGATAAGATAGTCCTTTATGACTTTGAAAGTGCTCTTGCAAGCCTCCATCCATCTAATCTTTCTGAGGCTAGCTTTCTTCAGCCGATCAGTAAGGGAAGCTACTAACATAGGAAAGACAGGTAGCATTGTATCTGCCTCTTGACTGACAGTATTGGGCAGTGGGTATTCTATCCCTTCCCCATGGTGAACCTGAGATACATCACCTCCTTCTTTCCTAGTCAACACTTTGCTGGGTTCACTGTAAGTCTCGCCTCGCCAAGGGCCTGAATGACTGTGGTGACATGCTTCCCATGGGCCTCCCAGCTACCACTACAGATGACTATGTCATCAATATAGATGGCTGAGTACTGATCAGATGGTCATTAGCTGCTGAAAGGGGCAGTTGACCCATGGAGGCTGAACGGCATTGTCACAAATTGGTATAGGCCAAAGGGGTCGGGGGAGGAGGGAAGGGGATAGGGATGGCTATCTTTTTTTGTGACTCCTCTGTCAGTGGGATCTGCCAGTACCCTTTTTTCAGGTCCAGGTTTGGAGACATATTCAGCAGTCCTCAGTGTCTCCAGCAGTTTGTCCACCTGGTTCATTGGATATGTGGCAAATTTGGATAGCGTGTTGACTTTCTGAGAAGCTATACAAAATTGAGTCAAGTCATCTGATTTAGGCACCAGCATGATAGAGCTCCTGCTCCCATTGTGGGACTCCTTAATGGCTCTTAGGGCTAGAATAGCCTGTAGTTCTTGGTGAACCATTGCCCACATCTTCCTTGGCAGGGGTCAGTGGCTCTACCAGACTTTCTGCCCTGGTTCTGTTGCAATGTGGTGGTAGGTCAATTGTGTCTGTCCTGGATGGAATGAGAACACTGAGGGGAATGTCAGGACCAGTCATAGCAATTGTGACCATTGTTCAGGTCATAGCTTTCCCCACATTTGTCCTGGGTCTGGATCTAGAGATCTTGGGGCCTTAGCTCTGCCTCAGGTGGATATGGTGTTATAAGTAAGCCCTCCTGATATTTCCAGGCCTTTATGAGGTTGACATAATATATCTGTATCTCCTTTTGTTTTTGTGGTTGATGGATCTTATTGTTGACCAGCTCCATTCTCCTTATCACCTCAAATAGTCCTTGCCATCTGGCCAACAGTTTTGATTCAGAGCTTGGGAGTAACAACAGTACCCTATTGCTGGGTTCAGACTCGCATAACTGGGTTCCTCTGTTGTAGATGCATTCATGGCATTGCTGGGCCTTCGTGAAGTTTTCCTATGCAAACCCTCCTAGTGTTTTTTAATCTTTCGGACAGCTAAAGCCCATGTTGCATTGAGCCTGTAGCCCCGGGTTTCTGTTCTTCCCAGACTTCCTGAAGGAATTCCAAATATCCCCTGCAGCTGCCTCCGATACAGCAATTCAAATGGCAAAGATCTGGTGAACAGTAAACGTGATAGCAGTTGGTTCCCAAAGGTGGGGTCTAAGGACACAAATTTCCTGAGTATCGCCTTTAGGATTCTGTTGAACTGCTCCACTAGTCAGTCTGTCTCTGAGAATTGTAGATGGATGCCTTGAGGGATTTAATCTTTAACAATTCACACAACTCCTGCATCAGTCTAGATGAAAAATTGAACCCCTGGTAGACCAGTATTTCTCTTGATCTCCCGACCCTGACAAAGACCTTCATGAGTTCAGTCATGAGGGTGGGTGCATTTCTTGTGAGCAGGGGAATAGCTGCAGGGTACTGAGTTACATAATCCACTATCTCTAATATGTGATGATACTCTGACACTAAACCCCATATTTGTCATAGCAATATTATGATGATATGATTATGGCATAATTATAATGCATTTTATACAAGCTATGTCTTGTCAGATGTCAGTGGAAAAGCTTTGATTTGCTGAGTATGATTATCCTATTTGTGTGCATGTATCATTTTTGTATCTGAAGTTATAAATATTGACTAGTATCTGTATTCAAATGTGGTTACTGTGACATTCTATACCTTGGGGGAGCATCCTGTAACCCCTATATTCCTCATTTTTATATAATTGTGATCTTGCATATAAAGCATGTCTTGTACGGTATCAGGGAAAAGGTTATGATTTGCTAAAAGTCATGTTTCTATCCATATATGTATATCATTAATGTATATGAAGCTATAAAAATTGTGTTTATGGTTGTCACTGAAGCATGCTGTAAATTGGGGAATCAGAACAGATGTTACCTCCCCAGAGGCAACAACAAGGAAAGTAACCAACACCTGGGCAGGGTGTTAAAAAACTCATCAATAGCAAGAGAGCTACAATTCAATGACTCACCTGTATGAGGCCACACCAGCGGAATTGCTCAGCCTTGCTTGGAGAGACTCAGCAATGCCCCCTAGACACTCCAGGACTTGTGCTTCCCAAGCACATGGGACTGAGGTTATAAAACAGACAGAGTGGTCACATGCTGGGAAAACAAGAAGGACGCTCTGAAGACTCCAACTGAGGGGACTGGCCTAGATTTCAAGGGTGAAATCTGTGTACTATGAACTGCAATATCCAGTAGGATGAGAAAAACTTCTTAATCTAGATGTTGCCCAGTCTAATAGGGTTGAGAGTGTAGACTGTGTGGTTATATTTTATTTCTTTTGGTAACTAACTCTGACTTTTTGCCTATCACTTGATATTGCTTAAAATCTATCTTTTGTAGTCAGTAAATCTGTTTTACTGTTTATCTTTACCAGTGAGTTTGTATGAAGTCTGTGGCAAATCTGCTCAGGTTTTGCAAAGGCTGGTGTATAACCACTTTCCATTGATGAAATGGTGAAGAAATTAATAAATCTGCAATGACCATCTTGAGCAATACAAGATGGTATATTCCTGAGGTACAGTGCTGGGTGCTCGGGAGATTTGGCTCTAGTGCCTTTCTCTGTGTGATTCATGAGTGGCTCTGGGAGCATCCATGCAAAATAGATGGGTGTGGGGCGCCACATGTGGTTGTGCTGAGTGATCACAGCTCCTGGAGGGGTTTCCTTCTGTCACTAGTAAGGCATTGTGAGAGACAGCCCAAGCTGGAGAGAGTTCAGGGGGCACAGTGGTCCCACAGTCCCAGGCTGCACCCTGGGGATCCTGTCACAGTTACACCTGGGTGTCACCTATTAGGCAAAATGCTTCCAGTCTAGATAGCTGATTGGGAAGGGCCTATTCAAGGTAATGGGCCATCAGGGGAAACAATAGGCCTTAGGAGAAGCTTATTCCCCACCCGGTAAGCCTTCCTGAGAACACTCCAGACAGCCTATGAGTAATGGCTGCTATGACTCAGCAGGGCATGCATGGACATGTGACCAGACCACATGACACTGAACTCCATTTTGAGTACCTGTATTTTTCCACAAACTGAGCTAGGAACTGTTTTGGGAACAAAGGGTTCCCACCACATGGTAAAGCTATATAAGGTGGGGTGTGACATCTTCGAGGGGCCTCACTCCCCACAAAAGGACACTCCTGGAGACATCTGAGAAACAAAGATTGAACTGTGGGGAAGTGCTGGTCTCAAGCTAAAGGGATTTCTAGCCTATGTATGGAAACCTGGTGGACTTCTTGTATTCTCAGCCAAGGTGAGAAATTGCTAATTCATAGCCAATTGTTCTAGTATGGCAGGCTTAGTTTGCGGTTCAGTTTATTTATTTACAGGCTGCAATGGAAATTGCAAGGAGGGGGCTGTGAATCTTAGTGTGGGGGGAATCCAGGCAATGGAATAGACCTTATAAGGGATATTCTATACCTCAAAGGCTGTAGATGCATCAGTATCTGAGCAAACTATGCTCCTGAGGTGAAAGAGAGCACTGCACTAATTTCATTTTGGTGAAAACCCAGTCTTGATGTCTGTAGTGTAAATGAATTGGCCATCCCCAGGCCCTGTGGCTGAGGTGCTTCTGCACTGACCTGCTCTTTATTCTCTCTCTTCCAGATCCTCTTCACACAGACTCCAGACCACCCTTACTGGGGAAGGGGTTTGTGACACTACACCCCATATTCTTCATAGTGATATTATTCTGATATTGTTATAGCAGAATTAGGATGCTTTTTACGCAAGATAAGTCGTGTAAGGTGTCATTGGAAAAGTTATGATTTGCGGAATATGATTGTCCTAATGTATGCATGTATCAGTTTTGTATCTGAAGTTATGAATATTAACTATGTATCTGTATTTCAAATGTAGTTATACCTGGGTAATGCCCAATAGACAAGATGCTTTCAGTTTAGATAGCTGGTGGGATAGGACTTATTCAGGGCAATGGGCCATTAGAAAGAACAATAGGCCTTAGGGGAGGCTTATCTCCTACCTGGTGAGCCTTCCTGAGAATGTTACAGACAGCCTGTGAGTGATGGCTGCTAAAACTCTACAAAGATATGTGACCAGGCCACAAGATGCTAGACTCCATCTCGGGATGTCAGTATTGTTCCACATACTGGTCTGGAAACAAAGCTCTGGGAATAAAGGGTTCCCACCATAGGAAAAAAGCCATATAAGGCAGGGAGTGACATCATCTGTGGTTCTTCATTCCCCACACAAGAAGACTCCTGGAAACACCTGCAGAACAAAGGCTGAACTGGAGGAAGTGCTGGATCCAGGCTAAAGGGATTTATAGTTATTCCGATGGTTAGGAAAGATAGAAAATGTGGCAAAAGACCACCTTGGCTTACCCTTGAGATCTTGCGTGACCTACAAAATAAAAAGGCGTCATATAAAAAATGGAAACTAGGTCAGATCACGAAGGATGAATATAGGCAAATAACACAGGAATGCAGAGGCAAGATTAGAAAGGCAAAGGCACAAAATGAACTCAAACTAGCTATGGGAATAAAGGGAAACAAGAAGACTTTTTATCAATACATTAGAAGCAAGAGGAAGACTAAGGACAGGGTAGGCCCACTGCTCAGTGAGGAGGGGGAAACAGTACCGGGAGACTTGGAAATGGCAGAGATGCTTAATGACTTCTTTGTTTCACTCTTCACTGAGAAGTCTAAAGGAATGTCTAGTATAGTGAATGCTTACGGGAAGAGGGTAGGTTTAGAAGAGAAAATAAGGAAAGAGCAAGTAAAAAATCACTTAGAAAAGTTAGATGCCTGCAAGTCACCAGGGCCTGATGAAATGCATCCTAGAATACTCAAGGAGTTAATGGAAGAGGTATCTGAGCCTCTAGCTATTATCTTTGGGAAATCATGGGAGACGGAGGAGATTCCAGAAGACTGGAAGGGGGCAAATATAGTGCCCATCTATAAAAAGGGAAATAAAAACAACCCAGGAAACTACAGACCAGTTAGTTTAACTTCTGTGCCAGGGAAGATAATGGAGCAGGTAATCAAAGAAATCATCTGCAAACACTTGGAAGGTGGTAAGGTGATAGGGAATAGCCAGCATGGATTTGTAAAGAACAAATCATGTCAAACTAATCTGATAGCGTTCTTTGATAGGATAACGAGCCTTGTGGATAAGGGAGAAGCGGTGGATGTGATATACCTAGACTTTAGTAAGGCATTTGATACAGTCTCTCATGATATTCTTATAGATAAGCTAGGAAAGTACAATTTAGATGGGGCTACTATAAGGTGGGTGCATAACTGCCTGGATATCCGTACTCAGAGAGTAGTTGTTAATGGCTCCCAATCCTGCTGGAAAGGTATAACAAGTGGGGTTCCACAGGGTTCTGTTTTGGGACCGGTTCTGTTCAATATCTTCATCAACAATTTAGATGTTGGCATAGAAAGTACGCTTATTAAGTTTGCGGACAATACCAAACTGGGAGGGATTGCAACTGCTTTGGAGGACAGGGTCAAAATTCAAAATGATCTGGACAAGTTGGAGAAATGGTCTGAAGTAAACAGGATGAAGTTCAATAAAGATAAATGCAAAGTGCTCCACTTAGGAAGGAACAATCAGTTTCACACATACAGAATGGGAAGAGACTGTCTAGGAAGGAGTATGGCAGAAAGAGATCTAGGGGTCATAGTGGACCACAAGCTAAATATGAGTCAACAGTGTGATACTGTTGCAAAAAAAGCAAACATGATTCTGGGATGCATTAACAGGTGTGTTGTAAACAAGACACGAGAAGTCATTCTTCCGCTTTACTCTGCGCTGGTTAGGCCTCAACTGGAGTATTGTGTCCAGTTCTGGGCACCGCATTTCAAGAAAGATGTGGAGAAATTGGAGAGGGTCCAGAGAAGAGCAACAAGAATGATTAAAGGTCTTGAGAACATGACCTATGAATGAAGGCTGAAGGAATTGGGTTTGTTTAGTTTGGAAAAGAGAAGACTGAGAGGGGACATGATAGCAGTTTTCAGGTATCTAAAAGGGTGTCATCAGGAGGAGGGAGAAAACTTGTTCACCTTAGCCTCCAATGATAGAACAAGAAGCAATGGGCTTAAACTGCAGCAAGGGAGATTTAGGTTGGACATTAGGAAAAAGTTCCTAACTGTCAGGGTAGTTAAACACTGGAATAGATTGCCTAGGGAAGTTGTGGAATCTCCATCTCTGGAGATATTTAAGAGTAGGTTAGATAAATGTCTATCAGGGATGGTCTAGACAGTATTTGGTCCTGCCATGAGGGCAGGGGACTGGACTCGATGACCTCTCGAGGTCCCTTCCAGTCCTAGAGTCTATGAGTCTATAGCCTGTGAATGAAACACCTGGGGATTCCAAGCTGTAAAACAAGTGCAGTTTGCCCCTTAAGAATCTGCAGCCTGCTTGTATCACTCTTAGGGTGAGAATCTGCTAATTCATATCCAATCTATTTAGTATGTTAAGTTTAGTTTGCGGTTTTTTGTTTGTTTATTTGCTAGGTAATCTGCATTGATCTGTTTGCTATCACTTATAATCACTTAAAATCTATCTGTTGTAGTTAATAAACTTGTTTTTTGCTTTATCTAAACCAGTATGCCTTTGACTGAAGTGTCTGGGGAAAATCTCAGCTTGGTTTAACACGTGCTTGTTGCATATTCCTCTCCATATTGAGGGAGAGGCGAACTGGGTAATAAATTCATACTGGTTGGGGATTCGATCAGGACAGGATGGTATAGCTCTGGAGTCTTAAACTGGGGATTATCATGGCTGTAGCCTCTCTATTGTTGGTTCATGCAGTGGGTGGCCACAGCCTGCATGCAACTGCAGATGGGTGTGTCCCTGCCTGTGTGAATGCTGGTGGAAGTGTAGGACCAGGAGCAATCTATAGCTTGCCAGAGCAGTACAGTACTGAGAGGGAGCCCAGGCTAGCGAGTCAGAGGATTCAGTGGAACTCCAGTTCCAGGTAGCACTCCAGAGGGAATCCATCAGAGATACCCTGATGCACTTTTCTCGAGGGGCCCTATTAATTCCAGGCCTATTTGTTTGAAGGATGCCCGCACTACCTGGATGGGGACCAAGGGACCTTCACTGTTCTCTTGGGCCCTGCCAATTGGCACCTGGGACAAAAGGTACAAAAATTTTGCACTTCCTTATTCACCCCATGCCAGAAAAATCTGAGGATCATCCTCTCCAAAGTCTTCTCCTTCTCCAAGTGCTGGGCACATGGCACCAAGTAAACTAGATGTAACATTTTCTGGTGAAATCTCTTGGGAATTAGGAGCTGAACCCCTATCTCCTAGGTTTGGGGGTTCCATGTGTAAGCAGAGTCAGGATAAGCTCTACCCTGACATCTGGTGGAAAGAATGTCAGAGAGTTTATTTGCATAGACACGCCTACCCTATCCCAGATTGCTGAGCGGTGGGACTGCTTGGTGACAAATGACTCACCCTCAGTTGGGTGGTACTTGCTAGACAAGGGTCATGGGTTCCAAAACCCAGTGAAGTAGAGAGGCTGGGGACAGGTATCTGTGCCTGGTGGTGCAGTCTCCTTGTGGAGCCAGAAGCACCAGTTGCACCCCCTCCTCTCTCCACTGTGGAATGTCAGAGTTGATTCTTTTTATTCCCTCAAGAATCTAAATACAGGTTACTGAGCTGAACTCACTTTGGGCTAATGGTGCACTAGCACTGGGGTTCCCCCACTAAGAGCTGAGATCACTAAGAGTTGAAATCACAAAAAAGCTGAAATGACTGAGCTGAGAGCACTGAGCATTGTGCTAGCTAGTGGGGGAGCCTGAAGATATGCTGTGGAACAGAGCAGCTGGCGGAGTGGAGCAGTTGCGGGGACGGCTGGAGCGGATCACGGGACAGCTGGTGGCAGCAGAGCGGCTGGCAGAGCGGAGTAGCTGTGGGACGGGTGGAGCGGCCCACAGAGTGAGCGGAGCCGAGCAGCTCATGGAGCAGAGCAGCTGGTGGAGCGGAGCAGTTCCTGAGGACGGCTGGAGGAGCAGAGTGGAGCGGCTGGTGAAGCGGAGCAGTTCGTGGAGAAGGCGGAAGCAGAACCCACGGAGAGGCAGGGCAGTTGGCCCTGGACCACGTAAGGTGCCCCTTTCTACCCAGGCTGGGGGGAGGGACCTCTACAGATAGACTCTCGAACTCTGGGGTGGCATTGACCAGAGACTTTTGGGTTGTTGGACTTTGGGGTAATTGGACTTAAAACCCTAAGGGGAAAAAGGACAGTGCCAAACGTACTTGGAGGTGGGTTTTTGTTTATGGTTTGTGTTATAACCCTGTTTGTGGTGTTTCTCCCATGGGATGCCGCATTGATTCCTTCCTTTATTAAAAAAGATTTTGCTACACTCAGACTCCGTGCTTGCGAGAGGGGAAGTATTGCCTCCTAGAGGCGCCCAGGGGGGTGTGGTATGTGAGTGTCCCAGGTCACTGGGTGGGGGCTCGAGCCGATTATGCATTGTGTTACTGAAACGGAACCCCTGGATACTGAACCCGGCCCTTGTTGCTGCCAACTAGAGGGGCAGAAGGGTTACATTTTTGGGGGCTCGTCCGGGATCCCTGGGTCAGTACCCCTCGCAAGCACTTGTTGAGTGTTCCACTGTATTGGGAAATAATTATGTTTATATTTTGAGGAAACTACTGTTTGTATAATGGCTAATATGTCGGGTTTGTTGGGCCCCAGTCCTGCAGCCTCTAGCTCAGGGGCGGCAGACTCAGCCTATGATTGGGCAAAAGCACTGGGGCATATATTGGAAAAGATTGTGTTGGCCTATGCTACGTCAAACTCTTGTCGTAAGTTAAGGTTATTTGATGGGGAAGAGGAGTTTGAACTTTGGTCGGAGCATACTACTGAAATGCTGCGGGAGTGGGCCGTACCCGATGTAGAAAAGCGACGATGTCTAATAGAGAGCCTTAGTGGCCCAGCATTAGATGTAATTCGCACCCTGAAGCTCACTGACCCTGAGGTCAGTGTGAAGGACTGCCTAGAGGCCCTTGATAATACCTTTGGGAGCGTAGAGGGCCCTGAGGACAGTTACTGTAAATTCATTAATTCCCGACAGCAAAGGGGTGAGAAAATTTCAGCCTATATACAGAGGCTGGAGAGACTACTTCAGAGAGCTGTTATGAGGGGAGCAGTGACTGCTGAGCAGATGGATCAGACCAGACTGGCTCAAGTTGTAAGAGGGACTCAGTATCGGAACCCAATCCTACTTCATCTCCGACTAAGAGAACGGCAGGAACATCCCCCAAGTTACTCCCAGCTGATAAAGGAGGTCAGGGAAGAAGAAGAAAGGCAGGCAGCCAGCGAGTGTTGGGAAGCCCAAACATTGGAACGAGCCAGTACGACACCACCGCCAATGGCCAGTGTACTGATGGTGAGCACCACAGAGGAACTTGCCCAACAAATGCAGGTCCTGACAGAACGGATAGCTGAGCTGCAAAGCATCATTGACCAAGCTAAGACTTCCCGGAATAAGGAGCCTCAGACTGTGATGATAGAGAAGTCAGTATCTAGAGTCACCGTCCCACCTCGCCGAATGGGGAAAGGACACTTCTTTTGCTACCGGTGTGGTCAGGATGGGCACAGTGCTGCTAACTGCCATAAGGAAGAGAACCCCTCCTTAGTGTATGAAAAGCTGAGGATCAGTTGGGAGAGATCCAGTAGCTGCCAGAAGGTCCGGGGACGGAGACCATCTAGGCCTAGAGGATTTGAAGATTCCCCCAGAAGAGACCAACCAGCTGGGATCCCTGCAGGACTGATAGGGCCTCGAGCAGAGGTCATGGTGAGGATTGAAGGGGCGGAGTGTAAAGCTGTGCTTGACACTGGATCTCAAGTGACTATTATATTTCAGTCATTCTACCAACAGATGCTTAGGCACCTGCCCATACAGCCACTGACTGGCATTGGTCTGTGTGGCCTCAGCATGGATGAATACCCTTATCAGGGCTATGTCATAGTACACCTGGAATTCCCAGAAGAGATTGCTGGGGTAAGACAGGAGGTGGACACTGCTGCTTTAATATGCCCTGACCCCAAAGGAGCCTCTGATGTGTCTGTGCTAATAGGGACCAACTCCAGCCTCTTTAGGATACTGGCCGATTACTGCAGACAGCAAGCAGGAGACCAATATCTGAATACCTTGGTGATACACACACACTGTGCCGAGGCTTACAGAAAAATTGAGGACACGAGAAAAGTGATGCCTGATTTGCCAGTCGGAGCACTGAGGTATGCGGGCCCGGTCCCTTTAGTGGTGCCTGCCATGTCAGAAAAGGAGGTGATTGTCAGGAGTACCTGCCTAAAAGGCAGTAAGGGAACATTAGCTGTGGTAGAGCAGCCAACCAAGGGAGGGCTCCCAGAAGGAGTGCTGGTTCTCAGCGGAGTCATAACCCTACCTGCTGAAGCCCAGGAGGAGGTGACGATACTGGTTGCTAATGAAACACGCCGTGATGTGTCTGTAAAACCAGGGCAGAAGATTGCAGACATTTTTGAGCCTGAAAGCGTTGTGAGACCCCAGTGTGAAGCTGAAGTTCCAATGATAGATCCTGCGAAGTTTGACTTCGGGGACTCACCGCTGTCTGAGGAGTGGAAGGATCGCCTGAGGAAGAAGCTTTGCGAGAGATCCAAGGTGTTCTCACTACATGAGTGGGACGTGGGATGTGCAAAGGGAGTGGAACACCATATCAGGCTACAAGATCCCCGACCCTTCAGGGAGAGGTCTAGGAGGATTGCCCTCTCTGAGATGGAAGACGTGCGCCATCATCTTCAAGAGCTGATCGCGAATGGTATCATCACAGAGTCACGAAGCCCCTATGCCTCACCCATTGTGGTCGTTCGTAAGAAGAGTGGAAAAATCCGGATGTGTATTGACTACCGCACCCTAAACAGGTGCACTACAGTTGATCAGTACACCATGCCTCGAGTACAAGATGCCTTGGACTGTTTGCTGGGTAGTCAGTGGTTCTCTGTGTTGGATCTTCGGAGTGGATACTACCAGATCCCTCTGGGTGAAGAAGATAAGGAGAAGACAGCCTTCATCTGCCCATTAGGGTTTTATCAGTTCGAACGCATGCCCCAAGGGATTTCTGGAGCACCTGCCACATTTCAACGTCTTATGGAAAAAGTCGTGGGAGACATGAATTTACTGCAGGTGTTAGTTTACTTGGATGACCTGATTGTGTTTGGAAGAACACTGGAGGAACATGAAGAAAGACTTCTTAAAGTGCTCGACAGGTTGGAGGCATACGGTTTGAAGCTTTCAATTGATAAATGCCAGTTCTGCCAAACCTCAGTGAAGTATGTAGGTCACATCGTGTCCCAAGAGGGTGTGAGTACTGACCCCGATAAAATAGAAGCACTCACTACCTGGCCACGTCCCATTAACTACAGAGAACTCAAGACGTTTCTTGGATTTAGTGGTTACTACCGCAGATTTGTGAAGAACTATGCTACGATTGTAAAACCTCTGAATGATCTTACCAGGGGATACCAGTCCAACAAGAACAAATCTAAGACCCAGAATAAGCAGAGGCCTCCAAAGCCGCCTTTGCAGAGACACTATGGCCCCTTCGAACCATTTGGGCCGCGGTGGGATGAAAGATGTGAGAGAGCTTTTCGGGAAATCATTACTCGCTTAACTCATGCTCCCGTCCTAGTCTTTGCTGACCCAAGCAAACCGTTTATCCTGCATACTGATGCCAGTTTGGAGGGTCTGGGAGCAGTACTGTATCAGGAAGTGGAAGGCAAACGCAAACCGGTAGCCTTTGCCAGCCGAGGACTGTCTGACAGTGAAACTCGCTACCCCATCCACAAGCTGGAGTTCTTGGCCTTGAAATGGGCCATCACTGAGAAATTCCGAGACTACTTGTACGGTGCTCAGTTCCAGGTGTGGACAGACAACAACCCACTGACCTATGTGTTAACAAGTGCTAAATTGGATGCTACAGGCCAGAGATGGGTGGCCGCCTTGGCTAGCTATGAGTTCAGCATTCAATACCGATCAGGGAGGAGCAATGTAGATGCAGATGCCTTGTCCAGACGTCCGCAGGCACCTGATATTGCTGTGATACCCACGGATGGCGTGAGAGCTATTTGCAGTGTGAGTCGCCGAGAGCCGGAGGCCCCTGAGAGCCTTCATGGATGTGTTGCTGAAGCTTTGGGCCTACCCCCTGAAGGCGTGCCTTCTGCTTCAGTGAACTATATTGCTTTGGACCAATCTCCCTTGCCCATGCTCAATACGGCTGACTGGCAAGAGGCCCAACTACAAGATGCTGACATTCATGATACACTACTTGCCAAAAGAGGGGGGCGAGGCCCAGCTGAGGTTGTCCCACCTACCCCAGAGGGCAAACTACTATTGAGAGAATGGACCAAACTAAAACTGATTCAGGGAGTGCTACACCGCACGACCACAGACCCTCTACAAAAGCAACGGAATCAACTAGTGCTGCCAAAAGATTACAGAGCCCTGGCCATGAGGGCCCTGCATGATGACTTTGGACATTTAGGGATGGAGAGGACCCTGGAACTTATCCGCAGTAGATTCTATTGGCCACGGATGGCTGAAGATGTTCGCCGGAAATGTGAGACCTGCGCGCGATGTGTGCAAAGGAAAACTCTGCCCACGAGGGCTGCATATCTGAAGAACATCACCAGCAACAAACCTCTGGAGCTGGTTTGCATTGATTTCTTGTCTTTAGAAGTGGACAAGAGGAATATTGGGAACATCCTAGTAGTGACCGACCATTACACGCGATATGCGCAGGCATATCCCACACGTGATCAGAAGGCCACTACCGTCGCTCGAGTACTGTGGGAAAAATATTTCTCAGTTTATGGATTCCCAGCCCGGATACACTCGGATCAGGGACGAGACTTTGAGAGTCACCTTCTGAAGGAGGTGCTGAGGATAGCAGGAATTAAAAAGTCAAGGACAACGCCTTATCACCCACAGGGTGACCCTCAGCCAGAGAGGTTCAACCGAACCCTGTTAGATATGTTAGGGACTTTGCGGCCAGAGCAGAAGGCAACCTGGAGCCAACATGTCGCATTTCTAGTGCACGCCTACAACGCCACAAAGAACGACGCTACGGGAGTCACCCCATATCTCTTAATGTTTGGGCGAGAACCAAGATTACCCATAGACCTGTGCTTTGGTGTATCCGAGGATGGAGATAGCTATGAAACTCACCAGCAATATCTATCCCGTCTACGAGAAAAGCTGCGGGATGCTTATCACTTAGCTACATCTGCAGCTCAGAAGAATGCAGGCCGCAACAAACATCGATATGATGCTAGGGTACGTCTGCAAGAGCTCCAGCCAGGGGACAGAGTCCTGCTGAGAAATTTGGGTATTGCTGGCAAACACAAGATAGCTGACAGATGGAAGGCAATACCTTACTTAGTGATGGAAAAGCTAGGAGACCTGCCGGTCTACAAGATAAAACCTGAAGAGGGTCCAGGGCAGACCAAAACCGTGCATAGAAACCTTTTGCTCCCTGTGGGAGAATTGGTAAGCAGCCCTTATGAGATGGGCCACAACAGGGCAACTGGGCAGAACAAAGGTGCTGTACCAAAGCCGCCTTCCAATGTGGACAGCCGGCCTCCTGCAGCTAACCTACCCCTACTCGGCACATCTGACAGTGAGTCTGAGGAGGAAGACACAACCATGGTGTATCCTGGGATGAAGACAAGATTTCAGTCTCGATCCGCTGAATCAGAAGAGAGCACATCCTCTTCCACCCTAAACCCTATGGCAGAAGTATTTAGGCCCATTCCTGACATCCCTGAGCCACTGGTGGGACCCCCGTGTAATGACTTACACAGGCTATTGGACAATGGTGACATACAGATGGAGGATGTCCAGAGCACCTGCGACCCTCCACTGTTAGAACTAGAAATGCAGGAGCCTATGCCAGTATCTGAGGGGAACTCACAGGAAACCTCCCCATCCGGCACTCAAGAGGATGTCCCCCCTACCATAGCAACAGAGATTCTTAATAGGCGAGACAGGGTAATAAGACCAGTGAAACGGTTAACTTACGATGCACCTGGGGTGATTAGTGAGGAGCCTATACATTTAGCACACAGGTTTGTGAAAGCTAAAGTGGGCTATCTAATGCCTTTTGGAGGGGACCAATAAGTTGGTATAGTAGGGAATGTGATTTGTCGGGACGACAAATTCTTGGCTGGGGGAAGGATGTAAGCAGAGTCAGGATAAGCTCTACCCTGACATCTGGTGGAAAGAATGTCAGAGAGTTTATTTGCATAGACACGCCTACCCTATCCCAGATTGCTGAGCGGTGGGACTGCTTGGTGACAAATGACTCACCCTCAGTTGGGTGGTACTTGCTAGACAAGGGTCATGGGTTCCAAAACCCAGTGAAGTAGAGAGGCTGGGGACAGGTATCTGTGCCTGGTGGTGCAGTCTCCTTGTGGAGCCAGAAGCACCAGTTGCACCCCCTCCTCTCTCCACTGTGGAATGTCAGAGTTGATTCTTTTTATTCCCTCAAGAATCTAAATACAGGTTACTGAGCTGAACTCACTTTGGGCTAATGGTGCACTAGCACTGGGGTTCCCCCACTAAGAGCTGAGATCACTAAGAGTTGAAATCACAAAAAAGCTGAAATGACTGAGCTGAGAGCACTGAGCATTGTGCTAGCTAGTGGGGGAGCCTGAAGATATGCTGTGGAACAGAGCAGCTGGCGGAGTGGAGCAGTTGCGGGGACGGCTGGAGCGGATCACGGGACAGCTGGTGGCAGCAGAGCGGCTGGCAGAGCGGAGTAGCTGTGGGACGGGTGGAGCGGCCCACAGAGTGAGCGGAGCCGAGCAGCTCATGGAGCAGAGCAGCTGGTGGAGCGGAGCAGTTCCTGAGGACGGCTGGAGGAGCAGAGTGGAGCGGCTGGTGAAGCGGAGCAGTTCGTGGAGAAGGCGGAAGCAGAACCCACGGAGAGGCAGGGCAGTTGGCCCTGGACCACGTAAGGTGCCCCTTTCTACCCAGGCTGGGGGGAGGGACCTCTACAGATAGACTCTCGAACTCTGGGGTGGCATTGACCAGAGACTTTTGGGTTGTTGGACTTTGGGGTAATTGGACTTAAAACCCTAAGGGGAAAAAGGACAGTGCCAAACGTACTTGGAGGTGGGTTTTTGTTTATGGTTTGTGTTATAACCCTGTTTGTGGTGTTTCTCCCATGGGATGCCGCATTGATTCCTTCCTTTATTAAAAAAGATTTTGCTACACTCAGACTCCGTGCTTGCGAGAGGGGAAGTATTGCCTCCTAGAGGCGCCCAGGGGGGTGTGGTATGTGAGTGTCCCAGGTCACTGGGTGGGGGCTCGAGCCGATTATGCATTGTGTTACTGAAACGGAACCCCTGGATACTGAACCCGGCCCTTGTTGCTGCCAACTAGAGGGGCAGAAGGGTTACACATGTAACCTGGTAAAGTTGTTGATTTTGGAGTTGGAAGTGGGACCACTGTCTTAGTCATTGCAGCTCAACATCTTCCCCATTGGCTATGGCTATCTGTTTCCATGCCTGGCTTAAGGTCTGGTCTTCCTGCTGTTTCCTCACAAAACCCACATCCTCCATTAGCCATTTGATACTTACAGCTTTGGGTGCCCCTTGATTAGTGGATTGCTGAGTTGGGTTTTCTGGTTGCAAGGTGATACCGTTTCCAGAGTCTTCTATTTTGTCATTGCCTACAAGCCCCATCGGCTCACTTGTTCCCACTGTTTCCAGGCTGAGGCTGGCTTTCTCTGACTGGTCTGTGCCCCACATCTTCAGGAACTCTCCAAAGTGTTTCCAGTCCTGACCTAAGTCCCAGGGGTAGGCCAGGTTGGTGGACAACCCTACATGCCAAGTCTCCATGTGGTTCCCCACCTTCAGCTGTAGTTACACCATGGGGTAGGGCTGTATGTCCCCAAGGAGATACTGCAAGTAGATGGGGTGCCTAATGTGTCCCAGGACTCCACTAAGCTAACCTGTACTGTTTGACTACATCCTGAGTCTACTAGGCCTGTTACCTCACTTCCACTGACACATACCAGCACTATCATTTAGGCTGGGCACCATTTGCAAGCTCTGGAGTTGGTGATCCATACTTGCCCATAGCTGCAATCCATGAAGGGATATTTGTGCCTAACATGACCTCCCTCCCCGCCCCATTACATTCAAAACAGCTTCCTTCCAGGGTTGCTGTTGGCTTCCCCTCCTCTGGGGATTGCAGAGCTCCCGGTGGGGTATGTCCCATCTCTCTGGAACCCCGGGCCCATCAAGCCTCCTCCTTGGAGGTTTGGCTCCCAGTCCCTGGTGGGGACAGTCTCAAGCGGGGTGTTTGCATCACCAAAATCTGTCCTTCCACCCTGGTCTGCCCTTTAGTAAGGATTGGTGATTTGGCCTTTGATGTCAGAGAGGCTGGGCCTTCAGATGTCACGTAGTTCTCCATCAGGATCACCTCCTTTGGCACTTCACTCAGTCTTGTCTGCTGTCTGGAAGAATCTGGATAAACTGCTCCAGCATAGTGTCTTCTGCCACCTGAACACCAGTCTGTTTCTCGGGTTCAACCAGCTCCAACACTGCTCTTTCAGGTCTGTGCTCCTGGGGAAGACGGAACAGCTCTGGGTTAATGTCCATATAGTCCAAGATGGCTGCTTTCACCTTGATGTAGTCTAGTGCTTCTATGGGGTTTAGGCCCCTGAAGGCTGCTTGAGCAGGACCATTCAAAAATGGGGCTATGACGGTAGCCCAGTGTTCCAGCGGCCAGTGGACTGCGACTGTCACCTGCTCAAAAGTGACCCAGAAGGCTCTGAATCATCCCTGGGGCTCATTTTTGTAAGTCTGATGAGCACTCTTGGGCTGAGGACATTGCTGGGGGACCCTGGGGCCGAGATATTAGATGGCCTCTGGGGCCGCAGGAGTGTTGCTACCTGCTGGAGTACAAGTTGTTGCTGCTTCTGGCACTGTGCTGCCAGTTCCCACAGAAGCTGTTACTATTGCTGTCATTGCGATGGTTGCTGCAGCTGCTGAGCAGCCATCTATTGCAGCAGCTGGCCCTCTGGTTGTGGCTGCTGGGACACCCCTTGTTGTTAACTCTTGATCATCCACTTGATCAGCTTCTCTGCATACATGTCTTCCCCTGGAGTGGATTTATTTGTGTAATTGTTGGTCCCTTGTCCTTCTAGCACGACAGGGCCATTGCTTGTGTTCTCCATCGGTTGTGATGGAAGGGTGGCCCCTCGTGGTCAGTGCTCTAGTTCACTATCCCTGTTGTGGCTCCAGTCTGTGGTTTGGCAGTAATACCTAGTGGTTCCAGTCTGTGGGAGGGCAGTAGGGGAACCCAGGCCCTTCCACTCCTTTGGGTTCCAACCCAGGGCCCTGGGCTGGCAAGTCAGGTGTGTCACCTGGGCAATGGTATCATTGAGCTTCCTGGGTAAATTCCTACCACACCACACCTCTTGCCTCTCCAGAAGCCCAATGTGGGTCTGGCTGTTCTTCCCCTTCACTCATGGGCTGCCTCTGCTGTCGCTCTGGTGGTGGCCTGCAGCTCTGTCATGGGGTCTGCTCCAGGTAGTGTGGGTCTCCTGCTGTGTCCTTGCAGGAGCCACCAGTGCAGTTCTGCTCCCTTGCCTTGGCTGCCTTTACTGAGCTGTGCTGTGTCCTTTTAAGCTCCCCCTCCAGTCCAAGCATGCCCAGCAGATGTGGCTGAGTGGAGCCTCCTGAGCCCAGAGCTGCTCTGTAACCCTTTATTCCCTAGTGTGGGGTTTGTATACTCCACCACACCTCCCTATTGGTTTAAGGCCATATATGAACAGTTTCTTCTAAACTAACCAAGAGTAACTCTAAAGCAAATTTCCAAACAGAAATCCACCTGGAGCTGAGGAGATTATGCCATGGGGAGCAGCAACTCCATGTGCTCACCCATGCTACAAAGTCCTGTTGTCACAACGCCAGGATTTCCCCAGCCTGGTGTCTGGGGAAGAATAAGCGAAGCTGATGCTCTCTCTCCTTCATAGATTTGGCCCCATTTCTGTCATAATGTGCTGTTCTGAAGACAGTGCAGTTAGTCAGTGAAAACTCTACCTCCCAAATGAAAATGTTGACAAGCAATGACAGAACAGAAGTGTGCCTAATTAAAAATGCATACCAAGGCATAAAAACAGTACATGGGTAAACAAATGGCAGAGAGAGCAGATTTGTTTGCAAGAAATGTGGAGGCAGTTACAACGCAATGTAATATGGGTGTCACACACAAGAGTGCTGGTAAAAATCTGATCTTTATGTCTTGGCTCCAGTCACATGATATGGATCAGGATTTCAAAGGGTTCTCTTCATGATATACCAGAGTTCAGTATCTGCTAACTCCAAATGTAAAAAAATAACATTGACCGCAAAACACCACCATACAGAAACACAGCCAGCTATTTCACAAGTCAGGTGGCTAGGGCTAGAAAATAAAGATCTGTCACTTTATTTTCTATCAAAGATCTGTGTGTCATACCTTTATTGCAGATGGGACAGAGAACTGGAATGAAGAGCAAAAATATACAGTATGGTGGTTGGTTTTTTTTTTCCTAAAAAAGAAAAAAAGCCCACGTAAAAGCTGAAAAAAAAATACTTTTCATGAGTGAGAGAGGGGCTTAACCATTTTCAGGCATTCCTGGAACAGGATTCAGCATAGTCAACCTTACATTTGTTGTTCATTGCTTTTAATCTGAAACTGGACAACAAAACCAGAAAAATACTAATTCTTCTCATGCATGCAGCATTCTGGCTTTTATTACTATATCACACTGTGCACCCACACTGCATTTTTCATGCACCCCAAAGCACCCACTGGCCTGAATGGGAGTTTCTGGCTCTGCGTTTCTGACTTTAAGCTCCCAGTATTCCAGTGCAAATCAGTTTTGCCTAAAATGGCTGTAAACAAGATCAGGACCAGGACCAACACATTTTCATGGTATTGCATTTTTTGCCCCATTTGTGCCTTTAGAATATACACTGCTCAAGGCAGGGCCTGGTTTAAACAACTCATTGTAAGGGATGGTGCATCTCTCTCTGTCTCCTGTGCAGCCCCAGAAAAGATGTGCCTCATGAAACGCAGTCTCTTCTGGAGCTCCCTTGACACAGTATGGCTTTGCATCACTCCCAGAACAGTCTTGTGCCTATCAGGTACAACCTAGATAACGTCTTCAAATGAATACATCCAAATACTGTACACGCCTACATTTTCAACATGACTAGCGATTTTGAGTGCCTCTATTTTTGGCTACCCAAGGTAAGACACCTTTAAGGGGCTTGATTTCAAGACAGTCCTGTTTCCTTTCACCCTTTTCAGAACTGAATGTTTTGGTTTTTTGTTTTGAAAACTTTTTGTTTAATATTTTTTTAAAAACTTATATATAAAATAAAGACATTGAAATCTGCTTTGATTTCACAGAAGCAAAAATTTCTATCAGCCTGAATAAAAAACAACGGAATTTTATTTTGCTGAAAATGAAAAAAAAATCATTCTATTTCAAAAGAGAAAACAAATCATTTCAAAATTGTGGAGTTTTTCATAAAATGGACAATTCAGTTCCCACTGAGCTTTATTCTTAAGTTACATAGATAAAAACTGAAAATTAAATCACCAATTAATTTTGAAAATTTAGGATAATTTTATAGACTACTGAAGTATTCTGGGCATTTTTTAGGATGAAAACTGATTATGTTTAAAATGGATGGGATATCAATGGCAGACCCAGGGGTGGAGGGTGTCTGATATGGGAGTTAGAAATTTGGACACTTTTTAAATTTTAGTAGTGATAAAAATGATACACTGGTAGAGCTACCTAAAAGCAGCAGTAGTGTAGTTGTGAAAAAAGAAGTGAGTAAATTAATCTAAACCAAAGTTCATATTCCCCAAATGAAAAATGGGTGAATGGTTTAATCTTGACTAAACCCATACCTAAAAGGCAGAATGTAAGTAGGCACCATAAGTTTCCACACAGAGCTCTTGTACTACTGAAAAGCCATTTTTAAGACCAAAAAGCCAAACAAGAAGCCCATCTCAAAATCTGAGACAACTGAAACCTGATCCCCACAGATTGCATTCAGTCAAAGCTTTCAGTAAAGGCAGCTCAACTGTTTCAACTGAATTGATTTGATGGAGATTTAATTTTTTTAAACCTATAATTAATGTCTTTTTATTTCATTATAGCAAGAACAATACACAGTATGCCCAGAAGAGACTATACAGCCAACAGTAACACAAGAGACTAAAAAGGTTAATAACTTCAGCATGGGCTATCATTTGGTCAATAAGAGAACTATTCAGTGACCCTGTATTGGCGTGAACTCAGCATAATCGATTAACTTTGGCACGTAAACAGATCTGTCCCTTTGGCTGCTGTGTAACTTGATAATTCTTCCTGTTCTTACCGACACTGTGAATAGAGAAATAATATACCCTGAAAATATCAGCTCTGACTGAAGAAACAGCTATTTAAAGACAGTGTTTCACTGGAAATGTCCCTCATTCTTTATCACAGTTTTTTTTATTTTGTAACCCAAAAGGCATGGAAAGCTGCAGCTCGGTACAGTACCTCAGACAACTTACAAGCAAAAGCAAAAAAATGTTGTGAAAGCCTCTTTGATGCAAAGCAGCTGATAGCCAAAGTAAAATAACTTTGTCTCTTATGTCACCTGATATGATTGCAAATTAATAATTACATTCACGATAAATCATTATGTTGTTCTTTTTTGACACTTCTTAATTTTTTTTTAAATAATGTAATTACTGTAACAATAATTTGAATGCAATTACTGTCACGCACAGACACAATCTATGCTAGGTCATGAGATGGTGGTCTTAGATTGGCCCTGTGTAGTTTAAGTTACATAAGGAAAAAAAAGGAGCAAGGGGGTGAGAGAGAGAGCATTATTCCGCATAATTACCAAGCCTAATTAAAAAAATGGCCTAAGATATCAGCTGTAACACTGGCTCAACAAACCCCCTAGGGCTAGCTCATAGATTCTACTGCATCCTAATTAGAACTGTATGAATATAGAAACAGCCACCTGAATTCACTCTGTCAGGATAGACGTGCTCAGAGCTGGGGCCACATTATTATATGTGGCTCCTTCAGCACGTTTTTTTATTATGATACATGTGTTCTGAAGTTTTAGCATACTACAAAGCACGCTAGCCAGCTTGATGAACAATTTCCACTGAACACCTCATCCCATTGACAAATAAATAAAATCATCCAGCGATTGACCAAAACCAGAAATATTTTTCCAAATCCCTCAAACGCAAGGAGTTTGGATAAAAAAATATAGGGTTGGTTTGGCCAAGCAAAAACCTGATTTAGACTGCTTTGCCAGACAAAATTACCTCAGATTTGTCCATTTCTATTTCAAAGAAGGAAAAACCAAAATCAGAATATTTAGGTAAATCTCAGATTGTTCAGTGTTCAAGTAAAATGAGACCTGGATCTAAACCCTTCCTTGACTTTACAAAACTAAAACCACTCCCATTTTTGCTCATCCTAAGTAATCCCTTACATTAATATACTGCACTGAATGATGTATAGGAAACACTTCACTCCCACTGAAATGCAGCCACTTCTGTGGGATGAATTGGGGGCTAACAGTGGACAGCAACAGAGCCCAACATTTTAGAAAGTGAAGAATTTTCTATCTTATTAAACCAGAGATTGAATTTTAGCCAGTTAGAACATAATTATATAAATTGTAAGTTAGCCAGAGCACTAGGACTAACAACCCTGATTAAAAGGCCTGTGCTTCCTTGATGGACATGTACAATACATCTGACAGCAATGAATTAGTTAAAAGGTACAGTTAGGGACGCAAGGAAAAGGCAGACAATTAGCTTGCTTTGGTCAAGGCTTTTTTGTAGCTTACTTAGGTTCTTTAGGATTTACATTGCATTTAATAAAGTTAATAACTGCAAAGAGGAAATCAAAAAGGGTTTGTTCATTTAATAATGCACAGTTAAACAGACTTTGTGTTCTCTACATTAGATGATTGAAATTCGTGACAGAAGGAGGAGAATCCCTAGAGTCAGATCTCTACAGGCCAGACTGTGATACCCTCACTCATATTCAATAGAACCATACTCGATTGCCTTTAATGGGACACTGAGGGTGTAAGATTCTATTCAGAGTGATTTTAGATGACCTCTTTCCTTTTAGATATAGATCTTGACTCAATCATCTGCATCGTTATAACGTCTCTGTTAAACGATTGCAAATAGCTCTAGCCTGTGGTATCTGGGAAGCCTGCCCCGAGTCTCTGCCTTGTTCAGAAAATAGCTACCTGCATTCTGAATTGGGTAAACTAACAATAGTACCCTTATGCTTTCCTGCGCACTTTAGCTCAGACTTGACTGCCTGGAAAAACTCAAGGTACTCGGCCCCAATATTCAAAATCCTGGACTAGTCCAAGTTACCTTAAGGATTTTGCCATAATTTCTGACTCGCCAGACATCCTGTACTAGTCTGGAATGCTGGGTACGTGGTGACACAAGGGGGATGCTTGTGAGTGCTGTAGGTAGGACATTCTCAGCAGCATGTCCACATACCTGGAATTTGCTCCCTTCAGACATGCAGGGAAGTGCCACCCTGGCCATATTTCAATAGTACTGTGAGTTGCTCCTCTTTATGCCCACCTTTCCAGCTGATTAGACTGGTAAATCCTGCATATCTGAAAAAGAAGCTCTCTGCTGCATTTAATATGCTGGGAACACATTTTCTTGTTCAAGTTAACTAGATCATAGGAATTGATGCCGTGGGAGACAAGGGGAGTTAAAGAGGACATGTCCACAGACCTTCCAAAAGGTTCTATTCTATGGAAAGTTCTGAACAGATTGAAATGTTCTGCAGCATATTCTTCCATATCAAGTAGCTATGCTGTAAATTAGAGGCAAGTAGGAAACGTTAAGTAAAGGGCATACAGGAAAAGTAGAAATCATCAAGAAAAATGACTGAAGGGTAAATCAATATGAGGTGAAAGGTCAACAAGCTGCCTGGTGTTAGTCTGCCAAGAAGTATTTAATAGGTTCATTTGATATTATTCACATATAAAAAATGATGTGAGAGATAGGCAGACAGTAATCTAACCTTTTTAGCTTGGGGATATTAAATTATTTTTTTGAGAAGTATACACTGATCTAAAGGTGGTATTTATCCCGAGAGTTTTGACATCCCTGGAGAGTTAACCAGTATTGCAGATGCAGTGACATCCTTTCAATATAGATAAATTAACTATTTTCTAGACAGCTAATTCAGTTCTCTGAGCTACATTAATTTATCAGATTTTAATTACTGTTTAAATTATACTAATTCAAATTAGAGATGGCAGTCATGCAAAATGTGTTATTCAATTATCTTTTCTGAGTTCAAGCATGTACTATTTGTACTATCGGCACAGTACCTGAACTTCATCCCACTGACTATATGGATTGTTTCTATAGTACTATTTCTTTCATAGGAATGGGGAGAACAAGACAGCCTACTCTTAGCTACAAGCATGAGGTAAAGGAAAATTCCAGTGAATTTACATATTTAAGAGAAAAAAAATTCTAAGGAACAATGTTCATCTCCTCCATATTTCAGATTGTTTCTCTGTTTATTCTACCTGTTTCATTTCACTCCTCAGACTTCACTATATATTTCAGCCCAGTCCTTGTCTCTGTGATGGTGAATTTTGCTCTATGCCAGAGGTCGGCAACCTCTGGCACGCGGCTCACCAGGGTAAGCATCCTGGCGGGCTGGGCCAGTTGGTTTACCTGCCACGTCTGCAAGTTCAGCGGACCGCAGCTCCCTCTGGCTGCAGTTCTATGGCCTATGTTATACAGGAGGTCAGATTAGATTATCACAATGGTCCCTTCTGGCCTTGGAATTTATGAATTATTTGTGCATTGTCTCTTTCTGGTGTGGCCTACTGGATACAGCAGTGGACCTGGACTAAGGAAACCTGGGTTCTATTTCTGGCTCTGCCATTAGTCTCCTGGGTGACCTTGGGCAGGCCACTTTGCCTCCCTATGTCTCAGTTTCTTCATCTGTAAAAGAGGGATAATGATGACTGTCCTTCGTAAACCACTTTGAGAGCTACTGATTTTAAAACGTGCTATATTGAACTAGTTATATTATTATTATTTCTTCAGCTATCCTATTTATAAGAGAAAGTCCTGAGTAGCTGTTCAGACTATATATATGTATAAGACAATTGCTCTCATTTGATTGTCTCCCTCTCCTTCACCCTTTGTGTGCTTGTTATATTAGACTGTAAGTTCTTTGGTTCAGTGACCAGGTCTACCTCTACATTTGTATAGGGTCTTGCATGATAGGGTCCCCTGTCCTAACCAGGATCTTTGGGCACTGCCATCATATGAATGTCAAATACTGCTAACACACTGGAGAGATTCAAAGACAGGAGTGCCATGATCTGAACTGCAGGTGGGATGCATAAATTACCTGCTGTATTCTAGCTACATTGGAAGGGAGACAGATGGGAACTAGTAAAGAGACAGAGAACAGTTGAGATGTGTAGGAAGAAGCAGGAAAAGGGGATGGAAATGACACCAAGGCTGTGAACCTAGGAGATAGGTGGGTTAATGGTAGATTTGACAAAGGCTTAGCAGCAGATGCATTGTAGAGTAAATCTGAATGGAACCTTCACGTTAATACATTAGATTCTAATATAAACACGTTGTCCTATGGTGCAGCCAAGGTACCAACAGTTTTTCAATGAATTTTGGGCCAGATATTACAAGGAGTAAATGAAGTTACATTATCCGAATGGTATTCTACTTATTTATTTATTTAGATTTATACTAAATACATAAGGCTCAGGGGACCCTTTAAAAACTCTTAAAAATATCATTCACACAGACTCTGGCAATCACCAGCTGAAAGCACTTTCCTGGCAGCAATATGAATATAACGAACAAGCCCCACCAATATAACCAGTACAGGACTGCCTCGCCTCACCCTTCTCCTAACTCCCTGCAGACCAGAGAGGAAAAAATGGCCCCTGTAGCATGCCCTGAATGTTAACAAACATGGATAGATACAAAACATGGGATTCTAGTTACATAAAAGTGCATTTGGGTGACTTGCAGCCAAGAGCAAAGGAAACAATATATTCATTACTGAAGGATAGCAAAATGCACTAAGCACACAGAATTGATGCTGAAGGAATTTTGCTCAGTTCAAAGAAAGTTGCAGCACAGAGACCTGGCAAATACCAATATTCCTGGACTGTGAGCTTTCTTGGCATTGGGAAAGTGCAATGGAGGAACATAATTTTAAAATAATAGACCACATTCATTCCTAGCATAGGGATAAATTAGATTTATTGTCCTTTACCCCTCACCCTAGTTTCATGATTCAGCATTTCTAAAGTAAATATTTTTACAATAATAAAAGTGATATAACCCTAAATCTCTGCAGAATAGAAATAAATGTATATCTAGAACTGAAATCCATACCAAACAACATATTTTTAGGATTGAAATTTTTTATTTTTCTCCAGAAAGATTATTTCTACTATGTGGGGAAAGAACAAAAAAAACAGATGTGGATTAACTACACCAACAGGAGAAGCTCTCCCATTGACATAGCAGTGTCTTTGCTACAGTGCTATAGCGGCACCATTGCAATTTTTCAAGTGTAGACCTGCTCTATGAGTGAAAGACGGGTGTGTCAGAATGTATGTTTATCCACTGTGCTAGTTGACTTGAATACTGTTGATTTGCACAGACTTATGATCTCAATTCCATTTCATTCCTACTGCACATCAATAAAGAGCTAAGGCCAAATTATGAGTGCTTTTGAAAATCCCACCCAAAATTAATGGAAGTAAAAATGTTAGAAATATAGCATACGAAAATTAACTCAAATAGAAAAATAACCAAAGAAACAAGGGCAGGCCAAAAGTATACAGCTAATTCTAAACAAGGGAGGACAAAGATATAAACAATGGCTATCAAAGAATTCAGTAAGTGTGAACACACGGAGAAGAAAGTGTGAACAGTCATAAAGTTACATTGGGGCTTTCCTTGGTGAGAAAAGTCATCAGATCATAAACATCAAAGCTACAGAACGTGTGGTTATCAAGATGAAGAGTTAGTTTGTGCCAGTTACGTTTTACATGAGAAGTTGACGGGAAAATATAGAATATGTTTTATAAGAAGTATTGTTTGTGGCATTTAATGTGTTAGGGCCAAATTTTGCCTTGGGTACATACTTGTGGCTCCTATTGAAGTCAGTGGAAATCATGCATGTTCATGAAAGAACAGAATGTGGTTGAGAGATGTGGCTGCAGGAAGTAATGGTTGTTTTAGAATTATTATTAATTGTTTGTCTTTGTATTAGTTAAAATTTTCACAAGCACCAAATGATTTAGGCACCTTGGTCTGGATGCACAAAAGGAGTTTGGTGCCTAAGTCCCTGTTTTAGTTGCTTACGTTTCAATTTTGGGATCAATGTGGTGCACAAAACTCCACCTAAGCCCTGTAGGCCCCTCAACTCAATCAGCATCTAAGTTTTTGCTATAAAAAGTCCCCTAGGCACCTATGTTTCACATGACCACAGCTGTCTCCCTCTAGGCCTCTGGATTCCTATCTTCTGCCAAAGCAAAAGGTTCACAAACCTGAGGAAGACAGGTGCTCAGTCACATAAGTTGCATACGGAGCTTGATCGCGAAGGCCTCTCAGAAATTTTAGTCCTGGGATTCACCTGGCATGTGGAAGACCCCAGGTCCAGTCTCCCCTCCACTTGAGGGGGAGAAAGAATTTGACTGGGATCTGTCACTGATCAGGTGAGTGCTTTAATCCCTGGGCTATGGGATAGCCTGATGTGGGACTCCCTCAGTCTCTCCTGTAGAAGCTGTTGCATTCTGGATAAATAATTGAAAAGGTATTAGAGCAGGGGGACTGGATCCTAGATCTTCCATATCCTGGTGGAATGCGCTAACCACCAGGTTATAGAGTCATTCTCCGCTAGTGTTCCTTTTGTGTATCCAGGCTTTAGGAACTAAGTCTCATTAAAAGATAATTGGACTTAAGCTTCTAAGACTTTTTTGAAAATGGCACTTAGGCTTCTAAGTCCCTTCTATTTTAGTGCCATTATATGTTAGAGAACTTTATTTTTAAATAATAAATATAGATTTAGTGGTATATTATTCTTAGGCTTCTTTGTACTTTTGGTTCAGGGCTGTTTTAGGAATGCACATAAATATTTCATTTCAAGTAGGTAACACATCTTTTTGGTAAAAAATACTGAAAGTCTGAGAGGTTTCAGAAAGTGGAAGAGAGAGGAATGTTTTAACATAACATTTAGTGATTTCAGATATGACAGAGGGCTAAAGAAATATTAGTCAACACCATTTTTTTAAAATCATTTATTGAGCAAGTAAGAAATCAGTGCAAGTTTTCACACAGGCCCATTACTGCACATTACATTTATCAACATAGAAACAGCCGCCTCTGTGCATAGTGGGGAAGAAAATGAACATTTAATTTCATAGGATGAAGAATCCCCTCACCGTACCATAGCCTGCTTATTTTAATGCTCCTGATGCTGCTGCAGCTTCAGCAGTCTCTGGCTCCACCACATAGTATCAGGTTATCAGATGATGTGTCAAGGGGCACACTCCGAAACTCCATATGCCATAATTAGGAAAATCTATTCCAGTCTCCACAAGTCAGAGCCACTGCTGCAGAAGGTCACCAAGTAATAACAACAGCAACTTTATGGCACTGGAGTTTATAAGGAAAAATCCTTCTCAAAAGTACATGGTTGTAAACCAGCAACTTCTGTTCTGTCAACACCTGTAGATAATGTAAAGGGACCAAGGGAAATTATATTCACTGATGAGTGGGACTGCCTTTATGATAGCTACAGTATATTAATTTGAGAAAAGCATAACAGGAAAATGAGGACAAACACACTAGAGTGCTTGGAGCAATAGGGGAAGCTCACAAGGGCATGCTGGCACTCCAGCAGTCACTGCTGGTTGAGGTTTTGCTGTCTGAACTTGGCCAGCACATCCCATGAGTGTGAATATGCAGAGTCCATCTCAAAGAATTCTAGTTACAAGTAAGTAACATTCATTAGTCCCTGGGGAATCATCACTAAACGGGGGTGTTTCTAGTGGGGGTTGCAGGGCTCAGTCCAATGCTATTCAACATTTTCATCAATGATCTGGAAGTAAGTATAAAATAATTGATGATAAAATTTGCAAACGGCGCAAAGATTTGTGGTGTGGTAAATAATGATAGGGACACATCAGTCATACAGAGCTATCTGGATCACTTCATAACCTGGCCCCATGTCAACAAAATGCATTTTAATACAGCCAAATGAAAAATTATACATCTACAACAGGGAATGCAGGTCACCCCTACAAAATGGAAGATTGTATTATGGAAAGCACTGACTCTGTAAAGCAGTGTTTCCCAAACATGGGACACCGTTTGTGTAGGGAAAACCCCTGGTGGGCCGGGCCAGTTTGTTTACCTGCAGCATCTGCAGGTCCGGTCGATCACAGGTCCCACTGGTGTGGTTCACTGTCCCAGGCCAATGGGAGCTGCTGGAAGAGGCAGCCAATATGTCCTTCGGCCCTCTTGCAGAGCCCTCTTGCCACGCCTCCCCCTAGGAGCAAAGCAACATTGCCGCTTCCAGGGAACCCTCCTGAGGTAAGTGCCACCCAGAGCCCTCACCCTCTCCCGTGCCCCAACCCCCAGCCCTGAGCCCCCCACCCAAACTCCTGCTGCTTCTGGCGTCAGGGTGGTGGCCCAAGACTGCCCCAGCAGCAGCCGGTGCAGCTGGTGGCTGCAGAAGTCACAGAGGTCACAGAAAGTCACAGAATCTGTCACCTCTGTGACAAATTTGCAGTCTTAGCTATAGTCAAACAAGTTATTGAGCTCAGTACAGAAGTAACTGAGTGAAATGTAATGGTCTGTGATATACAGGAAGTCAGACTAGATAATGTCATGGTCCCTTCTGGCTTTAAACTCTATGAATCTATGAATATTGAAGGAAATCATTTTGGAGACATAAACTGGAAAATGGGTGTACAAATAGTACTCCTGTACTGATGCTGAGAGTTTGGATTATCTGATACTAAGAATATTAAAGTATCAGAGGGTAGCCGTGTTAGTCTGGATCTGTAAAAGCAGCAAAGAATCCTGTGGCACCTTATAGACTAACAGAGGTTTTGGAGCATGAGCTTTCGTGGGTGAATACCCACTTCCTCAGATGCATGCAATGGAAATATCCAGGGGCAGGTATATATATGTGTGCTAGCAAGCAAGCTAGAGATAACGAGGTCAGTTCAATCAGGGAGGATGAGGCCCTGTTCTAGCAGTTGAGGTGTGAAAACCAAGAGAGGAGAAACTGGTTCTGTAATTGGCAAGCCATTCACAGTCTTTGTTCAATCCTGAGCTGATGGTGTCAAATTTGCAGATGAACTGAAGCTCAGCAGTTTCTCTTTGAAGTCTGGTCCTGAAGTTTTTTTGCTGCAGGATGGCCACCTTAAGGTCTGCTATAGTGTGGCCAGGGAGGTTGAAGTGCTCTCCTACAGGTTTTTGTATATTGCCATTCCTAATGTCTGATTTGTGTCCATTTATCCTTTTCCGTAGAGACTGTCCAGTTTGGCCGATGTACATAGCAGAGGGGCATTGCTGGCATATGATGGCGTATATTACATTGGTGGATGTGCAGGTGAATGAACCAGTGATGGTGTGGCTGATCTGGTTAGGTCCTGTGATGGTGTCGCTGGTGTAGATATGTGGGCAGAGCTGGCATCGAGGTTTGTTGCATGGATTGGTTCCTGAGCTAGAGTTATTATGGTGTGGTGTGCAGTTACTGGTGAGAATATGTTTCAGGTTGGCAGGTTGTCTGTGGGCAAGGATTGGCCTGCCACCCAAGGCCTGTGAAAGTGTGGGATCATTGTCCAGGATGGGTTGTAGATCCTTGATGATGCATTGGAGGGGTTTTAGCTGGGGGCTGTATGTGATGGCCAGTGGAGTCCTGTTGGTTTCTCTCTTGGGTTTGTCTTGCAGTAGGAGGCTTCTGGGTACACGTCTGGCTCTGTTGATCTGTGTCCTTATTTCCTCGTGTGGGTATTGTAGTTTTGAGAATGCTTGGTGGAGATTTTGTAGGTGTTGGTCTCTGTCTGAGGGGTCAGAGCAGATGCGGTTGTACCTCAGTGCTTGGCTGTAGACAATGGATCGTGTGATGTGCCCGGGATGGAAGCTGGAGGCATGAAGGTAGGCATAGCGGTCGGTGGGTTTTCGATATAGGGTGGTGTTAATGTGACCATCACTTATTTGCACCGTGGTGTCAAGAAAGTGGACCTCCCGTGTAGATTGATCCAGGCTGAGGTTGATGGTGGGGTGGAAGCTGTTGAAATCATGGTGGAATTTTTCCAGAGTCTCCTTCCCATGGGTCCAGATGATGAAGATGTCATCAATGTAGCGTAGATAGAGAAGGGGTGTGAGTGGACGAGAGCTGAGGAAGCGTTGTTCCAGGTCGGCCATGAAGATATTGGCATATTGTGGGGCCATGCGGGTGCCCATAGCAGTGCCACTGATCTGGAGATATATATTGTCATCAAATTTGAAATAGTTGTGTGTAAGTATAAAGGCACAGAGCTCAGCAGCCAGTTGTGCTGTGGCATCATCAGGGATAGTGTTCCTGACAGCTTGTATTCCATCTGTGTGTGGGATGTTTGTGTAGAGAGCCTCTACATCCATGGTGGCTAGGATGGTGTTTTCTGGGAGGTCACCAATGCATTGTAGTTTCCTCAGGAAATCAGTGGTGTCGCGGAGATAGCTGGGAGTGCTGGTGGCATAGGGTCTGAGTAGAGAGTCCATATATCCAGACAGTCCTTCAGTGAGAGTGCCAATGCCCGAGATGATGGGGCGTCCAGGATTGCCAGGTTTGTGGATCTTGGGTAGTAGATAGAATAACCCTGGTCGGGGCTCTAGGGGTATGTTGATTTCTTCTGGTGTTAGTGTAGGGAGTGTCCTGAGTAGATGCTGTAGTTTCTTAGTGTATTCCTCAGTGGGATCTGAGGGAAGTGGCCTGTAGAATTTGGTATTGGAGAGTTGTCTGGCTGCCTCCTTTTGATAGTCAGACCTGTTCATGATGACAACGGCACCTCCTTTATCAGCCTCTTTGATGATAATGTCAGGGTGGTTTCTGAGGCTGTGGATGGCATTGCGTTCTGCACGACTTAGGTTGTGAGGCAAGCGATGTTGTTGTTCCACGATTTCTGCCTGTGCACGCCGGCGGAAGCATTCAATGTATAGGTCCAGGCTGTCATTTCGACCCTCAGGAGGAGTCCATGTGGAGTTCTTTTTCTTCTGCTGTTGGTGGGAGGGCACCCGTGTATCAGTGCACTGTTCAGTGTTGTCCTGGAAGTATTCTTTGAGTCGGAGACGGCGAAAGTAGGCTTCCAGATCGCCACAGAACTGTATCATGTTGGTGGGGGTGGCAGGGCAGAAAGAGAGTCCCCGAGATAGGACAGACTTTTCTTCTGGGCTGAGTGTGTAGTTGGATAGATTGACGATATTGCTGGGTGGGTTAGGGGTACCACTGTTGTGGCCCCATGTGGCAGGTAGGAGTTTAGACAGCTTACAGTCCTTTTTCCTTTGAAGAGAGGTGAAATGAGTAATGTAGATCTCCTGTCTTATTCTGGTGATGAAGAATATTAAATTAAGTATTAATCTTTTCTCAAAGAGGAATACAGAATTTGCCACACCAAATCAGCCAATTGGCCCATCAAGTCCTATATCCTGTCTCTAGTAATGGCCAATACTTGCTGATTTAGAGGAAGATGAAATCCCCCTAAAATGCATCTAGCCAATTTTGCAATGCCAGTTAAATAGGGAGAAAAATATCCTTCCTAACTCAGAGTGTGATCAATTTATGCCTTGGCAATGAGATTTGTCTTTTACCATACATAAAAATATTGTTCATTTTTGAACAGCATTTGTTCTAGTTTTGCTAACATCCTCTTCTTTTCAGATGTGCAATAGCCACTCTCTTCTATTTGGGTATGTGATGGGATGTACTAGGCATTTACTGCCCCCTGAAAGAGGCCCCATCACCTTGGCATTTCCAACACTAAGAATATGTCCTACTGGAAGGGAAGAGCAGCAAGTGCAGACCTCCACAGGTTGCCTAGAGAGGCCTCTGATGAAGAGCTGCAGGCAGAACCAGCAAGAGTTGGTCTTCCAGCACCTGGAAGGAATGGAAGCAGGCAGATGCCAATCAAGGCCAAAAAGGCCATGTAAAAAAGGCTGGCTGCTTCTACTAGGGACCAGTGCTGGGAGAAGTCTGGACAGAGAAGGAAATCTTTCCCTGCCCCAACCCTAGTAAATTGGCCTGGTCAAGAGTCTAACCTTGACAATATTTACTACTGGATCTCTATAAAGGACAGGTGGCTGTTTTGAGTTCAGATTCAATTTGTTTTCCTGTTAACCCCAGAAGGGAACTGGATTGAAAGCTGTCTTGGCTGGAGGGCTAGGCCACAGAAGTGACAGGCTATTACAGAACTATAACTGTTCAATCAATGGTCTTTTTCCATACACACATAGGATTGTTCAGCATGTGCAAGCAAAATGTATCATATACTCATATTCTTTATATATAAGTTTTCTCTAGCAACCTGAGAATTAGAAGCTTAAACTACAATATAGCTCCATCACGTATTCCTTATCCCTAATTCCTATTGACTCCATTTATCAGAAATCAAAGATTGGACAGATCCTGAACTCTTAAATCCATTACCACTCAGGAAAAATAAACTTAACAGTACAAGACTCAGAAGCTTATACTATTAAACTAATACTGTGCTTTGAAATACCAGAGTAGTCTGTTTTCCCATTCTATTTTTTAAAGTACTACTTATTATAGTATATTGGTCAAAACATATGACCTGTAACACATGAATAATATATCTCTCAATTATATAGATGTGAAATATTTTAAAAATACAATCTCAGTGGAACTTCTATGGCTACCAAAGAGTATAAAGCACTGGGGCATATTGTTAAATAGAAAACTAGAAATAATGGTAAGACTTGTCAGTCAGTCAAGCAGAACACTTCACATTTGGTAGCAAATTAATGCTATCAATGTGGTCAGACCCAAATGGTCAAAAATGAAAGTCTCTCTGCTGAGAAATTACTCAGGCCCCAAACTAGAGCCACCCAGAGCTGGCAACTCAGAGTCACACTGATGTCAATGTACACAAGCCTGGATTCAGGTGCAGGGTCAGGGCCACTTCAAATTATATTCCGTTATTTTAAAAGACTCCAGGATAAAATCAAAACCTTTCTATGGGAAGGGACCAGACCATGATATAAGAGAATGTTCATACAAAATGTTTTAATTTGACAATTAACAACTGAGATTTCCTGGTCAATAATTTCAAGTTATTTATATTCCTGCTGTCTTAGAACATCTGAGCCATCGCCTATAGCTCTTTCAATATAAAGCATGCACAGCTCTAATCTCAAAATGTTATGCAATGTTACTTGGACTATTTTATCCTAATTGTTCATTTCCGTCTCTCAAAGATAGGAATTAGAGTGCTTTGATGAGAAATAATGATTGAATATATTAAACAATATTAAATATCTGCTAGTGAGTCTAAAATGAAATTACAACAATTTAAAATCATATAAAGAATGTATCGCTCACCCACAAACATATTTAAATAGAGAATGATAGGTGCTGGCAGTACGGGAATTAGGTTAATAGTTTGACGGATATTATTAGGCAGTATTGTAATAGGAGATGTTATGTTACAGAAGTAGAAGGGAACAATGGGCTACCAACTGCATCAGAACTATGTTTGCTACATAATTTTTTTCCATCAATGGGACTTTAAAGTTATTTTAAAATGGACTCCACTGGTGCTCAGTTGTGCAAGACAGAGATCATTAAAAGGTGGAAAAGTTTGTGCTCCTTTTTCAAAAGTTCGTTTGTTGATCGGAAAGAAAATGAACACCCTATTTATAAAAAAAATGACAAAACTGAAGCATTTAATGAGATAATGGAATAAATTCATACTTTATCAGGAGGAAAATAGAGACTTACAAGTAAGAGGTATATGAGATCACTACATAAGTGTTGATAGTAAATAATGTAGCAGTCCATGGGTTTATTTTTGTTGTGTTTCTTTATTGTTGTCCATAGTTTGTTATTCTTATCTATAGTTTTGTAACATTGTTTTTAAAATAATAAAAACAATGTAAATGTAAAAGTAGGCTTGATTTTGATGGCCAAAATGGGTGATACCAGACATTTTAAATATATCGAGTTGCATATTATTTTTGGTTTGTGATATGCAATCTGGTTACGTCTGTGATATTTTCAAATTTCATGCACACACACATTTTCTTTCTCTCACATGTGCGCACACACATGAGATGTAAACATACACTTACACATATATACATACATGATATACCCTAATTCATATGTGCAATACATTTAATCAAACATATGATCAATTTACAGCATAGGGCAAATTAATGATGATGGTTTTTACATGATCACCGGAAACCCTCAATAGTACTGGATAATAATCAAAGCTTTAAATATAATAGCATGTAGAAATTGAACTGGCTCCAGAGAGGCTAATTCCTCAAGTCAATATTTAAAAATTAGAGTTGTTGTGTGAAAAGTGCTAAACTGGAGAACTGCCAGTTGCTGAAAGCTCACATATAAGACTCTCCAGGGTGTCAGAATGAAGACAAGATTAACAGTGGAATAATCTGGGAAGAACCACTGAAAAGTGGATGGGGCTTGAGTCTGAGAATTGGGCATTCTATGTTCTGTTTCCCGCTATGCTCCTAACTTGCTCTGTGATATTGGGTGAAACATTTAACTTCTCTGCGTATCAGTTTATTCAGGGTTCTTACCCTTCAGGTCAACTGCTTTGATGTCAATGGATAAAAATACGAGGGGCACACCGTCAGTTGTTGCATATTGTCATAGCTCTATTATGGAGTTATGACAATTTACAAATGCTGATCTGCCCCTGGATAACTGCTAAAGCTCCAGTCCTGCAAAGATTTACACACGTGCTTAACTTTACACCCTATAATTAGTCCCATTGAAGTCAATGAGACTATTCACAATGCCCAAAGTTGAGAGCATAACTAAGTCTTTGCAGGATTGGGGTCTAAATATTCAGAATCAGCTGCATTCTTTTTGGAGAGAATTTCATTGGTTTTCCTTTGCTACTAAATTTAAACCCAACTGTCAGCAACCTGAGCTCCACTGACAGGAAGCAGAGTAGCTCTCCCATGTCCTCTCCAAAGCAACTAAAGGAAAAGAATTACCAGCAGCTTATTCTCTAAATGGGTGCTCAGATTATTAAAACAATGTAAAAATGTAGGTGAAAATATTGAAAATACTCAGACATGCACATATCACATGAGGCATGTAGTGAATGAAAGGCAAATGCCAATATATCCTATACACTTTTTTTTTTTGGTCCTCTTTAGCATTTTTGCAAACAGCAAGTATTAAGGCTGTTTTCTGCATCTGCGTTTTAGGAAAAGTGAGACAATAAAGGGTGGTAGTATTTCAAAATCTTCCCATGTATTTTATTTTGAAGAGGCAGTAAGAGTAACAGATGTATTTGTAAATTATCAAAATAATTAATTTTTAGAATACACTTGGAAATTTGCAGCCTTTCAGCCACTTTCTAGCCTGCTAACTTCAGATCTAGTACATTCAATAAAAGCCAAATCCTGCCCTCAGGCAAATGATCACAGCTGTCATTGACCTCAACGGGACCCAGGCATATATATCAAAAGGTAGTTTTTAACCCTAGGGGCTTGATCCAAAACCCACTCAGTCAATCAGAATCTTTTCAATTAACTTCAGTAGGTTTTGGATAAAGGCTTAAGAATTAGTTAAAAGCGGAGGTAGGGATAGCCCACTGTTTTGAGCATTAGCCTGCTAAACCCAGGGTTGTGAGTTCAGTCCTTAAGGAGCTATTTAAGGGTTCGGGGGAGAGAACTGACAGGGACAGTACTTGGTCCTGCTAGTGAAGGCAGGGGACTGGACTCAATGACCTTTCAAGGTCCCTTCCAGTTCTATGAGATAGGTGTATCTCCATATATTATTGTATTTTATTATTAGACACTTGAGAGAGTGTGGTTCATTTCTCTAAACACAGCACTGGGAATGAGGATCTCTTGAGTAATGCTGGTGCTGATGCTAACTCCTCACCTTTGAACTTGAGTGTATAGTCACTTACAGGGACATGGTTAGCTTGAAAACTATTATTCGTCTTTAAAAAAAAAAGGTTAAAAGTAGTTACAGGTGCTATTCCTAGGTCTGAGTCCCTCTGTGAATTTTTCTAACTCTACAACTGAATATTCTTCTTTTATCAAAAGTTTCGCTCTCAACTTTTGTCATGCCCAAGATACACACAAACAACAAAGGAAACTCACTGCACAGGAAAACTATAAAAATGACTATACATAAAGGGCTGTCAAATGCACAAACAGCACAGACTGGGGGCGGGGGAACAAATAATATTATTCTTCTTATTGCTTTCATCTATGGACATTTTGCATTATATTTGTAACACTAGCAGGTACATTGTCAGACCAAACTTTGATTTTTAAATTGGGGGTGTCTTTAAATATTCTGCCTCAGTTCCCCTATATTTAAAATGGGGATATAAACATGTCATAGGAAAGTTGTCAGGTTTAGTTAATATCTATAAAATGTTTTGGAAATAAAAAGTGCCATGAAAGGGCTAAAGCATTTTTTTCACTCCCTTCCTTAGTTTCAGAGAACCACACAATTAGAATTGGATTAGGATTGCAAGGGTCATCTAGTCTAACACCCTGGCAAGATGCAGGATTTATTGTGGCTAAACCATCCAAGACAGATGGCTACCCAGCCTCCTTTTGAAAATCTCCAGTGAAGGAGCTTCCACAACCTCCATAGTCAGTCACTGACCTACTGTTCTTATAGTTGAAAAGTTTTTCCTGAGATTTAATCTAAATATGCTGTATAGTTTGAACCCTTATCTCTTGTGCTGCCCTCTGTGGAAAGAGAGAACAACTTTTCTCTATCTTTTTTATGGCAGCCTCTAAAGTATTTGAAGATCATTATCATGTCCCTCTTTAATCTCCTCTTTTCCAATCTAAATGTACCCAGTTCCTTTAGTCTTTGCTCATATGGCTTGTGTTCCATCCCTTTGATCATCTTTGTTGCTCACTTCTGGATCCTTTACAGTTTCTCTATATCCTTTCTAAAACTGGACACAGTACTCCAGCTGAGACCTAACCATTGCTGAGTAGAGTGGTATTGTCACCACCCATGACTTGCATGCTATGCCTCTGTTAATGCAACCTAAAATTTCATTTGCTTTTTTTTTGCAACAGCATCACATTGCTGACTCATGTTGAGGTTGTGATCCACAACAACTCGCAGATCCTTCTCAGCACTGTTGCTGCCAAGCCAGTTATCCCCCATTTTTAATCTTTCAGTTACCTCCTCCAGAATTCACGCCCTTTAGGTTAACCTTAAAGCCATGACTGCCACTCCCCCATTCATCCCTCATGACTAAATTCTTCAAACTACAGCTTATTTCCAAAATAATAATAAAAGATGAGTCAGAAAGGTTCATATGAAATAAAGCCCATCACACGATCTTTACCATAACCCTCATTCTTTCATACTGTGCTCCCTATCAATTTGCCATCCGTTGCTGTGCTATGACTAATTTAGGCCTTAATCTTGCCAAGGGATCCACTCATGTAGATACTTATGCCTTTGTGGAAACCCATTGGTGCCAATAGGTCTCCATGTGGCTCCTCTCACTTGGATGCTTTTGCAGGATCAATCAAAAGGCATCATGATTTTAAGTGATGTGGAGCAGGAAACTGTCTTTAATTGTTTGGTGTGTGTGTGTGTGTGTGTGTGTGTGTGTGTGTGTGTGTGTGTGTGTGTGTGGAGGGGGGCGTGTGTGTGTGTGTGGAGGGGGGCGTGTTATATGTCCTCAGCATCATGTACAACTATCAAACTATTTAAATAAATAATTTTAGAATGATTTCCTCAATTTGTTTACATTTTCACTACTAATGGTAATTATCCAGTGAAAACTGAACACTGCAAATGTTACTGCCTAATTATTGCTAAAACCTGCAACATCAGAAAGACAAACTGTTTCCTTGAAATACTGCAGAAATGTAATTATTTTTTAAAATATAAAAAATAATAAGAGTTGAATATTGAGGGGGTTTTCCTCTGATAGACAAGAACATAGGAACAACCATATGGGGTCACACCAAAGGTCCATCTAGCCCAATATCCTGTCTTCCGACAGCGGCCAATGCCGGGTGCCCCAAAGGGAATGAACAGAACACGTAATCATCAAGTGATCCATTTCCTGTCGCCCGTTCCCAGCAAGGTGGGTGTGGTAACATATTTTATTGGACCAACTTCTGCTGGTGAGAGAAACAAGCTTTTGATCCACACAGAGCTCGTCTCCAGGTCTGGGAAAGGTATTGTGAGGTACTTCCCAGACCTCCAATTTTTACATCTAATTTTTACTTAACTTATGTAAAATGTTTATGTCAAATGATAATTTTGAAACTCTTTCATATCAGCTTTTCTCATGTACTAATATATTGTCATTTAATAGAGAATTTTTGCTCCCACTGAAGATTAGCCATTCATTTCCCTGAAGCAAATTTGGCAGGCCTTGATTTTATCACCTGCTGGAAAGCACTGAACCAATTAGGCATACTAAGCCACATCTCAAAGTCCTTATTCAATCCTTACTCAGGCAATACATTTTTGTATTCAGTGGGAGTTTTGTCTAGCAATGGAAATGAAGGTTATCAAGATTGGAACTGCGTATTTTGCAGTTCAAAACCCACCACCAAGTGTATTAAGCTCTTCCCACCTTAGCTGCTGTTACTGAGTAAAGGTATTTCCTTTTTCTGGCCTACAGTTTACATGTTTCGCTGTACTGTTCAGACACTGTAACACATTACAGTGCATAGCTACTGCCTGAGAGCCTTATCCATGCAACAGGTGATTAAAGTGCTCAAATGTAACTAGCCTGTAAAATGTGTGCAAAAATTATGAAAAGACATCTCTTTAAAGTGTTAAGGTTCTGTAAATAAAAAGCCTATATATTTGAAGCACAGGGAACTAATTCAATTTATCTCCCAATGAGATGGTTTTCTGTCAGATTCCAATCAGCAAATCAATAAATAAATCTATATGTAAATGAATAGAAAAGTAACCACTACATTTTACCTTGTTACCCACTAAAGATGGGCCAAATTTCCTCCGGGGATGGAGGGGTTAGAGGTCATTGTGGCAGAAGCAGCAATCACATAAGTGGTGTAAGCTGGTCAGAAAATGGGTGTAATTAACAGGTATACTTTGAAGTGGCAAAGTAGTGTCACTTGTAGTGATTTGGCCATTAATGCCAATGTGGTGTGCAAATTGAGTGTCACCGTGATTTAATATTCTGTGTTGATCAAATTCAGTCCCTGGCATTATTTATTTAACTCACATTAAAGTCAACAAGAATGGCTTCTACTTAATCAGGGAAGAATTTGCCCCCAAGAAATATGGTGACAGACACATGGCATAACAAAGTAGAGGAGCTGTATTATGCTAAAGCAGCCCATTTGTTGCTTTTTCAGTTACGCCTTTTCTTTAATCCCTACAGCATTGGTGTATTGTGTGTGTGCGTCTGGTTCAAGATCTAAGATGAAGGTAAACTGTATGGCCCTGATTCAGGAAAGCACAGACACAGGTGCCTAACTTTAAGCACATGCTTAAATCCTATTGAAGTTAAGCATATCCTTAAATGCTTTCATGAATAGGAATACTCTCCTGAATTGATGCCCATATAGGTGATGACTATAATTGGGGTGCAAAGTTGATTTCACCCACCTGATATCATTTTTAAGGCTAGTTGTTCACCCATTAATGACAAATAATGTGACTTAGCTCTCTGACATAAGCAGAGTTAGCTTTTCTTAACATCAAAAATAATCTGTTTATTTATCTATAGTATTTTCATCCGTGGGGTCAAACTGCCCTGATTACTAGTCCAAATCTATTCTAGAGGAGTTACCTCAAGGAAGGGGGCACAGTCAGGGCTGGTCAAATCATGAAAATATATCTGTGCATTTATTTGAGCTGCAGAAAAATTGGTCAAACATATTTATTTGTGCTGGTTGAATAAAATAAAGGATCTGTAAATTATTCAAACAGAAAATATCAACGTTTGTCAGATACATAAGAATAGCCATACATGGTCAGAGCAGTGGTCCATCTAGCCAGATATCCTATCTTCTGACAGTGGCCAATGGGAGATGCTTCAGGGGGAATGAACAGAAAAAGGAAATTATTGAATGATCCATCCCCTTGCAGCCAGTCTGGCAGTCAGAGGCTTAGGGACATCAAGAGCATGGGGTTGCATCCCTGACCATCTTGACTAAAAGCCATTGATGGACCTATCCCCCACAAAGGTGGCTATATTTGCAACTAATAATTTGACCAGCGCTAGTCATAGCAAAGCCTCTCCTGTATCCACTCCAATTGTTTTCTCTGTCCTATTCCCAGCACTTCCATGTTACTTAATCTGCCAATGTCCATCTGAGTCTATTCGGAATGTCTGTGGAGCCATGTGTAAAGAAACCAAACATCCCCCCACTCTCACTCTTCTTTTTCAAACAAAAAACTCTCCACAAACTTTATTTTTTTTAAAATGGGAAGTATTTAATATTCTTTTTTTCAAAGGTTACTGAAAGGATTTTAGGGATTGCTTTGTATTTGGAAGTATGCTGTCTGTCCCAAAGGCACCAGCACACTGCCCAGTTATTATTCAAGGGCTGAGGTGGGGCACATACAAATCAATTGCTTCATTTTCATGGGGTAAGATCCTCACTGTCACTCCAGTGCCTGTATGCCAAGCGAAAGGGCCAGAGCAACATAAAGGGCTGTCTAAGTTGTGCTGGGGACTGCAGAGCAGTTTGGAATTTCGAAGGCACAAAGGTGGCTATTATCCCCATCTCCCCATGGGCTGGGAGTTCCATGCCAGGCATCTTACAGGTGCTGCACAGAATCTGACCTATCGGTTTTAAGACCGGAAGGAGCCATTATGATCAAGTCTGTCTCAGTTTCTTCATAACATGGGCCATAGAAATTCTTCACCCAGGAATTCCTTTGGTAGTGAGCATTATTCTCCCCAACTATGTAAGTGAGCACACTCAAGCCCAATAGCTTGTGAACTGTGGGTCCAAGCTCACACAGCACAATGGTAGAGTCAGGTTTAGAACCCAGGTCTCCTACTTTCCAGTCCGCTATTTTAATTGTACTCTCACTCAATAGCTTTTTATAAAAGGGATTCTGAGAGCTAAATAAAGATACAGATACTACCTCAATGCTACTTTTACTGGCAAGAAAGAGAACTAGACCTAGAGTTTATTGAATGACCTCAATCTTAAATTGCACAATAACCAAATAATCTTAAAACAGAGAAAAGAAAAAGAAATATTCCTTATGTTGTTTTTGGAGTTATGGCAAAGCACCGTAGGTATATACTGTATTGTACTACAGCAGGAACTGGCAACCTCTGGCATGAGGCTCGCCAGGGTAAGCACACTGGAGGGCTGGGTCAGTTTTTTCACCGGCCACGTCCGCAGGTTTGGCCAATCGCGGCTCCCACTGGCCGCGGTTCGCTGTCCCAGGCCAATGGGGGCTGCGGGAAGTGGGAGCCAGTACATCCCTCGGCCCACACCGCTTCTCGCAGCCCCCATTGGCCTGGGATGGCAAACTGTGGCCAGTGGGATCCACGATCAGCTGGACCTGCAAACATGGCAAGTAAACAAGCTGGCCCAGCCCTCCAGGGTGCTTACGAAGGTGAGCTACATGTCAAAGGTTGCCGATCACTGTACTACAGCATCATAAGCTTCATTGACACTGAAGTCAGATAATTGTAACCTAAAGGCCTGATTCTACCACCCTCCCTCGTGTAGAGCAGTACCTTACTCCATGAGGAGCCCCACTGAGATCAATAGGAAGGAATTTTAAAAGAACCATACCAAACACAAGGATGAAAACTTGGCTCCATTGACATCAATGGGAATTTTGGCTTTGACTTCAATTCAGAGTGTGGCAGAGAGTTCTGAGAGAGAAATAGGATTTTACCCCAGGAGTTTTGGAGGGAATATGAACCCGCATTCTTCAGGGCATGAGTTAAACTCTAATTAATAAGTATGGCCATTGTTATGTTCTTATGACAATGACTGGGTGTAGTATCTCTTTGCCAGGACTTTGAAGCTGAGCCCTATGGTTTTAAGTAACTTCTAATTCCATTCTCCCCTCCAGGCTGCCATTTAAAATATTTTAGTTAGGTGGCTGAAGAGTTCATCCACTTCCACAATGGATGCTATGTCAGTGATTATGTAATATACAACCCTCATCCAAACAACAAAACTAATAGCCCAATTGTAGTTTTGTGTTAGAGATTGAGTCACACCAAAACCCTGGATTATCTCAACATCCTCAATCTTTGGATCTGAATCTACACTTTCCAATTTAGCACTATCTGTGTTATTAAATTCAGAAAGTAGCATGAGCTCCTTGCAGTGAACAAAATACTCATAGAGATGGTTATGGCTGTATTTAGTGGTCTCTCAATTAGCCAGTCAAGCTTGGCCAGTTCTTTAGTTCCAGCATCTACATTTTCAGTTGGATGCACATTGGAAACTAGGAGCAGAAAGAAACTTCTATTAACATTCATGGGATATTTTGCAGCCAGTGTTCCTGAAAATTCATCACTAAGTCTCTGTGTGGTTTTATTTATTTATTTATGATTCACCAGTGAATTATTCCAGTTTTTTGACTATTTAATTCCACTGGTATCAGTAGAGTCAAACTGGCACAAAACTGGAGGAGCACAATGGGGAATCAGGCCCCTAATCTTGAGTTCACAGATGCAAAATTTCAAAAAAAAATCAATTTTTATTTCTTTCAAATATTTTATCAAAAGAATTACAGTTGCAGAAGATTAGGATAGATAACAAAGGACTTTTAGCCAGAGTAACATCCATTCTTTTAGAGGAAAGTATTCAGTCTCCTACAAATGAAATGTAATGTTATTTTTAGATGAGGCTTTTTGCCAACAGTATCTAGAACAAATAGATCAACACACGCTCTGATTATATTTAGCATAACAACCTTATTTAAAAATGTAAATGGTTACAGTTCTTCTTTAATGTCACTTGCAATAAGTCTACAATGCACCAATTCCCCATGTAAAGGTGCATTATTTAGTTCATAAATTTAAAAAGCCTTTTAAAAATGTTTACCATTTACAAATAATGGTAAGCACAGGTTCAGTGTATGCCTTAAAATACATTATTTTTTTTGCCGGTTTGGGTAGAAAGGTGTATTTTTGTCAAGACTTCTTAAAAACTTCTCAGAAATATTTCTGTTCTTTTATACATATTATTATCCTCCTCTTTAAAGAAATCACATCAGACACTTAAGATCAGCCATTGTCACATATTAGAATTTGTGCCTATGGCAAGTTGTGAGTAGGTGACAAAGTCAATGAATTCAGTGGAAAGACAATTTCATTACAAAGGGGAACATAATGTACTGATCCCACAGTACTTAATGGAGGGGAGGCACTTAGGAATATCCATGATGGTGAGAAATCTCTCAAAGTGAAGTCCTGTGTTGCCTTACCTCCTTCCTTAAAACCTTTGGAAGGTTCAGGAAGACTAGATCACTAGTCAATACAAATTACTCCTGAGGCTGAAAACTAGATTGTCTCGTGTGACCTCTCTCTATTTTGTTGCATTTTTCAGCTGAGGGGCATTGCTACAATGAGCAGCAATCAATGCATTCATACATTTACGCACACATAGTCCTTGCATGCTAGGTCCAGGACTCCTCAATGAGGCTGAATAATTTTTGTAAAGTCACATTCCATCTCATCACCAATGCAGTCCAAATAAGCTTCCAAAATTGCTTTCTCCCTTGCAGGATTAGGGCTTCTTGGGCAGGAATTATGTCACCAATGCTTGGGCTCAGTAGAGCAGAGCTAACCCTACTCCAAGGCTCACAACCCTATGCTCAGATTGCAAAGGCAACTCCCCTCCTTTCTCAGATTTGTTCTTTGTGCCTCCTTACCCACAAAATTGCAACTAGAGACATAATATCATAAACAGACATCAACAAGTATAGAACTAAAAAGAGGCAAGAGTATCAATGGAAAACTGACCAGTAATCCAGATGGCCCATCAAGACTCATCAGTCCAAGCACGGACAAGCAAATAGGAGAGCAAATGGGAGTCACAGACACAAGAAGGTTAGGGATTCAAGTGGGGCTGAATATAGAGGCTTATGTATACAACATACAGCTTGCCAACTCTCCTAATTCTAACGTCAGTCTCTTGATTTTTAATGTATTTCTTAAAGCTCTATCTTCTAGAAGGGAGACTGCTTGAGAACCTCAGCTCTCCTTTTTATTAAAAGTAAGCTTTTCACCCGCATGGCTGTGGAGAAAAACTTGAAAACATGAAGCCAATGCACCTTAAGGGCTCAGAAGGTAGAAGTCAAATAAACAGAATGCAAAGTCTATTTAAAAATATAACTTTTGGCCTTTAAGCCAACTTCATGATTTGGGGGCGGGGGGAAGGACTGTCATGATTTCTGAATATTATAAATTGGCAATGCTGAATATATACAGACTCGCTGGGGTTCAATGGGATAGAGCATCATTCAAACCAGTCTATTGCAATCCACATCAGCAAATGGGCCAATTGAATGGGACAGTCCTTCAGATGATCCTGCCTGCTGTTCCCTATCATCAGATCTGCTCTATTCTTCCACATCCTCCCACTGAGGAAAGAAGCTGCCTCACCAAGAAATAAACATATCAGACAAAATATGCGTACAATGAAACATCCTCCTTTCAAGGATATCCTGCGCCAGAATAAGAGGCAGCAGTGATACAAACACACCCACACCCCATTATAAAAATCACTCAACAGGTGCATATTAATGACATGAGTCAGTGGACAAACACAATATCATTCTTTCGTTTATTTTGACCCTTACATATTGAAGCCACATTTAAGTGGGGAATGGGCAAACACGTTTGCTTAAAAGAAACATTCTACCTACAACTTGGCCCCAAACCTGAATCAGACCCAAATCAAAGGGTTTTTTTGGATTTCTTTTTTAATCTGAAAAAAATTATTAGCTTTCCTACCCCTATTATTTTTGCATTTTTGTGCATCTCTGCACTTCTGGATTCCAGCCAGGCTATAGCGAGAAGCACTAGAAATACCATGAGTATGTTTACTCTGGATAGGTAACCCTGGACCTTTTGAGGTTTACCCATCACTAGTGCAGAGAAGCTATTTTGGGTGTAACAGAGTTAAGAAAACTAATGAAATTCAGTTCAAATGCAGATAGCTAATAGTTACAACGATAAATTCTGAACAGAGGCAGCGCTAGCCTACTGGGGGCCCTAAGCAGGAATATTTTGCCTGCCCCAACACATACTAAAAAAGTGAATAGGGGGCCCCTCGAAGTGCTCGGGGACCTAAGCAATTGCTTAGCCTGCTTATGCCTAACGTGGGCACTGCTTCTGAATGTTTGCGTCATTAAAAAGGCTAATGAATGCCTTCGATTTTAGAAACCAATACACAAAATTAGTGGTAAGAATGTGCCATTGAGTTTCCAGCACAACTCGCGATTGAAAACAAGGAAGAGTGCTACTTATACTCAGTGGAAGACACAGCTAGTGGAAGCTGCTTATTTTCGCATTTAATAACTAGTAATGCTTTTATTTCATTCAGTTTCAAAAACTCAGAAGGACCTAGAGGGATCGGTTATTCCTTGGATGAATCTGTGCCAAGAACAACTGGAGGGGAACATTCTGGACAAAAGAAAAAGAAGAGTTAGACAAACCATTTCATTTTACAAGGCTTCTTCCTAATGCCATTCTGCTTGTAGTATTAGAAGGCCTTTGTGATACTGGTTGGAACCGCTGTGAGGTAATTATATGTAGTTATATAAAACAGGCTAATGCTAGCCAAGCAAATTGCCTAAAACAAGGGGATGTGCGCCTTGTTAAATGTTTTGTCATGATGACCATGCCTTTTATTTATCTCTAACACAACATGCTTATTCTGCCCCTACCTATTGTATTCACCCTGCAAATTTATGAGGCTCTATTAATCTTCTGCCCTGCTGACTCGCTCTGTTGCAAAGTGTCAGCAGACTTTTGTACCTTGCTAATGTACAAAGGGCTTCCTATGAGTAATATCAGCATTTTGCCTTTTAATTGCACATATAATTTTTAGGTCTTACAGCTAATAAGGGAATTGAGACCACAGTTCATCATTGTCTCGAATGGTACTCCAGGGGTGTGGGGACTGTAGAAGCTCAGAGAAGAATATCGCTGTCCTGGTTCCAAGCAATAGTTTCTCTCATTATAGCAGCCCCATTCACACCACTATAGTTAAAGATCTGTCAGTGTTTCCATTATAAACCCTGCTTTTTTTCCCCCAGGTTTTATAACTTAGTTGTAAAAATTTACTCTGGTATTAAAACTTAGTATACTGGGTCTCAGCCCAGGATATTTGTATTATTATCATCATGATGTTGTTATTATTATTATTACTACACATTTCAATATAAGTTAGTTTTATTATTTTAAGGCTTTACTGTTTATAGCAGAACAAATGTTTTGCAATCAACTTGAAAACAGGCATTTCTCAAACTGGAATGTTGTTGTTGGCTTGTTCCCTCCTTCCCCTTCCAAAAAATTAAATGCTGTGTTATTTAAATTGGAACAGTGGGCCTTCTGACTTCACGTTTGCTTTTCCCACAGCCTTTTACTATGCCTTAAAATATGCATTTCTGGTAAGTATCCTTATCACCCAAAATCCATTAGAAAAGAAATATAAAAAGTTAGCTGCATTCTTTTCAGTACAATGTTGGTATGAGAGAAAAACATGGGGCCCGCATGCTGGAGGTTAGGAAGCTATGTACTATATTTTGCAGTTAAATGTCTTATCCACAAAAAAGGCAGTTAAACATTTTAAACAGATTAGGCTATTGTAGTGCGGCATCAATGGCAGTGGTTTATGAGAAGAAGGTTTAGTGCAGCATTGTATATAGTGCCTTGTGTGCATTATTGTTATTCTGCACAAATCCACAGAAGGATCAGAGGTCTGATTCAGTTACCTGATCCATGTGAAACATTGCCAGGTTTTAGCATGGGATCAACTTGTTTTATTTACTTCTGAAATCTTTGGTGGGTTTTGCCCATATACGGAGCAGGAAATTGAGTTTTGAGCTGAGGTTTGAAATATTTTCTCAAGGTGTTGGGGTTTGCCTTAAGAGGTAGAAAACAGGGCATGTTTTCTACCTCTTAAAGCTCAGATCTCAGGATATGTGTTGGGGACAAGAGCGTCAGTGGAGATGCTCAGCTTCCTTTGCTCTCCTTTTTATGATAGCACAACTCCCTCAGGAGCCGCACTGCCATGAGATCATAAGAGTGTCTGTAATTAACCTCCTCTTGGAAGTGCTTTGTTGCTATGGAGGAGGAAGTTGCTGTTGGTTCAGAAACCTGCGTGAACCCAAGATGAGCATGTTACACAGATCAGCTGTTCGTCACCTTCCCCTTCCCCTTCTTTCTGGAGATCTCCATCATGCTGAAAAGTTTCCATGGTGTTCAGGAGAGATCAGACTGGAGAGTGTTCTCACCTCTGTCCCTTGGTTCTGTGAAAATTCCAGTAGGGTGGATCCATTAGGGTTAACATTCCTGAAAGATGCTCACAGACTGTACACTTTTTAGGACTGACTCCCATCATACTCTTCCATTCAGCAGTTAAATGGTCTTTAATAATATTTCTTCATAACAGCAGTAGTGTGCGGTGTATCACTACAAAACAATCTTATAACAGATGTAAAAAAGAAAAAAATCTTTTAAAAGATCCATATATTATACAAAGTCAGACAAGCACACCTTGATTTATAGGGTTATACTTCCATCTCAGAGGTCTGATGACTATGCAAACCACTCAGGCCTCACTCTTGTGGTTTTCATGTTTCCAGAACCACTCGCTGGAATTCCAGCCCTGTAATTCAAAGCTGTCTCTTATTTGTTATATATGTCATTTATCTTCAATCAGTGATAATAAGCATTTTGAACCTGCAAAGTTAAATTTGGTAGCATCAGATTTTGGTTGGGAAAAAAAGATTAGTGCACCGTATGCTGCTTGTAAAATAGTTTATAGCCAGCAAGAGACACATCATAAAGATATAGCCAAATATTCATATAGGACTGGAAACTTAATATAGAACACTGATGGAAAATGCATATGTTTCCATTTACTTCTCTAGGAAGAGTGCCCAAATGCCCTTCTCATTATTTCCCATTATTTAGTATGTCTTTGTCATATATCTTATTACTAGTATTTTTGTGGTAAATAGTTCTAATATTTTAATTGTGTCTTGTACAAAATGTTTTCCCCATGTTTTCACTACCATATTCCCACTCACTGAAGAAGGTTATTCCAAATATACATTCATTAATGTCAGAGTACTTTGAGGTTCTGCAATAAAATGTAAAATAAATAACCCCTCTAATTAAAAATAAAAATGACTTCAAAACTTCTGGAGTTTATATTTCTTTAATCTCTGAATTGTTTATTAAAAACAATTATTTTTCCTGCACTGACAGGATGAACTATGCCTTCATTATTTCAGTCTTTCTGATGTCTCTTTTTACACTAGAAGTAAGTACTGCACACAGTAGGATTATCAAATGCACTTAAAACAAAGCTAGATTATATTAATTAGTGTTGTATGTGCACTTGCAGCGGGTAATATAGTTCTTCCTCTGGCACTCAGCTCATTAATTTCAAAATGTATGTTACTAAACCTCTCATCTTAGTTTTACTTAATTAAATTATTAAGATGAAACTTAATAAAATCAGAGGTTTTTAAATGTCATTCAAGGCATTGCTACAATTAAGCGATCAAATATTCATAGTTTGTGGAAACTCAACTAAGCAAGACCACTCATTGGGTATGATCACTTTTGTTCTAATTTTTTTCAAAACTGGACTTTCTCTACTTCAGTAATATGATTCGCAAAGATAGAAAAGGAAATCAGCACATACCACTCTGAACTGAGAGATTAATTAAGGGTCAGTTTGTCAATCCATACATGCATAGTATAAAAATTAAATAACGTAGGCTGACAATAGACTTTGAGCTAAACTGTTATTGAAGGATATTGCTGTCTTCCAAGAAGTCTGGCCTAACTATGAGTGACTAGCTATGTGTAGTTCTTCCAGAAAATGAATGAAGCACAGTTTAACCAACAGCGAGAGATATATTTCTCTAAACACCTTCCTGGGGCAAACAGTTTGCATACTCGTGCTTAGGAGAATATTTCATATCTCTAAACAATGCACATTATCTTGCTTATGTGTGGCCAATATGGAGCTATCTCCTTCTATGGGATTTTACATATCTTCCCCTTAACTCAGAGATCTAAATAAAATGCAGTACCCTGAAACGTACACGGACCCACCCTGGAGGACGCTCTGTCTCTAATGCAATAGATGGATTACACACCTATCTATGTTGTATTGAACTATTGTTATGGATGTGATAGGGATAATATATTTAATCTGATCGATAATTCAAGTACAGGGCAGTTTAAAAAAAGCATTTGTATATTTCAGACACCGTATAAGAGAGGAAACAGTGAAAATTACTTATCCAAATGTGAAAGGGGTTTGAGTATTGGGTATGTCTATACTGCAATCGTGAGTGTAATTGCAGCTCATGTAGACATACCTGCGCTGGCTTTAATCTAGATAATCTGGGTACCAGAAAAGTGATGCCATAGCAGCACAGGCTTCAGCACAGGTTGCACAATCCCACCCCGAATCTTGGGTAATTACTGAGGCAGCCAGCCTGCGCTGATGCCCACACTGCTGCTTCACTGCTCTGGTACCCAAACCAGTTAAAGTAAAGCTAGCTTGGGTATGTTTATATGACCTGCAATCACGCGCTGTAATTGTATGGAACTGTATGTGGACTGCGTATTGGGGAAGTGAGAGGACCGGCACACTGTGGTCTTTGCACTGAGTTCTAAAATATGGCAAATGTTGCACAGAGAAAAACTACATTAAAAGAACATTATTAAAGTTGCAACTTCAAGCACTCAAAAATTAGGAAATGCGGGAATTAAGGTTGCCTCTGTAGTCTTAATTCAGCCCTCCTGTGTGTATGAATTGTTACAGTTTAATTATATGATTACATACTACTTTTTCCACAGGACCCCTGCCTCATTCAGTGCACAGAATGGATGGAGACTCACTCATTGAGCAGCTGGTCAATAGTTTGTTTTATCTGCACTGGTGAATTGGGGGTCTTGGGCCTTTTTTACTATACACATTTCAGACCTGGCTTGGAAGACAGAGGGTATGCCTACACTGCAATTAGATACCTGCGGCTGGCCCGTGACAGCTGACTCGGGCTTGCAGGACTCGGGCTAAGGGGATGTTTAACTGTGGAATAGTCCTTCAGACTTTTGCTGTAGCCCAAGCTCTGGGATTCTCCCACCTTGCAGTTTCTTAGCTTAAACCCCTTAGCTCAAGTCATCTGGCAGGGGCCAGCCTCATGGGTTAGTGTAGATATACTCAGAATTATTAATTCTCTCAAGAGCTTTTCTTTGGTGCTCATCACTATAGTATCTGAGTGCTTCACAAACATTATTTAACTAATCTTCAAAACACCCCTATGAGGTAAAAGTGGACGGGGAACTGAGGCACAGAGCATTTAAGGTCAAAAGTATCCAGTAATTTTGGGTGCCCAATTTGAGATGTGTGGGACATGATTTTTCAGAGTACTAAGGATTCTATAGGATTTTATATGTTAAAGCACTGCTCCCATTGACTTCGGTTACAGCCTGGCGTGCTCAGCACGTCTGCAAATCAGATTGCATGTTGGGCACCTAGAAAACAAGGAATAGACAATTAGTGACCACCGGGGAGAAGTTTCTCCTGTCTTTATTGTACAAGGCCAGAAAAACTATGAAACCTCAATGGTCCCGTTGTGTTGGAGTGAGAACAGACTGTAGAGAGCCCATGTAGTGGAGACTCCACCTCATGGAGCAGTGCTCTGCAAAGGATCTCCCTACAGCAACTCAGAGGGTTAACTGGGGTGGACTAACACAAGTGAACTGTTATATTATGAAGATCCACTGATCAAAACCTTAGGGGACCGGCAGTGCGAAATGGCCTCTACTATAGCCTAGTTGTTGCATTAGTGGCTGCAGAATACCTATTGTCTCCGTACCCTAGATCTGGGTTAGGAGAGAAGATTCCATTCCTCTCCCTCTTCCCATTCCCCCTAAATCCTCAGATAAATCTCCTGCATATTCAAGCTTTGCTTAGTGGATAAAATTGGTCCATCAGTTATTATACAGTACTGAGACATTGTACTTTTTGTCTATAGGGATAGACAGAAGGTATGGATTGGACAGCTAGGACAAAACACACAATTAAAAAAATTACACAGGTAGAAACCCTTTTATGGAGACAAGGGAGGGGAATATGGATTAAGAATCATAGAATTGGAAGGGACCTCAGGAAGATATCTAGTCCAACCCCCTGCTCAAAGCAGGACCAAATCCCCAGATTTTTATCCCAGTTCCCCAAATAGCCCCCTCAAGAATTGAACTCACAACCCTGGGTTTAGCAAGCCAATGTTCAAACCACTGAACTATCCCTCCCCCCCAAAAAAGGGCTTGATTCCACAAGGTAGTTAAGCACAGGCATAACTTTAAGCATGTGACTAGTTCAACTGAAGTTCATGGGACTGTTCATCTGCTTAAAGTTAGACATATGTTTAATTACCTGGCTGAATCAAGGGTTGAATGTGGATACTCTTAACCAGAGGTGTAAAAGTAGATACCCTGGCCACAGCCAGATCCAAACATGTAGATCTGCTAGAGCAGAAATAGCTGTAAACTGGGCTGCTCTTAGAGAAATAGCAGTCACCTAGTGGGGAAAAAAAATGGGTGTTTACTGCGAGTTCAGGAAACAGTGAAATGCTGCTTTTTAAATATCAAAGAATTCTGCCCTCCATGTATATTGTTCCTTTCTGAGAATGCTTAGGTAAACTCCTATGAATGGCCTTCATAAGAGTAGAATAGCTTTGCGTGGAGAGTTAGTATGCTATAACTGACTCATTGTCTATTCATTTTAGATTGTTCCAACAGAGGATTTATAGAAACAATACCAAGGTGGCACTGAGGTGGCTATCAATGCTGTTTACAGACAATTTAAAGGAATAAACCCGCAGTTATGCCTGTGTTTGCTTTCCCTTGTGGTCTCCTTGCAACATGTTCTAATCCTATTGTGGCTTGATTGTTTCACAGCAAACTGCTCCGCAGAGGCCTGTAATTGGCACACAGGTTCAAATTAGATTGCTGTGTGTTTAGAAAAGCAGGGGTCATTTCACATCAGCCCCACTCATTAAGAAACACAGTGCTAAGTTTTCTATTATAGAAAATACATGTATGTATGTGTATGTGTGTGTGTGTGTGTGCTTGAAAGAGAGGTTTATATATAAGCTAAAGGAGAACAGCACTGTAATCAACAGTATGCAAAATCAGTTTGATAAGACAATATGTTAAACAGACATGAACATATGGTTTGAGTAACTCTGCATCTACCAGATTCTCACACACAAATTCCTTTTTCCACTTGTAAATTTAGAGGCTGGCAGGGCAGCTGAAATGTTGGCCTTCAGTGTCCTTGCTTTCGTGAATTTCAGTCACTCAACAGTATTTCCATATATGGGGCATCTAAATTGTGAAATACTCCAGGCTCCATTCAGCACCCATGTGCTCACCAATCAGAGAGAAGGGAAAGAAGCAGGGGCTCTGGAGTTCACAACTGAGGCAGTTGGGCCCCAAAGTTAGGGACATAATGTGAGAGGTCACTGAAGAGTGCAGGTTAGAGGACCAGGATTGAGGGTAGGAGGGAGAAATTGGAGGGCCTGGGAACAGACACAGTTGCCACTCTTTGCTATGCCAAAGCATGTTCCATTTAGCAAACACTCCCATGCTGCATACAGAAGCCAAAGTCCTCTTGTATCTAAAGCTATTCTATACCTCAGTGTCTGGCCTTCAAACTACCATCCCATAGGTACCATGGGTGCTGGGGGCAGAGTTAAGGTTGAACACGCAGCATTAGCTGGGGCATTTCCTGATTTTGAATGCATAACTCTGCAACATGTACATTTACAGCATATTCTCTCTAGATATTTTAAAAGAAAAAAGATGAGTGGTGGGGAGGGGAAGGTGGAATAAGGAACTTCCTTCTTCTGAACATCAGCACTCTACTGTCTAGTAACAGATTGGCAATGATGTGTGTAAATTTCATAACCTGGAACTACATGGTTAGATGTCCCTCGAATGCCCTATCCCACTAACTTTGGGAGGTCTTCATCTGCTGTACAATTTAGGTGAATCAGGATGGGGTTCCTTCCTTCAAGATTACTACAAAAGTCCATACAGCAGAACCCTTACTCCCAATGGTGCATGGCTATTCACAGGAATAGTCCCACTGAAGCCAGTGGAACAACTCACCATAGTATGTGTGAAGCAGCCCTGCCTAACCCTTTCTGTACACAATTGGGCTTTTTGGTTTAATTAATCAGGCAGGCATGAATAGCAAAGCCATCTTTAGCTGTTCAATTTGTCACTAATCCAGCAGAGCACTTAACTTTAAATACATAAGTAGTCCCACTGAAGTGAATGAAATTACTCACATGCTCAAAGTTAAACATGTAGTTAAGTGTTTTACAGGGATTGGGGCCTTTATGGGTATGTCTACAATGCACACTAAACCCAAGTTTTGACTCAGGTTTGAGCCTAAGCCCACATTAGTCCACACACAAATCAGTCTGACTTGGGTCACAAGAACTCAGAACCTGGTTCCTAGGACACTGCTAGGGGGATGGGTCAGTTCCTGAGTCCTGCTGTGACTGGGGTCCAAGCCCTGTCATTGTCATTATGGAGTGTGGCCACAGCTCAAGCCACAGACCCAAGTCAGAAGGGCTGCATAGTGTATGGATGCACTCGCATGGCTGTGAAACCCAGGACCAGCAATCATAAACCCAGGTTTCCAATGCAGTGTGGCTTCTCAAGTGACACGGACAGCCGGCCCCACAGTCCCAGGCTTAGTACGCAGTGTGGATTTACCTTATGAGTTTACAACAAACATGTAACGTATACTTTACTTGCACATCATGCAAGTTTCAAAGTGTTAGAACACGGTCAAACAGAAACCATATTTCACCAAAATATTCAAAAGCTTGAGGTTGGTCCAAATTCTAGCTGTCTTACCCCAAGCTGCTTTGGCTGTAGCAATGTTCAAATAAAAATGTTCATCTATTTTCTTTGTCGTTGTAAAAGTACATATTTTTCACTCTTGAACTCAAAAATTGAAAAATCTTTATTCCCTCCCCGCAAAAAACTTTCAAAAAAAACCCCATTCATCTTTGGGCAATAACAAAACCTGGAAAATGTTAATACTGAAAAGTCAAGTATCAGAGGGGTAGCCATGTTAGTCTGGATCTGTAAAAGCAGGAAAGAATCCTGTGGCACCTAATAGACTAACAGACGTATTGGAGCATGAGCTTTCGTGAGTGAATACATGCATCTGACAAAGTGGGTATTCACCCACGAAAGCTCATGCTCCAATACGTCTGTTAGTCTATAAGGTGCCAAAGGACTCTTTGCTGTTTATACTGAAAAGTGAAAGTCTCAAACGGTTATGAGCAACTGAAAAAAGATAAAGGGTAATAACGGAAACTATTATTCATCCTTAACTATATCATGTGTTGCCACTCCCCTAGAATCCATTACTATCATTTTCTAATGTGTTCTGTATATGCACTTCTTACATGAGCGCCCCTCTTTTTAGTTTCCTTTAGAAATTAAGTGAAATGAAAGTCCCATTCAAAACCATTGGATGCTGATGGCTTATGTACACCCATTTCACTATTTAAAAAGCTCTGTTACATAACTAATAGGCTAAGCAGTCTAACTTATGATAAATGATGGGTCAAAGAAAGTTCATTCCTAATAACGCAAATCACAAATCAGTGTCTAAAGAACAGCACCTATGAAATGATGTCTGAAACATCAATAACAATGTTTGGCCCTTATAATTATTATTAGCTTGGTAATAGTCATTACCAACCTATCTTTTTTCTGCTGATTTAGTAAAGTGCACCTAATAACAAGTAGGGGTCAAACATACAAACTAAATGACACTGCATTCCCAGGGTATATAATGCGTTTCTAGTGATGTAATAAACGACTTGCAGTGTTTTTCTCTCACCCTCTCAAATTAATATATATATATATAGTTAAAATGGGAAACCATTCCTTGGACTAGAGGGGGCTTAATGTGTAAAGCATGTTTTATTTCAGTTGCCAATAAAGAATCAGTCTTCTTGAAGTATCATAGATATAATGCTATCCCATTAAATCCTTCCTATTGCAAGGAATTCATTGTAATTTGAACAAAAATCTGTTTGTAAAGATAATTCAAGTTTTTAATGAGAAGAATAAGATATTCCAGCACTTTAGACAGTACATACATGTTTGAATACAAAAGAGATGATCTTATACAAAAAAAAGGGCTGCTAGGTAGTTTAGCAAAAATCATGATGCTTATATCCATCTCTCAATTGATGGGATCCACAAAAAACAGCTCAGTCCCTTCCTTAACCATGTTGGAGCCCACTCAAGTCATTGAGTTTCAAACTGCAGTATTATTATTCTTTGATGTCTACAGCTGAGCAGCACAAAGCTGGTCTCCAAGCACTTACTTTCTCTAAAGAAACGCCAAATGTTTGGCCTTTGGGCTGTAAATATTGTGTCACCATTGATTTTTAACATATAAAGTGTATTTTCCTGAATGTCAAGTATTCTCAAAGTGCAGGGACTCCCATGAGTATGAAGTGTAAGGAATTAAAGACAGTTTAAAAGCAGAAGGTACAAGCAAGCAAAGAAGAAAGGAATAGTAAGAAACAAGGGAGGGAAGAAATGAAAGAAAAAAAATATGAACGTAGCCAAATATTGTGTTATCTTTCATCTCTTAGACGCAAATGTTATCTGGGGAGAAGACTATCACATTGTCAGTCAACAAGGGTGAATAGTGATGTTATCAATAAACCATTTCATAAAATGTAGGATATTTTGCTTTAAGGAGTTATATATTTCACTTGTTATAGGAAATCTTTGCCAACTAAATTGCAAAATTTGATTGTAAGACCAGACATTCTGCCTGTTTAAAAAAAGAAAGATGTCCACAAAATGGAGAAGCAGCTGCAGCTTCACAACTATTTGCTACTACTATTTTATTTTACCTAAGGATTTTGTTTATTGCGTTAGAAGGCCAAATCCTTCAGATTGTAATCTGGAAAAACTTCCACTGAAATCAGTGTTGGCAGGGTTTAGCTTATGGAAACTTTTCTAGCAGTAAATATTTTCAAATTCATATTAACTTTCATGGATTCCACACAGGGCAGCAAGGGGAAGGCAATGATATGCACGCCCCACATGTGGTCTTCCTTCTGTCTCCAGTTCACGCCCTCCTCAGTCCTGGATCCCCAACCTGACTGAGAGCTCTCTGTGGGGTCAAAATGAGGTGTGTGTGTGAGGGGGACAGTATGGCATGTCCTTTTATGAAGAATGAGATCTATATCTCTCCTGCACCAAGATCCAGGAGGCAAAATCCAGTCTGATGCCCTTTCATTGGGGAAATTCCAGTGATAACAAACTTCATTGTGGTGAAATTAAAATTGATCATTGCATTAAAAAGTTTATGCTTTTGACATTTTTCAGAATATGCATATATTGCACAATCATCTCAAAGCCTTCAGTTATGCCAAACTCCTTCATTAATTCCATCTATATTGGCCATGTTTGATCAGCTAGACACCCTTTATATGAGTAGAGTCAAATTTGTTTTGTGAACAGGGATGCATTACCTACTTAATTATGATCCATGGGCCAAGTCTACAAAGTTAGGACCATAAACTACGCTCATTCCAAAGCATCTCCCCTGGAGAACAATGGGTCTCATCTTGTGAGATGCTACTGAGCACCTGCAACTCCCACTGGCTTTAAATGATACCACTTTAAATAACTGCTTTTTTGTAGGAGCAGGTCATATCTTGGGCTCAACATGGAGGTCAAATTTCACAGTAACTTAATGAATACATAGGGTTAGCCTGGGTTGTACAGGTAGCAAGCAAGTCCAGAATCTAGCATTCACTCTGCTTCTGCTAATGATGCCCCCCATTGTGCATCCCTTATTCACATTGGTAAGCACTTACACAGAAAGTCCCACTGAAGCCAGTGGAAACACTGTGTCTTAGGGTTTAGAGAGGCTGCATTAACATAGCATCAGAGCACCTTGCCATCTTTAATATATTTATTCTTACAACACCTCTGTGAAGTAGGGAGGTGCTGTTATCCCAATTTTACAAATGGGGAACTGAGGCACAAAGAGACTTTTCCAAGGTCACACAGGAAGTTTGTAGCAGAGCAGGAAACTGAACCTAGGTCTTCTAAATCCCAAGGTAGTGCCCTTGTCACGGGAGCACCCTTTCTTCTCTAACAGCGCTCTCAGAATAAATTCTCACCACCATGGATAAGACTTGCACACATTGATCCAATATTAACATTTATATTACTGATCTATATGAGAATACAGTTAAAACTAAAATCTAAACAGACCTAGACAGATACTCTTAGCAGGAATAGATGACAACAGTTAAAGACATATCAGGATTCAGATGGTCACCAGTTTAAGATTTTATATTCTCTCCAAGGACCAACCTCACCCAAACTAATTAGGCATCCAGCACTATGCACAGGAGGCCAGATTTCCATTGGCCCTTGAATGGGGAGAGAGAAGACTCTCACTCATTTGCATGGCTCACCTATGGGCCAATCTTCATAGCAGTCCCTGCTCGCTCCCCATTCTCCTGTCAAACAGATCACCTGAAAGGAAACAGGGAGGAAGCAGGGCTAGTTCCCACCTTTCCTTCTGCAATGCTTCCTATTGGATGGTACCGAATGGACATTTTCCATGTATCTGGGAAACTCTGGAAGGATGGGGCCTGCCTGAGGCACATGCTGTCTTCCAGCACTCCATGGGATGGTGCACCTTGCCTTGCTCTCTGCATAGGCTGCATGTAAATCATCCAACAGATGCCATAATGAATAATACAAATGGTCCTGCAGAGTCACACCTTTGAATACCAAACTAGTCCCAGAATGAAGCAGATGGGTGATTCCCTATCACCCTCAAGCAAATATCCTTTAGCAACAGCATGGTAGAAGTTGCCTTGGCTTGCCATACTGTCTCCTTTGATCACATACTCCACTTGCCATGATCAATCATCAAATATAATTTGTAGGATACTACTTATTGGATGTGTAGATTCTTTGAACTGCATTCTCGACAACTGTGTTTGCCAGGCTGTGTTTTGGAACTTCAGAATAAGTATCTTGAACCCATTGCAATTTTGTTTAAGGACATAGTCAATGTGCAGGTCAACATTTTCTCAGAATACATGTTTACATAAATAATGACTTTTTAATGCAAAACTTTCTTGTAATTCCCAGGCAGTGAAGCCCGTTCCCATGTCAAGTTTGAGTGACTATTGATCTGAGTTCTGAAACATCTAAGAGACAGGTAAAAGTGTCTGATTACTTCCTGAGAGATGAGGAGTACCTTCAACTCTGAACTTTGAAGGCATTCAGATCTTCTCAGGAGGCCCTAAGCACATTGCAGGATACAGCCCTGAAAAAGGATTGCTAACAGCCTACTTATCATAACATTGAGAATCATACAGTTTTACTACAAAAGGCAAATGTGTACTAATTGGATTTATTTCCTTATGGATCATCTGATCAGTATCTTTTGTAGACTTTCTCTACTTATGAGAACATTAATTTACTTTATATTTTGAATTGACTGAACAATTTTTAAAAGTAGAAATAATTTTACAACTTAGATTATACTTTATGTTTTTTCCAATAATCAATGTTCATGTTTGTAAATATATTGCAAAATTTTTCACCTGTATCTGACCAAAAGATTTTGACCATTTCTTTAGGGGCAAGGATGTTGCTATCATACTCCAGGCCTTTCCCTCTGCAAAACTGAATTATTGCAGTGTGTTCTATATGAAGCAGGTACACTTTAAATCTGAAGTGGCTTCTGATCTGTATTTGTAAAGAAGTTGGATGATGTATTCACTTCTTACAGTGATAATGAAATACTTTCTATTGCATCAGCAAATAGGGAGGATGTTAAAATGCAGCTACTAAACTCAAACATTTTTCAATTTTTTTTGACCTGACAATTTGCTTCCAAGAATTTAAAAAGAATTGACCCAGGAGCACTCTGAAACATTGATCTTGATGTTTAACAACTTAGGAAGTTCCAGAGGACTGGAAACAAGCATATGCTGTCCTAGTATTTAAAAGGGTAAAAAGGATGACCTGGATATCTACAGGCTTGTTAGTCTGACATCAATCCCAGAAAAAAATCACAGAAAAGCTGATGTAGGATGCAATCAGAAAAGATGTAAAGGATGGTACAATAACTAATACAACTCAACATGGTTTTATAGAAAATAAGTATCGTCAAACAAACTTGATATAATTTTTTGATGACACTCCAAATTTAGTTTATAGAAGTAACTGTGTTGACATCATAAACTTGTACTTCTATAAGGCACTTGACTTATTCCTCATGAGAATCTGATAGAAAAAAAATAATACTATACAAAATCACTGTAGCCCACATTAAATAGACTAAAAACGGACTAAAAGATCTGAAAAAAAAAAAACCAAATGGTGAATTATTCTTCAATGGAGGTATTTTTAAAAGGCTCCTGGCTGGAATCTATACTCGGCCCAATGCTATTCAGATTTTTATCAGTTATCTGGAAGAAAATATAAAACCATTACTGACAAAGTTTACAGATGACACAAAATTGGTAGAGAGGTAAATAATGATAAGGACATGTCAACTTTACAGGGCAGTCTGGATCACTTGGTAAACTTGGCTCACTTGAAATACATGCATTTTGCTGTAACTACATGCAAAGTAACACATCTAGGAGCAAAGAATGTAGGTCACACTTACTGGTGGAAGACTGTATTTTGGAAAGTAGTGACCCTGAAAGGGAATTAGGAGTTGTGGTCGGTGACAAATTGAACATGAGCTTACAGTACAGTGACTAAAACAGCTAATGCAGTCCTTGGATGTATAAACAGGAGAAATCAAGCAGAAAGGTGTTATTACCACTGTAAATGGCATTAATGACCCAGTTACTGGAATACTGTGTCCAAATTCTGCTGTCCATCATTTAAAAAGCTGACAAATTGGAAAGGGTTGAGGAAAGAGCTACAAGAATGAATTAAGGTCTGGAAAACATGCTTTAAATTGAGAGAATAAAGAAGCTCTCAGCTCTGTCTGTTTAGCTTAACAAAAAGAAGCTTAAGAGGTGGTTTGATCATGGTCTATAAGTGCCGAAATGGGAAAAAGACTTCTGATAGCGGAGAGCACTCTCAATCTAGCAGACAAAGGCAGAACATGATCCAGTTGCTGGGAACTGAAGCAAGACACATTCAGAAATAAGGTGAAAATAATTAGAAATAAGGTGCAAATTTTCAGCGGTGAGGGTTATTACCCATTGGAACAATTCGCCCAGGGATCACCTGAAGTCTTTAAATCAAGACTATATATCTTTCGAAAACACATGCTTGATCTTAACTAGAAGTTATGGGCTTAATGCAAGAATTACTGAGGGAAATTCTATGGCCTGTGTTATGCTGGAAATCAGACTAGATGATCATACAGGTCCCTTCTGACCTTAAAATCTATGAAGCTATGAAAAGAAGAAGAATGTGGGAAACTGACATTAAACTGTGAATCTTGCCATGTCACAGGACAGCAAATTTTCAGGGCTGTCTGCAGCCCTGGGTAGAAATTAAAGTATTGGACATTAAAGCTGAAGGTCTAAATGGTTTAGGACCTATTTGAGACACTGCCTGTCTCTCCCTATTATACTATGAAGGAAAGTTTCCAAGATGAATTCTCCTCAGTTTACAGAAGTTGCCAGTAGAGAGTGGGATCCTCAGCTTTGAACCCTACTTCCCTCGTTGGCATGAAAAAGCTAGACATGGTAGATTTCAGGGCACATTGCAAAGTCCATTCCTTTACCCAGGCTATTTGGGAAGCAGTCACATAATAAGGGCTCAGATTTATGACAAGGGGGTATTGACTGTGTTCTACCTTGCTCTCTAGGTTTGGGGTGAGAAATAGCTACTGGTTTAATTTCCTTTATGTGATTGTATTTGTGATGTATGGCAAAGGTGGCTAGAGGCTAGGATTGGTGCTTTTTAAATACGTACTGAAAATTAAAGCAAAACATACCAGTCATTCAACAGGAATTACTATTAGTTCTCAGTAGCAGCCAGACGCTGATTAAAAATTAAGGTTTTGCAGTAGGAGAAAAACATGAACCACAAAACCCTAATCTGGTAAAGAATTCAAAGGTTTTACGTAATGCAGGTTTCAGATAACTTATTTAACTTGAGATCATAAGATCTCTTACATTTATTTCTCTCCCCCTTGGAAAAATGACATATATTATATTGCACACAGAGGTATTAAGATGGCTCATGTAGTATAGTAATAGTTTTAAAAATCTAAACTATAACTATTGATAGTCTTGAAAGGTTTAATCTGCAAGTAGACACTGAACTTTAAGACTGGCAATATATGTAAGGTTTTTCTATCCTTGAATAGCAATTTGTTTTTGGCTATGAATAATGCATCTTGCTACAACAGTGCAGTCAGATACTAGTATAATTAGATACATTTCTGAGGTCTGCCGATGGTGCATGCATCAAACACTGATCCTTCAGGCAACCTTGTATAGGTCTATGGGCTTGGGACGCTGGAGAAAAAAACACAATCATGCTAACAGTGCCCTCACTCCAGTTACACATGTAAGATGACAGTGACTGCTCCAAGGCACACTAATTACAAAGTATTTAGCAGTCAGTGTCTCGCGTACACCTGCCAGAAGCAGGATTAGGGGAAATGTAACATCCCTATTTCTTATCTTACACAGAACCTAGCTGAAAGGTAAGTTCTAAAGAGGCCAGTGACTGTACAAAACCATATGTTGCCACAGTTCAATTGCCTTCTCAGATTTCTCCCTCTTAATGTATATATGGCATTATTAGTTAAAGCTTCATCTTCAGAATAAACATCCATGTATCTTAACCAGTAGTATTATGGAGGAGTATTACCAGGAGTTAGTATTACAGCAATCTAAATCTGCAGAAAACATGCACTGCATTATGTTTGCTGCACACTTTTGCATTTCTGTATAGTGGTTCCAATTCCAAACCAGAGTCCCAGTTACCCCAGGGGGTTCTGAATCCAGATACAAATTCTGTGGCTTCAGCTTATTTCCACAATGGACCAAATCCAAATTTTGGATCCAAATCCCTCCTATTCAAAGCCTATCTCCCAAATCCAAATTTTGCCCCTTGGGTCTATTTCTGACTACAAGAAACAGTATTATATGATTTAGGACATACTAAGAAATAGATACACTCCATCAAACTTTTTTTCTGCTCATCATAGTGGTTTTTTTCAAGATCTAATGATAGAATAACAGGACACTGTTAAAAGGCCCCTGAACAAAACAAAACACAATGTTTCTTTAAAAAACAGCAAAGAAACAAGGAATGAGAATGACTTGGCACAGATCAAGGGGAAACAAGCCCTGCCGACTTGTATTCAAGGTTCATTAATACCATGCAAGGTGTGTAAAAATCAAGGAAACAAACAAATCAAAAATTCAAGTTGTGTCACTGAAAATGTTCATCCTTCCTCATTAGAGTCCCTGTCAGAAAGTTGTTTTAAAGCACTTGTTTTACTCAAATGTTTTACTCCAAAGAGGTTGGGTGGTTTCATAATAAAAGCAGAAGCCTGGGGAAATGGAAGGGGCCCACAGATGTAGTTGTAATGCCACATGGAAGAAATAGCTTTTGGAAATCATATTAATGCTTTGCTTTGACAGTGTAGTACTTTAGAAAACAACAACATGGAGCTTAGTGCTCTTTACAGACATAAGTAGATATTTTCATCTGTGTTTTACAGATGGGTAACCGAGGTACACAGGGGTTAAATGACCTGCCCAAGGTGCAAAAGTCAATGGCAAACCCAGATGGCCTGACTGTCCATTCCATGCTCAGTTCACTACTAGACCACAGTTACCACATAACTGCAAATCTATGAGATTATGGGGCTGAAGGCACAAGCCCCTCACCCACCTCAGCCGAATGTCTGAGAGGAAGGATTGGAGGCAGAGTGGCAGCAAGGCACAGCAGCATATTTTCTCAGGCCCAGGAGACTCCTTATCTCTCTTAGGCATTTCAATAGCTCTCAAAAGCAGTGAGCTAGAGGCAATAAAATAAAAAAGAGTGTGCGTGCACATCACATCATCTCACCACTTTGATTATTTAAATGTAAAGTCTTTGGGACAGGTAACCCTCCTTATATGTCCAAAGCACACTAGAAATAAATAAAAGATGTGGTCAACAATGGGGATTGTTTTCAAGGGAAAATCAGGGTGTGTGTGTGTGTGGGGGGGGATTTTAAGTGAAAAACCAAAAATATTTCAGTTTTTTTCTCCCTTTCTTCCCTACACATCCTGCCACTTTTTCTTGCTTTTTTCATTTTGATGGTAATAAAGCGAGAAAGAAGATAAAAAGGAAAGATTAGGGGGGAGGAGGAGATTGAAAAAAATCAGATTTTTGTCAAGAAACATGAACATTTTGAAAAAAATTAAAATGTTCACAGATTATTTTCATTTAGAATGCTGACTGCTCATTTCTCTTTCATTTGGAAAAAAAGCTCTTTACATTGTAAAATGATTTCAAATGAAAATTTTCAACCAGTTCTAATAAATAACTAACACACAATTTCAGAGTAGCAGCTGTGTTAGTCTGAATTCGCAAAAAGAACAGGAGTACTTGTGGCACCTTAGAGACTAACAAATTATACAATTAAGATAAAATGTATCATGCTAGACTGAGGTATGTTGTTTGTTGACTGTAATAGATGCTTATATTAATAAAGCTTATTACATGCTTTTTTATATCCAAACTGGCTGAAGCCCAGCTGTCTGCCTTGTCATCGAAGGGATATGCACTTCAGGTTAGACATTGTTTTTATAAATCAGCTTTACTGGTGACATCTACACACACACACACACACACACACACACCCACACACACACACACTCTTTCTCTCTCTGCCTTGCAGGAAACAACCTGGATGACATTGGGCCCAAACTGACGTTTTCCTCAAATCCTAGATCAGTCAAACTCCCAATGACTTGTGGTGGGAGTTTCGCCTTAAAAGGCATTGAATAAAGACTTCAAGATTTGGCCCATTATGAGCCCTTGCCCTGTTGGTTCCTGTTACATAATTAGATGCTGTGGTCTTACCTGCCTATGGCTCCCACACCATAGTGGGGAATACAGGATTCCCATTGGAGTGTAGGAAATTTTACTACTTGTATGTTATGCTGTCATCCCTAACTGATGGAATAAAACTACCTGATCCTATGCAGCACATCTGCAACCTTCTCCCACGCAACTGGCAGTCAGTCATGAACAAGAGAGGATCTGTACCAGAGACTCTTATTGAAGGGAATAAGTCCTCATCCACAGAAGCCACAAAACTTTAAAAAAAAAGAAAAGAGAAAGGATTTATGTCAGGGAATTGCATCACTGCCTTAGGAAGGAGAACTCACACAAATCACCCCCTCCCTTCCTACACATTTCAACTTCCCACTCTGTTTGTTCATTGAAATCATAGCATCTATTCTACAGCTCCCCTGCATGGATTTAGTGGCTATGGAGACCAAGGGGTGGAAAACCCATTACAGATGTCAAAACATTGTTTAAAAAATCTTTACTCAGAGGGGGAGGGAGGGCAGGTCAGCTCCTGAGCACTCTTGTCAATGGAGTTATTTTTTCCTGTGGGACACTGTAGCAGCTGCACTCGACAGAGGCATTTGAGATGGGCCCACATCCATATAAAAAAGAGGGGCTTAATGGCAGGGCATTCTCTGTGAGGGCTCTTCCCTTTACTCTCTTCTTCTCATCCATGGCCTGAAAGAGCCCAAATCCATTAATACTTAGGACACACTGCAAGACCCATCTTTTTAGCAAGGCTGCTGAAGAAGTCAATGTTGTTAGAAGTGACTTACAGAGAAAGTAGAAGATTTGATTTTTTGGGAGTGGGGCGCCTGCCTTGTTGTTTATTGGTGTTAAAATTATGAGGGTGCTTTTTGATTTATTGTACTTGTGAGTGTTTCTAAGGTGCCTCTTGTTCCATAATCTTAAAAAAAAAAAAATCTTGAAAGTCCAGTTAAAACCACAAGGCTTGGATAGCTGTATTTTGGTGAATATCAGATATGAACAGACTGTACCATTAGATTTCCACTGGATTTCTGAAAGCTAATAATGTTACTAAAAATTAGCTTGCCATATCCAGAAAGCCTATGTAATGCCATACTCTAAAAGCAGCCATTTATCACTTACTGGGTAAAACAGTAGGTTGATGTCACTAGACTGACAAGTGGAGAGACTGATGTGAAGCTAATATAAGTATCCATGTGTAAAATCCTCCTCAAAGGTCTGAATCATCACAGTCTGGCATTCATTTAAAGTGAGAGTTAAATAACTCTCTTGATGGTGCTGACATTGAGCATAATAACCGGAAACAAAACATTTAACTCCCTTGAAGTTGATGGGCACTTTGCCTGCATGCAGACTGCAGGATAGATATAGCAGAATAGTGTGCTCTATTACAAACTGAAGGTGCACTGTTCAGGGAAAGAAAACATTAAAATAAGTTGACACCCCTACATGCACTCCATTACCTGCTAATTTAAAAAGGATCCTTTAATTGAAATCTCTCTTTATGGAAGGATTTTCTGAAAGTCCTGAACCTGCCAGAGCAATGCACCTGGTTTTCCACAGAATCTTGCCTAAAGTTCTGGAGATGCTAAAAAGATATGTGAATGCAAAGTACAATACGTGCTCATAGCATTTCTTTGAATGGGTTCAGTACTGTGCACAAGACACACTAAATAACAAGTTCTAGCACAAAAGTGGTGTCTGTCTGCTTGTGCTATTTTTCCAACTAAATACTTGATGGTGTAAAGTGTCTTTGTGGCCTAAAAGATATACACTAGGGATTTGGGGGTGGGGTGGGAGTTCTAGGGCCTGTGTTATACAGGAGGTCAGACTAGATGATCACAATGGCAATCTATGAATCTGAACACTGAAACTTTAAGTAAGAAACATTAGTCCATGATCACTCCTTAAAACTCCTGTTTGATTGGAGTTTTTAGTAACAGAAAGAGGAAAACAAGAGCCAAAGATGAGACAGATATCAAATATAAACCATATATCCTACAAGTCAAGCTGTAGTTTCAGCTTGGCTACAAAAGACAACGTTCTGCAATCTATTTAGAATATCTAAAAGTTTCCAGTATTTTTTTTTAAAAAACCATTCCACATGAAAAGATAATTGTGAGCTACAAGTAGTACCATTTCCAGTCAAAATACCTTGGCATAAACTAACATCCACTACATATTCAATGGGATAGGGAAAGATATTTTATTAAAGTTTGTGCTGCTGGTACCATTAGAAGACTTCCATAAATAATAACTGTCTCCTATCTCAGGATGTTTATAAAGGAGTGTATCCAAAGCACTAATGAAAGCAACGCAACTGGAGAAAACGAGCTCTATAAATGATAAATGATGTTAATCTAACAATGGAAGTTTAGAAAAAGGAGAAGAAAGAAACAAGATAAAGATTTCACTTTTACATGTGCTCAGCACTTCTTTTAAATATTAAAGGAAATATGGAGCCAACTGTTCTTCTATCCATGTAATTAAGATTATGCAGTAACATCACATGCTGACATGGTTCACATTTTACACTGAAAAGAAGAGTGGGAACTTAGAGCATAGAGGCTCGGATATACTGCAGTAAAGCAAAAGCAAGACTTTAAAGGGAATATTTTCGTCGCTTATTACTGGATATTTTCTCGGTTGCACACACACAAAAATCTATTCAAGCACTTTGATCAGTTTTTGGCAATAACAATTTAAGACTTTCAAAAAGGTGCTAAAATTTATTTTGTTAATTGCTGGAATAATCAATAACTAATTTTCATTCTAAACCAGAGTCCTTCATGTGTCTTAAATAACCCAAGAGAAGATCATTTGCATCTCAATAACAATCCCTAACAATGTCATGTCATTAAAATCCAAACTAGATCTCAATAATGTAGGTTAGTGACCAGTAAGGGAGTTATTACCTGGGTCAAGTCCTCTGGGGCTGGAATAGACCAACTGGTGAACGCTTTGCTTGTGTGGATACTTCACAAAATAAGCATCTCCTCCCTTGGGAATTACCCCAGTATTTGGTGTGTTGTCATTTTCTAAATGGATATACATTAGGACTATTTCAAGAGCTTGTGGCAGGTTCATAAGATGAAGGTCAAACAAAACATAACAAAAACACAGTAACATGCAACAGAGAGTGTTAAAAAAAAGCTCTGAAAACTTACCTTATCACCTAGCTTTCATTAAAAATGTTTCTGTATAAGACAATAATTAGTAGAACTGGGAAGCTAAGATATATTAGCCTTATGTACTAGCTAGAAATAGAGAGAGCCATAACTATTTTAAGATGCTTTTTTAACAATGCTTTTGTGATGCCAACACACTTGCTGATGATATTGAAATTTTTATGTTAATTAAACAACCCCTAACCACTCAGTACATTTCAGATATATACACTTTGTAATTACCTCCATTATTGAAATAGCTAGTTTGATTTATCCGTGCCACAGTAACATTCTAGCTTCTGTTATTTTTGTCTTTAGAAAAACATAGGTCCCAGCGAGGGAATATAAAACTATTACTGTAAATTAAATATTAAAGCTAACTTATTTTTGCATAAGAACACTGTCAAATAATGGTGATAACTGTTCTTGAGATACAAACTTTTTTTGGCCTTTTTTTTTTTGAAGCTCAAATTAAAATCTAATTTTCAGGTCTTTTTGTAAATTTCATGTGGTTAGTGTGTATAGTTTTACTGATGGTAGCAGCTTAAGGGGAGCTATTATAGTCTTAGTTTAGTGATTAAGAAATACAACATTTGTTGAAGAGCGAGGCCTTTTAGTCTGGAATGGATTATCACTTGATCCTTCCTTAAGCATTTTTATACAGGAGTGCATTATCCTTGGAGCCACCCTGGGCTCCATGCCTCATTAACCTGGGTGTTAGATAAATCAAAGGCAGCCTCAGAGACAAAGATAAGCAAACTGCAGGCCAGCAAGACGATGATGTATGGATCCAGGAGGCTAATAGGAAAGTATTGACAGGAAAATGGTGTGCTTATCCTGCAATCACTGCATATTGCAATGAGAGCTCCCAAAAGCAGATGGGATACACTTTAGGGAATGCATGAGTATGAGATTGTTAGGCAGAAATGGATTCTTGCATCTTAAATTCTTACAAGAACTTTGTTTCTTTGCAGCAGCACTTCAAGTTAACACTCAGGAAATGGCAAACTCAAGTGAATTTGTTTTACAGCTAAATGTTATTATTTTAAGATTGTAATATTAAAAACAATGCTGAAATTTGCATATGTCAAAATATAAAAATAAATACACTTGGAAGAGGAAATACACAGAATAACATCTGTGTATGCCTGGAAAAAAAGTATTTAGTATTAAGAATATGCAGTGAAAGCCTTTTGTGGAAATTAATGTGTCAGTTGTTAATACCCTGCTAACAGGGAAGATGCGATTGACAGCACTCTTTGGACAGTGGATACATTTTATGGCTTTTCCTGTTGCTGCTGAGTGTTTGTGCTCACAAGGATAAAAAAATCAAAAGACTTAGAAGCCTAAGTCCCACTGACTATTGCTTAGAATCCTAAATCGCAAATTATCCCGAGTTTTGTTGGAGTGTCTATGTCCTATTTTTCAAGATTTCTGTAAGAACTGGTGCCGTACATTTATTCTGAGAGGAAAAAGATTGGTTGTCAGTAAGGTCCTGATCGAAAGCCCATGAAGTCAATGGAAAAACTCCCAGTGACATCAAAATCAGGTCCAGTATGAACACATAACTTCCAGTGAAATAAACTGGAGTTGTGAATATGTATCTAAGGACAGAAATTGGCTCTAGTCAGTGTGCATTATTCTCTCACTTATACTGGTTTCCATCAATCACATCTGTGAGACCTTTTTCTCTTAGATTTATATGTAACTCTTATTATCAAAATGCCAGGTGTCCTTATAATTAACTTTTTCTGTTCTATAAACTTTATTTTACTCCTTTTACTTGCTCTCTGGAATTTAAAAGCAAGAGCCTGATTATTCTCTTAATTAACTCGCAGTGTCACCGGGAGCAGGATCAAGTGCAAAATCTATCCACTTAACAGAGAAGGCATGGCGTTCTCTAATGGTATTATTTTGAAAACACACGGCCAGATTGCCTGGCACATTCTGAGTGCTTTACATCATTCTGATGATGGTAAGAAGCCATACACCCAGCTTACGTGATCGGCTAAACCAGGTTTTGGGCTGCTTTGTATTGCTGAGGTGGTTCAATTAGCCAGCACATTCAGTGCACACAGATGTATGGTGTTCATGGAATGCTGTGTAATGAATGAGGCTGCTGTCTGCAAGTCTCCTGCCTCACTTGTTGCAAAAGTTGGAGGAGTCTATTGAATGAGGCAGGGGAGAGCAGGAGGAGAAAGGAAGGTCTCATGGTTAAGGAAGTTGAATGCCACATTAGAGAACATAATTCTATCCCTGCTTCTGCTACTAAGTTCCTATGTGATGCTGGGCAAGTCATATAAACCAATATTTTTCACAGGTGTGGCCACACGTTATTTGTTCCTCATTTTATGAGCACTCATCTTGAAACACTTGGGATCTGATTTGCTAAACTGCAGCACAATTACAGTGAAGTCAATGGGAGCTTCTGCTAGGAGCACTGGAAGCTCCCTAGAACTGGGGGGCCCATCAGTGTCCAGTGGCCCCTGCCCCTGTCCTCTGAGGCCCTGCCCTCATGCAATTTCTTCCTCTGAGTGATGGAGTCATGGCCTCCTGGTTCCCGCACTTCTGGCTTTTGCCTTATTGCTTCATGTCCCCTGCAGCCTGTCTTCTTCTGTACCCATGCTGCTTGTGTAACCCACACACCTCGTGGGTATGGTGCTCTGCCCCATCTAGTGGCTGGCTGGCTGGCAGGCAGGCAGGCAGGGGGCTTTTATCTTATGCTATAGAGGCTCATGCACTAAGTTCCAGAGGTCCCTGGTTCAATCCTGCCTGCCGCCAACTGGGGTCTGTTGGCGTCAGGGCTGATTCCCCACTCTGTCACTTCGAGTGCAGAAGGTGGGGGCCTGCAAGGATTCTAAAAAAAATACTGGCCTTTCCAGGCTTGTATTAAACTCCCAAGGTTACAGCTTTTTTCTGACCTTGGATAGGTAGATGCTTCCACCACTCAAGTGCAAATAAAACCCGTTTGAACCCAGGAAGGCGCACTTGGGAATTCTTCCCTGTGGGATACCCTCAAGCCCTTTCACACACATACCCTACCCCTCCCCCCTTCCTCCAGGAAGAGCTGAGAAAGAAAACAAAGGAAATCAGCTGTTGCCACCAGCTAATTAAATAACACAAACCTCTTAGGACACAAAAATCCAATCCTGTTCTTAAAAAAGTTAAATTTTATTAAAAACAAAAAGAAAGAAAATACATCTAAAAACTCAGACAATTGCTAGATTTTAAAAAGAACCACTTATAAGGATTAAGCATCAAAAGTAATTTTCTTGAGGTCCAGATTAAAGGTTACAAGCAAAACAAAAGCACCTGGGGTTAGCACAGAGGCATCCACAAACCATAAAGAAATAAAAGGGATAAACCTAATCACATTTTCCTAGAAATTTCCTGATCTACTTACATATCTGGGGTTTAAATGAGTAGTTTCTAGGTATGATCTGATGATTTTTCATACTGGCTTAAAGCTTCTTAGAGTATTGCCGCTCTGTGTCTCCTCTCTGGTAGAACAACCACAGACAGACAAAAGGGGAGTCTTGTTTCAATTTTAAAAAGTTCTAGCCTTCCTACTGGCTCTTTTGGCCAATGCCCACTCACTTCCTTTTACCTATGCATAGCAGTGAGACTTTTTAAGCCTTAACAGGCAGGGCCGGCTCCAGGCACCAGCTCAGCAAGCAGGTGCTTGAGGCGGCCAAGAGGAAGGGACGGCACGTTGCACTCTTCAGCGGCAATTTGGCAACGGGTCCCTCAGTCCCTCTTGGAGGGAAGGACCTGCTGCTGAATTGCCACCGAAGAAGAAAGCGGCGTGGTGGAGTTGCCGCCGATAGTGGCTTTTTTTTTCTGCCACTTGGGGTGGCAAAAACCCTAGAGCCGGCCCTGTTTACAGGTAAAGCAAGTAGAGAACAGCAACCAAGAGGGATTTTATAGCTAACAGGCTGGCTGGGTGTCCATAAAAGGCAGCTACTCCCCTTCATTTACCACAATCAGTGTTACACTTGCATCTCTCCCTCTGTATTCCTGTCACTGTTCACCCTTCTAATATCGCTCTGTGACGCTGCACTCCATATGTTTATGGAAATATGCTTATGAGTGTAAATATAATATACCTGGAATATGCTTTATGCAAAAGGTCTCTTGTAAGGTATCATTACAAAGCTTATAATCTACTGAGTGTGTTCATCCTACTTGTATGAATGTATCATTCTTATATCTGAAGCTGGAAACATGAAGTATTACTCTGAAATCCTATTGTAACTATGCAAAGTGTGGGCCATTAATGGTGGCTTGGAATCTTGATGGCTCCCATTAACCAGAACAATTGGTTGTAAATACCTCTGTTTACTTGCAAGCCTTCCTGTATACCTGTGTGCCAGCCAGTGGATAATGAAGTCTCATGGGACATATGAACATGTCACATGATACTGGAATCCATCTTAAATCTGGTGCTTTTCCATTTAGAAGGAAGGGTGGGAACCCAGAGAAAGACAAAGGATTCAGACCTTGTGCCAAAGCTGTAAAAGGGGCTGGAACAAAACAAAGCGGGCTGACAGTCATGAGAAATCCTCTTGCTACCATCTGAACTAGAACTAACAAGAACTGTACCAGGGGAAAGGATTGGGCCCAGACTAGGAAGGAGTTTGGTCTGTGAAAGAAGCTTATTGAAACATCTCTGAAGATGAGATTTGATCTGTAATCAATTTCTTAATGTATTAGGCTTAGATTTGCATGTTTTGTTTTATTTTGCTTGGTAACTAACTTTGTTCTGTCTGTTATTACTTGAAACCACTTAAATCCTACTTTTTATACTTATTAAAATCACTTTTGTATATTAATTAACCCAGAGTAAGTGATTAATACTTGGGGACGCAAACAGCTGTGCATCTCTCTCTATCAATCTTATAGAGGGCAAACAGTTAATGAGTTTATCCTGTATAAGTTTTGTACACAGTAAAATGGGTTTATTTGGGGTTTGGATCCCATTGGGAACTGGGTGTCTGGGTGCTGAGTTATTGCTGAGCTGTTTTCAGTTAAGTCTGCAGCTTTGAGGGCGTGGTTCAGACCCTGGGTCTATGTTGCAATAGACTAGTGTGTCTGGCTCAACAAGACAGGGTTCTGCAGTCCCAAGCTGGCAAAGAACATGGGCTCAGAGGTAGTTTCAGCACATCAGATAACAGTCCCAAGACGGTCTCTGTGATTGAACCCAATGCACCCTCCCCCACCTCAGCCTGCACTCCACAATCTGTTCCTGATCCCCATCTGCTCCTCACTCCTCATTCATACTAGGCTGCTTTCTCTTCTCAGCCATGCTCTCTGGGCGCTTGCATGGGGCGGGGGAAATATTGAGAGCACAGGAGAAAGAGTCTCCCGGTTCTCAATTTTAGTACCTGGCACCATAGCAATTCCCAGCACACAAGAAGGACAAAAGTTAGAGAAAAGTCCTGCTTAACTCCAGACCAGAGCACAGGCTCAGTGAGCAATGTGAAGGCAAAGCTTGTTGTGTGTGACTGGCACAGACTGTTGTGTTCCATTGAGTGTTCTGATGCAGGAGTCCAAAGCCTGTGTATGACAAAGATGATTCTTTATCAAAGTAAACAGCCAGCCTGTACCAGCATGTCCAGGGAGGGAGAGCTGCTAAAAACACAAAAGTGAAACCAGAGAGAGAACTGAGTAGCAAGCTAGCTCTTAAAGAGACATGATCATCACATCTCTGCTTTCCAAGTAATGACACACAGCTTTATCATCAGCCACTTTTAATGACTAATAACAGCACATATACAATGGGAAAAACCCTCAGAAAACTCCAATTCGTCTTTGCAGTTCCCTCTGACATCTTGCAGAGCTGTGAAGCATCACGTTAATGTCTGCATTGTATTGTTCAAGCTGTTTTTTTCTTTCTTCCATATCTACCTCTGGTTCAGACCCTGTAGAGCTGGACATTGCCTCCTTGTTCTCCTTTCTTTCTGTAATGAGTTAAAGGTGCTTCCTATTCCACCTCTAAATCCAACCTTCGTTAGTGAGCACTTCATATGACCTAGGAGCTATCTCACAAGAGACTACTGCTTCTTGCATCCATGTTTTACCATCACACAAGTATGCCCTCTCACGTAATAGCAAAGGTCCTAGCTCCTGTGACTAGGGTTTTCCCAGACATTGCCTCTTTTTTGATCCACTGTCTTCTGTCTGGGTGGATTTTACAAATAACAGGTAGTAGCCGGGATTTTTGCAGAGCAGTTGTTGCAGCTCAGAAAGAGCTCGCACTGGTCCACTTCCTGATTGGTCTGTCCCTGCATCTGCAGCTGATTGGTCCATTCCCCCGCTGCCACAGCTGCTGAATCCCACCCACCCTGGCACTGGCTCCCAGCCCTGGGAAGGGGGTCCCACAGAGAGGTAATGACTGGCTACTAATGCTGCATCCTCTGCTTGTGCCAGCCGCCCTGCCACCGGGACAGGGACTGACACTGTCCCCCACCTGCAGTGAGTACTGCTGCCACAGGTACCCGCTCCAGTATCCCCCAAATACTCCTACCATTATATTCACACCCCTCCTGCACTTCACAGGTATCCCCTCCAGCACCCACAGGTACTGCTCCCAGTACATACACATCCCTCCAGCACCCCCCAAATACCCCTTCCAACACACCCAAATGCACTCCTCTCCATCTCCCTCCTCTACCCCTCCCCCTGTAGTGTTCTCTTTTTAGGAGCCTGAAATATGGTAACCCTATCCATGACCCCTTATCAGAATAATGTTTTTGTTTATATTTGTCATTGATCCTGTAAGTATTCGCATCACTATTTTGTTTATTATCAGTTGCTACAAAATTAGGTAATCTGGTTTCAAGCCTTCAGTTGAAAAAAAGCTCTGCTGGTGAAAAGCCATGTTTCAAAGGAGCTGCCTTATAATTTAGTAATGCCAGATAAGGGTCTGTGTTAGATTCCTCTGCTTTATCTTAACACCATTTCCCACAAGTAGACGTAATGTGTTTAAAATCATATTCTCTTGCAAAACATTGGAACTCATAGCCATCGAGTTGTGGTATGTGACCACTTCTGGTATGCCATGCCTGGCAAAGATAGACTTGATACTCACAGTAACACATTTTGCAGGAGTATTCTCAAGTCTTGTTATTTATGGAATGTGAGAATAATAATCCAGAACCACTGTACAATTCTTGCCAGCATAACTAAACAGAACTGTGACTACAGTGGATCAGGAAGACAAACTTTCTTCACCACCACAGGCTGGTTTTTTTCCACTGTCTCTATATTTTTGGTACAATTTCATTAGCCTTAATGTTTTTTTTTTCTAAATCTGTATTCATTTGTGGCCAGTACAAAAATTCATAGCCCTTCTTTTTGTATTTCTCAATACCTATGTGCCCTGCATGTATCCTATGTAATATGTCCTGAGGTAACATTTTGGGAAAGACATGTCTGGTGTCCCTGAACTAGATCTCCTCTATTACTGACAATTTTCATTCAAACTGGTGATAAGGACTGCACATGCCCCTTAGAGGCCACCTGCATTAATGGTCCATGTCACTTTCTGTGAAGTTTCATCTTGTGTTGTGGCATCAGCTAGCACAGTCCAACTTTTATCAGCAACTGGTCGCATTTTCTTTTAACAGGTTCACATGCACAGTGTCTCAGTCTACCATCACTAAATCTTTTCCAGATTTGTGTTCTAATTTTAGATCATATAGCTGCAACAGAAAAAATAATCTCTAATCATGAAGGAGCGTCAGATAACACTTTTTTTCTTATCGTCACTAATGGCTTGTGATTTGTTTCTGCAAACATGGATCTCTCATACAGGAAAATGTGGAACTTCTTGTACCCATGCAGCAAAGCCTCTTTCTCAGTTTTAGAACTGAGTTTTAATTAAAGCTCTGGAAGCATATGCTACGGGCCTCCAATGCCCACCTCACTTTTGAAGAAATGCTGTCCCAAGACCTTCCTTAGAGGCATCTCTTGACAGTTTGGTCTGACATTCGCTGTCATAAAATCTAAATAGTGTAGCCTCTTTCATTAACTGCTTCAGCTTCTCAAACTCCTTCTTTTGATGTGCCTCCCAAGTCCATTAATTATTTTTGTGTAATTATGTTCTTAGATTGCTGGTTTTAGCTGCCAATTAAGTACAAATTTCCCCATGAAGTGTATCATGCCCTAGTTTAACCGATCACTTAAGCGCGGTGTATGAGCTACTGGTAATTGCCTGCACCCTGCTGTGGTCTATCTGTACCCCTTGCTTTGTTAATTTGTCACCCAAATATATTATTTCTCTGACTCTAAATTTACAGTTTTGTTGATTTAATTTTAACCCTGCTCAGCAAGCCCTTTCCAGAGCTCTTCATAGTCTCTGGTCATGTTCCTCCATTGTACAGTCCCCTATCAAAACATCATCAATGTACAGTTTGGTACCTTCGTTTGGTACCAGATATTTACTGTACATTTCTGTGAAACGCTTCGGGTGCTGAGCATAATCCAAGAGGCAATCTGCAAAAGCAGACAATCCCCTATAGTGTGTTAAATGTGTACAAACACATGCTAGTTTTCTCTGGTGGAAGCTGTCAAAATCCAACTGATGCAGCTAATGTGAAGAAATGTTACGCCTGTGTCATTTCTCCAAAAATATCTTCCCTTATGGGAACGGGGAAATGTTCCCTTTTTTATTTATTTATTTATTGAGTTCCTTTGGGTCTAGGTATAGGCAAAGGATTCCATTTTTTTTTGGCACGATACCTAGAGAATGGGCCCACTCTGTGGGTTCCTCCAGTCCCTCCATAATGCCCAGCAACTAATTTATCTAGCTCCTCCTCACATTTTTTTACTGTAGAACCAGAGGAACAGTCATCATTGGATTATTGGACTCTGACAGCTCAATTTTATACTCTACGGTAGTGGTGGGCAACCTGCGGCCCATGGGCCACACACAGCCCATCAGGGTAATCCACTGGTGGACCACAAGATAGTGTTTACATTGACTGTCCGTAGGCATGGCTACCCGCAGCTTCCAGTGGCTGTGGTTTGCCGTTGCCGGCCAATGGGAGCTGTGTGAAGCGGTGCGGGCTGGCCGTAGTTGCCTACCACTGCTCTACGGGCAGTTTCCTAATCCTTCAAAGACATCCTGAAATTTATCTTCAATTTTTATTTGCCCCTGTCCCTTTATAGCATATATTCTCTAAGAACATAAGAACAGCCACAGTGGATCAGACTAAAGGTCCAGCTAGCCAATATCCTGTCTTCCATCTGTGGCCAATGTTAAGTGCTTCAGAGGGAATGAGCGGAATAGATAATTATCAAGTGAGCAATCCCTTGTTGTCCATTCCCAGTTTCTGGCAAACAGAATAAGGTCTAATGCCTGACACATCTTTAACCTCAGTATAGGTATGCGCTTCCCTGGCACTACCATTTAATCACTAAACTTATCATTATCACTAAAATTAATCTCTTCATTGTTATTTTTTACCTTTACCTCCAGCTCACATTCACTAACAATAGGAATCAGCTCCCCACCATAAGCTCTATGCTTTATCTGCTTGCTATGAATGCTTATGGGTTTTTTTTCCAAGTCTTTTACAATGGAGGCTGGAATACCATTGGCTTGCACACCAGTGTCCAGTCCAAAAGTCATAGAGGTTCCATTTTTTTCCAGTGTAATAGTCCAGTGATTTGGTGCTGTTACTTCTTGCAAAATTCAGATAAAAAGTTCTTCTTCACTGTTGCTTGCACTATTTCTTTCTGAGCCTGCATTCCTCGTTTGTCACTTCTTGCACCTGATGCAGCGTTGTCCAAAGATGGACACTGACACAGTCTCTGTTACCATGGCTGTCATAAACAGATAAGTAAGAGTTAATAGAACAGAAGTACTTCATATCTCTTTTGCCTGTAAAGGGTTAACAAGATCAGTGAGCCTGGCTGTCACCTGACCAGAGAACCAATCAGGGGACAGGATACTTTCAAATCTTGAGGGATGGAAGTTTTTGTGTGTGCTGTTAGTGTTTGGTTGTTGTTCTCTCTGGGTTCTGAGAGTGACCAGACGCGCAACCAGGTTTCTCTCCAATCTCTGTGATACAGTCTCTTATATGTCCAGAATAGTGAGTACTAGGTAGATAAGGCGAGTTAGGCCTATGTTTGTTTTCTTTGTTTGCAAATGTGTATTTGGCTGAAAGAAGTTCATATGTGTATTTGGCTGGGAGGAGTTCAAATGTGTATTTGGCTGGAAGGAGTTCAAATTTGTATTTTGCTGAAAGGATTTTACTTTGTACTTGTATACTTAGACTGGGAGGGTATTCCCAGTGTCTATATCTGAAAGACCCTGTAACATATTCCATCTTAAATTTACAAAGATAATTTTTACTGTTTTTTCTTTAATTAAAAGCTTTTCTTGTTTAAGAACCTGATTGTTTTTTTATTCTGGTGAGACCCCAGGGGACTGGGTCTGGATCCACCAGGGAATTGGTGGGGAGAAAGGAGGGAAGGAGGAGAGAAAGGTTAATTTTCTTTCTGTGTTAGGATTACTTTCTCTCTCAGGGAGAGTCTGGGACGGGGGTTGAGAAGGAGGGGGGAAGGTGAATTTTCCTCTCTGTTTTAAGATTCAAGGAGTTTGAATCACAGTGATCTTCCAGGGTAACCCAGGTAGGGGAAGCCTGGGAGAGGCAACAGTGAGGGAAAGGGTTTACTTTCCTTGTGTTAAGATCCAGAGGGACTGGGTCTTGGGGGTCCCCGGGCAAGGTTTTGGGGGGACCAGAGTGTGCCAGGCACTGGAATTCCTGGTTGGTGGCAGCGCTACAAGTACTAAGCTGGTAATTGAGCTTAGAGGAATTCATGCTGGTACCCCATCTTTCGGACGGTAAGGTTCAGAGTAGGGAATTATACCATGACAATGGCATATACAGCTCTTTATGCTGCCTTCTGCAGACTCTTTCTGATTGTATTTTGTAGACTTCTTCTTGGAACTTCTCTTTTTTCTCTGACCTTTTCTCGGGGATTTGTTATTCTGTCAGCTATTTCAGCACCTTGCTTTCCCTCCAAAAGTTCCAGCCTGGTCTAGGTAGTCTCTGTTACTTAGCAGAAGCTGATTCCTTTCTCTAGCTTTTGATCAAGATCATTCAGCAATCTTTTTTGAGCTGCATGCCTCTGATCCCCATCACTATTGACTCCACACTCTGACATCCTTTAGAAATTCCTCCAACAATTCTCCCTCTTTTGGTGACCTCGTGTGAAATTGTTTTCTCTCAAAAGTCTCTTTTTTTTTTCTTGGAGTGCAGAACTCCTCAAACCTTCAGCCTGCACTGCTTGGCTCAACTGCAGACGGTTACAGACATCCAGCCAGGGCCTCAGCCCCCACTATATTAAGATAGCTTCCTTTTGCTCACTTGGCTTCTCAGTGGCGCCACTTGCCTCCATGTAAAGGCATGATGTGCTGCTTGAATCTCCTCCAGTGGTCTGCTGCATGACTGGAGAGTGTCACCACCACTGGAACCCTTAGATGCTCCATTTTCTTTTCCTCAGTGTTTGCTCTGTGTGATACAACCACTTATGTCCCACCACTTCTGGTGCCATGTTGTGTTCTTTCTAGTGTTCTGATGAAGGAGTCTAAAGCTAGTGTATAAGAAAGAAGATTCTCTCTTGAAGTAAATAGCCACCCTGTACTAGCATGTCTAAGTAAAAGGGAGAGCTGCTAAAAACCCAGAGTGAAACCAGAGAGAGCGAGAGAGCTGAGTAGCAGTCTGGCTCTTAAAAAGACATGATGGTCACACAGATTCTGCTCTGTAGGGGTGGAGCGTGATCAGCAGTACAGACTAAGAGAATAATGAGACTAGTAGGATAATGCTGCAGGCCTCTAACAAACCTCCACAGGGCATGTACAATTGGTGATTTTCATATACTTATAATTTTGCCAAATTTGGATGGATTTTCCATAGGGACAGCAAAAGGCACGTGTCTGACCTCAGGCTTACCTCCCCCCGCCCCCCCCCCCCGTCCAAATTTCCAGTCCTTGCTCCAAAGCTTGGAGATGCGAGAGGTTCTTGACAAAATGGTTGTCAGAATTTTAAATATTTGCAAAACAATACATTTTTCCTAAATTTGTTCTCAGAAGTGGCTGAAAAGTTTTTTGTTGACTTTTTGAAAAATAATTCGATCTCATGCGGAAAACCAATATAGAAAATTTCACCCAGTTAAAGTTTGGCGAAGTTGCAAGCAACTGGGGAAAACAGAAAGCGGTAGTCAATTTAACTATATGTGATGCCTCTTGGTCTGCCTGTAATGAACATAGTTCCTGTGCCTTGAAGGAGCTATATGTTTTTTTAAAAGCTTTTCCCCCCCACTTAGATCCTTTGAATCAATAGCTAAAGCCAAACCTCTGAGTGGGAATCAGCTCCAAAATCCTAATGGAAAAAAGTGCATATTATAAAATCTTTTAGCATTTTTCAGTTTTCAAAACTGAACTCCCTCCCGCCTCCATTTTAGGATTTTTCAGTTTATGGTTCTCTCCCCTTCCCATTTTTTTACTCCCGCTATCAGTGGTAAAATGGAGTGAGAGAGAGGCATGTTTTTTAAACTAGCTTTCACTTTTTGGGACATTTTTTTTACAAAGATAAAAAATTTGGAAGAAAAATTTCTTCTTTGTTTTTAAGGCCATTTTTCATTGACAAAAATTTCAAGTTAAGTCTGCTGGATGGGTGATTGCCTCACTGCAGTTTCCAAACACTGCCAATTTGAGGATTTGTCTTCAAATATTCTGTAACACTCTTTTGCAGTTTTGGTTTTGAGGTAAACATTAAGTATTTTCTGCACCATAGTACTGGAACCTTCTTGTCTCACTGCAATACTGCAGGCAGGGCCGGTGCAACCATTTAGGTGACCTAGGCAGTCGCCTAGGGCACTAGGATTTGGGGGGCGACATTTTCTTCGGCAGCGACAACGGCAGCCGGATCTTCGGCCTCCCCGGTCGCTGCCGGCATTTAGGTGGTGGGAGCTGGGGCAGGGAAGCACGCCTGCAGCAAGTAAGGGGGGGGCTGCACCTAGGGAAACTCCCCACCCCAGCTCACTCCTGCCCCAGCTCCTCCCTGAGCATTCTGTGGCTGCTTCACTTCTCCCACCTCCCAGGCTTGTGGTGCCTAAGCTGATTGGCGCCGCAAGCCTGGGAGGCAGGAGAAGTGAAGTAGTGACAGCGTGCTCAGGGAGGTGGCGGAGCAGGGGTGAGCTGCTTCACTTCTCCCGCTTCCCAGGCTTGCGGCGATAATCAGCTTAGGAGCCACACGCCTGGGAGGCGGGAGAAGTGAAGCAGCCACGGCGTGCTTGGGGTGGAGGCGGGGCAGGGGTGAGCTGGGGTGTGGGGGGTGCTTCAGGGCGGAGGGTTGGGGGTGAGGAGCTGCTGCAGGGGGGGCGCCTCAGGGCAGGGACTCAGGGGCGGGGAAGGGCACAAAGTGGAAGTTTTGCCTAGAGCACGAACGTCCTTGCACTGGCCCTGACTGCAGGTATAAAGTCTTCCTACTGTATGCCACAATATGCTGTACAATACCTTGTTCCAAGCTCTAGCATTACCTGGTATTATGCAGGAAGTCCTAAAGAGGTATAGAGTTAAAGAAATTTGGTTATAGCATTTTAGGGCCAGATTTTCAAAGGTATTCAACACCTAACAGAGCCCATTGATCCCCCTAACAAATCCAAAAGGAGCTGCTCGAGGCTAATCAGTTTTGAAAACCTAAGTATATCATTTACATGCTTAAATAAAAGCTGAGCTCTTTTGAAAATCTGTCCCTAATTGTGGACACTAGTTTAGCTCTTTTGAAAAACTAGCCCTTAAAAACTTTGCAGTAATATTCCAGAGTTCTAGAGAAATGACTTAAATTGGAGGGACTGTACAGTGTGGAGAACTGAATTTTCTAACCGGTAATTAACTATAAGAGGGTTTTTGTTTGTTTGGTTGGTTGGTTGGTTGGTTGGGTTTTTTGTTCATTTGTTTGTTCTTTTACCACCAGCTAGAAACATGCATCATTTATTCAAGTTTGTATCAGTAATCCATTCAGGAACTAAGCTGGCCTTCAAATATATTGGAGAAGTTAAAACAAAAGTTAAACAGAGTCTCACTTTATCACATATACTTTATGTATTAATACAGGATGTTTTCATTTAGTAGGACCTTCATATTCCTTTATATTAGGAAGAGCAACACCAGCCAAAACACTTTCACAAGGAAATGTTTAATAATAATAAACTCAAATAGCTAGCTTCATTTGTTTTATTTACTCACCCGAATAAGTAATTTTTTGACAGGCTAGTAAAATACCATTAGCTTTTTCATCATCATCATCTATCATTATAGCAAAGGACTAGAAAGTGCATTTTGTGCCTAAGCTGGTAAGATTTCAAGACAATTTTGCAAGGCTGAACAAAACTTCTATTTATAGCAATAATTACCCTACATTAACAGTGTTTATTAGTAATTTTGCATAGATCACCCTAAAAAATACCCATAAACACTGCCAGAATGCAGAGGGTGTCCTCTTTGCAACAGCCTCCTTTGTTTTGATTTGTTTTTACTGCTTTATCTGAACTCCTACATTAGCCCAGGGAACAGTTTGATTAATGCACATTCTAACTGGTACAAGGAACATTTACAGTCACGTAGCTATTCAGTGAAGCTGTAGGTACTCTATTCACTCACTGGTGGTCCCTGTACCTTTAACAGCTTTCTCTTTATCTGTCTGCCCCTGCAGCCCACAGCTGTGCCTCCTGATGGCCTGATGGACTGGCTCTTGTACCCTGGGACCCAGGCAGGGTGCATCCATTACTCATGTGTGACAATAACCAATCGAGTAAGATGTAGAACTCAATTCCAGCAGAAAGACCTATAATGTTGGAGTCAGGAGGTTATCGCTGAGGGACTTGCACCTTGCTCCTTACCCCTCTTATCGAGAGCTTTACAGCCTCCGCTGGAGCAGTGTCTTGTAAAGCTGAGGGCTGCAGATTTGGGGCCCAGATTAGCAAACATCGTCCTAAATGGTACCACATTTAATTAAAAAGTAAATGTTGAGTAAAATTTTTACTGGCTTGCAAGAAACCTAAAGTAGATAGTATGCATAGAGTAAAGTCTTTTACAATGAGAAGAGAAGGGAAACAATTTCCTTAAATCATGGGATTATAGCAGTTGACGCCGACTATTTTTGATCCTCTGAGTCCCCCGTCTATAGGCCGAAGGCATTTTTAGAGGCAGAGCCATACACAAACTGTACTGCTGTAACTATATGTCACCTATATATTCAAACTGTGTAAGAATTTAACTGTATTACTGGTAAAAAAATTATCACAGAGCAATTAGGATTAAACTGACAATCTTTTTTTAATGCATCTGTTTCGATTTCTTATCAGTTTTCATGTAAAAGGATACGATAGGATATATGGATTTCATTTCAGTATATTTTAATTAAATATGCTTTCTTCCATATTTCTGTTTGGTTTTATTAGCATTTTTCAGCATATATGAGGACTTTAGCGATACTGCTGCAATTCATTGGCTTTAAAATTAGTCTGCCAGTACACTCATCAAATAAATTGTCTTCACATATACGCCTCAGATCAACCAATGCAATTCCCACTGACATCAGCATGAATTCCATGGCAGATCTAAACCATGAGTTCCATGCATGCAGACTGTGATGTTGCTATGATGCTCATTGCAGGCTTAGGGCTCTAAAGCCAAGTATACTCTCTTGCTTCCTAACTTTGGGATTTTCCATTCAGGAACTTAAATTAGGTGGAAACTATTGCCTTGTAATGTGCTTCAGTGCCAAAAAGCAAGGGAGTATTTTCAGTCGGGTAAAGTAAAGGGCTGGAGGCCCATTGCAGACTGTAACTGAATCTCTGTGACACCTAACTTCCTTATGCCTCAATTTACACATCACATAGTGTCAAAGGTAGCAGGAAGGGCAGAAAGAATGGGAATGGAGATATGGCCAAGAAGAGCTCCTGGGTAGTTTCAGCAGAGCAGAAGGGGCAGAAGTCAGATTGTAGAGAATCAAGAAAAGAATAAAGAAATATTTAAAGCAGTAGGTGTAGACTGCATGTTTGAGAAGTTTACAGGCAAAGGGAAGGAGGGAAAGAACATGGTCATTGAAAGTAGACAGGGCCAATAGAGATTTTGAAGATATGGGAATCTCTGATGTGTTTAAATGCCGAGGAGAAAGTACTAGAGAGAGATTAAAGATGAGAGAGGAAGATGGGTCAAGGGCAGTCAAGATCAAGGAAATAGTTGAGTACTTTGTGTCATAAAGTTTAAGGACAAAAGAACATCCAGTCTTACCTGTATCTTACAGGCCACCCACACCACCTAGCACATGAATATTAAATCCAACAACTGAAAACAGACAAAAATATTACAGCCCACAGGAAAGTAGACTATTATGTGACACAGATAAAGAATAGGATGGCCCAAGGTGCCCCATTGTCCATGGCCCCCGCAGTAGCAGGGAAATGATTAAATGAGAGATACCCAGATAATCATGACAAGTGACCCACACCCACACACTGTAGAGGCAGGCAAAATCCCTGCCAGGCCACTGCCAATGGTGCGGCCAGTGGTTAAATTAAGGGGAGGAAATGGAGTAGTGCAGCCTGGTTCTGGTCTTGAAGAAATTCACCTTTCCCTCTTTGGCTGAGGAGGCAAGGACTTATCAGGGCATCTAGAACGGGAGTAGCAAGAGGAGGTAGAGCCTAGCTGAGAAGTTTCTGAAGTTTACAGCCTGCCTGCAGCAGCTGATGTGAAAAGAGGTCTCCCAACTCAAAAGTCCCTACCCTCTTAAAGGCTCCCCTCCAAAGTGACAGACAAATAATGCAAAATGCCTAACTCTTGCATAACCTGTCTTTGTTTTAAAATCTTCTAAAATTCAGTAAATTACATTAGGTATTAAAAAATCTTCTATGAAAGAACCCATCCCCTTTTGTTCCCTCTCCCCTGAACACTTAGTCTAAATGGTAGCATTTTGGGAAATGATGGTGGCAATGGTACACAGCTGTGCACATGAATATACATACTTTGGCTTGGCTAGCTATGGGTTTGCTGCCTGGAGACCTTGACTCATGTTGGATGCATTTCTCATGTCTTGCAGGGTGCTCAAACACCACACTGATGGATATGTGTGGTTAAACACCTAAAGAGACAAAGAGTTCCCGGTCTCTTCCCCATGCTGTTTCCTATCATCACAAGGTGATGCAAAACCACATTCCCCACATAACACTAAGTCCTTTGCTGTCAACCACCAGATGTGTGAGTTTCCATTTGCTATTTTGATCTATTATAACAACTGTTCGTGTCCAAAAATTATTTGTGACATATCACAGGCAGAGACCAGCTTGGAGGAGAAGTGTGTGTGTGTGTATAACAATTTACACAGCTGAGTGGAATCCCCAAGCCAGTGGAATTCAGAAGTGTAACTCAGCAGAATTTGGCCACACAGCTTAAAAAGCTTGTTTAATGTGACAATTTGGGAGATTTGTACAATTTATGTAGTCTCTGTGAGATTATGAGCTCTCTGTATTCATCTTTATTAAACTGCAAACTCCATTTTGAATATGAGGGCTAGCTGCCTCCAGCTGTTGATTTTCATTAGGTAAGCATATGAATATCAATTTAGTGATGAGGGAAACAAATTCAGAGCCATGTGGTTAGAGCCAGTCATGTTGCTCCATTTTTCTAATGTAATTTACCATGAATAATTTGAACAAGTACACAAATAATTTTATAGCACTTGTTTTTCATCATGTTTGCAATCAATCACTAACTATAATCTGAAGATGCAAGCTATTTTAAATGATGAGCATGATTCTCCTCTCATTTACGGTGGTTTAAATCAGAAGTCTTTCCATTCAATTCAGTGATGTCACACCAGCATAAAATCGGAGTAACTGAGATTATAATCAGGCTCTTCATAACTAATTGGCTTATAATGGGAAACTAGCTTCACCCCTAACTATAGACAAGCAATTTCATCATAATATTAGTAATCATATAAATAACAGCATCAATTACAATACCTGGCACTTATATGGTGCATTTTTTTCATTTTAGGATTCTAAAGCACCTTACAATAGTTGAAATTATCATCCACATTTCACAGATAGGGGAAACTGAGTCACATTAGAGTTAAGTGACTTTCCTAATGACTTACAGCAAGTTAAGCAACAAGTCTCCTGGATCCCAGTCCTGTACTTTAATCACTAGATAAAAAGCCTAATATTTTATTGTATATCATGTCCTTGGAAACTATGTACTCTCACTGAAAGGCATACCTGTATATAAAAAGGTGGGGTTATTTATAGATTTACATACATGATACAATTTTTTCCTTAAAAGTACTGTGTTAAACATTAACTTTACACGCTGCTGTGAGTGATGGACAGCATATAGCTGTACTGCCCCAGAGCAGAAGAGAGAATGAATTGTGATTCAGAGTCATAGAATCATAGAATATCAGGGTTGGAAGGGACCTCAGGAGGTCATCTAGTCCAACCCCTGCTCAAAGCAGGACCAATTCCCAACCAAATCATCCCAGCCAGGGCTTTGTCAAGCCTGACCTTAAAAACCTCTAAGGAAGGAGATTCCACCACCTCCCTAGGTAACCTATTCCAGTGCTTCACCACCCTCCTAGTGAAAAAGTTTTTCCTAATATCCAACCTAAACCTCCCCCACTGCAACTTGAGACCATTACTTCTTGTTCTGACATCAGGTACCACTGAGAACAATCTAGATCCATCCTCTCTGGAACCCCCTTTCAGATAGTTGAAAGCAGCTATCAAATCCTCCCTCATTCTTCTCTTCTGCAGACTAAACAATCCCAGTTCCCTCAGCCTCTCCTCATAAGTCATGTGCTCCAGCCCCCTAATCATTTCTGTTGCCCTCCGCTGGACTCTTTCCAATTTTTCCACATCCTTCTTGTAGTGTGGGGCCCAAAACTGGACACAGTACTCCAGATGAGGCCTCACCAATGTCGAATAGAGCGGAATGATCACGTCTCTTGATCTGCTGGCAATACCCCTACTTATACAGCCCAAAATGCCATTAGCCTTCTTGGCATCAAGGGCACACTGTTGACTAATATCCAGCTTCTCGTCCACTGTAACCCCTAGGTCCTTTTCTGCAGGACTGCTTCCTAGCCATTCGGTCCCTAGTCTGTAGCAATGCATGGGATTATTCCATCCTAAGCGCAGGACTCTGGCACTTGTCCTTGTTGAACCTCATCAGGTTTTTTTAGGCCCAGTCCTCTAATTTGTCTAGGTCCCTCTGTATCCTATCCCTACCCTCCAGCGTATCTATCACTCCTCCAAGTTTAGTGTCATCTGCAAACTTGCTGAGAGTGCAGTCCACGTGATCCTCCAGATCATTAATGAAGATACTGAACAAAACCGGCCCCAGGACCGACCCTTGGGGCATTCCGCTTGAAACTGGCTGCCAACTAGACATGGCGCCATTGACCACTACCTGTTGAGCCCGACGAGCTAGCCAGTTTTCTATCCACCTTATAGTCCATTCATCCAGCCCGTACTTCTTTAACTTGCTAGCAAGAATACTGTGGGAGACCGTATCAAAAGCTTTGCTAAAGTCAAGGAATAACACATCCACTGCTTTCCCCTCATCCACAGACCCAATTCTCTCCTCATAGAAGACAATTAGGTTAGTCAGGCATGACTTGCCCTTGGTGAATCCATGCTGACTGTTCCTGATCATTTTCCTCTTCTCTAAGTGCCTTAGAATTGATTCCTTGAGGACCTGCTCCATGATTTTTCCAGGGACTGAGGTGAGGCTGACTGGCCTGTAGTTTCCCGGATCCTCCTTCTTCCCTTTTTTAAAGATGGGCACTACGTTAGCCTTTTTCTAGTCACAATTCTTCCTCTGTTCCCCCTTTGCTCCTGGGAGTATTGTCTCTATTCCTTTCATGGAGCAGCTTACTTTCCATTGTGCATCTGGACAGCTATTCTGGACAGTGAGTAAAGAGGCCCAAATCAGGGCTTTTCCCAGTGCCTGGTAAAATTCCCATTGACTTCAGGGAGAGCAGAGTTTGACCAATGTTAAGCACTTTTGAAAATCCCTCCCTTAAATTTTAAGTTTAAAAATTTTCAGGTCTATATTAACTATTAATGGAGTAGATGTCCAATTAAGACCTACAATACAGAATCAATCTTATCTTCCTTATGTTTTTGGTTTGGAAGTAAGCTTTTCTGCGGTCACTCTCTTCTTGAAAGTAAAGAAAAAATTGGATGCTTACTTTCACCTTTCTAGTAACAAGAGTTAAGTGCACGCAATAAATGAAAGTCTGGCTAGGTGTTTAAAACATTGTGGTATCTGAGCAGGAACAAAATTCCAAGTATACAATCAGGCCTTCATGAATTGTTAAAAGGCTGCATGCAACAGAAGACTCATCAAAAGACTCTTTGAATGGGAGTCCATTCTGGAGCTTGTAGGTGCTATGACTGGAGCTTGTAGGTGCTATGGCAGGGGTCAACAACCTTTGGCATGTGGCTTGCCAGGGTAAGTACCCTGGCAGGCCAGGCCAGTTTGTTTACTTGTCACATCCACAGGTTTGGCCGATTGCAGCTCCCACTGGCTGTGGTTCACCATCCCAGTCCAATGGGGGCTGCGAGAAGCAGCGCAGGCAGAGGGATGTGCTGGCTGCTGCTTCCCAGAGTCTCCATTGGCCTGGCGTGGCAAACTGTGGCCAGTGGGAGCTGCGACAGGCCATACCTGCAGATGCAGCAGGTAAACAAACCAGCCCGGCCTGCCAGGGTGCTTACTCTGGCAAGCTGCGTACCAAAGGTTGCCGATCCCTGTGCTATGGTAATACATAATAATAATAATAATAATAGTCCAATGTTTTCCACATACACAAGATTGAAGTTGACCTGCTTTAAAGCTGTATATTTTAAAGGACTCTTATCAAAAGACTTTTGCAAGCCACAAAGGAATAAACTTTTGAATCTTATTTATCAGAGTAGGTAAAGATATGGGAGATCCCCAATCTTTTTCAGACAACTTGGTGGCAGGAAAGACTTCAACAGTTCAGAGGTGGGCTACCTCTGCTTTTCCATATGGAGGCTCAAGGAAGAAAACTAAAGTGGTGGATTGGGTGGTTCCTAAAGTTGGATGGCCTAGGAGAGTGAAGTTGATTAAGTACATACATACAGGTTTAGATCATGGTACTAGTGAAGAGGAGTAAGTGACAAGTGAAGGAGAATGTAGATATGCAGTGTCCTCCATCATGGATTGTATAACTGAGAGGCGTGCTCAGGCACACATAAATCTCAGTCTCTAATGTATCCCACATTGGACTCCTTTTCAGTCAGTTGGGTTGATACCACATCATAGTCAAAAAGCAGAATTGATCAAAATTAGGAATTTCGATCCCGTAGGAAATCCTAACATTTTGAAGAAGAAAATGTTTCAAATCAGAAAGGAAAGAAAAAAAATTGAAATTTCCCATAAAATGTAATTTCAAAAAAAAAAAAACCCATTGAGTCAATTTAAATATTTTGTTTTGATTTTTAAATATTTAATTTTTTTTATTTTCTAGTAATTTAAAACTATAACAGAGTAAAAACATTCAAAATAAAACTGTCACAATCCACATATTCCCACAGAATGTTTTGATCTTGACAAATTGGCATTTCTCTCGCACAGTTCATTATTTTCTCATATTTGATCTTTCAGTGGAATCAAAAGCCTGAATTTTTATATCAAAATGATTTCCAAGGCATGTATGGTTTGGTAAATAATGAAGCCAAATCTTGAAGTGTTTACTCTGATAGAACTTCCACTGAAATCAATAGGAGCTCTGCCTGAATAAAGACTCAGGGCCTGATCCAAAGCCTATTGACATTAATGGACTTTGGATCAGGCCATAAGTAAAACTGAGTAAGGACTTCATTGTTTGGTCCCTTGCTATTAAGATTTCATGATAGGATTAAGGAGGAAGAGACGCTGCATGTTTTGAGAGGAAGCTCATATTAAAAGAAAATGTATTTAATAATTGGCAATCAGGGAAAATGGAAAATTGCCAGCAAAATAAATTACTTTTTATCAAAATGTACTCCTTTTTTCAATTTTGCCCCAGAGAAAACCTCCATCCACCCCACACTCCCTCATCTCCCAGTCGTACATCAGTATTTAATATGCAGTGAACTATTAAACCCAGTTAAGCTGGTTTATATGGAAATTTACTGGGACTTGGTTCACCAAAATTTGATTCTTTGGATGAACAAATGACTACCTAATTATGTGAACCCTTCCTGTGTTCGATTCTTACTGTGCTGTCTCCCAGTGTGTGTGTGAGTATCTCTTTCTTCTTTCCATCCATGTAATTTAGAGTTTAGATCTTTTGTAATGGCAAGTAAAGCAGCCATGGCATTTAGTGAAATGGAAGGATAGCAGCAAGTCCATGGGAAAAATGCAGGATACTTGCCATCTACCACATAGAGCAAACAGGTAATTTTTCCAGGATCTTTCAGAACCAGTACAAACAGCAATCTATACTGAAACATTTGTTTAATGCATCTTCAACTTCATTCAGTGGTTTAAATGAAGCAACATTCATTTGTATGTCATTCGCAAAGAAATGAAACTTCCCTCACCCTCTTTTCTTTTTTCTTTCCAATTTGTATCATAACATTTCCTTTATAAATTAAATTGCTGGATAATTCCTTTTCATCAGTGTCCCAACCCACAGCACCACTGTATTTACCAAACACAGAATCTCATCCACAGAGATCTTCTTCATCGGACCTGAGCTTTCAGATGTACTCAGTGAAACCAGACACCACATTAAACTTACCTGGTTTCATTTTCATTGTTTCAAACTCAAACCCTAGAGCACTTTTATCAAAAGGGTCCACAGTGTTCATTTTACCCTGGATTTAAGTGCTCAATAAACTTGGGATGACTTTTAGATCATAAATCACATAATTTATCACCAATTTAAATACAAGTATGTTTGAACAAAGAAAATGCTTGTACAAATTGCTCTGAAGCAGAGCCTTGATCATTCACTCCTCTATCCACTTGCTATGGGTAAACTAACACCATTTCCCCTGTAAAATATACACCTATAAAGCAGGTGAACTTCAATCCAGTACATGTGGAAAAATTTGGACTATTATTATTATAACTATTTATTTGTATTACTCTAGTGCCTATGAGCTCAAGTCATGGTCCAGAACCCCAGTGTGTGAACACAACCAAAAAGACACGGTCCTGGTCCCATTCACTGATTGCATCAGATGATCAGTGTTCTTTAAAAAAAAAATTCTCATCCTCATGAGTCTGAAGAAAAGGTTGGGAAAAAAGTGAGTCTAACTTAACTGACAGAGTTATGTTTGCCTGAGTCTGCAGGAAGCCTGGCATAATTCTAAGAGGTATAAAATGTCCCATGCATATCAGTGGGGTGTTAACTACCCACCACTCTGGAGAACCCTACCATCCTCACTGTGTGTGTGCCAGGAAGAGAAGAGTGCAAAAGTTCACCCAGATACAACCCAGCTGGTGCCTGCGGCAAGTGTTTGGGTGCCCTCTGCTGACACTCCTGCCTCTCTGGAAGGGAATAATGGGGCCCCACACCCCTACACAGGCCTCTTTGGGAAGATAAGGAAACCCCATGACACTGCCACTCCAAGTGGGGGACATGGTCACAGGCCAGAGCCATAGAGGGGCCCTCAGCTCCTCGCCCCAGATTGCCTTAATCCAGCTCTCTGCATGTATATAAAGATAAACATACATATGAGTTTTTGCAGGATCAGGGCTTGGGACAAAAAAGTATAAATGTGGACATATGGAGTAAGCAACTACAGCCTCTGTAGAGAGTTACTGCAGTTCAGGATTTAAAATTCCTTGTTTACAGTTAAACACCATAACATTTAAAATGTCAGTGGAGGGGTGGGGGGAGTTGGGAAAGAGAGAGGTTTCCAAGAGCATATAACTGCCCATATAGCTTTCATCAAGCCAGCCACATCAGGCCAGAGGCCAGCTTTCATCAAGCCAGAGGCAACTACAAAGGCACCATCAACACAACAGTCTTCTCTGGTGCCAGATCCTGCTGCTTTTCCTATAAACAATATCTTCATAGCTTTGCATCTAGAATCTCTGGCTGCCAATAAAACAGGAAGAGGAGGAGGAGAAGGAAGAACTGTCTAATGCACTTGAGTAAATGCATGATCACCACTAAGTGCTGTATATTATACCTATGTGGAGTAAGTGGTTATGCAAAAGGACAAAATTAAAAAACTTAAAAACCTTCCTGCAGACAAAAATGGAGTGGCAACTCTGATGCTTAATTTTTCTGAATATAAATATTTTTCTGTCGTCTTCAGTATTCCCACAAACCATTAGGCTAATGGACATAAGACAATTGTTAATGAGTAGCTTTACTGCTAGGCAGACTCATGTATTTTGGAACTGCTGTTAACAAGTAAACAACATTAGTTGTTTATAATCTGCAACCTTAACTCCCTGATTGGCTCTACACTGGTGTTCCTATTGACAATAGGGTTTTCATGTTGAAAATGGCCAGGAGAACCCATCATTTCAGGCTGCACACATTGTTCTTCCCTTATGAGTGCACCTGTGTTTGAAGTACTTCATTTTGTTTCTCTGTGAAAAAGGCAAGAATGATGCTCCAACTGGGAACATCTGCTTTTGGGGCTAACTTTGACATATTGGATTCATGTGATGGGCCAAATTTTGAAAATGGGACTCAACCTAGCTTTTGGTTTTGTGTCTGTAATCAATTTGGGACATAATTAATTGTGAGTGCAAAGCCTTTAGGCCCCAATGTGCAAAAATACAAATGTTTAACTTTACCCAGGTGAGTACACACATGAAATATACATCATATGCATAAAGTTAAATAAACGCATAAATGTTTGCAGGATCAGTGTTTTAGACTGCAATTTTACTCCCACAATTGACAGCAACCTAAAAGTGCAGGCAAAAAAGGGAGAACAATTTTCCTCTTTAAGTTCAGACAAAATTTGTCTATGATACATTTTGGAATTTTTAAAATAAAATAGAAGCTGTGAATACATTTTGCCCTGAAAATTCCACATAAACACAATATCTATAGGGGTATATTTCTCTATATATAGTAAAATATAATACATATAGGGACTTTTATGACTCACAAAGATTTTCAGACTATGGCTGAGAATGGTGCTTGACTGTAATCTTGTCATTTTATAACAGTTTAGTTGTAAGTTTTACTTTAAAATAGAGGTAAATTCTGGGTTGCAGTTAGCTTTAGAAATTTTAGAAAAACATCTGTGATAAATTGGCAGCATTGAATTTATCATCACACACACAATGAAAAGACTAAAACTATTCAGGAACTGCATAATTAAACAGCATGCTAACTCCATTTTAAAAGTGGCTAATCGATACATTTAGAACATGTTCTATGCAAATTCTAAGGATAATCATATTATCACAATTATGTTGAAAATAAAAGTAAACATGCCATTTACTAAGCAGGCATAGGTGTTATTTCAGGTCTTTACTAATTCATGAAGTTGTTCCAAAGAATTAAATCAATATATTGTACTTTTAGTATATGAAACAAACATTTGACTGGTAAATTATGTTAACAAGCTGAAATCAAAGGCTTATAATTTAGGTTCAGTTTGATTCTAAGCTTATTTACATCAGTTTTGCATCGGGGTAATACTATTGACTGAAATGGAATTGCTTTGAATTGACACTGATGTAAGTGAGATGAAACTCAGACCCAATATTTTCCATAAGGAACATGTTAATAAACTTATTGTAATGTACTAAATAGATATAGCATAGTTCAAAGCAAAGTGCAATGTAATACTAAAATATCACATGCAATTATTATTGGAGACTTGTTAATATGAAGAACATTAACTCTGCCTAAAAGGGATTATACTACATGACATTTGTTTTATTTGTATCAATTAGCTTAGTCTTTGATTTGAAATTCTGCACCCTCTAGCATCAAGAAAATGCCTTTTCTTTTCTTTAAACAAAGGATTATTCTTTCTCAAAAGGGGTTTGTCTAGTTCTTTTATTGTTTTATGTCACACAAGGGAAAAATGCTTTTGAGGCATTACCTCTGAATTTAGCAGGGAGGAGAGTTTACTGCTATATAATCATTAGTCAATGCAGTAGCTGAAACCTTAAACAAAAGAAAACAAACTACAAACAGGCAAGCATCCCCTAAAGGCACATCAGAACACCAGAGAGGGGAAGCATGGATTTCAAACACGGCTGCCCAAGCATGTGCTAAATATTGCTGCTACTGACTTTAAACAGCACACCAAGGAATACAACATCACCTTCTAGTCTTTGAAAAAATACTGGGAAGCAGGAAAAAAAATATTGTAAAGGTTTTAGCAAAGGCACTTTACTTCTACTCTTTTTGTGACTTCGTGAAAATTGTATTTCTGGTCTAATAAAATCCTTCAGTATAAAGTAGTTCTATCGTAGAGCTATTAGAAAGATATAATTAAACCTCAAGTGTCTTCTTTCATGATACCTGCCCCACCATAACAAGCAAACCTCCCGATCCCTATGAACTGTCTCAAACAATTACAGCATTTTTTGTGGTCTTGAGCCACATGAAAGCTTTCGAAAATATTTTTTGCATGGCACTCTGATTACAGACAAACTGATACACTAACACCAGGTTTGCTTTAATTTGCTTGCTCACCACTCTTAGGTAATTGTAGCTACTTTGAAGAAGCTAATTAGGGCACTGTATTTCATATTGAAATATGGCCACATATTGTACAAATAAATATAATGTAATGAATCTAATTTATTCTATATATGAAAAGAGAATATAATTAATCTAACACAAATGAGGGACATTAAAATATATTCTTTATACAGATACTATTTTCTTCTTCATTTTCCTAGTGAAAGATATTATTTGTTGGTGATAGCCAACATGGCAACTGCTGTATTCATTAAGCACTTGCCAACTGAGAATAAATTGCAGGTCAATGATTTGAATACTATCCACATCATTAGTTACCCAAGACCTGATCTAAAGCCCATTGACATCAAATGGTTCTGGATCAGGCTCCCAAAGAGTGTCATGTGATAGCTGTTCAATGACCTGTATATTTATAGGCTCAGGTTAGTTCCCTGAGAATGGGTGTCCACATCACAAAAGCTACAGTCCACAAATAATCGACAAGAACTGACAAATTTGTTAGAAGTTGTTATATAGAGGCCAAGAACAACTATCCTCTCACGCTTAGAAGTGGCCCTTCCACTTCAAGGTTGAGGAACACTGCTGTGGAAGCCTGAGATGCTTTGTATAGCCATTTGCTGTTTGTACCAGTTCTGTGAATAGAGGACCTCAGTCCCCAGGACTGTCAATAAGGCAAAATTCATGAGAACTAAATTTGCTATTTTTAAAAAATTACCATTACAAGCAAAAAGAAAATCAAGAAAAGATATCTGGAAAGCAGAGTTTAGAGAAGATAGCATGCTTAAAAGTCAGAATGCAGAAAGATAGTTGGGCCTGTAAAAAGTGATGGAAAATAATGACGAGTATAGATAATGTTGATGGGAAATACAAAATGACTCAAAAAAGAGAGGACAGGAAATTATAGTCACAAAAAGAACAGCTATAATTTTATGACTTCAGTCTACTTATTAGTTTTGTTTTTAGCTTAACCCTAGAATTTATTTCCTTCAGAGAATATAGCAGAACAGAATAAAGTCCCACTTGCCAATTGGGTCAGCCTCTTCTGAGGTAAGATGGGAGGAAGGATAAGAAATCTGCAAGATTTTCTACCAGCTCTTTCTCCAGATTCATTCCTACTTCCACAGAATGATGGGGCTTCTGCCTCCAGAAAGTATGGATCTCAAGGGAATCTGCTACAGGCAAAGGGTCATTCACATGGAGTCCCTATTGAGGCTCACTGGCTAACAGAGCACTTCTACAGTGCGCCAGCAGTGTGACTTCCTGGGAACCACAGCACCAGGATCACTCCTCCACCCATCAACTACTGCTACGTTAACATTTCTGTAGATTCTACAGTGAGACAGTAAGTGGGGTGTCAATGCACAGTCCAGGGTGACCAGATGTCCTGATTTTATAGGGACAGTGCCGATATTTAGGGTTTTTTCTTATATAGGTGCCAATTACCCCACCCCCATCCTGATTTTTCACACTTGGTATCTGGTCACCCTAGCACAGTCTGCCCCTTTTGGACTTGTAGAATCTAGGACCAGGCAAGGCCTCTTCAGAGGTCTGAGGGGCGTGGAGGTGACCAACAAAGCTGTAGAGATAGATGACCATCTTCCATGCAGAAAGGATGAGATTTAAATATAGAGGCTCCCCTTCATGGCTGGATTTCAATGGGACAATCTGAAAACATGATTCTTTTAAAATGTTCCTTATATAAACTGAAAAAAGTTTTGGTTCTCAAGAAGTGCCCTAAAGAGGATACAAACTGTACTCCATACTCTACCACTTGAAAAACAGGTCTTTTTATTGGCTAATGATGTGGGATAAGAGATATTTCATCTTTCATACAGTTATTTGACAGTGATGAATTTAATTCATTCTATCACATTGAATGATACATTTATATTCAGTATGTAGTTTAAAATTTCATAAATGATTAAAATCCCTGCCGTTTTAATTATAATATGAAGAGAGCAGATAGAACTTATTTGCAAAGAATAATGTACAAGTCAATAAATTTGGTAAGTACTCATGACTCTCATAAATAATGACTTCAGAAGTATAACTACCTGTGGAGGGAAACTACATAACAAGGGTCCTTGTGTTAGTTTTCATGCACAATAAAGCCTGAAGCTCCATTTTTCTCAAAATGGCAATATGGCCTCTTTTCTGTTTGCCAAAATGAAATCAATGACCCTTCATGGGAACAGTAGCACTAATCAGCTCACTAGTCATCTCATTTCAGCAAACAACAGCAAATACTGCTCTGAATTTTGAGATGTGTTTATTTACTGCTAGTGGAAAGGATTTCCAGCCCTGAAGATTGAAGCCAACTATTGTCAACCATGGGGTAAACCATACTCACCTCACATAAGTAATGCCTCCCATTGGAGTCAACAGGAACTCTGAATGTGTAAGGCAAACTGTATTTGTCCTAGAAAGTGTATTACACAGATACTAACAGTGACAATTTTCCTATACTGCCTCCCCAGCACTCTGAATTACAGAGACCATCTCTAGGTACTTCATGTTCATCAAGGGCCTGATCCAAAGCTGGAGTCAATCGAAACATTTCCATTTGCTCAAATGAGCTTTTGATTAGGTCCATATTCATTGGCCACTATGCTGGAACTACCCAAAAGGTCAACTGTGAAGTGGATATCTGCTCACTGAAAATTGGACTGATACTCGTGAAAAAAAATTATCATTAAATTTGCTTCTATCTATCATTCAGACTACTAGAGCCCAGGCACTGCAAGGGTGTCAGAAGAACCTTGCATGATCTTTCCATATGTGAGCATATGTGCGTAGTGTGGGTTAAGGTAGGAACTGAGGCATCAACCTTCAGTCAGTTATCTTGTTGTTGTTGGTTTGAGCTATTTAACATAGTGTAACACAATTTACCATATTTACTTTCTTTTGGGGCCTTACATAAAGGGCTTACACAAACTGGCCTACAACAGGTCATTTTTATTTTTTTTCACAGCATAAAAAAAACTAAGTAAAGAGATCTTTTTTTGTCTCTCCCTAATTAAAAATAGGCTATTCTGGGTTTGTGGGGGGGGGGGGGTTGGTTTTGTTTTGTTTTTTTTGTCGAAGAAAGGGAAAAAAACCTCCTCCAGGCTGAGAACTCATATGCCAAGACATAGCCCAAAGCAAATAAACCAGATGAATTGTAAACCTCACAAAAAAGAAGGAGTACAGTGGAAACAATGACAGACCTTTAACTATAGTGGTACTGATGAGTGCCACTATAACAAACTGCAACCTACAATCTCCTAGGGTTAATAAGACACCTGTCTGGAAACTAGCAGTCATATTGGTTTTCCAAGCTTACCACAATACTTAAACTCTTGATGAAGTTCTTACTGTGCCAAACGAACTTACTAACAAAGCCACTGAGTCAATTTAACCTAGTGAAACTGGACCCTGTAGACTGGGTTATCAGAGTTTTGTGTTGAGATAATTACAGCACTAAAGAGAGCATATGGGCTGTCAAGCCTGGCACATGGCCTGCACCAGCTGTTACCTGGGTGCTTTGGAAAACCTACTGAACAGCATTTTGGACACAGAACAGCTATATGTAAGTTTTCCAAGATATCTAGTGGGAATTCTTCATAATAAATTTATTTCCTATATGGGGAGGATTACACTCAATAATATAACTAGAGTACGTAACCTTAAATGTTGCAAGTAAAATATCACCCAATAAAAAACCTTAGTCAAAAAGAAGAGGGTAAACTGCAATCCAAAAGGAATAAATTATTTGAAGAGCTAGCTAGTGTTTGTCCCAACTTTTAAAAATTAAATGTAAGTAGTTAAGATCTTATTGGGAAATAATTGCTATTCTCAAAATACCTGATATGCGCTGGGTTTCAGAGTCAATGGAAGCACACATGTTTATGTGATTCCTGGAAATGCTTCTTCGAAATGGAGAGATCTTTCAAAAGCAATGTCATAGCTATCAATAATCATTAATAATAACAATGACTATTCATTAGCTGTGATGCTCTTACAAAACCTTTCTGAGGTAATATTACCAATAATAATAACAATTTAGGATGGATCCAATTACTGAGAGAGAGAGAGAAAACACATACAGAAGAATCACTCTATCCATCACTGAAATGCACCCATCTCTTGTGCAGAGCAGGGCAACTGTAACAACATCCACCCACACTATATCATATGAGAACAGGAAATTAAGAATAATGTATCCAGATGGAGCTTCATAAATCATGTAATTATTAAGGCAAGTAAAATGAATCATCCAAACTGGACTTCCTCTGATACAACATAATTCCTAGTAAAGATAAAATATTTGAGGGAATAGCTTCTAGACATAACAAAAGCGAACATGTCATTGAGCCAATCTCGCATTTCTTTCACACCAAAAGCTTTCTGACTGTATAAGAGTTTTGGGAGCAAAAAGAATTGAAGCAGCAGGCTCTGGCTCTAGTAGTTCTAATGGCAGCAACATTCCAAGATCTACCTGCAAGACCCTGAATACTCCACTTTCTCAAAACAAGTTCAACTAACTTCAGAAGCACTGGCCCTGAGCAGTTTCACATAACCTGTTCATGCTAAAATACTGATTCATCCTTTGGCATCATTGCTTTTAAGGAGCTAACACCATATCTATTTATATCTATTTTTGTTTTACATAATTCAATTTAAAATATGCACAAATCTATTGCAAAATTCATATATGAGGAACATAATATTTATTATCTCCCCCTATGTCATTTTGGACATTAGAATTAGAGTTATTCAAGATTTGCTGTTTTTAATTTTTCTAATTAAAAGAAAGTACCAACAGCATTATTTGCAAAACAGGGCTTTTAATGAGTATGTTTAATTAGCACTAATTTTCTGCATCCTTAAATTCTTACCTTTGTTGGTTTGTTTATAGATAAAACTATTACTTATGCACAGAACAGTAAAAGTACTAACAACACTAGCATAATACTTTTTCAAAGGGAAATCTGCTTTGTTTAGCTCTATAAACCCCATTTGACTGGAAGGACAGTATTTTAGAGCTGAAAAATTCAGTTATTAGATTTAAATTTTTAAAATCAATGCCTTAAAAACATTTAGAAAATCCAATTGCATTACATCAAAGTAAGTGCATTACCACATTATATTTTGCAAGCTTTAGCAAATAAAAAATTCCCCCAGAAGAATCTTAATTCTTATCTATGGAAAACATTAAACTGCTAAGTGCTAACAACTGGAATTAGTCCTTAAATCTCTAATGAGAATAATAAAACATGAGTGCAGTTTGTGCTGTAACTTGATAAGGCCTGAATTTACTTGCTGTTAGTAAAAGTTCCTGATCCAGCAGTATGGCTTTTTACTCCCTGAGGTACAGGAAACAATATCTGTCCTTTAGGAGCATCCTCTGTGGTAAGCACTTCTTATCTGGGCTATCAAAGGACTGAGATAGCATGTAATATCTAGTAACAGCAGCTTTATGAGAAGATCCATTACTGATTTAAATCAGTCTAAAGCAGGTAGTTCTATTTAACCCATTCGGAACAAAACTGATCTTCCAGCAGTGTAATCTGCTCTATAAGCACCACGAACTATTTCTGCATTATTGGATGCAATACAAATCTATATGAGCAGTAGCAAAAGTGAGGATGAAACATTTCAATGCTGCAAACCAATAATATTGCACTTTTGAATAAAGGTTTGCTACCCTGCAAGAGAGAATACTAGTGAAATATAATTTCCTTGCAAATATTGATTCAAGACAAACCATGACACAATATATGAAAAGTATTTACTAAGTCTATTTAAAATTAGCCTGATATCAATTTGAAAAAATAACTGTTTTCAAAAACATAAAACTATAATTACTGTTCACTTATGTATTTTAAGAAAACATTTGCTGGAACACAACCCTCCGATTTTACTTCAGTCCTGGGCATTTTTTATTCCCCGCAGGGCAAGAACTAAAACAGCAACATTACTGCAACTTCTAGAAGTAAAAATAAAACAGTAACTTTTCAGTGAGCACTTAGCAAGCCACAGATAATTAAAGTCCCACCTATTTGGACTTTCAAAATATTAATGGGACTCCCCAAACTTAAGTACAATAACATACCAAATACATTTTACTTAGGTTTGGTCACAGAAATGGGAAATCAGACAGACAATTGGTTTCCATATATCTCACATTTAAATACACAGTATATATGATTTATTTGAACTGTGAATCACAAATAATTATTATACTAATACTTAGAGTATAAGAGTTTATAAGTATTATTTTCTAGCGAGTGTCTAGATATACTATATAAACTATACAACATAAACTATTAAACTTCCAGATTGACAAAGCTCATATGATCTCTGAAATGCCAAATTCAACTACCCTCCAGGAAAACAAGCTATCAGATAAACAAGGCTCATATACACTATATAGAGACTATATACATTGAAGATACTCGATTACTGCTAACTTTTACAGCAGCAGTTCTCATTGCCAAGAAAATCACATTGGTAGGTCACCTTCAGAAACTATTCCCATAATGATTAGGGGCTTGATTCTGTTCCTACACTGAAGTCTATGTGAGTTGAGCCATTGATTTCAATAGGAGTAAAATCAGAACATGTACAGGATCAAACTGACATCTAATTAACATACTACATTTGGATGATCTCTAATCTTTGTATTATTCCATGGCACATTTTGGTGAAATCTTTCTTTACTCCTTGAATGATTTCTTTAATAATCCTCTTAATAACATATCAAATTATCATTTCATATTCTTCTAAACAACAAGCATACTTCACATCTCAAAATGAATATTTTCTGATCTCCACATTATATTTAGAGCCTGAACCTTGTACACCCAGGTCTCCCATTGACTGAAAGTTTGGGGTGTGCAAAATCTCCCCATCTTGGTCTAATACCAATTTATTCCTTGACAAAAAACCATAAACCTGTAGGATATTAAACACACTGAAAAAGACAGTATTTCTGCTTACTTCTACATACAGTCTATAGACCAAACAAGAACCCCTACACATTTCAAAGGGATTTTAATTAGTACAATTTGATGATATTTCTCACTGAGTTATAAGGTTACATACTTATGAATTCATTCATGTAACTATTTTTTTGTTAAAAAGTATAGTTTAGTTCCAGTAATAGTTGCCACAGTACTTTGACAAGTGAACTCTGACATAAACAAATCAGGCTGCATTTGATAATAGAAGCATATTGCAACATTACTAAAGCACAGCAGTGTATATTCTTATGATATCGTTGAAAGCAATTGTTTCATTTCCCAGCTTCATAGAACACAGATTAAAATCTCTCTCTTCACTCCTCCCAGTATTGGTAGCTACATATTTCTTGATATAGTACACATACAACTCTCCAAATTATTTTACCTGAACATCAGAAAATGCCCACTTGCTGAAGTGAGGATGACCAGCTAAAAGCTATAATAGATTTAAACCTCTTGAGGAAACTGCACAATAATTTGGTAAATTCCTTTCCTGTAGAGACAGCATGTGATACACAACTCTGTTTTTCCTTTTCATAACGTAGGAAAGAAATATCATAGATTTTTCAGTTATGCAGAATGAGATAAAATGTGAAGACCTTTACTTTTAACGCCTTTAAAAAAAACTCCCACAAAAAAGAGAAAAAAATGTACTGCTGTCTTATATAGAAATAGAAGTTTTGCTTTTTACAATGTGTATGTTGTTAACACTTGTAAACTAAAATTGCCATCCTTATGCGAGACCAGGCCTAAGATGAAACAATATTGTTTTTAGAGTATCTTCAGTTATCTGCAAAAGTGATTTGTTAATCAAACTATGAGAAACCTGAAGCAGACAGCAAAGAATTCTGCCAAGGGTAAAATCTTTCATTTAGATGTAATTTTAAAGAAATTGTATCACTGAATCTTATGAAAATCTAAGAACAAGGTTTTCTAATTGCCTTGGGATGGATATGCAAGTAGTTCAAATAGCTTTCACATTTCAGCTTAGACACACACATTCTCCTAAATGTATTTCTTTAAACTTATTGTCATCACGTCTGTCTGCAAATGTATAGGAACAGATTAACAGCATTTTTTGTGCACATTTTTTGCATCGTGCTGTATATGTAACTGCACATTTCAAGGTTATTTCTAAGGTTATAAAAAAGGAGTAAGATATTACCATAATGTCCCCAGTCTGTTAGTCCTATTTAGGTAATGTAATAATCTAAACAACTTACATTTTATATCTGTTTAGCACTACACAGAAAACAACCAGACTCAATCTTTCCAGTGTGTCACAGGCAGCACTTGTTTAATGATCTAAAATATGTTCTTTACAATCCTTGATCCATAATGTCAAGTAGCTAGCTCTGTGTATGAGAGCACAGATTCCTTCTCTCTTTTTTTAAAAAGCCAAAACTAAATTAACACACACAGTATAGTCACATTAAGTTTCCATTAATAAAGAGAACAAAAATGAACCATTTGACATGATTTATTAAGTCTTCTAGAACTTTGCTTCTCAATCTAACTAACAACAGTTTATTTTACTAAAAGAAAATCTTAACTGCCTGATTTCAGCAGGGTAATTACCAAATTTTATTCATTATACCACATCATTCAGATGTTCATTTTGGGCCAAACATGGCAATAACAAGTAATTCAGAAGGGCCTTGTAAAGAGGAAAAAGTATAAAGTGTTAAGTGAAACACTGTTTTAAAATTCTAAATAAGACAGTGCAGTGCTACCCTCCTCATTGAGACCATTATGCAGAAATGTGAAGGGAAAACCTAATCCAATAATTACTTCTGTACCACAGATATGAATTTAAAACAGACATCTTGCATATATCTAATGCTGCTGCTTTGTATCTCTCGCTTATGAAAGTTTATTATATAAAACATTTATCCATCACTCCCTGTTATTTTTTTTAAAAAACCCAAAGTAACATATACTTCCACATAGTAAGGAAGATAAGTAACAATATAGTGCAGGCTCCAAGTTAAATCTGGTTGAGACAGCGTAATAATGATGTCATTAAGGCTCCTAGCTCAATTAGAATCAGACAGTACCATAGTACAGCTGCAGACATAAATCTGAAAGAACTTTTTTTGGGTACATTCTCAGACTTACCTTGAAAGATATTTAGGAGCTCCAGCACAGTAAATTGAAAGAAAGCTCTCAAAGGGATGTTTGCCGACTGAAGACCCTATGTAGGCCCTATAGGGCGCTCTCTTCTATGATACAGGAAGAAACATTTTGTTAAATGAATAAACTAAGAGAAATAATTTCAGAAGAAGTGCAAACCAGAAAACAAATAAACCTTAATACTACCACAAATAAATGAGAGTAAGGCAATTGTGGAACTGCTCAAAGCCTTTTTGCCTTGCTGAATGAAAGCAATCCCTAAGACTGAATGGGTAATGAGATCCTGGCTCCTGAGATTTTAGCTTTCTTAATCATGTTCATAATTAATTCAAGAACATTGATAATTTCATTACATTCTTTTTGTCTTATCAATAAATGATGTGCCTGCACTTTTGGTCCTGTGTACAGGGAGAGAGGAGATGCTTTGGGTAATATTGTACCAGGAATAGTGTATATACGGTATATATACATATATATTTATGCATGATCTAAAACCGTGAAATGGTAATTATTATCCTTGACCAGGCCTCTATTGTCAGAATATGATGACAAGTAGCTACAAATAATTAATAAGCTTTTTTGGAAAAAATGCAAAACCATTTAAAGAAAAATAAGCTGCAAGTAGGATTCCTCAGTGAAAGATATGCACATAGAATAACACTTCTTCAGACTAACAGTTTGTGAACACGAAATGCAAATATTTGAAAACACTCCTCAAGAGCTTGTTTAAAAATATCATTAAAAGATCTTTTGCTCTTCTTTGTATTTCAAAAGAAAATGTGCCCTTTGGCGCGTCCTTCTGAAGGCATTTCCAGTATCACCTTACATCTGATGCCAAGCTACACACACCCACGCAGTAAAATCTGTCTTTTTTTTTTTTACACTGAGACTGAAATCTCTGTCATCATCTGTCAGTCAATCACAAAAGGGGTAGTGCTCCTTTAGGGGTTTCTAGTCAGGCCTTCAGCATGCTCTAATTTACAGTGGAGTTGTGACTGGCCCCTGGATGAGGGGAACCTAAAGAGCTTAAAGATATGTTTGCACTCATGCTCCTTAGCTGTACCAAGAAGTCTTCAGCCGCAGGTCAGGATCTGAGCCTATGCTTCTTGAGATCTACCCTCTAAAATAACATGAACAGGGAGAGGGCTTTCTCTCTGGTTCTATGCAATTAAATGTGTCCAAGCATTCAGCCTGATCAGATCAATTGCTGTCATTCCTGACAGGGTTCACAACATTATCTGTTTGGCACAGTATGGTGCTCCTATTATAACTGGAAGTTAGTCTCTCCTGAGCTTAGTCAGGAGTTTTGCTACAAGAGCTATTGATTACAAGGTAAGCATCTTTCCCCAGTGTATGGAGATATCATCCTTTATTAGGGTAGATCTTAAACCTGGTGCTAACTACCAATGTGTCTGAAGTGGATTTTTAAGTTCTAAGTAAATAATATTAAAGAAGAGTTCTGTGTAAGCATAAAAGCTGCACTCTCTCACCAGCAGAAGTTGATCTGATAAAAAATATTACCTCACCAAGCTTGTCTCTCTAATATCCTGGGACCAAAACAACTACAACAAAACTGCATACAACAACAGCTGTAACTCATGGTTTAATGGAAGCATGAACGGATCTATTATTGCTGTCCTTCACTGATCTACTATCTGGCACGCTGCTCGCCAGGGTAAGTTGGGACCTGGTGGTCTGGGACAGTTTGTTTACCTCCCGCATCAGCAGGTTTGGCCGATCGCGGCTCCCACTGGCTGCGATTTGCTGTCCCAGGCCAATGGGAGAGGCGCAGGTGAGGATGTGCTGACCACGGCTTCCCACCACCCCCATTGGCCTGCAATGGCGAACCGGAGCCAGTGGGAGCCGCGATCTGCCTAACCTGCCAACGTGGCAAGTAAACAAACTGGCGTGGCCCGCCAAGGTGCTTACCCTGATGAGCCGCGTGCCAGAGGTTGCCGACCCCTGCACTATTCACTCACCCATATGAAGCCAATACTGATCATCATAGCCTATTTGTGATCATGTTTTGTTTTCCTGCTGAGACAATCTACAAACCGGATGATGGTCCCAAGGAGCTCCTATACTGACCATGGTGAAGAGGAACTTACTTTGGAATATAAGGAGTATCTGTATGAGGGATGAAAAGCATCTGTCATGATTTATATGTTCACAACTTAATGTATGAGAGTGTCCGTCTTGACTTGCGTAGAATCATGGACTTCAAAAACATTAAGAGAGAAACAGTGATCCAATGATTAGCATAGCACCCTGGGACTCAAGGGATCCATATTCAATTGCTTGCTCCACCACAGATTTCCTGTGTGACCTTGGCAACTCACTGAGAGTATGTTTACTCAGCAAAGAAAAACCCACAGCTTGCCCATGCCAGCCAACTCAGGCTCACAAGGCTGTGGCTGCAGGAAAGTTTCATTGCTGTGTAGACTTCCAGGCTGAAGTCTGAGACCCACCCACCCCATGGGGTTCTAGATCCTGGGTCTTAACCCAAGCCCAGAAGTCTATAAACAAAGAAACAGCCCTGCAGCCCGAGCAAGGCTGAGTTGGCTGGAATGGGCCAGCCATGGGTTTTTCTTTGCTGTGTAGACATACCCTGAGATTGTCTGTGTCTCAGTTTCGCATCAGTAAAATGGGCATAATAGCACTTCACTACCTCACGGGAGTGTTGTGAGGATAAACACATTAAAGATTATGAGGTGCTTAAATAATGGTAATGGTAATGTGGGCCACATAATAATGTAAGATAGATGGGATCCAGTAGTACTGGTATCTTTGGAGGTATAATTTCATCCAAAATCTTTGTGTGATAAGCAATCCATGAATGCACAATGATAATAGTTATATTAAAGACACATTAACTTACACAAAAGTATTTGGGTTTGGTAGCTTGATCTGACTACAAGGCAAATAAGTCCAAAAGAGACATTGCAGAATCACTTAGCAAAGCAAGCTGTTGCCTCTGACACTGATGTATGGGACACAGATGATCTATATACTGGGTAGCTTTATCAGTAAATCATTGACTCTGTTTGCTTCCCTGAGGAGCTGGATCTGTCCCTAGAAGAGAACTATTGTCAGATCCATGAGTGGGGGGATTAATATTGACAAAACATTCAGTTTGGGTTTGTTCTCACAGAAGTTTCATGAAATATAATTTAATAAGTTAAAGGACTCAGAATTAATTCTTCCAGTAATTCTTATTGGCTTGAGAATACAAGGATCTAGATTTTCTTCTTGTTTTCCTCATTTTTTATCTTACCAAAATTATTTCTTGCTGAACTTGACTGATCATGTTGAATTCACAAACCGCATATTTCCCTGTGAGATGATGATTTTCAAGTAAGCTTTTAGGAAAAAAAAGATTCTATAACACATTTTTCCTCAGTAACTTAAGAATATATAGCCAATAGCATGGATTAGCTGTATCATAACAAGGCAATTAGCTAGTAAAGCTTGGAAGGGGGAAACAATTCTAAAGAGAACTGAAGGATGACAAAAAATGGGATGAACCTGTGATCTATGTCACTGAAAAGAGATTAGGTCATTCTATTTTTTATGTATTGCATTTTTTAAGTGTAGAGGAGTTTCCCTGCCTTCTGAAGGGGATAGTGTCAAGCAGCTGCCATTTTGAGTTTCACTTTAAACACAAAAAGAACAGGAGTACTTGTGGCAACTTAGAGACTAACACATTTATTTGAGCATAAGCTTTTGTGGGCTAAAACCCACTTCATCGGATGCATGCAGTGGAAAATACAGTAGGAAAAGGTATATACATACAGAGAACATGAAAAAATGGGTGTTGCCATACCAACTCTAAGCAGACTAATCAATTATAGCCCACCAGGCCAATGGGGGCTGCTGGAGCAGTGATCTGCGGCCAGTGGGAGTTGTGATTGGCTGGACCAGGGGCAGGTAAACACAGTGACCTGGGCCACCAGGGGCTTTCCCTACATAGGCGGCGACACCTGTTTGAGAAACGCTGTGCTATACCATTGTGTTTCATTTACTACTATGCTCTAGGTTTTATTGTCTAAACTCCATGCAATAGAAATGTAGCAGTTACCACAGTTACATATTTCAGCATAGTGAACCTAACTGTCAAATACAATTAGATGTAGACACATAACTGAAAGTAAGCATTGAGTGTTGTTATAGCAGTGTCAGTCCCAGGATATTAAAGAGACAAGGTGAGTGAGGTAATATATTTTATTGGACCGACTTCTTTTCAGCTTATACAAGTAAGTTGGAAAGCTTGTCTCTCTCACCAACAGAAGCAAGTCCAATAAAAGATATTACCTCACCCACTTTGTCTCAGAAATATTGAAACATTCTTAATGTAAAACTTTGGCAAACCCAGAAACTGGACTTGCATTGACCAATGCAATTGCATGATTTAAACTTTAGAGCTGGAAAATCAGTGTCCCACAACTTCACACACAGAATAAATGTAAATCACATCAAAGCTTAAAAGCAGCAAAGAATCCTGTGGCACCTTATAGACTAACAGACGTTTTGGAGCACAAGCTTTCGTGGGTGAATACCCACTTCGTCGGATGTATTCACCCACGAAAGCTCATGCTCCAAAAAGTCTGTTAGTCTATAAGGTGCCACAGAATTCTTTGCTGCTTTTACAGATCCAGACTAACACAGCTATCCCTCTGATACAAAGCTTAAAAACATCTGTTAAATTTCCTCTGTGCTTAAATAGGCTCTGTTAATGAATACTAAACTAGTCATTATCACAACATAAAATATTAAATTGATACATAGAGTAGTTTTGTTCTACTTGTTATGACCTACTCAACTGACATTTGCTTGAAGTATTTTTAACACCAAAGACAATCAATAATTTTGAAGTTGCAGCAGCCAAAGACATCAAAGACTTCTCAAAATGAAAACATTTTAAAGAAAATGCTCCATTAAAATGTAAAAGTTCTTTTATAAAAGGTTAAATATTAGAAATCTGAAATCTAACAGCAATATTCTGTACTATAACCCTCACTGCAGAGCACAAGATTTTGCTCTTTTATATGGGGAGAACTCCCTCTGCTATCAGCATCAATGGAAGTACTGCTCATGTGCTGTAGGAAAGCAGAGTACCAGCATCAGGATCCATCATGTGGTTTGAGCACATAAATGTCACAATTAAACTCATATATATATATGAATCAATACAAATATAATAGGTGAGGAGTGTGTCTGTGTAATAAAACATTTATACATAGGCAACATTTAAATATGCAATTGTGTATTTAATTGTGGTAACCTGCAGGGGCAGTTAGAGAGGTAGGAGAATAAATAGGAGAGGATAGTATTGAGAAAGCCAAGAGGATGTCACTCAGAAGCAGAGGATCAGCAGTGCCAAAAGCAACAGAAGGAGCAAGAAGGATGAGAAGGACATATAGGCCCCAAGACTTGTCCAGGAAATGGTCATTAGAAATATTGATGAGAGTGATATCATTGGAGTGGAGATGTAAGAAGCCCAAGTGAGGGGGATCCAGGATAGATGTCAACAACTTTGTACATATGTCATAATTATTAGCAGGGGCGGCTCCAGACCCCAGCATGCCAAGCGTGTGCTTGGGGCAGCATGCCATGGGGGGTGCTCTGCCGGTCGCCGGGAGGGCAGCAGGCAGGCAGCCTTTGCCAGCGTGCCTGCGAAGGGTCCGCTGGTCCCGCAGCTCCGGTGGACCTCCCGCAGGCATGGGACCGGCGACCAGCAGAGTGCCCCTCGCAGCATGACGCCATGCTTGGGGTGGCGAAATGTCTAGAGTCGCCCCTGATTATTAGAGATACAAGCGTTTAAATTTTAAAAAGCTGATGCAGAAAAAGTAGTAGTTAAGCATAAATATTTATATGACAGGAAGCTGGATTTAGAATAATATACATTTTAAAAGAAAAAAAAACCATAAAGAGATCCTCAAAGAGTCAACAAAATTCCAAACGCAGTTTCATAACTTTGTTCAAAATAATAAACAGACAGTATGCTGCTTTGGATTTAATTTGAATTGATAGCAATAAATTCTCGTTTACTGTTATTTGCTGCTTTATTGAGTGACGTGGTTTGTTAACAGCTTTCTCAATTACTATATATCATTCTGATTCAAATAATGGACAAGTGACACATGCTATGAAACTGCATTTTGCTTAGAAACTATTTCCTTCATCTTGAAAACCCTTGGCAGTGTTTACACTTGAAATTAAACCAAACACTGAACACTGATTTTAATATGTTTAGATGAAATCCAACTTCCCTAACTGAGTTAATGTTATGGAACATGTAATCCATGTACTTTATGTGCTGATTTCTCTGAAGCCACAGTAGATGCATAATGATGCTATCAAAGATACCCATTTCTGGTGCCTAGTACTCGAAATATTGTTGCTGAAGCTTTATGAATGAAAATACCACCAAACAAGCAATATATTTTTCTCATTAATTAGTGAATAATGTCTTGGCTTGAATAAAAATTCATTGGCTCGCATTTACTGCTGCATTTGTTATTCCAGGGGGGTGACACAGAGGCCCATCTATGGTTCAGTACTCAGTGTCAGCAACTCTTGTCAGGCCTGACATACTAAATGTCACACACTGGTATCATGCTATTTATTTAAAAGATGATATATATCATTTGAAATCTAATAATATATTGGTCATTAATGTCACTGTAAAATGTTTGTAAGAACTCTGCCGGTGAAATTATGGCTCTTCTCCGATATTATGTCCTGGAGACTGTAAACAGATAAAGATGAAAAAACAGGTTTCTTCTATATAAATGCGAAAGAAAATATGGTGGCAGATGCTCTGTCCAGGAAAGAGGGCTCAGACCTGCTGCCTCCGGGTCAGCCAGTGACTAACCCTCCTGCAGCTTTGTAAGGGGAGAGGTGTGGTATATTGGGTAATGAGCTTCAGCTGGCCTGACCAATTCAATGTGCCCACTAGGTTACAATGTGTATCTAAAAAGGTGTCATGTAATATGCCTTTGGAAAACTAATAATTCACTGATCACTAAAGTTTTTGCATGATATACGTACATGATGTCATGAAAATATGCTGGAATGATGACTAAAATGTCAAGGGTAGCTGGTAAACAGGTCTGCCCTAAACAAAGGAATGTGTATTTGCTTCTCTGACGGGCCCAGTCATTAGGCAGAGACAATGAAGGTCCATTTACATATTAGATAAACAAAGCTATCAGGCTAATAAGCAGGGGAGAAGATAGCTTCCAGGAGAGAAGAGAAACTTTATCTGGGCTATAAAGACAGGGGACCTGTACTTCAAGTGATAAGCAATTGAATCAACTGACTGTACACAGCTCTAGTACTTCTGTGGAAAGTTCAAAATAAGGGAAAGTCAGCCATGGCTGAGATGAAGGAAAATTGGTGAGCGAAACCATCTTCAACGAATCCTGTACCTTTCTAGATTAAGTTTTAGACTTTTAAATGTGTGTTTTCACTTTTATTTGCTTGTAACCATTTCTACTTTTAGTTTTTTTACTTGGAATCACTTACTCTATGTCCTATTGTTAATGCACTTGTTTTCTTTTTACTATAAACCAACTCAATGCTGTGTGAAGTGAAGGGTGTATTTATCCCATTTAAGTTAATAAGCTGCAATGTATTTTTGTCTATTTAAAGGAGCAATGAACCTTATTATTTCTCTGAACTGTCCAGGACCAGGCTTGCCACTTCAGAGCACACAGCTTTGGGGATTTTCAGGATTGGGGTCACCTTGCTTGTTGTAACCAAGGCTGGTGGAAACCAGAGTGGGGTTGAGGGGGACTGTAGACAGGCTGCTGGAGTCAGAGCTGAAGAATCAGGGCAGATATTCAGGATCTGACCTGAATGCTTGTCTGCTGGCTTCTGGCATGCAGGTTGTGAGCCACAGTAGCAGAGCATTTCAGGCACCTAGAATTACAGGTCGGGCAGTGGTCTGAGTTGTACCCTGAACCCCATGACGCAGGGATCAACCTTTTAAGTATTTTGCACATGGAGCTCCTGTTGACTTCAGTGGGAGCTACTTGTGCTAAGCATTTGGGGGATTGGAATGAATTTGTAGCAGGCCTGCCTGAGAAGCCATAGATGAATGGACATGGACACTGAACTACTCACTCACTCACCCATAAAGTTTGTCCCTTCTGAACAGAACTGTCCTACAAACATTCATTCAGTTCTTAATGTTGATAGCAAGACTGCTACCATCATGCATATTAGTGTGAATGTTGTAATTCTTTCTAGGTGCCAGCAGGAGGAATCATGTCTCTGATAATTTCCCCTCCAGGACAAGAAGAAAAAAGAAGCATTCTTCAAGTGAAATGAGAATGTGCACTGTTAAGCTGGTAATCTTATTATATCTGCACTACACTGAGATAAGCAGAACACAAAAAGAAGTCTCCAGACTATTTCCCCACAGGCATGTTCCCTTTGAGCTTTGCCTAGCCAAGTTGAAATATCTCCATTGATAGTGATTCCAATACTTCCCAATGAAGTTACTTATTGTTAGAAAATATTCTTTGACCCCCAAACTAAATTATCACAGCTGAGTGTTATTCCACTGCTATTAGTTAAAAAACTAAATAAATGTTAGTCCTTATTGAAATTGTTGGACTGACAGCCTAGGAAAGTTATGGCCTCTGTTCATCAACAAAATTAGTACAGTACTACCAGTGAAGGTATATGAAACCAGTATGTATCTGCTCTGAATGAGAGGAAACACCAGTAGGGATAATGAAATTTCCACGCTTATTCAGGACCTGCTCTAAAACTCTTTGAAGTCAGTGGGAGTCTTGATCTTGACTTGCTTTAGTTCAGGTCTTCAGTCCTTGATCTCCCCATTAAGGCCTGGTCTAAACCTAAGTTTTATCGGTATGACTGTTTTGGTTAGGAATATGATTTTTACTGACACAGTTATGCCATTAAAATGTCCCAGGCTGTGTCAACATTATGGAGACTATGCTGACATAGCTAGTTAAGTGGCAAAATTTTAAAGTGTAAAGAAGGCCTAAGCTTGCCAAAAGTCCTGATTAGTGCCAACTGTGGTGGAAAGTTGGATGGTACAGATAGCTGCTCACTAAAAATGGAGAGTAGGGAAACATTTTCAAAAGCACATAATTGACTTAGGACCTGAAGTCCCATTTTCAAAAGTAACTTTGGTGCTTAAACAACAAGGAGTCCTTGTGGCATCTTAGACACTAACAAATTTATTTAGGCATAAGCTTTTGTGAGCTAGAACCCACTTCATTAGATACATGAAGTGAAAAATACAGGAACAGGTATATATACATGAAAGGATGGGGGTTGCTTTACCAACTGTGAGGTCAGTCTAATGAAATAAGTCGATTAACAACGGGATACCAAGGGAAGAAAAATAGCTTTTGAAGTGGTAAGAGAGTGGCCCATTACAGACAGTTGACAAGAAGGTGTGAGTATCAGAAGGGAGAAATCAGTATTGGGGAAATTAAGTTTAGGTTTTGTAATGACCCAACCACTCCCAGTCTTTATTCAGGCTTAAGAGTCTAAGTCCAGTAGACTTTCAATGAGATATAGGCTCTTAAGTGCCTAAGTCACTTTAGAAAATGGGACGTAGGCACTTTTGAAACTTTTTTCCCTAGGCTTATTATTTATTAATTGTTGTTGTTGTTATTAATTTGTGGTGGTAGGGATCTCAGTCATGGCCCAGGATCCAATTGTACTTGGCCCTGTACAAACATAGAACAAAAAGACAACCCTGACCAACAATTCATTTTCCAAATGTTCTTAATGGCTACAAAATGGAAGAGCTTTCCCTATTACCTCTAGTAATTACTCCCTCAATCAATGAAAACAGTTCTTCTCTTTCTTCTACTTTTTAATGCCAATTTCATTTAAGTTCATTCAGTTTTTTCCTCTACTCTTAAACAGAATATCCACTCAGACCAATTCAGGAGAGGTATCTTTCATCTATTATTGAGATTAACAAGATTTTTAAGGAAAAAACTTATTTCTAGTAAAAATGCTACTAAAATAAAAATATAAATAATTATTGGAAATATATGGTCATAAGAAACATTAAATTTGTTTCTTAAACTGGTTTATTGCTTTATGGTACACTTGTATAAAGATTTGTCTTCTATGGCTTTGACATAAGATCAGATTTATTTAATTTATAGAAACAATTATTTTTCACTGTCAGCTACACAGAATTGTATTTGTTTAGCAGGTGTACTTCATCAAACATTGTTCTGACAAAAATAATTTGTTTAAGTTTAGATCTCCTGCTAAATATATAGACTTCACTATTAATTATGATTTAATTCTCAAAAGCTTCTAATTTATCAAGCCACTGTATTGTACATAAGTGGACCCATGCGTAAAAGAGAAACCGCACATGCAGAATGCTGCTGCTACTTGTGTGTTATTTACAGAAAATTGGTATTCTTCAACATTTTGGTATGACTGTTATCTTCAGTGCAGTGAAATACACAAGTAACATCAGGCATGTAAGGGTGTGGCAGTGACTGCATGTGCTTGAATCTTTTTGAATGAAAGAAGCTTTTGATTTGTGTGGCCAATATAAATAGGAGGAAGTGTAGTTTCATATCCTGAGATCTGCCCCAATGTGTCTGATACACCCCTGCATCTTAATTTCTGCAACCAAGACTTTGCCATTTTGTTTATAAGAGTTCACTGTGGCAGGTAATGCCCAGCAAGTTCCAGCACCCTTGAAACATGCACAGTTCACAAATGTGTGGTCATCATCATGTCTACTACAGTTATAACCATTTAAAATCATATAGCCCAGGGGCTACAACTCTTTGCGAGTGAATCACATGAATGTCAAACCCTGTATGTTTCTAATACCTAGCATGTGCAACATAAGGTAGTCTTAATGGTGCCCCATTCCACCATTTACAATAAATAATAATATATGAAGCTATACCTATCTCATAAAACTGTAAGGGGCCTGGAAAGGTCACTGAGTGCAGCCCCCTGCCCTCACTAGCAGGACCAAGTACTAATTTTGCCCCAGATCCCTAAGTGGCCCCCTTAAGAATTGAACTCATAACTGTGGGTTTAATAAGCCAATACTCAAATCACTGAGCTATCTCTCTCCCCTGGAAAGAAGGCTTGCACAGTTACTGCATTAGTGTATCTAAGGCTATGTCTTCACCGGAAACTGAACAAGAAAACTTTTGTCTTTCAGAGGTGTTAAGAAACCACACACACACAGCAAAAGACAAGCGACGACAAGCGCTGGTGTAGAATGGAAGTTCTTTGTCAGCAGGAAAGCCGATAAACAGTGGCTACCCTGTGCCCCTTTTAGTGACACAACTGTAGTGATACAGCTCTGTCTCTAAAAGCTGTGTAGTGCAGCCATAGCCTAAGAGAGTTAAGTAGCAGTCAAAGGGCCTTTAAATATCAGTGGGAAACTTTTCATTGACTTCAGTAGGCTCTGGATCAGTGTCTCTCTGAAACTCTTTTCACTTGCATGTGTGATGGCAGAGACAGCAATGTGACTTTCATTTTCAATGCTGAAATGGTAGAGTGAAGCCCAAGCGTTACCACAGTCACCAGCAAATCCAGCAATGTCAGCCTTGCTTCACATTTTTCAGTCTCAGTTATCCAGAGTTCAACTGATGTCAGAGTTCTTGGGTTAAGTAGCTGCTACACATGAGTAAGTCCCTTATCTACCATTGCTGGGATAGCTTGAGGGAGGGAAAGATGCCTCTTTGGCAGCTGCTTCATTTTCTCTGCCAACATAAGTACCAAATGATTAGCAGCATACCACAGAACAGAAAGTAGGGCCACATAAATGATACAATAGCTACATAATCCAAAATTAGTGGAAAATGTTGCTTGTTTTATGTTCTTCTTTTATCAATCTTTATACCCTGTACATTTATTCAAGTTCTAAGTTATAGGGAGTCCCATTCCCTGTGGTAGCAGCTGACTTTTGGCCTCTTCTTTCTCCTCCTTCCCATACCCAGTTTGTCTCTCAATAAATCCAGTCACTTCTTCATCCTTAATATCACCAAATACACGCTGTCATTGCTATCCCGGGTCCTAAAACCCTTATCTGCGCATTGGTTATCTCTCATATTGATTACTGTAAACATCTCCTTCTGCCTCTCTCTTTTTCTCTCTACTGTACTGCTAAAGTCATCTCGCTCTCCTGTTGTTAACCCCATATCATTCAAGTTCCTATCCCTGAAATAATCTTGTCCATTTCTGCTACTATTTCCTCTTCTCATAATCTACACTCTTTCCAGCCCTTCTGCCATATTCTAACTAGTTTCTTCCCACTCTCAGGTTCATACTTGCTAGCATGCTGTCTCTCTACCTGTTCTGTCCAATTATTTAGACAAGTATCTGGTCAGATATGGTCCCCTGGCAAGCAAAATTCTAAATCCCTCTTTGAAATCCTCTTCTTCCAGAAATCCTTTATATGGGGCAATTGCAATTGATATTAAATGCCATTCTCTGCAGATTCTTGGCCTACACACATATTTTTGTCTATATCATGGGATAGTACCAGTGCTGCAGTTTTATGATAATAGCAGGTCCACAAATACTATGAATTGGGTACATCACTGTTCCCCTTTCATATATATATTTTTATGAAGAACAGGAACAAAAGAGCCCAAGTATTATAGAAGCCTTCTTGGGAAGAAAATCAATTTTGCAGTGGAAGGCTTGTAAAGCACACAAATAGCTATAAATAATATTCTCTACACAGCAACCTAAAAAATTTGTGCCAGATTTTTTAAGACATCTAGGTCCTGATCCTGCACCTTTAAAATCAATGAGAGCTTTGCCACAGACTTCAGTGAGCATTGGACAAAGCCCCAAAAGTTAATTCTGAGTATTTTAAATTAGTATTACAAAGTCCCCAGTTTAGGAAACAATTCAGCACATTGAAGATCCTTAAGCACAGGCCTACAAGTTGTCCTGAATCAGGCCCTTGTGCTCACAATATATACCAAAAGTATGTTTAGTCACTAATCTGGTGTCACATTATATAGTGTAGACCTCTCGACACTCAAGGAAGCTATCTTCTTTTTCTCTTCTCTTCTGAGTAATTGATAAAATGTCTGTATACATGTCTCTACAATCTGTTTCTTTTCTTACTAAATCTCTTATAATGAGAGTGGATTAGTTTAGTAAACAATATTTAAACCTTTTCTCTATGTGCTGTCTTATGTTTCTCCCTTTCGCTCTTCTATTTAACATAAGCCGTGCTAGCACACTGGTATGACCAAGACTAATAAGCTTTTAATTCTCATTCACAAAATGAAGCAATATGGTATGGTTTCTTAAAAGTGATGACAAAGAAATTATTACTTTGCCTTTTGGAAGGTGCCTTATGTTATGCATGAACAATTCAAAAATGTTCTCTACATAAACATGTGTACTGCTGTGCAAAAAATAATAAATCCAGTAAAAAAAAAAGGCGTGTATCATGTTTATTTGGGCTCTATTTTACCATATGGATTTCCTTTGAAACTTGACGCACATGCAACAATACAGTGATTACTGCGGCATCCATACATGGTACACTGTGGCATAGCAGTAGCTACTTTTTATCAAATGGAATTCTAAGCAAGTGGTCAGAAGGCAATTTTGACTTATGTCTGAATAGGTAATGTATGGAGTGCTTAGGGTTGTCATTATTTTAATTAGTACAAATATATATAACACCACCTGACTTTAGCTTGTGTGTGCACTGAAGACACATAGACAGAGAAATACAAACACAACTGTGCACATAAGAAGAGAGTTTTCATGAAAATCTTAAGGGAAAAAATGTGGAATTTATTTATACTGTATTTCACAGTTTGTCTAAATTCATCTGAAAGTTATCATATATCACTGATTTTATAAAATTGGGACAAATGTCTCTTGCTGGGGAATAATAGAGTAACTGTTTCATATGCCAATTGCACTTCTAAATGTGCATTTGGTTTCAATGGTCTTGCACTGAAACTGCATCCTGTACCAGAGATGTGATAAATCCCTGATTCTTACTGATTTATACACAAATCTGGCAATTTTGCCCAATTCATTTTAGTACAAATCTGCTTATGAAATGTAAACCTAATCTGGAAACTTAAAATGGCTGCCACCCTGTGACACATCATGTAACCATCTACAGTATGGCCTGTAGGTTCCCTATTGAAACCTCTAGGTATTGTCACCTTTCCAACATATTGCAATTCCTGTCCCCACTATCATCTCTGAACCCTGAGAGCACTTCCTTCCCAAGGTCACTGATGGGAAGCCTCAAGGAGTTGTAGGAGTCAAAGGAAGATAATGAGGAAAAAAGCTGCAGTAAATGGGAAAGCGAGAAGGATTTGTGATGGCAGCAGGATGCTGCATTCTGTAAAAGCTTGCTGTCATGTGGTGGCAACCATTTTAAGTATCCAGATCAGGTTTATGTTTCTTAAAATTCTCCTTGTCTGTGAGTTCTAAAAAAAATTGACAATGATTAGGCCATTGCCTATCCTGCTGACTGAGACAGGGTGGACTAGGTCTGAAGGCCCCCTGCTGGAGGCCCTGTGGCCCTTCCATAGGCGTGCACAGCACATTTCATTAGGGTGTGCAACCAGGGAATGTTATTTATTTATTTATTTAAAGGTGAACCTCATAAAGGTTGGAGAACAGGAGGGAGTTGGGGTGTGGGAGGGGGTGCAGTGTGCAGGAAGGGGCTCAGGGCAAGAGATTGGGGCAGAGGAGGGGTGCTGGGTGTATGAGGGGGCTCAGGGCAGGGGGTTGGGGTGCAGGAGGGTGCAAGGTGCAGGCAGGGGACTTAGGGAAGGGAATTGGGTGCATGAGGGTGCAGCGTGTAGCAGGGGGCTAAGGGCAGGGGGTTGGGGTGCAAGGTGCAGGAAGGGGGCTTAGGGCAGGGAGTTAAGGTGCAGGAGGGGTGCAGGGTGCAGGCAGGGAGCTCAGGGCAGGGGGTTGGGGGTGGGGTACAGGAGAGGGCTCAGGACAGGGGGTTGGGGTGTGAGGTGCCGGCAGGGGGCTCAGGGCAGGGAGTTGGGGGGTGGGGTGCAAGAGGGGTTCTGGCTCCAGCCAGGTGCCACTTGCCTGCAGCGGCAGGCTCCCTGCCTGCCTGCCCTGGCCCCACACCATGCTGCTCACCATGTCCCTGTGCAGCCCCTTGGGGGGGAGGGCACAGAGCTCTGCATGCTGCCCTTGCCATGCCTCCAGGTACCTCCCCCGAAGCTCCCATTGGCCGCAGTTCCCCGTTCCTGGCCAATGGGAGCTATGTGGGGGCGGTGTCTGGAGCAACACCTGGAGCTCTCTGCCCTCCACTCCCACCGGGGCCCCAGGGACGTGGTGCCATGCTCCTGAGAGTGGCACAGGGCCCGCAGCACCATGCGGGGCAAATCCCGTGGGCCAAATCCAAAGCCCTGAGGGGCCGGATCTGGCCTGCAGGCATGAGAGTGTGCCTGGGCACACCCGGCACACCCCGTGAGTACACCTATGGGCCCTGCCTAACCTTGCCCCAGAAAAGAGCAGAAGAGAAGCCCTCCAGGTTCCCTAGAGTGGCTGCAGAGGAAGTGGCCAATCAGAAGGGCTTCTGGAATGACCAATCAGGGATCAAATGGCCTTATAAAAGGAAGCAGCAGAGGCAGAGTATTCAATTGCTTTCTGAAGCTTGAAGAGGGGGGATCAGCTGCCTGGAAGAGCAGCAGGACTGTGGGAAAGGCCGGCAATCCTGAAGGCAGAACTGAGCCCAGGGAAGGCTGCTGAAGACCTGGAGCCTGGCTGGCTGGAAGAGTAGCAGGACCATGGACAGGTCATGCATGCAAACTGAACCCAGGGGACTGAGCACAGAACTTAGCCAGACTAGGAGACTGTACCATGGTGGGCCCTGTTGATCTGATTGAAGACTAAGCCCAGGGAGGGCTGCCAAAAGCACACCAACTGAGGGTACCAAGATGGGCCCCTGTTGAGCTGTTAAAGAAGGCAGTGTCTCCAGAAAGGAACCATTGGTGCTATGGCCCCATAGCAGGGCTGGGAGAAAGAACTAGAGACTGTATACCCTGGAAAGTGGAACCATGTGTGTGACTCAGCTGGATGGCTGAGTCACTGAAGACCTGCTGAAATAACCATTGGCTCGGGGTGGGAGGGCGCTCAATTAAGGCAGGTGCCCTCCCCCTCCCGTTGTAAGAACTGAAAGAAAAGCAGGCTCACACCCAACCAGAAAGGAGGTGCCCACAAGAGGTGGGCAATACCACATTCAAAACAGAAGGATTGCAGGCATGTATTGGCCAGAGAGGGGGCACTCACGAGAGACAGATGCCAACCCCGTTAAATTGACCAATATTGTCTTATTATTTCCTTGCCCTCCCCTGACTGTCTTTATCCATCTCTTGTCTTGTACATAGATTGTTTCTTGAGACAGAAATCATCTTTTTGTTTAGTGCCTAGCACAATGGGACCATGACCTATGACTAGAGTGCCTAGGGGCCACAATTATAAAAAGAATCAGATATGTACTAAGATTTAATGTTGTAAAAGTGCTGTGAAGAAGCTGGGGGCAGTGAAAAGAGAGAAGAAGATGCCTGTACATAAAGATTTACCACATAAGGACTATTGATATTAATCATTCACACAGAAGTTTTCTCTTCCCTAACCTCATCAGATACCATGGTGGTGGGCACGATATAAGAACCTAAATAAATTAGAATCACTGCCACCAATTGTGGTGCCCTCTCTCTAACCTGCTTTCCCTCCTGAGGCAAATAGCACCCAGGTAGCACTTGTTACACTCAGTTTGTGGAGAAGAATAGCTAGGAGGGAGGGAGTTGATTCTGGATCTGTATTTGGTATCTAGTGTATATACACAAAGGATGTCCAGGACCCAACGAAGCCAGCAAAAGTGAATTCATTACATCCCTGTTCCTGACCCCAAAATCAACATTTCATGCTTCTGGATCTGTCCATTTTCATTCTCTTTCTCAGTCATAAGATATATAGAAAGATTCTAAGAAATAATTATGCAGATAGTTTGGTAATTATGAATTATTCCTAGCAAAAGTTAGCATATAGTTAATAAATAACATTCTAGTTTTGTGAGAAGATAAAATTCCAGTCTACATTTAAAAAGAGGGTTTATTTTTTAAATCTAGCTTGAAAGGATTGCCAGTCAGCTGTTGCATTCAGATATTTGAAGATTCTAGATAGATAAAACCCCTGTCAATAAGTGAGTAAACCAGCAAAAGCTGTCACTAAATTCTACTAGGTGGTTATTTCTAGGAGAGTATTACTGAGAGGATAAACAAGGGCCAAATCTTGCTCACTATATTTTCCCAAATGAGAATACAAACTCTCAATACAATGCATGGAAAATAACTGTAATGGTGACATATGAGAGAATGGCTTTGGCAAAACAAAACAACCCGTCCAGCTTCTTCCACCACAACACACACAAACCACTGAATTGTGAAATACCATAAAAAGTCACTGTACAAATGTCTTGTCAAAAGTCAACAGCTTGACCCAACTATGCCATGGAATTTGTAAAGTTCAAGATGGGTGGGGAGACACCTAGTAGATCATCCAACTCATCTCTCATTTCACTTGGAAAATTTATAATTCCTTTTTGGTACAATAATTTGTTCAATTCTTTGCAGACCAGTGTACCCAAAACTGACTCTCTCAAATGTCTAAATTTTGGAGGCAACATGATCTAGTAGGTAGGGGACCAGATCATGACTTAAGAGACCTGGTTTATAGTTCTGCTACGGATGTGCTGTGTGATCTTGGACAAGTTGTTTCCCCTTGTGCTCTTTCTCTTTCTTGTCTATTTAGATTTTAAGCTCTTCAGAGTAGAGAGTATCTTTTACTGAGTCTTTGGATGGGGCCCAGTCTTGATTAGGGCCTCTAGATACTACTGTAATACAAATAGTTAATATTTTAAACAAATTTATTCTGTTGGATTAGCACTTAGATAACACTAGAAGTGCAAATTCTTTCAAAGCATTTTATGTTATCACTTCTGTGCTAGAGTACAACATTACTATTAGCAATTACAGCATACTGTTTTATTGCTAATAGTATATGATACTGTAGCACTCTTACTAATATTTTTTTTACTCTTTTCTGTACACCCGTATCCATAATTCTGTTCAACGCTTTTGTTTCAAAAGAGGGACACCCTTCCAAACAAAGGAAGAGAAGTTACATTACCTTAAGCACTGAATTATGTGTTATGTTTTCACTATTACTTCAGATGGTATTTTGAATCATTAAGCATCATGACTTTATTTTATTTTATTTGAAGGATTATGGTGGTCTGTGTTCAAAGGATTAAACTGATGTCAGGATTATCTGTGGAACTCCCACCTTCTCCAGTGATGTCCAGCCCTTCTTTCTATTATATTCTAAAATGCTCTTTAGTGATGCGTGTTAGGGTTTTTTGTTTTTAATTTCCTGGTACATGTTGTCGTCAGCCATGTTAATACTAATCTTAAGATTTCCGTACTATCCTATGCACAGAACAAGCATACTATGTTAGCAATTGACTTTCTATTGCCAATCCCTGCTTCCTAGGATATTTCATGCATAACTACAGTATTGGATGTCTGATAATTCCTTCTGTCTATGCATTATGAAAATATACCAATTAATGTCTTTGACTCTCCCTCCTCCCACAGAACCACCTGCCAATGAAGACATTCTACTGCTTGAATAATTAATATCATGATCTTAATTCCTAGTCTGCTACCAAGAAGCACAGCCTTTTCACAGATTCTATTCTGTTTTTCAGTTGGAACATCCATCATGAACTGCTATACTAAGGGAACATTAAGATTCCAAATTTAAACACAGAAAAATAAGGAAATGAAAAAGTTACAGTTCTCAGAGCAACATTAGTGTACCAGCATTGCATATATCTACTATTTCTGGTAGTTAGATAGATTAGCAGCCTTCAACTCCTGAAATTCCAAAGAGGAGGCAGCTCAGCTGTTCTCAGTGGTGGCAGATGACAGAACAAGAAGCAAGGGTCTCAAGTTGCAGTGGGGGAGTCTAGGTTGGATATTAGGAAACACTATTTCACCAGGTGGGTGGTGAAGCACTGGAATGGATTACCTAAGGAAGGTGGTGGAATCTCCATCCTTAGAGGTTTTTAAGGCCCGGCTTGACAAAGCCCTGGCTGGGATGATTTAGTTGGCGTTGGTCCTGGTTTGAGTGGAGGATTGGACTAGATGACCTCCTGAGGTCTCTTCCAATCCTAATATTCTATGATTATGAAAGGTGCAACTATAAATACATTACTACCATGCTAAGGATCATCTGTGACTTGTCCACTGGGGCTGGCAGCTGCATTGGGAAAGAATGCTTCCCATCTCCCTTCAAAGGAGCTGGTCTACCAGGCCTCAGGAACAGGAAAAAGTGATAGGTCACTTCCCATCCCCAAGGACAATATAAGTAAATAAGAGCAGAGTTCCAGGGCCTACTGGACTGACTGAGAGCTGGAGATGCTACTTGTGCAAGCTGCACTAGATCAGGTCAAACTTTCACACTGCTAGGCTGCTGTATAAGGACACAGCAGAGTCTTGAACCTACCCTGATTTTGGGTGGGCTCCAGTTTCTTAGCAAACTTTCTCATAACCCTCACTGACAGCCTTATTAGTGAAGTCAGGGTGCTGCTGTGGCACAGTGCTGTGATAATTATGCAAAACTTGTTTAGGTCAGAGTCTCTCTGTCACATTCCAGGGCTATCCAGACCTGTAAGAGATTGTGTCACCACCTGCACTGCACCCTTGCATGCCTCACAATACTTTGCTGTTGTAGCTCCCAGTCTGGGCCACTCACAAACAGCCAAACAGCATGCAGGTCTCAACCTGAGTGTTGATTTCTGCAGTCTTGGTCAAGCACTTCGGAACCCAGCAGCCTCGCAACAACACAGCAACCACACTCCAGCTTCCAGCAGTCTTGGTTACTACCTGCAGGGTGACCCCCAACACACTCCCAGTCCCAAATTTCCCCCCAAATGTGTGTTCTGCACTGTCCAGCTCCTCCTGGGAAGTTCAGATATTAGAGCTCTGTTGCCCCTGTAAGGGGTCAGTAGCCAACAGCCTGCTATTTTAACTGGAGTTACCCACACCATTCGGTTTAAACACAACACCGGATTTGTTTTGGTTACACAATAAAACAAGGGGTTTTTTTAACTACAAAGAGATACATTTTAAGTGAGTACATGTGTAAGGTGTTAAAGTCAGAAATGGTTACAAGAGATATAAAGATAAAATGCTTTCTAGTGGCTAAAGCACAACTAATTAGACTTGATTCCAGGTAAAATTCTTATCCCATGTCCCCAGCAACATTGCTAACCAAATTTTCATGTCAGGATCCCCCCATGCGCAGAAGTATGGTTCCTTTGTCTTCTTAGTTGACACAGAGAGAGAGATAGGGAAGAAAAGAAATAAAGATCACCTGGGATGTTTTGACCCTCACTTTTATAGTCCAGTGACCCTTTGAAATGCTGAGAGTTATCCCTAGATAAAGTTTCTTCCTGGTGTGAAGACAGAAACATGGAGTCTTGCAGTGAAAGAGGTTGCTTGCTAAAATGCAAATTGATCTCTTCCTGCCCCCCTTCATTACTAAAGAATGGCCATTTGACCGGTGATTGCCAATCAACTTTAATGACAACCGGCTAGAGCCATCAGCTTGTTCTTTGCCTTTGAGTAACTGGTTTACGCCTCTCTTGCTGTCCAAAGGACACTGTTTAGTACTTACATGTAAATTAAGGTAAACACAGATTCCTTTGTTTAGGATAGACTTGTTTAACAGCCTCTGCCTAATCAGGGCTACGTGGGTTTGAACATGTGCTAACAACATCATAACTTTACATATAATGTTGCTACACATATTTCACCATGATACTGTTAACCAGTGAGTTATTCATTTTCAAATGATACCTCACGAAGCATATTTTGTGCAAAGATTATTACAATAATGTGTGGGCTGTGAATACAGGAGTGCATTTGCTCACATTCTCCCAAAAACCTGACTGCAGATTTTGGAGTGGATAGGGCTAATGCCATTGTGGGAACAATATGCAGGGAAAGATCTTATTATCATATACATACGGGTAGAGGGAACCACAGCAGATAATCTGTTTTATTGTATACCAGAAAAGATTAAGTTGAGGAATTGTGGATAGTAGCCTCCTGGGACCCTTGGGTGACAGATCTGGGTACGTGCCCCCTTGCTGGCCACCCACTGGATTGCTAGGCAGGGAATCCAACCCTTTGTCTCCCTGGATATCTAGGTGATTTAAACCTCCCTAGGTCTCAGGAGGCTGCAGCAGCACTGTTTCCTCTCTTGATCTCTATGACACATTGTCTAGACAACAGTTCTCAGTCTGCCACCCCTTCACTGAAATGGAGCTCCTCAGCCCACCTGCTCCAGGTCCCCAGGACCAGCGGTGACCCCCAACATACCCCAGTTGCTGTCCCAGAATATACCCTGTCTCAGAATTCCACCCCAAGGGCATGAAGCTATTGGTTTACAGTTTAAGTCTTTGTGGGACATAAAGTAGTTGTGAGCTAGAGGTAAAAATATCTTTCGGAATCTCAGCCCAACATGGAGGCAAACAAACCAGAGAGGAGGCAAAAGGGTTCACATTCAAAATGGAATTTTGAATCACACAGAACTCATAAATTGGACAGATTACCAAACTGTCAGACCTTGGACTTTGAGGCCTTGTCTCTGTTTGATCAGGACCACTGGGAATACTGATGACCAGTCAACAATTTCTGTTAGGTTATTTCAATGAGATTGCATGTCTGGCCTTTAAACCTTATAGTCAGTGTCCTTTGCCTTCTTCTGTACCAACCCTGAGAGGTCTCTATAATAAGCTGTTCAAATTTCTATTTTAAAAACCTCATTTTTAATGTCAATCATCTCTCTGACCATTCTGAATCATTTCCTGGATTGAAAAAAGGACATAAAAGTTTGGTTTGAGTTATAGAAATTGCAGAACAGAAATTTTGTTCCTTCCAAAAATGTCTAAAGCTTTGTGGCATACAATTGTATAATAAGAAAATACATGTCTAAGCGTTATAACATTGCATGCTTGATCTGGAGTATTATATTTGATTTTGGGAAACAAACTAAAGTTACCAGAAAATAAATGTTTTCCTATTTCCACTTTACTCTGGCCATACACTCAATTAACACAACATTACATTTATAAAAAAAGGACTGCAGCTTCTGACTTTGGGGTCTATTACATGCATTCTTAGGAGTTCTCATGTTGATAAACATGCTGGAATTCACATATGTTGAGTATAAGCAGACCAAATTTTGTCCTCAGCATTATTTTGTATAAATCAGGGAGAATCCTAAAGCCACTTGATTCTCCAAACCCACTACTCTGGATCCTTTTTTATTAATTTCCTTCTAAAGTTCTGATCTCTCAATAGAACAAAGCATTTTCTTTTACTTAAGATCAAAAGAGTGTTTTCAATCGGTAAAAATCATACCTGTGTATGGAACCAGCCTATACAACACTTAAACTTGCATCCTCAAAATCAGACATGTGTGGGTCTAAAATGGTGCATATAGCAGTGTGCTGGCCCTTTGCAGAGAGGTGAATTTCACTCCATCTGAATTGTTAAAGATTACCTAAGGATAGGCCTCAGCATCCAATATGATGAGGAGGACGGTCATCTCAGTGCTGCCTCCATACCTGCTTCCCAACTAGAATTCATCTAACTCTCATTATTACTCAGTTGTTCCTGCAGCTGAAACACCATCTTTGTTTAGAATTTGGACACAAGTGGCAGAGATAGGCTCCAACCTACACATGCCAAAACCCATCCAATGGGGGTCTTTTTGTACCTATAATTTTTTTAAACTCAGGAGATGTTCCTCTTTCATCAACAACTTGACTGTGCTTGCACAAAGTACGTCAACAACTCCCAAGGTTCAAAATGAAACTTTGCAAAGCAAGGATCCAAGCATAGTTAGAAAAACAAAGATCGCATTTGAACTGACCAGAATTTGAATCTGAAAATAACCTGAAATCTTTCCAGCAAATCAAGAAATGAGTAACAAAGAAACAATAACTCATTAACTGTATGGCGGGGCTCATGTTGTCCCATATCTCCAACATCTTATCCTCAAAATACCAGAGAAACTTATCCAAAAACCAGTCGAAATGAATAAGTCTGTACATAAACCCTGAAGAAGGTATCCAGTGTTCTTCTGGAGAAGCTATCAAAATGGTAGATTTTGCAGAAGGAATAGTGCCCTGGGAATGTAAAAAATGATCATGCAAGGTAAGATTTTCCTGTCTGAAACACATTGATCTCCACCCATGTGCTAATCTCTCAGTGATGGATGTGCATAGGTGAGAGCTCTTAATGATCTCCCAAGGTCTTCTTTTGCCACAAGGGATAAACTTCAGGGTATAAGCCAGTCACTAAACTGTTGGGGGCTAGAAAGAAACACTCTCTCTCTCTCTCTCATCAGTGGGTTATGCCATAATTGTCCAATATAGGGTTTCTTGCATCTTCTTCTGAAGCATCTGGTACAGATAGGTTCCTGGACTATATGGACCATTAGCCTGAACTGGTATGCTGGTACTTCCTTCGAGATAAGTACACATATAAAAATATGAAACAACTGAAAATTGTGATCCTCCCTCCCAACCTCCTCCTCCCCCTCCCCCCAGCAATGATCATTTTATCAGTTGATCCTCTTACCAATTCATTGGCACATTACACTTTTGGCTACTTTATAGGTATTTCTTTAGCAAATCTAGTATTTTTTCTGGTGTATGCTGGTGCAGACAGTGTTGGATGCAACGGTAATAGAGGCCAGATTTTGCAGAGCTTCTTTGTGGAATACAAAAGAAAAAGAAAGCACATGATGTTTTTTAAAATGGCTATGAATAAAACTTGCTCTAGGTATGAAGCTGGCCACCCTATAATAAGAGGTAGCTCAAATTTTAGTTCATGAGAGATGAAAGTTGAAACTGTTGATGTAGAACGGCACTGACACAGAGCTGTTGTAAGGCACTGGAGCCTTCAAAGGAGAAAATGACACAGTAATGAAATATATGTTGAACTCCATCAATGCCCTGGAATATATAGTGCAAATGGAACAGGCAGAAACTGAAACTGAAGAATGTTGTTTTCTTAAAGGTACACAACAAAAAAGTCAGCCTGAGGAGTGGGAAGGATAACCCAGCTTTCCCTCGTATGCAAGGAATGCATGTTTGAACGTAAGCATGCAAGAAGACCAGAGACTGGCTATGTGATGGTGATGGAGAAAACAAGAAGTGTGGCATATCTATCACTCATTTCTGGAGCTGAGCTACAGAGTTACAAAGACTGTATCTGAGCTATCCCTCGTAACAGCCTCCCTACGCATCTCTTCTCTGCACAAATAGGCTATGCTGGGTAACAGTGACTCTTCATGCTGTACAAGGCTGTACAGGGTCAGCTCACCTCTAAAGGCAGTATGTTGAAGGTGGATAATGGGTGTGACAAATACCAAGGCCACTTACTTTGCATGTTGGTCATGTTAGACAAAGCCTTCTAACACCCCTTTATTACTTGCTCTAGATCTGAAGCCTGGGGGTGGTATAAAAAAGCTGCATGCCGAGAGAGAGAGATAGACATCTTATACTGTCTGGGAACTATCCTATATCTCTCCTTGACCTTTCTCTCAAATCCAGGGTGAAATTCTGCCACTGGCTTCAATAGGGCCAAAGATCCCATTGATGTCAATGGAATCAGCATTTTACCCATTACATCTATTATGGGGAGGTAGGTCAAGGCTTTGTTATCATGTCTAGGGTTTTCTTTGTGTATATTTGAAAGCCCTAACATTTTCACACAGTGAAGAGTTGCACCCTAAATATTTACTGGATATGTCCTGGGGATTGATCTAACTTTCAATGGGTTGATCAGAAAGATTGTTTCTTTCCTTTCTGTAAGTGCTTTTATGATCCACACACCTCCAGGGTGAGGTGTTCTGTCCCATCTAGTGGCACTGAGCCCACTTAGAGAGAGTGATTAATGAGTCTGCTCTACAGTCTTAGCTAACAGCCACATGGCTTTCCGCTCATGCAGTAGATACTCATGCACTAAGCTCCAGAGGTCCCAGATTCGATCCCGCCCGCCAATGACCAGGATATGCCAGCATTACACTTCAGTCCCACTTTTTCCTGGGGTAATATTCCCACTTCACTTTGTCTGTATAACCCCCGACAATGTAGAAGAAAAGTCTCCTGTAATGTGTCAAATAATTTAGGTTTATAAATAACAGTTTGTGTTATTTACGAAGAAGTGTTCTGAGTTGTTGGTTGGTTTTTTTTCAGTACATATCAGAAAGCGGGTGTAACCAGTTCATGGTGAGGACTTTTAGATTTTTTTGCATGATGAACAGGAAAGATACACAGAGTGGCAGCTCTGCCTTTGGGAAACACCCCACCATGACAAAAAGGAGAAAAATAAGATCAAAGTAAAATCAATTTCCTTTTAGGTGGCCTTCAGAGTTGTTGATTTGACAGAGAATAGCTCTTCCAGATGAAGGATACATGCAGATCACCTTGAAGAGTTTTTCTCAAAATAAATAATCATTTTCTGGTATTCTGTGGTGCTCACTGATCATTTACTGGTAGATCCTTTACCTTTACTGCTGATCTGAGCCAGGAGACCTGTTTCAGTTTTAAAGAAGAAGAAGAAGGAGAAAACCTAGCAGCAGCCCTGATCTGCTGCTGCTTCCTCCAAAAGAGAAGGAAGGAGAAAAGCCTGAAAGAAAAGAGACACTAGTGGAAAAAGATATAGGAGCTATTCAAAGTTGCCAACACAGATGGAGCTAGGAGCAGTCTCATCTAGGAATTTCAGGGGCAGAGCCATGCACAAATTTGCAGAAATACTTTTGCCCTTTCTTCCAGAGCTGGCTGTAGGGGTTTTGCCATCCCAAGCAGCCAAAAAAAATTTTAAAAAAGCCGCTATCGCGATCTGTGGCAATTCAGCGGGAGGGACCCTCTGCCAGAATTGCCCCCAAATCCCTGAAAAGTGCCACCCCACTCTGGAGTTGCCGCCCCAAGCACCTGCTTGATAAGCTGGTGCCTGGAGCCAGCCCTGGTTTCTTCTTACACCATTGTCACCCCCTCTGTCAAATAGCAGCAAATGTCTAGAGTCTTGCAAGTTGGTTTCCCCTGTGGAGGAGAGATCAGTGACGTGGAGTTTGGGCATATTCTAAGTGCAACTGACTTTATTTGCACACATACACCAATCTGACATGAGCTATTCAAACAGCATGCATGGAAGTCTTTTCTTCCAGAATCTCAGCTCAACACCAATGCTCAGTTTCCAGGGAGAAACTCTGCCTTAAGAATTATTCTAATCAGAGCCCAAGGCAGGAAACAAATTTTCCTGCTGTGTGTACAGCTCTCACTCTCATAGACTCATAGACTCTAGGACTGGAAGGGACCTCGAGAGGTCATCGAGTCCAGTCCCCTGCCCTCATGGCAGGACCAAATACTGTCTAGACCATCCCTAAAAGACATTTATCTAACCTACTCTTAAATATCTCCAGAGATGGAGGTTCCACAACTTCCCTAGGCAATCTATTCCAGTGTTTAACTACCCTACCTACCTCTCACAAAGCTGAATCTACACAAAAACATCCCACAACCCAAAACTAAAAACAACAGAGCATATCTTCTGAAGAGTCAAAACTTGCTCACATGCTAAGAAAAAGAACTTGGTAAGCTATGCCTAATGGTGACAGTAGATAACACCTGCCATAACAGTGCTATAATTACTATACAGTGTATGGTTTCATGAATGCAATCATGATTGGAAGGTCTGCACCTCATAATCTTTCTCTCTTCTCTTCCACACTACAAAACAGTCTGAAAGCCATTGCTGTAGACTGTATTACCTATATTTTCACATTCCACTACAGGTCCCCCAAAACAGGAGCAAGTCATAAGTGAGCTGCATCACAACAAGGAGAACTGGAGCAATTTCAAATGTGCTTCTCAATGAGCACAGGGCAGTTCAGGTTACAGAAATCCAGCCCATCTGCATTTCTAAGCTAGAACCACCACTGTGTACATACAAATATTATTCCTCACCGTGCAGACAACATAAGCGGATGAAATGTTTTTATTGTTTTTTTAATAAAACAATGTCTTAATCCATGTTTTAAGTGATTGTAAATGGAAAAAAATACCTTTGAACTTACATCAAGAAGAAGAAATTTAAGAGATTTGTGCAAAAAAATTAGACTATTTTCCATGGTTCAGGCAAAATGTTCCTCCAGTCCTGATTCCACATGCAGATGGGGCAGAGGAGCAGAAACCAGCCCCCAGAAATGAAATGCAGAATTCCTCCATGTGATCTTCGCTCCGTACAGAACTCCCATCTGTATGGAAGACTGGAGCAAACCTGAGAGCCCAACTATATGAGGGCAAGACTCTGTACCCACATGTATCAATGGGAGGAAGACTTCAGAGTGTGCCAAATTTCCAGGGGCATTAGGGATTCAGCTGCCAATCAATCATTGTAGGATAGTTTGGCATCACCGTGAGAAAGGAATTATTGAACGTGGATTAGTATTAGATTCAGTGATTACAAGGCCAGAAGGGATCACTGTGATCTTATAGTCTAATCTCTTGGGTAACACAGGCTATGGAACTTCCCCAAAATAATTCCTGAGCATACCTTTTAGAAAAACATCCAATCCTTTCTTTTTTTTTTTTAATTGTCAGTAATGGAGAATCTACCGCAACTCTTGGTAAATTGTTCCAGTGGATAATTACCCTCACTGTTCAAAAACGTACACCGTATTTCCAGTGTGAATTTGTCTAGCTTCAATGTACAGACATTGGAGTGTGTTACACCTTTCTCTGCTAGATTGAAGAGTACCTTATTAAATATTTGTTCCCCACATAGACACTTACAGACTATAATCAAGTTCTCTCTTAACCTTTTCTTTGTTAAGCTAAACAAACTGAGCTCCTTGAGTCTGTCACTATAAGGCAGGTTTTCCAATCTTTTAATCATTCTCATGGCTCTTCTCTGAATCCTCTCAAATTTTTCAACATCCTTCTTGAATTACGGACACCAGAACTGGATACAATATTGAGCAGCAGTCACACATGGTGCCAAATAGAGGTAAAATAATCTCTCTACTCTGACTTGAAATTCCCTTGTTTATGCCTGCTAGATACCACTGATCTTGCCACAAGATCCCATTAGGAGCTCACCTTCAGCTGATTATCTACCATGACCCCCAAATGTTTTTCAGCGTCACTGCTTCCCAGGATAGAGTCCCCCATTGTGTAAATATGGCCAACATTCTTTGTTCCTAGATGTACACATTTATATTTAGCCATATTAAAATACATCTTGTTTGCTTGCACACAATTTACCAAGTGAACCAGATTGCCCTGTATTAGTTACCTGTCCTTTTCAATATTTACCATTCCCCCATTTTCTGTGTCATCTGCAAATTTTATCAGTGAGGTTTTTATGTCATCGATAAAAACGTAAAATAGCATAGGGCCAAGAACAGTTCCCTGCATGATTTGACTAAAAACATATCCACTTGATGATAATTCCCTTATTACAACTGCATTTCAAGACCTACCACTTAGCCAGCTGTTATTCATGTAATGTGTGCATGTTGATTTTACATCATTCTAGTTTTTTAATCAAAATGTCATGTAGTACCAAGTCAAACACCTATCAGATGTGTATTACATCAAAACTATTGCCTTTTTCAATCAAACTTATAAGCGCATAAAAAAATCAAGTTGGACTGGATCTATTTTCCATAGATCCACATTGATTGCCACTAATTACATTATTATCCTTTATTAATGTAGTCCTTTATCAGTCAACCCATTATTTTACTCAGGATCACTCTCAGACTGACAGTCCTATAATTGTCCACGTCATCCCTGCTTACCCTTTTTTAAATATTGGCACAACATTAGCTTTTTTTCCAGTCTTACGTAGCTAATGTTTAGTGAGATAGTAGTGGAATGGAAAGAGTGTTATCATCATATAATAAGATTATATCATCTATTTTCCCCCAAATACAGAACAGAAATATTTATTGAACACTTTTGCCTTTTCTGCATTATTATGGAAAATCCTACCATTTCCAACTAGTAGTGGACCAATACCATGGCGGAATTCTTTTGTTCCTAATATACTTTAAAAACTCCTTCTTATTGTCCTTAACTCTGCTGACCATAGAGTTCTTCTTGTGTTCCTTTGCTACCCTTATCAATTTTCTACAATTACTAGCTTCTGATTATGTTCATTATTATCAGCTTCCCCTTTCTTCCTTTTGTTTTATATATATATATATATTTTTATAACTGCCTTCACTCCTCCTCTAAACCAAGTTGGTTTTTTTTAAACAATATGGCCTTTTTTTCTCAATTGTGTGATTGTGGCTTTGGGGGCATCTAGTAAAATGTTCTTAAATAATTCCCAATTATCATTCACATTTTTTAAGATTAAATTCTTGCTTCCAGCTGATTTGGCTCATAATTATTTTTAGTTCAAAATTATTTGTGAAATTTGGCCCTTTTAAAGCACCTAGTATATATATTACTGGCCTGGACTTTATTCTGCTTGCACATTATGAATGTGATCAAGTCATGATCACTTATACCTAAGCTACCATTGCTTTCTAGTTCTGTGGTGATCGGAGTGATTAGGTGAGCACTAAGGCAAAATGTAAACGTGGGATGGGGACTGTGTTGGCATTAGCAATGCTGAGAAGCCTGGAGGAGCTGGACCAAGATTAGTTGATAATGGTGGCAGGTTGGAGTAGAAGGTGCCACATCTTGAAGTGAGTATAAGGCAAACTTGCAGTGGATAGTTGGTTATCATAGCTCAGGGAAATCTAACAGGAGGCATGATGGGTGGAAGGAGGAGCACTGGGAAGGATTTTAGGTTGGAAGGGTGTTCAAACTGTCTGAGATTGTGGGATTCTTGACTTGCAGGAGAGTAGATGATGCAAAGAAGGAAATACATTACACAACTCCTTTCTGCCAGACAAGATCTGCAGCTGCAGCCCAGAAGCATATGGATAACATTCCCAACATCCCCTTACCACCTAGCCTTGATACCTGCCTGCACCTACTCAGGTGGAATGGAAGTCTTTATGCCACAGCAGGAGTCCCATATTTCTGGATTAAAGGAGACACGTGGAGCTCTCTCATTCTCATTTGCTGTGCCTGGCTATCTTTCAGCTGCATGAAGGGTGGTCACTGTATTGTGGTTTTAGACTGGAGGGAAATGTCAGACCTTTAGCCGTATCAATCAGCTTTTGAGCTAGTTCTTTACACACTACAGAACAACAAACTAGTAAGGCAAACCAAACACAGTTCAGATGGTCTTTAACCTACCTCGGTATCACTGCACCCTAAACATCAACACAATACTCAGTTGTAAAGATAACTGTAGTTTTGTTATCTCCTTTTACAAACATTTTATTTACTGCAAAACTACCTTACTAATTAAGTGTCTGATAGAGGAACAGTACAATTAAAAAAAAAAAAAGCTATGGGTAACATGCTGAAATACATTAACATGGTCCCAGCTAAATTAGGTAGCCAACAAATAAATCAGCATGACACCAATATGATATATGATAAAATATTTTAAGGAATACAGGGCAAAGGAATAAAGTTATTACAAATAAATGTACTTTACTACAATGGTACATGCAAGGGGTCTCAACTGTATTAAAGCATATAAAATAACAGAGAACAAAATTGAGTTTTGAGCACTGAGATTTTCTACATTTTCTTATTTTTAATGTTGAATTCTGCTAGGTATCTAAGGCAATATACTATGGTTTCATGTATAAATGAAGTAGTAAGTTACGGTAACTTTAAATTCAACTAGACTGAAATTAAAGTTTAGGTCCAAATGGAATTGAGTTGTGAAACATTCCTGTCAAAAATGGATAGAGATCTAAACTTAAAATTATTGTTGGCAAAAGAAACAGTACTCTACTGATTGAAGCATGTGAGCTGAAGCCTATCCATAAAAAGCACATTAGTCAAAGCTTTAAAGAGAGATAACTGCCCAGTGTGTCATCATTTTAACTTGTTAATTTGTAGTAATATTTATTTGATTTGTAGTTTTATATGTGAAATCCTTTTAAAAAAAGTCACAATACAATTATTGATGAAACTTTTATATGAATGTCTCTGATAACGAAGGCCAACATAAATGAAATATTTCTTTATCAACTAGAAAAGGCTTTAACCATACTTCCATTGTTTTTATGAAAAGATTGAGTTTCACTAAGATAGCATTCACCACATATTTGGGCTATTGTATTAACATATACATCAAGAAGAAATGTTAAAAATCAGAAGTGACATTATTTTCCAGGATCCATTGCTAATAAAGTAGCACAGATTTCCATCCTGTATGAAACAGCTGGACCATGACGAGATCACATTAACACTAATTAAAAAGATATTTTTTGTGCAGTTTTTGTTAATCCAGCTTCATTGGACTCAAAAGGATTTTTGAAATCTGTAATAAAGGCTATTATGTAATCTTACCCTGATTCTCTTGCATCAGGTTAGTGTGAAATTTCCCTGTAACTAAACCATATTTTCTTAAAACACTCACTCAGTGAAACTGATATTAAGTTTTTACTATTATAGCTCTTTTTTCAATATATGATCTTCATTTAATTAAAAAAAATTAAAGCTTTAATTTATTTTTGCTTGATGAACAAGAAAAAAATAATATTAAAGGCAACATTTTGCAATGTTTCTCTTTCTCCCTCACTTTACTGGGTCCCTGTTGTTCCCTGTGTATAATTTGCAAAACATATTGCTTCAATACTTACAATGAGAGAGGCAGCCCAGCTGTGGGAGGGAAAGGACAGCAGTCTCCAATATTACCATAATAATCTGCCTAAGGTCCCATGAGCCCTCTGGAGTATACAATTCTCTATACTGCAGGCCCCAGCTGGAGAATGTTCTCTTGACATGTATGCCAACCTTTGCCTGCAGGCAAAATAAAAAAAAGGCAGAGAAGTAATCATGAAAATAAAAAATCTTGTCAACTGTGGTAGGATGCAGTTTCCATGTTGTTTTGCTCACAGAGGCAAGCATTGTGCTAACAAAATGTTAGGAGACTTAAAAAGACTGCAGCTGGTATGTGTTTAGCTGGGGAGGAAAAACCCAACCATCATGTGCCATGTAAATTCTGCAATTCTAACACTGAGGAAAAAATGAGCAGTGATATTATATTACTGTCAATATGCATGACAGCTTTATTTGCCTCCTCTTCCAAAGGCTGCTCATTACAAGATTTAAGTTGGAAGATGAAACCTTTACAACGTTGTGGCTAATTGCAAAGGGCCCAATTGTAAAGCATTTACTCACAGTGATGAGCTGTTGCTCCCACAAGTAGTCTTATTGGGTTCAATGGAACTAAATGGGGGAGTATCTGCATACCATGGTGCAGAGTATGCAATCTTTCCCAAACAAACATTTAAACAAGGTAGAGCATAAAGAGAAAAAAATGGACACATCTAAAAAAAAAAATGAATTACATGTCCAAATACTAATTGCTCAAAGTTTCAAACTCAGTTCCTGTCAGAGGTCATGGGCCTTAGTCTGATTGCATATAAGCAGATATAAAGCAGGCCTTTACACCAGTACAAAGGAGATTGGACTCTACTCCAATGTGTTCATATGTATAGAAAGAATGAAGGTATTTTGCACACAAAAAAAAGGAGAAAAAGTATACGTGGTGAATGTGGGGAGGAGTGCTGTATCTTTAAAAGCTGACTTGCCAATTTTTGTTTTGTTATTACTATTTTTATTTATTTGTAATTTTAAACCCATTTAATAGTCAAACAAGGTTTGAAATCTCTCTCTATGTCTCTCTCTATAAATATATGTATATAAAATCCCCATGTACATTGTGTTACCCCTACTCACAATAAGTACTATTTTGCTCCACAAGTAACCTTGTGGATTTCAATGGGGCTGTTCATTGCGGAAGGTGGTGTTCAACGTAAGCGGATCATAATCTGGCTCACAATAATTAGTATTTGTTTTTAAGGACACCAATTATTCCCTTTTTCCCAAAATGATTTTTTTTTTCAACACAAAAAAATCTGATCTGAATTAGTTCTGGATATAATATCCACCAAAGAGACCCTGATATCACTTCATCCAAACAAGTGCATTTTTTTCTAGACTCTGAGGACCTCATTCTCCATTGCCTTGCCCTTTGAATAGTCATTTATACTTGTGTAAATTGAAAGCAGATCAGAGAGGAGGTGTTTACACTTACTTTGCACTGGTGTGAATGAGGCACACAGTCTGGGCCTGCTCCCACTGAAGTCAATGAAAGTTTTTCCATTGGTTTCAATCTGACTCTCCTGAGTTTTTGAAAAAAGCAATTATTTAGGCAAATTAAAACACCTTGACTTCAAATCTGCTTTTCATCTGTGGGAAAACATTTTTTCAAACAAATTTCTTCCCCATTATCATATTTGCCTTTTCTTTGCCACTCTTCTTCAGCAAAGGAGCGACAACATATTTAGCTGGATAACTGCTTGTGAAGAATGTGTACAGTAGCAAGTTAAATAGTGCGATTTGTTGTTTAAAAGTAGAAGTAATTACTTAAGATGGATGAACTTGGGAGAGACCTTGTTTGGAAGACAAGCAAGCTCGTTCATTATGTTTGCAAGGCTCAGGAGCCAACTGGAGCTTAACTGGACTGGACCACTAGAGTAGTGGTCTCAAACTGTGGGTTGGGACCCCAAAGTCAGTAGCGACCTTGTTCTAATGAGGTCGCTAGGCCTGGCATTAGACTTGTTATGGTCTGGGGATGAAACCAATGCCCAAGCCCCACAGCCCTGGGGCTGAAGCTGAAGCCCGAGGGCTTCAGCCTGGACTGCAGGGCTCAGGTTACAGACCCTCTGCCTGGGGCTGAAGCCCTTGGGCTTTGACTTTTCACCCTCCCCCCCACGCAGGGCAGTGGGGCTTGGGTGGGATCAGGCTTCAGTCCCCACTCCTGGGGTCCTGTAGAATTTTTTATTGTCAGAAGGGTGTTGCAGAGCAATTAAGTTTGAGAACCCCTGCACTAGAGAATTTAAAATGAAGAGAAAATAAAAACAAAATCAGGTATATATTAAAAGTACTAGGTCTGGATTAAGCAGCTCAGGAGACACTCTGTAGGAGTGTGGACAGAGGAAGGAATCGCGGGCAGGGTCTATCTAGCCATCCTTAACAGCTGGTAAAACATGAAAACCACCTCTGTGTTTGGCCACTTACAACATGATATTCCTGCCAAAGGGAGGGGACGAGGCAGAGCTCTTGCAGTGCAGTAACCAGGGAGCCAGGCTTGCTGTTACTTTTGGCTGAGTTCAGTATATTGCCTAGCACCTGCATTCCTCTGGGTTCCCACAGGGTTGAATGTAGGTGAATGAGAAATGGTTGGGCCACAAGCCCTGTACCATAAATTCTTCATTGCTCTGAGCCAGTATAGTGTGATTTATATGAGAAAAATTTCTTGGAAACTTTTGAGGCTAAGGAAATAGCTATAGCTCAGTGAAAAATCCCTCATACAAGACAAAACTGACTAATGATCCAATCCTGCAAACACTACCAAGCATGGTTCTTACTATTGTAGGTACACAGCTACACATGAGTAGTAAATGTTTGTAGGGTAAGGGGCTAAATTTCCCTTTTGTTAGGGCCAGATTCTACAAGGAATTAAATAATGAGGTAGGGTTTGCAAGTAGAAACAGAAGATTTCAGTAGCCCAACGGGGCAGAAGAATTGTTCAGATTTGCTTGGACTTTCATTTGGACTTATCTGTGATATCCCGGAAGGGGTCTGAACTTTATGTGACTGGGCCAGAGGATACTGGCAACATTACACATGGATGCAAGGGGGAGCTCCAAGGGGGAGCTCACAACCTAAATCCCAATAAAAATCTGGTCCAAAGTCTTTGTGAAATTCCGAACACCTTTGTGTTTTCAGCAAAGTGAGAAGTGTTGTTTTTGAATGATGCATTCTCTCATGGCTCTTGGCAGCCGACAACTTATCCCAACAGCCCCAGCCACTGAAGCTGTTGAAGTATCTGAGAAGCCGGTTGATCCCTTCAGGAAAGAGGCAGCCTGCTGAATAAGAGCAATAACAAAAGAAACCCCAAACATACACACAGACAGGAGCTGCCCAGAAACTCCAGGGTGAAGAAAGTCAGTTGCTGTGCAGCTACCTCTCGGATATCTGTGAGGTCATGCAGGCCACAGGAATTACAAGAGCAGCAGGGCTAAAGAAACCTCAGTGTGTTGCCCTTAAGGAAGAGAAAGAGACCCGAGGTTTTGGCCAAATAAAACAAAGTAAAAAATTATCCACCTGAGGAGTGAATGTCTCCCCTGTCTATCTCGGAAAAGGTTTGGGGAGCTACTGCCCTGCTCAGCCAGCTCTGAGGGCTTCTCCAGTTCAAGTCAGCCATGAAGTCCGACAAATCCAGTTGCCACATCTAAGCTGGATGGAGTCTTTAGGTTTGCCCTGAAAGAGAGCAGGCTTCAATAGCTGCAGAGTAACGTCTTGAAAGAGGTAGCAGCCTCTGTGGCTGTGTGGTTTAGGAGGTAAATTTGGACTGGAAAGAGTCCTCCTTTTTTTAGCAGCTTTAATATACAAAAGCAATTAAATGTACTTGATTAAGCCTCAATTTCTACACTGTTACCATATTTCCTTCTTTCAAACTCTTGGGTGGTTTTGAAAACACGATAAATCACTCTTCTGATGTTCATCCCAGACTTAGGGAGCAAGAAACCCATCAAGGGAATATATGTTGAATGGCACCATTATCCAGCACAATGATTAGGAAAAAGTTTGAGGGATACCATGGTGGAATCACTGAAACAAACAGTGAAAAAGGCAAACTATATACTATGCTGTGATGTCAGAATGGGAGACTATCAGTGAAAAAGAGATGATATGCAACTATAATATGTTTGTTAAGCCCCATCTGAAATATGGTCTGCAGAAGTGGTCAGCTGGTCCCTTGTAGAGGATGCAGACTAACAGGCAGGAGGGGAAGAGAAAATAAATCCAAATAATTAAATTTATGAGAAAGGTTAAGGGACTGATCCAAAGCCCACTGAAGTCAATAGAAAAACTCCCCCTGATTTTAATGAGCTTTGAATCAACCCCTAAGAGAGGAATTTATTTTTGTATGAGAACAACATATCTGGAAAGAGGTGATTCCACTCACAATACCACAGTGGAAAATGCCTACAGATAGATTAGGTTAGAAAGAATTTTTAAAAAATATGATGAAGCTCAATAAATAATATGATAGGTCTTTTATTAATTAGTTAATGGGCTCAAAATTAGGGATATTACTTTTAAAAGTCAAGAAATTAAAGGTAAGTAGGGCTATCAGAAAAAACCATTTCACAAATGGGATAATAAACACAAGTTACATGGGATGGTGGTTAAAACGCAGAGTATAACCCCCCCACCCCCCTCAGAAGACATGCAGATTTGTTTCTGGAGGAAGAGGAGAATGAGTGTGTTAAAAAAATCAGGAAGGTGCAATTAATAAAAAGCATGAAAAGAAAGTCGTGTCAGGCCAGAAAGCCTTTTTTCTTTCCAAATTGCTTAGCAGTCCTCAATTTTATTTTCTCTTCCTCTCAGCCTCCCTGGTTCTGTCATCATGCTGGGCTCAGCTCACCTCCTCTTGTTCAAAAATGAGATTATGACGCAGTGCACTGGTTGCAAAAGGGAAACTGACTATAATAATGCAGATTGATGCAGGGGGAGCCAGTTTTCCTTGGCAAACTGTTAACACAGATGCAAATCCTCACAGATGCACAGCTCAGCTTCCTGCTACTTGGATCGGCCCCTCTCCCATCGCTCAGCTCTCATGTGGAGTTCAACAGTAAGGGTGACACTACCTTAAACTGACAGAGCAGCTCATTTTCCTCCTTAGCCCCTTCCCTTCATCTCCAGGATGGAGTGTGTACATCTGTCACACACACATTAATTATTATTAACTACTATTTATTTTATTGGTATTTCAGTAATACCTAAAGGCTCCTGTCAGGAATCAGGGCCCCATTTTGTGCACTGTACAGACACATAACAGAACAATTATCACAGCTCCTAAATAACTAAGGCTACATCTAGACTGGTGCCTGAACATGAGTCCATGCCCACAGTTTCAGGCTCCTTGTTCCCCTCCTGTGCATTCACAGAGCTCCCCCTGGCCAAGATTTTAGGTGCCAGTGCAGGGTGTTGTGCCTGGAGTCCTGCAGCCTGCCCACTACGATGGGGTGTTGCGGGTGTGGAGGGGGTTGGCCTTGCAGGTGCAGGAGGAGAAGTAGCAGGAGGAAGAGGTGCCAGTTCCCAGGCACTGGCAGTGGCTATTGTGGCAGGCAAGACCCAAATCCTTTTTACCACCACTTGTATGAGGCACTGCAACAGGACATGCTCCTGGTCTCTCTGGGCAACTTCCTGTTCCCTGTACTGTGCATCCTGCTCCAGGAACCAGACAAATACTGACTTCTGCCTCTGGAAAAAACATTCCTCACAATCAACAGCGATCAATGGCTATTAGCCATGATGGTCAGAGACACAGCTCCATGCTCTGGGTGTCCCTAAGTCTCTGGCTGCCAAATGCTGGGGCTGGACGACAGAGGATGGATCCCACAATAATTGCCCTGTTTAGTTCAGTCCCTCTGAAGCACTTGGTATTGATTACTGTTGGCCAAGAGGATATTGGGCTAGATGAACCTTTGGTCTGACCTAGTTTGGCTGTTCTTATGTTCAGCAGCCTATTCCTCACCTGTTCCTCATGAACTCGAACTACTCCTGGCTCCGTCTGTCAATGCCAATGAGTAGGTCCTCAAGTATCCTTCTTTGTCTGCCACTATTCTCACTGGGCTGCTGCTCCTAGCTACCAGTTACAATTGGTTCACTCTCCTCAGCCAAAGGTCCTGCCGAGTCAATCACAAGCACAGCTTTATATATTTTTTCCTTCCTTTCAAAGCAGGTAAGAAACACCTCTCATAACACAACTTTGTTGCTGAAGGCTCCAATATAGATACTTTTCAGCATTTCAAGAATGCCATTCAGTATCCTTCTTTCTCAAACAACTTTTGCAGCCCATGAGAAAGAGCACCTGCTGAAAATGGTACGGAACATGACCTAATAGTTTGTAAATATTCAGTGTCGGAAAGGGTGTGATTGGGTTGGGGGGTGCATTTATTCCAGGGGTAATGTTAATGGTTCCCAAAGTCTTCTTTTAAGGTTGGCCATCAGATGGAGAGCATGAATAGTTTTGTAAGTACCAGACTGGAAAAGGGAGGTGGCTTTCCAGTCCTGAGGTGGGGATCCAGCCATCTATGTCAGAGAGATATTTGTGCCACTTGTCCCTCCTCTACATATCCCTGATGGAGGGCTTCGGTGACCTAGGAAGATGGACCAAGCACATTTGCTCTGCTGTTGAATCTTAAGAACCAGCTGGAGTTTCTGTTGCACCAGAAATGTGAGGACACATGCTTAGGAGACTGAGATGCAATCCAAATGGAAACAGATTAAATTCTGAGCTAGCACATGGAGCCCTCATGGAGGGTGAGAAGCAAACTGCTGCAAATGTCCACCTGTCCCCAAGCCAGTCCCTGCAGCATCAGGAAATCAATTGAACAGAAGAGAAAGAAAAAGTCACACAGCAATTGTTCATGTTCCATGAACTTTCAGATCAAGACCACAAGTCACTCGCTTCCCCATTTCAAAGGGACATAGCATTGTGTTTGTACAGGCACCAGAGCAGATCCCTCCTGGACAGTGCAGCCTGGCCAAGCAGGGATCCCCTGACACCAGGCACCCAAAATGCTTTACAATATTTGTACTGTGACAGGAGACTGCTGTCACATTCCTCAGAAAAGCGCATGTTCCCTATCCCAGTATAACTGGTAGTATAACTGGCCCTGATACTAAACTGCCCCCTGCCCCCATGTGGTTCCCATTTGTGACAGGGGCAGGTTACTTTAATGAAAAATTGATCCTGAAAGGAGATGAAAACAGCTGAAACTTTGAAGAACCATTAGTCTTGTACAAATGTCCTGTTCCCAAATCAGATCTTTCCACCCACTCCCTTGCTGTGAACCTGATGACTGACAAACTCACACATCAAGGGGCAATAAGATAGTTTACTGATAAACTGTTCTATAACTTCTGCCAAAGGCTTTATAGTGGTTTGTGGTAATTCAATAAATGTTGAATTTACAGTTATGTCTTGATTGGAGACCTCTGGGGGAGGAGGCGCAGGAAGAGGGGATTCCAGTCCTGCATTCAGCCCTGGAAAAAGAGAGAGGGAATGTTGACAGGGAAGAGTGGAGGTTAACTTACCAGCCTGAGGTCCAGTTCCTGCTGAGACTCATCCTCTTTTGCCTTTTGGGGAGGGGCTTTCTGAGCCATCTCCTCGGAGAAGAGGTGCAAGATAACTTGCTTCCTCTGAATCTTCCAGGCCTCCTCCTCCATGGTTCCTGCTGCCTCCTCATCCTGGCCCTCATTGGCATCCAGTCGGATGATGAGATCAGTGGCATTGAGGAGGGGGATGTGAGTCAATTCAGGTTCTGTTCTGGGAACCCTGGAGAACACCTGGCCAGCTCTTTGATGAAGATTCTCACCAGACATGTACTGTAGTGTGAACACATTTGTCTCACAAGAAGAAACAGAAGCAGAAACACTTCTGTCCGTCTCTTGCTCCATGTCTTTCAACAAGTTGGGCAAGAGAGAGGGGTAACCAGGAACCATCAACAAATGCATGAAAGATGTGAACTGTTCCAACAAAATGCTGCAAGGGGGTTCCCAAAGTGTCTCCTATAATGCACAGAACACTCGGATACTGCCCCGAATGCTAACGCCAAATGTGCATACCAAAAAGTGACAGTGTGGACATGGGTATACATGTGTATACACATTGTGCTTGTGTCCAACATGACATATTGGATGCTTGGCATGGATATGAGGTACACGCACAAGCATATACATGGGTAAGTACCAATTTCCATTAGCTAGTGCAGCGGTAACCTTACTGTGGAATCACAGGGGGGGCGGGTGAGAAAGGGAGAATGTTAGTGATAGAAATTTTGTCCATTAGATGGCCAAAAATTAATAATTGTACTCAGAAATAAAAGCAAAGGTTTGTATCTCAAATTTCTGGGCAACTGTACCTGCATGTATGTACCCTCATGGTCCAGCAAGGATACCCACTCTAGGCTCCCAGCCATCTCCTCTCTTGGGTGGAGACACACATCTCACTCCCTCCAGGCTCCACAGGTCCCTCCCTATACTGTGAGTTCCCCAGCAAGTCAGACTATCTAAGCAGGCCTGCTTTGCCTTCACCTTAGAGGTTATAAACAGAGTAATTTCCCACAGCTATACAGTACCACACAGTTTTTCTAAGCAAACACATTTATTCTTAAAGTGAAAGCATTAGAGAAAAAATATATTAAAAACAATTTAAAAAAAAAACCCTACACACATGCTAATAAGCTTACTACAATGGTTCTCAAATTTTTGTACTGGTAACCCCTTTCAAATAGCAAGCCTCTGAATGCAATCCCCTTAACAAATTAGAAACACTTTTTTATATACTTAACACCAATGTAAATGCTGGATGCAAAGCAGGGTTTGGGGTGGAGGCTGACAGCTTGCGACCTTCCATGTAATAACCTTGTGACCCCCGATCACCAGTTTGAGAACCCCTGGCTTACCAGAACTCACTCCAACTCCAACAAGGGTTCTGTTAGTCCTTCAAACTCCACACTGGGATTTTTCTGTGTTACAAGTTCATAAAGCCTTTTCCTCAGAACAAGAACCATCATAAATTTCAGAGTAGCAGCCGTGTTAGTCTGTATCCGCAAAAAGAACAGGAGTACTTGTGGCACCTTAGAGACTAACAAATTTATTTCAGCATAAGCTTTCATGGACTACAGCTCACTTCTTCGGATCATAAATTTGTGAGTTGCTCCTTTATGCCATTTGGTCCTTTAATCTGAGACCTTGGGAACAGCTAATCAACAGACAATGGGTTTCTCCGCAGGGTGTAGCTTGAAAAGGTTGGGTCTGGAAGTGAGAATTTGCATTTCCCCCCTCCCAAGTATTTCCTAAGAAATCTACTCAAATAAGTTTAAATTGTTTAAAAGTGAAGCTCATAACACTTCCCAGGGTTAACACTGGACATGTCTCCCCACTGAAGATGTTACATACAAGCCGACAATAACAGATAAATATTTATATGTTTAATACAACAAACTCCTAGGATACTTAAACTTTGCTCAAAAAAGTTTGTCAAGGATATTGCAGGAAATTGCCATCTCTGTCACACAATGTATGCAAGAAACAAAAATATAATTTAGGTACAATGCAATTCAACTTCAGAAAGAACTCATTTTCGCTACAAAAAATAACCGGGACAATCCCAACATCTTGTTGAACAGCCATAGCTGAAATCTGGCTTTTCTCTGGTCAAGTCATCATGTTTTGTCTTATTTTCCTGGTCTACAAAAGGCTTATCCACACACAGATTTGCACTAATATAACAAAAGGTGTAAATTAAAACCAATATAGTTATTCTGGTGTACATCTGTGTGTGGACCAGGTGAAAGACCAGTTAATCTCATTGGACAATTAACAGAGAACAGGAAGAAACTGGCTGCAGTAGAGTAAATGTAGGCAAATATTATGAAACTTTGGGATTTGGGTGCCTAAGCTGCCATTGAAGAGCCCAGCCTTAAACTTGAAGGCTTCAGTCCTCCAATGACTGCATTGTGGCCAGGCAGAATCTATTAACTTCATTTGCTCCTCTCTGCCATACCTCTTTGACTTCAGGGGGAACTGTGCAGGTGCAGGGCTCCAGCTCTGTGGAGCAACTTGCAGGATCAGGGTATACAAATGGAATGAATATTGCTGAAGAGGCACTGTTGCTGTTGTAGTATAAATATTTGTCTTTTGCCTCTGCAGCCAGAATTCACAGCATGAAAGTAGTCCCTGTGATTAGATTTCCATCACTAAGAGAACTGGCTCATAATATTAAGAGCTACACCTCTGAAACATTAGGAAATAGCAGCCAGTGCAGAATTCAGCAGCCCACTTATTAAGCAGTGTTTCATACAGACAGCTCATGACACTTGTGCTCTGTGATCTGCACTGCACTACACTGGCTGCCAATTGATTTCTAGGTGAAGTTTAAAATGTTAGTCTTGATCTCTGAAACTTTAAATGGTCAGGGTCCTGACTCTCTGACAGACTGCCTCTCACCCGGTGTCACACAGTGACAGTGGTAATAATCTAAGATGCTCATGCTAACACTGTAGCCCTCTCCTTCCCACATGCCTGGCTAGAGAGAAGGCTGCTTGGCCAGATGTTCTCAGTGAGGGGACCCTGGAACTTGCTTCCTTTTTAGGTTCACCAGAGCCTGTTAAACTTCAAGCCCTGCTGCCTATTCATCTCCAGGCCTTGCTGCAAGAATCACCTGTTCTCCCAGGTTTTTCATGGGGACAAGGGTGGTGGGGAGGCTATGCTGGGTAGGAATTTATATTCGTTTATAGCTGGGAAAGTTTCTTGTGCATTATTCTTGCCATGTTGTAGGTATGTTTATATCCTGTAGTGAATAATAGGCATAGTGGGGTGGCTATTTTGTTTTAGGTCTGGGAAGTCACTTTGAGGGAGGTCCTTTTAATCATTTTTGTAATTTATTTTGGACTAATGCATGTGGTTTTGTAGCCCTCTGAAATTATTGATAGGTAAAGTATCTCTAAATAGGTAAATACATAAACATTAGATATTGCGTGGCTGTGAAACTGATGCCAGCAGCTGTGGCTGCACAAAGGTGGCTGCACTTCAGTGATTAGATCTTACCTCAGTTGTACAGTGTAAAGCATTTTGAGATCCCAGGATAAAAAAAATTAGCATGATTGGATCATTTATTCAATGTAACATATACCACATGCTGCATATGCATCTAAAGAATACCTTACCCTGAAACACAGAGTCATATAAAGAAGAGCTGGAAAAAGATTTATTAGGTCATCTACTCCAGCTCCCTGCCAAATGGTATTGTTCTCTAGTGGATAGGGCTAGCAGTCAGGCTTTCACTCTTGAGAGACTACTCCACAGCCTAACAGTTCTTCCAGCTTTTCCTGATGTTAATTCTGTAATTTTTATTCATTCCAGCAAATTACTCTTAACTCTTAGTTTTATTGTCTCATATGAACCTAATTATTTCCCCTCCCTCCTTGGTTTTTACATTCTTCAAATATTTGTAGACATATTCCCTCTTTTGCTTCTGTTTCATCAAGCTATAGATATTGGTTTCTTTTCACCTTCCTGCAATACAATAATCTCTCCACCCTACTACTAATTTTTTTACCAAATGATCAAGGAATAAAGAGGTACAGGAAGGGAAAGGGAATAAGAAAGAAAGTGAGAGAGAAAGCAGATAAGGAATACAAGCTGTACTTAAGAGAGGAAGGAGGAAATAAGGGAGGCAGAAGAAAGGGATGGGTGGGTAAAGCTTATTTTTCCAGAAAATCCTGAGAACATTTATTTTTTTTATTAGATTAAAAAAAGGTTAGTCATTTTCTCTGCTCCTTTCATGGCTTTTATTGCTAAAAGTATACCTAAAATACTACAATTATGGGCCTGATCCTAAAATCCCATAGCCAGATGTTGTCAATGAGATTACTTGTGTCATTTAGGATTACACACAAGTAAGGTTGTACAGATCAGGGTCTATAAGTGTCCATTATAAAATCCTACATGTTGAACCTTCTCCGTCTTGGGACTTCAGTTTAGAACTTACACAGTTAATTGACAGGAACCATGGTTCCCTTGTTTTTTGGTTTGAAATTACTTCTTGTTTTGAAATTTAGGTTAATTTCTTGCAAAAGAAAAGGGGAGAAAGACCAAAATCAAAATGAAATACTTCCAAATTAATTAAACAAAACATTTCAATTGACGGGATCTGATTTTTTTTGTTAGCTTGTGAAAATCGAACCATTGAAGAGAGCTCTATTGACCATGTCCAACATTTTCAAAAGTGGTTTGTGATTTTGGATGCCTCCTTTTTTGGTTGCCTAATTTGAAGCACTTACACCCTGTTTTGCAGAGATTCTGTACACTACGACTCCAAGTGAAATTTAAATTTGAGATGCCCACAGTTAGAAACCAAATTTCAGACATTAGTCCCATCTGTCTCTGAAGATGATCCTTCAGGTTGTTAGAACAACTGGGACAAGAGAAAGCGAGCTGCAGACTGTTGGCTGACCCCTCTGTTCAATGTTTTACATTGAGATGAAGGATCTTATGTCCTCACAAATTTGGTAGTTTCTAGAGAGGGTTTTATTTAGGAAAAATGTTGGAGAAAAAATTGTATAAATTACTGGAAATTCTATCAGAATGATGAAGTAAAATGACTTGACCGTGGGAGATAACAACAAACTTGAGTTCTGAAGACAAGATTCTACTTGGTCATTTATTTCCCATCCTGATACTAAAAGCTATTCCAGTGGTTCCCAAACTTGTTCCACCGCTTGTGTAGGGAAAGCCCCTGGCGGGCCAGGCTGGTTTGTTTACCTGCTGCTTCCGCAGATTCAGCCGATCGCGGCTCCCAGTGGGCGCATTCGCTGCTCCAGGCCAATGGGGGCAGTGGGAAGCGGCGGCCAGTACGTCCCTTGGCCCGCGCCGCTTCCAGCAGTCCCCATTGGCTTGAAGCAGCAAACCGTGGCCACTGGGAGCCGTGATCAGCCGAACCTGTGGACATGGCAGGTAAACAAACCGGCCCGGCCCACCAGGGGCTTTCCCTGCACAAGTGGTGGAACAAGTTTGGGAACCACTGAGCTTTTCCATAGTGCCATTTGATTTAGGCTTGAGAGAGGCTGCCAACCAACTTCTTCATGGATGGAAAAGATCCTTTGTGAAGTCATGCAAAAAACTGTCAATCACTATTTCCAGTTTACATATGGATCCTCAGCCAGGGAAAAATTAGATGCATTAATAGAATTGCAGTCTCTCTGTATTAATTCATACTGGACCATAACCAGAATCCTCTGCTGGGAGACCCACAGTAAAAAGACCACTCTCTTTCAAACACTTTTCCTTTGGCATTGCTTATAATTGAAACTGGACCTGTTAAAAAGCTTTGAAAGAGCCATTCACCATAATGTACTCAGCTGGGTATTTATACTCCTTTCCCCCAAAGCCAATACCCTTTTTTAGTTATAAAAGAATAGGATTGGTATAAAATTGGAATCAGACTTTTTCATTCCCTCGTGATAAATAAAAAAGTTATGTCTATTCTGAGAGGAGTCCAGTACATAAAATAGAAACTTGTGCCACTTCGTTTCATTTGCTATGATGCTACTTAAAGGGACATCTGGAGAAGGGCCCTAGAATCCTTTAATTGTGGGTCTATTCTGGGACCAGTCCTACTGAACATATTCATAAGTGATCTGGAAAAAGGGGTAAACAATGAGGTGGCAAAATGTGTAGATGATACAAAATTACTAACAATAGTTAAGACCCAGGCAGACTGCAAAGAGCTACAAAAGGATCTCTCAACACTGGGTGACTGGGCAAAATGGCGGATGAAATTTAATGTTGATAAATGCAAAGTAATGCACATTGGAAAGCATAATCCTAACTATACATATAAAATGATGGGGTCTAAATTAGCTGTTACCACTCAAGAAAGAGATCTTGGAGTCATTGTGGATAGTTCTCTGAAAACATTCACTCAATGTGCAGCAAACAGAATTCTGGGAATAATTAAGAAACAGATAGATAATAGGACAGAAATATCATGTTGCCTCTATATAAATCCACGGTACACCTGCATCTTGAATACTATGTGCAAATGTTGTTGCCCCATCTCAAAAAATATATATTGGAATTGGAAAAGGTTCAGAAAAGGGCAACAAAAATTATTAGGGGTATGGAATGGCTTCACTATGAGGAGAGATTACTGCAACTGGGACTTTTAAGTCTGGAAAAGAGACAACTAAGGGGGGATATGATAGAGGTCTATAAAATCATGACTGGTGTAAAGAAAGTACATAAGGAAGTGTTGTTTACTACTTCTCATAACACAAGGGGTCACCATATGAAATTAATAGGCAGCAGGTTTAAAACAAATGAAAGGAAGTATTACTTCACACAACGCACAGTCAGCCTGTGGAACTCCTTGCCAGAGGATGTTGTGAAGGCCAAGACTATAACAGGGTTCAAAAAAGAACTAGATAAATTCATGGAGGATAGGTCCTTCAATGGCTGTTAGCCAGGATGAGCAGGAATGGTGTCCCTAGCCTCTGTTTGCCAGAAGCTAGAAATGAGGGACAGGGGATGGATCACTTGATGATTACTTGTTCTGTTTATTCCCTCTGGGTCACCTGGCACTGGCCACTGTCAGAAAACAGGATACTGGGCTAGATGGACCTTTGGTCTGACCCAGTAGAGCTTATGTATACAACTCCTGTTGTGCTTATTCTGTGAGGTACTTTTATGTATGATTTTCTTATTGAACTTTATCCATGAGAAATTCTTGGGCTAGGTCCCAGCAAGGAATCTGTTTCATTATTCCTGATGCCTCTTTTCTTGGTCTTAAATAGGACACTGTATAATATGTCATACAGATATAATATGCCACATATGTGAATGTGTTAAATGCTATTGCTATGTGATAAATGATTTCATTGTACACCTCTACCCTGATATAACACTGTCCTTGGGACCCAAAAAAATCTTACCGCGTTATAGGTAAAACCACGTTATGTTGAACTTGCTTTGATCCCCCGGAGCACTGCTTTGCTGTGTTATGTCCGAATTTGCATTATATCGGGTCACGTTATATCGGGGTAGAGATGTATCTTTAACTCACTCACAACAATGAAGTCGTTGCAACAGACCTTAAACACTGTATTGCTGATAGGCAGGTTACATTAACATCATCAGAACATAGTATAATTTCTGCTGGTTTAAATGCTGTGGAAGAGCTATACTGACATTGTGTGGACTGAATTCACTTTCCTTCTCATGATGCTTTTCAACTAACTTTAACATTTCCCTAGTATCAAACACATGCTAGTGCAGGGATTGGCAACCTTTGGCAGGCGGCTCATCATAGAAATCTGCTGGTGGGCCGGGATGGTTTGTTTACCTGCAGCATCCGCAGGTTCGGCTGATCGCAGTTCCCACTTGCTGCAGTTTGCCTTTCCAGGCTAATGGGGGCTGCAGGAAGCGGCAACCAGCACATCCCTGGGCCCATGCCACTTCCCATAGCTCCCATTGGCCTGGAGTGCAACATATAACTGCCTGTGAGGAAATCAGAGTGAAATCCAGATCCCATTGAAGTCAAATGGCAAATCCATAGTTTCAAAGCTCAGTGGAAATCTTTATATTAAATTCAGTGAGCTTTGGATTAATCCCCAAGGACCCATTGCAGGTGTCATAAACAGATAGTTAAGGGTTAATGTCTCTCTTATCTGTAAAGGGTTAACAAACAGGGACCCCAAACATCTGACCAGAGGACCAATCAGAAGACAAGATACTTTCAAATCTCATGGGAGGGGAGCCTTTGTTTTGTGGGGTTTGGGTTTGGCTTTGTTCTCTCTGGGTCCTGGATGGGACTAGAGGTGCAACCAGGTTTCTGCCAATCTCCCTGCTACACTCTCTTATCTATTCAGAATTGTAAGTGAGAAAAGGCGGTCATAGTCTTTTATTTTGTTTTTTTTTCATTTGCATATGTGTACTTGCTGGAAGTAGCTTAAATTGTGTTTCTGCTGGAGAAAGTTTCTTTCTATTGGTTATAGTTGAAAGATCCTGTAACTTATTACCATCTAAAGTGCAGAGATAAACCTTTTACTTTTTTCTTTCTTTTTTATTAAAAGTTTTGCTTTTAAGACCTGTTTAATTTTTTTCTCCTAGTTAAGGTTCAAGGGAATTGGTGGGGAGAAGGGAAGGATAAATTTTCTCTTTGTGTTATATTCACGCAGCTTGTATTGCGTCTGGGTAAGGGGGAAGGTAACACTCCTCTCGGTGTGGTGATTCAAAAAGTTGAATCAGGCGATCTCCTAGTGTTCCCAGGGCGGGAAGGAGCTGGGAGGAAGAAGGGAGAGGGGAGGGAATGGCTTATTTCCCTTTGTTGTGAGACTCAAGGAATTTGGGTCTTGGGGTCCCCTGGGAAGGTTTTGAGGGGACCAGAGGGTATCAGGCCCTAAAAATTCCTGATTGGTGGCAGCCTATCAGATCTAAGCTGGTAATTAAGGGGAATTCATGCTAGTACCCATATTTTGGACGCTAAGGTCCAGAATTGGGAATTATACTTGACAGCAGGATCAGGGCTTTGCTGGATCAGGCCAACGACAGCGGCATGTAAAACTAAAATTAATGTAATTTTTGTAATCACTTAATTAAAAACAAGTTTTTAGACAGTTTCTTGGACATTCTCCAAATGGGACACTTCATCACCCAATATAACCAACTAACAAAGGAATCGTATATAATTTTGTAAATTTCTATTGTGGTGATAAGGGCCATATATTTACCTGGACAAAAAGACAAATATGCATCTTTAACTCTATGAAATATGTTGAAATAATATATGAATGACTGAAAAACTATTTATGACATTTTGTGGCCTCGGACGAAAAGTCAAATTTTCAAATCTGATTTTTTTTCTGTACTTTACCAGCCCATACTTAATGAGTATATGAAAAAGTCAAGATTTTACTTCTTGGAAACAAACTAATTTTAACTATGAGTCAGTGTGTAATCTTTTTCCAAACACCTATCTATAGTAGATGTTGCACATACAGCAATCACACATTTAAAAAAAAACCAGAAAACTAGAGGAATTGTATCATTTATGAAATGTAGGTACCTTACATATGTTGGCATGTTAGCAAAATACAGTATCCATATCTATATTTATAAAGATAGATGTGGTCTCACAACCTGTCTATTAATTTATGGTATCCAGGGCACCAGTAGGGGTTATTTAGTGCAACCCTTTGTCTTTGTAATTTCTGTTTTAAGTTTTGTAAACAGTACCTAGTTGCTATGGCTGGAGACTCCATATAAATAATTAAATTAATATATTCAACAATTTATATGAAGTCAAAAAGTAGGAAATCCCCATTTCTCTATTTAAATCTGCTTCTGTGTACATCTTTACCTTACTTTATTAACTTGCCAATATAGGCACAGGATCTGCATACTCTACGAATGACCATTCCCCTCTTTTTCATAATATATCTATTTAAGTCTGTGCCAAAACTCAGACAAATAAACACAAATTGCAATATGACGGTATAGATCCTTTCTTTAAGTAACAGTCAAGAGAGGCCTGTGATTAAACTCACAAAGTTATTATTTTTTCTTTATATTAGAGTGGTGGCTAAAGGACCCAGACACATCATGGTCTCATTTTGCAAGGCACTGTACTTATGCATTTCCTTAACACTGAGCTTGTGAGTAGTCCTATTGACTTTAATGGAATTACTCCTGAGCTTAAGGTGGAGCACGTGTGTGTAGAATTAGTAGCTAAAATAAAATAGCTATACTTTTATGGAATGTATAAACTACAGAATGGATCACTTACAACAGTGTGTTTGTAGGCTGGACTTTACTCATCTAAACACTACAGAGTCCTAATAAAAAGCAAACAGAATAATAGTACATTCTTAACCCTTATTCTCAGTAGCATCAGTCAATGCAAGGAAAAGGCTATAGCTTATCTATATTTAATTGTAAGCAAGGTTTCTCTGATTAATTAAATCATTAAATATGCAGATACATTTCATTGTACTAAATATTAGTTACCTTCTAGTATATTAAGGAGTAAAATATGAAGTATGGATTAAATAAAAAGAAACATTTCTTTGTGTATTTCTTGCACTGTACACAACCACTCACTTGTTTCCCAGAAAAAAAAAAGATTTGCAGATGTTCAGCATAGATCAGTGCATAGTCTGCAGAACAACTTGCAAAATTTTAATCTATATTTTACTTATTTATGGATTGACCTATTATACTGTTTATTCCTGAATTTATAAAGGAATACATCAGATATCCTTGTGTTGAAAGATGATGTATCTATTAAAAGAAAACTCGATATTACTTTAGACAATGAGCCAAAAAAGGAAATTTTTACCAAAATAACTGCAAACTATTTTTATAATAGGAGGGTCAATTGATCAATTTTTTTTATGGAACTCCATCAGCTGAGAGGCGAAGAACTGCACAAACTAATTGTGTGTCTATGCTCAAAATACAATGATCTTCTTACAGAGAATTTCTGTACTGCAAACTTTATTAAGAGAGAAAAAAAGAGGAAAATGAAGTCAGATGTCACTCAAAGAAATTAGAGTTCTATGGAGAATAGTTTAGAGACGAGGCTTCGAGTTGCCATGCTGTGTTTTTCACAGCTGCCTACAGTTTTTGTCATTAATAATCAGTAAATAAGACCTGCAGGTGGGCATATACAGCACCCTGAGCCAAGAAGCTGTAGCTAGGGCTTCTGTCTGTAAGATGGGTGGCCAGGCTCATTTGCACAACGCTGCTTATATTTCCATGCAAAAGTGCAACCGTGCTTAGCATAGCTTCAGGGAAGCTGCCACAACACAGAGAATGCTAATTACTGTAACCAACTGGCAATGATGCATCCAAAATTAAATGGTCTGTGACTGAGCAGATGAACAATTTTTATAGCCCTAAGTTCAGGGAACATAGATATTTTGTCCAATTAACAGACAGACTAGTGGGTCTCAATAGGTGAGTTGAAGTATTGTAAGAGATATGCCGTTCGGTTACCAATGTAGGTACGGTTCTCCTGCAGTTTTATGAAGGCATCAAGCTGCAAATTCATAACTACAATGTTCATATTCGGTTATTATTATTATTATTTGAATCTGCAACCTTGTCTCTGCCTTATTCAACTGTCCATATTCAGACAAAATTCCCACTGAAACCAGCAGAAGTTTGAGTATGGAGGGGTGAAGAAGTCCCATGGGGACTGACCCTGCAAGCTGCAGAGCACTTCCTGTTAGGTGCTGAGCACTCTCAGTTCCAAGGGAAATTCTTGGACTTCTACTGAGGAGAACCTGACAAGATCAAGGTCCTTGGTTAGCTGCGCACAAATAGGTTTTGATAAGCTAATGCATGCAGAAGCCAAACATAATTGACAAACGCCCCCACTCTTCGCTGACCTCTAAACTGATCACATTTACAAAGATGAATCATCCATGCATTTGAGCATAGATGTGTCCCTTATTTCAGCTTCCTGACACCCAGTCTCATAACAATATGCACACAGAACAGCTGCTATTATTCTCCCTTTGCTGTCAGAGACTCTTTATTTTTCAAAAAGTTGCATGGAAAAAAAAGGGGGTGAGGGCAATCATGGAATACAAACCACAACAAATCTGAGTTTAAAAAAAATATTGCCTTTTGGAAAACATTTAGTGCCTTTGACATAGAGGAAAAAGTCCAAAAAGCTGTTTTACCATCTGATTTGTGTTTCTTTTAAAAGATGCTATATATTAGCTAATGCTTATGGGTGGGGTGGTAGAGCACCTTTTACCTCATTTCTGGATGTCAGTCTCTGCAGAATTATGAATAAGCATGATCCTGGCCACTTTTAGAAAGGGTTGTAATATGCACATCTTTTTCCTTCTCTTCCCAACTGATAAATGGCCTCATCCAAAGCCCATTGAAGTCCATGGAAAGACTCCCCTTGACTATGATGGACTTTAAATCAAATGATGTGTATGTCATCACAATCACTTGGTCTGGTGCAGAGTTAGGTGCCAATCCTGAAAAATGAAGTAGGCAAGGGAGAAAGGAGGTCTAGTGGACAGGAGACTGGACTTGGGCTCAGAAGACCAGAGTCCAATTCCGGGGTCAGCCACATGCTTTTTACAATATTAGACAAGTCACTTAATCTACCTACTTTCCACCTATAAAGTGAGTCTAATACTTACATACATCAAAGGGGAGTTGTAAGAATAAAATCCATTAACGAGCGTGAGGCACTCAGATATTACAGGGACAAGTACCATATAAATACTTAGATCGGGAGTGGGCAAACTTTTTGGCCTGAGGGCGACATCAGGTTTCATAAATTGTATGGAGGGCCAGTTAGGGGAGGGGGTCATGGCCCGGCCCCCACTCCTATCTGCCCCCCCCGGGACTCCTGCCCCATCCAACTCCCCTCTCCCCCTTATTCCCTGACTGCCCCACTGGGATACCTGCCCCATCCACACACCCCCGCTCCTTGTCCCCTGACTGCCCCCCAACTCCTGTCTCTGCATCCAACCCCTCCTCTCATTCCTGATGGCCCCCCCAGGACCCCTGCCCCCATTCAACCCCCTGTTTTGCACCCGACCATCATCCACACCCCCGCCCCCTGACCACCACCCCGAACTCCCCTGCTCTCTATCCAACCCCCACTCCACTCCCTGCCCCCTTACTGCGCTGCCTGGAGCACCAGTGACTGTCAGTGCTACAGCTGCTGCCGCCACCACACAGCACAGAGCACTGGGTCAGGCCAAGCTCTATAGCTGCGCTGCCCCAGGAGCTCACCAGAGCGTTGCACTGGCGATGGAGCAAGCGAGCTGAGGCTGTGGGGAGGGGGAACAGCGGGGGAGGGGCCGAGGGCTCGGGGGCCAGGCAGACAGCCGCAGTTTGCCCACCCCGACTTAGATAACGAGACAGAAGCAGACCCTGTGTCTATATAGAGCCCTAAACTCATCCACAGTTGTCTTTGCAGGCCAGAGATTCAGTATACACAGTGATACAAGTCCTGCGCATACCTTATAGCCACATACATCCAGATTTACAGTGAGCTAGCCAGTCTAACATAAGCACTTAGCATCCAGCAGCTCCCACTGAGAACAATTTCAGACAGAAAGCAAGTGGGCTTTTCCTTTGGTGACGGTGAGTGACTAATGCACTTTGAGTCTCTGACCTCTGGTCATCACACAGAATGGCCATTTGCTTTCAAATTAGCACTTTTTTCTGATCAAATCCTCCAGTAGCATTCCACAAGGCTTCTTTGATGGGTTAGTTGCAGGGGTATACACAATGTAAATGTTTGCTGCTGCATCATAACAGGATACAGATAAGAGAAAACAATGCAAGCAATGTCCCATTAGTTTTATGAAGTCTGAACACCAAATACACTCTTCTACCTTCAATAGTCATTTTGATTTTTACTAACACACAAGCAAATTGGTCTGAATACACTCTGGCATGACCTGGTCGGCCAGTGTCACAAGCTGTGTCTTGTTAACTTAGGGATGGGGAAAATGCCTCTTTACATTTAACCATTGTAAGGGGAAATGCATGTACACACTCAAGGTTCCTTCTCTTTCATCATGCTTGTCTGTGCTCGGTTGATAGGACCAGTTAGACTGCAGTGGAGTCTTGAATAGGTCCTGGCTCACGGAATAGCTGGACCCTGTCACACATCTCTGCCTTCTTCCTCCTCCTTCTCACTGTTAATGGCAGAAATCTCTGTCTTGGGCTCCTCCAAGGTACCATGGTGGTCTGCAACGTGCTGGTGGGGTTTCCACCAAGCATGAAATGCAGTTCATTGTAAAACTGACAGGTCTGTCTTTCAGAACTCGTTTGATTGTTGGCCTTACGTTACGGTATGCCTGAGGCAGTTCCTTCACTTTCATGCAGCACTGTTGCTGATCCCTTTGTCCCCCTTTGCTTGCATCCCCTGTGCAATGTTTTCAGATATGTTCACATTTCTATGGCTTTGCTTGCACAGCCTCTTCTCGCAGGCCCAGGAGTTTCATCAACTCCAGTCTATCCCTGGCAGGCACCCATCTAGTGTATGGAACCGGCATGACTGGTTGGGGAGCAGCACACAACAAGGGAGAGTTGCTAGGTGTGCTCACCAAGGTGGGCAACCAGGAAGAGGTATTTCAAAAATATGCAGGGTGTTTTAAGCAGGCGGGGGCTTCCAGTCTCCATGATCCCTGAGCAGTGGAGTTTACAACTGTGACCAGAACGGTCACTGTTGTGGGGAATGGGGCATTGAGGGACAACTGCTGGTAGACTGGTAGGGTCAACATAGGTCACACAACATTTACACTCCCATTGGGTCAATCTCCATAGGTCAATCATGGCTCAATGCAGTTCAGGGATGTGGTTTGACTGTGTAACCATAACAGGGCCCTTATGTTAGCTGGAGCCAAATTTTCGTGTAGACAAACGCACAAGGTCAGCACAAGGTGACTTATGTCAACCTAACTTTACAGTGTAGACCAAGTCATAGTTTTCATGCTGGACAGTCTCTCCCCTCTGCTGATTGGTTGTTTTCGCCAGCCTCTTGTCCTTTGTTTTTCCATCAAGCTAGTCCCCTTTCAGCCTAACCCCACTGGACAGATTTAAATAAAAACAATAAAAACATGGAACTCGCATGATGTTTGCAAGCCAACGCTCTATGTGTTTCTACCATTTTGTCTGTCTTGTCTGTTCAGATCATAAGCTTTTGGGGACAGGGATTGTTTCTTATTCTATGTTTGTAGAGTGCGTAACACAATGGGGTCCTTATAATGATTAGCCCTTCGGTGCTACCATCATAAACACGAGTTAAAAAATAGTCTGTAATGGATTTTTTTATTTCACAAGTAATACACCTCTTAAAGCCCACTTTCTTCAAACCTGTCATCACCATCACACAGCATACACAGCCAACTGGAACCGGAGAAATGAGAGAACTAGCTAGTACTAATGCACAATAAGCATGGAGTCTAACATTACATATTAAACTCCTTACAGGAGTGAGGGAGGGTTGTGTCTGTTTAATCCAGTATATTAACCATAGCAATTAAGAAGAAACACCATAGTACAAAATCCTGTGCTAAACAGTACCACACAGGAGGGTGAGGGGAGTCTGAAGTAGCAGAGCTCAGTGTTGCAGCAGGCCAATGGGAACTGGAATTAATTTGGGTCCATAGCTTCTAATATATCTTCAGGCTGAAGGCTTGGCTCTGCAAGCCCCAATGGTCACTGTTTTCCAGAGATTTCTGTCTCTGAGCTTAGGGTGAGGGGGTATACAGACAAAACTCTTTTACATTTTTAACATAAATCAACTATAAAACCCTTCAGAAAGCCACATAAATTGATATTAAATCAGGCCAATACAATCCATGTGCAGGCATAGAAGACATAGACACATTTGCTTCATGAAGTACAAAAATAGAAAATGAATACATTCTATGTAGCTAAAAGTTACTGCAGTAAAGTTTATAATATAGCATATAAAGTACAGTGAATTAAAATAAGTGTAACTCTTCAAATGTTTAACTTTCATCATATAACCTAAACTAACAGTTTAATATTCATCTAAAGGTTTAATTCTCAGAGCTCCAGAAGGTCATAGGTCATCTTCCACAAATGACTGAGTTATCGACACAATACTTCAATGTGAAAACTCCAGTTGGGCTGTTTTGCAGGTGCCTGCAACAGAAAGCCCAGGAGAATTGGAGGCATTGTTTGAATAAGTCTCTCCATTGCTGCACAGCTTTTCTGTTATTTTTTTGTCTGCTAGAAAATCCATGTACAAAAGTGAATAAACCTCTGCTTTTTTTTTTTCAATTAACTCCTATCGAAACCCAGGCTAGACAGACAGCTAGTTCACTTTTCTCAGTCAGGCACAATGAACTCAATAAATAGCACAATGCACATACCAGGTCTCATTAGTATCCTTCTTATTTGGAGGGGATTTTTCTCACACTCAGATTAGGTGGAACCAAGGCACAGAATCCAATTCTAAGTCTGCGTGGTAGGAGGAGGGATGCTTTCAGTTGATCTCTGATTCTTCCCCACTCCTGCCTCCCGCCCCCACACTCTCCCATATAAGAGATACTGATACACTCTGAGTATACTGTCTCTGATGCTTCACACACTCTCTCACACACAGTGATACACCCTGCACATACAGTCTCTAATATATCAGACCTAACCATTACAGGGCTCCTTTCTTGAGACAGCATGGAGGGATTAGTGCTGTTTGAGATTAAGCTGTACTCACGGTGGTGTTTAGGAAACAAACAAGTCTGAGCTCCACTACAGCAGTGGTCTTTCATGTTTTTGTTTTAAAAAATCAGGATTGCAGTTATGCTGAGATGAGGAAGTTCCACAGAGACATTGGAGTAAAATGTATGGTAAGTGAATAGGATGTTTGGTTTGGGGATTAAGACTCTGAAAATTAATTTGGATCCAAGGACCTGGAACAGTGTTTTTCAATCTTAGAAACACAAATATTAATCAGAAAAGTATTCATTCTCTGTGTTACACCCACCAGTCCCAGTGAAAGTATGAAATGCTGTTGTGGGTCTATATGACTCCACTTTACATTTAAGGTGTGAGGGGCTCAAGGACAATTTGCAGACAATTTGAAACTGTACCTTAGTTTTTCTGGACAGAGGTTTGTGTCAGAATAAATATGTCTTAATGTAAACAGTGGGTAACTGATCTTTATTTCAGGTAATGTAGATGAGCCTACAGATTTTTCAGAGATGCAGAAGATATAGTCACTGCCCAACCCGTGAATTGACTGTTCAAGACAGATTTCATGCAATCATGATTTGGCAGTATCACATGCTTTTAGATTCACATAGATTAATAGGAATGAAGGCAAGAAGGGATCATTGTGATCATCTAGTCCAGGGGTTGGCAACCTCTGGCACACGGCTCACCAGGGTAAGCACCCTGACAGGCCAGGCCAGTTTGTTTATCTGCCACATCAGCAGATTCAGCCGATCATGGCTCCCACTGGCCGCAGTTTGCTGTTCCAGGCCAATGGAGGAGGCAGAAGCCACAGCCAGCACCAGGGGCAGCTCCAGGCACGAGCGCAGCAAGTGCGTGCCTGGGGTGGCCACCCGCAGGGGTCGGCCTGCCGGTTGCTGTGAGGGCGACAGGCGGGCGGCTTTTGGCAGTGCACTGGCTGGAGGTCCAGTGGTCCAGCGGCTTTGGCAGCAATTTGGCGGAGGGGACGCCTATGGCGTGGCACTGATGGACCTCCCGCAGATGCGCCGCCGAAAGCCGCCTGCCTGCCGTGCTTGGGACGGCAAAAAACATAGAGTTGCTCCAGGCCAGCACATCCCTTGCCCGCACCGCTTGCCGCCTCCCTCGTTGGCCCGGGACGGCGAACCGCGGGAGCTGCGATCGGCTGAACCTGCCAACACAGCAGGTAAACAAACTGGCCTGGCCCACCAGGGTGCTTACCCCTGATCTAGTCTGACCTGTATAGCACAGACCACAGAACTTCCCCAAAATAATTTCTAGAGCAGATCTTTTAGAAAGACATCCAGCTAGAGAGGAGCCAAACATACTGAATAAGTGGTCTCAGATCCTCCCCCATAGGTTTGTGGCTGGGACAGTAGCTGTATCCTCACCAGCCTGAAACAAAGCATGTGCTCTGCAACAGATGGGATAGATAAGAGTCCAGGCTGATGAGCATAGACCACAGATCAGTTCCCTGCTATGTTCTTCAGTTGGCTTCTGTACCATCTCTTTTAAGGTTTATTAAATTAAATGAAAACCAGAAAAGATAAGGGTTAATCAGCTATGTGTGAGCTGATTTAAATACAATTGCTTGTGTTGCACTATCACTAAGAACCAAAAGGATCTGCTATCAGCTGGCAGTTTCACACTTTATGCTAAAATATCTCTTCTCCTTATTATAATCTATGGATGAAATCACAAAATAGCTCAACTACCAGCTGTGAATTTAGGGCCCGACCCCTTACTTACATGAGTATTCCTTACAACTGCAAATATTACATATGCAAGTATCTATTGGGTGTCTGGGAAGTGGGCGGGCGAAGCCCGCCCACTGCTAAAGGATCCCCCCCTAGCCTAAGGGGAGGACCCACAGGACCACAGAACCCACTGAGTTCGGGGGACAACTAATAAAAGAACAGGGACAGGAGTGAGGTCAAAGGGTCATAAGAAGGGAACCTGACGGGGACACCGAGCACAGAACCCCGGACAGCGCCCACTGCTCCTCGAAGGCGTCAAGGGAGCCAGTGGACGCCGCCCAGAGGAACTCCGCCCGGATGCGTGAACGGACCATGGATCGGAAACAAGCCCCACAGTCGCCGGGGTCTCCATCGGCCAACCTCCTCTCTCTGGTCGCGTAGATGGCCTTTTTAGCCAGGGCGAGGAGGAAGTTGACCAGGAGGTCCCGGGACTTCGTGGGGCCACGGATAGGGAGTGCGTAGAGAAGGTGAGGGGAAAAGTGCAGCCAGAAACGTAAAAGGATGTTAATGAGGAGCCAGTGTAGGGGCTGCAACCGGGCGCACTCTAAGTAAATATGCGCCAGGGTCTCCCTCACGCCGCAGAAGGGGCAGGTGTCCGGGACAGGGGTAAACCGCGCCAAGTACACGCCCGTGCTCACGGCCCCATGAAGGAGCCGCCAACTGATATCCCCAGTGGGCCTTGGGACCAAGGTGGAGTAGAGGCTGACCCACCGGGGCTACATATGCAAGTAGTGGGATTATTCACATGACTCAGGGCTGCAGGCTGGGACCCTAAAGGTGTTCTGTGATAACTTCTTTCACCTGAGAATTGTGTGATGAGAGCGGCCTGCAGTTTCCCATGAAACAGGATCAGACAGGTTATAGGCTTCGATTTCTGAACCTAATCAATCGGAGTGGTGGGCAAGCACGTCTCAGGATTGGGCTATAAATCTTCCATAAGGTAGCACAGGGCAGTGTGACTGCATCACTGACTAACTACTCACATTAATTAGTGATTAAGTGAATACCCACTACATGCATCTGACGAAGTGGGTATTCACCCACGAAAGCTCATGCTCCAAAACGTCTGTTAGTCTATAAGGTGCCACAGGACTCTTTGCTGCTTTTATTAATTTTAATAGAACTTTTAAAAATAATTTCAGCATAAACCACAATGTATGTGAGTGAGTGTAAATTAATAGAAAACTCTCTTTCAGGAATGAAAAATAAATGTAATCTGAGATCAATATTTATGAAGCTGTGATTAACTGACTGATGACCAAATGATTACAAACCTCTGTCTGAGATATCTGCTCAAATGTATTAGCTCTGATAAAAAAAAAATTGAAAAAATACAAACTGGGTCAATGAAAGAGAGCAATCCTAATTAATTTTTAATAGCACTTAAAATTTTATGATTTTTTTAAACTTTCCTTTTAATAATTAATCCAAAAAATGAATCTAATTTAAACAAGGTGGTGGAAGGTGTTCTGTATCTGTTTGATGGTGTCCTTAATGAAGACATTCAATTAGGGTTGGCTTTTCATTATAAATCTGTTTGGTTAGATGAAACATTCTGATTGGCTGACAGACTTTTGAGACCTGCCGAATGAGTGAGGTGAACCACACAGCGCGGCACAACTGTCTTGTTAAGATTCTGTGCTGCTAACTTCACCTTCCTGTAGTTTAAAAAAATGCACATGTTCTTCCTAGCTTTTGCAGAAGTTTTTTTGTGTCATGGTGCTTTGTCTTGTTCCTCAGTAAATCCCAAGGACAGACCTTCAGCCGTGGAAAATTGTCAAAGCTTTATTGACTTCAGTGGAGCTCTGACAGTTTACACCAATTGAGGAGCTGTCCCTAAGAGCACGATTATTTCATGATAACCTTATATCCTCTGGGCTGGATTCTAATGTTCATACAGTGAACAGCATCTCACTCCACCAATAGTCCGATAATGGTATTACTTGCAGAGTAAGGCTCCAAACCTGCAATACATAAGCATGCAATTAGTTTACTGAAATCAAGTTAGTCTTTGTAGGATCAGGGCCTAAAGCATTATTCTGCATGAATAAAGGTATCACAAACTGGCCCTCTTCTGTGTTGTATTGCCTATTACACCACAAAAAACTATAAGCAAGATCGTACTCTACCTGAAAAAGAAGAAAATAGGGGCAGATTTTGCCACCCTGACTCACACTGAGTATTACCTTATTCCATGATAGGATAACCAGATAGCAAGGGTCAAAAATCAGGATGGGAGGGGAGGGTAAGACGGTCCTGTTGAAGACAAAGCCCCTAATATTGGGACAGTCCTGATAATATTGGGATGTCTGGTCATGCTATTCCATGAGTAGATCCATTTTCTTCAGTGGAACTATTTGCCTGTGAAATAATGGCAGAACCTGCCTCATAACTTGTAATTATTTCTGGAATTTCCTTTCCCCCAAATAAATAAGGATCTTACATCACTCCTTCTTTTAATGTAACATCTACATCTAGGGCAGGTTTTGGCACATACACAAAACCAGGTATGAATAAAGGGAACTGACTCCTTGCCCCTCCACTTGTAGGGCTAGATTGAGCTCTGACACCCATACATAGTCCCTCTGACTTCACTCATAATCCTGTACCTTTTATTCCTCTTAAGATAAAATCTCATCTATAGCAAGAAAAATGAAAATACATGACAAGGACAGAGTCAAAATATCTAAAGACGATCATAAAATGTAAGCCAATTTGGATTCTTTTCCCTACCTTTTTTTTTCTTTTTCTTGAAGCACTGGGTGAAGCACACCAATACTTACACAGTGTTGCCGGCCCCAAGCAGTATAAACTCCTGAGTCAGGCCCCTCAAAATCATGACATGTTCTTACTGTGGTCAGATGTTTGCTGCGTGTGTTCTCTGTGTGCTGTACTGACTTTGGCCAGATAGCTCATACAGCAGTATCTGATCCAACTGCCCAATAATCACAGACTCGGTTCACAGCGAAGGAACTTGATTAGGTTTATTGTTGACGAAGCATGGTATTGGTGCCTTGTACTTGCTACAATACACTCAACGCATGTGTGCCTGTGACAATGGATGCAGCTCCGTTAGTGGTGGGACTTTCCTCTATGCCCTCACATGGCCAAAGACACTCTGTCTGAGATACCCCTTTATACACCGATACAAACAAATAACATATTGCCCCTCTGATGTATCTAGGTGCCACTCTCTGATGCATATGATGTATATGATGTGCCACCTATTGCCTTGTACCTGTTGGTTTAATCAAAACATCTCTATCCATCATGCTGTCATCCTGATCTTATCTTTAAGATGGTTCTGCATATTCCTGCTATCTTTGGGGATTGTGCTAGTATTGAGGTGTTCTGGTACCACCTTTTTGGAATGTGTTTGCATATATATTCTTGTACCTAGCACTATTTAGGAATATGTGTTTCTGCAATATCAGCCCTGTTCTTGCCAGATTCTGTGAGAAAGGCCTGCCTCTTGCTCACAACTTAACTTTGCTTTATAGAGGCAAAGCTTTGGCCCTTACTTTAGCACAGGCCTCAGGCCTCATAGCAGACCTTTGATACAAGGCCTTATGTCTCAGGCCCTCATTCTACTATATTTATAAGATTTAAAGTGTAATGCACTCATGGGTTTTTTTATTTGCCTGTTGGTGAGCCAACATATAGAGTTCATATTTTCAAGCTTTTCTCCATAGTCATAAAGGCTAGAAATGTACTTTTGTTTTTAAAAGGAAGCTGATACTCAGAGGTAATAACGTGATCCCAGGAGCTAGGCCTTTAAGAGAAACACCAAAAGGAGTGTAAAACCCATGACCAAATCACAAGAGTTGGCAACACTAGATGACATGTTTATGAAGACAAAGGCAAATTCTGAAGTCCTGACTTTGAGCTTTCTGCGCACCTGTGTATCCTGTGTCCATGGAAGAGGAAGTTCCACCTTCACAGACCGGGAAGAGGAGGGGACAGGAGGAATTGGGGCTGGGGAGACAGCTTGACTCCTCCTAATTCCCCCTGCCAAAAAAATTACCTGTGAAAGAGACTATCACAAATTACTAAATCGGATACATGCATGTCATGTTTATATAGCCTCATCTTTATCCATCTGTGCTGCTTCCCTCGTCTAGGGTGACCAGACAGCAAGTGTAAAAAATCAGGATGGGGCGCGGTGGAAGTAGGCACCTATATAAGACAAAGCCCTAAATATTGGGCACTCAATAACAGATTTTAAAGTAGCCATTCTTCAACAAAAAAACTTCAAAAACAGACTTCAAAGAGAAGCTGCAGAGCTAGAATTCATTTGCAAACTTAATACCTTCAATTTGGGCTTGAATAGGGACTGGCTGGCTCACTACAAAAGCAATTCTCTCTCTCTTGGTATTGATACCTCCTCATCAATTATTGGGAGTGGACACATCCACCCTGACTGAATTGGCCTTCAACATTGGTTCTCCATTTGTAAGGTAACTCCCTTCTCTTTATGTGCCAATATATATTTATGCCTGTACCTGTAATTTTCACTCCAAGCATCTGAAGAAGTGGGTTTTTTACTCACGAAAGCTTATGCTCTTATCTCTTATGAATCCACTTGAGATCTGCAAAGAATTTCCTACTTCTTCTGTGGGGGACAGAGTGGAGAACATAGACTCTCCCAATACCACCACCCATGGAAGAATTCTTGTGACTCCTCTGCACAAGAACAAACAGAATGGAACCCTACTTAATCAAGTCAAATTCTGTTTGAGGGCAACATTTGTTTGGTTTTAGTAAAGAGTAAAAATGGAACATGAATTGTCCTATGGTTTCCTTATAGTTCTCCTTCCCCTAAATCTGTGTTCCTATTCCTCCTTCTCCATCTCAAACCACCCCAATCTCTGCTAAAGATTAGCATGTTTGCATTATCACTTAGTACTTAATGACTCATAGTATGAACATTTATCATGATAATTATTATGATGTTATATACAAGCATGTCATTATTTCACTAATTTCTTATTGCACCTATCACAGTGGTTCAGGCACTTTCACTACAAAAAATAAAATAAAAATAAATTAAAACACAAACCAGGACCAAATAAAAACATTTAATCAAATGCTAGCTGAAATAGAGGCACCTGCCATCTTCCCCTGAAGAGATAATGTTATCAACTCACTTTTATCTGTTTAAAAGCTTGATTTTTATTGGAAAGATATTTCCTATGGGCAATGGAACACTGATAATTCTTAAATATCTAGTTTTATGTAATGCAAAGCTTTTAAACAAAAATGTGGGACTTACTACTCAAAAGAAGCATGCACTAGTGCAGGGGCTGGCAACCTCTGGCACGCGGCCCACCAGGATCGTGGCTCCCACTGTTCACGGATTGCTGTCCCAGGCCAATGGGGGTGGCAGGAAGCGGTGTGGACGAGGGATGTGCTGGCCACGGCTTCCCACAGCCTCCATTGGCCTGGGAGAGTGAACTGCAGCCAATGGGAGCTGCGATTGCCCGAACCTGCCGACACGGCAGGTAAGCAAACTGGCCCAGCCTGCCAGGGTGCTTACCCTGGCAAGCCGCGTGCCAGAGGTTGCCGATCTCTGCACTAGTGGAAAAAACAGCAGTGTAGGAGCCCGAAATTGCTGAGGTCTAATCCTAGTCTTATCAGTGACTCACTCTGGCCTTGAGCAAGTCACTGAACCTCTGTGTGTCTCAATTTTCCCATCTGTAAAATGGGGTCAATAATCCCTCCCCACTTCACAGAGTTGTATTGAGGATAAATTATTTAATGATTCAGGTACTGACCAATGGTTATATTTTTAGTCAAGCTGGTTGAAACTTTATGCATGAAAAGTTTTTTTGTGTCTATATGTGAAAATAATGGACTTTATTCAACATTTAAAGTTTTGGGGAAAATTGCAGACTTTTGGAATGTTTTGGTTTTTGCAAAGAGTTCAGCAACATTTTAATTGATGGTTTTATAAAAAAAATTATCAAAATCATTTTGAAAATTTTCATTTGCCAAAAACCTGGCTTTCAGTTAAAAGATATAGTTTTTAGTAAATGAAAACTTTTGAGAGAGATTTTGATAATGTTTTTGAAAATTTCCATAACAATCTTGATAAAAGATGTTGTGAAAAATCCATAAGAAACAAACAGATAATGGGTTCATTCTGAACCTGGCGAAATGGAAACAACTTCAAAAACTTACATTATTTCATGAAATCACTTTCCCATCTTTTGACCAGCTATAAATTTTAGACTCTCCCTTGCCTTATTTTTAGAATGGCCCCTGACAATGCCAAATAATGCAGATGATGCTACAGAGGCTGCGTACAGCTCCTGTTGTCATTTTGTATCAAAATACTTTTCCTTCTATTCTCACATAAGGGTTTAATCCTACATACCTTGCAGACTTGAAACTTCCATTGACTTCAGTGAGAGGTTTAAGTACACAAGCTAGGCAGGATCTGGCCCAAACTACCGTTGCTTTCTCTGATGTATTCAGCACTTAGATGAGTCTCCCACTCTGTGCCTAGTCAAGGCATATAAATTCATCTGGGAGGCACTTGTTAGAAGACTAGGACCCAATCTTGTTCCTATTGATGTCAATGGAAAAACTCGCATTAACTTCAGTGTGCGGAACTCAACCTTATCTCTGAATACATTGGGCCTGATTCTTCACTCCCTGGCAGCGAATGTAGTCTCAGAGTGAAGCTAGATCACATGCTAACCTTCCACGACCATCTGAAGAAGGTAGCTGCCAAGAATGAAGACAAGGATCAGCCTGGTCCAGAAACTGGCAAGCACAAGCTGGGGAGCATCAGCAACATGTTATGGACATCAGTGATGGCCCTGGTGTACTCTGTAGCCGAGTACTGTGCTCTGGTATGGACCAGAAGTTGCCATATGCGACTTGTTGATGTCCAACTGAACAGTGCAATTCAGTGCATCACTGGAACCGTCAAGTCAACCCCAATGCCTTGGCTTCTGTTGCTGTCGCACATTACTTCCCCATCCATTTGCTGCAATGCTGCAACCCTTCGGTTTACAAGAAGTTACAAAAAATATCTCGTAAAAGATCTGACACAGAGATCCCTGGCTTCAATCACCCATGAAGCTCCAGGGCAACTCCATAGAGCACATCCATACAACTATGGCAGATGCGGATACTTGCTGCACAAAAGGAAAATTAAAGACTCCCCAGTGTGTGACTGTAGTCACCCAGAACATATAAGAACTCAATGCCTGATTCACAAATACAAAAGAGGCATCACAGCAATACACTCTGCTACTCCAGACGCAATTAACTGGCTTAACCATCTGAATGTAAAACTATAGTTGTTACTCTACCTTTACATCAGCCATATGAGGAAGAGAATGTAGTCCAGTGATTGGCAACCTCTGACACTCGGCTCACCAGGCTAAGGCGCCTGGCGAGTCAGGCTGGTTTGTTTTCCTGCCACATCCGCAGGTTCAGCTGATCATGGCTCCCACTAGCCGCGGTTTGCCACTCCAGGCCAATGGGGGCTGCAGGAAGTGGTGCAGGATGAGGGATGTGTTCTGCTTCCCGCCGCCCCAAAGGTTGCCAATTCCTGATGTAGACATTTCTCCCTGTGCACAGTAAGAAATCAGCATCTTGCACCCACTTTGCACAGGTGGTGGGTAGTGGATAATCAGCCTTTTGTGTCTGGAAGCAAGGTTTTCTCATTCCAGGAGCCTTATCTTTCGAATTCACTCCCTTAGACCGTGACCCTAAGCAGCTTAGTATTTGAATAATTGTTTCTATTTTGATTCCTTTTTTAATTTTCTGAAATGTAAGTGTGTGGTTGCTACAGCAAGAAGCAGTCCAGAAAGTATTTTTAAAAAAAATTCTTGAAGAAAGGTGTGGCTGTTTAAGAGCTACAAATTCTACCAACAGAACTTGTCAATATCCCTTATCCTACTCAATTACCTAAATGTGAAAAGATTTAGTTGTCTCTACCTGAATGGCTGATCAGAATTTCTTGTTCTATCCTGGCTTTTCTTAGAGCTTTCAACAAAAGACCTTGGAGTCATGTCATAAATAATATTTTTAGGCAATATGACAAAAAGGTTTCTCGGACTCCAACTGCATTTAATAAACTAAGTGATAAAGTTAACAAGTAAGGCCCTGTTCCTGCAAGCTTATCCTAGCTGTGGGTATATTAATGCCACTCTCCAAATCAGATGAACTTTCACAGTTCACCACCAAGAATCTTCATGCTGGAGTATTTCAACAGCCATTCCAAGCATTCCTAGAACTTTTCTTTTCTTTCCCATCAACCCTGTGCTCATTGACAAATCATTGACTCAAATCCCATTGACCCATGTTAACCAACTCATCTGGGCCTGGACCCTTTAAATTCTTGTTACCTCCTGCAATAGTGCTACATTTCTCATCTTCCCTTAGCAAAGGCAGATTGCTAACCCTCCAGCTTCCTTCTTCTTTTCACTCTCTCACACTACAGAATTAAATATTTTCCATGCCCCTGAAGAGTTGGTAACATCATTCCATATATTTCAACTAAATCTCAGGTACTATTAGATCACAAATAATTTTTGAAGTATTTGTTCACTATCTAAGCTTCCAACTACAGCAGAAATCTGCTAACCAAATAAGTTCAACCTCTGTGCGCAGAAAATGTATTCCTTTTAGAAAGTATTCAGAAAGAATAGCTTGCTTGTTTTAGGAGCTACTTTTGGTTTGAAGACAAGATATTTATCTTAAAACTAACATGTTACTTTAACAGATCAGTTTCCTCTTACATATACTCCTTGAAAATGGAGGAATTTTATTCCTTTGAAAAATTTACTGGATGATCAGGTATTTGTTTTAAAAGATCTCACGTGTCAGCTGTAAGACACGTTTCTTTATATTTGATTTCACTTTCATGTGTTTTGTTCTTTGTGTTATCTATTAACACTGTTTTGCTTAAAAAATATATAAAAATAAAAAAATACATAAAAGGGTTTCTTTTCCAGACTGTGATTTTGTTTGGTGCATGGTAAATTCAGTAATTTAATAGATCTCTTATTTAGGCTGTTATATTTAAAGCTGGTTTAACTATAATAATCATCTTAGGTTTATATAGTCTGTGCTGTGATGATTATCAGAGTCTTTTCTCATTTTCTTCCAGGTCTTGGGTGTTCATTCCAGGGATAGCAGCAGCGTATTTTCTTAGAAGACAGCAACCTGCCTCAGTTAGTTATAATTAGAGACAGGCCTAGTCTAGAAAACCAGAATTCTCAAAATCTGGGGAAAGTTTACATCTAGATCTCAATTTTATGGCTTGGGCCTATCCCTCCAGTAATGGGCCGAAACCAGAACCCAAATCCAAGCAACCCTACTTCTGGGGAAAGTTGAGATTTTGATCTGAACTTTGTGATGTAGACTGTTTTCTCTCTCTTTTGCAGAGTTGCTCCCACAGTTTTATCTGGTAGGGAATCTGTAGTTTGGAGATTATGAGCCACATCCTTGAATCCAGCTGTGCTGCACTTGGAGTAGAAACTGGTGGGGGAGGAATGTGGCTCTAAACCACCCTTCTGCTCCTCTGATCCAGAGGCTGGCGGGGGGATTATATCATCTTAATTTACACCTTGAAGTATACTGGCATTAACAGTCCCATACATACCTTCAGATGCCATAGATCATAGACTCATAGACTCATAGATTCTAGGGTCAGAAGGGACCAATGTGATCATCTAGTCCGACCCCCCCTGCACAAAGCAGGTCACAGAACCCTTCCCATCCACTTCTATAACAAACCCCTAACCTATGTCCAAGTTATTGAAGTCTTCAAATTGTGGTTTGAAGACCTCAAGCTGCAGAGAATCCACCAGCAAGTGACCCATGCCCCACACTGCAGAGGAAGGCCTCTGCCAATCTGCCCCGGAGGAAAATTCCTTCCCGACCCCAAATATGGCGATCAGCTAAACCCTGAGCATGTGGGAAAGACTCACCAGCCAGCACTCAGAAAAGAATTCTCTGCAGTAACTCAGATCCCATCCCATCCAACATCCCATCACCGACCATTGGGCATACTTATCTGCTGATAATCAAAGATCAATTGCCAAAATTAGGCTATCCCATCATACCATCCCTTCCATAAACTTATCAAGCTCTGCCCTCGTCCAGACTAACCCGCGGCATCGGCGGGTTAAAATCGATTGCTCGGGGATCGATATATCGCGTCTAGTCTGGACGCGGTGTATCGATCCCCGAGCGCGCTTACATCGATTCCGGAACTCCATCAATCCGAACGGAGTTCCGGAATCGACACGGAGAGCCGCGGACATCGATGCAGCGCCGTCCAGACTGGTGAGTACCTCGATTTTAGAAATTCGACTTCAGCTACGTTATTCACGTAGCTGAAGTTGCGTATCTAAAATCGATTTTAATTCCTAGTCTGGACGTGGCCTCTGTCTTAAAGCCAGATATGTCTTTTGCCCCCACTACTCCCCTTGGAAGGCTGTTCCAGAACTTCACTCCTCTAATGGTTAGAAACCTTCGTCTAATTTCAAGTCAAAACTTCCTAGTGTCCAGTTTATACCCATTTGTTCTTGTATCTACATTGGTACTAAGCTTAAATAATTCCTCTCCCTCCCTAATATTAATCCCTCTGGTATATTTATAAAGAGCAAGCATATCCCCCCTCAGCCTTCTTTTGGCTAGACTAAACAAGCCAAGTTCCTTGAATCTCCTTTCATATGACAGGTTTTCCATTCCTCGGATCATCCTAGTAGCCCGTCTCTGAACCTGTTCCAGTTTGAATTTATCCTTCTTAAACATGGGAGACCAGAACTGCACACAGTATTCCAGGTGAGGTCTCACCAGTGCCTTATATAACGGTACTAACACCTCCTTATCTTTGCTGGAAATACCTCGCCTGATGCATCCTAAAACTGCATTAGCTTTTTTAATGGCCATATCACATTGGCAGCTCATAGTCATCCTGTGATCAACCAATAACCCAAGGTCCTTCTCCTCCTCTGTTGCTTCCAACTGATGCGTCCCCAATGTATATCTAAAATTCTTATTATTAATCCCTAAGTGCATGACCTTGCACTTTTCACTATTAAATTTCATCCTATTACTATTACTCCAGTTTACAAGGTCATCCAGATCTTCCTGTATGATATCCCGGTCCTTCTCCGTGTTAGCAATACCCCCCACCTTTGTGTCATCTGCAAACTTCATTAGCACATTCCCGCTATTTGTGCCAAGGTCAGTAATAAAAAGGTTAAATAAGATTGGTCCCAAAACCGATCCTTGAGGAACTCCACTAGTAACCTCCTTCCAGCCTGACAGTTCATCTTCAGTACGACCCGTTGGAGTCTCCCCTTTAACCAGTTCCTTGTCCACCTTTCAATTTTCATATTGATCCCCATCTTTTCTAATTTGACTAATAATTTCGCATGTGGAACTGTGTCAAATGCCTTACTGAAATCGAGGTAAATTAGGTCTACCGCATTTCCTTTGTCTAAATAATCTGTCACCTTCTCAAAGAAGGAGATCAGGTTGGTTTGGCACGATCTACCTTTAGTAAAACCATGTTGTAATTTGTCCCAATTACCATGGACCTCAATGTCCTTAACTACTTTCTCCTTCAAAATTTTTTCCAAGACCTTACATACATACATCACAAGAAGCTCAAGCCACATTGCCAGCTCCTCCTCAAAGCACACCTTGTTTTTTAGAGTAGGGACCACAAATAGATGGCTTAGAATCACCTGTGTTGACTTTGTGACACCTGGGGATTCCCTTTGGCCAGGAAAATTCCCAGTTAAAAATGGTTTCTAGGAGATTTATACTGAGCATTGCAAATCAACCACGAATGGGGGTGGCAGGGGTATCAAAGATCTGGCCCTGTTCATTTCTCTAAGGTCTAGTCCTGCAGACACTTACTATTAGGCATAACAGTTTACTATTCTAAAGCCTGCTCTACACACAGTTTTTTGTATCAGCATAACTATTTGAATTATGGGCAGGGGGTGATCTGTTTTTCAAAATAGCTATACCAGTACAAATTATAGTGTGGATGAAATTATAAAGGTGCCATATTTCAGTAGAATTTATTCTCCTTTCCCATATGGGAACAGTTATACCAGTATAAAGCATCTTCACTTTAATAACTATACTGGTGTAAAGCACCTGTATACTAACATAACTGTGTATACATTATGGGTGTAGGGGAAGAGGGGCTGTACTGCTTTAACTAAATTAAATTTTTGTGTGTACACAAGCCCTAAATTATCCCAGTGATTATTTTTGATGATGTTTATCAGATCAGATCCTTAGACTGTAAACCCTTTAGGACGAGGATCATGTTTTCTTTTGTACCTTGTACAGAGCTGAGCACCCTCTGGGCAACTAATATTAATAACGAAAATAAAATAAATAGTTGTTTATAATACTACTATACTAATAATAGTAATAACGATAATAAATTAAATAATAGGGTGAAACGGGTCCTACACTACATCGCTACACCATTTTAAACCCCAATTAATTGGCTATGATTTTCATTCTCCTTGATCTTAGTTGTTGCATCTTCTGAGAGTTATGGAAAGGTGAGGTAACTAAATTTTTCCAGAGGTTCCTTCTTCAACTCCCCTCAAGGAATATTGGAGACCAGACATTTTAGAGATAAATCTCCATACTACCACAGCGGAGCCCTGAGAGCTAGCCAGGAATGCGATTTATACTTGGGACTGCCCTTCTGTGGGATTGTAAAGAAACTGCTGACTCGCTGAGCATGTCTAATGCTCTGGCTTTCTATATAAGCCTGGGCCAGGGGGGCAAGATGCTGAGAGACTCCTGCGTAAGCAGACCCCACAAGGAACAACAGAGAGAGGAGAAATGAATCCTCCCTAGAAGACAGAGAATGCTGATGGTATATTATCAGGAAGGGACAGCCTGCAGTTTCATAGCCCAATAAACCAGCCCTTGTTTAAAGGTTCAGGCGGGGCAGGTTAACCTTCGGGACAGCAGCAGCAGCAACATGCAGCTGTGTACGCGCTACACCCAGGAGGCCCAAGCCCCCTGTTCCGCCTCTCTTTATCTCCAAGTGAACATTTCAAAAGCGCGATTTCGGTTTCCTGTGTTGCGCTGTGGGTTGGACTCGCTGGCTTGCCGTACTCCGGGCTAGAGCGTGGGGGTCTACCTCTCTTGCTGCCGTTGCTGGCTGGTGGTGCCGCCGCCTGTGGAACTTCCGCGCTCGCTGGATTCGAAACGCCACAATGGCTCAGAACGTGCAGAATGTGACATTGTCTTTGACGCTGCCCATCACCTGCCACATTTGCCTGGGAAAGGTAAGGGAGCCGCTGCTGGGCAAAGCGAGCCGGGCTAGGGGGAGCCGGCTTGCACCTTCTCCCCTAAATGTGCTCGGGGGCTGGGGCGGAGGATGTTCACCGCCGGGGAGGAGGTGCTGCTCTAAGGAGCCTGGCAACAAGTGCAGCCATGATCAGGGGTTGGGCATGTGTCTGGATTTAGTGTTGTCCCTTTAAACAGGCTCCTGCTCTTAAAGTGGCGCCGGAGAGAGACAGAGGGAAAAAGTTGGAGATGGATGGTTATGCCAGGGCGGGGAGGGAGGACCGACCCGTGCTGTGTGGCGTTTGCCGAGCCGGGATCGTGACTAGTGCCGTTTTGTTGCTAGCAATTTTTATTGCCACTTTTCGGATTATGGGAAACATGCGCTGCGCTTGTTAAAAGAAATATTTCCAGCGCTGCGAGTTAACAGAGAGAGTGAGAGGGGAAATGACCTTTTGGATGAGTGTCTGGCTCCCAGACACGGTTTATCCGTCCCCCTGAATGTGGATAAAAAGGCTTTTTCTTGCGTGTCTGTTGAGGTATTAGGACGCTTTAGAGTGGCGAGTAATGTGTTCTTTGAGGCTGGGAACTCCATGTTAAAGAATGACTGGAACAAACATTTTCAGGTGCTGGATGTGGAACAGAGTAGATCAAGCAATGTGGAGCCAAACTGTAGTCCATGCTGCTGAAAAATGTTCCGTTTTCCTAATTCAAGTTCTCTTGGGCCAGAATCTCTTCCCTTGACCCTCAAGATTGGGGAGGGTTACTGCTGAAAGTTGGCATATTTTTTCAAGAACTCATTTTCATGACTGGTTGTTTTCCAAATTCACTTTTTCTACTTCTTCTTCTCCACCTCAAAATAAATAAGACTTCATGAAGAGAGACTACCACTAGGAAATAAATAGTTTTTGTGCTCAGGACTCTGACACTTGGTTAGTGTGTGTGTGTGGAGTCCCCTTTTCTAAATGACAATGATGTTTTTGCCAGGAGGAGGAAATGTCTGACACACAAAGTAGGTACAGCATAGAGCAGCCGTGTTCTTGAGCCGCATGCAGCTCTTTTACAGTTAAAGTGTGGCTCATGGAGACCCCTTCCCCATTCTCTGCCTAGCAGCCAGGGGTGGGGGGAGCTTTGAAATTTTGCCCTGTGGTGAGATGTGGAACTAGGTGCTTCTGCCCTGCAGGGAAGGGAGTCGAAAGAGAGGTGTTGGTGGGTGTGTGTGTGTGTGTGAGACACACACCTTGGTGCAAGTGTGTCTGAAAATTATTGCATACAGCTAGGAGAGTCAGTAAGTTTGGACACTCCTGGCATAGAGGATGCCCATACTCCAACTGCTCACACTTGTTAAGTGTCTCAGTTCTGATCTGGAAGGAGAAGAGAGTAGTTCATTCAGTATCTATGCTAGCTATTCATTTCTTGCCTTTTCTGCTGAAACTCAACAAGGCCTTGTTGGTCTTATGGTCTTGCTTCTGATTCTATGGGTACCTGCTTGCAATTAACTGGAGGAGACCATAAACAAATTTGTAGGCTGTGGTACAGAATGGCTTTTCTCCAAAATCTACTCTTTATTCTTTAGAACAGTGGTTCTCAAACTTTTTTTTTTTCCCCTGGACCACTTGAAAATTGCTGAGAGTCTCGGAGGACCACTTAATGATCTTTCCAAATATTGTTTGTACCATTAGCCAGCTACTGTAAAGCACTTTGGATAAAAGTGCTATATTAAAAAAAAAACTTAATTTTTTTGTTCTACAAATAAAAGCACACAACTCATATTTTAATATCGATAGTCTTACCTTTCTCATGTGACAGATGTGCCCTCTCTTCCCTGCCATGGCAGCCCCCGAGCTGGGGCTGGGAAGGAGGCGGGGAGGTCTCTCACCTGCCACAGAGCTGAGGCTGGGAAGGAGGGCTGTCTCTCCCTGGCAGCTGCAGCCCTGGAGCTGGGAAAGGTTGCCTCTTTCTCTGGCGACCACAGCCCTGCATATCCCAGATTCCCCCACTTCCTCTTCTCATCCCACTGCCCCCTCCCACCTACCCTTATACTCTTCCCCCTCCCTCACCATCTCACATGTATATCTTCCCCAGGGTCCAGGCACCTAATTAGTGGAGACGTGCCTGTGCGGCTCCGCTATTTAAGTGGATGGCCCTTCATTCTCTCGTGTGCGGCCACCCAGGCTCTCACCTTAGAGGGAACTATCTGCGAACCACCTGAATTTAGCTCGCAGACCACTGGTGGTCCATGGTCCACGATGTGAAAACCTTTTGCTTTAGAATCTTTCCACAATATGTTAAGTTCAGCACATCTTACAGCAAGATAAATGTGTTGACATTATAAATGGACCTGGTAGTAACTCCTGTGGCTGAGGATGTTCAGTTGTTTGTAACTTTACCAAACTTTAGCCATTCTAGGTGAAATTTTCCATACTAAATGTTGGCTCTTAGCTGAATTTTTTTGGAAAACTTTTCAACAAAACATGTTCAGAACCAAGAACAAGATTAAGGGGAAAATATGTTCTTTTTCTAATGTAGTATAAATTCTTACAGCTGTTTTTTGTTGAGAAGTTCTTGTGCCTGCATGCTTTTGAGCATGTGCTTGAAATTTGGCAGGGGAGTCACCCTGGAGTCAGAGAGGTGCCTTTTGCTGTCCCATGAAAATTGTGCAGGGTTTGGATGGTATGTGATAAATAAGACATGGAGCCACATGTTCAGTAGTGAAGGAAAAAAAAAATACCGAATGAATAGCTACTCATTAACTGAATGCCATCCATTCTGTGCACTGAGTGAGGCAGAAGTCCTGTGGGGAATAAATAGTGTGTGACCAAGTAATTAAAGATTGAATCATATATATGCACCGGAGGTGGGGTAAGAAATGAATTAAAATTGTACAGGTGACTTTAATTCTGGAATTTCATAAGTTTTGAATACCTTAATTGCAACCTTAATATTGTTTTAATCCAAATGTTATAATATATTTAAGGGTTTTTTTGTTTTTATTTTAACTGTGAGCTGTCTGGGTCGTGGGCTGTCTCTTTGTTCTGTCTTTGTACAGTGCCTAGTACAATGGGGTCTTTGGACTAGTATTTGGTCCTGCCATGAGGGCAGGGGACTGGACTCGACCTCTCGAGGTCCCTTCCAGTCCTAGAGTCTATGAGTCTGAGTCTAGGGCTCTGAGATGCTACAGTTATACTGTATATTGATGGTTCTTGAATATATTGCCAGCTGCCCTACTTCAGCTCTTGAAGACTTCATTCTGTTTTCTTAACCACCCTTCTTAAAGAATACTGTGCATTATTCCTTCCGTTTTATTTCTTCTGTACTTGCAAGGCATCCGGAACATGGTTTCCATTTTTATTATCTGAAGGGTTGACAGTTTGCTTGGGCTCAGTCCTGCACTCATTGAAGTCTATAATAAGTTTGCCCTGGACTTCTGAAGATATGACCAATGGCCTCAGCACATTTGCTACTCAGCTGATTTTTTTGTATTTTAAAAAAAATAAGTTCAAACACATTGTTGCTGTAAGAAAGCAGAGTGTTAAACAAACCTTAATTAAGCAACTGCTTAACTGATTAGCCATACATGTTTTGTTAAATATTCTTAACAGCAGCTAATTGTATAGGATATAAGAAAACAAAAGATTGTATTGGACTGTGGCTAAGTCATCAAAAGCTAGAAAATTGGTGGATATAACCATTCACATTTTCAAGATCAAATCACAATAGAAAATAACACTTGTACTCAATCACTAGCTTGAGACGATGACTTTGTTTAGATTTTTTGATTGAATTCCTCAGATTGGAGCCTCACTTGTGCCAATTGGTTATCAACTCTGGTGTTGCTAACACAAGAGGGGAATGCTGGAGGGACAATCCAAAGCTGAAACACAAGGCAATTTGGTCAGTTGCTTTCATGCCATTTCACCAAGATCTCCTTGCCGATGGCTCTATAGTGGTCAACCATTCTAACCTAATTTCCCACAAATTATATTAGCCCCAGAATCTGACTAATCCTCCTAACTGTCTAGCACAGGGGTCTCAAACTCAAATGACCACGAGGGCCGCATGAGGACTAGTTCATTGGCCCAAGGCCCTGCCCCCACTCCACCCCTTTCATGAGGCCCCACCGCTGCCTCCATTCTGACCCCTTCCACGAAGTCCCCACCCTGACCCCAGAGGGTGCAGGAGGGGTGTGGCGGAGGCTCAGGGCAGGGAGTTGTGGTGTGCGGTGCAGGAGGGGTGAGGTGTCCAGGGTGCAGCAGGGGGCTCAAGGCAAGGAGTTGGGGTGCAGGATGGAGTGTGAGGTGTGGCAGAGGGTTGGGGTTCAGGCAAGAGGATCAGGGCAGGGAGTTGGTGTGGGATGCAGGAGGGGTGAGGGATCCAGGGTAAAGCAGGGGGCTCAGGGCAGGGAGTTGGGCTGTGGGGTGCAGGAGGGAGTGCGGGGTGTGGCAGTGGGTTGGGATTCAGGCAGGGGGCTCAGGATGCAAAAGGTGTGGGGTGCAGCAGGGGGTTGGGGTGTGGGGTGCAGCAGGGGGCTCAGGGCAGGGGGTTGAGGTGCAGCAGGGGGTTGGGGTTCAGGCAGGGGGCTCAGGGCAGGGAGTTGGGGTACAGGGTGCAGCAGGGGGCTCAGGGCAAGAGGTTGGGGTGCAGAAGAGGTGTGGGATGCAGCAGGGGGTTCAGGGCAGGGAGTTGCGGGGTGGGGTGCAGGAGGGCTCCGTACCTAGAGCGGTTCCGGGGTGGTCCCAACAAGCAGCTGGAACCATGTCCCTGCAGCCCCTGGGGGAGGAGGGATATAGGGCTCCATGTGCTGTTTGCTGGTCCTCCAGGTACCTCCCCCGAAGCTCCCATTGGCTGCGGTTCCCCGTTCCAGGCCAGTGGAAGCTGCTGGGGGGGCGGTGCCTCGAACCGGGGCAACACACAGAGCCCTCTGCTCTCCCTCCCCCACCCCACCGGCCGCAGGGACGTGATGCCAGCCGCTTCAGGGAGTGGCGTAGGGCTCAAAGGGGGGCAATCTGCTGTAGTTTGCCCACCCCTGGCCTGGAGGTAGGCCAGGGGTATGTGGGGTGCTTGGCGGACCACAGGAAATAGCCCTACAGGCTGTGTGTTTGAGATCCCTGGTCTAGCATATATTCCTACATTTATGACAGACTGTATAGGCTGAGTGCTGTTCAAAAGGCTTGTACACTTGATCTGTATTCATGTCTGTATTAAACAATTAACTAGGGTAGACACTTGTACTGCAGTGTTCTGCGGTCTCAGTTAACAAACTTGTTCAGTTTCAAAGCTACTGTAGGACAATCTTGATTGGAACCTGTTGCAAAACAAGGACACACCATAACTCGGTGACAACCTTTAAAGTACATACACAAACATGTACACCTCTTACTAATTAGATATCCAGTTTCAGGAAGTGGTCAATTGATTTGGGTCATAATCCAAGGGAAAATCTGTGGGCCGCTTATCACCAGATCTTTTCTCCAACATCAGCAGCTTTCAGCTCAGTTATTGTTCACAGCGGAAGTTAATGCTGCAAATGCAGGTGAAACAAAGGACAGACACAACTATAGTCTTCCTCACATACTAGCGGGCAACCCAGATTGCTGGAAAATAAAAAGAGACAGTTAAAGGTACGTATCCAGCATAGTTACTTGATGTCACCAGAGGACTCCCAGGTGGCCAGCCCAGGATCTCAGTCGTCTCCCTTCCAGGTGTCTTCAGCTTTCGGGCAGCAGTGTGCTCCAGGAGATGGCCATTTTCTCCCATTTCTGCTGGGTGTTTCAGCTTGGTTCCTCTTCTTGGAGATGCTGGTGTGGATCAATCAGATGTTGATCCAGGCCTCTGGACGTTTTGAATCTTGGGCAACCAAAATGAGAGGTATCCTCTCTCCCTGTATAGATAGTCATCACCTTTTGAGTTCTTGCAGCTCGGACTGGAATTTTCCAGTCTCTTTGTGCAGCACATCTTCTCACACCAGCTTGTGTAAGACAAGTTAGGCCATAGCTGTTGCTGCAACCATCTTGGGACATACTGTGAACACCAGCTAAATTGCTTCAGTCAGCAACGTACCTCTGCAGATTGCTTTCCATGGGCCCCTCTGCCTGCTGAGCATCCTTTGGCCACCTTTGCAGTTATGCTTGCTCAAGTTGCAGTTTCTACATCATTGTTCTGCTAGCTGCTAAAATGTTCAGTTTAAAGTTCATATAGTCATACAAAGAGCCTCTATATTCTTTGCTCTTAATTTGTTTTAGCAGTCCACTGCATAATGCAAAATCATGGCAGAACAGCTGTATAACTTTTCCATTTCTGTTCTTATTTTAACAATAATGGTGGGGCCTCTTTTATATGAATGAGTTGACACTGTGCATTATTAATCAAATGGTTACATTTCTGGTTATTCCACTCTGTGATCAAGTGTCCTTATAAACACAATTTTTGGTTTCAGTTCCTTTTATTTGCTCCCTCTTTCAGCACAGGTATTTTTCACTGACTTGGTAGTTTAAGCGTGCTTCAGTGCAGACATTAGCCCTACTTGTTCACTTTGTCACTAAGCTTAGAAATCAGTATGATTGCAACCCCTTTTTCTCCCTGATAGGATTGCTCATGAGATAAACCCTGTCATTAAAGATTACAATATTTTGCCCAAACCTGTATCACTCTTATAGTTGACTTCCCTTTATGTGTATAACTTCTTTTAATCAGAATATTACAGTCCATCAAGTTCCCTATTTTTCAGTACTGCATCTGGCAACATCATGTATTTTAATGTTTCGTATTCATGTTTTGTTCATTCAAAGACAGGGGAAAAATCTCCCCCACCTCCTCGTCTCACCAGTTGTTCCTGTGAAAAGCTGCAGCAACTCTACGTTTCCTCAGGCTGTCTGAAGAAATCATGCCTGTTAGACCTGGAATTTTTTGTCTGATCCCTCTGTCCTGTCTCTTCTAAACAGCCTTGTTGCCTGCAAAATTTATAAAGGTGACTCAGACTTTGGGGCCTTAATTGTTACACTGGTTTCAAAGTGACATGAATGTGCACAGGATTAGAAACTTCCAGTTAGCTGTGCAAAAAGCCTGTTTAATAAGGTAATTAACAGACATTTTGCATGAAAGAATAGTACAGTGTTTCTCAAACTGGGGTTGCCACTTGTGTAGGGAAAGCCCCTGGGCAGGCTGGGCTGGTTTGTTTACCTGCCCCGTCTGCAGGTCCGGCTGATTGCGGCTCCCACTAGCCACGGTTCACTGCTTCAGGCCAATGGGAGCTGCAGGAAACGGTGTGGGCCGAGGGGCTTACTGGCTGCCGCTTCCAGCAGCCCCTATTGGCCTGAAGCGGCAAACTGGCCAGTGGGAGCCGCAATCGGCCAGACCTGCGGACGGGGCAGGTAAACAAACTGGGCCTGCCCACAAGGGGCTTTCTCTACACAAGCACTGACTCCAGTTTGAGAAACACTGGCATAGTAGGATCACCTCTCTCTCTCAATCCTACCCAGATATGCTACATTTAAAAAAAAAAAAATCATTGAACAGATTGAGGAACTTGACCTCTGCCCAATGAGGAGGTTTAAGCCACAAGTTGTATTTGAATTATACATTTTAGCAATGCCAAATACTGTTACACAAAAAATGTTTTTGGATAACAGATCTTGATATTGTAATAGAGTTTTTATTGTTGCACATATCACTTTGTTTAGATATCAAAGTACTTCTAAAAAAAAACCTGAAATGAAAGCAGAGTTAAATCAGGAGCACAATGCCCTAGACGGTACTAAAATGTAACTTGATGTTTTGCTTAAGATATTGTGATGTGAATGTTGACTCTTCAGGTTTTTGGTATCTTGAGGTCTTGAAATGAATCTTGCTATTTTGTGTGTGTGTGTGCGCGCACGCGCGCATGTATAATTTTTTTTTTTATTATTGTGCTCTACTGTTTTTAGTTTTCAGTCTTTGATAGCTGTGCAACCATTCTAAGGCTGCTTCTGATGAGAAGGAATAGAGGTGTATTAACAGGAGTTTTGTATTGAAGACACAGGAGGTAATTGTCCCACTCTACTTGGCACTGGTGAGGCCTCAGCTGGAGTACTGTGTCCAGTTTTGGGCACCCCACTTTTGGAGAGATAGTCCAGAGGAGAGCAACAAAAATGGCTTAGATTAGACCATCTGACCTTTGAAGAAAGTTTAAAAAAACAAACAACTCCCAACTGGGCATATTTAGTCTTGAGAAAAGAAGATTGAGGGGGGAACCTGTTAAATCTTCAAATATGTTAAGAGTTGTTATAAAGAAGACTGATCAATTGTTCTCCTTGTCCAGTGGAGATAGGACAAGAGGTAATGGACTTAATATTTAGGAAAGAAAATTTTAGGTTACATATTAGGAAAAACTTTCTAACTGTAAGGGTAGTTAAGATCTGGAATAGGCTTCCAGGTTGGGGAATCCCCATTATAGGAGGTTTTTAAGAACAGGTTGGACAAATTCCTGTCAGGGTTGGTCTAGGCTTATTTGGTCTAGCCTCAGTGCAGGGCGCTGAAGATGATGTCCTCTTGCAGTCCTTGCCAGTCCTATGAAAGCAAAAAAAGAAGCTACTCTTCTGGCTGATGTGTGGGAAAATAAGGAAAGACTGTTTGTAAAGAGATGTACTAAGCAACCAGAGTACTTTAAGATTCATGATTTTAGAACTTTTATTGTAACCAAGGATTCATAGGGCTAGTTTAAATACAACCTGGAACCAAAATAACTAAATTAGTTTTAAGACACGAGGCGAGTTAGGTGATATCTTTTATTGGACCAACTTCTTTTGGTGAAAGAGGCAGGCTCTCAAGCTTCACAGAACTCTTCTTCAGGCCTGGGCTAATAAATTGGTCCAATGAAAAATATTCCTTCACCCATCTTGCCTCTCTAATATCCTGGGACCGACAACATTTCAAACAATGGAATAAATCAGTTTAACACTTCTTTGGTGTAAATTTGTGTATGGATACTTCAATCATATAATTCAGCTTGAAATAATTTAATTGAATAATGAGAATAAATTAGATTAAATGGCAAAAGACCGTCTTAATCTGAAATCAGTGTCTACATTTTAAAGGTGTGAATTAAAATAATTTGATTATTTGGATTCCACTTTGTTCATAGACAGGTCATTAGGTTTTCAAGAGTGTCATTTTGGGAGTTCTTAAAACAATATTAATCCTGTGATACAACAGGGACATGAGAGTTGAATTGATGGATGGACTGACAGTGTTGGGGCTTGATTCTATTCCATCTATGTGCATTATTTTCAGTTTATGTAGGATTGAGTTTATAGGTATGATTACTACAAAACACATCCAATCTGGCTTTCAAATAAATTACCGGCTATCCTCTTTATTTTCTCTTTTCTTTTCTTTTCATTCTCCCCTCTTCCCCCATTTCCATCTGTGTTACGACTTCCTTCTTAATGCAGCCAAGGAAAAAATCTTGAAAATTAACAACAGTTTTATTTTAAAAGGTACCATGTTTCTTGTTTTGTTTGAACTTTGGTTTTAATTGTTTCCTACCTGAGGCATTTTAGTACCTAAAGCAATGTCTAGTGTTCTTTGTCTATTTCCAAAGTAGATATTTTGGATGGAGTTAGAGGGTGATTTGATTTTGTTTTGTTTTTGTGTGTGTTTTTACTGTTACATGAGTTGAGTCTTCTTCGAAGCATAGGAATCAGAGCTGGGTTTAAGAGATTTAAGAGCATGAATTAATTTTCTGAAATATAGCCTCACTTTCTGTAACAGGGTAAATATTGTAGTGAAGTGCAGAATCTTCCTTGCATAGTTGGTTTTGAATCCTGATGCCTGATGTTTTCCAAACAGAATTTAAATTAATCAGAGAGAGAGTGTGAAATGTTTTTAGTAATATTTTCTAAACACTTATTACAGTAAACCTGGTACTTTGTTGCTTTGGAAGGGAAAACATAAACATCTTGTTGAACTCAATGCATTTGTGATCCAAGAACTGAAGTGAAAATTTTTAGGTAAATGTTCATGTTACATAAGCTTTCTGTTAGCCACCCTGTGCTATTTTGTAGCGTATTGCACACCGGTATCACACCTTTAGAAAGATTAATGGGTTAGTGATCCCTGGACCCACTAGTTGAAATCCCAGATGGGTAGATTTAGCTCCTCATCCTTTCAAACAGACTGTGCAGGTGAGACCTTAATCCTAGATACTCCAGTCGCAATTCTTGCAAGAACACGGGTTTGACTTGTGCCAAAAACCTTTCCTATTCTCTCTCTGTGTGACTCCTTTGTTGTTTGTCTCTAAGTGATTCTTGACCTAGATGTGGCTGCATTTCAGTGGGGCTATCTGTATATTAGTTTATGAAGTTCTTTAGGAGTCACTTTGAATGAAAGATACCATATGATATACATGAAATATGCCCTTTGATCCATTTTTACTGTTAAATCCAAATATCTCCTGAATGACAGTAGTAATATATAATAGACTAAAACTAAATAAACTTAAAGTAGCTTTAAAATATTTTACAATCTCTTTTGTTTTCTTTTTTTCTTTTTTTTTTTTTTTGAAAAAGGTCCGCCATCCGGTCATCTGTGTCAACAACCACGTGTTCTGCTCCATTTGTATTGATGTATGGTTGAAGAACAATAGTCAGTGTCCGGCTTGCAGGATCCCTATCACCCCTGACAATCCCTGCAAGGAGATTATAGGTAAGGGCCTGTTAGCCACTGAAATAATGTTCCAATATTTGCTCACAGATGAGACTCTTCCTTGGTGAAAACATGCCCTAATGTTTTTTCTACTGTTTCTTAGACACATTTGGAATAATCATTTATAGATATGGGCCAACACATTTTAAAACACAGTGACTGAACAGGTGCTCTGACTTCAATGTGCTTCAGTGGGCTTCAATAACTGTCTTTGAAACTATTGGCCAGAGAGAGTAATTGTTGCATGTGGATAGAGCCATTGTACATCCCGCCTATGTATTGCGACCCCCTAACCCAAGGAGAGAGCACCTAGCAGGAATGCCAACTAGTTCCATATAGAGGCTGACTAGACACTTTTTTTCCCTGAAAAATTCTCCTGAAGTTGAGTGTGAGTTGCAAAATTTGAAGGAAAAACCTGCACTTCCCAGAGTTTGGTAACGTTCTCATCTGGGTTTTTTGTTGAGACTCATCTCTACATGTTTAAATATTTAACAAATGTACTTAATAAATAAAGTAGGCTTGATTACTAACCCTCTCTCAAAATGAGCCATCTTTCTAGGTAATTATAGGTTTGATTTCCCCTTCCCCAGTGGAATCTAGCAGTACAGTTTTCTTTAAAACAAAAATAGGAATCTAAAGTCACATGGAGAAAAATGGTGTATTTTACTAATTTTGGATTGAAAAACAAACCCAGTAATAATACTAGTAGCACCTTAGAGACTAAAAAATTTATTTGAGCATAAGCTTTCTCTTACTTAATTGGCCTCTCAGAGTTGGTAAGACAACTCCCACCTTTTCATGCTCTCTGTATGTGTGTATATATATCTCCTCAATATATGTTCCATTCTATGCATCTGAAGAAGTGGGCTGTAGCCCACGAAAGCTTATGCTCAAATAAATTTGTTAGTCTCTAAGGTGCCACAAGTACTCCTGATCTTTTTGCGTTTACAGACTAACATGGCTGCTACTCTGAAACCAGTAATAATACTGTTTATCTTGCATTGCTGTAGGAGGAACAAGTGAAAGTGAGCCCATATTTAGTCCTACAGTCAGAAAACATCTTCGTAAAACCAGACTTGAACTGCTCCACAAAGAATATGAGGTAACAGCAAAGATAACTTCCAGATGAACAGCTTTTAACCTTATCTTGTTACGTACAACTCTTCTCTTTAATTTCTACACATTCTGTTTAAGAAAAGTTTCATTTTGAATACACACTAAAACTCAAATTTATCTCCTAATCTTAATTTGAGTTTGTGTGGATTTAAGATTAGGACATAATTTGAATTTGTTTGGATTCATCTCCTAATCCAGATTTCAAGGTGAGAGTTTCAGTAGAACTTGGCATCGGAGCTTACCCTGCTCCCACTGAAGTCAATAGGAGCTTTATTATTAACTTAGTGAGAGCAGGGTTTAGGCAGAGGCCAAGCATTTAAAAAATCCTGCCCGCAGACTTTAGTCCCTTCCCCGCACACACACACACGCACACACCTTCATGTGACCTACAATATTTTTAATGCATTATGGTTAACTTGTCTCTTCCTGCTGCTGCACCCAAACAAGCATGTCTGTGCCAAGAAGTGCAAGAAGGTGGCTTCTTCTAAAGAAATCTCTCTAGACTATGAAAGAAAATCATTTCATGGAGAAACACTGTCAACTTGCATTTTTTGACATGGACTAATTTTTTTTTAAATGTACAAAGTTCTTCTAAAATGACAAAACACTCAGCAGATCTTTCTGCTCCTCTGCTGCATAAAAGACCTCCTGTGAACAGGGGAGCGTCGGCAGGTATGCCTGGGTCTATGCTTTCTCTGCCCACCTCTGTTCATATGGTTGCCTGCTGCCTTCTCTTCAGATTTTGTGAGCCTGGTAGGAGCGGTGTAGAAATAAATGCTCCAAGTTCTAAACTCTTCCCTGGGACCTGTGGTGTTGTCCTAGTGAGGGAATAAGAGGGGGCAGAAACAGATGTGCTTCAGCTGCTCCCAACGCCCTTCCCAGGGGAGCTCTGAGCAGTGGAGCCCTGCAACGTGATGGCACTTGACTACAAGCATTGGGTCCAGGTCAAATGGGAAATCAGCTGGACCCTCTTGGGTCCAATCAGCTCTCCTTCTCCTGATTCTGGGTTCAGTGCAGCAGTGGCTGCATGCTGAAGAGTTGCAGTGGCATCTTACTCCCCAGCACCGCAGGGGCTGGCAGCCAGCAGGGGCAAGGTATGCAGCTGTTGTGCACTTACCCCAGGCAAGAAGCAGAGGCAGCTACTCAGGTTTGGGGGGAAGAGTCAGAGGCAAGTTTGGTCAGAAGATGACGTAACCTTCTCGGGTTGGGTTGGCTTGGACCTGGGTCAGGCCTAAAAGTTAGGCCAGAGGAGGCCTCTTGCCAAGAGATCCCTATTATGCCTGTCATATCACCCCCAAATGTCACTACAGTTGAGAATTGAAAGGACTAAATCTCCAAAACTCAATTAATAGTTTCTCTCTCTAAAACATGGAGGATCCAATGCAGAAGATTAAGTTATTTTTTTTTCATTTATGAATCAAGGCAAGACCTAAGTTTTTTATAAGTGTGTATCCTCCTGTAGTCTTACTTTCCACAACAGTTTTGACCACACACATGCTTTCATGGCTTTAGTATAGAGAGCACATGAACAGTTATTGCCAAGGTATCAGGCACAAATAGGCTTTCCTATAACCCTCTTCTTTCCCCCACCCTTCCAAGTGTTTGATTTTGGCAGCTTACGGAAGTCTACATTTTTTTTTCCCCTACGTTCTTGTCTCCAAACATGCAGCTCAAGACCTTTTTCTATACCTTGGTCTTTTGTAAGATCTCTTCCCATTTCTCATTCTTTAACAGCTGCAAATGAGGCAGCAGACTGTCCATGTGAGCACACTGTGTAGAAGCCGGCCTCCTAAAATGTACACAGCAAAGCGTTATCCATAGTAGTGCAAAGTATCCAGTCCACATATAGTCTTATGCGCTTGCTATATATAGTCAGAGGGAATTCCTCTGCCCATAGCTGAAATCCTAAGCTACGCTCCAGAATGCAGCCTTCCAAAACCTGCCCATAGGTCAATCCATCGGTGCACTTTGGAAAGTTCTGTAATGAATTCCTTGCAGGCAGGGCACCCATCCTACTGTCCAGAGGATCTCTATACATAAAGCACTTAAAGAATTAAGTCCCAAGGTAATTACTGTTAATTTTTATATCTTTTGTCTGGTTTGTTGCATTTTTGTGCTTCCTGGGTTTGTAACACTTTCAGGATGAAATAGAATCCTTGCAGAAAGAAGTGGAAGAGCTAAGAGGTAAAAACCTTGGCTTGGAAGCACAGCTGAAAACGGTTCTGGATCCTGGGGCCTTGGGTCTGTGTAATACACATGAAGAAAGTCATCAGTCAACAGATGAGGCGAGCCGACCTGGCCCAGAAACTATAGAAGAATGGACCAAGAAACTTAAAGCTGCTAATGATCTATATGAGAAAGTGAAAGATGATGTGGAAAAGTTAAAGGAGGTAACAAATGTCTGCTTCTCTAGTCATATAGCAGTGTAACTGTTTCATGTTGTTCAATTGGGGTGAGGGTCAGTTTGACCCTTTGAGTACTTCATAGCTCCAAAAGGAAGAGGGAGAAAATTGTGACTATTGATGCTTTTGCTTGTTCCAGTCAGTTTCACATGTGACTTTCAACTTGTCTGTCACCTCATGGCTCAATAATTGGATTATACTAGCACTTGTTTTCAGTATTGAGGACCAGAGTCTTCCAGCTTGAAATAAATTATAGAATATATCTATTTTTCCAAAAAGAACCCAATTGCCTTAAACCAGAGGTGGGCAACCTCTGGCACGCGGTTCGTCAGGGTAAACACCCTGGTGGGCTGGGCCAGTTTGTTTACCTGCTGTGTCGGCAGGTTTGGCAGACTGCTGCTCCCACCTGAAAAAGAGCTCTGTGTAGTTTGAATGCTCATCTCATTCAGCGACAGAAGTTGGTCCAATAAAAGTTATGACTTCATCCACATTGGCCCTTTGACCTAAAATAGACAGCATTAGCACGTTTAGGACCAAAAGATCCTATGCTGGAGACTCGTAAATTTACTCTGCACTCCCTGCAGTATTTGGGACCTATTTTATTGTTGCTTTTTAGGTTTCTTGACTACAGCATGAAGCAAAACTTGTGATTTGGAGGGAAAGAGACCCTAAAAACCAGATGAAAACAAACTTAAATATTGAAATCTTCCAAAACACACTCTCTAGGGCAAAGAGAATTGCCTAAAACAGTTTGAATAAGAACGAAATTTCAAAGTTAACTTGAAGGACAAATTGAAGAAACTTAACCTGCATTTTTAAAGATACTACCTTTTATTTCTTCTGGTTTTAATTTTGGATTGCCTCCTGGAAACTGAAGCGTTAGCATATTTAGGACATATTATAGTTTTTTTACAGTATTAATACTAAGGATTTATGCCATCTAAATGCTACAAAGACTCAGAGGGCCAAATTTTGCTGTTACACCAGTATAAATCCAGGACAGTTTCATTGCCGTTGATGGAGTTGTTCTGGATTTGCATCAATGTAGTTGAAAGCATATTTAATCAGAGACACATCTCCTTTCAGTTACACTGATGCAAATTCAGAACAACTCCATTAACAGCAATGGAACTGTCCAGGATTTGTACTGGTGTAAGAGCAGAATTTGGCTTTTGGAGTCTTTGCAGTGTTTAGAAGGTATAATTGCTTAGTATTAACATTGAAAGCAAACAAAAAAGTAGCAGATTATTCAGAGGTCTGGTGCATAACACAAGGAACAGGGAGGAAGGAGGGCTTTGATCACAGAACTTTTTTTTTTTTAATTAATTAATTTATTTATTGGGGCTTTAAGTCACAATTTTAGGATTATATAAACTGTGTAAATACCTCCATGTAAGGCAGGGGTTCCCAAACTTGGTTTGTTCAGGGTAAGCCCCTGGCGGGCCGTGAGACACTTCGTTTTCCTGAGCGTCTGGAGGTACAGCCGCATGCAGATCCCAGTGGCCGCAGTTCGCTGTTCCTGGCCAATGGGAGCTGCGGGAAGCGGTGGCTTGGTCCGCACCACTTCCTGCAGCTCCTATTGGCTGGGGACGGCAAACCACTGCCGGTGGGACCTGTGAGTGGCCGTACCTGTAGACACAAAGGTAAACAAAATGTCTTGTGGCCTGCCAGGGGCTTACACTGAACAAGCCACAAACCAAGTTTGGGAACCCCTGATTTAAGGTTATGAGTCGTAAGTCTGCTGCGTCCTCAACGTTCTTTCCAGTTTATTAAGATTGAGCAGTTTTCAAAGTGCAAGGAGTTTCTTCTCCCTGTTTTTAGGCCTTTACATTAGTTGGAGACTTGGGGAAAAAAAAACATGTAGTTGCTCTAAAAACATTGCAGCAGGAAAACTTCCCTTGACATGAAGTATCTTGTTAACAAGACTGTCCACTGAACTGAGAAGAGGGAAATTGACCTCAATTCAAAGAGTGAGCGAGCCAGTAAATCAAGAGGCTTAAACTTAACATCACGGCAGCTATGCTGAAGAAGACAGCAAGTAGTTTGTCATAAAGGATTTACGTCCATAGGATAACTAAGCTTTTATTTTTTTAGAATCAGAGTAATCTTACTCTAGTTTGGAGGGAAGAAAAGCTGTTCAACATTAGTTTTGCTGATACCTGCACATTGTAATGTTAACGTACTTAAAGTATTTAGTCATGTGAAAAAAAACACGGAATTGCCATTAGTACATCCCCTTAATGACTCTCTCTACTAACGAACATAGCTCTGTTTATTTCCCTAGATAGGAGCCTTGCAGTGTATTTTGGGGATATAAATAAAAAATGTCTGTTCTCTATTCAGTTTTGCGAACCATTTCCCAGGGTAATTTTTAAGTGGTGTCTCTGTCTGAGGGCTGTTTCCTAGCTGCAGTTTTCTAACGCTGTCTCTTTAAAAAGCACAAACAGCTTGTCTTATAAATATTATAAGCCAGTTCTGTTTTACTCTATACTTAATTATTTTTAAACCCCCCCCCCCTTTTTTTTTAAGGCAAATAAGAAACTGAGACTGGAAAATGGTGGCCTTGTGAGAGAGAATTTGCGACTGAAGGCTGAAGTTGATAGTAGATCACCTCAAAAGTATGTAAACATTTTAAAAGTGACTATTTTATTCATAGACCATTTTTAACTATTGTGGAGCTTAGCTTAAAATTACAGTGATGTATTCAGTGTTGTGTATGTGTCTTGAATATGAATTTGGCGTTTCCCTGTGCACAGACCTGGGTGTCCACTTCAATCTTAGCAAATACATGTAATGTACAGTCTCTGTAGTATTACCATTGCATTACCTGAGGACTCAATTTCAGCTTTCCTTTTCAAGAAATTTCACTTCTCTTTCAAGCTGGTATCAGACTCTCTTTGGGTAGGGGTGGGATTATTACCAAGTGACCTGCAGCAGCAGATTGTTTCTCTTGGTTTTTATAGTGTTTGCCTGAGCTCCTTGTTCAGTCAAAACTCTACAAGTCAATGAAAGTTTTCTATGCGAGCAAACTGTGCAGGATTAGGCCTCTTAAGTAGCAACTTGTCACTGACTTCCACTGTAAATTTACCTTTTTAAACAATTAAAACTTTGAGGACAATGACATCAAAAGGCAGAGACTATCATGCTGACTGCGCTTCTCTGCTGAGGTGTCTGTCCCATGCTCATCACGGATGCACTACAGGAAGCGTTTATTCCAGGTCTGATTTCTTTGATTCTATAAGTCAGATTCTCACAGGTTTGACACCAGTGTAACTCCATTGACTACAGTGAAGCTATTCCTGATTTCACATTCAGGGTAACTAAGAATTAGGCCCAACCCTTTTCTTTTCTTCCTGGCTTTGTGGTGTTACAGGAGAGTGTTACAGGAGAGTGAAATTATTCACCAGGATGAAATCCTCCTCTACGTGGACAGCCAGAACAAAGCCTATATGTCACTAAAGCCCGAGAATGGAACTTCTGCATACACAAAAGTGAATTTTGGCCAAAAATCTGATAATGTGTGGGACACAGAACATAGTTTGTGTGGTGAGTTTTTATTTTTAGGGAGAGAAGGTCCCTCTTTCTGTCACTCCCCTCCTTATGCCCGAAGATTTCAAAATGAGTTTGCAGGGTTGGTAGGTAGTTGCAATTAAAAGCAGCAAAGAGTCCTGTGGCACCTTATAGACTAACAGACGTTTTGGAGCATGAGCATCTGACGAAGTGGGTATTCACCCATGAAAGCTTATGCTCCAAAACGTCTGTTAGTCTATAAGGTGCCACAGACTCTTAGTCTGGATCTGTAAAAGCAGCAAACACGGCTCCCCCTCTGATACTTGACAGTTACAATTAAAACTATGGTTTTCTGAGCAAATCCTGGAGAAATAATTGAAACACTGGACCTCACAATGCAACATTAGGGGTTCTTTTCTTTGTTTTTGTATTCAGTACAGTGATTTATCTGAACAATTACTTGATGTGTACATAAATTTTGTATGCAGAATCCACAGAAAACAGTAAAGAATGTGGGAAGGCAGCTATTGTTGTCTTTAATGGTGTCTCATTCCAATCTAAACTAAACATCTGCTTGAATCTATTCCTAATCTAGCAGTATTACTGTTGTTTCTCTTTAAATCACACTTTTTAGTGAGCTGATGGAAGCAGAGCATGGAACTTAAATGATTAGTTTATGCAGTTAATACCCTTATCGTTAATTTGCCTACAAAAAGATTATTCAGTACTCATAGTTGCATTATCCCAAAGTAGAGGTCACTTTAGATAAACTCTCACTAGTGAGAGATAAATAAATATTGTACCGCAAGTCCTCTCCTTTGCTGAAAACTTAAGCACATTGAAATATTGATGGCAGCTGCATTGAAGATCTTTTTTGGAAAGATCCATTTATTATAATGACTTTGTGCTTGTAATTTTATGGGAAAACACAACCTGCCTCTTTGTTGGTTAATATAAAGCGTTCCTTGTAGTAATATTATTATCTTCCTTTTTGGCAACTCACAAGCCCTGCTGAGGAGTCTTATTAATGGCCTTAAAAAGAGTTAACCGGTAGATCCACTGGCTAAGCCCCAAGGATCTAAAAGTATTCTTGGTAGAAATTCATCTTGATAGTATTTTGTTTTTATTACCCAAAGTGAGAGATGGAGCTGGCCTATATACCCAGAGTATTCTGTTTTTTATGATTAGTTAGATTCAGATTTGTTTTAACCAGCTCTATATCGGCTTATTAGGTATCCTCAACCCTAAATATGTAATTCCTTCTCTTGCCAGTTAAAATTCCAGTCTGAGAAGCTTTCGGTAACATCCAGAATATAGTGGCATTAATGGTGGGTTGGTTGGTTTGTTTGTTTGTTTTTTTCCCCATCCATTTTAATCTCATGGTTTATCTTGGCATTTATTTTTTTTTAAATTTGGGCATTGTAAGCCCTGAATTTTGCATAAAAATACTATTTTTGTTTAACTCTAAAACAAATTTTGTTCACTATTTTCTAAATATATTTAAACAAAACCTGGGGAAATATTTTAATTATTAAAAACAAAAACAAAACTGCTTTGAGTCTTTCTAAGGTGAATTGGGTTGGTTTCCCACAGAGCAATCATGAAATTACATCTGTGGCAGGAAGAGTCTTGATATGTCCTGTAGAAAAATCAAAATTGTTCTCTGTTGTTTGAATTAGCATTCCAACTTCTCTGAACAATTTCACTGAGAACTTCAAAATGATCTTTGCGCCGGCTAACTTGAATAAAGATAGAGACTCGTGTCAGCAGTGGACTTATTTTTTTTTTTTCAAAACTGATAGGAATTTGTCTTCAAATATGGCAGGATTGTCCCTTATTGCAATAGATTCTCTACCACTGCAGTATCCTCCCCCTCCCCCGCTAAAAAAAAAAAAGTTAGAAAAGGAAACACTATTTTCCTGGTTCAGTTGCTGGAGAACCAAGTGGCCTTGTGAATGAATGGAAAGCCCCTAGTAAAAGGAAGTATGACAGGTTGCAGTGTGCACAGTATACAGTGGAGAACACACCCTTTCTATGGTTTCAAAACTGGACTCCCATCTCTCAGACTTTTACAGCAAGAGTGCTCTTGGGGCAGTACTCTGAGACCAACCGCTGTCCGCTTTCAGGAAAGACACCCTTCTTCAACAGCCCTAAGAACAGATACGTCCAGTATAATTATTCCTGAGTTTCTGTGTTTTGGGAGAAAATTCTGAGGAAAATTTCAGCACTCTAGGTGCAAAAGTTTTAATCTTCAGCAGCTGAGTCAAGATTTGCAAACCTTATGGTCAGTTTTGTGGGATGCCTCAGAAGACCTCATCCTTCTTGCCTTGTGATACTTGCCATCCTTGGATGCAAACTGACTTTTTTACTTAATTTTTTGGAGAGGCTTTGAACACAGTTGTTTGGCCTCTCCAACCCTCTTAGGCCAGAAAGGAGGTTCTTTTTCAAAAGAAGTCCAGGTGGTTCTTGGAATCCAGCAAGCAGCCTTTTTTGCTTCTTTCTGGATTCTGTTCAAATCCTACTTCTACAACTCGGAAATAAACAATGCCACTTCACGCAACAAATAGGGCTCAGCCATCCTTTATGGCCTAAAGGAGACTGACACTTCTCTTTTGTGTTGGGGATTGATCATGTGGGAAGAGGTGTGTGTGTGTGTGTGTGTGTGTGTGCGTGTATGTTATGTGGTTGCCTGCAGAAGATGAAAGGGGATACTTTCCAATGTTATGTCCATATGTTGATTTTTGCTCAAGTTCAGTGTGTAAAATGTATAAGCACCTATTTCTGTTCCAGGTTAGATGGACTAGAGTTTGAACACTGTTCTTTCAGACTTTCTGCTGTGAACCATCAGTGTCTGTTAATGGAAAGCAATGAATGATAGGCTCTACCCCAAATATTCCTCACTGAGGCAAGATTCCAACTTCTGTGCAACTACTCTTGCTTCAGATTTCATAAAGCCACATGCTTGATGGCTATTTTTTCTTGGCCTGTCCTTGACCCTAATGGTCTTCTCCAGGTTAAGCAACCCAGAGGAGGGGGGGATCCACTTGGGAATCACTTTCTGGATGGATCCCATCAGGGCTCTGTCCTTCCAGAAGACTGTCTGGGGAACTTGCAGGATGTTGCTGATGTTTCAGCATCACAGTTGCTTGTTGAAGCTGGAGAAAATTTCACTGGTTCCCACACCAAATTTTGCCTCACTTCAGGGCTCTTTTCCTAATCCACCAGCCTAGACCTGCTGGAGGAGTGGTACCATGTTTAATTTCCCCTGTTCATCTCCAGACCAACAGTTTCCATCTCTCAATTCTTCAGATTATTCAGGCACAGTTATTGGGTTTGCCTAAACTCCAGACCTCCTGGAGAACTGCACCTTCATGTTTAGAACCATTAAGAAGAGTCCAGGCACCTGCTCACCTGGCAGCTTCATCCATTCCTTGTCATGGTGGCTATTGGAAATATAATCTCCTAGATGTTGAAATTCCATTTCGGAACCCTCTGTGATGAAGGGTAGCAAAAGTCTAAATTCCTTACAATGTTTCCTTCTCATCAGTTAGTCATTCATATCCAAGCTACATATGTCACTTTTAAAATCTTTCCTTCTATATCAGTTCCTCTAGCCTCCAGTATTTTGTTATAGTTCTTACCAGAGCTCCCTCCAATTTCTCAACATCTTGCTGTGTTCCAAAAACGGTTATCTGTGTCCTATAGAGACTGCTAACTCCCTGCTCCATGATGTGGCCTATCCATGTATGCAGCCCAGACTTGCATTGACTTTTTTTTTTGTTTTGGTTCCTTATTGCACTGCGTGCATTTCTTTACTGTCCACTATTATTAAAAAGCCAGTGCAAGTGTCATTTGGTGTCATTGCTTTCCAGGTACCTCCTGTCCTCTGAATATCTTTGTTCTATGTACATGGGTTTTTTTCCCCCCCCCCCAAGCTGAATCTTCTTTAAAAAAAAAAAAAAAGTCCTGTTTTCTGCCTGTTTTTAAATGAGTCCTTTAGTTTTTCTCTTACAGCTGGTGTTGTGCTGCCACATACAACATGATACCTGCTGGAACATTCATACCTACATACAGGGTCAGAACGGCAATCTCAGAAGTTGTAAGAAATTTCTTCTGGACATCATTAGGGCTCACTTTATAATATCCATATCAACACAGTAGGCAGAGAGATACTCCGAAGTATGGTCCTTGCTTCAGCCATTCACAACGTGGATGTATTGCTGTTTTTGGTCACTGGGACCTGTATGCTGCTGTTGCTTGTTATCTTATCTTTCCCAAGTTCTAATTTTTTCTCCTTCCTGCTTGCTGATTCCCAGTAGTCATCCACACTGATGGAATATCAGTGCATGAAAATGGGACCACTTCCTTTCCCATCTGCAAACTCTCATTTTGCTAATACACTTCTAATATGCTCAACCCTGACACTGAAGATCCTCCCTAAAAAGTGAACATTCTTGTTTTTGTTCAGCTTCAAACCTCTGGGAAAGGGAAATTCCTCTCTCCCCGTTCCCCAGTCCTCTTATAGCAGTGCCCAAAAACATTCAGCCAGAGTTGGTGTAGCTTAATCTTATAAGGATGAGACTCGCTCTGTAACCAGCAGGAGTGGTTTCAGCAGGTAGTAATTAGACTAATTTATCTTTTTGAAGAAGAACATTTGGCCCATTTTTCACATTTATGTATTAAAACATCACAACACGACTATTAAGAACTAGTCGGTGTAGAGCACTAATGTTGCTTTCACTAGCCTCCATGCCACTTGGTCCTGTGATGCTCTAAGGAGTCTTATCCTTTCAAAGGTAGCATGCCCTTTCCTCTCATTCTGTATCTTTCATGTTCATCCCACATTCCATTGTCTGCCCCCCTTGCTCAGTTCCTGGTACACCCTGTCTTCTGTTGGTCTTGTGATGTTTAGCCCCTTTTTGTCACCCAATTCTATTTTTTTTTTCACCCTTGATCCCAGTGTCTCCCTGCTTACTTCTCCCTCCTTTTCCTTCTCTTCCTCTCTTCCAGGGACAGAAGAGGAGCAGCTGCTGTCTAGAGCTGTGGCGATGTAGCCTTCTATCTTTGGGGAGGAGGTGCTGCTGCTGAGAGGAGGAGGATAGTGTTGTATCTCTTTGTGCTCTGTCCCTTCTCCCCCCCATACCTGCTTCCTGCCACAGAGCAGCTCTTCCCCTCTCTCCTGCCCCTCACCCTCTGTAACTAGAGGACAGTTTAGCAGAGGAGATGCCTGCAGAGAGTTCACAGCAGCCCAATTGAGCCTCTTCTCCTCGTATCCCCCCCCATTAATCAGTCCATGGACCCCCCTAAAATCTGGGAGCCCACAGGTTTCAGAGGCTCTGATATCTTAGCAGCTGTTCAGGGCCTAGCTAATAATTCCAGGGTGGTTTAAGTCTATGCTGGGCTTTGCAGGGTTTTGTAACATGCACCACATCCCCTCCCTCACTCCACACCCTGTGGAAGATCCCTGTATTTCATGAGTGTATATACTAGAGGGCCGTGGGATTAGTTGCTATTTTGATCTTGAATTCCTGTCTTGTCCCCTCGAAATCAAAACCGCCATGTTATTTTAGTGCTTTGTATATGGTTAAAGTACAAAGGGCTTGTTTGCTTTAGTAGTTTTATTATACTTACTCTGTTGTATAAGTTTAAACTATGCACGTACAGAGCTGAGGGCATAATTTGGCTTGCAGAACAATTATTACTGAGGTGATGTGGGAAGGAAAGAATCTAAGCTGAGTTTGCTGGGCTGGTAGTTATTGAAACTAAATAGACTTGATCTGGAGTTAGTGATAGACAATAAACATGAGTCCGAACTGCCTTTAGTTTTACATTGTCACTTTTCTGAGTGAGATCACACTTTTGAATCTCACTTTGATTTAAATATGACAGGGCTATTGAAGAACAGCTTGCAGTAGTATCTGCAAAGGAATGTCAGTTCTTGTTACTCAACAGAAATACTTGCAGCTGGTAACTTTTTGCAGAGGTAGATGAGGAACTGGCTGTTTAACTTCTCATTGCCAGCTTTAACTTGCAATAATTTTTTGTGGATAAAACTCAACTGACGAGAGAACTTGAGAGAGGGAGTGACTTTATATATTTCTGTTGTGTGGGACCATGCATATGGACCTCATTAGGCTGGCAGCCTACTACGCTTGCTAGGGGTGAAAGGATGAATTTGAGATATAGGAATAGACTAGATACAGGCTTCCTTTATAGATTACTGTTGGGTTTTTTTAACACTGAAAATATTGGAGACAGAGTCTTTCAACAAGCATTATTAAGTACTTGCCCTAAAACATTCATATTGCATATCTGCAGTTCTGTTGATGGGCTTCTCATGATATCCACAAACTGGAAAGTAATTCTCCTGAAAGTGTTCGAACCTATCTGTGTTCTTGGCACGCTGACTTGGAGCTTGGATGTCAAACAGATTGGGTTGTTTGTTTTATCTTCAGATCACAGCTTTCTCATTAAGACACTCCAATGTGTGGACAGTCACTATAACCACATAGAACTTTTCCTGGCCATCAAGTAATTTACTTATATATTTGAACTAATATGTCTGGCTGGGGGAGAAAAAATAGTATGGAAGCCTTGAAAATTTGGATTTTAAATGCACACAAGCCTCAAAGTAGGGATAGAAAGTTGCTCTACTACTTTGATGCTTTATTGCGGGTGTAACTATTTGTAGGTGGTCCTTTTTCTAGAAACTCAAATTCCCAGACACGTCTCCCTACAACGATTAACATATTAGCAATGCTGCTTGCTTTTGAATGACAAACTTCATTTTTTTTCCTGAGGACACGTGTTCTAAAACTTGCACTTGAGACTACAATGCTTCCTCTTGGTAAGCAAATCTGAGGTTGTCACTAATGCTATTTGCATTAAATAAACATATTACACAGTTCTTCCATTAAAAAATTGCCAGGTATGCATATAAATGTAAAACATGTTTAATTTCTATGTTAAAGTGTCTGTTACAACAATCTCTGGAAAATGTTGCTTATTCTGCATAAGCAATTTTCATTTCTCTCTGGTGATTACACTTAGCTTTTAAGCTAATCATGACTATAGAGTGTGTGTGTGTGTGTGTGTTGCCATATCAGATGAGACATGCATCTACTGTGCTAGTTTATACAGTGGCCTTTACCAACGTCTTCAGAGGAAGTAAAAATAAATACAGCACAGTGCCCCTGGCCTGGGAAGCAGGGAAAAATCTTTCGTGATCCTTGCAGTGCTCAGATAACTCACTGTGGTATATTTGATTTATCTCTATTTGAGTTTTGAAATTAAGGTGAAAAACAAGCCAAGATATGTTAACATAGTGAACTTTAAATCTAGTCTGTTTAAAAAAACAATGAATGAAAAGTGGCATCGGGTACTCCACCTTTCTGAGTCCCTTGCCAACATATGTGGATTTACAATCAGTGTTATTTCTTTTTAAAAACATTTTCCCCTCCCATACTGCTACATATGAAAGACCCACACCATGAGGAAGAACTTACTAACTATACAGGGAAAATGGTGAAACTGACTACACACAAAGTAAACCAAATTCAGATATTGTGTTGTTCTAGGTTGACTGTCTCCCTTTAAACACATGTAATAGCAAAGTTATTCCTTATTTAGAAAGCAATGCATGGCTATATATGGAAAGCTTGTCTTGTACTGGTTTGCCCCTTTGAGCTGAAAATGAGATTTGTAGCCAATTCCGTAGGTGGGTGTAAATCATGGTTTCCTCCCTCTCGTAGCACCAATGAGGTTGATGCCACATCCAACTTCTTCGGGAGTTTTGAGCACCCCCGGCTTCCATTGGCTTTGGCTGTAATTGTTAGCATACACCACCTCTGGAAAATCACTCAGCTGGTGTTCAGGGATCAGAATTCAAGAATCAAAATCTGACTCAGTCCTTTGCTGGCAACACACACGTTGCTCTGTAGCAATGCCTCTGGCTGTTTCAGAGATGATATTCACAGACTGGGGATGCACCTGCATTCAGACCTCATTGGCCTGAGAGTTGTGATATGTAGGGCTGGGAAACAAAAGTTCGGGGATAGGAAAGAGGTTCCTTATATGCACAGAGGCTCCAAAGAGGACCTTATATGCACAGTCTCTGTGCCTGGTAATAGTCTCTTGTAAAAGAATGCAAATCAGTGCTTGTGCATAGGGGGAAAAGCAAGTAGCCCAGCATAAATAGATGATGTGATTTTAAAGTGGCTTCAGGTTTTTCCCTCCTCATAATATCCGAACTGAATTTGTTTTCTTTCTGTAAATTAAAAGTCTCAGGTGGAGCAGGAGATTCCCTCATGCCTATCTGTCAGAGGCAGGTTAGAATTGGGTAGGCATATAGGTGACCTTCCCTAAAGTAAGAGTGGGGTGGGGGTATCTACACTTTCTTTTGTAACTTTGCAAATGAAAATATGCTTTAGCTAGAAATTGTGCAAAAGTATTATGTGCAACTCTTGCAATCACAAATGCCAATTTTATATATTGGAATCCAGAAAGTGTGATTAGATTGACATTATAATGGTAAAACCTATAAAACCAGGTAGCACTGAACTAAGTTAAAGTACATGTGAAGCCCAAGGAGAGGCTGAGATGAATGTAATTGAAATGGTCCAAATAAGTATTTAAAACCACCTCTAAGGATTGTTGCAATTTCTGAATTTCATATTGGCATTTTATATTTGACAAGGTGACATTGTGTAAGAAATGTATTGTAAAACTCTGCTCTACTGTAGGAAAATGATTGAATGTAAATATTTCAAGATGTGGACCACCATTCAAATGTTCCCATAAATCTTTGCCATTGTTTTAGGGGATAATTCTTCATGCATATTTGAGTTGAATTGATAGATCCAGCCCCTGGAAGGGTAATCTTCTGCTTGTTATTGCTTCACTATAACTTTGAGTGGTAGAGGTGTTTCATGTATTCACCTCCCACCTATACAATATGATTTTTTTCATTACTAGATGGTAACTACAATCTTGAATGGGACTATATTTTTTTACTTTCAAATTAACATGATGTGTGTTGACAGTATTGTCTCTTCTTGAAACTAGATTAGGAAATTTATTTGTGTCAAGGTTTGAAAAAATGTAGCAGAAATCAATTCTTTCTACTGAACATTTTCTCTCTTCACATTTCTTGCAGGTTTGGTAGGTTTACAGCAGCTGCACTTCAGTCCAAAGTAGAGCAGTGTGAACGTGAAATGAACCGTCTGAAAAAAGCACTGGAAAGAAGTGACAAGTACATAGAAGAACTGGAGGGTCAGCTTACGCAACTGAAAGGATCAAGCGGAGAAACCCAAAATGTGAGTACTGTTAGTGAGAGAGCGCTTTTCACAGATAATACAGGAAGTGAAAGCAGTGAAGAAGACATTGCATCATTGAAAAGCCAAGTAGAAAGATTAGAGAAAAAGACTTTAACTACCAGCCAAAGTCCTGACAGTCCTGAGCAATTGTCAGGTAATGGACTCTTAGATGGTGATGGTGCTTGCTCAAACCCTGCTAGTCAAGAGAGTTCAAATGGGCCAGTCACGCACAATCGTCCGACAAACAAAGAACTATTTTCAGGGTGTCAGGAAGTTCTCCTGAATATAGCTGCGACAAATATGGATGCCTGTTTAGAACCACAGTGGGATAAAGGTGAGGATTGTGCACCATATAAAGATGAAGAACTTTATGAGCTTCCAGCACCATGTACACCTTCTTTGTCTCTCAGTTGTCTCCAGTTGAACACCCCTGATATCAAAGAGAATCCTCTCGTAAAACAAGAGAGTATGGGGAAGCCATCTGCCTTTCTAAGGAAACTGGAGTTTGATGATTTTTGTGACACTTCAGATGATTGCAACAAAGATTCTCCAGAACATAGTGCAAGCCCCTATAACAGCCAGAAGAAGGTGACTTGTTTTACTTCAGCAAAGCCAGTGTTTTGGAATAGCTGCTCAACAAACTATGCTGAAAACTTAGATTTTGAAGGTTCAGAGCAAAACGCAATTACTAGTCATTCAAGAGAGCCATTGGCAAAGTCCAGAGATAAGCATGAACTTCTTTTATCTAAAAGATTACATACTATCCGCTCTTCAGAAATGAACCGCACAAGAACGTCCAGTGAAGCATCCATGGATGCCGCTTACCTTGACAAAATTTCTGAGCTGGACTCCATGATGTCAGAATCTGACAATAGCAAAAGTCCTTACTACAACTTTAAGTCCTCTGAGCTTGAGAATCCTTCAAAGTCAACACAGTGTTCTGAACTCCTTAATGAATCAGATAAGAAGCTGGAAGAAAGGAACAAACAAAACAATGTAAAATGTCCTGAATTAAGTGAGCAATTGGTAGATTGGAAACCTACTACATTTTCAATCCTCTCTCCATCTGGACTAGACATAAATGAACACTTCCCATTATTTTCAGGCCAAAATTCAGAAACTAGTGAAATCAAACCTCAGAACTGTTTATTTCAAAGAGAGTTTTCCCAAAGTTTTCTTTTCAGTAACTCGCAAAGGCTATTTGAAGAACAAAAGTTGGGTTCCTCTATTTTTAAAGTGTCATCTGAGATTCATAATCTTCACAACCAGCTTCAGTCTCCTTGGGCTTCTTCCTTTATTCCTGAAAAGAAACATAAGAGTGTCAATCAGTCAACCAAAAGAAAAATTCAAAGCAGCCTTTCTAGTGCTAGTCCCTCAAAAACTACTAAAAACTAACTCTTATTAAATTGAAGTTAGTAGTCTTAGTGCCAACATGGGAACATTTAAAAATCCCCAAGTGAACTTGATTTTTGGTGAGTTCCATGTGACCTGATTCTGTCCCTTTTGACCAAGTGAAAGCAGAATATTCTCTCAGCACCCCAAATTGCTTCACTTAGAGAAGAATCATTCAGAGCTTTCTTCTTTGATAGGTTTTGTTTTGTAAATTTTTTTTTTTAATTGTCAGGTTATGTGAAGTTCTCTTTGAGCAGCAGTTATGTCCTCCTTGAATATGACCAATTTTAAATGTTCTTGTTAAACCAGCCTTTTATATGGGAAAGGACTTGCTTTTAAAAGTTTAATTTCCTATGCTACACGGTAATGGTAATTGTAACGCTGCTACTGGTAATAATTGTTCACTTGCCATAAAACACTGTAAATTGTTGTTGTAAAACTTTACTTCCAGAGGAAACTGCTACTGCTGCTTAGACCTATTTGCATGGCACTATTGTATACTGAAACTATAGTTTAAAGTGTGTATATAATGTAGCAGCCTCTCTCTTGTTTCAGTGTTTCAGCATTTCAGTTAGAAAACCTCTCTTCCTTAAGACTGAAAACATGGCTCTTTTTTTTTTAAGTTAAGCACAATTTTTAATTTAGTTTCCACAAAGCATTGTTATTCAGAACATGTTCAGTACGCCTGTGTAGACCATAAAAATGGGTTTGTATGCTAATGACTTGTTTACCTAATGGGCACTGAACATTTTACATTAATACTGTACTGTTTTACATTAATACTGCATGCTTTTCTATGTGAATTGAATAAAGGATGTCATCAGCACTATAATCTTTGATGTTGCCTCAGATATTGGACTAGCACAGGAAGAATTGGAAAAGTTTCCTTTTTTTATAATTTTGAAAACTGTGTATAAAACTTGGGTTACAATTTTTGAATAAATTCACATCTTCCCCCTCCCTGTTGGAGGCATTGCCATTCTGGTGTCAGCGTCAATGCAGTTGGTGGAAATCGGTTTCAGCCTTTCTGGAGAGTACTGAATAGGTCCACATAATTGATGATCTGCTACAGAAAGGAGACCAATTAAGCAGCAAAGCAAGATTGGTCTCTTTGCATTACCATATACTTTATTGTGTTTAAAATTTAAATATGCTTTTTATCTTAGACATGGAATTGTCATTCTAAATGGACCCCAGGATGGCATTTCTTACAAATGGGCAGATCATGTCTATCGATGGATCGAGGACAAGAAATCCATAAACTGTCTTTTTAGCCCACCTGATTAGAGGGATATACAGCTGGAAACTCTTTGGACTAACGCTATAATAATAATATTGTAGTTCTGTCAACAGTTGGACCTAGAATATATTTTGCATTTTCTATGAACATGTTCAGCAACAAGTGTGGCTTTACTTATGTACAAATATCTGTTCCAAAATGGTCATCAATGCCACAAACACAATATCTCAGCCGCAGCTACAAGCCCCAGTACCAGACACCAGCCGATTCTATAGCACCTCTGACTGTAGCTGATGCTGGGTCAATCCTCCAAGAAAAGGAATGTTTCAATGTACAGTCTTAATTTATACAGTTCAAAAATTAAGGGGCCATCCTGTTCTGGACACTAATTCTGGCTGGCTGTCCCTAGTTAATTATGTAAATCACAGGATTACTTTGTGTTAGCGCTTTTTTCAGAGACCATGTTTACCTTCTGTTTAAAATATCATTGCACTGTTTGTAAATCATGCAAGCACACATGCAATTGCCAAATGCTGGGGTTAATTTTTATTTTGATTCTTTGTAGTTGTATGACCAAGCGCTTGGGTCTTTGAAATGTAAATTTTTGCACTTCATAATCCATTCAGTTTGTTTTACACGATGTCATTTTAACTTTCGTTGATAGGGTTAAGTAACAACATGAATGGTTGCTGGTGTCTTCTCTAAATTCAAGTCAGAATACATGAAAATATTTATTGTGTGGGTAATCCTGGTGATTTGATTTTTAAGCAGCAGTTTTGATAGACATTGTTTAGTTTTAGTCATGCAAATGGAAGAGACGTTAAGAACTAAAAGAAGTGGTAAATGGGCAAAGGTTTAAACTTGTATCCCTTTCTGTCTTGTCCACCTCAGCCCCTTAATACTCTGCAAACTGAAGTACGTGCTTCACTTTTATGCACTTAGTAGTCCTAGGGTATGTCTGCACTGCAATTAAACTCTTACTGCTGGCCCCTGTTTAACTGTGATGTAGACATTTGGACTCACACTGGAGCCTGGGCTCAGCTTGTCTCTCTTAACAACAGAGGTTGGTCCAATAAAAGATATTACTTCACCTTGTCTCTGTAAAACACCTAACACACTTAAGGGTGCTATGTCAATAAATAGTAATATATAAGCAACTCCTTTTTTATTTAAAGTTTACAGAAAGGATTGGTGACATGTACAGCCTATACATTAAATCACATACAGTGAAACAACTTTTTTTTACACAATTGAAAATGACATAAAATGTGTTAATTGTTTATAAGTTTTGTATTCTTCAGGCTTTTTACTGCTCCTCTCATCCAGTCTTTGGCTATATTTAATTTTTCACAAATGTATTTAAATACAAGTGTTAATCTTTGTTGAACTGTTCTTACATACAGTTAAGTAAGAACATGTAGACTCTCTCTCTCACTCACAAGATCTGACAAAAATTAAACTGTTGTGGGCTTTGATCTAACAAGAAATAGACAGCTGGCCTGCAGCTTACTAAGAAAATATTCTTAAGTTCTACAAAGTTTTTTTTCTAAGTCAGGCTAGGTCCTGCTGAAACAAACACTGTTAAAATCTTTAATTCTGCTGTGTACAGTAGCGGTCAGTAAATAGGCAGTTACAAGTTAACTTACTATGTGGGTTAGTTTATTGCACAAGATATGTAATTTCCAAATTTTCAGTGGCAGTGAGGGAGATATCCCTGTTCCCTTTTCCTCTTTTGGTGTACAGACCATACATGGCAATATGGTCTTCAGGGAAGAGGTGGCCAGAGAGCATCATTAGCACCAATCCTTTCTCTAGTCAGCATAAGGAGAGACGTAATTCCTTTCTCTTTGTTTAAAAGTGAATGCCACCTGTATTCTAAAGGAACCTGGCTTTACTGCTACTCATCACCAAATCAAAGCTGTTCATTGACTCCTGCAGTTAACTATGTTCCTTCTACTAGGGGAAGCGCTCTCCAAGATTTTTTTTCATTTTTTTGTTTTGTTGAATTTTGTAAGTGTTTGGCTTATAAAATAAGATTATTTTTAAAAGAATTTGTACCAGACAAAGTAGTAGATTGAAAGATGTGTTGGCTAGGGGTTAGAGTTGCCTAACTGGCTTCTTAACATTAGGATGAAAAGTGCAGCCCTCAAATGTCTGCTATGTTCCAGAAGCACTTTAGAACACCTGCACAGATGATCTTAGTGAAGCCTTGGAGGGTGTGGTGTGTTAGAAACTTGGTGACCTAAGCTACTCATGTAGGGCTGTGACTTCAATGTAAAAAAAAAAAAAAAACAGCTTTGCGGGCAAGGTTGCAACTCTCTCCTTCTCTTGGCGTACATACTACTATAGGCCTGTGCAAAAGAGAGTACACCAATATGCAGTACAAGTGATGTAATTCAAACAGTTGGTTTAATAAATTTTAGTTTTCCCTCTGCTGTTGTGGTGGTTGTATCAAGCCCTTCACTTGAATACATTTTACAGACAGCTCTTCAGATGAAGAGGTTTAGTGATGGAAGGGAGGGAAGAAAGAAAGCTAGAAAAGACCTGTGTGTGAGAGAGGGTTGACTAGGATGGAAAAGGGAGGAAGGGGAGAAGAGAGGTGCTGGAAGGGAGCAACCCCAGAGAAGCAAATCAAATTTGAGAATTATTTTCAGGATTCTGGTATCTCCTACTTTAACAAGTTGCTTTCACATGCTGTGTGCCTGCTGTCTAGCAAATACCAGAATGCTTAGGGAGAGCAGCAGATTTTATATATATAAAAATAGGACAAGCAAATGTCAATTCTAACAACTTCCTATTAGCTTATGGTGAGGGCAGTGTTTCCCTTTTTTTTGCATAACAGCTGGGCTAGAATGAAGAGAGAGGAGTCTGGTTCACTTTTATTTCTAGTCAGTTTCATTTTTACACACATCTTAGTGCCTCAGTCTGGGTTACAGCCCCTCAAGAAATGAGTTTAGTTTTTTTTTTTTTTAATTCCCTAAGAACTGCAAGCCCAAAAGCTTTGGTAATATTTTCTAATGAGCTTAAATTGTGTAAAAGCATAATTTTAAATAAGCCCTTTTAACTGTGTCCCCAAAATTACAGGGGTGTTCCTTTTGAAAGAACTAGCATGGATCAAGGATGAGTGGAAGTAGGCCCATATCTCTCTGTCTTTTTATTATTCCCTCCTTTCCTTGTGTACTATCTCTGGTACTTAGTTTCCCCCTTCAAAACAGGACCTTTATACGGAAGGAAGAAAATATCCATTTGTAGATGCGGTAGGCTTTCTCTGCTTAGTGTATTCTCCCCCAGTTTATGTAAAGATGGGCTAGTGTAGCCTTGGGCTAGTCTGGAGTAGATTCTTTCATCAGCTGTCAGGCAAATAGGAAGGAGTTTCTTCTCCATCCCCATCCCCAAATCAACAATGTCACTAACGCTGGCCCAGCTATCTACACCTTATAGTCCCGCCATGTCTAGGTTAGGGCTGAAAGTTACACTCTTCACCCCTTGTATTTACAGCAAACTTCCCTCGGTGTGGTGCTTTCAGTGACTCAATGCGACCTCAGTTCTTTCTCCTCTGGTCCCCATCCCTCCCCCCCCTCATGAGCAGCACAGAAACCTTTTTTTTTTTTAAACTGCTAACAAAACCTGGTGATTAAGACACGAAACTAACAAAGAGTTTTTCTTCCACCTTAACCTTGCACACAAACCTTTAACAAATTAATTAATCCTAATGAATTAACACTTCATTTATTTAAACGCGCTCCAGTTCATGAATTAAATTTTCATGCAGTGATTAAAGGCTGTTAAAATATGCATGATTTCGTTAAAATTTTATAATAAATCAGGGCAATGTGTTACATGACAAGGCAACTATTTCCCAGCCCCTCGGAACGTGCTTTGATTTGTGCAGAGACTGGGAGGCGAGCGCATCGCTCTGTATTTTGGCAATTGAACAGATTTCAGAGCGCCTTTAGATTTAACTTCTGATCGACCTTCTCCCCCTCTACAAGCCCCTCTCTGAGTTGTTTCTTATGTAAGGAAGCAAGTAGCTACGGGGTAGATACGGCAGGGATGTTGTAAGGGAGCGCAGTCTAAGGGAGATGAAGCAGAGAGTGTTCAATTGTCTGTTTGTATTTTATATATATATATATATATATATATATATATATATATATATATATATATATATATATATATATATAAAACACAAACAATCAGCAATACTTTTACCGATAGTGCTTAAATGATGCTGAAGTGTAATGTGATCTGGAGACTTTTATGCTGCAGGCCCTTCACGGTGTGCCTTTTAATTAGCGTATATCACTTAAAAATAGTAACCAGAAACTTTACCAGACAGAGCTAGAACGGCAATATTTTCTACTGGACCCAGAACTAGCTCCTCTAGCCCCGTTGTTCTCCCGAAAAGGGACATTCTGAATTACCTTGGGACCTAACTCACAATCAAGAGTTTCAATTTTTAATATGACAACATTCTACACTTTGGCTGCAAAAGCAATTATTGCAGCTTGTACAGCAGTAATTAGCAGGTCTTTGCTGATGTAAGGAAAGTCCTCATTAGGACATGCAAATACTTTTTGTGCATTCACCCATAGGGCTTTTTTTTTATTTTCAAGGTAGGTTAGTTTAATCATCTAAAGGGAGAATAGCGTTTATACTAAATGGGACATTGACTTTCAGTAAACCTTACCAAATAACACAGGTACCCTGGGCTTGCTTTCAGTGCTACCACCAACATGCAGAGAAATTTTAAGGTAGAGCAAATAAAAAGTCAATCTAATTCTTGAAGTAAAACTGCACCAGAGATTAATGCAGGATCTTCTATAAACCCCTAAATGACTTTTTCTTTAAAGTCAGAATATATAGCAAAGTATGAGGAGACGTTGGAGCTTAATATCCCAAGCTTTAGTATATTCATCTTTTGGGAATCCTAAAAAGGGAAATCAAATACAATGGGTTACAGTAATTAATTTATACATCGTTTTACTGTGGGAATAGGGGGTTTACTTTATTAGCTCTCGGGATAGGCAGTGCAGTCAATTAAGGAAATCTGCCTATTTCTTACATTTGAAACAGGAGAAAAGTACCGGAGACAAGTAAATGCATAGATAGGTAGATAGGTAAATATGCGTCCCTTTATCGAGTATGTTTGCCCATAAAAGTGGAGCTATAGCATGGTCATATCTCCAGTGAACTCATGCTCGGAGCTTGCAAGTTTATTACCATCAGTATTCATGAGAATGGAAGTACCCACTAGGAATAGGAATAACAGCGAATATTAAAATAAAATAAAATATGTTGCCAGGCCCGTGAGATGTCCATACCTCTGCGATCTGAAAGAGAGAGAGAGACTGACGGACTTTCTGTGTGGATAGGTATGTGTATTTGCAGGTGTAGCCTGGGGCTGTGTTGGTGACTGTCACAGAAACTGGAAAACGAAGAAGAGAAAGAGCTGCACTGAGGACAGAGCAACAACTCAACCTAGACGTATTTGCTCACAAAGCCAGCAGAGAGAGGAGTGAAATCTGAAGTGCACAACACCACAATCGGCTGGATCCTGCGCCCATTGAAAAAAAGAGTAGTTTTGACACTTATCTCAGTGGAAGCAGGATCGGGCTCATTTTAGGCTTTCTCTTTGAAAAAGTATCTGAGGGACTGAAAGAGGATTGTGGTTTAAAACCATCCCTTTGAAACGTTCTCTCTTCCTCCCCTGCCTACACTCCCATCCCACTATTCACAAAAGTGCCCAAAGTACTATGAATGAGGCTTGGTTTATCTTTGATTCAGCCATTTGTTTTATTATTATACCCGAGGAGCCCCGGAGACTCAAATAATTTTTTAGACTAAAACAAATGTGAAAGTCTCGCCTCTCTCTACCTTCCACTCCCGCTCTTGGCCTCTGTTAGGAAGAGATCAGAGAAGAAAGAGTTGATTGAGTCTTAAACTTTGAAACTAAGTTCAATGTCTGAAGACTCCAACGTAATAAAAAGAAGAGCAGGACAAAAGCTGGCCACCACAGAACATTATCCAAACTCCTGTTACCGAATGTACATTAGCATGGCAGGGTCGGAGGATAAGCCCTAAATTCAATTGTCTTTTACAGATTCTGAAACTGTCAAACTTGAGTGAATGGGGCATGAGGCAGCATGGGGTCCCGAATCAATGGGGAACTGTCCAGCACAAAAAAGCTCCTGAAAAACATGTCAGGTACCTGCGAGATCTTCGATCATAACACACTCCCCACAAAAATTATGCCCAAGACTGTTTGTAACAAAAGAGTGCACGATAACTAGCCTGCAATGCATCTACAGCCAGGTAGAAGCTGTACTTCCACTGGTGCTTGCCAATCCGAGTAAACCAACAGGCATTATGCTGACATACTTCCCAGACATACTGTCCATTTCCCCCGTTCCTGCGCTAGGTTGTTAGCGCTCCAGCAAGACCTGGAACGGAAAGAACAGAAACCATTGGCTTCGAACAGATGTTACGTGTGCTGGTAGAAACAGTAGTTCCTAAGCCAGTCCTAACATTAAAACCCTTAATAATATTCCTCTGGGGCTAAATCAGTGAGATGAAGTTGCAGGAAGAAAGAGTCAAGGCTGAGCTTTTCGAAGTAAAGGGAAATAAATGGACCAAAAGGAACATGAGCTGCTGGTCCACCTGGTAAACTTCAAAGCAAAAGCTGGCCCAAATCAACGTCTCCTGTATGCCTTTTCACCCAGGGCAGATATGCCCAAGGCTATATTCTCTACTTTTAACTGTGAATAAATGTATTGGTTTGTGGCAACCCAAGCCGGCCTGTCTACAATGCAGGAGCTATCTAGAAGTGTTTCAATCGCTACTATATGAGTATTTCCCAACCAGCCAAAACCGAAGGATGATATTATTAATGACACTAGGGGGCTTCTGAATAATGGTTGAAAGCTCACGGAAGGCTACTGTAGAAGTAAGAAGTTAAGGGTTTACAATCAGGAGCCCAGAATCCGTGGTGTGATGAGCAACCTCAGAATTGGTAGCCAAAGAGAAAAGAGAGAGAAGAGTACGTGGCTCTGGCTCACGTACAGATTTCATTATTTTTAGCGGACTCTCTCCTGGTATGCAAGTTCCTAACGGCCACCACCACCTTCCTCTAGGTACAGGTTCTCTCCTTTCTCCCGCACGCCCTTAAAAAAGCCACTGTAGTTGATGAGTGTAAGAAATAGAACTACTAAACAGGTGTGGGCCAACCATATCTAGCTCTGTTTGTCACTAATGAGCTATCCGGAGAACATGCTATATGAGATCTTGGCTTGCGAGAAGGGGAAAAAGAAAGCCCGTGGAATAATCCATAGACAATACATGTCTTGTTCTCCTCCTTTTATCATCACTTGAACAATCTTCATTTATACTGAGCGTTCCCTCTCCCCATGTACACTGGTGAGTGTACTTGGCCAGCGTTCTGGCTAACCAGATACATTTGTCCAGTTCTTGAGTGTCTCCATCTTCAGCGTCAGGTGAGAAGCCCATTATCTTTGTGTGGCTGATTGGTTTACAGTTATATTTATTCTATTAGCAAAGGAATGCGGGTTGGTTTGCATCAGGCTCCAGCATGCATTTTCCATCCGCGTCTCACTTCAAAACAGTGTATCAAATGCACCCTTTCCCCATTTGCTGATCTTCAGTTTACAAAACAAGGCAGCTCAAAAAGCTAGGGTAAATCATGAATTGTTAATAAAAGCATGTTACTTATTATATTGTTCCTCTTAAACAATGATTTCGATACAGGTTTCCCCCCTTAAAACCAGAATTGCCAGTTTCTAGTTCATCCTCCCTCCTAGATAAAGTTGCATTCAGCAGTCCCTGGGGACACAATAATGGATGGAGACCGGCTTTCTTTCGTACAAGTAATTGAACATCTTTCTTTCTTTCTTTCTTCTCAGGCTGGATGAGAAACTGGAGGAAGACGTATGATGACAAATGTGGACTTTACTTGGGATTTTAATATGTTCTCTGTCTCTGTGTGTGTTTGAGAGGGGTATATGTATATGCATAGTATACGAATATGTATATATGTACATAGACGAATCTCAGAGCATGAGAGATACAGCTATCCCGGCACTCTATAAGGGTGACACATGGCAGATCGGTTATCAGATCACTGTATCAAACAAACACCCGGCTGCTTTTTCCTGGTGCCTGTCTTTATCACTGCTGGAGCAGACGTGATAACATCTGGGCTATCACCCAGGGTTATCATTAGAGTGCCCCAGCGGACTGGCATCACCTGTGTTGTTCCCTTCGGATTCAAATTAATCCCAGTTGTTGATCATAAACGTGAGAGACAATTTTACAGGTTGGTTAATTAAAGGGTTTGGCTGCCACCAGTTTTAACTACATATAGTTAACTTAAGAATTCCACTCTAGAAAAGATCGGGCCATAACCTAAAATATTAGTCATCAATATATTTGCGAATCATTATTCTATTCTTTTCCCCTAACCGTTTCATTTAAATGCAACAATAAAACTGGGGAGAAACACAGACAAAAAAGAATTCCAACAAGGTTATTTTCCAGCCTCTTCCTCCTTCTCCTTTCTGCAATAATATCTATGAAGGCGATTCAGACTAGTTTCCCTGTGTTCTCTCTTCATAAAAAGAACCAAACTACCCGTAGTTTTAAAAATAAAAAGGCTTTGTGATTATTGTATGCTTCAAGTCATGCTGGAGTGAGACTTGGGTTTTCACACGATTAAAGAAGAGAGATTTTACAGGCTGCAAAAAAGGAAATGCACAATTTCATTTCAACAGTGTTTCCCATGTAGAAAGCACATGCTCCTTGTGAGCTAAGTGGCTGTCACTAGCAGTGCCTGACACAATAATGTTTGCAACAAAACTAGATGGGGGAGAAATGAAATTATATGGAAATCAATAGACCCTGACTGCTTCAAACCACTGTCTGTCGCAATGATTATTCTCAAGGAGCTTATTTAGAATTCTTAAAAGTAACAGGCTTACGCTGGAAAACTGTCACTTTCTGGGTTGAGAGTCTCTTTGAAGGACTACACAGGAGCACAGGAAATTAACATCTCTTTGGCTAGAATCCAGTTATTATTTTAAATAATGATAATGTAATTATCTATATGTAATTAGACACCATGTATAAACCAGGTATAAAATCAGATCTGTACATTACAGGTACCAGCACCTAAGCATGCACAAAGTCAGAGATAGCTATAGAGACATGCACGCTGCATTGTATTGCATGTAAGATGTGGGCATGTATACATGTACGTATATTATACGCAGATGGACATGCAGGCACATAATACATAGATGCGCACGTTGGTGTCTCTGTGTCCGATTAGAAAGGCGAGCAATGCGCATGTGTTGCAGCTACAGGTGTAACACCTGCACTGTCCTTTCTGGTGGTCATTATAAGAGCAGCTCTCAAACTCCAGCACCGGCTAGACGTGCAAACGCGCAAGGAGATGCAACAAGGAGCGGGGAGGGAGAGAGCGGGAGGCGGGGAGGAGGAGGCAGGGGGAGACAGCTGATGTCTATCAAAACCGGAGCGCCAAGCTCTCGCGAGAGTCTGCGGGTCCGTAGCCACGAGATGTGGGGCTCAGGTGTAAGCAGAGCGCTTCTCAGCCCAGCGCTAGGATAGAGCAGACAGATAAGTGAGACCGAGAAGGCTGGAGGGAGTCTCACTGTGCGGTCAAAGGGAGCGCCAAGAAACAGCGGCACCAGCAGTGGGATCTGCCGCTGCACCCTCATCCCGGGGAGCGCCCGGAGAGCACTTTTCCCCTTACTTCAGGAGTGTTTGTGGATTTACATGCCAAGCCTTCAAGATGATGTCCATGAACAGCAAACAGCCGCATTTTGCCATGCATCCCACCCTACCTGAACACAAGTACCCCTCGCTGCACTCCAGCTCGGAAGCAATAAGAAGAGCCTGTCTACCAACTCCACCGGTAAGGGGCAAGCCGCTGCATCTCTCTCTCTCTCTCTCTCTCTCCCCCCTGTATACTGCATGTATGTGCATTAATAAAAAAAACCGCTGCGAGGCACATTTTGATAAGCGGCGCTTAATGTTTTTTTCATGTCCTCCTCTGCAATCATCTGAGCGCCTGTGATCTTTTTTGAAAGCGGTGTTCGCACGAGTCTCCGACTTCCTCCACTTTCGGTATTAATTTTTATGACTCGGCCTCTGAAAGGAATGTTCTTTATGCGCGCTGGTGTTTGACACAATTCCCCAGCTGAGAGTTACATATCCATTTCTTCTTCTCCTTTCTTTTCTTTTCCTTTGCCCCCCCTTTCACTTTCCCCCGCTTTCTGGTTCCCTCCTCTCCCTGCTCCCTCCTTTGCTGCTCTCCTCCACTCCTTGCCCTGCTTCCTCCTCTCTTTATTTTCTCTTCCACTTCCTGCTCTCTCCCTTTTATTCGCCCCTCTCTTGGCTCCCCCATTCCCTCACTTCCCCTCTCCTTGGGCTCTCCTCTGATTCTTTTTTCTCCCCCCCCGGCTTGCTCCCCCCTTTCTGTTCCCTCCTGCCCCGTCTCCCTCACTATATTCCCCCATCTGCCCCTGCTTTCCCCACCCCCACTTTACTCTCTTCTCTCTGCCCCAATTCGCCTCCCCTCTCTCCTCGGCGTTTGCCCTTTTATTACCCCGCTCCCGCGTCTCCCTCTCACCCCACTCTCCTTTCTGCCCCCCTATGCTCCCCCCTTTTGTGTCGATTGCAGTTGCAGAGCAATATCTTCGCCAGCCTAGATGAGACCCTGCTGGCCCGGGCCGAGGCTCTGGCGGCCGTCGACATCGCCGTGTCCCAGGGCAAGAGCCACCCCTTCAAGCCAGACGCCACCTACCACACCATGAACAGCGTGCCGTGCACCTCCACCTCCACCGTGCCGCTGGCGCACCACCACCACCACCACCACCATCACCACCAGGCGCTGGAGCCCGGGGACCTGCTGGACCACATCACCTCTCCGTCGCTGGCGCTCATGGCCGGCGGCGGGGGGCACGAAGGGGCCGGCGGGGGCGGAGGCGGCGGCGGCGGAGGAGGGGGAGGCGGCGGAGGCGGCGGCGGCGGGGGCGGCTTGATCTCCACCTCGGCCCATCCCCACTCGCACATGCACGGCCTGGGCCACCTGTCGCACCCGGCCGCCATGAACATGCCCTCGGGCCTGCCCCACCCGGGGCTGGTGGCCGCTCACCACGGCGCGGCGGGGCAGGTGGCCTCGGCGGTGGTGGGGGCGGCCGGCCTGGCCTCCATCTGCGACTCGGACACGGACCCCCGGGAGCTGGAGGCCTTCGCCGAGCGCTTCAAGCAGCGGCGGATCAAGCTGGGCGTGACCCAGGCCGACGTGGGCTCGGCCCTGGCCAACCTGAAGATCCCCGGCGTGGGCTCGCTGAGCCAGAGCACCATCTGCCGCTTCGAGTCGCTCACCCTGTCCCACAACAACATGATCGCGCTCAAGCCCATCCTGCAGGCCTGGCTGGAGGAGGCCGAGGGCGCCCAGCGCGAGAAAATGAACAAGCCCGAGCTCTTCAACGGGGGCGAGAAGAAGCGCAAGCGGACTTCCATCGCCGCCCCGGAGAAGCGCTCCCTGGAGGCGTACTTCGCCGTGCAGCCCCGGCCCTCCTCCGAGAAGATCGCCGCCATCGCCGAGAAATTGGACCTGAAAAAGAACGTGGTGCGGGTTTGGTTTTGCAACCAGAGACAGAAGCAAAAAAGGATGAAATTTTCCGCCACCTACTAAACAAGCCAACAAAACCAACGCGCCAAGTTTCCATCCCCTGGAGTGTGGCGAAGGGAGGGGACCGACGGGGGGCTGTTGGGGGGCTGGAAGTGAAGGGAGGGAGATGGGGGGGTGCGAGTGGGAGGGCAGATTGTGGAAAGGGCGAGGGGGCTGGAGGAGCCAGTGGACTTCTTGCTTGATCAGAGACACTCTCCAAAATCTCCTGGGGACCAAGGAACAATGTAGGGGAGAGAAAAAAAATTTATAAAGGAAAAGAAACGAGAACAACCAGAAGAAGAGCAAAAGTAAATGCTCTAGGAATCCATGGGGGGCACTTCTGCAGGCTAATCGCCCCCTTTACAGGAAGAGAGAGCAAGAACAATTCAATCGTAAACACACAGAGACACACACAAAACTTACAAATAAATACATTAAAAACCCCTGAGTCACCAATTTTAAAAGGAAAAAAAACACAACCCAGAAGGTGAAACTATTGGTGATGATGCTCATTGTTTTTGTTTGGGTCTCTTTTTTGTTCTTTTGGTTTTAACTGTTTTTAATGAGGCTTCGTGATGGTTCTTCTCTGTGTTACTGGGGGTTTGGAGAGGGATGTTTTTGCAGTTCCCAATTCGGTTCGGACGCCTTGGGGACTGAGCGGGGAGAGGGAGAGATTCTGACCCTTGTTTCATTAACACTAGCTAGCTAAGAGCAGAGAGTGAATGCTCAGTCACAGGCTTTATACTCCGAGACATTTTTCCTTTCTTCTGCCCCCCCTCTGCTAGGGAAGCCAACCATTTTTATAACTAGCTATATAAAAAGTTACTTGCCCCTTTGTTCCTTTTCCTCCCTGTGTGTGCTTTGTGTTTATATCTAGAGCGAGAGATCCATATCTCTATAGAGATACATCTAGCTAGAGATACAATGCATACGTTGGCTGTTATACTGCCCTGGCTGCCCTGTTAACGTTAGAAGAAAACATGCTCTGAGTCATTAAGTCTCGGGGTTAAATGTGTCCTTCCCCTCTGGCATCTCTTCTAAATCTGTTGGAGAGGTTTAGAGGATTGCGGTGGTAGAAGGGTTCCTGTTAGTAACAGGGTTTATGTTACATAAGTAGGTAAGCGAAATCACCAATGTACGACATTTATTTCTGCGGGGTCTGCATGTTGAGGGGGGAAACATTTGGGTTTAAAAATCGTTTATTGTAAATAAACGTTAGGTAGAGGAATTGTTTTGTATGGTTACATTTGCACTATCACAGTCTCCCAAATTGGAAAGCAAAGCAATTATTCCGTATTATTAAAGATAAAGGTGAATTATATCTCGGGGGTGGGGGTGGGGGGCCAGAGCTCGTAGGATAAAATACCAGCTGTGTGCAAAAGACATTCACTGGGTCTGGTGTTATTGGAAAGGCTTTAATAACAAGGCATTTCTGAAAAGAAAACGCCCTGCTGTTTAAAACAAACAAAGACTGAAATCATGCATGACCTAAAAAAAGGCACAGAAAGATCCGTGATAAGGTCTCGCTATTATTTATTTATTTGATTATTTATTTATTTATTTTGTGTATCATTGTTTGCAGCGCAAACGTTCTATGCATTTTGAAACGGAGCACTAAAAATAGAGTAGCTTTTGGTAGAACCTTTTGTGGATGGTGTAATTTCACAGTTTACTGCCTGTTTTCACCGAAAACACAAACATTCTTGTCACGTTCTTGTATTTAGATTTTTTTTAAAAAAGGAAGATGATTGTAAATATTTTCGTTAATGCAACACACACATACACAAAAAATGATTACAAACTGCAACCACGTGTGGATCCTGAAATGTCTCACTGAATTATCTACCTGTCCATGTATGTTTGCTGAGCTTTCTCCTTGGTTGTGTCTTTACTATATTACTTTTATTTCTTTCAGAAATATTTCTGTAACACAAAATACAACAGGGAGATAAGTCCCAGCACACTTACAAATAAAACAAACATGAAAACAGAATAGTTTATTATTGGGTGCATCTTTTTTTTGTTTATTTCTGAGGCACGGCTGATAAATTCAAGGTATAGCCGTTAGACAAATACTAATTCTACCAAAAAATAAAAATAGTGAGAGATGTATTTTTCTGCTAAATTCAGAAATCATTACTTTGAGATAGCTCTTATGTGAAAATCGGTGCTCTAAATAAAATTAACTATATATTAGCTGCGTGTGTTTCTTGAAGTTTATTCTATAACTGCAGAACATATAAATCAAAGTAAAATTAAAAAGGACTTCTGAAGTATTTCTTTTCAGTTTGCTGGAAAGGATTATGCACCGACAAAATATGTGTAAAGAAAAATAAGCTTGGTGCTTTCAGGTTGATATGTTGTTCTGACTGGCCTAATTGCACTTAATTATGTAACAAAATATTTTATTTTTATTTTGTGTTAATAAATATGAAAATCATAAACTGATCTCTCCTGACGTTGTAAATGCAATTGTTCATTAGGAACGTATAGGATGCCACCTACTGCTTCAAGTGATCAAAGAACCTCTTTCTTTTCTGATGACCTGTGACTAGATCATATGCCAAATGTAAAAAGTTACTTAATAGCTGGGATTATTTCTTCTGTAGACATATTTTAGCCAAATCTTTTTAATTTTGCCGGTAAATCTGTGAATCAAGACACTTAACGTGATGTTCAGTAAAGAATAAAACGTTCAAAAAGCTGTGATTTTAAGCAACTGTTGATGTTAAAAACAAAAGCACTAAAGGTATTTTTTAAAAAAATAGATCTCCTCCACCGGAAATTGACTTGTTTCTGTGTTATTAACTTGAAATGTCATCAGAATTTTTAATAAATGCATTTGTAAAAAATATTATTTTATAGAAAAGTATTACCGGCTGTCATTTTTGGAGAGCCAGGAATGAACAAATAAAATAAATTACAAACTTTTTTTAAATCTTCCCCAAAACTGAAATGTTAGAGGACAACACGTTTGTATTATACAACGATGACCAATGTATGTATTGAAAAGTGAAGTTTGTTTTGTATTAAGTACAATCCTTATCGAGTACAAAGAAAATACTATGTTAATAAAACAGATAATGAAAAGAAAAAAAAAAGAACAGCTTTGCAGAGTTTCCTATTTTTTATGGTAGGAAACTGTGCAAAACCAGAATGCTCTGTTTTCTGTTGAATGGATCTGGAAATTTCACGACAGAAACCCAAGTATCAATGAGGCCTTTTTAACCAACTCACTGAAAATAGCCCCGGGGGTGGAGGGAAACAGGTCACAAGGATAGTTTAAACTTTTGCTTCTTTAAAAAGGCTGAAGAGGGCGATAATCCATTCCAATATATTGTCAATAAATATATAATCGCCTGAGCGGGGAACTCAACTTTGTTGCTAGAAAGTTAGAATTATTCTCCAGGCTGGAAAATGTTGCGGATCTGTTCTAGAATATACAACCTAATATCTTCAGAACTTCTGTCAAGTTCAGAACCTGTGACCCCTGCCGTGGAAGGGTGAGGAAACTTTGGTACCGTAGCCTCTTTAGTTTCATATTTTCCACATTTGCTATACCTTGTCGATTTCCTGGTCTGATTTCCCAGCAACCTCCTTAAAACCTAGACTGACTTCTGGAATTTCTGTTTAACACTTGTTCTCCAATTGCTTTCAACTTAGATTAGACCATCATAAATGAATAATAGACATCCACTGCCATGATAGTATTGATTTTTACTCTCCTGTGATATTAAGACTAATTCGGTCCTGGTTCAACAAGTAAAAGGCTCTCCAGAAGGAGAATGAAGTGTCCTACAGCACAGTTTTTATGGTCTATACTCTCCCCACCCCCCACGCATTCTCTCTTCCCTTCAAACAGAGATAGATTTGTCGAAAGATAATTATTTTAAGTCTGACGGACTTGATCGCATAAAGCTGATACTACTGCGGCTGCCCTCTGTTATTCCGACTTTTCCCAAACGATTTTAAATCCCTCCAGTTATTTAGGCCTTGCTTTGCAGCCGATGTCTTTTTTAAGCTTTTATTATATTTACCTGCTGATTCAAAAACAGAGAAAAGCTTAATTGACTTTAAAATATCAGCAGCAGAATTCCAATTCGCATGGGAACCTATTTCCACCTGCGAGACAAGCATATTATTGTCAGTAATTATGTTATTTAATAGTTGATAAAATATTAGAGCTCACTGCTGCCTAGGCCCCTTCTCCATCCTCGGTATAAATGGGCCCTATGCCAGAAGAGCGATGGGTCTGCAGAGCAGTTTTCGATCACGTGCACTACAAAAGGATGGCTGCAAACACAATTACAGAGCCGCCTTTAATAATTCATGGGCTGAGATTTAGAAAATTAATAAAATGAATTATAACAAGAGGCTAATTAAAAACTTTAGTAATTGTTGTCAAGACAGCTTGATGGGAGGCGTGCTGCAGAAACCACCCCCCCCCCCCAGCTTTTGGAAAACATTGTTCTTTGAAAACCTAGAATGTGAAACAGACTTGGTTTGTAGGGAGAGTCGTTTTGATTTTTTATATGGTTGTAGATCATTTCTACTGCAATCTGATTCGAGTGTGACAAATAGCAATCAGGTATCTATAACACGGCAAATCAAAAAGTTCCACTGTGTAAAGTTAACCTGAAAGAGGAGCTCACAGATTAATATTTGATTGAGCAAACAGACAACAACACAACGCAAGTGTTTCTACGCGGGCAGAGAGTGTTTCTACACGCCTGCAGCTAGTCACCAGAGAACTGTTGGCTTTGCACCATTCAGATAAAGAAAGGATTTTGACACAAAGGGCTGGAACTTTCAGTCCCTAACCAGGCAAGCCCCTATCAGTTACGGTCTGTAATATGCTTAGTCTGAAGGTTTGAAGTGTGTGTCTTGTACACAACCATTCCATCCCGCCAGATTTAGGTCTGAGAAAGGGCTACAGGATAAACCGGGCGTAGTATGAAGCATTTGATTTATACACCTCCAAAGTCAGTGAAAGTCAGCGTTAAGATTCCACCTCAACCTTAACTTGCCCTTTGTGATTAGGCACTGCGGGGGATCTAATGTTGCTCCACTGATAACAATACCGAGGCAAACGGGGCCAGCTTTGATCTTGGTGTAACTCAGGCAAAAGCGATGGAATTACACCAGGAATTCATTTGGCCCAAGCAGGCCACTAATGGCTGTATACCTGTCTTTAACTGACATCAATTTGCTTTTGCTAGTTTAAACAGGACTTTAACCTTGGTTTAACACGGACCTGAGTTTTAATTTCCTTTGTTTTTGTTTACGGGTGGGAAGAAACTACAGAAGCAGCAGTTCACTTGAAGCGTACAAGAGGCACTTTTAAAGCTCTCAGATCATTAACACCGGGGTAACGGATCTGAAGGAGTCCTTTCCAGTCTATTGAGGCAACGCAGACTTTTGGAAAATCTTAATCCAGGGATTACGGGCATGATGGACCTTAATAGTTCCTTGCAGTCTATTTGTCAATGAGAATTTATTGACATTTAAACTGCAGATCCCTGTCTGATAGTTTAATGACTGAGCACGTGAACAAGAAATTTGCATATGCAAAAATACGCTGCACAAATTAGGCACTATATCTCCTGTCCAAAATCCTTATGGTAAATAGTAGCTGTGCATACTAGTCCCTGTTGCAACATTATGATGAGTCTTTAAAGTTTCTTTATCTAAATACCCAAAGGCATCACTGATTATGGGTAAAGGGAATTTCTTATAAAATAAACGTGGTCTTGTTGTTTGTTTTGTACAAAATTCCTAAAATAATAATAATAAAAAACCTCGATGCCACAAAATGTCTATCGTTTACCATTTTATAAATTCAAATGGCCAAATGGATTTAAACCGAATCTAATAAATAAAAAGAAACACTATTTTGATACGTTGTAGCTAGACCGTAACTCAGAGCTGATTTTTTGCAATCAGGTAATAAAACTCTCAAAATAGCTTCTTACAGGGGAAATGCTGACCGACCTCTTACTATAAAGGCTCTGGCATAGAGCAGTTTCCGGTGCTGGGTACCAAGATTGAGTCATAATCCTCCTGAAAATAAGGCTTAATAATGGAAATGCTGAGAAGCACTAAACTGCAGATACGAGATATACTCCTGTAAATATCTACATCTATAGATGAAGAGTGGGGTAGATGTACACACACGTACCTACCCAGGATGAAAGCAAGCAAAAAGGTGTAAACTGCAGTTAAAATGTGTAAGATCCCTACTTCGTTTTTAAAAAGATGTTTCCGAAGGAAAGGATAACCTGTCAACATGAATACATTTTGTGCAAGGCTGCTTAAAGAAGACAAGACACCTAGATGCATAACTTAGTCCTTGATTATGGTCATTATGTAAACGCAATTACTAACAAAAGTTTGTTTGGTAACTAATTATCCCACAATCTCTGCCTCTCTTCACTTCAGCATAATGTATACAAACTTTCATACACATGGATCAGAATAAAACAAAGTGTTGACAGCATCCAGCAGTGGAAATTCACTTACACAAGACTTTTTCTCACTGAAGTGTTGACAATAAACATTTAATGAAGGCAGAGACTTGGATGTCTCCAGACAGTGTCAGAATACTTTAAATAGACCATTAGCATGGCTTCTTCTACTTCAAACAGAGCACACTATACCATAACATTATAAAAAATACAAAGTATGAAACAAATAATCTGTTTATACAGATATTTTAAGCTGTTTTCACCAGTTCTGACATCCCCTGTATTTAGTAACAGAAACTTATTCAATTCAGATTACTCGCGCTTAAAAAATGTTAAATACAGTTAATGCAATATTAATCGCCCTTTGGTGATATAAAATGCAATATTTTCAGGCAGCTATCGAGCTTTTCTAGAGGAAGAGCTGATGAAAACAGTCACAGCTGAATAGTGGAGAGAAAAAAGCTCTGTATTTATTGCTTTTGTTTGGCTTTTGGCTACAGAGACAGGAACATTCTAATGGGGTAAGGACATTTATTTTATCTGCAATCTATTGCTACTAGAGCAGGAGTGGCAGATGGGGTTTGGTGTTATATTCACATAGTAATTTAGAGCAAATCCTAATAACTAATAATGATTTATGTTAATTTCAACCACTTATGTGACTTTATTAAAGCTGTGCTGTAAAAGACAAGGGAAAGCTGGAGAGGCAATCTGTATCTAACTGAAACCGAACCGCGTGCTTTAAAAAAAGAATTCGGTTGCTTTAATGAGTTACACTAAAAATTGTGACACGGTGAAGGCAGTGTCTATGATTATTATTCAGATACGGTAGAGGGCATTCTTTTGAGATTGTGCACCTTCAGATCTAATTTCCTATACAAAGTGCCCCATGTAGAAAGCTCAGCTACCTAAGAGAGAAAAAATTCTCATATGTATGATGCAAAATGTATTGATTGTGTAAAAGGAATCTGTTATTTTAATGTGTTGGGTTGCCATGCCGTCCACTTAAGGGTTTACCAAGCATAAATCCTGGCTGAATGAATGGTAACATCCCCGAAGTACTGGATGCAGAACTTGTATTAAGGGCTACATAAATGTATGGAGATCTCCGATTCTTTACCTACATCCTTAAAGCCTAACCCCGGGTTTATTCCTAACTGGAAATCTGCAGTTAGTTAGGATTTTGTATGATCATAAATGAATGGCTGTTTCCAAGAATCATTTGCATTTTCCCCTATTATCTTCAGTCCCATTACAAACTGGTCATACCGGCACATACACACCTAGTATTAAGTGCATTGAAATGAGCGATGTTTCCAAAGGAGAAAACCGACTAGTGCTTTTCTGCATAGGAACAGGTTGATGTACTGTACAGGAGAGGAGTACTTACAATATTTTGAAAGGGAGGGTGCTCTTAGCTCCTGGCAATTTACTTTCTCAGCTACTTTCTGCGTTTTTCCGCCTTGAGGCATACAGTCTGAAAGTAAAACAACATCAAAGCTCCTGATTAACACCATTTTCCTGAAATCAGAAGACGAAGCTAGCTGGAACGTTTAATCTGGTGTTAGCGTTTATTTTCGAACAAAACAAAGTTCAAAAGAGACAGGGCAGTTATCTATGGGGGACTAAGGGGAAAGGGAAAGTGCAAGGCGTGATTTACGTTTCTGTCAAAATGCTGAAATGGATTAAAAAAACCTTCTGCTTGCTACATTCTCTGCTACTGTAGTGTGGATTGTCCGTCTCCAAATATACAGCAATTAGCTCCTCTCACACCCCACTGCAAAGCATTCTGTTTTAAGAGAGTTTCCCCAACTTTTAGGTTCTTTGCATTAGGCTGTCTGCTTTTTTGTCTCCGAGCTGTTACTGAGTTTTAAATGTGACCCTGTTCCATAAAAAGTCGTTTCTGTGTTGTCTGTAGTATCGGTTTTATTTATAGCAACTACTTTTTTTCTAGTAAAAAAATCCATATTTTAAGGGGTGGAGCAGATTTTGATGTCTCTCAGAATCCACATATGAAAGCAGTACAGCTATCTCAGTTAATACTGCTTGTATAAAAGGGCTTCAGACTCTGTGTGTGTGTGTGTGTACATTTATATCTATCTATCTATCTACACACACAGAGAATGCATATAGCTTTAAATCTATCTATGTATATAACAACAACAACAACAACAACACACACACACACACACACACTCACACACGAGTTTAAGAAGCTGGATTTCAGATAAGGAACGTGGTGGATCTTCGTTGTTAAAGTTCATTAGTGCCTTGCCCTAGCGCTTCAGCACCAGGAACAGCTCCCTTAAAATTACAGAGTGATATATTATTGAAAGACTGTATCAAACAGCTCTGGGGTGCAGCCTTTCTGCGCTGGGCTCTAGATGAAGTCTGACTGTCTGACTGCACAGAAGCCTCTAATATGTTAATGGCCGTAGGGGATGCCTAAGGTACCATCTCAAGCTGCTTCGCACACCATATGTCAGGCCGTTAGCCACATGGATCTATTAATCAAAGGGAGAGTGAGAGCGAGCTTTTAATACTCCACTCTATTTTACTATAGCCTTCCTCCTTTCATTTTCTTCAGTATAAAGCACAAAACTATCTAGAAGAGAAAGACTGATTTCTCTTTTGATCCAGTCCTTTATAGACCCATTTATAGTTAGCGTTAAGACGAGTGGGGTACCGTCACCCTGGAAAGGTTTAGCTTAAAACTCCTGCTCAACTTCTTCGAAAAAGAAGATTTACCTCCACCCACACAACAGAAACGTTATGTCCTAGAGAAGCCGCCTCTGAAGGAAAGTATTTTAATAGCAACATCGCTATAATCTCCTATTTAAAAATAAACAAGCAGTTATAAATCTGATCGGCCTTCCGCACTGTCCCTCAAATACCAAATATTCCATTGTAATGCGTTATTTCTTTAGTTTAAATAAGATCAACGGTGAATACAATGGTTGAGTCCCAAAGTGCTGTGTCCTCATGGGAAAAAGTATGTCAGTCTTCCCCGTTCAGTATGTAGCGTGGTTCAAAAGAGGGGGAAAACAGCACCCTATACTTTTCAATATTGAAAATACGTTTAATATTGAAAACAACTTCCAAAATGTAGAGGAGAGAATTTTTGGTAGGTGTTGCTGCTTAATGTTACAAAACAACGCTCGCCTAAACACGCCCATTATTCAGAGAGGGGGAAAATAGCTATGTATCCATGCATGTAGCCTGAATGATTTGTACACGAGAGTATAGAGGAGCTCCTTTTCTGAGGAAAAGTGAGACTTGCTCTGAACGTATGTTTTTAGAAAACGTTTGCATGACCGTGTATCCACACCCAAACTCGCACATGCTCCTCATAAATTTTACCCATATCATGTACCTGACGGCACAATCAATAGTCATATAATAATTCCGCTGCTCTTACACTTTTCCTTTTCTCTAATGATGGGTGAGAGGCCACATACCTTTTGCTCTTGCTTGTTCCACATAAAGTGTTTTTTAAACCCAGTTTAGTCAAAATATGTTGTTGGAGAACACTAGATCCCAGAAACAGCAAGTTATTACGTGCAGGAAAACTACGAAAACTCCTCCATATGCCATATAATGTAGTAGAATCGGAAAGGTAAGGCTTCCTCTTTAGGAATGTGTGTGCACAGACAAAATATACAAAACACACACGCTGGATATGTTCTAAAATACCCAGAGAGAAGTCTAGTGTATTTACCAATTAAGACTCACGTGGGGATAGGGAAAACATCTAGAAACTATAGCTATAATACGACTGCACAAAACCACACCATAATATAGCTCATTAAAATACTATATATTAGTATCGTATATTACGGAGAGACAGCTTTGCATGAAAGCATTTGGGACAATTTCTGATGTATACGCGTAGTGCAGAGAGCATATTGAGTATAGGGTACCGCATGCTGAATAGACTGTGTTGAAATCAAGCTTAAAAGACAAAGCTAACTTCTGATATTTCTCCTCTTTGGTCTGAAAAATGATTAGTGCATCTTGTGCTTAGACATAGAGCTACTGAGGTGATCGTCTTTAAGAAAAATGTTTCCTTTAATAAAGATTTGATTTAACCTGTAATAGGCTGCAAAAATGTTAAAAGCGTTGCCAAGCAATATATTACATCAAGATGGAGATAAATAGATGGGTTGAGATTCAATGATTCTGCATTTCAAACTACCTTGCCATGGAAAGGCACTTATTACCCTAAAAATTTGATGCACACACCAACCATCATTTCCTTCCCTCTAGTTAAAAGGTAACCCATATATCTATCGCTATAGGTTTCCAGCGCCTCGTAACTTAATTCCTTCAGGCTATTCATCAGCACAGTAATTAAACTACCAAATGGATGTAAATAAAGTGAAATTGGTTTCATGACAGATGAGCCGAAGAGGCCTCTGACATGAAACAAGCCAGGACAATAATTATTTCTGCACCGGGCTCTATGAGGAACTCCATCTGGATTTATTAGGTGCTGCACGTTATTTGCTGGGAGCAGGCAAGACAGGAGGATTCACGTTAATTTGACAGGATTTTTTGCATCCTAAATAGGTTACAGAAATATTAATCTAGAATTAACTTTATCGAAACTATAAGTAGGCCTACCTCTGTATCCAGAATAAAAACACCCTTAAATCAAAATAATGTATTAACCAGAAAGGGGCTAATTAAACCATTTATTTTCTCAGTGCTACTGAGTGTGTACTTTATAATTCACCTCTTCACATATTCCCGACCAAAACAATAATCCAGATTGTTTTGGTGGCCAATATATGTTCCACTTCTTGGAAAGAGTCTTACCTTTTAAAAATCAGCACAGCAGCAGCAATATAGTGAAAGCAGAGTTGTGGGAGTTTTTAAGAGCGCCTCTTTCCAAAAGTCATCGGCAATTACAGGCGCAGCCAAACCAAATTTGGTAGGTATCTGCTCCCACCTTTCTGTGACGGCAAAGTTTATACCCACAGAAAATAGGGACGCACAAAGATTCCAGGAAATGGGGGTGTTTGGACTCAAGAAAGCTGAAGTGTAATTGGAGCCATCGGGTCCAGCATGGAGTGGAAGTAATATAGAGAATACATAAAAAAGGGCTCTCACAGCAGGTGGAGATTAGTTCCTTTTCCCTTGAAAAGATTAGAAACTGACTGCTTTATGCTTAAACGTACTCTCAATTATTTAAGCGCCCCTTCGTGATTAGCAAGTGAAAGTAACGCTCCAACGCGCTGAAGAAATGAAGCAAGGATAACATTGCTTTCCCACAGCTCACGTAGGCTTTCCAGCACCGTGGCTAGCTCCCTGCCGGCTAACAACACTCATACAGGGGAACCCTCTCCGACACATACACCTGGAGGGGGTAAGGGATGGGGAGGAGAATGAGGAGGGAGGCAATTTGCGCGTGCAAAAATTCCGCTCTCCCCCAGCCGGGGAGAACATAATTCTTGCCGAGGTGATTTGGGTTTGCGAAAAGAATTTCCCCGTATGCTGAACCCTCAAATCCACCCCACTGACAAAAGCTTTAACATGTTCTCAAAGGATGGGGGAGGGGTGTGTGTGTCAAGATTCTGTGTCACACCACAGCAGTTGATTAGAGCTCAGATCTTTTGCAGTGTTGTCCGAATAAAGCAAAGAGCATTGTACACCCCCACTGAAAGGCGTGTGGGTAATTTTAAAGCCAGAGAGGGATTCTAAAGGAATTTATTTCCCTTTCTCTCTGACTCGCCCCCTTTTAACAAGCACAGGAGGCTAATTATTTAAAAGTTCATGTAAAATTATAAGACAGAGCCCTGTCCTTTAATTAGAATACAGTATGAATAGGGATAGCATATGGAAGAGAATGTCAAGAAGAGGGTGCCAGAGGCAGATCCTAGGAAATCTGTATTCATTTCTGCCTCCTATTTGTTCAGTAATCTCTACCATCATAACTAAATCTTGGAGCACTGATGTAGTTCAAGTTGTTGTTGACTCAACGTCAAAATTCAATCACTGGGGGTTTTGCATCAGCCGGGCTACTTATTTGTCTAATAAATCCGTCATTTTGTAAGAAAAATATTTGAGCAGCCGTACTTGACCTCTTGGTATCCACAAGTCACATTTATTTCTACCAGTTTACAAATGCAAAATGGAGATGATCATCTAATGCCTCCAGGTACTGTGTTGATATCTGATTGGATTTTAGATGGAAATGTCTATTTTAAATACCCTGTGATTAAATTGTACATATAATAGAATTCATGCCTTTCAAACGGAATCCTGATTTGCAACTTAAAATCCTGCGGGTTTAAAACGTTGCAGTTAACCATAAGTTGTTGTGTATGATTATTTGTTAAACTCAAATGATAGGATTTTATTAAAGCCGGATCTTTTTCACTGGAAAACTTTTTCTGACCCTGGAATATTTCTGATTGAAGGGTGTCACATCACACACAGAAGTACCTCTGTATGAGATACCTGACTATTATGTGATAGTCTACATGGGGTGGGGGGTGTTACTGCGTTGATTTCAATAAAAAGTTATTAAAAAGGGGGCTATGCCGCAAAAGTTTGTTTCGAGTGTAAGGAAATAACTGTTACCATGGTACTTTCATTCATAGCCAAAACCAAGATCACTGTCCTTAAAGGGCGAGTCTCTTATCTGTGCGGATGAATGAATGATTTCACCTTATAGGGCCAAATCCTGACGCCTACACTCCGATTTAGTGCTAATGAGTTCGCGGGAACTGATCAGGTACAGAGCCCATTTGGTGTTGGTTTCTCGAGGGCATATTTTTTAAACGATAACGTGTTCATTTACCCCGTTAGGCTTAATGCAAATAATGATCAAGAACAAGAAAGGCCGCGAACCCATTGCCCCATTAAGAGACACTTTCATAATTAACCTTCATCCCGAAACGCCGCCCTCGGCTTTAAAGTTGGGTGTCCAGTTCGTGACCAACTGCTGGGGCCTCGGTCATACTGGTCTCCCTCAGGACACCAATCCGACTGAGAAACGTGCCACAGAAGCCGGACTCGCAGGAGGTTTACATGGACTGAACTCTGCAGAGGGGGCAGACCCGAGCCCTTTCCAACACGCTGGCTGGCTCAAATTCCAGCTTGGGGTGAGAGGTTTCCGCCTAGGGATCAGGGTTGGTTTGATAAGATCGCCCTGAGAACCAGGCTGACAAGCTGCTTCCAAGTTGCCCCGTTGCCTTCCTTTTTACTTCTCACGGCAACCAACCTTACCCTTGTTTGACTTGGAAAGGGGCCGCACAGGTTTAGCACAAGCACTGCGGAGAGGCGTTTCAAGGACAAAGCCTTGTCCAAGAACAATAGGAAAGAATCTCTAGTGTTAGGTTTCTGAGTCTTCCTCTGGAGCCTCCTTTGCAGGCTGGTACTGGAGCATTACTTGCCCAAACCCAGGGTTGCCATGGAAGGAACCTCAGGGATCAGACAGGACTGAAAAGCCAGCTGACTAGTTACCTGTCCCTCGTGCTCTTTGGGACTGTTAGGTGTTTTCAGAGACGGGGTCCAAGGCTTTCTATGCCATCCATTACCCAGGGACAATTTAGATTCCCACCGATCCTGGTGGCTCAGGTTACCCCGTTAGTGCAAACGGGAGGAGAGCGCAATGTCTTGTTAAGACTTCCCAGCACGCGACCCCTGCTGTATCTCGCCCTTTAGCGGGTTAGAGATCCAGCCTTTCAGCCTTGCCTTAAGGTGCCAGCACAGCAACTCCTTCGCTGTGCACACCTCAGCTCCTCGGGGATGCCCAGGCAACGCGAGAGCGCCTTGTGCAGAGCATCCTGGCCCAGGCCGGGCTGTTTGGCGCCTGCCCGGTGTCAGTGCAGGGGGCTGCAGTGTGTAGGCCAAGGACAGGTCTGGAAAACTAATGCTGCCTAATACTGCCCTACGTTTGTCTCTTCTCTCCCTTAACGCGCTCCTCAGGGGAAGCCAGGGAGCTGCCACCGCAGCCGATCTCAGCTGGTAAAGTGCCTTCCCAAAAGGGACTGGCGGAGCAGGGAAACGTTCCCCGGGAAAGTCTACAGCGGAACCGCTCTCTCGACGGCTCTACGCAGGGACACACCCTCACTGCAGGTTGCAATGGGCAACGACCCCCCATGCTGGTGCGGAAGAGCGAGCTGGTTCCAGAGGCGAACAAACTGGAAACGATTGAAAACATGCTCAGACCTGCTTTGCTAATCCCGTTAATCAAAGAGCTGCTCATTCGCACCACGCCACTGTGCCACAACCCAGTCCTCCGCCGGTTGTGTTGCAACTCCGTGGCCTCGAGCCCGTGCTAATCTTACTCACGTGACTCGCTTTAACGCACCAGACTAGACCCATTGAAGTTCGCTGAATGGAGGGGTAAGGAAGGTGTGCAGGGGACGGATGCTTAGCAGAAAGGGTTTGGAGTTTTGCACACAAAAGCTATAATGACTGTGTTGCTATGATCTCTGGAGGTGGATTCACTTTACTTCAGAAGAATGACATCGATCACTAGCAAATAAGAATATTTTGGTCAAGTGTTTCTGCAGAAACTTATTTATGCCCCGCTGCGAGGTCGGGGGTGGGGAGCAATAACCTACCAATACAAGGAAGTTCTTAGCAGGTGCGGTCCTATCTTTGTCCTGCACTGGCATAATATTGAACTGTACACTTTTGAGGTGTATGTACGAAATCCTAGCCCACTTGCTGGGAGCTGGAGCGCTCCTCAGGTACCAGGGATTACTTTTACATTCTGGTCTATTAGCTCACTCCAGTTTTAAAATGATTTTAGTCTTCCACTCGTAACTAATATTCGAAATCCGGAAGTAGCCAGGAATCCAGAGTCACTCGCCCAGATGTGGAATGCTGGCCCCCTTGCAGATAGGTTTATCAAGTCAGGTAATGATAACTCTAAATGAGAGGATGGAAAGTGAAGTAAACATGTCATTTATTCCATTTAGCACCACTGACAGCAAAGGGTCTTAACAGTTGTCCCATCTTCTTTAAAGAGTGGAAACTCAAAACTTGCATAGGCAGCTCAGAATACAGGTTTTTTTCTCTTTTTTTATAATAGCTTCATATTGCCAGTAAGCCACTCATTCCTAGTTACTTTTCTTTTTAGAGTCTTTATGGTGACTTTTTCCTGCGTTCGCCTCTTCAGCAATGATCTGGAGAGTCTGTTGTTCCTAGAGTAAATACAGACAGTCCAACTTGTTTTCAGTCCAAGCGCAGAAAGTCAGTATGTTCATATTAAAACAAGTAATTGATTATCACTAGGTCACTGAAGAGAGTCAATAACACGTTACCTGATGCCTTGTATCAATATAACAGCTAGAGTAGAAACCATATTCTAGCTCAATCTGAATCTGGCATTCAGTTTCAAATGACATGTATCAGTTGTGAACTATTTAACCAGACCCCGAATACAATGAAGGGAGGAGGAAAGGTGAAATATTTCAGCATATTGAAAATATTGATGTTGGCCTGTAGAAATGAATGTACTAAGCTGTAGTTATTAACAAAGTATAGAGGCTTAAATCAATATAAATTAATTTAATTATGATTTCTAATTGCATTATGCATGATCAATTTGACGCACTACATTAAAGATAATTAGAGAAGGATGCCAGTCACTAATCACTCCCCTAATAGATTTAATGAAAAGGAATGTCATATATTACCTGTGGGATAAATCTGCAAAAGAATATAAATGCTTATTTTTCAATAGAAAATGTGGGAAAATAATTGTACCTTTTAATAGACATTTTAATAACTGGATTGTCAATGTATAATGGATTTCTATTTTTATTTTACATGGTCTTGGTTAAGTATTTATTAGTGTTGATTAAAGTGCTGGGGTGTTGTTATAGGATCATATATTGGGGACTTGAATGAAGACTAACTTTTATGTAAAAATACCATGCTGTCCTCAGAAGCTTGTGCCAAGAGGTCACAGTAGATGGAGGTCCTAACTTAGCATAATGGCTTTAACATTTCCATGCCATCATCAGGGAATCTGAAAAGGAGTCTAAGGATAATCAGAGTGGTCATTCAGAAGACCAGTAAATATTTTATGAGACAGGAAAGAAGGTGGTCAGAAAGGTGAATCTGTGCTGCTTAGTGCTCTGTGAAGAAGATTTTTCACTTGCTACCAATTTTGATTGAAACTCTGCACATTGTTAATAAAAGAGACTGCGCCTAACCCTTGGAAAGCCAAACCCCAATTTGCTTTTAGTTGAGATCTAAATACATTTGTATTCACTGTAGCCTTTAGAGTGTAGTGATGAGCTGTCTCCAAGCATTTATCTTACTTTTTAGCTTCACCTGTGCATGTACATGAGTCTACGTTCACACTTCAGGTTGTGCTCTGTTACTCAGTGCATTCCTGTAGTGGGAGTAAAAGATGATTTACTGTTAAACTGACAGCAACAAAAATAATCTATTTTTAGAATGGTAACAGGATTATGCCAGTGGATTAATTGAATATGCTCTCGCATTTGATTCCTTTTATTTTCACACCTTTGACTAATAATGGAAGCATTTCTTGCATCATGCAGACATAGGTCTTTGTTAGAATCAGCATGTAGCTGGAGTCTTCAAAGGTTATTACGTAATAAGGGAAACAGAGATTTGGTTTAAACAGAAATAAATAATAGTACTTAACATGAAACCTTATCATAACCAAGTTTGTTTAAGAATGTTCATTCTTTTAGAGCCCAATCAATGCCCACAAAGTGTTGAACACCCTCAGCACTCTGATTACCTCCAGTGGCATTGATGCATGTATAAGAAGTGTGTTGAAAGTGCCGGTCTTGTTATGTATTGGCAAAGAAGTGTAACTTTTTCTAATGTAATGTGACCAGGAAAATTGTAATCATGGTTTTGAAATGCAAATACAGGAAGGCTGAGGCAGTGAATGATTGCAGAGATTTGACACTGGGGGATTTGTAATTTTTCTACTGTTAATAAACTCCCAGTAAAAAGTACACAACAGAACAGTTGTTCTTTAGATTCCATAGAGAAAAAGTATAAATAGAAGTGGGCTCATGTCACAGCTCACTTCATAATCATTCCTGAATATTCCAAATGCAAGTAGGACAAATTGCAACATCAGCTTGGTCAGAGTTGAGTTATTCACAGCTTTAGATGATGTGCCATAATTTCATACCCACAGCCCAAATTCAGGTTTCAGCTCTAAAATCCATTTATGATAATTTAAAAAGTGATAGGGCCTGAACCTGCAGTCCTTGTTCAGCCCAAACTCCCACTAGCTTTAGTTCTGTACCCCTGAAAAGCTAGCATAACCTGGACTTACACAGGGAATGTCTTCTGGGTTCAGCGGTGATGCAGTTGTCTCCAATCACCCAAACCAGGCCTAGGGCACCAATGCAGCTTAGATACCAAGGCACCTTAAAATACCTGAGGCAGATAGATGGCAATGGCTACTATAGCACATAGGCAGTAGTATCAGCTACAGTTACCATGACTCTCCTACATGTCCATGAATCTGGCCAGTGGGTTCACTGTCATGCCCCTACCTGTGCCCTAACCTAAACCACATCTACTGGAGGGAATATCCATGTGCCATTGCTCCACAGCATGCAGGAAGCGTGGAGATCTCCTGCATGGCTTCTCCATGGTCAAAGAACCCACAAAGGATGGGCGCAGTCTTTTGAATTTAGTTAATTTGCCGGAATAAGGGCAGGAGCCCTGTATATAGACACATTTGCATATGGTTAATTTTATTTGTGGAAGGGGAATATAAGTGTCTGGCTGTTTTAGAACCTGGGCCTGCACTGAAGTTAATGGGAGTTTTGCCTGAGAAATGAGTGCATGTTTAATGTGCAGTGGGGTGAAATTCACCCCTGCACAGAAGGCACTTAAGCACCACCTAAACTTCATGTAAGCTCTATTTTGAGTGGCTAATGTGGGACTAAAGTGGTGTTCAGGCTGCATGATGGCTCTCTGCACAAAGTTGTATTTCACTCTGGGCTCACAACTCTTAAACAAGTGCTTTTTATGCCCAACACAAAGTCACTTTTGTTTCTAACAAACAAACAAACAAACAAACAAACTCCAGCTCCTTTAAACAGTTTATTTTCCAAAATTTTTGTATTAGCTGCCTATCAAATTATGGATCCCTCTTTTCTGTCTTATATTTGCACAGCTACTGAATATTGCCAGGTAATTATTTTTGGCAAATGTGTTAGCAGAAACTTTAATAAAGTCTTTGTTTTTTAAAGCATCAGCATTAAAGTGGCAGTTTTGCTCCATGGTAATAGGGCTGTACATTCTGATTGGTGGCACATTTTAGAAGGACTCAAAGAGGATAATTATGTCTGACCGTCTTATCATACCAATCCTGGTGGCAAACTGCAGTGCTCTGTGTGTGAATATATTTGAAATCAACTCAACAATTTCTGAAAATTAAAACCATACACCGACTGTACTGCTTTATCAACTCATTGGGCATCATGTCTGATGATTTAATATAAATGTACAACACTGTGTTAGAGAAATTTTAAATACTATGAAGAGGTAAGAGTGAAGACCCTCTTTTATCCGAGAAGGTCTGTTAAGCAGCCAGGGGAGACTAAAGAAGATGACAATCTTAGCATCTAAATAAATATTAATATTGGGGAGGGGTTGTGCTCATTTTTATTCTTTAAAACATTATTAATAGGTCTCAGTTTGGCATTGAAAATATTACACACATTGCCCTGGTCTCGCCTATTTAACGATTGCAATGTTTAAGTCAATATTTCTTCTTTTGTATTAGGGATTTGAGACAAAAAGTATCTATATTAAAGAGATCTAGGGCATATGTGGTGAAACTAACCTGGTTCAAATCCACTACACTGAAATCCAGGTACAGAAATTGTAGCAACCAAATATTTTGTCTAATTGAACCCCTGAATTTGTCTGTATTTGAACTGAGTATGATGCAGAAGGCCAAACAAAGAAAGGGCAAGAACGCAGAGCTACATGAAAATGTAGAAACATTAAAAAATAAATTGGATTAGGAAATAGATGAATATAATGACCTTCCTTACTCTCAATCATATGCTGCCAGCTAAGTGTTTGAGTCTGAAAAATTGCACTAATGAAGCTATTTGAAGGCTTTTGTGGACAACTGCTTCCTCTTTGAAGATTAAATGAATGATGTTGATGTGATTAATCTTAGTACAGGGAGTGATGCAGCAGCCAGAAAATACCTTGGTGATTTTCATAATTAAACTGAATCAACATTTCAAAGAAATGCCAGTGTTATCACTTGTATATTAGAATTACATTCATTAGACAGAAGAAACAAATAATTTGAGCAAACAAGATTTTCCTTTTGGTGTACTGAGACTTCTGTCATGTCTCAGAGTCTCTTACTATAAATCATCATTACTGTTTAATTTTAGCCTTGCTTTTCAGTTACTTGTTTTCTATTTATTTTTTCCTTAACAGTCCTAATGATTCATAGTTACTTGCTTCCTGCTTACTTATTTTCAGTACCAAATAGCTTCTCTCAGTCTTCAGTTTAAAGTTGGCTGTATGGTTACTTTAGGATAGTGTTTCAGTCACTGTCCTTGAAAAATGATGTAAATACTCACTGGTTTATATTGTTAAAGGAATGAGACATCCCAGCAAGCGGTCTGGTTTGATAAGGATTCATCTATAAAGAATGGTACAAGTCCCACAATGTACAAGAAACAGAAGTGACAACAGGCTTCACACAAGACTGAAAACACAAACAATATATCACCGCAATCCATGGAGATAACATCGTGAGCCAGATTCTGCCACTCTTACTCATGAGATACTTCATGAATAGTCCCACTGATTAAATGCATCTGCTTGGGGGAAAAGGTACTATTCAGTGTAAATAAGAGTAGCAGAACCTGACCCTTTATGATTAGTTTAAATGTTTCATCAATAACATTGCATGGTCTTTTATAATATAAAGTTAAAAGACTGCAAGAACATAACCATTTTTAGAGTATTTGGCAATGTAAGAAACATTAAGTATAAAACATCCTTCCCAACACACACACACACACACACACACACACACACACACACACACACACACACACACACACACACACACACACACACACACACACACACACACACACACACACTTTGAAAAGCTGTCAAATTGTTTTGGTAGGGCAACAACAAAACAGCCTCTCTTTCTTAATACAAGTGAAAGTGAAGGTCTGCGGTTAATGATGGCTGCATCAATACAAATTCAGTGTATTACTCCTTCTATCACCACTTTAAATTATTTTAAAGGTTTCTCTGTGACTTTTGGTAACCCTGATATTTACAGTGTACTTCTAGTCATTGCACAGTCTTTCCCTTCACAGTTGTTTAACGGAAAAAAAGAAATGACTTCTTTAGCTTAGTGGATAAAGAACTAGCCTTTCACCTTTGGGACCCCAATTTTAGTCCACTCTGCAATCGCAAGTGAAATGAGTTTGGTGGTCTCCACGCAATCTCTAGTGCACAATAATCATCAACGCAGAACTATAGTTTTGCCCTGAATTCAGTTTAAAAGCAGCTCAGACCTGACAAGGCACGTAATGACTAGATGCACCCAACAACCCTAAAAAAGGTATTTCTGTGACAGGGTCTAAATGTGTTATAGAGAAACATTCTTCACATCTCCTCTGTCCACCACCCCTTCACTCTCCCTTGTCTTTCTAGTTATCTTATCCCTGCCTAACTCAATCTACACCCCTCCCAGTTGTAAAACTGCCATGATGTTTGTTATAGCACTTTCCCTGTATCCTATGCCTACTGGGGACATGTCTACACTGCAGCTGGGATTGTGCTTCCCAGTGCAGGTAGACAGACATGTACTAGGTCTTCTTAGGCTACCGTGCTAAAAATAAAAGTGTGGCTAACAGCCACAGGTGGTGGCTCAGGCTAGCCACCTAATAACATACCCAGTGTCTTGGACAGGTTTATATTTGGGTGACTAGCCAAAGCTACCACCTGTGCTGCCATGGCCACACTGCTATTTTTAGCATCTGAGCTCAAGCAGAACTAGTGCACGCCTGTCTACCTGTGCTGGGAAACACACTCCCAGCCACAGCATAGACAAACCCTTTGATTGTAAATTCTTTGAGTCAAGGATTCTACTCCCTGGTGTTGGTACACAGTGGGGCCCTGGTCTCAACTACTCCATAGGCACTTGATGATTACTTGTTCTGTTCATTCCCTCTGAAGCACCTGGCATTGACCACTGTCAGAAGACAGGATATTGGGTTGGATAGACCTTTGGTCTGACCCAGTATGGCCATAGCAGTAAGAACATAAGAATATAATAAACATGATTAATAATAATAAGACATCTGTATGGTTGCTGCTCCAAGTATGTGCTGTAATGTAACATCCAAACTGAAATCTGATGGAATTCTTGAGGCAACTGACTTCATATTCATATCTATTATGCCAGCATGTTGGGAGCCCAGAGGGCATGGTGGCAGTAGTAAGAGGAGTGCAATCCTATATATAGCCTCTGCCTGTGAAATTATGATGATAAGAATGAGCAATAAGACCTGAAGTAGATGGTTCCCATGTTCAGGATAGTGGATTGCCCACTTGAAAAAAGCCTCATATTAAGATGAATAGAACCAGCTGTGTTCAGTTACAAATGTATTTAATAATTATAATTTGCAATTTATTACAATTACAAATTATTTGGGAAGACTTGACGTGCATTTAGTTTCCTCTCAACCCTCATCAGTTATGACAGTGGAACTACAGTAGCGGGAAGAAGTGGTAAAGCAGCAGTGAGGGAAATAGTTTATTGGCGGTTAAGAGAAGAAGTGGCATTTTTAAAGTAAATATAGGCCCAAATAAAACACTGGGTCTCAACACGCTACACTTTTGAAATGGGGAGAGTTTAAGATCAAAACATGGATACAAATCAAGGTGGTATCTCTACAACGGACTAAACCAACCTCCTGGATCTGACCAACCCAAAACTGTTGGAAATCCTGATTCAGAGCCACATTTTGAGATTCAGACCCCTCTCTGTCTTTGAGCTGTGTTTTGAAAAGAGTGTGTGAATCATTGAGGCAGCGGAGTGGTAGGCACTTTCTAACAGTCAGATGGTGCAGAAAAAGCAGCTATGGATGGATTTTGAGTTGGATGGCTTGTCTACACTAGAAAGCTATACTGTTTTAATTACCAGTATAGCTAATTCCACTAGAGTGGATGCAGTTATACTGATATAAAGGTGCTTTATACCAGTACAGCTATTGCTGTTGAGGAAGGGTAATAAGCTACACTGATATACGCTTTTATACTGGTATGTCTGCATCTACATGAGGGCTTTTATTGCTATAAGTATATCACATCCCCAACCAAAACAGTTATACTGGTAAAAATGTCAAGTGTCTACCTGGCAAGAGACTGGGTAAATGACCCATCTTATAAAGCATTAATTGAGTCCTGATCATAGTAAGACATGAAAGAATGAAAGGCTAGTACAGCAGGTGATGCCTCTAAGTGAGGGTGGACAGGAAATTCACAGCATTGTGCTGAACATACTGTAACTGCAGGGACCACATCTAATAATAATGATATGCAGGCAGAAAAAGTTGTACACTATTTTTAGGTGATTTTGTTTATCGTGTTCTATAGAGCAGTGGGTAGAACAGGCTAAACAAATACAAATGATCTGCTTAAAAAAATCAGTGTTATTTCCTCCCCTTCCTTCATTTAACCTAATACTGCAGTCAATTGTTCTCTTTGGGTCAGATTTCCTTAAGTGACCTGGTGGTCTACCACAGAGTCCTCATGTCAAATTCCACCTTTACTTGCCCTTGTGAAACCCCGTTGACTTCACTGTAACCCACCCTCCCACCCTAGAAACAGACAGAGAGCTTAGAGGAGGTGCTTGAGCTGACAGCTTCCAGGTTTAACTGAGAGGGTCTATATCCAGGAAATTTTCAGTGAAGAGTCTTCAAACTCTTCAGTGAAGAGTCATTGGTCCAGCACAGCTAAGTCTATGGACCTTCTAGGCAACTGCAAGGTCTATTTATTTCTCCAGGCTTTTGAGAAATTGAGGGGATAGGAAGGATAAGAACACAAGAATGGCCATGCTGGGTCAGACCAATGGTCCATCTATCCTACTAAACGGTCTTGTAACAGTGACTTGTGCCTGATACTTCAGAAGAAATGAACGGAACAGGGCAATTATCGAGTGATCCATCCCTGTTGTCCCATCTCAGCTTCTGGCAGTCAGACACTTAGGGATACTTAGAGAATGAGGTTGTGTCCCTGACCATCTTGGCTAACAGCCATTGATGGAACGATCCCCCATGAGCTTATCTCATTCTTTCTTAAACTCTGTTATACTTTTGCCCTTCACAAGGTCCCCTGGCAACAAATTCCACAGGTTGACTGTGCATTGTGTGAAGACGTACTTCCTTAAGTTTGTTTTAAATTTGCTTTTAATTTCATTGGACAGCTGTTACTTATTTACTATTCCAAATATACTCTTGAGGTGAAGACAAATCACAATCTGTTACAGTTATAAGATTTGATATAAGCTTTAATGTATGTGTACTTGACTGTATTTTTAAAAACCCAAATTTAACAACTACAATTATAATAATTAATAGTAATAATTCCAAAACTGAAAACTCTTTAAAAAACCATTTAAAGTTGCTGAGTAAGAAAACACAAACTTCTAGCACTTGAGATAAGGGAAGATTTCTATTGGCTGTTATCTATAGAAACACTTGAATGTTATTTTTGAATTGCAGCTCACCACGAGAGCTTAGTGATCTTAGAAACATATCTAGGGCCTAATCCAAAATCTACTAAAGTCAAACAAGGGACTTCGAATGAAACACTCAGGCAACATTAACTATAGCTGTTGCTGGTGTGTGTTTTCCCCATTTCAGAGAGACAGCATGATTGACTAAGGGATAGAAACATTCTGAAGTTCTCCCGGTCTTATTCACATCTCGGCTGCTAACACTGACCTTCCGCAGCTGAGGCCTAGCTGCAGCTTTCAGCATTGATACCACGCTGAGAAAAACAGTATAGCAGAAGCTTTAAGTAACTTCTAATTTAGTTATCTTTAAAAAAGAAAGGAAGAAATGAGAAATCTGCAAGCAAGCCAGGTCACTGGAGTAGGTTGGGAGTGCTGGAGAGTACAGGAGCAGTGTATCTCTGAAGACACTATAGGCATTTTTTCTTTAGTGTTTCAGCCTTGCCATGACATCTCAGATTTATTTTTACTAACCCCCATCCCCAAATTGGGGGATGCTCAATGTATCTGATATGTAGCTTTTAAAGTGAAACTAAGATACCGCCCTGTCTGCAAAGGGCAGCTCTGAAACCCAGAGATGAGTGGCAGAGAGCAAAAAAGCGAGGGAATGTATATGGGAATGATGTTAACTAGGAACCCAAGTGGTTGAGAAGGGTGTAATAGACTGAAGAAGGAGAACACTACCCCACATCCTGAGGCTAGAGTCCAAAAGCAGCAGCAGTTCCTCTGCAACACTCTCAGGTGGTAGGACCATTGGATGATGATTATTCCAGTGTTCAAAGACATCACATGCAATGAAGAGTTTCAAATTCAATTTTAGACAGGGTGAATCAATTGAATGTAACAACTGGGAGCAGGTAATGAGGGAAGGTGGCCAGAGGTAACATACTAAACTCCCATGGTAGGCTTGTGAAGTGCAGAACTTGATGGTTCCATTATGTTTAAACTATTTTTTTCCTGCCTACTGTGATTTAAAAAAAAATTCTGTGGAATCCCTTCATGTAATCCTTGGCTTACTGCCATCTTCTGTATTGGTCTATGTGGAGCCATTGTGAACATCCCCTGGATAGCATATAGGGATGGCAGAGGCCCTCTTGTTTTGTGACTCCACCTTCAACTCCACCTTCACATGTCACTCCAGCACTTATGTGGTGCAAAGGGCTTTGAACAGCCCCCTCCCAACACCTGGAGAATTTTAGTCATCAAGAGGAGAGTGAAAAGAGAATAGAACCATATTTTTAAAGAGGGTCTTCGGCATTCTTGGTTGAGCTTTGGTGGTCTTCCATTTTCCTTCAGCCAACCCTTGAGGTCCTATGTTGCATCCACTAAAAAGGACTGAATGGGACTCCCTTTTGGACCCATTCTTTAGTATGCTTCTTTTGTTGCTCTTTAATCAGTTGGAAGGGTTGTTTTTGTGAGGGACTTCCTCCTTGCCTGACTCTGAACAGGCTGCCTTCACAGAACTTTCAGGCCATAGAAGACCAGGGGTCCTACCCTGAACCACTGAAATCAATGGGAGTTTTATTATTTATTACCTGTATGATGGTAGCATTTAGGAGATTCAGTCTTAGATCAGGGCCCTAATGCACTATAAAAGAGACAGTTCCTGACCCAAAGAGCTTACAATAAAAAGTTCATCACTGACTGCAGTGGAAGCTGGACTGGTCCCCAAATCAAGAAATCAAAGCCAGGCTTCCTATATGGTAGTGTAAAGCCCCACTACTAAGTCACCAGCCCAACAATGTATTTGCTATTCATTTTTAATGAGTATATAATAATTCAAAAATACAAATATATCAGTACACACATGGCCAAACCCTGAAGCCCTTACTCCACTTCAAATCAGTCCTTGCAAAGAAACTTGTCCTATTGATTTCAGTGAGAGCTTTGCCTACGTAAGGACAAAAAGATGTCGTTCAAAAAGTGGAAACGAGCCCATTTGATGGCAAAAGAAATAAATAAAAGGTATGGCAGGTATGCTGTAAGGTGGAATTTAGGAGGGCTAAGATGGACTTAGAAAAAAAATACCGAAAGACATCAAAAAGAAGTAAGATCTAACTGTAAGTATATCATATGGGGGAAGCCCTCCCGGCAGCATCCCCTTGACCCCGTCCCTGGCAGAAGCCATGGGATGTAGGAAGCGCCTGCCCAGTCCCTGGCAGAAGCCACAGGATGGGGCAGCTGTGGGATGGGGGAAGCCCTCTCAATAACCCCCTGAGCCCCTCCCCAGCAGAAGCCCCTAGGTGGGGGAAACTTCCCAGAGGCCCCAACCCTGCTCTCCAGCAGAAGTGCCAGGTGGGGTGGAAGAAGCCTCAGCTCCCTGACCCTGGTCCACCGCAGAAGTGCCTATGGCCCTGGGACTGGAGGAGCTCTTGCTTCCCACTATGGCCCCAGGACTGTGGCACAGGGACAGAGCTTCTCCAGTCTTGGGGCTGCAGTGGGAAGGCGGGAAGAAAGGAGCAAACAGGTTGTGGGGTGGGTGGAATGGGAGGGGACCTTGGGTGGAACAGGAGCGATGTCCCGGGGAAGGGACAGAAAGGGCTGGGGCTGTGGGCAGGGCTGCAGGTGGAAGGGGCAGAATGCGGGTGATAGTGCAGGTGGAAGGGGTGGGGAGGCCCCCCTCCACTTGCTCTGGGCCCAGGGCCCCAGGAAACTTTAATCTGCCACTGTCTCTATGAGGAAAATTGGCTGAAACTGTAATTAAAACTAGTATTATAAAACACCTATGAGTCTGCTAAGAAATTTCAGTGTGTCTTCCCTGAAGGAAAATAATCTATCTCTAGTCTATGAGATGTCTTTGAGTGAGTTTACAAAATAGGGAACAAAGAAGCAGGAATAGACAAAGGGCCTGATTCTCATTACATTTACATCCATTTCAAAGCTCCCTTTCATTGCTAGAGTGGCTTTAAGTGGCCTTAAAACAAACAACTCATGACAGATGTGTAGTCACATTGCTTAATGCACTGCTGGAAGGCACTCAGATACTATGATGATGAATACTGTGTAAAAATGTATGTAGAATACAATAAAATATTGTAAATTATACAAATTTTATTTAAAATAAAAAAAAATCCTAATTTTTCATAGGTTAGAGGCAAAATTCTCTTATGAATTGAAAAATGGTTAAGAGGTAGAAAACACAAAGATGGATTAATGGAAGATAGCTAGTAGGGGGAGACTTAAGGCTCTGTCCGAGGACCAGTCTTGTTTAATATATTTATAAACAAATCAAAACAAAGGCTGAACAAGGAGATGGCAAAATCTGCAGATGACACAAGATTATTTAGGTTAGTTAAGACTGAGAAGATTTTGAAGGCCTTCAAAAGAGCCTAGCAAAGCTAGGCAGCCAGGCAGCGGAATGACAGATAAAATTCAGTGTGGCAAAGTCTTGATTATAGTCTTACACAGATTTTGTATTGGTATAACTCCAGTGACTTCAATGAACTCACTTCTGATTTACTCTGATAGTAATAAGAGCATGATTAGGCAAATATAGCTTGATTCTCCTCTCTTTTACAGTGGCATAAATCAGGAATATCCACTGAGGTCCATGGGCTACACTAATCTCAAAGTGGTGAGGGTGAGAGGAGAATCAGGTCCATACAGTTTATTTGGTATGTGATACTTGATTTTCTTGTTTATTTTGTCTGAAATACAATTGTAGCCCACAGAGCTCACTTAGTCTTTTATTTTACTTAGCAGTAAACACAAGGAACCTTGCATTACACAAGCTTTGAAATTATCAGATGGCTAATTCTGAGTTGCTAGTTCTTGCAGTTTTATCATGAGGCTTGCAGTGGAGGTTTTTCTTTCAGACCGCTTGTAATTATGTGAGCAGCTGCTGACCACTTACAAATTTTAGGTTGATCTGATCTTTTGCTGCTGGTGGTCATGAAAGGCTCCTGACATGTTTGCAAGTCAAGAGGTGCTGCTGTGGTGTCCTTTGCATTTCCTTCAGTCCCTGCTTTGTGTTTCTGCAGGGCAGAAAGCAGTATGCCCTAGACAGAAAAAGCAACTGAGAAGCAGCTGATTGATACCAGTGGACTCCCACCGGTATAAATTCCACCCTCCTTTTAATGTTGATTTAAAGAGGAAGGAGAGCATTGAGAAATCCAAGAGTCCTTATCCTCAAGATCTTCATCCTTCAGAGAAGCAGCATGGTAGCCTACTTCAGCTACTTCCTGTCTGTGCCACAAGTGGGCTTCTACATACCTCCGTGTGAACCTTCCTGACTGACTCTGAAGGCACTTAGCATTTGTAAGGGAAAAGGTCCAGGGGCAGGGACTGCAGAGTGCTGGAGAAAAGAAAGCAATAGGGTGCTGGGGACAGAGAAGAAAGACCAGGAGTGGGTAAGCAGGAGACTGCAGAATACCAGGACAGCAGGTAAGTGGAGAAGGCATAGATGCCATTCAGAGGATCAGAGAGGGAAGGCAGAGTACCATGCCCTGCAGCTGGAAAAAATGTGGGACACTTTCCCTCAATAGTTCAGTCATCAGAAAACAATAATAAAATGCAATTCATTGTTTTTCCTGAGCTCTCTTCCCTCCCCCACCCCCCTTTTGACTACCACAACATTATTGAATTCTTAGGCTTGGCAACACTGGGAGATTAAATGGCAAACCTGACTCCTATAGCAAGGACTCTCATTAACCCACCTGTGTGGGGCATTTGGTGTGAGACTTTTGATGCCTCTGATGTCACAGCTTGATGGTGATGAGTGTTATGTAGATACATTAGATGAGTTTTGATTAGACAAATAGAATTATGCCTTCTGGGGCATCTTCAGTGAACTAGGAGGAGCCAAAGAATTAACAAAGAGAGGGACATATATTTCCTTACAGTTGGTCAAAACTTATTTCTGTGTTGTTGAATGTCTCAAACAAGCTGGTTAGTGGGACTAAGCCATATAGTAGAACTATGGAATTAACTCCTTTTTCATTTTAGTTTTGCTATTCAGCTTTAAAGCCTTTGGCATTTTTTAGCATGGTGTTTAGTGGTTATTTAAAATCCAGCTGCTCTCATTTTGCTGGCAACCTAGTTGAAATTGATGTGGTCTAGGGAGAAGTTGGACTTTACAAAAAATGCTGTCATCAAAAAATGCTGTAATTATGCCAGATTGTTTTTTTTCTAGTGACAGCACAAACATGCAGGGATGAGTGCCAGGTCATACAATAGTTGGAGTCTTAGTGAGAACCTGCAGGGTCCTAAGTCCAGTAGTGTTGATGGAAAGCAGCAACTGTGAAAGAGTGACCAGCAACACTTCTCAATAGTTCAGGTCAGCACATGAAGTATCCAAATGAAAATACAGGAGAATTTTTGATACAGAGGATGTAACTAATCAAGTTGGAATTTGGCCTGTGACATTTGAAAAAAATATATAGACATTGAATAATTGTTCTATGTACATTAGATATTTAGAAGGTGACTGTCACACTGTCTAAGCACCTTTTAAGTAAGTAAAAATAACATAGCCCAAATGTTGCTGTAACAAGACAATAGTAGGGCTTAAGAAGTGTTTTCTTGAAAGTCCTGACTTTTTGGAGGCAGTCCTCAGAGACTGAGAAATCCCCCAAAGACTGAGTCTCAGGTTAAAGCAGTTAGGCAGATATCGCTAGGGCAGGAGGGGCTGATATCTCTACTCTCACAAAAAGGGCAATGAGATTTTTAATACCCGCAAGTTCTGAGAACCTAAGTTCTATGGCTCTTCCCAAACACAGAGCCTCTGAACACTGTGTTTGGGAATTGGTGCCACCTACTGAACCTCTATCTGCAGCAATCCAAGACTTTCTTGGAATTTGCCTAGCCAAGTATTAACCAGGGCTAATACACAACAGCAATAATAATGCTTAATGAGATAGTGCACGTTTACCAATGTTAAGAGTTAAAGACTGGTTCATAATTCATAAGTGCTGGGGAAGAAGAATCCATGAATAGGCTATGAATAAGCAACAAATGGGATTAAAAATGTGCTATGTTATGGTATGTGTGGATGGTATTATATCATGTTTTTGGTGGGGGAGAAATGAGGATTCCACAAAGGATATTAGTTTTCACAGTTTTTGGAAAATGTGTAAGTATTGGTCTGGATCTTCAGCTATTGTAAGCTGGTGTAGCTCCATTGAAGTCAACAGAGCTGTGCCAATTTACACCAGGTGAAGGTCTGTCCAATAGTTCATCCTTTCTCCTGACACCTTCACTGACTTCCTCTTACTTTCATCATTAAATCCAAGCTTCCCGTCCTCTCTTTCAGTGCTCTGTTCAGTTTGGCCCCTGCGCTCATCTCTGCTCTTGTCCCTCACCCCCTGCACACCATCCAAGCCTCTAAGCTACCCTTTATTTCCTTCTCTGACTCTCATCTTTGTGCTTTCTTTCATTGAGCCTGCTGTACCGGAAGCTTCCCACTGATCTGGTTCATCAGCCTTTTCTTCCTTCTCTTGTGAAGACTGTACAACATACTCCATTCTACCATGCAGGTTTAAACAAGTGTATATGGTGCATTCTCTGTAACTTGAAGTCTTTAAATCATGAGTTGAGGACTTTAGTAACTCAGTCAGAGGTTAGGGGTCTATTACAGGAGTGGTGGGTGAGGTTCTGTGGCCTGCAATGTGCCGGAGGCCCGGCTAGATGATCATGATGGTTCCTTCTGACCTTAAAGTCCATGTGTCATTAAAAATGAATAAGGAAGTAAATACATAATAATAAATAATTACTCTGTCCTGTTCTGCCTCGTCCTGTGAGCTTTCTATCCTCAAGCACCCAGGACACTATCTCCTATTGTTTTGTTTGTCTAGGTAAGGACACCCTCAACTGATGTTAATCATCATAACTCCATTCAAGTTAATCAAGCTATGACAAGTCACACTAGTGAGAAGTGTAGGCTGTTTGAGGATATTTGACTTTTTTCTTCTGTTCAGTATTGGCACTCAACAAATAATAAAGATAGTAATCATTGAATGAAAACTTCCAGAACGATAGATTTTGTTTTTAACTTAACACCACAATTAATTATAGAGGTCTCATATTATTTTAACTGTGGTTCAGAACCTAAGTTTATTTTCTTCTAGAAAATATATTTACTCAGTGTAGCTTTCTACAGAGGTCACACAGCAATTTTTTTATTTCCTATCTCTGTTCCCCAGCTACTGAAATGCATAACCTCCTTTTCTGACCTAAATGCATTTATACTGGACTTCAAGATTCAGAACATCTGTCTACAGTCTTCTGAGAGGACCTCTGGAGGCCCATTTTTGCTTCTTATCGTATATTACAAACCACAACGGAAGCCATGTGCAAATTCAGTTCCCTTACAGATTGTCTTACTGTCAATGGCAGTTTTGCACTTTCATTACCACCATCCTTCGAGCACATTCAGATACTGTATTCTCAATCTTGGAGTCAATGACAAGGAAATTGCCATCCTGACATATTCAACTTGTCAGTATGTTAACTTTGTTTAACACATCTTTATAAATGTGTAAAACCATTTTTTTTCTATTTAAGCTTCTCAGGGGTACTAGCATATCATCCTATTTTGGATTGGGTTTTGTTACTCACTGTGTATTAGTAATACACAGAGAAACATTTATACTGTATCTATGTACACAATATATACATGTGATTAAATAATGTACACAGTAAATCATTCCTTTATAGATCAAATAATTTGTGAACAGGAATGAAGAGAGCCCAACAAAATGTAAGATTTACATTTCTTTACCTCCTTAAGGTATCCTCTTAGGTCCTAATTCAGGAAAGCATCTCTATTCAGAAAAGCACTTAAGTATGTACTTAACTTTAGGCATTTGCTTTCCTGAACTGGATCCTCCTATAGCTAACCAGATACATTGAACTGTGCTTTAGCTGAGTTCTCAGTACACTATAATATTTGAGAAAAATATCAACATGAATGACAGATCCAGAAATTATTGTTGATGATGAGGAACTAGAGCTGGGGAATAGCTGGGATGGAAGTTAGAGCTGGTGGAAACGAAAGACCTGGTGTGACGCTGTGTAACAGGTTACTAGCTCTCTGACGCTGGCAGACCAGCTCAAACTAGAGCAATTCACTGGTGTGTGTCTATCAAATAAATGCTAAAAGGTCATAGTGTGTTCAAGCCAATTGACTTGTTAGAATAGAACAAAGGGGAATGTTATCACATTACCTGTACTTGGCATGTAATGACCAGTAATTACGTTTGCTTTAAACGCATGAAAGCGAGTGACATGATAATGTTATTGTCTTCACCTATCTGTTTCCTGTGACTGCTGTCCTGCACTTAATTAGCCTTAAATTGACATATGTGTTAGTGTTTAGATGTGAATTTACTTGATCTGTAAAACTGCATGAAAACTAAGGAAGACTTGTTCCTGGCTATTGCATTGTGTTTATATTCTGTTTACCCACTGGAGAGCGGAGCCTTAGAAATGTAAATGAAGAAGGTTGCTGACTTCATAACAAGGGCCACTGTGTTATTCAATGGGCTTCACAGTCCCAGTCTGCAGTTCCTAATCTTCATCATCAAAGGAAGCACCCACGTGGGTCAAGATGCTTGTCAGCTTGCCTTGAGTGAGCAGGATCTATAAATACTGATTCAAGGGAATGATCCTGCATCCCTGATCTATTTGGATGCTGTCAGGGGGCGATCCAGATACGAGACAGATTTCAGAGGGGTAGCCGTGTTGGTCTATATCAGCAAAAACAGTGAGGAGTCATTGTGGCACCTTAGAGACTAACAAATTTGTTTGAGCATAAGCTTTCTTGGGCTATAACCCACTTCATCAGATGCATGGAGTGAAAAAAAAGTAGGCAGGTATAAATATACAGCACATGAAAAGATGGGAGTTGCCTTACCAAGTATGTGTGTGGGGGTCAGTGCTAATGAGGCCAATTCAGGTAGGGTGGATGTGGCCCATTCTCAACAGTTGACTAGAAGGGGTGAATATCAACAGAGGAGAAAATTACTTTTTGTAGTGTTAATGAGGCCAAGAGGCTCCTCAGGCCATTTTGGCAAATCATGAGAGAACTAAGCTGATGCATCATCTCTGCTATAATTTTGGACTTATAAACTTTGACTCACCTGTTATGGATTTTACTTGCTTTAACCTCTCAATAACTCTCATTTCTTTCTCTTAGTTAATAAATATTTAGTTTAGTTTCCTAAAGAAATTGGCATCAGCATTGTCTGTAGTGATATCTGAAATATATCTTGACCTAGGATAAGTGACTGGCACTTGGGCTGGGAGCAATCAAATATGTCAGTGGTTCCCAACCTTTCTGTGACCAGGAGCACTTTCATGTTTTCAGAAGAGTGTGGCGGGCACCAACAATTTTTCAAGGCTTATTTTGTATTTGTACATTAAATTATACAAAAAAAATCATATTTACTGTTACGTAATATATGAATCCTTAAGATAAAAAGGGTAATTTTACATGTAAAAGGTATTAATTAAATTATTCGGCAATTACTTTCACCTTACCATGTGAATTTGCTCTTTTTTATCTACCTGTAAGAAAAATTAAGGAGTTTTTACAAAATAAATATCATAAACAGTTTTCATTTTATTTATTTTAAAAAAGTAAAACATTGTTGAACTGCTGGTCCAAATATATTTATTATTCTTACTTTAACATAGAATGAAGCCTGCAGCCCCAGAGTTCTCTGTCCCCCGGCAGGTGCAGGGCCATGGTTTCTCTCCGGCTTCCGCCGTGGCCCCGCGCCTGCCGGGGACCAAGAACATTGGCGCCTGCAGCCCCGGAGTTTGCTGTTCCCAGCAGGGGTGGGGCCATGGCGTTGCGCTGGAGAAAAGACGCGGCCCAGCTCCTGCTGGGGACAAAGAATACTGGCGGCTGCAGCCTGCAGTCCCAGAGGAGCCAGAAAGAAACCGCAACCCCGTGCCTGCCAGGGACAGAGAACACTGGTGCCTGCAGTCTGCAGTCCCAGAGTTCTCTGTCCCCGGCAGGCACAGGGCCCGCAGCTTCTCTCCCCTGCTGGGCACTAGGCGGGCGCACATAAATGCCCCTGCGGGCGCCATGGCGCCCACGGGCACTGCGTTAGGGACCACTGGAATATGTGATAGTTTTTGGTTTAAATAACCTTTCATCATAAAGTCCAGTTTGTCTGGGTGGTAAAAATGGGGCTGGAGAGCTTAAGGGGATTGTGGCTCCGTGGCTGGACTAATGCAGTAGTCCAGGAGTGCCCACTTATTACTGGTTAGCTGAAATCTAATTACAGGTCTGTCGCATCTTAGGCGGGGTTCCGTTCCGCAGTTATCCCGTAAAGCGAAAACCACATATAGTCAACCCCCCAAGCCCTTTAAATCCTGCCTGCAGCTCTGGCGGTGAGGCCAGGAGGGGGAGGGCATTTAAAGGGCCAGTGGAGCCCTTTAAATGCCCCCCCCGGTCCCACCGCCGGAGCTGTGGGTGGGATTTAAAGGGCTCTGCCAGGCTTTCCACCACGTTGGGGAGCCCAATGGAGCCCTTTAAATGCTGCCCCAGCCCAGCTGCCAAAGCTGCAGGTGGGATTTAAAGGGCTTTGCCAGGCTTCCCAGAGGAACCCTTTAAATCCCGCCCGCAGCTTCGGCAGCCGGGTTGGAGCTGGCATTTAAAGGGCCCAAAGCTCCATGGTGGCTGGAGTCTTGGGCCTTTTAGTTCGCCCCAGGGGCTACCAGCCACTTCTGCAGCTGGGAGCCCCCTGGGTGATTTAAAGGCTCTGGGACTCCCAGCCACAGCTGGTACCCTTTTCATAAACAGATAGCTAAGGGTTAACGTCTCTTTCACCTGGAAAGAAGTAATCTGAAACACCTGACCAGAGGACCAATCAGGAAACAAGACTTTTTCAAATCTGGGTGGAGGGAAGTTTGTGTGTGAGTCCTTTGTTCTTGGTCTTGTGCCTATCTCCCTCTCGGCTATGGGAAGGATTTCTCTATTTCCTGCTTTCTAATCTTCTGTTTCCCAGTTGTAAGTACAAAAAGATAGGTTTGTTTTTTTGTAGTTACATGTGTGTAGTTGCTGGAGTGTTTTGAATTGTATTCTTTTTGAATAAGGCTGTTTATTCATATTTCTTTTAAGCAATTGACCTTGTATTTGTCACCTTAATACAGAGAGACCATTTTTATGTATTTTTTTTCTTTTTACATAAAGCTTTCTCTTTAAGACCTGTTGGAGTTTTTCTTTAGTGGGGAACTCCAGGGGATTGAGTCTGTGCTTACCAGGGAATTGGTGGGAGGAAGAAGTCAGGGGGAAATCTGTGTGTGTTAGATTTACTAGCCTGACTCTGCATTTCCTCTGGGTGAGGGGGGAAGAGAGATTAGCTCTCGGTACTTCTGTTTTCCAAGGCTGGAAACGGGGAGGGTGGAATCCCTCTGTTTAGATTCACGGAACTTGCTTCTGTGTATCTCTCCAGGAATACCTGGAGGGGGGAAGGGAAAAGGTTTATTTCCCTTTGTTGTGAGACTCAAGGGATTTGGGTCTTGGGGTCCCCAGGGAAGGCTTTTGGGGGGACCAGAGTGCCCCAAAACACTCTAATTTTTTGGGTGATGGCAGCTTTACCAGGTCCAAGCTGGTAACTAAGCTTGGAGGTTTTCATGCTAACCCCCATATTTTGGACGCTAAGGTCCAAATCTGGGACTAGGTTGTGACAACCCTAGGATCTTTAAATCTTGAGGCCACACCTCTTCTACTTGAGGCCACACCCCCTCCCGGACTCCAGGCCTTTCAGCATAAAGCTGAAATCGCGCATTTAAATGCGCATAAGTTGCGAGAGACCTGTACAGAACATACCACTCAGTTTGAGGTGTCCGCCCTGTTTTCTGACAGTCTGACCTGAGATTGGCTCTCTCAGTTGCAGCTGCATACTGGGAACTGTGACACATACTCAGAGGTAGATACTGAGTAGACGGAGGCTGGTCAGCCTCCACACAGACAGCCCTGCCAGTGCATCACAATCCGGACCTACAGCACTTTTACTGACCTTTTATATAGCAAACACTATCAACTGTGCCATGCTCCATGGCAGGTTTGGGATATAATTGAACATACAACATGGGGCAAACTGAAATTACTAAGCTAATTTTTCTTGTGATCCAAGGCTCCAGGAGGTGAAAAGTTCATCTATTAACTCACAGGCCCATGCAGCCCTCCAATTCATTTGATAAATATACAAAAATAAGAAACAAAACAAAGAAAAAAAGGCCTCCAAAATCCCTTATTTTTCCTTATCTATAAATGGAGGACAACAAATCCAAGGAAACTATGCAAGGATCGTTCCAAATGGACACAGTTGTATTTGATGGGTATTTAAATAGATGCAATAAAACCTGTTTTTTGAAGAGAGTGATTTGTAGGGATAGCATCTTGAGAATAATCACTTAAAATAAGAAATTAATAAGAACATGTTCCTTTATATTTTAGAGTGTTATTTCCTATGGGTTTTATTTCTTTCACTTTCATGCTTGTACAGCTAATAATGAGGCAACTGGAAACTAGTCATTTATGACATGGCAGAGGTCAAAGTGGAAATGGACTAGATCAATTCAATGTTTCCTCAAGGCACATCATTATATTACATTTAGCAACCTCACAATGACAACATCTATTCAAATTTTTTTGGATTACAAGTTCCACATAGCTTAACTGGCCTATTTTTGGTTGTTCATTGGATTCCCTTCCTTTGATTTTGCCTCTGTAAGTCTTTTGTTTTCCACTATTTCTCTGATTAGTTGGAAATTTTGTGAGCGGGATGTGTGTTTCGATGTGACTTGGCTGTGTATCAGATCTGACTGGATTTTTTTTCCTTTAGATTATTGATGTTTTGTCTTTACTGCGCAGTGCTTTTATGATTATTGATAGACATCTTATAAATTGATTACATAAATAAATAAACCTAAAGTATTTATGCTAAGAATACATATATATTTCCTGTATATTTGTAAACCTCGCCCTCCCTCCCTCTTGTTCCCTTGTTCTCTATCTTTATCTCCCTAAAGTACTTGATTCAAGTAAGTTGATTTTCTTTGTCTCAAAATTTTGAAGTACATTTAAACACAAAAATGTGCAGTAAGTGGAAATCTTAATAGCTATGTCTCACCTGAGAGAAGTAACTATGTTTACCACTTTGAAGGAAAAAGAAAATTAATTCCCTCCTATCCTCCAGTCTGCACCCTGTATCATATATCAGAGATGTCTAAATCCATTGTTTTTCTGTAACATATAATTCAATTGAATATTTTCTTGTGGCACTCTACAAAGATTTTGAATAACATATTATTCAAAGGAAAATGACTGAAGAAATCTGAGAAGAACAGAGAAAAATGCTTTTTCCTTTTTCCCTGACGAACAATTTTCTCTTGTCAAATGCTGAGGAATCATGTCTTGCTATGCTCTGATTATTTCAAAAAGCTCCAGTTCATATGATTGCACAGAAAGACTGGAGTGGGGATACAAATGGTTGCTGAAAGGGACCATTGTTCTGACTCACTCCTTTTCCAGCATGGACAATCCTCAAGATGACATACCTCCTATAACAGGGGTTGGCAACCTTTCAGAAGTGATATGCCAAGTCTTCATTTATTCACTCTAAGCAGGGCTGGCTCCAGGCACCAGCCCAGCAAGCAGCTGCTTGGGGTGGCCAACAGCCAGGGGCGGCATGTCCGGGTTTTTGGGGGCAATTCGGCGGCGGGTCCCTCACTCCCTTTCAGAGGGAAGGACCAGCCACCAAATTGCTGCCGAAGACTGAAGTGGTGGCGGTAGAGCTGCAGATTGCAATCGCAACTTTTTTTTTTTTGCTGCTTGGGGCTGCAAAAACCCTGGAACTGGCCCTGGCTCTAAGTTGAGGTTTCGCATGCCAGTAATACATTTTAATGTTTTTAGAAGGTCTCTTTCTATAAGTCTGTAATATATAACTAAGCTATTGTTGTATGTAAAGTAAATAAAGTTTTTAAAATGTTTAAGAAGCTTCATTTAAAATTAAATTAAAATGCAGAGCCCCCCCCCCCAAGACTGCTGGCCAGGACCCGGGCAATGTGAGTGCCACTAAAAATTAGCTCACGTGCTGCCTTCAGCACTTGTATCATAGGTTGTCTACCCCTGTCCTATAATATGGTGCAAGGAAGGTGGGACTGCGGTAGCAGCCACAGTGAGAAAGGAGTTGGTAGTCTGGACCCTCTGTGCTGACAGGTATGCCTTTTGGGGGCTAGTTAAACTATTGCTCCATCTGAACAAAGTTCTTATGCAAGCTGTTTGTCTGATTAATTTCAATCAAATACAGGGTGGTTGAATAGCTTAGTGGCTGCCCTGATAGGCAGTGATCTGTACCTGTTCTTCACATCTAGTCAGAGGAGAAAGCAGGGATGAGTCTAATGGAACAGCAGGAGAGGACAAAGGAGTGGGCATGGGTCACTTGCTGGTGGATTCTCTGCAGCTTGAGGTCTTCAAACCACAATATGAAGACTTCAATAACTCAGACATAGGTTAGGGGTTTGTAACAGAAGTGGATGGGTAGGGTTCTGTGGCCTGCTTTGTGCAGGAGGTCAGACTAGATGATCACATTGGTCCCTTCTGACCTAAAAGTCTATGAGTCTATGAGTCTATGAGTGCAGCACAGGTGAAGTAAAAGTTGGCAGCAGCTCTTTGGCTGACTACACTGCTCTACAGCCAAAATGCTTCTGAAATAAATGTAGTCCAACTTTACTAATTCTGGGTCACTGAGAATGAAAATGATGCTTAAAATTGTTGATTGGCTCTAGTTTTCAAGATATGCTATTGGGTCAGTATATATGATCCTTAACTTGGGAATGGCAGAGGATAAGTGAGTTATAAAGGGAAGGGATCTCAATTTAAACCAGAAATGACTAAAATACATCTTTGACTGGATCTATGAATAAATCTATGACTGGGTTTGGACAGTACTTGCTTTTGAGGCAAAACAATGAATGATGCAATCTGAAGCTGGTATTGCGTCATACATGATATGAATTGCATCATGTTATTCCTAGAAGTCATGGATGATGCAATCATAACGAAGCTTACGTCACTCTGCTGAACAAATTGCCCTATATCAGCTCTAGAAACCATACAGTGTCGTGCTCTCTTATTTGTCAGTGTTTGATTTTGCAAAGGGACACATTTCTGTTTAGCCAAAGTGAGCAGAGATGCCTCGTACTTGTGTGAACAGTGCAGATAACTTCTGCTATGTTTGTGGTGAAATGACTTTTGCATCCCAAAAGCGCAGTATAACCACTATGGCTAAGAAAGCCTATCACCTTTATTTTGGCTGCAAAATTGGAGATCAGGACAAGAGGTGGGCCCCACACATATGCGGCAACACTTGTGCAACAAATCTTTGCCAGTGGTTGAACAGGAAAAGGAAATCTATGCCTTTTGCAGTGCCAATGATTTGGAGAGAGCCAACAGATCATACCAGCAATTGTTACTTCTGCATGGTGCCTCCAGTTGGGAAAGGTGTGTCAAAGAAGAAAAAGTGGACTGTGCATTATCCAAACATTCCATCAGCTATACGCCCAGTACCTCACGGAGAAGGACTGTCGGTTCCCGATGCACGAGAATCATTCTCACTTGAGTCAGACGAGGAAGAAGAAGAGGATGAAACTTCTGGTCCTGAACCATCAATGTCACAGGACCCACATTTTCTCCCATCCTCCTCCTCTGAACCACACCTCATAACACAAGGTGAACTGAATGACCTTGTCAGGGATTTGGAACTGCCCAAGAGTAAGGCAGAGCTTTTGGGCTCCAGACTACAGCAGTGGAATCTCCTGGCAGGCTATCAGGGCAAATGGAGCCCATCAATGCTTGCAGACTATTGCTGGACAGTGACAAGAGATGCTCCATTTAATGAATACAAGAGACAAGCCAAGAAGTGCCGAGTAGACACTGAATAGGACTAAACTATGTACATAATAGTTTTTTGCCTTTTGTTTCATAATAAATTTTATTTCTATAACTCTTTTTCTGATTTTTAAAGTGTTACATAAACAGGACAGGTGAAATATTATCATGTAAAGCAACCATAAACACATGAAAAGACCTAGGTTTACAATTTATGATTAAAACTCTACTATCTACACAATATACATAGACATAAAATGTAAAAACTTAAATATCTTAGAAACAGTAGCCAATCAGTTGTTTTAATTGTCATATTTGAATTCAGCTCATCAAAATACATAATAAATATCACATTTTATCTCTGAAGCAGACGACTTCTCAAAAATTGTAGATCAGTGCTATTGGTCTAATGAAGGGTAAGTCGTGGAGCAGCCACATAACTCTGCAGCAAACTCCATCCACTATTTACCCTACTTTCTCCCCTTGTAGTTTTCTGTCAATGCCCACCACTCTCCTGACTTGGGCTGCCAGGTGATGCTCCCCCACGCAAGTCACTTTTCCTGCCTCCACACTTTAAAAACATCTGCTTCAGCACCACCCCAACATGAGGCAAAATAGTAGATGAGTGGAGGTTGGGGTGGGGAGGAGGGGGTTAGGAAAGGTCACTTCAGTATGCAAAGAGACAAATATATTTGATGAGAAAATCACATTTAACCAGTATTTGGACTTAGGCATTGGAAAAGCAGAGTTGCAGTGCTCCCCCTTGGAACACAGCACACTCTGATATCTTTAATAGCATGCAATAAATCAGTTGCTAACCCTGTGTACATGCCAAGCAAAGGAGGAAGGAAATGCTTCTGGATACAACAGCATGCAGCAACAGCTTTAATGAAAACATCTACAGTATTGCATGTTTCAGGTGCAGCATCGTGCAGCACTCAATCTAGCAGAGCTAACAATGTAAATCAGTTCTCTAATGGAAAGGCAGGGCACTTTGGTACAAGAACATTCAGCGATTTGAATAAACGCCTCACACGTTTTTCGTTTACAGCAAGCAATTGCAGTGGCTCTGTAGCAAGTACATTCTGAGGGCTATGGCTTGTAGCTGTAAAAGCCTGTTGATTTTGACACGGCCTTTCCTCGTGTCTGCTGGCCCTATTTCAGAGAAATTTTGGATCAAGTAATACTTTATTTTTGCCTATGGCGCTTGCAGATGTGTCCTCCACACCCTGATAGGATAACTTTAATGCCATGTTTTGGGGTGCAGGATCATCTCAGAAGACAGTTTTTAGTACATCTCCTTGGATGGCTTCTAGTCTTCTCAAAGACAACCCTCCTCTACCACTTGAGGAGTCTCCTGTGGGATATATATGCGCCAGGGACAGGATGGCCTGAAATACAGCAACTAGATTTATTACATTCGGCCCTTCGATACATTATACCTCTCCCAACTTTTTCCCATATGCACAAATTCAGCTAAATGATGAACTTGCCAGGGACTTAGGAAATTACTCACTATCCTGAAGCCAGGGACTGGCTGCTAACTTATAACAGTTTTATTGTTTTGGTATGAGAGAAACACTAAAGAATTGCAGCTCTATCCTGTTGCTGTGGGGGCAAGGGACAGGGGGTGGGAGGTTTGGCTGGAGTGGCAGAGAACAGACACCCTTCTGGTTCCTGGCCAGTTTGGGGTGGAATGGGACGAGGCACTCTAACCTGTCCTATCATCCTCATGAGTGGGTAGTGCTTGGGCAGTCTTACTGTATCTCTTCCCAGATCTGATTGTCATCTTGATGGCTGTGGGACCTCCTACTGGCCAATCTACTCTCCAGTCTCTGGCCATGGAAAGGGGTGCAGGTTTCAAACTTTCTTCCTGGGTGCAGTGACACTTTTTTTCCTCCCCAACTCCTTCATCAGCTATTCTGTGAGATAGGCAGGCAGGTCCCTAAGCTGTTTCTTGCAAGAAAGGGCTTAGACACCTATACCACCTGACTCCAGGAGACAGATTTCCTGCTGTGGATCGCTAGCAGAGATTGGCACCTCCTTGCAGTCCAGATTTAGGTTCCTCACTCCATGAGAAGGACAGAGATTAGGAAACATCCCTCTCCTCATTGTCTCATCTGGCTGATTTAGGCAGCTCCTTGACTAGTATGATGACTTTTGTGGGTCCCATTTTCAGGTGCCCATCTCTCCCCTTTTGTTGTAGAGAAAGTTAGGGGTGCCTAACTCGTGGTTTATGGATTCCAGTGGTTTTCAAAGTACCACCTCAAATGTAGGCATGGCAATGCTCAATGTCACAATGCCTAAGACCCTGTGGAACCAGGCCAATGTATCAAAACCGCAAAGCTAACAAAATATCCCATCTCAGACTGCATTTCACTTCCATACACATTCATAGGCCCAAGCCATCTGTAAACAGAAAACCAAATGATGGACTATTTTCAAAATAATATTTTGAGATCCACCCTAACAGCCCTGCTTTTAGCAGTAATTACAGTTCTCCTTTCAGGCTGCTCATAATTGGCTGGCAGCTTCTCTACCTCAAGTCCCCCCACTTCTGAAATTGCCTCCCTGTTTGTCTCACTAATGATGTGCAATATACCACAAGCAAACCTAACGTGAACCAGACATTTCTTGGCATAAATAAGTCATGTCATAGGACCCTCTGCCTACCCTTAGGTCTGCCAAAGGCACAGTCCCCCTGCAGTTACTTTGGTAACAGGTCCTTATTGTCAAACTGTCCAGACTGCCATTGCATGGCTTCATGAAGCAAAGGGGGTAGGCTGGATCACCCAGGGTACAACTTAAAACAGCAAGATTTGAGGGCAAAGATACATGTCACAGCTTTTAGAGCAGTCCAGAAATTATGAATATTCTGGTATTATAACTCTTCTGGACCATCCAACATTAAACTCTGTAAATCTGCCCTGGTGATCCCCTAAGGCCTGCAGATCCACTGGAAAGAAGTTTTTCTGGTTGATGTTTTGAGATGCTAGATGAATAGGGCCCAAAATTGTTACATGGATCTGATCTACAATATTCCCCCACAATTAGTGAACCTCAACATCTCAGATCCATTAATTAGTTCCTGAACATTACAGACTTCCATCACAATCACCCTGACTGTGGATTTTGCTACACCAAATTGGTTCGCTGCTGACCAGTAGTAATCTGGGTTGGCGCGCTTCCATATTAAAATTGCCACTCTCTTCTCCACAAAGAGGAGTTCTCATTCTAGTGTTCTGGTGCTGCAGAGCCAGTAATCTCATCACACAATGCAAAGAATGTGGCCTTCCACTTCTGAAGTTCTGGAGCCACTGCTGATCATCTCAGCTCTCCAAAATAAACTGGACCCACCATTCAGGGCTTGTTGTCTGGAACCCAAAACTTGGCTCCACTCAGTAAAATTCCTCCAAGAATAAATAAGACAGGAATTCCTGAGTGCCATCAAAGTATGTATTCTCCGTTGGTTACTCCCTCTGCCTGTGGATTCATCTAGCTTGCACCTTGGGATCGGAGCATGGCCCTGTCCTGTATAACAGGATCTACTGTTTTGTCATAACAATGGATATGAGCTCTGCATTCCTCTGTGCTTCATCCATGCTGGTGGTGAGAAGTTTGGAAATAGGTATCCAGTGGAGTTCTAGATTACAGCAGAAGGGATGATGGGTATTTCACCCCTATTTCCACAGTTCCCTTGGATGCCAGCAGATATGTCCCACAATAGGCTGCAAAACTTTCCCAGAAGGCAGTAAACCTGGCGACAGTGCAGAGGACCCTGGAATACTTAACCACACTGTACTATACTTACATCAGTGCCATTATGTGAATACAAGTGATGGTGCTTGAAGTGCTGCATGTGCAATAGTGCAAAGACACTCAACCAGAATAGTCATATCAATTTAACCAAATCAATACAACATATACTGACAAAACTCCTGCATACAAACAAGCCCAAAGAGACTACCAAGAGCAGGACTGTCCCTTTGAAAAGACTCTCTACAAGGGGAAAACAAAGAGGAGACAAAATGAAGTTTAATTTTCTTTACAATTCAGATGCTTCAACTCTTTTTTTATGATGGTTTCTGTAATGGATCACAATAATGGATCACCAGCCTGGATCATAATAATTTTTTATGTTATGTTGTAAAATAAGGGTTCAAATGTATCTTAAACACCTTAGGGGCCAACTTCTCTTAAAATCTTACAGTATGTCTACACTGCAATGTAAAACCTCTGGCCAGCTCATGCCAGCTGATTTGAGCTCCTGGGGCTTGGGCTAAGGGCTGTTTAATTGCAGTGAAGACGTTCAGGCTCAGATTGGAGCCTGGATTCTAGGCCATAACACCATATTTCCAACTCCAAACTGATTCATGACTGACTGGTAGCAGTCCGGAGTTGCCAGCTTCTACACAGCGATTGCCACTCATTTTTCCACAGAGAGGTCAGCTTTCATTCTGGAGTCCTTGCGACGCAGTGTTGGGGTGAACACTGTACCCAGTTCCAGGAAGATAAATGTATGCTTCTGAAAGTTCTACAGCCATTGCTTGTCATCCCATGCAGGCATCACAATGCGATCCCACCATTCAGTGTTTGTTTCCTGAGCCCAGTACTGATGGTCCACCGTAAGCAGCTGCTCTGTGAGTGCCAACATCAGTCTTGAATTATTTCTTTTCATGGCACACAGCAGGACAGGCACTACAAATTCACTTTCTGATTCACAGCTCATGAAATAGTGCAGGACCAGCCATGATGTGTTCATAACGCTCATTACCAGACTCGTCAGCAGTTCCAGGATTTATGCTTTCAGGCAGAGATGGCAGGTGCACAGCTAACAAAGGCTGTTAAAAATGGCACAAAACAAATTTAGAAGCCCCTGGAATGATGAGACAGAAAGAACTGCATCATGGGACAGTGAGCATATCCCCATGATGTACCACAATCCATTTCCAGAGCTCCCAGCAGCAGAGGGTGGCAGAGGGTGGTGAGTTGCACAGTCGGATAGCTACCCATGATGCAACACTCTCACTGTTGATGCAAGAGTACTGACTGTGGATGCACATCACATGCACAACTGATGTAATTAAAGTGGCTTATGATTGTTAATGTAACTTATGTTGACTTAACTCTGGAGTGTAGACATAGACTCATATACTCATAGGACTGGAAGGGACCTCGAGAGGTCATCGAGTCCAGTCCCCTGCCCTCATGGCAGGACCAAATACTGTCTAGACCATTCCAGAGAGACATTTATCTAACCTACTCTTAAATATCTCCAGAGATGGAGATTCCACAACTTCCCTAGGCAATCTATTCCAGTGTTTAACTACCCTGACAGTTAGGAACTTTTTCCTAATGTCCAACCTAAATCTCCCTTGCTGCAGTTTAAGCCCATTGCTTCTTGTTCTATCATTGGAGGCTAAGGTGAACAAGTTTTCTCCCTCCTCCTGACATGGCCTAAACCATTGCCCTATCATTGCTCCCTCCATGATTGGAGAGGTGTTAACAGGTCCACTTCACTTTTAATGTCCCATGAAAGATGCATTAATCGCTTATGCTAAACAATCTGGGACACCTTGTATTTATCTGTGACACTCCAAATACATTTCTCAGATCTGAAGAAGAGCTCTGTATAAACTTGAAACCTTGTTTCTCTCACCAACAGAAATTGGACCAATAAAATATATTGCCTCATCCACCTTGTCTCTTTTTATTCTCTCAATGTTCAGATAAATTCCACTAAAATAATTAATTTATTATGAATGATGTGTTTATTTTTTGAATAGAGAGGTTTGATTTTATTTTTTATTTTATTATTGGGTACAAATATTAGGCAGGTCTATGCAAGAACTTGATTCTTCTTATGGGAAAGGGGCATTTGGAGTTTTGTGGCATGGGCGCTGAAGATGCTGGGAATCTTCATAATATCAGCACCCATACAAGAAATGAAGTGGCCCTGTCCATAAAGCAGTATTTTTATCTCTGTCTATGAATAACTGTAGTATAAAATGTACATAAATATTTGATGATTAACTTTGGATAAGAGCTGTGCTATCTCAGTTCATGTAATAAATTCAAGCTCTGAAGAAATAGCTTGGACAAAACACTAAGGACTCAACTGTGCCTTGAAGGCATGGCACCACATTGGGAGTAGTGCAGAGATGCACTTCCTCAGCAGAAGTTCCAGGAGGGATTGTGTACAATCCCTCTTGGAGCTCCTGGGGAATGCAGCTAATATATTACAATTGATAGAAGGTGCACCATACGCTCCCCTCCATACACAGACAGCTCTTCTGGCCCATGAAGAGCCAGTGGAGCCAATGGCCCTTCCCTCCCCCTGCCTCCTCTCTTGTAAGAGAGCTAGCACCACCAGGTGCACTAGGGAAGATTGAGTCCTAGTACTAAGGAGAGTGCAAGGACTATAGGAGTGTCTGCTTCTTGACAGGGGAAACTCTGAGGGGACAGGATCCTCCTCCACACCTGTAAACCTGCACAGTGTCTTAAATTCGGATTCTTAGCAGAAATATCCTTCAATGTTTATGTCAAGAGATTAATGCAGCTGTAACCTGAGCAAACAACCTAAATATTTTCTTTATGAGTGAAACTTTGGCATGCAGGAGTAATTCAATACATTGTGTAGCACTATCGCATAATATTAAATGTGAAATCAAACGCACTTTATTAATACAATTTTATTTATTGTTTGCTTAGCACTCAAAAATGTGTTAAAAAAGAGCCTCAGACACCCCGGATCTCACATATTCCCCTGCTGCTCCCTTCCATCCCTTGCCCATCATTTGACTTTAACCGTTTCCTAACCCTTTTTTAAATGGAAAGGAACACACATTGGAAAACATAATCCTCACCACACATATAAAATGCTGGGGTCTAAATTAGCTGTTGTCACTCAAGAAAGAGATCTTGGAGTTATTGTGGATAGTTCTCTGAAGACATCCACAATGTTCAGCGACAATCAAAAAAGCAAACAGCATGTTGGGAATCATTAAGAAAGGAATCGATAATAAGACAAAAAATATCCTATTGCCTTTATATAAATCCATGGTACGCCCACATCTTTAATAATACATGAAGATCTGGTAGCCTCATAACAAAAAAAGATATATTAGAATTGGAAAAAGTACAGAAAAGGAGAACAAAAATGATTAGGTGTATGGAACAGCTTCCGTATGAGGAGAGATTAATAAAACTTGGACTTTTCAGCTTGGAAAAGAGATGACTTAGAGGGGATATGATAGAGGTCTATAAAATCATGACTGGTGTGGAGAAAGTAAATAAGGAGTGTTATTCACTCCTTCTCACAATGCAAGAACTAGGGTCACCAAATGAAATTAATAGGCAGCAGGTTTAAAACAAACAAAAGAAAGTATTTCTTCACACAACAAACAGGCAGTCTGTGGAACTCTTTGCCAGAGGATGTTGTGAAGGCCAAGACTATAACAGGATTCAAAAAACAACTAGCTAAGTTCATGGAGGATAGGTCCATCAATGGCTATTAGCCAGGATGTGCAGGGACGGTGTTCCTAGCCTCAGTTTGCCAGAAGCTGTGAATTGGCAACAGGGGACTGATCACTTGATGATTACTTGTTCTGTTAATTTCTTCGGAAGCAGTTAGCATTGGCCACTGTTGGAAGAAAGGATACTGAGCTAGATGGACCTTTGGTCTGACCCAATATGGCCTTATGTTCCTATGTTCAGTTTCCTGCCTGCTACCCTACCTTGTTTCCTAGTTCAATCAGCCTCTGCCTGCTCACCCACCTAGCCAGCTTCTTCCTGGCCTAGTACCTCCAGGTCTCATCCCTACTCCTTCTTGCCAAAAGACACTCCCCACCTCTACACAAAAGAAACAGCACACTGAGGCTGATACCACTGATTTCTGGGGAGTGAAGTTGTATCCCAGTTACTGTTGAAGGGAGTCCTTCCTCCCAGGGGAGCTGGGGCCTGTGCAGTTTTTCTCCAGGGGTTGGTGGTTGGGCTTCTGCCTCACATGGTACTTGAGGTGGGATATCCTTACATTAGGGACCTGGTGGCACCATTGTTTTGGTCCACAAAGGGGTAGTGGAGGGCAGCTGGGGAATAATCTCCCTTCCAAATTATTTTAATAAGGAAGAAGCTTGTTCATACTTATTAATGGCATTTTCTGGCGGTTGTTTGTTTGACAGTCAAATTTAGTTGGCCAATCTCTTTTGGGGGCCCAGTTTAGCAATAATCTCACCCACTCAGGTTGGTTTGGGGATTATTGAGTTTCTTGGGCATTATGTGCTACAGTGCAGAAAGCATGACAGCTGCTTTTTGAGTCTTTATTTCTCTTTACTTCTTTCATCTTGGCACAGATTTAAGAATTGCTATTTTTAAGTGAAGTATTATTTGCAATTATATTTCAAAGGATAAAGTGACTGAGCCAATACTCAGGATTGTCTTTAATCTATGGCCATCATTCCTAGGGTACTGTGAAGGTCAGAGACTTTTCTGTTATTTGTATGATGATGCTGGCAAGAAGTGTAGTCTAACTTGGGGCAAAACTTCCCTTAGTTTGGGGGAGCATATACATGAAAGGGAAGAAGTCACCTTTTTTGCATAGTCGTTTGCCAGTCATTACAGTACATTGTCCATAGATTGATGATGATTTTGGGATATTAGATAGAGCCTGGGAGATTGGAATGCTCTTCCCTTCCTTCTCAATATTCACTAGAATATATTGGTGGCCTCCTTCAGGACATTTTGTTTTAGTTTGTGTTGTTTAATATGGGTCTGTTTATGTGTTGAGGATGTTGGATGTTTGCTCCCATTCCAAGAGGTATTTGGAGACAATGTCTAATTTTCATAGATTTTAGGGCCAGAAGAGACCATTTAAATCATCTAGTCTGGCCTCCACAGGGCTGGTTAGTGAATTTCATCCATTTTAAAATTACTGCATACTTCTAAATAATGTTTTAAAGGCCTGTAGAGGCCATCACAATTGGGCTTGTTAAATGAAGTATGAATGTTCATATTGCAGGAGCACTTAAAATATGCACAGACAGTCTTTGCCCCAGAAAGCTTCCATTCTAATGGTAGACATATCACAACTAGTGAGAGCTACAACTGTAAATAAGGCAAACAGAAGAATGTGTGGAACAGGGAGTTACAAACATTGCATTGTTGTGATGCAATTTATTGATTGATTTACTTGCACCAGCATCCACTGGTACTAGATGCTTTCCAAACACTTAAGGAAATTCCTTGCTTTGAGGAGCTCACAAACTAAAGACTGAGGTAAGAAGGAAAAGAATAACAATAGGTAACTTCTATGTGATTTATATATATGCCAGTTTGATTCATATGGGCATGCTGGCAGAAGTTGGGTCTTGTTTGACTGGCTGAAATAGGGGCCTTGTGGATGAGACCGGGCTGTGCACAGAGGGGGCTGCATGCAAGAAGGCCTGGACTTGATTGTATTGGCAGAGCAGTGAGATTGTGGGGGAGCACCCATGGCAAAGTTTGATAAAGGAGGATAAGTAGGGAGGAAGAGAGTTACGATGGCTCATGTTTGATGCAGTCTGCGATGGGAACACAGTGGAGGGATTCAAAAGAGGGAGAATCAAACTGAAAGGCAAAAAAAATAAATTGAGCGGCAGCATTTTATATGCACTGAAGGAAGAAAATATATATGAAGTTTTGTGTATCTCCTGAGACTTTTATGAAATCAAGGTTTACCTGTACTGTTGTTAATCTTGCCCTCTAATGAAGCTTCAGCTTATAACTAGATTTATACGTAATCTATCACTCTCATGTGTGTGTGTGTGTGAGAGAGAGAGAATGAATGTTATAGTTTTAAACAGCAATATAAAAATAAACTAAAATATTATAGTCCTAATTCTATAAAGGTAGATGATAGATTTTTATATCTGCCTTCAGATGGAATAAACCTCTTTATATAGAACTTGATTGTCAAATTTATGCTAATAGAAATTATAGTAACACTTTATTCATAAGAGTCATTTTAAAATGATTTATGAATGGGCCTAAATGTCTTTCTTATTTGGTATTAATAGGCTGGTATTTCCCCACAAGATAAGTGAGATATCTCACATAGTAAAAACAAAAGGTGGCTAATGTAGAAAGCATGCTATAGATTTTTTTACAGTATGATGTTAGCTATAATTAAGTATTTCTACATAGCCTATTTAAGGATTTAATCAGTATTCAATTTTAAATGGAAACCACCAAAGCCTACTAGTATCCCATTCTCAATTAACTGTACCAATCCTAATAATCAAATAACTAAACTATAACTTCAGCTAATGTCCCTAGTGCAATCTTTACTGCTGGTAATGTACTTCAAAAACACTAGTAGGTTTTTTATAAAATATTTGTTTTTCTCACAATATTTATGACTAATAAAATTCTTTATTCCAGATCATTTCATAGGTAGATGATAGAAATCACATTAACATTACACCTATAAACAAATGGATTACCTTCAACTAATAATCTCTTTGGTTTGCCCTTTCTGATAAACAGACAATGCCAAGGCATAATATTCCCCTTCCCGCTGAAATAAAGAAACATAGCTGTCTGAACAGCAAATAGTATAGTAGTATTGTACCTTCTCCTGCTTTTAGAGCTGATAAAATTAAGTTTTAAACATGAGTTTATTTCAGATTCGCAAAAATCTGTCTAGGTAGCTAGATTCTTATGATGGTGCCTGTTATGATATTATCTATGCATTTAATATACTCATGGACCAAATATGAAAAAAATCAGTGAACTCTACAAGCACTATATTTTTTTTTCATAAAAATCCATTGGAACCAACTTTCTTTTTATTAAAAAAAATAAGAACTTGAATTAGCTATGGTACTAAAGATCTAATATCGATGGAAACTTGGACCTTAGCTTTTGGGTTCATGCAGCTGGGAGCATCACTGTGCTAATGCTTTCCGCTACTATGAGGAAGTTCTACCATTGCTTCAAGCAGCATCTCCTACTACTTGTATAGAAGGCGGAAAAGGTCTGACTCTTGGAGTTGTGGCGTAGGGGCTGTGAATAGCACAGGTTAGGTCTTCAGAACATGTGGAAGATGTAGAACAGCATCCATGTTTGGGTAGGAAGGATTCTGGGAGAATTTGGGAAGTAAGGAGGTGGTATAAAAATGGGATAAACATGATAGCTTTAAAAAGTCCTGAGGTTACAGTCCTGCTCTGCCACACTATCGCATGTGCTCAGATACCACATTGATTAGTGTGATATAAGAACCTAACCAGAAAAGAAGAGACAAATATTATGTTGTCCTTAGGGACTGACTTGCTTCTAGGAAGTTCAATATGTGGAGGGACAAGTCTACAGGGACGCTGGCAAAATAGAAGCAAATCAGGCATTTTCCCCCTCTCCCACCCATCTCAGGGTTGACAGCATGAAAATAAGAGAAGAATGTCAGACAATCACAGTCCAGAAAAATCCACCCTGTCTTGGCAAACAACATAGAAACTCTCGATAACTCTCCATATCCCCCCTCCTATTACTCCCTTTTACTCACATTCCACTCTCTAAACTCACACTACATGCTTATCTACACTGAGTGTAGTGGAACTTAACTCTTCCCCTGCTCAGTGAAGGCCAGATTCTGAGAAGGGTTGCATTTCCTTCACTCCCATTAAAATTAAGGGAAGTGAAGGGCAGGGCTGGCTCCAGGGGTTTTGCCGCCTCAAGCAGCCAAAAAAAAGGGCCATGATTGCGGTCCCGATCTACGGCAATTCAGCGGGAGGTCCTTCGCTCCAAGCGGGAGCGAGGGACCCTCTGCCGAATTGCCACCGAATACCTGGACGTGCCGCCCCTCTCCAGAGCGGCCGCCTCAAGCACCTGCTTGCTAAGCTGGTGCCTGGAGCCGGCCCTGGTGAAGGGCTTTCTAGATTCTTCTAGGACTGGACCCTTAGCTACACACTTAAGTCAACCTCCCTGACAAACAAGCCCACTGCAAAGGCAGCTTGCCACTTTTAAGCCTACACAAAAGAATTACATTTTTTTATTTCCTTGTGTTTCATATTTAGCTCATTGAATAACACTAAAAACCTCTATTGCAATAAGTGGCTTTTGCAATTGATTTAGAGGCTCAGCTTCACATCAGTCTTTAATCAATTGCAGCAGATATGTATTGCTTGGTATACTACAGCAGTAGAAAGCAACAGAGAGTCCTGTGGCACCTTTAAGGCTAACAGATGTATTGGAGCGTAAGCTTTCGTGGGTGAATACCTACTTCGTTAGATGTATGCGACGAAGTGGGTTTTCACCCACGAAAGCTTATGCTCCAATACATCTATTAGTTTATAAGGTGCCACAGGACTCTTTTTTGCTTTTTACAGATCCAGACTAACACGGCTACCACTCTGATACAGCAGTAGAGACGATCATTTATACTGTAACAACTTCATCACAACTCTGTGTGCCATCTTGGTGCTAGACAGTAACTCCTTTTGTAACAATGTTATGTCCAGGACTGTGGAACAAGCACCATGTCATGTTTTGTGATCCAGGGAATAAGGAAAATAGGAGTAAAATGCACAGTGGCCTATTTTTGTGAAAATAATATAGAGCATATCACATATGCTTGCAACATAAAAAGAATATTAATATTTATGAGAAAACTTTTACTTTTAACATACATTATGTAAATATTTTGGGTTCTTTGGTGCATCAGCTTCCTAATTTAAATTTAAGTTTGTTAAATTCTAATTAAACTAATTGTAATTAAAACAAATAGCCTCAGTTATTGGTATGCGTAAGTGAGGGTAATAGTCCCATGTTCTTTCTACCAGACTGTATTGATGAAAAAATGAACAATAAACAAACCTGACACTAGCAAAAATTATATTTTTCCATAATTTCTGACTTTAATGTCTTCAAAAGCTTTAAAATAGTGATGAATTGAGTTCCATAGTCAAATCATATCTTTTGTAAAGAAACATGAATCAGAATATAATTTTTAAGCTTAGCTATGTTTATATGCATGAGCGATTATTGCATAAGGAGATTAATAATAAATCACAGGGAAATTTATAAATAAGTTATCCCTGGGAAACTCAGCTAGGGCTGCCAATTTACTCTTTTACTTTGCACACATTGGATTATCATTAAACTATTTAGTCATAAGCTATTTAGTAATTAATTCCATATGTTGTTATTTTATGGAGCTGAGATGCGGCAAGCCACATACTTACCATACCCATTTACACATGTGAATAACTTTACTCACATATGTTTTGCAGGATTGGATCCAGTTCCCAAGGAAGTCAATAAGATTCTTGCCATTGGCTTGAGTAGTAGCGGCATCAAGCCTTAAGTCAGTAGCAGCTTGCGGTTTTGTATTGTTATCTTTAGTTACCATTAGTGGCTTCGTTACACTTCTGCATTTAAAAAAAAATCACATTTCATGTTTCCCTTTTAACAGAAGGTGCTCTGATTATGCGGAGATGATAAGAAAAGGTATGTGAACTTGTATGATCTTGGACTAGAGAAAGTATGCATAGGATTGTATCCAAGTCAAAGTACTCTAGTATCATTTTAAAAAATCGTAACAATTGGCAATTACCAAAGGGGCATAATGTATATTTTTATGTGATGTAACAGTCTAGGAATATTTTCAAATAACATAAATGAAATCTAGCATATTGTGTTTAGGGAATGCACATGTTCAATAATGTAACACAAATTGTTTTCATGGTTCTAACAGGTTGAGAAAAACACAGGAAAAAGGGGAAGGCTTTTTAAACATAGATCTACACAGCACAGTTGGTATACCATATGATGAAAAGTCAAGTGTGAGAACTATTAGCAGGCATTATGGACCCTAGGTATGGATCTTGACTCCCATCATAAAACTAGTGTTGATATATCTACTGATTGCAGTGCTTGACTGTTATGTCATATTATCCTCTGCCTTTTTTACTCTCTCACTTCAGGGGATAACACTAGTAATCGTCAGGCAAAGCTCAATTGATTATCTTCAAAATTTTCTCCTGCTATTGACCGTAATGGAAAAAAATTGTGCCTCTGAATTATTCAGAATGAAAACATACACAGTAGAAATCAATAAGGCACATCTGATATTAAAGACAAATTAAAGCAGGCAGTATAAGGTGGCTTGAGACACCTGCTACATACAAAGAAGAAAGCATTTTAGAGATAAAGAAAAATGTTCTTTCTTTCTTTTTCTTTCTTTCTTTCTTTCTTACAGCTGTCAAAATTCTTCAAAATAAAAATCTCTATGAATTAAGACATTAAGGGTTTCTTTTCAACCAGTTCTTTGTAAACACTGCAATTTAACTTCAGACTCTTGCACAATAATTTCTTCTTTGTATCCCCACAGTCTTTTTAACTTAGCTGTAACATGCCATGCTGGAGGGATAAAATTATAGAAAAATGTTCAGGTCAGAAAAATCACATTAACAAATATCTAGAGTGAGGCACTAAGCCTCTAAAGAATTTTAAAGTGTTAGAGATTAAACTAGTGAAGAAAAATGTGTCTTTCTCTTTCAGAAAGATCTAATATTTTAACAGTGGGAGAATTTCTAACTGGAATCACAAACATGTTTATCTTTTAAAAATATGGGAGCTGGGGGCCTGCTTCCTTGTGTCTGTGTGTGATGGGGAGGGGGGTTGGGGCAGGGTCATATACCTTTTTTACTTTTGAAATTCTGATTTGAACCAAACCTTGTGGGGATAGCTCTCTAGAGGAAATGAACTCCATGTCACCACACCATCCTTTGCTGAGCATGAATTCATGCTACTAGTATCTGACATGATTAGTATTTTCTCTTCTGGTGAGTCATATTATGCACAAAATGAACTTCTTAGGGGATATAGAAAGTGGTGTCAAAAGTTGAGCTTGAAATGATGGACAGAGTATATGACAGTATTCAGACTACAGCTGATAATGTCATTCCTGAGCTAAATGTTGCCGATACTAACAGACAGTGGATCTGATTCTACACTGCCTTACATAGCTTTGTGCCAGTGTAATTCCATTGTCTTCTACTCCTGATTTACCCCAGTGTGTCTGAGAAAAGAATCTGGCCCAATAACTCTACAAAATAAAAGCAAAGTTGAACAAATTCCTTCAGAAGAATCAGGCCCTTTACAAAATAGGAAAATGCAGAGACCCACTATTGTAATAATTTCACTCAGTGGAGAATAGATCTTCCTCACCTGGAGGCCTTTTGATTTCAAAGAGAGAGTGCTTTCATGTTTGGGACCTGTTCCCATTCTTGGTCCAAAATAGCCCACGTCTGTTGACCTTCATGGCACTCAGTAAGACATATCTTTTTTCTCAGGCTTTTGGGAAAAGAATGGCTTGTAAAGGGGGCTGAGGTTTGGCTGGGAAGGGAGCAATTTGCAGGATTACTCTTGTAGGTCAATTTCTCTTGGAGGATGTGGGTAGACTTAGCTGCTGGGTCAGTTGATTTGTTTGTTCTGATTTACCCCAAGGTGAGGCAGATTTTCCAAAGTAGTAAGGGTCTAGAGCTGCATTCCCCTTTTCCCAATATTTGATCTTTGTCAGGGAACTGTGTTCCTTTGTAAAGCAGTAAGATAAATAATATTGAATAATGATACAGTGATATTTATTTGGAATTTTAAACACTGGAAAAATAAATTCAGTGTGAAAGAATATAAAAAGGCAGTAGCATAGGTAAGTGCAGGCCACAATAAACAGATGGCCCCAGATCCTTGGTCCCTCATAATTCAGCTTTGCACTAGTCCATTGGCACAAAGGACTTAAAGATGTTTCTGGCTAGCTGGCATGAGGGGCATGAAGACAAGAAAAGGGCACAACAGGGCAGGATGTGCTCCAGCGATCCTGGCTAATGCTGTGGTCCTCAAAGCATTCCTTCTTTAGGAGAATCCCTGAGCGGTGTAATTTTCCAAGAAGGCCTCGGTGTCATCACCTGCCTTGTAGGTGGGAAATTTTGTGTGCTGTGGAGCAATATTTGGTGCCGGGTTGTTAGGGTTGGCTGGCACAGGCAGCCCAGCTTTTGCCAACTCCAGTTCATGTTTTCTCTGTTTTTCCTTCTCTTCATTCTCTTTTTGTTGTTTTTCCATTTCTCGGTGGTGGGCCGCCTCCTCTTCTTCTTGCTTCCTTCTGTGGGCCAACTCATCTTCTGCTTGTTTCCTTCGGTAGGCCATCTCTTCTTCTTCTAGTTTTCTTTTGTGTGCTGCCTCTTTGATCTGTTCTTCTCTTTCTTTCATCTCCATCTCTTTTTGTTTTATTTCCAGTTGACGCCTGTGTTCAGCTTCTTTGATTTGTTCTTCGGCGTCAATTTTTGCCTTAGAAGTCATGGTTCCTGTTTTCTTGTGTTGGGGTGCCCTCCGGTGTTTATCTTCTGAACTGCAGGTTCTCTGTTGCCTCCTGAAGTCTGCCTAGCAACAGTGCCTTTAGTTAATTTTCCTTTTCTCTCTCTAGCTAATGTTCAATGAAGGGAAACCAGAAAAACCACTTTATTTGCATGCATATAAGTGCCGGTACTTGCCTCCTAATGGGAGGGCTATTGCATGACAAAAGACCCTTAACATGCAAGCCACAAACTGCGAGAGAGAGCAGAAAAAAAAAAAATTCTCTCTGGTTCCCTTTTAAAACCAACTGCTTCTCTCTGCTAAAAAGCCCTTAGCAGAGAAAAGAAAAATATAATATTTCTACTGGCTTCTGGGTTCTGTCTATCTCCCACCAGCTGCCACTCATGTAATAACCTTAGTCCCAGATTTGGACCTTAGCGTCCAAAATATGGGGGTTAGCATGAAAACCTCCAAGCTTAGTTACCAGCTTGGACCTGGTACCTGCTGCCACCACCCAAAAAATTAGAGTGTTTTGGGGCACTCTGGTCCCCCTGAAAAACCTTTCCTGGGGACCCCAAGACCCAAATCCCTTGAGTCTCACAACAAAGGGAAATAATCCTTTTTCCCTTCCCCCCTCCAGGTGCTCCTGGAGAGATACACAGACACAAGTTCTGTGAATCCAAACAGAGTGAATCTCCCTCTCTGTTCCCAATCCTGGAAACAAAAAGTACTTTCCTATTCCCCCAGAGGGAATGCAAAGTTAGGCTAGCAATCCAACACACAAATCTCCCCTTGATTTCTTCCTCCCACCAATTCCCTGGTGAGTACAGACTCAATTTCCCTGAAGTAAAGAAAAACTCCAACAGGTCTTAAAAGAAAGCTTTATATAAAAAGAAAGAAAAATAAGTACAAATGTTCTCTCTGTATTAAGATGATACAACACAGGGTCAATTGCTTAAAAGAATATTGAATAAACAGCCTTATTCAAAAAGAATACAAATCAAAGCACTCCAGCACTTATATTCATGCAAATACCAAAGAAAAGAAACCATATAACTTACTATCTGATCTCTTTGTCCTTACACTTGGAAACAGAAGACTAGAAAGTAGAACTACTTCTCCAAAGCTCAGAGAAAGCAGGCAGCCAGAAAACAAAAGACAAAGACACTCAAATCCCTCCACCCAAAGTTGAAAAAATCCGGTTTCCTGATTGGTCCTCTGGTCAGGTGCTTCAGGTGAAAGAGACATTAACCCTTAGCTATCTGTTTATGACAGGTGTCAGTAAGTGTAGTCAGACCTTTGCCACCAGCTTCTGGCCCTCTGACATAGTGGGTGTTACAGGGGCAAGCCAGGCATAGGAGGCGAAAGTATAGTTGAAGCTGTTGTACCTGGTTTCCAGCTGCTCTCGGGACCAGGAAAGAATGGCAGAAGACTGGCCTGTCCCTCTTTTGGTACTCCAAGCAAAATTCAGGCCTACCTGGCGAGCTAGCACTAAAAGTCTGTTAATGTGAATTTCAGAAATCTCAGAAACTAAATATTGATCATTTGCTAGCAATAGTAATAATACCTCAGAGAATTCCAGAAATTGACACTACTGGTTCTGGCCTAGAGGAGTACAGTAGACTAGGCCTCTCTCTGCCAGGCCAGGAATGCACAGAAACAGACACTAGTACAGGGGTTGGCAACCTCTGGCACACGGCTCGCCAGGGTAAGCACCCTGGTGGGCTGGGCCAGTTTGTTTACCTGCCGCATCAGCAGGTTTGGCAGATCGCGGCTCCCACTGGCCACAGTTCGCCGTCCCAGGCCTAGGGCGGTGGCAGGAAGCGGCGCAGGCGAGGGATGTGCTGGCTGCGGCTTCCCGCCACCCCCATTGGCCTGGGACGGCGAACTGTGGCAAGTGGGAGCCACGGTCCACTGAACATGCCAACACGGCAGGTAAGCAAACTGGCCAGGCCCACTAGGGTGCTTACCCTGGTGAGCTGCATGTCAGAAGTTGCCAACCCCTGCACTAGGGATATATGAAAGTGCTGCAACTGAGCCACTCTTCCTGCAAACTGGTTGAACTATAAGAACATAAAGCTGGTGTGTTAGTAGTAGCCACAAGAATGGCGGGGCAGGGGGAAAAGAGGGGAGTTAGCACAGTAAACGTAGCCTCTCCCTCTGTATTCGAAATGTCTTCTCTGACCTTCCTGAGCACATGAGGTAGGCTTGGCCATTCAGTGAAAGTGAAGAGAGACCATGTCATGTGACTAATCCAAGCTCAAAATTCGACATGCGAAATGCTCTGTGGTTAACTCCCTCAAAATCCTTGCTGCCATCTAGACGGTCCAAACATTTGTAGCTTGTTTTCAGAAGTGCTGGATAGAAAAACCAGGCCATTTCTGTACAATTTTAATAAAAGTTTTGGAGATACAAAAAAAAAGAGCTTTAAAAACACTGCAACTTTAATGAAAAAAGGTCTGATTTGGAGTGCTGTTCACTTTCAAATCAACTATGTTGTAATGCTCTAGCAGTCACAATAGAGGCAGATTTTTCTGTGCGATCAATCCTGTTCTACATATTCCCTACTATTGTGTACCTGGGAATGAGGCTGCCAACTACCCAGTAGCTTTATACATCCATAAATAGGAAACAGGAGTTTAACAAATGGGTGTCGACCCAACAACTCACATCAAATCCATTTTCATTTCTCACTATAATGCAGTTTGAACTCAGATGTCTAGAAATGAATGAACCAGGTAGAGAGAACGCATACTGTTCTCATGAGATGCAGCAGCATTTATGATCACAGAAAATCCAAGTAGCAGGTTTGTTGAATCATACATGACAAAGATATTGTGTGATTAGTAGATTATTGTTTACCATTTAACAGTTTGGAAGAGTACTAAACTGTGAGGTAAAATATTAGCATATTTAAAATGATGTTCACCCATGTATGCTAAAAAGTTAATGTCAGACATATGGATTGGGAGGAAAAAAAGAGCTAAAATGAATAAACATAAATCAAAGCTTTGCTTTTATCACCAGCATGCACAGTGCGTTGGAAGACTTTTTAATACATAATGTCCAGAAAAGAAAGAACAGCTAAATAGAGCTATTGGTAGAATGTCAAAAACAGATGGGAAGTAAAAATTGATCTTGGCCAGAAACCAAAAGATGGGCTCAGCAGTTTAGCCATTCTGATTTACAGCATTAAGTAGAACTGGCAATAAGAAATCTACAAGTGCAGAGGCAGTTGCAATTAAAAAAATTCCTTCTGAAGAAGATTATAGCTTAACTTCATATGTTAGTAGTTTTGATGACATAACTGAACTCAGAACAGATACAGTAATTCTTGTGAACATGCTTTATCCTACTAAGTTCCTAAGAGCCACATATTCTTGTTCTGATGTTAGTACCCTTTAGATTATGTAGTGTTCTTTTAATCCTGAGCCATACGGTAGGATTACTGAGCCAGTAGGGTAATTTAACTGCTAATTCAAAGAATAAATGGAGGAGATCAGTTCATGGTGAGAATTAGCTTTACATGAATATTAAGCTTGTGTGACTTTTCATGACTTCCATCAAAGCTACATATGAAAGTTTATATCATAAACTAACAACTCTCTGTCCTGTGATTACAGGGCATTTGATGACCTCGTGAACCACCCTTTAGACTTCCAGTGCTTCTGGCTTTAATATTCTGTGCTAGATTCATGGAGCTCTTCTACAGATGCTAAGCATTCAATCCTGAAGGCTCCACTTCATCATCAGGTAATTAGTATTTTCATTAACTTGCTTATTGTCAAGGAAAATGAGCCTTGATCATCTAATTTTTCCTCAATGAGTTGAATATTGTAATATATCTATAATTAATGTGTTTTATGCCACAAACGTGTAATGGAGTGGAAATCTGAGCCTGCTCCCAGCAGTCACTGTCAGTAAATGTTTGATGAATAAACAGAGACTTTCTAATGGGAAATGGTGGCAACTTTTATAAGCAGACACAATAAAGACTTTATTAACATACTTAAGAAGCATTCTGGGAAATAGAATTGAATGCATTATTACTGTAGGCTCCTTTTGTGAAAAGTAAATTTTACTGTCCCCATAACAAATGTTTGCTTGTTTGATGTAAGTTGTAGTGTCATTCTTTTATGGGGCATCTTACAGTGCAATTTTGTGAAGTATTTTACATTAACTACATATTCCCTATAGAACTGTGATTTAAAAAAATAGCAAACAAAAACTAAACAAAAAACCCTCTGAAATTTAAATAAATGAATCATTTGCCCACCTGGTTGCAATATGAAGAGAAGGAGGGAAATAATTTCAGGGTTTCTATGTGAAAACCCAGTGCAGGTGTTCGAGATGAAAAGGAAGATCATTTGCAATGCATCTAGTTAAACGGAGCAAATACTCCCCAAAATGTACAAATTAACAGCTTCAGGTGGAATATGAGCATAGTATGAACCAGATGTACTGGAGTCATGAATACCTCCAAATGGGTCAGGTACCGAGTTAACCACTTGACCAGCTCCAGAGATTGTATATATTTAGAATGAAACATTTATGGTCTGATTTGCAGAGGGGAGGAGCACACACAACTCCTATTGAAGTCAGTACCAGCTACAGGAGCTCAATACCTTTAAAAATCAAGCTGTTAAACTCTGCAATACGAATAGTGGCTATTTTAAGCACTTTTTAATTCTAGTAAGCACAAACAGTCTATTCCTATTACAGACCATATCTGGGGATTTGAAAATTGTGTATACAAGAAAGGTCCAAGTTTGCCATTCAGATTTGTATGTAACTAAGCAGGCTTCTGAAGGTGAGAGGAACAAAAAAAGGGAGAGGATAAAAGGGAGGACAGGACAGAGATCACTTGGCAATAGGGAAAATTTGCCCAAGTTGAAAATTAGAGAGTTTAAAATGGTGAGTGTAAGCAAGGCTGGCTTGAGGTCATATGGGACTCACCCTGCAAACCCTGCAATAACCTCCACAAGTTGGGGGAAATGGCATCCATTTTTAAGGTCTGTGCTCATTAAGAGCTACTCATGTCTGGCTATGTGAGAACACAGTCACTTTCTACCCAGCCACAAGGTCAGCTAAACTACCGCTCTGATATGCACACCCCAAAAACCTTCAAAGAAATTCCTTCTGGGGCCTCCAGCCTTAGTACAGACCCCATTCAACTTCCTCCAGACCACAGAGAATAATTTTGCCCTGCAATAGACAAGAACTATCCAAAGAATACTGTATAGTACTTATTGTACAATCAAGAACAAAACTACCAAACTTCTCCTTAATTTTTTTTTAAATTAAATTACTGAGGTTATTTCAGAAAGCACATCGAGGGATTACAGAAGAGATCTAAAAGTGGCCAATGGGTAACTTTAAGGACTTCAAATATTACTTTTTATCTTAAAACTTAAAACCTTTGATTTAGAATGGAATTTTGAAAAATAGGTAAGATAGGGTTTTCCTGGTGATCAATTTCTTCTTTTTCACAATGTCGATTGTGTACCTTAAATAGGAAGCATTAAGTAAAACACTTACTGAAATCTGTTCCCTGATCAGATGAGGAGGAGAAAAATCATTATTTTCTCCAGAGGTGTATTTGAATGCTATAGTTAAATATGTCCTGAATTAAATGCTTCCTACAGGGAGTTACGAAGGGTCCGAACCCAGTGCGTCAAGTCCCTCAGACTGGTAGTGGGGCATACAGAGATGCAACATATCCTCTGAGCTGGGTTGGCAAAGCTTGAGAAATCAGAGTTAAAGGGCATGGAGATGTGGAATTCAGTTGCATGAATTCTCTATTGTCAACTCAGTTCCCTGACTCACTTCTACAAGTTTCTTGAGACTTGTTTTTTTGGCTTCCACAAAAGACTGCTTTTCATTCAAAAGTATTTTGGCCTGTATCGCTGGCCTTAGGGTGACCAGACAGCAAGTGGGAAAAATCAGGACAGGGGTGGGGGGTAATAGGCGTCTATATAAGAAAAAGACCCAAAAATCAGGACTGTCCCTATAAAATCGGGACATCTGGTCACCCTAACTGGCCTCCAGAGGTTTGTTTACCCAGCAGAGAATTCTGTGCTGGATCAGCCAGGCCACATACTGGAATTCTTAAAAGATCTATGTAATATCGGACTCAAGATAGCAGGGATTGGTGAGAAGAAAGGAAGGGAGAGACCTAAACAAAGAAATAGGCGCTGAATGGAGCTACTTCGTACGGGGCTGTTTTGGTTCACTATGAGTCTTCCAAGCAGGTTGAACTTGCATGGTTTTATGATGCCCTAGTAGAACTGGTTGTAAGTTTTTCTCTGAAAAAATAAAAAAAAAACTTTTAGGCCAAAAAACTACTTTTGGGGGGGGGCAAATGCTTTCAGCTGAAAACTCAACATTTTGATTTGGAAATGCTGCCACCATACCTCATGGAAATTGAAGTTCAGGTGACTCATGTGCCCAATCTGCCCTGTAAGCCAGACTCCTTGGCTGGACTATATCTACCATGGTGCACCATAGTCTTTCCTCTTCCTGATCCACTGTGGTGCATCATGAGAATCCCTAATAACTTCTGAGTACACCTGTGTCCTCTGTGCAGGACTGGACCCTGCACACCACTTTGATGGAGGACTGCCTATTTTCCCTCAGTTTGTGAATGGCTAGTGGAGATAGATGCCTCCATCCAGCCCAGATTTAGGTGCCAAAATGCACAAGAGAGACTTATCTCTAACCACGTCTCCATACAGGTATGTGTCTAGAAACTGGAAAGGAAAGAAAAAGATCACTATGATAATAGTTGTGAGAAATGCTTTCTTTTAGCAAACACCCCTCTTCTCAGCATCTTCCGTTGGCTAGTTTCGGTGGCTCCCCACCTAACATGCTGGCTTTTGTGGCTCCCAGTCTAAGGTGCCTATCTTTACCCATTCATTGTATAGGGAGCCCAGGCTCCTAACTCAGGTTTTGTGGATCACTGTGTTATCACAGTGATTTTTCTAGGCATCTAAAAGTTAGGCACTGTGATGCTGAGCATCTCAAGTACTAAATATCTTTGTGGATATGGGCCTATGTGTTTATTGTATTTAAGTAAATTTGTTTTTAAAAAGATATATCATTCAACACATAGAAAACCTGGGAGTAAACCCCAAAATAAATGTATATTTGATATCTAGGGGAGTTGGGAATATTTAAAATAGAATTGTTTGCAGATGTGGATGAGCTACTTATCTCTAAGCATGCCCCCATATAGGTACGTGTCTGGAAACTGAAATGGGAAGAAAAGACCACTGTTTGTCATGGTAAAGGCAATGTTGTGATAACACTCCCACCATGAGTGGGGTTCCTTACCACAGATGGAGAAAACAACAGAGAGGTATCTAAGAAACATTAAATGCTATCACATGCCATCCAGCTACAAGGAAGCTTTTAATGCCTATATAGCCCAGGTAAAAAGAAGGGATGTAATCATGTTGCTGTCGGGGAGAAATAGTTCTGGATCAGATGGATTCATCTGGTTTACTTTTGAAGGCATAAGTGTAAAAATAAGTGACACATCTAAGTTTCCCACTGATATTTTTGGAGGGGGGGATGGCATTCCTCAGTTTGTTGTCCCTTTAATATGGAGAGATGCTTTGTCAGTTGGCATCATTTGTGCTAGTACTGTGCTATTTAGCAGTGCTATGATAACAGATACATAGCCTAACCCTATTGTCACTGAATTCAATGGGAGCATCACCGTTTATTTCAATGTAACCAAGGGCACTATTACTTAGGGTACAGTGGCTAAAAAATTCAAACCTGGGTACCAAAATTTAGAACCATGTTTAGGCCCAATTTTCAGAGTACACTGAGCTCTCATTGAAGCTGATAGGTGTTGCACATATTTTGTGCTTGAAATATAATGAAGGTACTTTTTTTATACTTAAGAAAATCTAATAGAATTTTTTTTTTAAAAAAAAAAGCCTTTTGTTTCCCCATGTTGGGTGAAATTCTTGCCCCACTGAAGTCAGTGGGAATTTTACAATTGCGTGCAATGCCGTGAGGATTTTCCCAGTTTTCTCCATTTCTGATGTACTGTTCATTCTTTTCTCTGAGTATATGTACATCAGAACTCTTTAATAGATTTTTGGCAGCATATCTGAAAGAATTCATTTTTCCTTATACTTCAGAACCAGCTTAACTAGCAGAGTGTTTTTTATTATTATTATTTTATGTATAAGGCATAAACAGTGATGAAAAATCATGAATGTATTTTACAGGCCAGAGTTAGCGCTTTATCACAATAAGATAAGGATATTTAAGTATATTTCTCTTCTCACTAATACTCCTGAAATAGCAGACAACTGATCATATTAAGGTTATCAACAGAGACTAGGGGAACAATTCATTTCTCTGTTACACTGCTGTAAAACTGGGGTAACTCCACTGAAGTAATTTGAGTTTCTCTATTTTACACATCATTACTGAGACCAAAATTGGTCTAGTATTCTTAATAGATCTAACAAATCCTTCTGTGGCCTCTATTTATCTTACACATTTTTTCCAAAATCAGTGGTGTGCTGTAAAACTCCTGAATTTTTGTGTAAGATTTCTTTCCATAAAAAACTGATGTTGACCCATATTTCCAATGTATCTTTTTAAAAATGTTAAACTGGTTAAGTGACACAAACATTGAAAAAACTGCCTCAAGATTATGTTGATAACTTATAAGGAAAACCTTTCAGAGACAACTCCACCCCAAAACAATCAAAAGATAAAGGTACTAGTAACATGATGATTTGTATTTCACTGGATAAAGATAGAAGAGAGAGACAGAGGTTGGCAAAATAATGCATATAAAGGCCAGATATCTGTGTCCTGAGGCCATCAGACACTTCCCTAATGGACTACAGCGTGCATAAAAATAATTAATCACGCAGAGAAGGTACTACTGGGGTTAGAACTGAGGTCTTCAGCTTTTAATGGAAATGCTCTCTGATTGAGTTAGAAGAAAAACTTCCGTATTCAAGCAGTGGGGTATTTGTCATACTTAACTCATAGTAGTTTAGGAGTACAATAAAATATCAGACATGGTTCAGTCCTTTTATTTCTTGGGTTATTAAAACTATATATAATACAAGAAAAGCAGAAGTATAAGATGAACTCCTTTGCACAGTAGAATTCTCAAATTTCAGGAGGAGGAACACTTAAGAGGCTAAACTCAGACTCTCTGGGGTCATATTTGTTCCCCCAGTGAAGATACATCTCTCTGAATAATCTCTCTGTTACATGCATTTTAAAAATATGATGTGTCTGCTATCACATTGTTTGATAGGTTGCTGAGTTACAGTAGAATCTGATTGCTTCTTTGCTTATTTTCTGTTAAGGTGCACATCTACAGTACAAATGCTTTTAAAATATAACTTTAAAGAGTGAGTTAAGATCTCCTGTCAGTAACATAAAGATATATATAATATAAATATAAAGACTATAACAGGGTTCAAAAAATAACTAGATAAATTCATGAAGGATAGGTCCATCAATGGCTATTAGCCAAGGTGTGCTGGGATGGTGTCCCTAGCCTCTATTTGCCAGAAGCTAGGAATGGGCAACAGGGGATGGATCACTTGATGATTACCTGTTCTGTTCATTCCATCTGAGGCACCTGGCATTTGCCACTGCCAGAAGACAGGATACTGGGCTAGATGGATCTTTGGTCTGACCCAGTATGACTGTTCTTATGTTCTTATATTACACACAAAGCCTATGACTACACTGCACACTACTGGTGGCGGTCTGAAGGGTATGTATAGCTACATACCACAGTGAAAGGCTGTGTTCACAGTGGTGTGTAGCTACACGTGTCAAGGAAGGGCTGCAATCTTTTCCCGCTGCCTACTATCTGCCGGAGCCTTTCCCTGTGGCGGGGAAAGGCTCTGGCCACTCCCTGAGGTGAAACCTTTCCCAGTTGCTATAAAATAGCAGTGTAATGGGGGTGGCACTGCTTGGATGTGTAGAGAGCTGTGTAGGGTACACACTCACAGGGCACAGATGTGTCTCTACCCACATTAGCAGTGCCTCACCATCTACACTGGCATTTATACCCATGCTAGAGAGCGCATATAGTGTATGTTCTTTATAAGCTGGCACAAACTGTGTGCAGTCTAGACATACTGAAAGTAAGCAATGTTGAAATAACATTTTTAAGGTCACAAAGTCAAGCACTCACAATTTCGGCTATGTTAATATTCAGGTTGCTTCGGCAATGCATTATGATACAATCTTTAATTACATGATCACATACTATTTTTCCACAGGATCCCTGCCCCCCTCTTTCACACTGAGTGCTGGTTTTGGGAAATATCAGTGGTATCCAATGTGACCAACATTTTCACGTTAATTTCAGGGACATTGGAGGTGGTACTTAATTTGCTACTAAAGCCTATCTGAATAGATGCAGTATAAGTTCCCTTATATTACTTTGCTACATAAAACATAGAAACAAGTATTTACCTTATTAATGGTCTTGCTGAAGTACAGTGAACTTAGCACTTTTGCCCCTCTAGAAGTTTGCCCTCCAAATTTGAGAGAGTGGCATTGTGACCTGGTGCATGGGGGTCATACCTGCTCAGGTTTGGCCTGGCCAAAAAGTGATTAGACCCAGTTTCCCTCACCTAGCACCTCACTTCCAGCTCGATGGCCTATGCTGATGCCCACGTGTGGCTGACACTTATGATTCTGAATAATGAAGGTGAATTTTTGAATTTGGCATAAATGGATTTTTTGTGTGCAAGAGACAACATTATTATATCAGGTGTCAGGAGAGTTTGGGTTGTAAAAGGGAGTCTCCTTGACATACCGGGAGACATAGGTGCCTCGGTATCTCTGTGGATCTGGACCATGAGAGAGACAGAGGGCATCACCCTGCATGAAACTGTCCAGCCCTCCTTTTGGGATGAGTGTGAGAGTTTGAAGGTGCAGAGTAGGAGTGCACATGAGTAAGGCTTTAGAATGGCTTTGAATACTGTCTCACATGACCTACACATAAACAAACTAGGGAATACAACCCAGATAGAGCTACTATAAGGTGGGTGCAGAACTCGTTTGAAAACTGTTCCCAGAGAGTAGTTATCAGTGGTTCACTGGAAGGGCATATTGAGTGGGGTCCCACAAGGCTCAGTTCTGGGTCCGGTTCTGTTCAATATCTTCATCAATTATTTAGGTAATGACATACAGAGTACACTTATAAAGTCTGTGGATGATACCAAGCTGGGAGGGCTTGCAAGTACTCTGGAGGATAAGATTAAAATTTAAAATGATCTGGACAAACTGGGGAAATGGTCTGAAGTAAATAAGATGAAATTCAATAAGGACAAATGCAAAGTACTCCACTTAGGAAGGAACAATCAGTTGCACAAATACAAAATAGAAAATGACTGCCTAGGAAGGAGTACTGTAGAAGCAGATCTGAGGGTCATACTGGATCAGAAGCTAAATATGAGTCAACAGCATAACAATGTTGCAAAAAAAGAAAACATCATTCTCGGATGTATTAGCAGGAGTATTGTAAGCAACACATGAGAAGTAATTCTTCCACTCTACTCTGCACTGATTAGGCCCAGTTCTGGGTGCCACATTTCAGGAAAGATGTGGACAAATTGGAGAAAGTCCAGAGAAGAGCAAGAAAAATGATTAAAGGTATAGAAAGGATGACTAATGAGGGAAGATTGAAAAAATGGGCTTGTTTAGTCTGGAGAAGAGAAGACTGAGAGGAGATATGGTAACAGTTTTCAAGTACATAAAAGGTTGTTATAAGGAGGAGGGAGAAAAATTGTTCTTCTTAACCATTGAGGATAGGGCAAGAAGGAATGGGCTTAAATAGCAGCAAGGGAGGTTTTGGTTGGACATTAGGGAAAACTTCCTAACTGTCAGGGTGGTTAAGCACTGGAATAAATTACCCAGGGGAGTTGTGGAAGCTCCCTCACTGGAGATTTTTAAGAGCAGGTTAGACAAACGTCTGTCAGGGATGGTCTAGAATAATAGAAAAATAGAATATCAGGGTTGGAAGGGACCTCAGGAGGTCATCTAGTCCAACCCCCTGCTCAAAGCAGGACCAATCCCCAACTAAATCATCCCAGCCAGGGTTTTGTCAAGCCTGACCTTAAAAACCTCTAAGGAAGGAGATTCTACCACCTCCCTAAGTAACCCATTCCAGTGTTTCACCACCCTCCTAGTGAAAAAGTTTTTCCTAATATCCAACCTCAACATCCTCCACTGCAACTTGAGACCATTACTCTTTGTTCTGTCATCTGGTACCACTGAGAACAGTCTAGATCCGTTCTCTTTGGAACCCCCTTTCAGGTAGTTGAAAGCAGCTATCAAATCCCCCCTCATTCTTCTCTTCTGCAGACTAATCTTTTCTTCTGCAGACTAATAATACTTAGTCCTGCCACAAGTGCAGGGGACTGGACCAGATGACCTCTTGAGGTCCCTTCCAGTCCTATGATTTTATGATTCTATGATTCTATGAGCTGATGGTGACATATATCTATCTCTAAGTATTTTCTATAGAACTTATAATAATAGTAGGCAGGGACATCCAAGGTAAATTAGATCTGCTGTATGAGCTCGCTCTTAGACATCATGGATTTTGTTGTTTTTCTCTATTTCCTGATTAAAGGAGATTTTGCTTGAAGAATAATCCTCCCTTTCCCACCATTACCATACTAGTTCTCATGGAATAGTTCTATCAAAGAGGAGGTCCTTGCTGCATGCCCTGAAGGTGCTTTGACTCTGGATCAGTCTAGTATCCCCTAGATCCAGTTCCATCACTGAGTGCCCTTGACCAAAAATGCTTTTATCTTTGGCTCTGACACTTCATCTTGAGCTTTGTAAGCTAAATTGTCCCAAGGGTATGCAGTTGTCTAAGCCAGGCATGCATGTAATTGTGGTCACTGATCAGGGGCGGCTCCAGGTCCCAGCACGCCAAGCACGTGCTTGGGGCAGCATGTCGCGGGGGGCACTCTGCTGGTCACCGGGAGGGCGGCAGGCAGGCAGCCTTCAGCGGCATGCCTGCAGAGGGTCCGCTGGCCCCGTGGCTCTGTTGGACCTCCCGCAGGCGTGCCAGCGGACCCTCCGCAGGCACGCCTGCGGGAGGTCCACCGGAGCTGTGGGACCGGTGACCGGCAGAGCGCCCCCCACGGCACGCTGCCGTGCTTGGGGCAGCGAAATGTCTAGAGCCGCCCCTGTCACTGATGTAACTAGGTTCTGATCTGCTGATTGTGCGGAAGTTTAGAACTAAGTCTTAGAATGAGCAATGTAAGGATAAACAGAAGGGATTTAGCAGGAAGATTAGACCACAAGAGCAATGTGCTCACGGTAGCTCATTCTGTTGAGAAGTTGGGGAGACATGTTCTGCACAAGCTGAAGAGTCCTCATTGCTTCTACATTCAGTTGAAGATTCTGTGAATTGCAGCCATTCAGTGTGGAGATGATTAATTCCTGGTGTAATAATGTTTTTTTCTGGAAAGAGGGTGCAAGGCTATATCATGCTAAAAGTGAAAGAATTTTTTCTTTGTATTTTGCCATTGATGCTACCTGATCATCTGGACTTAGTTATGAGTCAAATGGGACACTGAGGCATCACGTATCTTTGACCAACTGGAGGTTGGATTATTTCAGTGGAAGGGGAGGACAATATGTAGGCTAACTTTTCAACGTTTCCCCTTCTGACCAGTATCACCTTGGTCTTGCCCAGGGTCCGATTGAGACAGCTGTTTTTCATCCTGGTGTAAACCTTCTGATGAAGTTTACTTTAATGTAGGAAAATCCCAGCAGTTTCATGGTGCTACCACAGTCCACAAATCCCATGGAATTCCAGACATGCACAATTCATCTGATGGGGATTCTTCTGGGCTAGAGGGAAGGGAGACAATGCTGTGTTCTAACCCAACCACACCATCTTCTGACAGATTTTAGCCTAAAGGAGGGATCCTCTAAGGGGCACAAGTGGACTGTGGGGTTTCAGGACTGTGCGATTCCATTAAGGAGACATCAACATTGCAATTAAACACCCACAGCTGGCCTGTGTCAACTGACTTGGGCTTGTAGGGCTGTAAAATTCCAGTGTAGACATTTGGGCTTGGGCTGGACCTGAAGCCAGGGCTCAGCACTGCCCCCTTTCAGCCCTGCAAGCCCAAGTCAGCTGACACTGGCCGACCACAAGTGTTTAACTGCAGTGTAGACATACCAAAGGGATCTGTGCCCTCCAGCCAATTTTTAATTAATTTTATTTTCTCTAAATTCACCCTTCTTCTTTGTATTTCTATTATACATATTTTCTTCTACGCTTCTATTTACTTTGACAGTGTGGTTCTGAAATGTCCTCTTCCTTGGCTTTGTCCTTATAGGTTTTCATCATCATCATCGGATGATGATGATGATAATGATGCACAAATGGTCTGCATCAGAAGAAATGAGAACATGGCTAGAGCACTACTGGCAGTAGCTTCATTCCAAATTGGACCAGCTATAACATAAAGAATTTTTGAAGTCTGATTCTACTTGTAAGCTGCTGGGGCAAGGGTGTCCTATCTAGTGGCTGGAGTAGGACCTCGCTAGTGGTTGTGGTGGCAGTTCGGGTAAAGACAAGCGAAGATCCAGAGATCAGACATTGGTCCAAGGGTGACTCCAGAGTCAGGGTTGATGGGCCAAGCTGAAGTCAAAACTGGATTCAGAAACCTAAGTCAGAGAGGTAGTCAGAGATGTAACCAGGGGGTCAGAGCCAGGAGGCAGAATCCAGAACAGACAGGGAGGTTGTGGCTGGGATTGGAGGAAGGACAGGCTGGGGCTGGACCAAGGCAAGACCAGGAAGTGGAAGTGAGAGCAGGGTAAGCATAGCTGTCGGTTAAACATTAAGCAGCTGCTGTGCTGCTGCAGGGCTCAAGCAGCAGACCACTGGCTCCCTTACCCAATCAGGAAGCACCATCATTTTGGGGGGCTCATTGGGTCTAGCTGGGCTTGTTGCGTTGCCTAGTGACCAGGCTGGGAGCCAGTTGTGACCCTACACTACTGCTGTGCAAGAGGGAAAGGGTCCTTCACCTCTCTCAGAGGTGCCATAAAGTCCTGAGCAGTGGAACTGTTCCAATTAGCAAGGGATACACACATGTTTGGAGCTTCTAATGAAACTGCTGATATTCTTTCTTGTTTCAGGTTGGTGGCACTAATGCTAAAGAAATGTCTTGTGCAACCTAGGATTTTCATGGACATTGTCTCTTGAAGGTGCGGGGATGACTGACCATTGAACTTGGTAGGATTTTTATGTTATCAGTATTTTTCTGATTATACTATATAGACATAGAGGGTCTATATAGAATATAATTCAGTGTTTCTCAAACTAGGGTTGCCGCTTGTGTAGGGAAAGCCCCGACAGGCCGGGTCGATTTGTTTACCTGCCCCTCCGCAGGTCCGGCCAGTCACAGCTCCCACTGGCCGCAGTTCGCCACTCCAGGCCAATGGGAGCTGCTGGAAGCGGCGGCCAGCACGTCCCTCGGCCCGTGCCGCTTCCAGCAGCTCCCATTGGCCTGGAGCGGCGAACCACAGCCAGTCGGAGCTGCGATCAGCTAGACTTGTGGCAGGGCAGGTAAACAAACTGGCCCGGCCCGCCAGGGGCTTTCCCTATATAAGTGGCGATCACAGTTTGAGAAACACTGGTATAATTGATCCCCAAAAAGTATATTCTTTTGTCTCTTGCTAGCCTTTAAAAAAAAAAAAAACAAAAACAAAACAAAAGCTTGTCTCCACAGTTGTTTATGAGTAATATAAATATTTAAAAAATGATGGTTTCATAGTCCTGTTCATAGTTTAAAAAAGAAATTAGTGTTTAGGCTAGGGAAATGAATGAAGTTATGAAAACCCATCATGTACCATGTTAAAGGCATTTTAGCAGCTCTGGGTCATATAAATAAAAGTGATTTTGAGTTAGCATTGCTTAAAGGATATTTTTATAGTTTTAATTTTTTCTACTTGCCTTTGATCCAGACTATACTGTTCTTTCTCACAAGGAGGAGTACCTTACTCTGTGTTGAGCTCCACTGATAAACTGATGGGCCAACTCACAGAGTGAGCTACTACTTGAGATTAATGAGGGCAGAATTGGGAGCTATATTTGTAGTCCTGCCTTAAAAGCTTTAAAATAACTTTGCTTTCCCTAGTGTGTTTTTCCTTTCCTTTTAGCAAATCCTGTTGTTGTTTTATTCCATGGTTCTTCTGGGATCAACACAGGAATGGGGTTTCTTCTTTGTTTCTCAAACATCATCATTAGTAATAAAATAAATAATAATAAAATAATAATAATACTTAGCACTTTTATAAAGCTTTGCTGTATAAGAGATAAATATTATCATTGTTGATCAGATTCTGCCAAGCCTTTCTCATGTGAGCAAATCTTTCTTATTTCATAGATTCATAAATTCACAGATTCCAAGGTCAGAAGGGACCATTGTGATCATCTAGTCTGACCTCCCGTATAACACAGTCCACAGAGTTCCTTTGCAATAATTCCAAGAGTATATTTTTAGAACAAACATCTAATATTGTTTTAAAAATTGTCAGTGATGGAGAATTCACCACGACCCTTGGCAAATTGTTCGATTAACTCTATTACCTTCAGTGTACAAGAGTAAGGAATGCCCATATAAGGCTTTGCATGAACTGCCTCATTGCTTAAACCACTGGATAATCTATTATTATCTGAGTATCAACATGTGGTTGGCCCTGTACAATATATCAAAGAAGACACATCTCCTTTAGCTGTCAGTCTAAATCTGTCATTCACGATATCAGTGCTGTACTATGAATAAGATTTGTTTGTTAACTGGTACTTCTGCTTCTTAACAGAGATTACTACTTAGGCCATGACTATACATACAGTGCTCAGCAGTGCAGCTGTACAGATATAGCTGCGCTGCTGCAGCACATCTGGTGAAAATGCTCTATGCCTATAAGAGAGAGCTCTCTTGTCCAGGGCCAATGCAAGGAAGTTTTGCGCCCTAAGCGAAACTTCCACCGTGCACCACTCCCCCACCCAGCTAACCCCCCCACCCGTGGCAGCTAACCCAGCCCCCCCGCCTGGGGAGCCCCCCCCGCACTCGACGGCAGCTAACCCGGCCTGGGGAGCCCGCCCCAGCCCTCCTCCGCTGAGCACACCGGCGCTGCTCTAATTCTCCTCCCCTCCCAGGTTTGCAATGCCGATTGGAGGAGACTTAGAGTGGGGCTGTGTGCTCAGTGAAGGAGGCAGACTGAAGGTGATCTGAGGCAGGGAGCGATTCCCCTGTGCACCTCCCCCCGTTACTGAGGGCAGCCCTCCCCGTGCACCCCCGTCCCAGCTCACCTCTACTCCACCTCCTCGCCTGAGGGGGCTTTTAGATGCCCCCAACCACTAGGCACCCTAGGCGGCCGCCTAGTTTGCCTAAATGGTTGCACCGGCCCTGCTCTTGTCAACATAAAAAACCCTTCCTCTGTGAGTGGCATAAGCTGTATGCACACGAGCACTTATGTGGGTGTAATTTGTGTCTCTCAGGGGGGTGGAATATTCACACCCTGGAGTGACATAAGTTTTGCCGACATAGTCTGTAGTGTAGACATAGCTTTAGTATAAACAGAATTAATTTTTCCTGAATCATGCCCAAAACCATAAACAAGTCTGAATCTCTTTTGGGGTTTGAGGAATCTGGATGATTTTTGTTAACTTTTAACTTTCATCAGAGCTTTCTGTTTTTTTGCGGGGGCCAGATTCGCAATACACTAAGCAAAGCTGTTCTTGGTGATGTGCCTATATAGCAGCAGAAATATTTAAAGAGAGCATGAACTTGTGAGGTTTCCAGTTAAAAAAAATTTGGGCAAGCATCTAATCCAAAACAAAGCCAATCTTCAAACATTTTGTGGGGGTTCATCCATGAGTTGTGAGGTCCCATGCAGAAAAAAAAGAGACCTTGAAATTAACGAGTTAGAAAGAAAAGAAATTAGCAGAAGAATAGAGAAGTAGGTCAGCATAACTTGTTACCTGCATGTAAAACTGAAAAACAAGAACTCCCTGGAAGTTAAAAATAGAATCTCATTATAGAATGTCAAGCTTCTTTAATTAGATAAAAGGGACATGAGATGGGACTGGCAGCAGCAGGGGCAAGGAAAATTAGGCCTTTTAGTTTTCCAATGGAAGCAGACAAAAGAAGCACCAGACCCGCCACCCCGACACGGGACAGGAAGCCCAGCCCACCTCCTTGGGGCAACCAGTACAAAGGTCCAAGGAAGGGTTTTGTCAGCTATGGCAGAAGAAGTTACAGGAGTGTAACTTCACAGCACTGGAGGCCTCACAAATGACAGCAATACTGCCTCAGTGCTCCCTTGTGTACATAGTATTGACTGCTGAAAGGGAGGTCTGGGGAGGAGACTAGGTATTGCACTGTGGAGGGCGGAGGAAGAGGATGAATGGGGAATAATTGGGTTTGAGGTGATTGAACTATGATAGGAAGCAATGAGGGCTTGGTTTAATGCCCATATAAATCAATCAGAGTTTTGATGGATGCAGGATAAGTCCCTGAGTGAATTAACAAGGGCTGGGAAGAAGGGGAGAAAGGAAAAGGGGGATCTATGGGACAAGTCATATGCATAAAGATAAGTTGTGCCTAAGTGTTTGCATTATCAGGGCCTTAGATTATAAGCACTTTGGAGTCCTTATTTTACGATTGAAAAGAACCTAGTACACACTTACATCCTATCAGCATGAATAATATATGCTCCTAATTTACTGAGGGTATAACTGGGATTTGATTGTAGGTAACATTGTAGTTATTCATGTTCATTACTTAGATATTTTGGATTTATAAAGCGGATGCGAAAGGTCTAATCAAGCAATTCCATTGTAGTCAACGGTGTAAATCAGCATGCGAGAGAATGAGGTCTAATGTCTGCATGCCATAGCTGTATCAATGTGATGAACTGGTTGGAGCAGCAATGACTAGAAGAAGGAACACACCAGGGTGGTTAGTGTCAAGGTGGCACAATTTACTGAAAATCAGATCACAAAGGAGAAAAAATCAGATCACAAAGGAGAAAAAAATCTCCTATGATGAAATCCTACATATCAATACTATGGATTGATTTATACAGGACTTTTCTTTAGCAAAGCACGTCATAGAATTACTAACTATTAAAGCTGAGTGAATAATTCACAAGTAACTTATTCAATGAATTTAACCTCTCTACTCAGCCACAAAGAGATCACTATTGCTTTAAATATTCAATGAATTTTTTTAGTGAACTTTGTAATGCTCTGGATTGATCACAAACAGTGCTCCGTGAATATTCTTAGCCAGCTTCTCTGGGGTCCTGATTTAACAAGGTACTTAAGCATGTTACTACAGTTAAGCACATGAGCAGTGCCACTGAAATCAGTGGCTACTCAAATACATAAAGTTAGTCATGTATTTGAGTACCTTTCTGAACTGTGGCCTAAGTTAATTGTAATTCATCATAAGTCACTTGGTATTTTCTTCCTGGATTGGATGATTATGCAAGCTCATCAGTATTCAGGCGTACTAATGCAAAGTTCTTTTCCCATGGTTACTCATGAATGTAGCTTGCCAATGGGACTGTTTATTCCTTAAATGGTGGTGGAAAATGAACCTAAAAGATGGAAGACACGGCAAAACATGACTGATCATCTAAAGAAGTTTGGCACAATGCACCCAGATCTACAAACTCTATCGCTAGAGGGATCATTTCACTTCATCGTCACTGCATTTCAGTCATCTCTCAGGGTGAAAGGAAATGGGTATTATAATACTGGTAACACGCCACAAAAGATTAGAGAAGGTACTCTTCTCCTAATTAAAATGAAAGGGGAATGTAGGTTTCATTAATTTTGGGAATGGAATGAAATCTGCAATGGCAGGACAGATTGACCTTCTCTCTCTCTCCCTCTCCATATACACTGCAGCTGTAGGATATTCTGTTTGTTTAACTTTTTTTAAACTCCCATCATCATCAGTCCTTGGCCTATTCCCTTTTTTGTTATGACTTTTTTTAACTACTTCAGAGATGCTTAATATACCAGATATATGGAGAAAAATGCACTTCCTCTGCAGCTCCATTTACTAGGGAGTGGGCCATTCCTTTGGAAGTACTGTACAACTTTCCAATGAACCCTCCCAGCTGCATGCTACTGCAGCAGCTAACAGAAGTGAAGAGTTAATGCATTCTGGATCTGCTCCTGAATGTGTGTGTTAGAGCTTCCCAGTGCTAATACTCTGAGCATTGCAGCAGATTAATAATTTACCTGTAAAAGCACAAGGCAGTCGTTAAACACAGCCATTTAAAAGAAGATAACAATGTCTATAGATTTTTAAAGGAGAACTTAATTTAATATAAATTATAAGTCTAAAATTCTATTTGCAGTTCTGTGCTGAGTCTCCAGTCAGAGACCAGAATATTGGAATTTAGATTTGCATGTGGTCCAGGAGGGTAATTTTGCTCGAAGATAGTAACAACTGTTCTTAGCTGCAAAGAAAAGAGCTCAAACTCAATAACCTAAATTAAAATGGCTTACATGCAATATGAAGACCCACCTGGCAAAAGGGTTGTATTAATGTAGACATAAAGTTGATCTTACTTACTTTATGAAGAAGTTTAAACTGTTCCAATCAAATCATAATGACTATTTAAGGAAGTAGCAGTGATGGTAATGTGCCATTCTTGCTCTATTGAATTACGACAATCTACCTTCATAATATTTAAATAGAGAATTAGAGCATACTGATACCTGATCACTGTGCACTTCAGATGACTAACAAATGTTATGAGTATATGTGTGCATCTCAGATGTATATTATATTGTTGTGCACAGAGTAATGTGTCTTCGGGGTCCTATTGCAAAAAAGCTGTCAAGCTTAACTGAATTATCCTGTAAATATATCTTCCCATAAATAAATTAAAAAAACCTTTCCTAATAAGTTTGATTGAAAGATACTGGTGCGGGGGAGGAATAAAAAACTAGTGATATGCAAAATGGTTCTCAAAAAGTAAGCGCTTGTGAATGTGGAAAATGTACAGCTTTGGAATACTTTCCTTTGCTATCTGCTTTATACTTATGGAAAATTCAGAGTCCAGACATGCCCAGTCACTGTTTGGCATTCATCTAATAGTCTAATGTTTCCAGCCATACATCATCACAGCAATGTTTGTTATATGGAAGAACTCCACTAAAGTACTTTCCCCAAAGAAGCAGCCTGACACAGGTTGTACGAAATGAACCAACTTTTGCCTTTTAACGTACTATATGTAATACCACTTTGTTCTCATACAGACCTCAATTCAGGATAGCATGTAAGCTCATGATCAACTGTAAGCATATGCTTAAACCTATTCCTATTCAGCAAAACAGTTTAGCATGAGCCCATGCCCCATTCAACTCAATAGACCAGGATTAGGCAACATATGGTGTAGCTGAAGTCGAAGTATCTTAGTTCGACTTACCTGGCTGTCTTCAGGGTAGGAGTTGACTGCCACAGCTCCCCCATTGACTATGCTTATTACTCCTGCTGAGGTGAAGTAGGGGCATCAATTAGAGGATCAATTTATTGTGTCCAGACGAGATGCGATAAATCGATCCTCAATACAGCAAACACTAGCCGATCTGGTGGGTAGTATAGATGTACCCTAAGAGTATAATTTGGCCTTATATTTCCACACATTCCTTATTGTCTATTCTCCTTCCTTTCAGTATTTCTGCCCCTTCTCTCTCTAGTTTCTGTGCTTCCCTTTTTATTTCATAAATGCAAAATGGAGATAAAACGTTACTCTTCTGATTTGGTAGGATTTACAAGCACATTGCTCTGAATTCACATTAGCGGAAATGACTACACAAAGGTGAAGGGCAACAGAGTCAGGCCTATATCCTATACTACCTGCAAACACTATACTTATGCAGCAGAAATTACTATTACTTTCCCTACAATTAAGTTATGCAATGCTGTGCAGTACTATGGCATGACAAGATCCTTGCTCGTAGTGGTGTAATGCATAGAAAAAGGGATCTCAAGAAGAAACTCTTCCCAGTAGTGCGAGGACCCACACATCTGATTTCACAAGATGCACTGAAAAACCTAGAACTAGACCTGCCACCATTCTCCTCCTGCTCCTCTGGAAGGTTCTTAAAGGCCATATTATTTATTTATTTATCTATTTATTTATTTTACTTAATACATGTATTACTGTAGCTCCCAGTGGGGCTCTAGTCATGGACCAGGCCACATTGAGCTAGCTGTTGTAAAAACACAGAACAAAAGATGTTCCCCACCTGAAAGAACTTATAAATATAAGGAATCAAACTTCCTTCTGAATCTCTACCTTCTGAATGGACAGTGACCAAAGCAGAGCACGAGTGTCAATGCTCACCTATCATGGGGTAGCTGCCCTCTGAGGACCTAGAGGCTTAGGGGACTGCCTTGCAGAAAAAGCTGGAATTACGTCAGAAAGAAAAGGAAAGGCTTCTTCAGATAAAGGATCCGATGGGCAGCAAGGTATACCATTCCGCTGAAGACAAGGTTGCTGCAGCTGACAGGGTCAAAGCAGTAATCATGGCATAATGTGATGCTCTACAGGAACAAAAGGTTGAAGGTAGCTTTACAAGGGCTAGAGGAAATACTATCTTATTTTCATTGAGAATTAGTCTCCATTGCTAGGAAGTAAGTAGTCAAAGTATCCATGTCTTGGCTAACATTTTCTTCAACCCTGTGGAAGTCATCTCCAGTGTCAGCAATACAGATATCATCAGCATGTACATACTTTGGCAAGTCATTAGTTTGGTTCATCCAACAAATGATTAGCAACTGAGGATTCATCCTGCAAGTCAGGGAGAAAATTAGATGCCATCCTCTGGTTATGGAACCTGGATATCAAGCTCTGATATTTGCATATGAGAGTGAGAGCGAGAGAGGAAGAAAAGCATGCCAAGAAGGAGCTGAAGTACAAAAGGAAGGGCTGAGGCTCCTCTCTCTGACCAAAGATTTGGAAACAACTGTACAAGACCTTAATTAAAGGGAAGCTAAATGAATTTCAGCCTAAAAGTAAAGATGAACCTCTCAGGGGAGGAGAATAAAAGTGATTTTCCAATGGATAACATGACTCACAACATGATGTGGGCTCAAGAGGATCAGAAATGGGCTCTTATAAGCTCTTTACAGAAGGCCATAGGAAAAAAGCTGTGATGGGTAATAATTAGAAATCCTAATGAGGAGTTAAGCTGGATGAAGGATGACCCTTACTCCGAAGAGTGTGCCTGCAAACATATCCTGGAAGGCTGGAAGGCCAAGAAGACTAAGAAGCAGCCTTATGCAAGTTTGCCAATGGTGAGAGCACAGTGCTGTTGATTACCTCTGATGTGGTCAGAGGACTAGACTTAGGAGATGTGCAATTTGTTTTGAATTATGATGTACCAAAGACTATGGGAAAGTTCATTCACCACACAACTGACACAGGAGTTTAAGGAATACGACTTCTAGTATCATTGTACTTCACTGATGAGAATAGAAGAATGGTTAAAGGGCTTGCAGACTTCATTGAGTCAGCCAAGCAAGAAGTGCTCCTCTGGCTGAAAGAAATGATCATGAGAGGTAAATAGGCTTGCAGTTCTAGAGAAGGTGATGAATAGGGCCACTCAGGTTGAATCCATATAGTCACGGGCAGATACTGAATCTTGGCCTGGAAAAATCTTGGCCTGTGTGTGTGTGTGTGTGGGGGGGGGGGGGGAAAATATGTCACAGGGTAGCTGGCTCTCTTAGGAGGTCAGACACTCAGACTACCTGTGACAGGCTCCACTTATGAGAATGAGCCAACATATACCCACTGTAATTACTTAATTGCCTAGGTGGCAGGGAGGCAGTTAATTAGTTAAGGAACATGAGGAACAGAGGAAGCGCCTGAGGAGATAGACTCCTCAGGAGAGCTGGTTAGAAGCTACTCCCCGGAAGGTGCTTCTGGAGAGAAGAGGCTTGCAGAGAGAGGAGCAGTCCCAGAGAAAAAGCACTCCTAGGGAAGTGATAGAAACAGGTCAGGAGAATGAACTGGGTGTGGGACATTCTGGGGAGCCACTAGTGATTTACTCAGCAAAGAACAATTAACTGTTGGGGGAAAAGTGCCAGCAGAACATTTTGCAGAAGTGAAGGGGCTTCTGGCAGAGTAGGTGACTGAAGGCTTCACTTATGTTTTGTGTTGCACTTTTCTGTTAAATAAATGAGACCTTCCAATAGGGTGCTCTTAAGTACTGGAAAGGCCTGCTTGGACTTATTTATACTTTGGATGAGGGGAAATTGAGGCAGGACTCACCTGTGGCATCATGCCTGACTGCAGTGGGGTGCAGTGGGGTGAGTCCATGCTGTAACACCATGGTAAGTGCCTAGCTTGACCCTGCACTCAGTTTGACATGAGACATGAAAGGAATTTGGTCAGCAGTGGCTCACTGCATTCATGTCCTAGGGCGTTATTTGACCTCTATTTTTCTAATTCTTGAAGATGGGCACACATGAGGTGGTCCACTTGTATGACTGTAGATTCTAAACTCTTCAGGAGACTATCTCTTAGTTATATGTTTGTACAGTGCCTACCCCAATGGACCACTGGCCTCTAGATGCTACAGCAACACAACTTATAAATAATAATAATAATAATAATACTGTAGGCTGGTTGGTTCATCCAGTGTCTCTTCTCTGCCCTGTTCTGTCCTACTTAATTTAACTATTCTTTCTATCTCTAATATTTATAGGATATTCATCAACACAGTATCATTCCCATTCAGCTTCGGTTCCATTAAACAATGTTCTTGTTCTTGAATCCAACAAGACACTTTTTACTAGGTATCAGTATGGAGTGAGGTTTGCTGGTTTCATCACTGTTTATTGGAGGTTTCACAGCTATTGCGTCAATATATAATTGCCCTTATATCCCATCCCCTTTCTTGCTAGACATCTGTCTATCACTGCACTGTTCTGGGGGAGTTTGATAGCTTCTATTGAGCAAATGTTTTCCCTGCCATCTCTTCTGGTAAAGGACCTGTGAATTAAGGGCAAACATTTAACAGCATAGCTTGATGTTGACAATGCTATAAATCTGCAACATGAGCAAATGGATATTGCTATGAGAAACTTAGCTTTTACACTTCCTGTTTTGAGGGAATATTTTTTTGTTGAAATTTGCAACCTTTAAATGGCATTTATACATAATATTTTTCCATTTAATAGCTTTATGGCTCATTTTCCTTTGCAGTCTCTGTATCTGTCTGGTCTTCTTTTCTCCCCCCGCTGCTTACATCCAGTAAAGACCATTAGACCCAAAACGGAAGCTTCAGGATAACTTCACTGGCTCCATAGGTGAGACCTCCCAGAAAAGCCTAGGAACAGTCGAACAAGCAAAACTGGAGCTAGAGAAGAAATGCTCCAGACTGTTATAGAAGGAGTCATATCAAATGACATTGAAACCTTGCAAAAAATATTAACAATGAAAATGTATCATAATTGGAAGCAGAAATAGTAAATCACTGTGGTCATATGTAAGTGCATTCTCAGAGCTATAAAAACCAGAGTGAAATTTATTACACAGTGCATATTGGATCTGTCATGGTGGTCCTCAAATGATCATGTTACTATCTTTGAGACATTTTGTTAGATATGAAGCAAAGATTATCAAGAGATAGTGTGGCTCATTAATAAGTATAGGATGAAAGCCACATAAAGGAATTAGCATTTATATTATTTATTGTTCTGTTTTCATCCTCCCATCCCCCCTTCTTTTTTATTTTTTCCCCCTCTGTTGGATTTTTCTAGCCTTACACTGAGAAGATCCTTGCACATTAAACTTAGATCTGCTTCAAAGTGGATTAAAAACAATTCAGCTAACATTATATTCAGCAAATGACAAATGGTACAGCTTAACACAATACTATTTGTGCTAAAAGCTATAATGTAAATACATAGGCTTATATAAGCTTAAATAATATGACACAGGAATGCAAAGATAGGACATACATACAGATCTTTTGAAGTGATGCTCTGTGAACACAGTCCTTAACAGAAAATTGCATATCCTCACTCAAAGGTAGAAAAGATATCATATGTCTATTTTAGTGGTTATGTCCTGAAATGATGCACTTATTCCTTTTATAATATTTTCAAATAAATACATATGGGACCAGTCAGATGTCAACAGTGGTGCTGAAAAGAGTATGAATTAGTCACACTGGCACACAGGGCTCTGGAACAATGCACAGTGCTCTGGAAGACCCTTGAATGCAAGCCTATTTGCCTCTTAATCCAAATGAATAATTAATGATAATTATCATGCTGCAGTTATTATCTGTGATAATAATATATCCGTAAGGTGAATAAATTCAATCTGCTACTATGCAGAAATGGCAACTCATAATATTCTTAAGAAATACAGACATAATTATTGGTATTAACGGTCAAGAAAAAAAAGAGATTTTTATATAAAGAATTACAGCAAAAGGTCTAATGTAAAGTGGAAATGAATTCTATTGTATGATGTTTATTCTTTAGCTGTGATTCCTGTGACACCAGTTTGCAATCCTTTTACTGCTTATATTCCTAGAATCCATTTAGTGAAAGCTGAAACATGCATGTATTCATTACAATCTGGTCATATCATCTCCATCAGTCCTCCACTAAAAGATGGTTAAGTTGGGCTTAAGATCCTGGAAATGGTTACATGAAAGCTTGTGAGTGGGGGACTGGAGTGAGTCATTCACTACACCGACAATTTCCTCAGCTATATAACTTCCAACTATGAAAACAAAAATCAGTAAAACCAAATATAACACCAAAGAGGTCATGTATGTTTTTGAGCCTCTTGTGCATATATACGCATGGTGCTTGTTTTTGAAAGCACGATAGGTGTGCTGTCAAGTAAGCAGAATTGTAGGCAATAAATTTAATCAGAGCTCCCCCATCAGCCTAGTTATAACAATGGGAAATGGTGGGAGATGAAAGCCAGTGGAAGCAGAGGAACAACTGCCCTCCTACTATTTGAGAAACTGTATTTGTCTCTGTGACCAGTTGGTTTCTCAATGATATAATTGTCTACTTTACAGGGTATTTACATTTAATTATGTTAGCGATGCATAGAGGACAAAAGCTTGAACATTTGAAGTTAACACTGACCCTTTAACTCACACTGCTGAGGTTTGTTTTTTCCTCCACTTTTCATAATATGAGTCAGGGGCTGGATTGCTCAGGGGATTGGTAAAGAGATGTAGAGTTTTTCACCTCTGTGTCACTGCTTCAAATCTGGCCCAGGTTGGTAATAACCAAAATTCATTATTATCTGCTGACTGTTCAGTGGCCTGTGTGAAATGGGTTGACAGTCTCTCAGTCTAGTTTCTAGTGGACAAATATCCGCATAACAATCTACATTAATTAGCACAGCAATAAAGCTGGAATTTGCAGCCCATTGAGATTCCAAAGATGATATCCAAGGATTGTTTTGGTAACTCCTTTGATAAAATTCTGTAATCTTTTGGGACTGAGTTCTAAAGTAGGGACTGGTAGGTGAAAAGAATAATAAAATGTAAGAAAGCAGTAGGAGGTTGCATTATTAATCACTTTAAGCTGCATTTAAGTTGCCAGCTCAGTGAGTGAGCTCTATAAAAGGAACAGCATCATAGGGGTAGCCGTGTTAGTCTGGATCTGTAAAAGCAGCAAAGAATCCTGTGGCACCTTATAGATCAACAGACGTTTTGGAGCATGAGCTTTCGTGGGTGAATACCCACTTCGTCAGATGCATGTAGTGGAAATTTCCAGGGGCAGGACCTGGAAATTTCCACTACATGCGTCTGATGAAGTGGGTATTCACCCACGAAAGCTCATGCTCCAAAACGTCTGTTGGTCTATAAGGTGCCACAGGATTCTTTGTTGCTTATAAAAGGAACAGTAGAGCTTATTGTTATTATGATTGGTATTACCATAGCACCTAGAAGGTCATGGGCCAGGACCCCAGGGTGCTGGGTGCTGTACAAACACACAACAAAAAGACAGCTCCTGCCTCAGAGAGCTAAGTATAAGACAAAAGATGGAAATAGGAGACAGTTTTGTTGCAAGTCTCTTGGTAAGCATAAAAGGAGCAAAAAATAAGGGTGATGTCATGGTAGGGGTCTACTACAGACCATCTAACCAGGAAGATGAGGTGGATGATGCTATTTTTAAACATCTAACAAAATCATCCAAAGCACAGGACTTGGTGATGGGGCACTTCAACTACCCAGACATCTGTTGGGAAAATAACACAGCAGGGCACAGATTATCCAATAAGTTCTTGGAATGTATTGGAGACATTTTTTTATTTCAGAGGGTGGAAACAGCTACTAAGGGAGAGACTGTTCTAGATTTGATTCTGACAAATACGGAGGACCTCCTCCTGATGACACCCGTTTAGATACCTGAAAACTGCTATCGTGTTTCCTCTCAGTCTTCTCTTTTCCAAACTAAACAAACCCAATTCTTTCAGCCTTCCTTCACAGGTCATGTTCTCAAGACCTTTAATCATTCTTGTTGCTCCTCTCTGGACCCTCTCCAATTTCTCCACATCTTTCTTGAAATGCGGTGCTGAGAATTGGACACAATACTCCAGTTGAGGCCTAACCAGCACAGAGTAGAGCGGAAGAATGACTTCTCATGTCTTGTTTACAACACACCTGTTAATGCATCCCAGAATCACGTTTGCTTTTTTTTCAACAGTACCACACTGTTGACTCATATTTAGCTTGTGGTCCACTATGACTCCTAGATCTCTTTCTGCCATACTCCTTCCTAGACAGTCTCTTCCCATTCTGTATGTGTGAAACTGATTGTTCCTTCCTAAGTGGAGCACTTTGCATTTGTCTTTATTGAACTTCATCCGGTTTACCTCAGACCATTTCTCCAATGTGTCCAGATCATTTTGAATTTTGACCCTGTCCTCCAGAGCAGTTGCAATCCCTCCCAGTTTGGTATCGTCTGCAAACTTAATAAGCGTACTTTCTATGCCAACATCTAAGTCATTGATGAAGATATTGAACATATTTGAGTGAGAATGGTGGTCTTATACTCATCAAAGAAGCCGTCTCAAGCATTTCTCTGTGCAGATGGATTCAGTACTTGTAGGAGATAGATGTGACAGGCACTTTCTTTAGCCACAGAAACATAAAGGACACAATGTGAATATATAGAGAGAGCTTCCCTTTCACTCTGCTGTTCTTTCCTTCAAGGCAGAATAGTGGCACATTAGCAAAGCAACAGAGGGAACTGTGCTTTGCTATTGCCCATATGGTATGTGTTCTCTGAGGAAACAGATTTCAATGTCCTGCACTTTTAGTCCAGCATCTTTCACAAACATTACATTCCCATAAGAAGTTATATATAATTACATATTGTAAACCATTTGGGGCAGGGATTGTGATTTACTATATGTTTGCTCAGCACTTAGCACAATGGGGCCATGATGTGGAGAGCACCAGATAAGTGGGGGGAAGGGACAGAAACACAGAAGACAACAGCAATGGATGGAGGAAAAGCTGCATGACTCAGAATCTGTCTTTTCTCCCATCATAAACATGTTCCTGAAACTGCAGGCAGCTCCTGGAAACCCATCCACTTTCCTTCCCTGCATCACTGGTGGCCCCAAACACAATGACATTTGATCAGCTCATGTGTATAAGACACTAAGAATAAAAAGAAACAATAATACCAGGACAGAGAGAAACACTTCTCAGGTGGCATCTGTGTGGGGAATGTGGCCTGGGGTGGAGGAAAAGATGTTTATTGGACAATCCATCATGAGCAGGGACGCTAGCAAAGAAAGGACAGGAACCACTGACGGAGGGTTCAGTTTACCTGTGATGAAATTTACCCATTCAAAGTTTTCAGCACCACTTCAGCCCCGTATTTGTCTTCTGAAGGATGGGGAAGACATGAACTAAATGGGGTGTGTATAGGGGTGTCCTCATCCCCTGCACGTCTCGAATCAAACTGGTACAGGGGGCAGCATTGTAGATGGGTTGGGGTCAAGGCAATTGGATCCATGATTACTCAGATCCAGTGACTCAAAATCCCTGCTCAGGGAATGCAGAGGGCCAGGCCTGTGGCAGCTATTCCATCTCATAAACTGAGGGACACAGAGGGACTGGACTGCAGACCCACAGCCTTGTCCTGGGTTGGGGAGCCTTCAAAACCCAAATTTCCCAACCTAGGGCAAGTACAGATGAACAAACTTGGTTGCTGTCAATCCCTTCAGGTGATATGAGTTCACCTACTGCTGCACATATATCACCCTCAGCCAACACACAGATTTCCCACTGATGTCAATGGGAGTTATGTGCAGATGAAAAACAGTATATACTCCAGAATACCAGCATTCATTCTGAATTTTTATTGCTTTGCTTGCTTTGTGTCACAAACTTAACAGTAACTGAAACCCTTTTTATTTCCTTTCCTGGGGATTATTAAAATCTCTTTTACAGGAGGTTGTAAAATGTAGTGTCTATGATTTATCATGGCTTCTTTGGACCTCTTTCAAGATCTTTTGCACATGCATATTTAAGCAGGTTTTGTCTTAACATATTACATGTCTGTAGCTATATATTTTTTTCTATCTATCTTCTTCTACTGTATCCAGTGCCATGGTATCTCAGTGCCTTTTATATGTCCAAAGTATTTGATCCTCTCAGTAAAGATATTTATTTATATTTAAAAATACATTTCAGAACATTTTGGTTGCTAGCTAAAGGTGCCCTTGGGCAGATTTCTATAATAACAAACCTTTTTTATTGCTGATGCAAATGATTAATAAAATACTTTACAAACCAGATTCTGCACCATAACAAATGAGGAGGAAAGAAGAAAGGGTGGGTGCACATGTGAATAAGGCAGGTAAATCTTTCTTGGTGAAGAATTTTAGTAACAGTTCCCATTTAGGCCCATATCCTGCAAGCACCTAAGTGTGTGCTTAACTTTAATAAAGTGAGAAGTCCCTTAGGACATAAGCATTTGCAGTATCAGGGCCTTACTTTTCCCTGAGACAACATTTAAAATTAGCTATTACAGCAGTACCTTTCCCCTTTATAAATCCAGGCTTCTATAGTAAAGGCAACTTCAGTCATTCATTGGTTCAATACACCATTTGTTTTAATGGGTGTCTCCATCACTTATACATGATATAGTTAGATGTTTATACATCAGCTCTGAACAATCTCCTTAGATGTCTCACTCTCACAACCAAAAATATATTTGCATGTATGCATCCCAACCCTAGATACTTTGGGAGAAGGGAACAGAATAGGTCAGGAAAAGCCAGTTGTGGGGAGCAGAGAAGAGCAGAATTGTTTTATTAGCTAAGGACTTGCAAAATGGTATGAACATTTTCATTTTGTTTCAAAAAGTTTTAGGTTGTTTTGTTTTCTTGCTCTCCCGCTCCCCTTTTTCCACTGGGGAAATGTGATTAAAAAAACATAAGAAGGGAGAGAAGTACCATTTTCTTTCAGTTGTTTTCCCTCCCCCCTCCACTCCTGTTGTTCCGGTTTCAAGCTCCACAGGCTTCAAGAGAACTATGCTGCTAGGAAGAGCAGGGCTAGGGAAACACTGCACACAGGGTGTGCAAAAGTCTGGTGTCCTTTCAGAACCTAAGGCTCCACAGGCTTTCCAGGCACCATTCCCTCCTACTTGTGCAGTCTCCTAAGAGGAAGCTTCCTGGAGCTCATCTCCTCTGAGTTTTCTGAGCAACTTTTCCCTTCTTAGGTGGCTTTCAGTGGGAGGAGATTTGTCTTTATCCTCCACCTCATGAGCTCCCTTGAACCTCTCCATCAAACTCACTATTATCATGTCAAAACCAGAGACAATTAGAATTAAGAATAGTTCTCTTGGGTATTTCTCTTTAAAGCTAAACTCTGTGACTGATAAGGCATCCTAATTCTCTTCAGTTTCCAAACAGAGCGATTTCTTATCTACTATCTAATGTCTCTATACTTCTCATTGACTTAGCAATACACAGTTAACAAGCAATAACAACATATTCAGTGATAATCATCAAACAAGAAATGACAGTCAAAGAGAGGCATCCTAGCCAGAAATGACCTGACCACTAGATCTCTGTGAGCCTTTTGCACAGAAACCTAATGACACATGAAACCTGAATGTAGTCTCCTGAAATACAGCACACAAGCAGCAACCTAGGAGGAAGAGGAGACTAAAGTGGCCTTCAGCCACTTTTGTACCACCCAAACTCTGGTGCCGGGGCAGCCACGGAATTTTTTGCAGAAAAAATGATCATGTTCCAACCAGCACTGGACAGGTTATCATTAGAGATGAGTGAATCATTTATATACACAATTTATTTAACAAATTTTGTCTTCTCCTGTTTTCCCACTGTAGGAATTATAAAACAACTGTTTTTGTAGTATATATTATGACATGTAAAACAAAAGCAAACTCTTAGTGACACTGATGAGATGTTGAGTGGAGTCTTTGCTCTGCTGCCATACTTTGCTTTTTCTACTTCATGCACTGACATTTCCTCTGCCTCAGTTCAGAAAAACACTTAAGCACAGGCTTAACTTTAAGCATACGGGTAATTCAGCAAAGCACTAAAGCAGGTGGGCCTCAACCCCATGTTAGAAGTTAAGTATTTGCATAAATACTTTCAGAAGAGGGATGGGATTGTTTACACACTTGAAGTTAAGCATATGCTTAAGTGCTTTGCTGCATCAGGGTCTCTATGACAAGCAAGAAGAGTGCCTCTTTCCACCATTCAGAGCCAATTGAAATGAAAGCTAACTAGAGATGATGGTATGAAGAAGCGAATTGTCTAGTGATCACTCTAATGAAGGTGATGGAAACCATTAAAGGAAACACAGAAATAATTTCTAACTGATTATGAATCATTTTTATCCTGGAAAACCACAAACAATCTAGTGGTGTTAGCTTGTTACATACTTTGCACATTTGCTTTTTAAGTGAAGATAAATATCAAATGCCATATTGATATAATGAATGGTTTCTCCAAAACCTTTTTTTTTAAAAAGAAAATATTCCAGAGGATACAACTGAAATTTGAGTCCCGGAGACTGATGGGAGCCAGTGAGCACTACTATTATACAAATAATACATAATACTAATTAATATAATTTTTGCTTAATGCTCAGAATGTTTACAACATGATTTTTCTTCTTTTAATGCTTCTTATTATTTATCACTTTCACTTATTTTAACATGCACCATTTTTCTAGTGTATTGTGTCAGTGGGGATCCAGGGACAGGAAAAAATTTGGTGCTTTAAGAGGACACTGGCAGAGTTAGTAGGATGGCCAATTACTATTTTGTTTTCAATGTCCTAGTAACGCTTTGCAACTCCTTTGTTACTCCTCAGTAATAGTTTCATAAAATGCTTCTACAACAGTGGTACGTAACAGACAGTGGAGCACCTTCCCTTATGGCCAGCTAATCCACACTAACCCTTCCCAATACAGGAATGCCCTGTTATCAGAATGTTTTTCTCAGCATGCCTTTCTGTGGGTGGCTCTTTAAATGTGGCATTGCGAAAGAGCTCCAGCCCTAAAGTGACCATTTTGAAACTGGCTCCCACTTGCTGCATCTTCCTGGCTTCCAGCTGGTAAGTATTTTTAACTTCTGCTATGTATTGTTTTTTTTACCTTTTTTCGCAAAAGTTTTTAGTAAAACAATCCTGTAGTGACACATAAAAGTCCATTTACAACAGAGGGGCAAATATTTTTCATAAGGAAATTGTTTTCCATATAAAAATTCCTAAAGAGATATACACAATGAGTCTTCTTTCCTATTAAAAGATAAACTTTTATATGCCACATTAAAAACTAATCTTTCTCTAATCCCTTTATCATTCCAGGAAGCAGCAATTCTTAAACACTCAAATATCTGGATTTATTTGGAGAAATATATTGTAATACTTGTGTCTAGCCCCAAATATTCATACAATATTGGGATAGTCAGAAGTCTATTATCCTCTTTAATTTCTAAGATTTTTTTTAAGTACCTTTTTTGGAGACATCAGTGCTGGGCTGTGGGGTTTCTCCCTCTTTTGCTCCTAGAGAACTGGTCCTCTGTAGATGTGGGGCTGGGGGATGGAATGATATGGCCTGTATACCCCATCTCCTTCTCCTTTTCTGCATTCTCCTCTCCTTCACAAGAAATAATATGATAAAAGTAATAGAAAAGTGTTTACTCCTAATATATCTTTAAACCTTTCTCTAATATTGATGTAGGCTGTTCTGTAGTTTAGTTTCCAATTCCCATGAGGTGAACATATTACTGCTGAAAAACCAGGCTATGTTTCTCTTACAGCTTGTATCTTTGTGACTTTAAAGTGCTTGTGAAAGGAGCTGGTGTGGAGACTGAAATCCCATGTTTTTCCACAGAATTGAGAACAATGTGGGCAATGAAAGCTATCCCACCAAAGTGTCTCAAACACAACCTAAAGGGGCTGTCTCTAAAGGTGAGGGGGTTTTGTGTCCTGTCAGTCTTTGGTCTGTGTGCTGCAGCATTTTTCTGATGTGGAGATCGGTTTGCTGGAAACTAGACCGGGACCATTTTGTATCTTCACTGATACCATGGCAGTGGTTTATTAGTTTATATTTTTGTGTATTATATTCTCACCTTTTTCACATATTGCATTGTTTTATACTCTGAACAATGATCAATAACTATAACTGCAATTTGACAAAGCTTTAAAAACATCTGTTTTAGATCCTACACTAGTGCTGCAGACAAATGGCTTCAGAAATTTGTAATCAGATATTGAACCATTTGCTGCTAGTCACCAGTTGAAAATCTAGCCAGTGATATTTAGATGAACAAACACTTGGTTTGCTTACGCATCTAGGAGTTTGACATGCTTATCTCTTTAGAATGAAAATTATGTTTTAGCATCAGTGGCCAGCATCTTTTCCCCTTCCTCAGTGAGTCTAGCACAGCTCTTAGGCAAAGGGTGGGAAAATGTGGCTTTAAGCCACTTTTATTCTTCCCTGATTCTGGGGCTAATTTGTGCCAAGTTGGCCCCCTGACTTTGCAATGACCGGAGTGTGGGCAGTCATGCCTAGTGGTCAGAGCCAAGGGTCAAAACCGAAGACAGCATCAGTTACCAAGCTGAAGAGCCAGAGATGGTGTCAGGTGCCAGTCTGGGGGTTAGAGCCAGGGGTAAGACAGAAGAGCAGGGACCTGGAGTAGTGTAGGAGAGCAGGATCTGGGAGTAGACAGAAGTCTAGGCTAGGAGGACAAGAACGCAGGGCTCAGGAGTCAGGGACACAGGAGGGCTCCATAGTAGCAGCCAGACATGGATTTCTCTAGTTGCTCAGACAACTTCCTGTTGTTACTTCTTGGTTTATATAGAGTCCCTCAGCCAATCTTGGGGCTGGATGTTCCCCCCACTTGAGAACGTTGGGGGCAGTTTTCTGGAATAGAAGGAGAATGGATGTAGCAGTTGTTGATGACTGTGACTTTTGGATAGCATGATTCTGATTACTAAGTTGGAAGCATCTGCTTTGAGGTTGATGGCTTAAATAGTGTTGGGGTGGACCAATATGGGAGAGGTGATAAAGTCAAATTTTAATTGTTCTAAGTCCTGTTGGGCCTCGGGAGACCACAGAAACATGGTGCTTTTGCAGAGCAGGGCTGTGAGAGGGTCAATTCATTCCTAGAATTTCAGTATGAGCCTACCATAGAAGTTCGTAAACCCCAAGAAGAGTTGTATTTCACTAACATTCTATGGCAATGCTCACTTGAGGACTGCCTTTACCTTGCATGGGTCCATTTTGATACCAGCAGGAAAGAGGATGAATCCTAGGAATTCTGTGGAGGACTGATCAAAAGCACATTTTTCTAATTTGATATAGAGGCCATGTTGGCAGAGGATGGAACAGATGTGCATAGCATGCTGTTCAGCATTGGCCAAGGAAATAACCAGGTACCACATGTTGGTCCAGAATAATTTAATAAAATGCTGGATCATCGTGGGTGCATTGTCAACCCAAAGGGCATCACAAAATACTCTAAAAGTGGCCACAACCTATTTGAAAGATGGTCTTCCATTCATCCCAAGCTCTAACACGCACAAGACTGTAGGCCCCCTGGATGTTTAACTTTGCGTACACCTGTGCAGTACTCACACAGTCCATTAGCTCGGGGATTGCTGGCAACATGTACCAGTTTCTAATGGTGATCTGATTTAGGATCCAATAGGCAACACATGGAGCTCCCATCCTTCTTTTTAACAAAGAGGAATGGTGCCCTGACAGGCAACATGGATTTATGAATAAAGCCCTTGTTTAGGTTTTCCTGAAGGAAAGTGTGCAGCACAGTTTCTTCAGGCTTGACATATCATATATACCTCTAACAGAATATTTGCCCCTGCTTGCAGCTCAAATGGGCAGTTGTAGTCCCTGTGTAGGGGCAGGGTGTCAGCATTCCTCTTTTTCAAATAACCTTTGTAGTCACTGTATTTGGATGGAAGTTGAACGCTAGAGTTGATAAGTGGCTCTGCTGACCCGCTATCCCAGCATGCGACCATTAGGGACCTACTGCATGCTGCCCAATTCCTGGGGTAAGGCAGTGCTGCTGGCAGAATTCTGAATGGAATTCAACTTTTAGTTCACACCAGCAGAAAAGGGGGTTGTGGATGACCAGCCATGAGATACCCAGGATCAGAGGGAAGTGCAGGGAACAGATGGCATTAAACCATAGGGTGTCTCAGTGCCCCTGGATCATTACTTCAAGTGGAAGTTTCTGTAGTCACTTGTCCAGATGATAAGAAGGACCCATCGATTATCTCTACCAGATCAGGAACAGGGTTGGACTGCAGGAAAATCTGTAGTGCTTGGGTCACCTTTGCATCAGTGAAATTGTCTGCCAAGCCAAGTCAATGAGGGCCTGCTGCAGAGGGAGTAGTTGGGAAAGCCCCAGAATTTGCAACTCAGTTGGGACTTGTAGGTGCATTGCTGGTTGATGGGAGCCAGCACGTGTCCCTGACAGGACCTCAGTTGGAGCTTCAGGGCATACTCTGTCAGAACGCCCCGGCTAGCCCACTTCACCGAGCCTGGGTTGACTTGTTTCTTAGATTCCTTCTGGACTGAGTTCCTTGTGGGGAAACTGGAGATAGTATAGTCTGGCTCACCAGAGTACTAGCACAAGTTAAGGCATCACCAGCACTCTATCTCACTCTCTCTTTAGGAGTGAGTTGCCAGTGGTTTAAGTCTGCGTCAGCTGGTTTGACTGTTCATGATCTGGGTACTGTCTCCAATAAAAATTTGTGCCTACAACAATGGGTCCCCAGTTATAGTTGAGCCTTTAGGGGTCTACTGTAATATAAATAATAACAAAAAATAATGATTTCAGCAGAACCCTGGGGACACTGACTCAAGAGTTTCTTAAGAAATAAGTGAAAGAACTGAATTGTGTTTAAATTAAAATGCATTTATTTGTCAATATAAACATTTGATATTGGATATTCAAAAACACTCAGAGTTGGTGTACCCCTTCTCCCATTGATGTCAAAGATAAGACTCTAATTGGCATTAATACAAAAGTTAGACCAACACTGAGCACTTTTGAAAATGCCACCCATTAATTAATCATAACACATAGCTCTTATATAGCACTTTTCATAAGCAGATCTCAAAGTGCCCAACAAAGAGAGGTCAATATCACTATCCCCTTTTGAGAGATGAGGGAAATGAGGCACACCAAGGTGAAGTAACTTGCTCAATGTCACCAGCAAGCCAGTAACAGAGCTGGAAATAGAAACCAGCTCTTCTGACTCCCCATCTAATTCCCTAGCCTCTAGGCCACAGGGCCTATTAGCTCTAGGAGCTAACAAAGTTTTAAAAAATATTTTCTATTCATGTTCAACACTGTAATCTATGTACACCTTGGTGTGTGGCCACTCTTACATTCTGATCTTCCTAACCTCTTGTTTTTCTCTAAATACTCTATCAACTGGGTGCAACAGTTGTCTTACACTATGAATCCTCCATAAGTACCTATGACAGAGGGAATACATTAAATTATATCCAATTCCACATATTTATAACTACAGTTTACAAATTATCATTTTACCTAGTGGTAAAGAGAGGCCCCATTCCATCACTCTTGTGATCTTCAAGGCACTGCCACTATGACCATATATGGATAGCTTCTCTTCTCTTGTGTTTCGGTGACACATCTTTACTTCTGAGAGGAAATATGTGTAAAGAAGAAAAATCTACATCAAAAAAGTGACATTTTCTGGCTCATCCCAAAGTGTGTTGAACACCGAAGAGTGCAAATTTCTTTTGTTACCTTCTAAGTTCAAAATAAAGGAATATTCTTGATCCTTTTTGGAGATACAATATTTCATTTCTTCATTTGGCTAAACTCCACTTCTGTAGTCCCAACATCACTGATGCTGAATATCTAGCAGAGTACATGAGTCAGAGATAAAGCTGTGGGGAAGAGGCCATATACTCTTGTAAGTAAAACATTTAATAAATTCAATAATTCTGTAGTCCCCGTGTTACTTCTAATACAGAAGTTGCCTGAAAAAAATCATATTAAACTATTGAGAGTGGTAACAGAATAGTTTAAATAATTGTGTCATTGACACAAAAAACCTCTTTTCTTTGGGTAAATTGTAAGCATAATTCAAATCTAAGGAGCAGCCCATCTCCTTATATTTTAAACTAAGAGCTATCTCAGCCATTTGGATAATTTACACTTTAGACTCTAGGCAAATTGTGCCTAAAATTCACCTAATCCTAACAGGAGCAGCAACAAGCTAGTTTCAGGGGCATGCGGCACCAGCGGAGAAGTTGCTTGAAAACCCCATCTCTTTCAGGGTGGGAGGTGAATCCATGTGAACACACCTCTGAACTCTGGATCTTCACTAAGGACAACCATGAGTGGGGTGCAGCAGAGGGAAGGGGGAGTTGGGTGTTAGAGAGACATTCATTTGTTGGATTTTCACACTACATGGTGGGAAACTGAGGGAAAGGATGCTGCCCAATGTACTATGAGATGGGTGTTTGCTTATGTTTGCAGGCTTTGGAAGCCTGGTTGTGATGTTTTCACAAGTTAATGCTGGGTTGCCTTTCCCTTTTAATATAACTTTTGTTTACACAGCCTGTGAGTGGGGAAGCATTGTCTCTTAGAGGCGCCCAGGACGGTGTTGAGTTTTCCCAGATTACTGGATGGGGGCTTGAGCTGGTTCTGTTTTGTATTGTTAAGAGGAATTTCTAGATATTGAACCTGGCCCGTTGCTGCCGACATCACCTGAAAGAAGGGTTACAGATGGTTAAAGAGGTGGCTTGATCACAGTCTATAAGTACCTACAAGGGGAACAGAAATTTGATAATAGTCACACATTGAACTATGAACCTATGGGAGGTGGGACTGTTCTGCAGTGCCCCTTTCAGGTCCATTTGTGGTACTGCAGGCACTCAAGTCTGCAAGACTTGGCCTCCTGTTTGGGGTAGGCTATGTTGTAAGCTAGGCATCAGTCTCTAAACAACCAAGCAACAAAATACAGCTCAGGATTTGGCTGTCTGCACCTTTAAACAAAGAGAAAAATCTTCAAATGTAAGTACTTAGTTGCAGCACTTAGAGCAAGAGCAAGGGAAAGGCCATGACTTGGGCCTGGGTTCTGAGTTAACTATGAGGAGTTCCTCATCTGCCCCACTGTCACTCAGCTCTGCCCATGAACAAAAGCAGGCAAGCCTTCTTAACTGGCCAGCTGCTTCTTGATTGGTCAGTATTTCCTCCTGGCCCTTCTAGACCTCTGGAGGACTGTCTTATTGGTCACTCAGTGTGAATGGATTTTCCTTGGGTGGAGAGTGTCCAGGTGCTGATGCCTCCAGCACAGGGCAGGAAGGTCCGATAGATGCCATCACGCAGCCAAACATTGAATAATGAGGAGAAAACAGAATACTGAATAGCTGCTTGTTGAGTGAGCATTGTTTGTTCTGTGCACAATGAGACAGGTGTCTTGTGGAAAAAATAGTCTGTGATCATGTCATTCAAGACTGTATCATAATGCATACTTGGAATTTGCTGTTAGAGCAGTGGTGGGCAACCTGTGGCCCATGGGTCGCACTCGGCCCATCGGGTAATCCACTGGTGGGCCTGAAATGTGCATTTGGAGGGGAATGCTAGCTCAGTGGTTTGAGCATTAGCCTGCTAAACCCAGGGTTGTGAGTTCAATCCTTAAGGGGGCCATTTAGGGAACTGAGATAAAAATCTGTCTAGGGATTGGTCCTGCTTTGAGCAGGGGGTTGGACTAAATGACCTTCTGAGGTCCCTTCCAATCCTAATCTTCTATGAACAAAACACTGGTCATAAGAATTTTCAGCAATATCATAAAGAGGTTTGAACAAGGTGAACTGAAATAGCTTCTAATTTGGTGATTCATTTTAGTGACAGATTTTTTAATTGTTTAATTAGCTTTCTTTAAAAGTGCCCAAAATGTCTTATTCTTGTCAAGATCACAGATATCTAGTCTGTGTTTCTGCCTTGCAAAAATACAGAAAAATAAACTATTCATACTGACAAGAAGTGGATCACAATGAAGAACAAAGCTGCACTTTTTGTTTCCTTTATTTTATCATGAAGTTGTTTTACAATAATTCTAGAATACTAATACTTTGCTTCTATATTGTGCTTTTCAGTAAAAGTTTTCCAAGTATTTTGAAAACAAATTAATTAACATTCATGCAGTACCCTTTTATTATACTATAAGACCCAAATTAAAGATGGAAAAAAGTCACAGAAAAGTTAAGTGAGTTGCCAAGGGTGAGATGGTGTATGTGGTAGAACCAGGAGGAGAACCTGTATCTCACCTACAGTCTGCTCTAACCACTGGAGTAGACATGCCTTAGCTACATCTGGCCACCTTAGTGTTTATAAATGGCTTGTATAACATATTCAGATTGTACTGAATCTAATGACTTGTACACACAGAAATTACACCAGTTTAACTGAACCAGTTTAGTTAAACTTGTACACACAGAACTTTGTTTGTACAAAGTTTGTAAAACAGTTTAGTTAAACTTGTACACACAGCCCTACACTACAGTTTAGGTCAAATTTATCACCATTAGATCAATTTAACCCTGCATCTGTCCACACGAGGAAGCCATTTTTGTCAACTTAAAGGGCTCTTAAAATCAATTTCTGTACTCCTCTCCAAGGAGGGATTAGCACTGAAATAGACATCGCCAGGACGCAATATGACAGTATTGGCCTCCGGGAGCTATCCCAGAGTGCTCCATTGTGACTGCTCTGGACAGCACTCTCAACTCAGATGCACTGGCCAGGTAGACAGGAAAAAACCCATGAACTTTTGAATTTCATTTCCTGTTTGACCAGCATGGTGAGCTGATCAGCACAGGTGACCGTGCAGAGCTCATCAGCAGAGGTGACCATGGAGTCCCAGAATCACAAAAGAGCTCCAGCATGGACTGAATGGGAGGTACTGGATCTGATTGCTGTATGGGGAGATGAATCCATGCTATCAGAACTCTGTTCCAAAAGATGAAATGCCAAAATATTTGAAAAAAATCTCCAAAGGCATGAAGGGTCCCACGGCAGGGCTGCGTGAAACTTAAGGAGCTCAGGCAAGCCTACCAAAAAACCAAAGAGGCAAACAGCCACTCCAGGTCAGACTCCCAGACATGCCACTTCTATGATGAGCTGCATGCAATTTTAGGGGGTGCCCCCACCACTACTCCACCCTATTCATGGACTCCTGCAAGAGGGGAGTCTCACACAACAGGATGAAGATTTTGGGGACAAGGAAGATGATGAGGAGGAGAAGGAGGACGGCAGCACACAGCAGGCAAGTGGAGAACGTTCTCCTGACATCCAGGAACTGGATATCACCCTGGAGACAATACTCTCCCAATCCTCCCAAGGCAGGCTCCCAGACCTTGAAGGCGGAGAAGGCCCCTCTGGTGAATGTATCTTTATAAATATAATACATGGTCTAAAAGCAAGTGTGTTTAATGAGTAATTTTCCTTGAAGACTTGGAATGCATTCGCGGCCAGTACAGCTACTGGAATGCATTCAAGCAACATCCGTTCTTTATCTCTCTGTGTTATCCTCAGGAGAGTGATATCATTCATGGTCACCTGGTTGAAATAGGCGAATTTTATTAAGGGGACATTCAGAGGCAAAATGCGACCTTGTACCGAAAGCACGTGCTATGTAATGTTAACAGCTTGATTCATCGTGAAAGAGTCTACTCATTCTTCTCTAAAAAAAGTGTCTTTTTAAATACTCATAGACTCATAGACTTTAAGGTCAGAAGGGACCATTATGATCATCTAGTCTGACCTCCTGCACAATGCAGGCCACAGAATCTCACCCATCCACTTCAATAACAATCCCCTCACCTGTGTCTGAGTTATTGAAGTCCTCAAATTGTGGTTTGAAGACCTCAAGCTGCAGAGAATCCTCCAGCTAGTGACCCGTGCTGCAGAGGAAGGCGAAAAACCTCCAAGGCGTCTGCCAATCTGCCCTGGAGGAAAATTCCTTCCTGACCCCAAATATGGCGAAGAGTTAAAACCAGAGCATGTGGGCAAGACTCACCAGCCAGCACCCAGGAAAGAATTCTCTGTAGTAACTCAGATCCCATCTCATCTAACATCCCATCACAGACCACTGGGCATACTTACCTACTGATAATCTTAGGTCAATTGCCAAATTAATTGCCAAAATTAGGTTATCCCATCATACCATCCCCTCCATAAATTTATCGAACTTAGCCTTAAAGCCAGATAGGTCTTTTGCCCCCACTACTCCCCTTGGAAGGCTGTTCCAGAACTTCATTCCTCTAATGGTTAGAAACCTTCGTCTAACTTTAAGTCTAAACTTCCTAGTGTCCAGTTTATATCCATTTGTTCTTGTGTCCACATTGGTACTAAGCTTAAATAATTCCTCTCCCTCCCTAATATTTATCCCTCTGATATATTAGCAATCATATCCCCCCTCAACCTTCTTCTGCTTAGGCTAAACAAGCCAAGTTCTTTGAGTCTCCTTTCATAAGGCAGGTTTTCCATTCCTCGGATCATCCTAGTAGCCCGTCTCTGAACCTGTTCCAGTTTGAATTCATCCTTCTTGAACATGGGAGACCAGAACTGCACACATTATTCCAAATGAGGTCTCACCAGTGCTTTGCATAATGGTACTAACACCTCCTTATCTTTGCTGGAAATACCTCGCCTGATGCATCCTAAAACTCTATTAGCTTTTTTAACGGCCATATCACATTGGCGGCTCATAGTCATTCTGTGATCAACCAATACTCCGAGGTCCTTCTCCTCCTCTGTTACTTCCAGCTGATGTGTCCCCAATTTATAACTAAAATTCTTGTTATTACTCCCTAAATGCATGATCTTGCACTTTTCACTTTTAAATTTCATCCTATTACTATTATTCCAGTTTACAAGGTCATCCAGATCTTCCTGTAGGATATCCCTGTCCTTCTCTGTGTTAGCAATACCTCTCAGCTTTATGTCATCTGCAAACTTTATTAGCACATTCCCACTTTTTGTGCCAAGATCAGTAATAAAAAGATTAAATAAGATTGGTCCCCAAACTGATCCCTGAGGAACTCCACTAGTAACCTCCTTCCAGCCTGACACTTCACCTTTCAGTACGACCCGTTGTAGTCTCCCCTTTAACCAGTTCCTTATCCACCTTTCAATTTTCATATTGATCCCCATCTTTTCCAATTTAACTAATAATTCCCCATGTGGAACTGTATCAAATGCCTTACTGGAATCGAGGTAAATTAGATCCACTGCATTTCCTTTGTCTAAAAAATCTGTTACCTTCTCAAAGAAGGAGACCAGGTTGGTTTGGCAAGATCTACCTTTTGTAAAACCATGTTGTATTTTGTCCCAATTACCATGGACCTCAATGTCCTTAACTACTTTCTCCTTCAAATTTTTTTCCAAGACCTTACATACTACAATAGGCCTATAGTTACACAGATTACTTTTTTTCCCTTTCTTAAAAATAGGAACTATGTTGGCAATTCTCCAGTCATACGGTACAACCCTTGAGTTTACTGATTCATTAAAAATTCTTGCTAATGGGCTTGCAATTTCATGTGCCAGTTCCTTTAATATTTCTTGGATGAAGATTATCTGGGCCCTCCGATTTTGTCCCATTAAGCTGTTTGAGTTTAGCTTCTACCTCGAATACTAATCTCCCTTTTTTCATCCCACAGCTGCACATGTTTCAACGCTCCCCCTATCGTCTCCATCCCAGAGGCTAGTGCAGATAAGAAGGTGAAAAAAACTGCCCTCGTGATGAACTGTTCTCTGAGCTCATGCAGTCCTCCTGCACTGAGAAAGCTCAGAAAAATGTGTCAGAGTCCAGGAAAGCACAAAATGAACGTGAAGACAGGAGGGATGCACGAGAGGACAGGTGACAGGAGCAAGAGGAGAGGTGGCGGCAGCGTGATGAGGAGGCAGAATGCAATGCTGAGGCTACTGGAGGATCAAACTGATATGTCTTGGCGTATGGTTGAGCTGCAGGAAAGGCAGCAGTAGCACAGACTGCTGCTGCAGCCCCGTGTAACCAACCACCCTCCTCTCCAAGTTCCATAGCCTCCTCACCCAGACGCCCAAGAACGCAGGTTGGGGGGGTTCCGGGCACCCAACCACTCCACCCCAGAGGACTGCCCAAGCAACAGAAGGTTGGCATTCAATAAGTTTTGAAGTGCAGTGTGGCTTTTTCCTTCCCTCCTCCCCTCCTCCCCTACCCCACCCAGTGATTCCCTCCTCTGCCAGCCCTCCCGGGCTACTTTGGCAGTTATCCCACTATTTGTGTGATGAATTAATAAAGAATTCATGAATTTGAAAAACAATGACTTTATTGCCTCTGCAAGTGATGATCGAAGGGAGGAGGTCTTGGCTGGCTTACAGGGAAGTAGAGTGAACCAAGGGGGAGGGTTTTCATCAAGGAGAAACAAACAGAACTTTCACACTGTAGCCTGGCCAGCAGGGTCGGCTCTAACCGTTTTGCCGCCCCAAGCACGGTGGCACGCCGCAGGGGGTGCTCTACCACTCGCCGGTGCTGCGGCTCTGGTGGACCTCATGCAGGCGTGCCTGCGGATGCTCCACCGGAGCCGCGGGACCAGCGGACCCTCCACAGGGACGCCTGCGGGAGGTCCACCGGAGCCACGGGACCAGCAGACCCTCCGCAGGCACGGCTGCGGAAGGTCCACCGGAGCCTTCTGCCACCCTCCCGGCAACCAGCAGAGTGCCCCCTGCGGCATGCCGCCCCAAGCACGCGCTTGGCGCGCTGTGGCCTGGAGCTGGCCCTGTTGGCCAGTCATGAAACTGGTTTTCAAAGCTTCTCTGATGTGCAGCGCGCCCTGCTGTGTTCTTCTAACCGCCCTGGTGTCTCACTGCGTGTAATCAGCAGCCAGGTGATTTGCCTCAACCTCCCACCCCGCCATAAACATCTCCCCCTTATTCTCACAGATATTGTGGAGCACACAGCAAGCAGTAATAACAATGCGAATATTGGTTTCACTGAGGTCTTAGCAAGTCAGTAAACTGCACCAGCACACTTTTAAATGTCCAAATGCACATTTACCATCATTCTGCACTTGCTCAGCCTATATTTGAACAGCTCCTGACTACCGTCCAGGGTGCCTGTGTATGGCTTCATGAGCCATGGCATTAAGGGGTAGGCTGGGTCCCCAAAGATAACTATAGGCATTTCAACATCCCCAATGGTTATTTTCTGGTCTGGAAAGTAAGTCCCTTGCTGTAGCTGTTCAGACAGACCAGAGTTCCTGAAGATGCAAGCATCGTGTACCTTTTCCAGCCATCCCACGTTGATGTTGATGAAATGTCCCTTGTGATCCACCAGTGCTTGCAGCACCATTGAAAAGTATCCCTTTCGGTTTATGTACTGGCTGCCAGGGTGGTCTGGTCCCAAGAGAGGGATATGCATTCCATCTATCGCCCCACCACAGTTAGGGAATCCCATTGCAGCAAAGCCATCCACTATGACCTGCGCATTTCCCAGAGTCGCTACCCTTGAGAGCAGCAGCTCAGTGATTGTGTTGGCTACTTGCATCACAGCAGCCTCACAGTAGATTTGCCTACTCCAAATTGAATCCTGACTGACCGGTAGCTGTCTGGCATTGCAAGCTTCCAGAGGGCTATCACCACTTGCTTGTGAACTGTGAGGGCTGCTCTCATCTTGGTATTCTTGCGCTTCAGGGCAGGGGAAAGCAAGTCACAAAGTTCCATGAAAGTGCCCTTATGCAGGCAAAAGTTTTGCAGCCACTGAGAATCCCCAGACCTGCAACACTATGCGGTCCCACCAGTCTGTGCTTGTTTTCTGGGCCCAGATTCAGCATTCCATGGCATGAGCATGCCCCATTGCCACCAGGATGACCAAATTGCTGGAGCCTATACTTTGAGAGAAGTCTGTGTCCATGTCCTCATCCCTCTCATCACCGCACTGCCATTGCCTTCTCATCTGCTTTTGCAAGTTCTGGTTCTGCACATACTGCAGGATAATGAGCGAGGTGTTTACAATGCTCAGAACTGCCGCAGTGATCTGAGCAGGCTCCATGCTTGCCGTGGTATCGCATCTGTAGGAGAGCAGAGTTGCAGCGGAAACAGTGGATGATGGAATAGCTATTTATAGAGAGATGCCATGAGAATAGACATTTATAGAGAATGATGAGAGGACCTGCAAGGTCGATTCATGAGAGCAGGAAAGCAGAGTTGCAGGGGAAGTGGGAGCCCATGACAACAACATGGAGAAATTCGCTATCCATTGAGACAAGAGCAGGAGAGCAGAGTTGCAGTGGAAGTGGCGGATGACGATGGTCATATAGAGGACCTGCGAGGTGGATTCATGGCACCAGGAAAGCAGAGTGGCCGCGGAAGCGGTGTTTGGATGGCCAGTGTTGCCAACCTGCTGCATTATCTGCTGCCAGCAGCACCAGGACACAACAGCGGCAGTGTCCCTTAGCTGAGCTGAGCAGGCTGCACGCTTGCCATGGTATGGTGAGACAAGAGCAGGAGAGCAGAGTTGCAGCAGATGCCATGAGAATAGATATTTATTCAGCATGACAAGAGGACCTGCAAGGTGGATTCATGGCACCAGGAGAGCTGGAAAGCAGAGTGTCAGTGGAAGCGGTCGTTCGATGACGTCTGCTGAAAGCAGTATGGAGCCCGCATGGAAAAAAGGCGGAAACGATTGTCTGCCATTGCTTTCATGGAGGGAGGGGTGACTGATGTCATGTTCCCAAAACCACCCCGTCACAATGTTTTTGCCCCATCAGGCATTGGAAACTCAACACAGAATTCCAATGGGCGGTGGAGACTGCAGGAACTATGGGATAGCTACCCACAGTGCAACGCTCCGAAAGTCAACACTAGCCATGGTACTGTGGACACACTCCACCAACTTAATGCACTTAGTGGGGGGACACACAATTGACTGTATAAAATCTCTTCCTAAAAAATCAGCTTCTAGAAATTCGACCTAATTTTGTAGTGTAGACATACCCACAGAAATTACAACAGTTTAACTAAACCAGTTTCTAGTTGAATTGGTGAAATCCCCTTGGGTGGACATTCTTAAATCAGTTTCTAAATGAATTTTGTAAAATACATGTCTACATAAAGGAATTTCATCCATTTAACTACATGAATTTTAAAACTGATTTAGTTTAATCAGTGCAATTTCTGTATATCAATCAGGCCTACATTTCATTAAATAAATAATAAAAAGAAATAAGTCCTAGACTTCATGGTTGCAGAGTAACAGAGAGAGAAACAGGAAAAGAAGGATCGAGAGAAACACAGAGTAGAACTAGTGCTGGTACTAAAGGTCAGCATATCTTCTCACTGAGCGTGGCTGACTTTAACTTTCATAAATAATTATGATGATGATAACTCAAAGTTTAGTTATTAGATAACTAATAGCCTCCACTTTGTGGAAACCTCCCATCCACCATGATGGGAGGGCAGCATGGGGTTCTAAATTTCTGCCCAGGTCCACACATGATAATTAAAAATGGAATTCAACACTCTCCAAAAATGAGTACTAGAGGCACTCCCTTCCTCTTTTCTTAAAGGGAGGCTGCAGCTAGTTGATTTTTCCTGTAATATATAGCTATTTATTGTATGGAGTGAAAAGCTAACTCCTTATGTCACACACTCAAGATTAATGTTCTATAAAGGCACCTTAATTTTTATGGGTTTATTTTCCCTATGCCCAGGTGTAGTTCCCAGTGATGTCAATAGGAGTGATGTGCACATATGGTGAGAGAAGGCCTATGGGAGGCTGGGTATGCTGATGCCATGTGAGCATGCTTTCTCACAAGGTTTTGAGCACCTTGTGATTTGGACTCTGTCAGAAATACTCTGAAAACAGCATTTGTGGCAATATTTTGACATGTTATGGATAAAACCAGGAAATGCAGGCATTAGAGAGCTGAACATTCTGAAGTCTGAAAGGTTTGACTGGAGAAATGGAAAAAGGTTCTAAGAGGCTTTAAGTGGACTAGTTTACTCATTCCTATTCCAGTCTCCTTGAACAGATTATTGCCACAATTGTCCACAGGGATTATAATGGTTTATTTTGTCAAAGGCTTCTTGATTCTCCATATTGGTACTCCAGATGGGCAAACAACTTTGGGAAAAATAAGAAACGTGAATTTTCACTCATCCTACAGATGGTATGTGGATCTTTTTGGAGGTTTGAGAAAGGTTCAGGGAGTCTTCCTATGACCTCACTGCCCTTTTTCCTTTATGGGCAGACTTTGACTTCTTCTCTAGTAGTGAGTCCTCATCGAGTGTATTGCAATGGAAGATCCTCTTTTGGGGAGGAGGTCAGGATGCCAACATACCATAACAGCAGAAGCCTTTAACCTCTCCTGTTGGACCCTGCAGTAATGGCTCTTCTCAGTTTAACCATCACTGTAGAGTCACCTCATTCCTTGAGCTCCAGAGCTCAGTGGGAATTTCAGTAGTGCTGGAGTTTATTAAATCTTGTACTCTCTGGGGTTCTAGAAACAAATGTTCGCACTCTGGACTGTGAGCAATGGAAATCTGGGACATCCTCTCATCCCTAGAATGGACTTGTCTGTAAAGAATAGGGTGTACCATTCAAGCAGCAGATCACTGAGGTAGGATTGTGTGAAGTGGGAGGCTGAATAATGTTGTGAAATTCTGATAATGTTCAGATAAGTGTTTGAACATTTGGGGGGTTATATTAACCACACTGCCAAACTTTTTGAGGTTCTCCCATCACAGATTAGTACCTGAAATTTGAAATAACTATCACCATCTTGGCTATTATGGCCTGTAATGTCAAAATTTCCTTAGAGGTTTCTTGAAAGCCATTATTAATCCAAATGTGACTGTCACACATGCATATAAAGAGTTGAATTTTCTGATCCATGCTGCTCGTCTCTGCAAACTGGAATAAGTTGTGTTTGAGATGCTGTGAAAACAGCCTCCATGCCAAATATTTGATCAACTAGTATTTTGCTCTCTTGCTAAAAGTTCATATCCTCTGCATTTGTGATAACAAGATCTCCAAAGAGGGGTTTGGTTTGTCCAAATAAATAAATTATTCTACTGTGTGAAAAAGGCTGATTTAGGGGCAAATTATTAAACATAATTTATTCCATGTCCTTGCTGGAATAACTTGCGCTTCTGAGCCTCCTTAGATGTGTAGTCAATAGAGAGCTGTCTGGCTACATGGGTCTTTTATACATCTTTCAGCTAGATCAGAGATTCAAATGCAAAATCCTGCACTTGGGGAGATCATGCGAATTAGGGATGCTTCCAGGAGAGAACCAAAGGTCCATAAAGTAATGAATGGATTACAATGTGATATAAATATAGTATTTTCTTCTGTGTCAGAAGGAACTATGATCCAATATTTTTCAAGTTCTTTACTGGAAAACTCTATATATCTTGCTCAATATATATAGACTCTGGAATGCATTTTGAGAGAAAAAAGTTTTAATGCTAATTTTAATTAAAAGCTTAGTTTTCAAATACTTTTCAGAGTTTATTCATGCTGAGAAGTGTTTCTTAGCTTTAAAACTGTAAGACTTCTGTGCTGAGCAAATGGATACAGTATTTTTTTTAATTAGTTGCATAATGGTAATTTTAGATAATCAGTTCTAGACCTACCTGAAACGTTTTAAGTGGGAACCAAGGAAAAGGTGAAGGTTTTGACCCTAGTTGAGTTTATCAGGAGAGTATAGCAGGGAGTTGGGATAATTGGGCCTACAAATATATCCTGACTGTAAACTCAACTGTAAAAAGTGACTGAAAGTCCATAAATTGTAACGCTGCATTATACAGAATTGTTTAAGAAAAGATGTAAGATTGAAGACAGAAAGACTAAATTAATTCAAACAGAAAAATGTTATACTGTTAACAATCAAGGACTGTATTGAGATTATAACTGGTAAATCAGAGGAACAGAGGTCTGGAAATCAGTGAACCAAAATAGGTGTGTTGGAAATTAGGCCTATTGGTAGACGAAATAATGAGAGGAGGGACTATTCTGCCCAACACTCACTTTTGGGGTCTGTCACGGGGTCACTCACCACACTGGTATCTGCTGCTGGTGTTTTGGGAATTAGCTCAGTCCCAGCGGGTGCGCCCTCGGGTGTCGGCAGCTCTCCTGTCCGCCTGCAGATCTGTTATGACTCCTTTCTCTCCGTGTTTGCTTTGTGGCACAGCCGTCCAGCCATGTCACCATCCAGTTTCTCCCCCTTCCAGGGGACTCCTTCAATAAGAGTCCAGCTGCTTCTCACAGCGGCTTGGCAGTCTACAGCCAGGCCACTCCTTGCCAGTCTACAGCCAGGCTAATGGGGGCAAGGCCAGGCCTGCCCACTGCTCTGGGCAAACCCCTGCAAACAGCAGCTTCCTGCTGCCTCTTCCTTCCAGCCCACTATCTCTATTCCCTGGTCCACTTCCCGGTAGCCTCAGTTCCTTCTGGTCCTGCCTCTGGCTCCAGCTCCTTTGCCCTCTTCCCAGGGCCTCGAGACTGTAAGTCCTGGCAGCCTGCCAGGCACCCTTTAGGAAGCCAGTCTTCTCCGTAGGGCTCCCTGCAGCAGATTAACCGGCTCTGGTCTGCATCTTCCTTTTATATGGGCTGGCTGGACCCCAATTGCCTGGTCCAGCCTCCACCCTAATTGTCTGCACCTGCTGCCCTAATTGGCTGTTTCTCCTGCAGCCACTCCTTTGGCTGCCTGCCACTCAGCTGCCCTAGGCTGGTTTTAATTCTCTCAGGGCCAGTGTGGGGTTGGTGCTCTGTCACAGGGTCCTTAAAAAAAGACTTTGAGAGGAAAAGTAGGCTATGGCGATGTAGGCTGACTACCACTTCCATGATCTCCTGACACTCCGGACCGTCTTTATCCTAATCCTGAGATGTCCTGAACAGACGAGGCCAGAGAGAGTGAACAAGATGTCATCACTACCTTTACTGGCTGAAGATAAATCCTAAATACCAGCTAAGGTGTGAAACTTTGTCTCCTCCCTCCCCCTCCAGCAATGTCCTTGTCCTTTTCTTTCCTATCTCTCTCCTTTTTATGGCTGTGTAATAAGGGACTGGATTAACCAGCCAAGATGGCACATTTAACAAATTGCTGTAAGTCAGTGACTGGAAAGACCACTAAATGGAATGCCCTAAACAGCTTGATAGTTTGCCAAGTCTGGGAGTGGCTGAAAAAAACATGTGTTGTATCTGAGTTCTTTTTTAGCAGTAAGGTTACAAGTGAAGGTCCACAGTGGAGACAGAAGCTGAATTTTCTGTCTTTGCTGTTCTTTTCTTTCCCCAGTTTTGTGTGTAGTTGTCTGTCTTGTCTTTTAGGAAATGAGATTGACTTTAACAAACAACGACAGTTCCAGTCCATCTCTATTAATGTCTTCTCTTTTCCCTTAAATGACAGTTATTACCATTTTTAATACCATATAAGTATAGCCCTGCACAGATACAAAATTTGTATCTGCATATGATCTGCAACTGGCAAATATGGTCCACGGTTATCCATGGATATAAAGTGGATATCCGCAAATCTGCAGGGCTCTAGATATAAAATTTGGATCTGCATCCATCCGCGATCAGCAAACATGGTCCGTGTACATAAAGCAGACATCCGCAGATTTGCAGGGCTCTACATATAAGAGCTTGTCAAACAGTGAAGTGGAAGGTTCCTTTAAGACTTTCTCCAGCTAAAGAGAAAAGGAGCAAGGGATGTTATTGAAATGAAAGCCTTATGTAATACCTTACATTTCCAATGTTTGAAATGTTTTTCCTTCTTTTTTTGAACTTTCAATAAAAGGTTTAAAGGATTTTAAATAGTATTTGCCACAGGACTAAGCAGGCTGAAGTCTCTGTATACCAACCCCAAATCTCGTTTAAAATTGTGTTATGTTGGAGAGTGACAGGACTATATTAACACCTTTGACTCGTTGGGCCCATGTAGTCCATCTAATTTAATACAACAGTGTTATACAGCTGGCAAGCATTTGCAGATGGCTCAAGTGTGAAGTTAAGTGAGAAAAGCTGTTAAGGCAAGAAGCAGAACTGGATGAGAGCTCCAATCCAAAATGGACTATGGTTGTCTGCTCACAAAATATTTTTTAAAATGCAAGTAATTGTTGTGTAGCCTGTAAAATGGTGCTGTCATCCCAACAGATCCCACAAGATAAACAAATTGGGTTAAAGAAGGTCAGTATCTGGATGGAAGACATTCAAAACCCCAAAGTAAGCAGTGATGGTGATTGTGTAGTTGACCTTTTCCTTTTATGCAGTACTGAATCAGCGCAATAGCTTCAGCTACCATATTTATGCTGATGACTGACAGATCTACCATTCCATTTCTGACTTGCCTCCCTCCGTCCAGTCCCACTGTTCAGCTGGTTTCTCTGACATCTTCTCCTGACTATCTCACTGTCAAATGCCAAGACCAGGTCATGGGCAGCCAGATCTAGTGGTCAGAGCCAGAGTCCATACTCAGAAGTCAAAAGTCAGCTGGGTCAGGATATCGAGAGATTAGATGCAAGAGACAAACTGGAGATCTGAACCACACGATGGTTACTGAGTCAGGCCAGGTCAGAGGCAGGAGACAAACCAGAAATCAGAACCACAGATCAGTTGTTTGGACAGCTTCCTGTTGCTGGCTTAAGTAGGGCCTGCGGATTAATCAGTGCTCTGGGACTCTGCCAATGCGATGTCAGAGGAAGAGTCTCAAACTGGGTCTGGACTTCATGAGTCCTGGGTTAGCAGTTGTCAGCAGGGTGCCAAGTGGAGAGTTGAACTATGGCTGCTTATATGAACCCCATGGGCCAATTTTCTAGGCCCATGGGTCATGACATCACCCCCTCCCTTAAGGGTGCCCTCTGGGTGACCTGGGTCCAGGTTTCTTGAGGTGACTTCTATGGAAGGCCCAAACCAAGGTGGGAGCATGACCATTCTCTGCTGGCTCCCATGGGCATTCCTCTGGACCGTAGCCTTCCCAGTCAATCAGGTAATACAATTTACCTTGTTTGGAGGTTTGGAGGCAGTAGGAGGCTTTAGGTACACGACTGCAAGACAAGCCCAGGAAAGAAACCAACAGAACTCCACTGGCCATCACATAGTCCCCAGCTAAAACCCCTCCAATGCATCATCAGGGATCTACAACCCATCCTGGACAATGATCCCTCACTTTCATAGACCTTAGGTGGCAGGCCAGTCCTCACCCACAGACAACCCACCAACCTGAAGCATATTCTCACCAGTAACTACACACCACACAATAGTAACTCTAATTCAGGAACCAATCCATGCAACAATCCTCGATGCCAACTCTGCCCACATATCTACACCAGCAACACCATCACAGGACCTAACCAGATCAGCCACACCATCACTGGTTCATTCACCTGCACATCCACCAATGTAATATACGCCATCATATGCCAGCAATGCCACTCTGCTATGTACATCGGCTAAACTGGACAGTCCCTACGTAAAAGGATAAATGGACACAAATCAGATATTAGGAATGGCAATATACAAAAACCTGTAGGAGAAAACTTCAATCTCCCTGGACACACAACAGCAGATTTAAAGGTAGCCATCCTGCAGCAAAAAAACTTCAGGACCAGACTTCAAAGAGAAACTGCTGAGCTTCAGTTCATCTGCAAATTTGACACCATCAGCACAGGATTAAACAAAGACTATGAATGGCTAGCCAACTACAAAAGCAGTTTCTCCTCCCTTGGTGTTCACACCTCAACTGCTAGAAGAAGGCCTCATCCTCCCTGATTGAACTAACCTCATTATCTCCAGCCTGATTCTTGCTTGCATATATATACCTGCCCCCCTGGAAATTTCCACTACATTCATCCAATGAAGTGGGTATTCACTCACAAAAGCTCATGCTTCAATACGTCTGTTAGTCTATAAGGTGCCACAGGTCTCTTTGCTGCTTTTACAGATCCAGACTAACACGGCTAAGTCTCTGATACTTGGTGTTTTGGAGGTATTCTCGCAAAGCTACCACTTCAGACTCAGACATTGTGTAAATCCACTCAAATGGTATCTTTACCCCATAGAACTCCAGCTAGGGATTCTCATAGTCCCAGTATGGGGAAGGAAGGCTTTCTGCATTCTTCTTTTTGAAGATGTCAACATAGTCGCAGTACTTTGGAGAAAGTTCCATAGTTTTCTCAGTAAGTGTTTCGATGTGGGCAACTAAACCTATTTGGACCTTCTTGGGTGTGGATGCAGCACTCATTGGTCCCTGGCCATGCGATTGCAGAATTCTGATGGGAAAGTGGCTTTCCATTCTCACCACTGAATTAGGGGGTTGTGAAGAGTAAGCCAGAAGATACCAAAGATCAGGGAAAATGAGGGGAATGGATTGCACCTGCAAATGGGAAGCCCCCTGATGGGGGTTGGGGTGGCCATCTTAGTAAGGACTTAGTAAGGACTAGGGTACAGGGAAATTCTCTTCTCTCAAGGACCAGGCCAGTTCCCCCACCATGTTTGAACTGGCTTGTTTCCACAAGCACCTCAGTGTTTGCACTGGACAGGTTGAGATGGTATGGCCACGTTTGTTGCAGTAAAAGTGCAGGAGGTGATGATGGCACCATTCTTTTTCTTCAGAGTGAGCCGTCGATGAGTCAGATTGGGTTGTGTGGGTTTGGCAGGTGATACAGAAGGTGAGGTTCCAGTACACAGGTAAAGGGACTGGAGGGAACCTCTTTTCCCCTATCTTGTTCTCATAGCCAATCATGATCTCTTCTTGCAAGCCCTGCTGGAACTGATACAGCTGCATTGCTTCATTCCACTCAGTAGCTGCGGTAAGGTGGTGGGGGTGCCACATAGGAGGCAACTATCCCTGGTCCCTGCTAGAGTCTCCTCAGGGTGGCCTGATTGATTTCAACTGGAGAAAGGCATCCCAGTTCAACAGCACTGGGCTATGGCCTTCTAGCAGGCAAGAGACCCAGTCTAACGCATCACCTGTCATCAGACTCATTACCACCTTGGACTGGTCAGAGGCATAGATTCTGGGGTGCATCAGGAACAGAAGGTGGCATTGGTTTATGAACCCCCAGAACCACTGGTAGTTCCTGTTGAACCTTTCATGCAAGGGTATTGCAGGCCTCTGTGTTCTGGGAAAGGCACTGAAGGCAGTGGTCTCAGCATGATGTTCTCAGTGCTGCCCGATCAGCTGCACGACTTGGGCCTGCAGGGCTTGATTTTCCACATGGAGGCAGAGGGCCCAATCAGGTGAGTCCAATGCTTATAATGGGAAAGTCCATCCTTCTTGTGGTCCAAACAAGCTGTCAAGGCTGGGTCGTGGGAAGCCAGATCTAGTGGTCAAAGTCAGAGACCACAGTCAAGACTCAAGAGTCAGCTGAGTCAGGATACTGAAAGATCAGAAGCAAGAGACAAACTGGAAATCAGAAGCACAAGTGAATAACCAGGGTCGGGCCAGGTCAAGATACCAGGGGGTCAGAGCCAGGAGCTAAGCCAGGTCAGGACATCAGGAAGTCAAGCCAAGGGAGCAGAAGCAAGAGGCACACAGTCCAGAGCCGAGTGGATCCCAGTTGTTCAGACAACTTCCTATTCCTGTTGCTGGCTTAAGTAGGGCCGGTGGGCCAGTCAGATGCTCTGCGACTCTGCCAATGGGATGTCAGGGGCAGAGCCTCAAACTTGATCTGGCCTTCATGGATCCTCGGTAAGCAGCTGTCAGCAGGTTGCAAGTAGAGGGTTGAAGCATGGCTGCCCCAATGAACCTTGGGTCATGACATTAAAATTAACTTGGCCCAAATGGAACTCCACAAACCTTCACCATTTCCTCCAGTTTCTATCTCTAATGACTACACAACCATCCTCCCTGTCACTTAAACCCATAGTCTGGAAGCCACCTATGACTCCTCCCTCTCCCTTGCTCTGTATATCCAAGTCTTGCTGCTATTTCCTTAGTTACTTTACTAATATTTGTCCTTTTTCCTGTCCAGCTTCTTTCTATTTAATGCTTGCTGTTTTTCTTCAGAGAGGTTACTGGTTTTCAGTGAATTGATATACTTTTGTTTGTCAATAGGAATTTTGCCTGCATAAGGAATGCAAGATTGGACTGAAAGTTTGCCAATCAGCTTGTTTGGAAATCACTTTGGCACCCTCTGAGGTAAAGTATCTCTCTCTCTCTCTCTCTCTCTGACTATACATAATATAATCTTGGTTTTTGAAAAATATTCATGATAAAATGGGGGAATTATATCACATTACTGCCAATGTACACATGCACATTAAGTTCAGTATTCATGCAATGAAAATAAAGGCGGGATTTGTCCTGCAGAAAATTTTGGATTTTGAATGCTCTTAAATGTTGATCCTATACACTGAGTAACAGTCACATGCTATCCACTCTGGAGACATGGTCCTATATTTGCCTGGAAGACATCCATGTAAAATTTTCTTTGATAAAGATTAGCATTCATTTACAGTAAAACACTTTTTGTAAATAAAATATTTAGTCTGAAATTCTGTTCCCAATGTTGTATATGTATAGATCTCTTTCAGTAGTTGTTTACATACATTAATTTATTTTAATGAATTTGCATGATCACGATGAAATGAACATCAAGGTGCTCTTTTCCCCTATAAAGGCCAGAAAGAATTGAGATTCTGAAAGACGGTCCTCTCACATTGCCCTATCAATGCCCCCGACGCTGATCTGAAAGGACCTCTCTCTAAAGCTGACTGGAAGTTCAGTCTCCATGTCTGCTTAGTCCTGGATATTTCCAGAGCAGGCACTAACTAAGTATATGTACAAGTTTGGGGCCTGCTTTTATGGGGTGCTGGGAGTCTTCCAAGATATGATGAGTGCCCTCAAATTCCATTGACCTGCCAGAGGCACTGGTCTCCTTGCATCTCATAGGTTTGTTCTCCTATTATAGATTTTGATCAGATAATCATATTGGGCTGCTTCATGGAAGTCTGAAATCTCTGGCCATAGCATTTTACTTTTAATTTTTTTTTTAGTATACGAGTGAGCCTCTGTTTCCACATAAATGCTTGGGAGGCTATATCTAATACTTCTTCCTGCCACTTATGCAGATTAACATTTTCATGTTGAGTTCAAACACCTAACTCCTTGCTCCACAGAGAGATGATGTATTTTTAGTCAGAGAGATTAGCTTTTATTATTATTGTAAAGCATTTTCAGAGACCTCCATACAGTAAGATTTCATAACAGGTTCTATAAAAGTTTAAGTGGTTATCATTATAAAGTTCTTCACTGACAAAATGTAAGTGATGTAAAGCTCAAGGGTGAAATGATTTCTCTCTTCTGTTATACCACTGGTCACACTAAACTAAAGGCGAAACTCTTCTCTCAGAGGCTCACAAGCAGCTCCTACTGATTTCAATGTGTGCACACAGAAAAGAATTTAGCTTTCAGCTATTTCATTGTCTATGCTTTTTCTTTTTCTCTTTGTTTTACTGTTAAAGATAGTGGGGTCTGCTTCTGATCTATGCTATACAGGAGCATCCATGCACTGATTTCCATAGTTATCCTTGGGTAAAGCTAGTGAGGGATCAGAATCATAGTAAGAAAAATAAGTTTGTTTAGGGCCTAATTCTGCCTTTTCTCACATTAAGAAGTCTCTCTGATTCCCACTGGAATCAGTGGTGTACATGAAGACTAAAGAAATTTTCAGCGTTAGTAAAGATGGCAGACTCTGTCTCTTATTGTTGATAAAATCTAGGTATTCTCACTGGCTGAGCCAAGAGTGTGACTGAAGTTTTCAGTGAAAGGCTTAATTCTGAGCACACTTACACTGATTTTACACCACTCTAACTCCATTAACTTCAGTGGACCTAATCCAGATTTACACTGGTGTGAGTGAGAGCATAATAAGGACCAAAGTATTTACAAGTCTTACCAGTCCAGCCAATGAATCCCTTGTGTAAGTGGGTGAGTATTATTGCTCTGCAGATTCGTGGTAAAAAGGGAAAACAACGGGGGATAGAATACGTAAAGACACCAAAGCTGGCACAGGCATACGTAATTTACAGCTTCCTGCACCAGCTAATCTTCCTGCCCTTCACTCTGAAGGAAGGCATATTTGGTGTTGTCAGTGCTACCCTCTGCTGGAGCTTCTACCAGGAACACTGGTATGGGAGTGCTTCCGTGTGAAGCACCAACCAGTGTGGGAGTGCTTCCGTTCCAGACAACAATGCCCACTTCTTGGGTAGTGCTGATCACCCAGAAAGGAGAAGTTGCAGCTGATTTCCTGAAAGTTGCTAAGCATTCTCATTGGCATCAATAGGAGTAAAGGGTGCTCAGCATCTTGCAGGACTGGGTCTCAAATCACTTTACTTTTATTCTCTTCCCCTTACATGTGTCTGTACTTTGTCCAATTTATATTGTAATCTCTTTGGGGAAAGGATCTTTCTTAGTTAATGTCAATAAACGGAGAATTATCTATTTAAAAATTTCAGTGTTACAAAAACAGTACCTGCGGACTATGACTTGACTGTGCTTTCCACATAGCATGTCCATTCTGCATGTAGATTGCACATAATGGCCTAGAGCCTAGCTGAGGCCACTGGGTGTTGCACTGCGAGAGAGGGTGGACCATACAAGGGAGCCTCCAAATGGCATATTCAAATGTTTCTTCTCCCCATAGTGATCACAGAGAGGGAAAGGGAGGAGAAGAAATTAAAAGTGGAAGATTAATGAAGCAGGATAAAATATCACAAAACAAACTTGATTTATTCTAGTTTTCTGAAGCCTCAAGTAACATATGTAAGTGGAGATGTAAGAGCTCAGAAGAACCTTCCTGTATTGCAAAGCAAAACAATGTTAAAAAACAAACAAAAAACCCTCCATATTTCTTCAGCCTCTAGCTTAGCTCTCACTGTGGAAATCTTGCAGTGTAAAGATTAATCACTGTTTTTTTAGTATCACTGCTGGTTGCTCCAGGATGGCAACTATCTATAATGCAGCAGATGCATTCCTTCTTTAATATGGCACCAAATGTACTGTGAATGTGCCATAATGTGAATGTGCCAAAGTGGTTTCAGGTTTGCCATGGCTCACCATTGACCAGCAGATGCTGGAAGCAAGTCGTTCAGCTTTCCAGAAGCCTTGTTTTCTGGAAGAATAGAAAATAGCTTTTTCGTATTTTAATCTTAAGGAGGAAACAGGTAAGAGCTGTTTCTCACAAACTAAGCTAACTCCTGAGCTATCCTTTACAGCAGTAGCTCTCCAACTTTTTTGCATTATGGGAATCCTTCCCATGTTAGAAATTTTCTCATGGGTACTTCCTCTCCCTATCCTTGAGCCTACTCTTCTCTGTGACAACTATACTGCTTGGTTTCCGAATAAAGTATTATTAGGACAATATTAAAAAGACGAAATAGAGATAAACTTGCTTTAATGTGGTGGCGATTGGTTACATCCTACATTTTGTTGTTTATTTCCTCTCCCTTAGTGTAGGACTTCACATTTAATAGCACTAAATCTTCCCTTGTTTCCTGAAGTCCACTCTGCTAATCTCTTCAGGTTACTTTCAAATTGATTATTTCCTTCTGTGTGTTTTCTGCTGTAGACATTTTGGGGGTCAATGATAAATTAGCTCACGCCTGAATTTACAGTGCAGAAACACTGTACAAAGAAGAGAGGTATTAAGCAGAGTAGGTTCTGTGTCGCGTGGGCCATGGAGAGTAATATAAGGAGTGCTGCTTGCAGATAGACACATTTTCAATGTTCTAGGATGACAAGACCATCTTTTCCCCTGAATTTGTTATTCTTCACCATCGAGATGCTCTTCGGAGCCTACAGGTCAGGGACCACTGTTCTAAAAGGTTTTATCCAGAAAATTAACTGATTTTAAAAGTTAAAGGGCTTTTAATGACCTCATTCACACCAGCCTTCATCTACCTTCCATTTCTTAAAAAGTATCTGAGGGGGGGGGACATACTGAGTACAAAATGCAGACAATGTCTCACATTGTTTTATGAGCATTTGCAGTTGTCACAGATATTGGAAAAAAATGGAAGAGCAAATTGTCTGAAGAAGATACTTACTACCAGAGTTGCCAAGGGGGTGGGCGAACAAGAGCGGTAAGTCCAAGCAGAGGCTTTCCTCCACAACCACAATCACCACATGTAAACTGGGTAGCTGACTGCCTAATTCTGCCCCAGAGGAATTGCTACCATGATAAGAAACACTGGTTGTTGAGTAAGTGGTGAAAAGACTCTTAACCAAACTTTCTAAACCTTCAAAAAGGTTCAAGTTTAGAGTGAAGAATAGGTAAATTGATATCTACATCCCTACCTTTAAATGGAACAATAAAGGAAGGAAGAGGTGCAGGAAATGGTTAATTAAAATAGCAGTAGTCAACAGGTTTCAGGTGTTGGAGCCTGAACGTGAATATGAAGGCGGAATTGTACATCACAGGAAAATGAGGGAGAGAGCAGAGGAGTGAAATAAAAATAGAGACATACTAGTAGCAGGAGACCTGACTATGTGCTCTTTGAATAGCTACTTCTCTAAAAAGAACTGAGCTATCAAGACAGTGATTTGTCTCGTGGGTCAAAGGTTAAGAATGATATTGAGAGGTCTGACAAGTTAATCAAGAGAATTGGCAAAGAGCCTGTTGTAGAAAAAAATGATAAGAGGAAGACAGTCAAGGTACTTAAAACAGTAGCTGAGACAGCTTGCTGAGGAACTGATACAAGAAGATACACAATTTTATTTTCTGATGCTCTGGTGACATGTACAGCAATTGGTTCAAAAGGCATGTGAAAGATTGGAGTGTAACAGGGAGAGTGGACTGACTTAATGTGTCCTTACCATCATTACCAGGAGTTATAGCCAGGATATTCTTTCTAGCAGACACAATTTCTTGCAATAACACAATTCTTATAATACATTTAACAGTTCAGCAGTGTTACCAGTTGCTGTTGAAAATGATGAGTTTGCCAACAGAAAGACTGGGTTTAATTTAGTGGCTAGCCAGTTTGTCCAGGTCTGAAAATTTGGCATGGAAAGACAAATGGGGATTATTACTATTATTAAACTACATATATTTAGGGGACAGAAAGAGAAATGCAGAATGGTGTGCCACGTCATTGGCTGCAACTCACCTGTATGCTAACAAAGAAAATGGCTGCTAACATGAGGTGCAAACCAATATGATGATGAATGACCTCAAATGAAGTCAGTTAAAAGAGTTCAGTAAATTGTAGGGTTGGGCCCAGGAAAAATGTACTTTCCAGTCCTTTAGATCAGTGTGTCCTACCCCTTTACAACCGAGAGAGTGTTGTGTGATGTAGTGATATTAGGGTGAATGTGATTGATCAGCTGGGATTCTGTAGCCCTGAAGAACTGAGTGACAGAAGGATGGCAGTTGAGAAAAGGAAAGATTTTGTTTAGGCCTGAGTTTTGTGTTTAGCCTAGTTTTGTTATGAGTGTGGGTTTTCAGTGTTGTGCTGAGAATGTGAAAGGCTTGTGAGTGTGAAACTACGGTGGGTATGTATGTAGTGTTACAAGTCTTAACCTGTCTGTCTGTGGACTTAAACATAGAATTATAGAAATGTACTGCTGGAAGGGACCTTGACAGGTCAAGTCAAGTCCCTTGTATGGAGGCAGGACCAACTAAACCTAGACCAGGGGTCGGCAATGTGTGGCACGCAGCTCACCAGGGTAAGCACCCTGGCAAGCGGGCCAGTTTGTTTACCTGCTGTGTCGTCAGGATCGGTGGACCGCGGCTCCCACTGGCCACGGTTAGCCATCCCAGGCCAATGGGGGTGGCGGGAAGCTGCGGCCAGCACATCCTTCGGCCTGCATCGCTTCCCGCAGCCCCCATTGGCCTGGGACAGCAAATCACGGCCAGTGGGAGCTGCGGTCTGCCAAACCTGCTGACGTGGTAGGTAAACAAACTGGCCCGGCCCACCAGGGTGCTTACCCTGGTGAGCCGTGTGCCAGAGGTTGCTGACCCTGACCTAGATCATCCCTGAAAGGTGTTTGTTCAACTTGTTCTTAAAGCCCTCCAACGATGGGGATTCTACACCCTCCCTTTGGAAGCCTATGCCAGAACTTATCTACCCTTATAGTTTTAAAGAGACAAGTTGGGTGAAGTAATGGCTTTTATTGGACCAGCTAATATCCTGGGACCAACACAGCTGCAACAACACTGCAAACAACATATAGTTTTAGAAAGTTTTTCCTAATATCTAAATAAATCTCCCTTGCTGAAGATTAAGCCCATTACCTCTTGTTCTTCCTTCAATGGACATGGAGAACAATTGAGCAATGTCCACTTCTTAACAGCCCTTAACACATTTGAAAACTATTACTAGATCCCCTCCAAGGCTTCTTTTCTCAAGACTAAACATACCTAGTTTTTTTTTTTTGACCTTTCCTCATTGGTCAGATTTTCTAAACCTTTGATCATTTTTGTTACTCTTCTCTGGAATCTCAAATTTATCCACATCTTTCCTAACATGTGGTGCCCAGAATTAGACACAGTATTCCAGCTGAGGCCTGACCAGTGCTGAGTAAAGTGGAACAATTACCTCTCCTGTCTTCCAAGTGATAGTTCTGTTAATACACCCCAGAATGATATTAGTCTGTGGTGCCACATGGCATGATAGGTAATTCTCATTATTGGCTGTTTTTATTTCATTTGTATTCTGTTCTGATCAACCTAGTAGAAGTTAGCATAGGTGAGTTAGGCATGCCTCACAACCTATCAAGGCCCAAACATGGGACACAGTATGTGAAAAATATCGAAAAATTATTCAGGCAGCAAACTTAAAACGCTCTGGGATTCAGACCTTTCTGTGTAATCTCACAGTCATAATTCTGAATTTCTGAAGTAAATAGCTTTTAATAACGAAAGTACAGAGACACTAACTTCTTTTGGAATGTAACTGGGATTAAAATGAGTGATGGCTCTTGAAATTCTTAGATTCATAGATTCCAAGGCCAGAAGGGACCATTGTGATCATCCAGTCGGGCCTCCTATATAGCACTGGTCATAGAACTTCCCAAAAATAGTTCCTGGGTATATTGCTTAGAAAACATCTGATCTTCATTTAAAAACGGTCAGTGATGGAGAATCTCCCATGACCCTTGGTAAATTGTTCCAGTGGTTAATTACCCTAACTGTTAAAAATGTATGCCTTATTTTCAGTCTGAATTTGTCTAACTTCAGCTTCCAGCCACGGGATCATGTTATGCAGTACCTTTTTCTGATCTATTGAAGAAACATTATCAAATATTTGTTCCCCAGGTACATATTTATAGACTGTAATCAAATCACACCTTAACCTTCTCTTTGTTAAGTAAAATATATTGATCTCTTTGGGTCTATTGCTATAAGGCACATTTTCTAATCCTTTATTCATTCTTGTGGCTATTCTCTGAATGCTCTTCAATTTATCAACATCCTTCTTGAAATGAGACACCAGAACTAGACACAGTATTCCAGCAGTGGTCAAATCAGTGCCAAATATAGAGGTAAAATAACCTCTGTGACTTGAGATTCCCCTGTTTATGCATCCCCAGGGGCGTCTCCAGACACCAGTGCAGCAAGCACCTGCCTGGGGCGGCAAGCCGTAGGGGGCAGCCTGCTGGTTGCTGTGAGGGCAGCAGGCAGGCGGCTTTTGGTGGCACGCCTGCAGGAGGTCTGCCGATCCCTCAGCTTCGGCGGCAATTCGGCAGCAGGGACGCCGATGGCACCGGCGGACCTCCCGCAGGCATGCTGCTGAATCCACGTGACCAGCGGACCTCCCGCAGGCATGCCACCGAATCCGCGTGACTGCTGTGCTTGGGGTGGCAAAAAACATAGAGCCGCCCCTGTGCATCCCTGTATTGCATTAGCTCTTTTGGCCACAGCATTGCACTGGGAGCTCATGTTCATCTGATTATCCACTGCAAACCCCAATTTTCAGAGTCTCTGCTTCCCAGGATAGAGTCCCCCATCATACAGGTAAAGCCTGCATTCTTTGTTCCTAGATGTATACATTTACAGTTAGCCATATTAAAATGCATATTATTTGCTTGTACCTGCCTTACCAAGCAATCGAGATCGAACATGACTGAGAGGTATGTGACTATGATAAGAATTTACCATGTTGTATTTAACAACTTTCTATGCTAGTGAAATCTTGTTTCTGAATTTCCCTTTAGCTTCTGCAAGTACAGACAGCGTATACTTGGTGATGTGACTGTTCACACTTCTAACACTGGATTTTGTCATTCTAAGAGATGCTATCAAGCACCAGATTAATTTGACTATTGTAGAAATTATTGCACTGTGTTTCATATTTGAGAGACTTATAAAATACTTTGCCCATCCTCAGTAAGATCACTTTGAATGGCAGAATAGCTGATGTCTAAGTAAGTAATGTGAGTAATGTAATCTCTTCCTGTATATAAGTCAGAGCATACGTTGTATCATTTTAATATTTTAATGAAATAGATAACTCAGACAAAATAACACTGTTTATATGCATATTATTTTTAATCTCATGTATGCAAATTAGTATTTTACAATCCTGATGCATGAATGCTTGGTTAAAAGAACTAAGATTTCATAGTTACAGAAAGTGATGTAATAAACAGTAGTGATTGTGTAGACATTTTAGCTTGTAAACTGTGTTTAGAGTAACTGTAACAAGCAACATGTTTACAGCTAAGAGATATTTATAAGAAAACAGAAACTTTGATCATGAAGGATTTTAATTTCTCAGATACTTACTGGGATAACAAGTATGCAAAATCTGTAAGGTGGGGAACATGTTTCCAGAGGCAGTGCATAATTGCTTACTTAAGTCAGTTTATTGACTGAACTTCATGATCAGAGGCTTTTTTCCACCTACAGCTAGGAAATTAGCCTATCTTGTTAAATAAAATTGAGTTGACCTAGGGATCACAAATTAGCAATATAACCATAAACAAAAACAAGAAGGAAGCAGTGTAAATGGGAAGTGCAAAATGCTGTAAGAAATTTTGAAGAAAGTCACATTACATAAATTAATGAGGCTTTGACTGGAAAATAAACACTCTGTCATTATCATGTCACAATATGAATTACTAGCATCTTCAAATCCAGTAGAAACAATAGCTTGTGGTAAAACAAACCACTGAGCAATGACATGAGCTCTCATGACTATGTGGAAAACCTAGTGCAGAAAAATGGGAATTATTTAAGAAACAGCTGGACATGCTGCAGTTACAATTCATTCAGGCTAAGTCTCAACAGGGGGAATGTAATAGAGACCAATGTGGTTAAATAGAATGACAATAACAACATTTTTTAAATGTCTGTTTTGGGAAGTGGGAAGATTTTTAAATATAATATTAAAAACCAGCAGACGTTAACAAGCTAATTAGAGGAACAAAAAAGAGATACTGGCTGTCAAATTACAGAAAATATTTCAAGTAAGAATAAAGAGTTTCCTCGCGTACAATATATTTGCAGTGGACAGAACGTGAAAGAAAACTGATCACTAAAACTGATAGTGGATATTAAAGACACAATTAGAAAATGAGAATTTAAACTGAGAAAATCTGAAAGTGGTAGCTTCCCTTTACTGTTCTTTCTTCTGTCTTTACAGAGGTGGAATACATTGGAGAGTTATTTTAAGATTAAGTCTGATTTTGCATCCACTGAAGTCAATAGGAGTTTTGCCAGTGATTTCAATGAGATTGAGATTAGCCCAGTGTCCTGCTTGCCTTACACATGCAAGTGGTACCACTGATTTCACTGGAAGTCAGTCAGGGTTTGACTCATAGTTAAGCAGTAGAAACCAACATCAGATACTATGATACAATCCAGAGTAGTGAGGTACTGAGTTTCAGTGCTCTTTGGGGAGTGCTGGGAGGCACAATGCCTCTCAGAACTCCTGGGCACTGCAATGAGAACGCCATTTAACCTTCTGTGCAGCAATTAAATTCTATTTTGCAATGTTTGTATTAGAGCTTTCAAACCAGACTCCTAACATAATTATTTGAAACTGCAGGTGAGGAAAATAGCATACATAGGGCCTGATCATGCAATACTATTTCCCACTGAAGTAGCTGCATTCTTCTCAGTGGCTTTACTTGGGTGAATAATAGTTTGCATGATCAAACCCATAGTTTGAATACAGATTTCTTAACAGGGTTCTGCATAGTGACAACACCCACAAAAACACAGCATTAGGAGTAAAACCAGAAAATGCAGAAGTGACCTGACTAGAAATAGCCATCCTTGCAAGGGGTGTGACAGGAAACAGATTCTCACGTGGCTGTGCATACGTGCCCCTTATATACTGCAAGTTAAATTTTCTAAAGGAAGTCCTTTTCTACTTGCATTGTTGCCCAGACACCCAATAGATACTTGCATTGTTGAATCCTACTCTGAATTATGAGCACAAACCTTGGATCCTGATTCTTGGATCTCTAACTAGTGCACATCAGCAAGTGAGAAGAACAAATCCCCTGGTTGGTGCTGGCAATTTATTTGGTGGGGAGGGTCTACAAATTTCAAGAGAACAAATTGCATCTAAGATTGAAATTCTCCAGCCTGTTAAAATTCCCCATAATTTCTTGAGCTAGAAAGATATTACCTATGGAGTACATTAGGGGATGACTAAAGGAGAGGTCTTTTGTATATATATTAGAGAGAGAGAGAGGAATAAAATGAGAATCTCAAAGGTAAGATGTCTAGCTTTTGTTGACACTCCCAAACTAGAGATGTAGCCAGAAATAGTCAAGTGTGAAGCAGATTTAAAGATAGCAAAGAAAATGTGATCCAGTCAATGAAAGAGAGAATGCAAGGGCAAGCTGAAAGAAGCAATATTATTGTTGTACATGGCCCAAGTTAGATCTAATTCTGACTACTGAATTCAATTTTGGACACATTTTCATATAGAGAATATTATAGCCCTGAGAAGTTGCAAGGTGCAGCAAGATATATTTAAGTTTTATCCGCTGTGTCACAACTGCTAGAGCATTATGAGGTAGTGCTGTTCCAAGAATCTGATGCTGCTTCTTTTGTTTTCTGATTCAGTACTCTACTTCTAAAGGTTACCTTTTACATGGATAGTTATTTAGTTGCTATCTCTGATATAACTCATTAGCAATAGTTTCATAAGACTGAATTAATTGAAATATTGCATATGCAACTGGGCAGCTAAATTCATAGGCATTTCTGGGTGAAATTGTATGCCCTGTGTTATGCAGGAGGTCAGAATAGATGATCATAATAACTTATTAGAGCCTTAAAAATCTTTGAATAAGGAACATGCACTTTTGTTTGTAAAGAGACCCTCTCACTGTGTTCACTTCCAGAATTGTACACCATCACTATCCCTTTTGTGTTAGCATACTGGATGCTTCATATTTTCTCTCTGTGTCAACACAAAACAAATTATATAACAGGGTGTTAGTGGGCACTGTGCCTAAGAAGGTGTGATCTTTCAGCTGAGACATAAAACCATGACTGCTTGTGGGCATAAGTTCCTATGGTGCTTGTCTGAAGACAAAGATGTTAACTAGAGCTGGGCAGATTTTTTTTCTGCAGAATATTGGACAAAAATGGAAATTGTCTTCTCAGTGAAAAATCAATAACTGAAATATTTTGATTCACAACGGCATAGGAATTGTAGTTTGCATAGCTCATGCTCCCATTCTCTGTAGGCCTCGCTTCTTGGTCAGACTATATCTCCCATAAGGCACACAGTCTTCCCCCTTGGTGAGAAGAAGATGGTTACATCATGGGGAAGATGTGGTACATCACAGTGTATCATGGGAGATGAAGTCTGACTGGCGAGCCCAGCCTATAAAAAAGAATTTGGACATGAGGCATCTGAACTACAACTCCCATGAGGCACTATGGTGGCATATCCAAATTTAAAATTTCAGTTTTTGGCAATGTTTTGTTTTTTGGTGGAAAAACTAAAACGTATCCATTTTTAGCCATTCAGTTGTCCAATGAAAAACTGAAATTGTCTGCAGAAAACTATCCATTAGTTTCCTGTACATTTGCACAATTTAACCTCCGGAGGAAGAAACTATGATCCACTTTTTTACAGTACCCACCCTGGTCGTATCTAAGTGCTGCTGCTGTTGTCACTCTTTTATTCAGAAGCAGTCATTTTATTGAGAAATCTGATGGTAGCTCTACCTTTTGGGTGAGAGCATAGCCTTTGGCATGATTAGTCCAATAACAGAATAGAATTCTTAGGGTCTTAATAAGTACCAAAAGAATGAATCATGAATAACATTTTGCCCCAATCGTATTTAAAGGAATAGAATAGTTATTAGCTACTTATTATAATGCAGTCTTCTCTTTTCTGAGGCATATTACAGACAGTCCTTTGTTTCTAAGAATCATAGCAGATGTGCCCCTGTGCCCTCCATTAAATTACTCTAATGATAATAAGACTTTGTAAAGGATAAAATTATGTCTTACCCTCCTGATGGGCCTATGTTGTGTTCTGTGAGTTGTTAGCTTTCTAAAAATGGAGAGCCCTGAAACCTGACAAAGGGAGCAAAACAAACACTTAAAAAAAAATCTGATAATACAGAAGAACCTAGATAAGAGCACCAGGCCAGGCTGACACAAAGATTTCCTTAAGTAGGAAATCATGTCCATTCCAATGCCTACTCCCTGCAATAAATGTAGCATTGGAAAACTTTTATTCAATAAGAAACATTCATAAATTCAGCCCGTCTGCATTTTGCTTGAACTGCCACATAAATGCATGTTGTTGAAACATAACTTTAAATAGCTTATGAAGACATCCCTATGAATTCAAAATTACTGTACTTGCAGAAAAAGGCAACAATATCCTTCTGTAAATCCTTTAATCATAAGCATTAAAGAATAGTTCTTCAGAGAATCGCAGGCTGCTGACTAAAGTTTACATTTTCTTGAGTTGCTTTTGGTGCTGCTAGCTATTTTTCTCATACGCATGATGATGATGTGAAGTGACACTTGCACCTGTTGTCACCTCCTTATGGTAATTAGCATAGTGCCCTAAGTGGTAGCAGGGCCATCACATCCAAACATAAGCCATTAACATATTGCAGCTGTCATCAGTAGGGAAAGCTAATGGAGTTAGTGATTTGCACACTACTGCATACCTTGGCTTAGCTGGCATAACTCCCCATATTGGGGTCATTGGGGATGGGAAAAAGAAATGTGGGATGTAAGCCAGTCAGGAGTGAAAGAATACATTTTACTGCAGGTTTACTTTCATGTATTATGCATGTCCTTCAAGGTCACTGCATGATCATTTATAAGATTTTAATGAGATATCAAAGTGGAAAGAACTGAATGTAATTAATGTGATCTTATTGAAAAGATGCAGGTATAAAATAGCACAACTGGATGATGCAGTCAACAAAAAGTGGGACCAGTGTAGAAAAGCAAAAGATCATTTGGGAAGATTGCCTTTTTGACTGTTCTGTAGGTGCTTAACATCCTGTCAGTTCACTCCAGCTGACAAAAAAAAATAATGGAAAGAATTAAAGAATATGATAGTCCATGGTTTGTCTTTGAATTCTTGAATACATGCATTTTCATTCTGAAGGAAAATAATGGAAAGAATTAAAGAATATGATAGTCCATGGTTTGTCTTTGAATTCTTGAATACATGCATTTTCATTCTGAAAGGATAAATGGACTGCCTTATAGTTGAAAGTCTGCTGTTCCTATTCTGATGTGATTTTACTAGCCTATTTTTAAAAACATTATATATCACTTAGTTTCCCCACGCTGACAGGGTTTGACTTTGTGGTCCCTCAGAGCCTGTAACAGAAGGTCCATACTAATTTGGGGAACCAGGAAACATAAATTAAAACCACTGCTTGTTTTTTAAAGTAAGTTTCCACCCTTTTCTGTATGAAAGTATCCTTGGACATGTAAACCAATATGCAATCATCAATATGATTGAAAACTTCACTGATTTTTCCTGAAGTTTACAGATTACTCAGTCCCCTCACAGCTACCTAAGCTTTAGGTCCAGAAAAGACATGGCTATAGAACTCTTTTAAGAAGGTCTCAGATCAAGTTCATATTTTTAGGTAGCAGTGCTATCCAGACTACCATTGATGGCACTTGATTGCCATCCCTACTAGATGTCTGCCTGTATCTAAGTGGCCAGCATAATCTCTGGCCAGAAAATGGGGCAGCTTAATAGCATGAAAGGGAGTATGGTCTAGCAAAGTAAGCAAGTCGCTAATATCACCCCTGAACCTGACTCCTCTGTGGCCTTTGTCAGGTCACATAGGTCAACATTTTCAAATGTGGGTAGCTAGAGATGGGCATCTAAATGCAGAGGTTAAATCAGACACCCTCACTTGAAAATGTTGGACATAACAGTTATCACTACTAGAAAATTTAAATTTTATTGTGAAGAGTAGACTGCAGGAGACACCCAGACACCTGTGCTTTATTATATTTTTTCTTGACCATGCCCATTGCTGCAGCTTATGCAGAATATAGGTGTTTGAAACATAAACTAATCAAAACCTACTTGGGGCCTTAAGTGAATCAAGAAACTCTCTCAGAATTTGTGATATCAGTAGAACATGAAGTGGTCAAAGACTAACGTACAACAGTTGAATTCATGCACAGAAAATCAGAATGGTCTCTCTGAAACTTTGAACATTCTCAGTTTGAGTTGCTACAAATGTTCACAATTAGAGCTGGTTGGGGAAAGGGATCTTTTATAAACAAACAAACAAAAACCAACAACAACAAACAACCCGCAACTTTGAAATCAGTACTTTTTTTCTGGTTGATTTTTTTTTTTTTTAATTTTTCACTGAACATTTTTGGTTTTTTTTCCCTAAAAAATAACATTTTCATTTGGTGGTGAAAAAATATTCTCTTTACTTTTTAACTTTTTTCCACTGGGGAAAAATGAAAGATGCGGAGGAAAAACGTGAGAAAAAGTGGAATTTTTCCTTTCCTAATTATTAAAAAAAATTGAAATTTTGCCAAAAAGAGGGGAAATTTGGAAGTATTCAACAGGTTTCAGTGAAACATTTCAATTTAATCAAAACATTTTCAGCCTTTGTTTTTGATTGAAAGATTTTCAATAGTTTGAAAAAAATCAGGACAATAGTTTAACAGTTAGTGAAAGTGTTAGTTTTTAAAACTGTTTTATCAGCAGGACTATCAGGCTTTCAAGGTGAGACCCTGAAGGGCTTGTTCAGGGGCAGAATGGTTCCTGGGGGTGTGGACAGTATTAGTGAAGGGTCAGGGAGTTGTGAACAGGAAGATTTGTCAGCTGGGAGAAAGGGGAAAAGAGAAAAGGCTGCTTATTCCTCCCACATATAGTTTGGATGCTTTTTTTTCCTCTTCCTTTCCTTTTTTCTGTTTTCTCCCCTTTCTTTCCTCCTACTTTAGTCTTCTCCTCTTTCCTCCTTCAATATCTCCTCCATAGTCTTCACTCTTTCTTTGCCTCGGTCTTATTCATTCCCTTTCTGTCACATCCACTATGAGTGTTTTATCTGCCCCCTTGCTTTCCCTTCCCCAGTATACTGCTTCCTGTGATGGTGGGGAGGAGACCACCAGTTTGGACAACTGCTTCCAGACTGGTTCTGTAGCTACTGCATATGGTGGTGATGCAAGAAAGCTGACTCTGAGTTCACAGATTCTCATAGTTCCCAATGGGAGGCTTCCAGAAGAACAAACCAATAACATGATTTTAGGACAGACTTGGGGGTGGTCCCTGAGGTGCACATGTCCCTACCCAGCCTGCTGTCAGTTTCAGCAGCTCAGCTGAGTAGCAACTCCTTCTGGTTGTCAGTTTGCTGGAGTGAAAAAACCCAGGACAAATAGTTGTTTTCTGTCAAGCCAATAAGGACATGCCCTGAAAACAAAGATGTTGCCAGTTTTATGGGGCACACGGTTACCCTGCTTATTTTTATAATCTGAGTTTGAGTTGTTCATTCACATTAAAGCATTGCGGGGTGTTAGAATGATACAGGCAAGGGACAGCAATTCTGGAGTGGGCAGGTAGCAAAATATATTGTAGATGTGACAAAAACATATGCCAGCCTTCCAATATATACTGTAGCTGGGAATGACCACCCCAGACTTGAAAAATGAAGTCATTTGGGGGAAACCTAACTAGTCCTGGGTATGGAAAATAAAACAATTTAACATGCATGAAAGCACCATCTTCGCATTTATAAAAGGTTAAGTTCCCCTAAGCCATGAAAGAAAAACACCCTCTGAAGACTCAGGAAAGGCAGTAAACAGTGGTGGCAAGTGACAGGAATTGATCCTTTTTTTCCATGCCTGTCATGCCTCTACATTTTATTTCCACCATTTCTAGGATTCTATGAAAAAGAGAGAGAGGAGGATATGGCAGAGAGTGAGCTGAGGCAGGTCTATGGCCCGGGGGCAATGATACCTTGGTCTCTGGCTTTTCTTCAATTAGTAGACCCCCCTGCCTGATTGTGCAATGTGCATCTAACAGAGGACTTGGACGGTTGCAAGGTATTGATTAGCCATAATGTGAAGTCAAATCTGAATAAAAAAGCACTGTGATCAAAAGGCTTTCATGGGAGACAGCCTGCCCTCTAAGTCAAGGGTCTGCAAATTCTGATGAGCTCTGTTTCCTTTTTGTCTGAGAGAGATTTCCTCGGTTTACTCGTAAAGGCTCTCTTGAGAGGAAAGTCCAGTGGGTCCTCTGTCAAAAAAGCTGATGGCTCAGATTTGACAGGTGCTTGTTAGTTTTTTCATCCCAGATCACTCGACATGCACAGAAACTAGAAAAGACGAGTGTTAATAACACTATGCTTCAAGTAGACTGCCTTGTCATTTTCACTGGGAGCCTCCCTGATACAATCACCCACTTTAACGGAAAACAAACTATAGCCAGCCTTAAAATGTGTTGGTTTTCCAAACATTAGGACCTACACAGCTCAATACACGCCTTACATTGCATCATTTGAAAGCCTCCCTTTAGTCAGATCACACATAAAGCAGGTCAGAAAACGATATACCCCATGCAGACAGTTTTCTTCCTAAAGAGAAGGTACAGTAGATAAGCTTAGTCATACATATGCTTTGGCTTTCAACAGATTTCACTTGCTTTTTTTATTTTTAAATACAAATGAATTAAGTGACCAGCCCTTCAAACCCTAATTCACAGAGGGCTGATATAGAGAAGTACATCATGCTGACAGTATGAGTACTGCTCATTGTGAGAAAGAGTGGCAGAATTTGGTCTGTAAGTATTCTCATTGTTCATCATTTGGGGATTACAGTCAATGGGACTACTTAAGTAAGTCAGAATTTGGAAGCATGGTTACCAAACTTTATTTCCAAGTGGAGGTGGCATATAATTAACACCACATCTTGCTTCCTGTATTACAGTTAATAACTCTAAGCCGCAATGCCATTATGTGCAGCAACAGCAAAAGTACTATACCTGCATAGGGACTGTAGTTTAAATCTATGCCTATCTCCTGGATTCACTGGTACCTATAGACTGGGGAGATCATTGGAGAGAGCTAATAATTATTTGTTCAGTAATATATATCACTATTTCACTAGCCAAAACACAAATATAACTACTCTGAACTGCCCATTTCTGGATATTTGTGGGTCAGTTAGAGAAAGTTCTGTATTAGCACACTGGGTATTTAAATTAGGATTTTATAAATGCACTACAATTAAAAATACCCTCTACTTGCTTTTCACTCAAAACATTATTTGCTTCTAAGAAGTTATTCATTCCATAAATAAGCCAGAAAATTTTATATCAGGCTTACAAACCATGAATTAATCACCCTTTCATGAATAGTTGGGATGGTGGTGGTTTTTCTCATTGGCATTCAGTACCACTGCCATTGTGTGAAGGAGAATCCAAAAACAAACACAGAAAGATGAGATGAAGAAGAAGGGGCGGGGAACCAGTGAAAAGGCAATAATTTTCTTAATTTTGCTTCTCTAGAATGTTGAATCTTCTTGTATTCTTGTATTCTGAGTAAAGAAATGAGTATGCAGTTCACTCTGCAGATGAAGCAGCAATGACATCCATGTATATATTTGGCCATCAGATGCTCATTTTTGCAGTTGCTGGGCACTTCCACAATTAGTTTGTGTAACTCCTCACAGATATTTTATATACATGCAAACACACACACACAGAGACATTAAGATGTTTGGAAGAAGCAGAGGAAGAAAAGAGGAGCTTTTTGGCTTCATCCAAACCTGGAGGAAAGGGGGCAGGGAGCCTGTGAAACAAACCTCCATAATTTTGCTTCTAATACTCTGGTATTCAGAAGTAGGGATATAGGGGCTTGGATGAGGTGGCTTGTGGTGCCTACCAGCAATGCTTTCCACTCTAGTGGAGGCATGCCTGGATGGGCTTGAGGTTGTCCCTTTCCCTTCTGCACACCAATTAATGGATGGGGAGCTTCACTGAGAGTAAAACACTTCTTTCACCTTTCAAACAAGTACAGCAAGTTTATGGGCTCCTCTCACTCCGCTGGTTACTCCTAATGGCCTTCAAATGCTACTGATCAGGTATTGCACATCCTGCCCCTTCCCAGCATGGCTCAATCTTGTAAAAGCATAATGGAACCCAAAATATTTTTTGCTGCAAAGTATTCATCGTGGTAAATATCTGTTGCAGCACTATGGCTCCAAAGGCTGTGCATTAGTAGGCTATTAGTGCATGCTGAGAGTGCTCCAGTTGCCTTCTAATGCACATGCTGCAGTGCCCATTTCAGAATCTATGACTCATATTTTTTTACATTCCTTTTACATTTATTTTACATTTTTAAAAACCCTTTTAAAGGCACTTTTTCACAGGCTTAAGAAATGTATCTTTCCACTATGAAAAGTAGTCCCTATAAAAATAGATAAACAAAATAGTAGACAAAGCTGTTAAAAACATATTTGATTCTTTTGAATGTATCTGATGGTAGCTAATTATTTCTCACCTTTTCTTGCTGTTCTTATGGTTCCCTAGACTGTATTGAACCTTTACCCCCTCTCCCTGTCCCCCAGAAATCCAGCTTCCTTTTTAGTAGCTGTTTATGGGCAGGCAGCCACTTCTAACTTACTTTTTTTTATAAAAAATCATTTGAAATATGAAATTTTAAGTAGAAGAGCTGCCAGTGTATCTTTCACACTAGTAAGTGGATTAAGAGTATCTGAAAAGTGTCATGAATTAATGCTGAAAGAGCAGTTTGGGTCTTTGGAGTGGGAAGCTATCACACCTTCTCAGTTAATCCCTCATTCCTGCTTCTTCCCCACTATACCTGTCTTCACCTCCCAACCCTACTGTCTAACCTTTATTTATCCATTCCACATGATCTTTTCCCCTTCCATTGGACACAATGAGCAAAGGTGTGTGTATGAATGTGTGTCTGCATGTGTGTGTTTAAGTGATGGAGTACGAGCTGTGTCCTGCTAAAGTTGATCCACGGCTTGGATCATAATTATAAACGTCCATACAGCCAAGAAAAATAAAGCTTTGGACAATTAGTGTCCCCAGCCATACTTTCATGTTTAATGGTCTAAGTATCTACAGTACCAATGTAGGTTCTTATAATGGCATCCATCACCCTTTATGGTCTAGATAGCACTTAGTCCTGTCGTGAGTGCAGGGGACTGGACTACATGATCTCTTGAGGTCCCTTCCAGCCCTATAATTCTATGATTACCATAATATTGGAATGTCAAAATAATGGTGTCCACTCTACACCACTAAGTGGCATCCCAGGAGGTACCCAATGAAAATGTGCTGAAGAAAGAATGTTTAAGGAATGGATAGGGAAAATATTGAAGCTTACAAGACATATGGCAGTGGACCATGTGAAGATCAGAATCTCCTCGCAGAACAATTATGTGAGAGAGTACTATTTAAATACTTAACCATTTTATTGAAATATAGGGTAGTTTAAATATACCAGTATATGGTATCAGGCACTCCAATACTGAGTAAAACTGACTGTGAAGGAATATTCAATGTTATGTTACAGGCTCTGAAAACATAGCAAAAGTCAGAAATTTTTCTTTTAAAGAGTCCTCATTCTTGTTCAATAACTTCAGCTGTCAGAGCACAGAGCTGTATCAAAAAGAGTTTCACAGAATCAAAAGGTTTGTTTCTTAGCAACTCTGTCAACAAATTTAAATTGCTGCATATCATGGTTGTTCCATAATCATTTGCATGCAAGATTTGTAAACACGAGTTTTCATTGCGCATCCTGTTGTCATGGCTGGTGGGGAGGCAAAGGGGGGCAAATATTCCAGGGAAGGGGCAGTATAGGTTTCAGGGCAAAGGAAATGATCAAGAACGTGTTTTTAAGTTGTTCTCTTTATCAAAATCTAGTCTATTTCACTCTGCTCATGAAATAGCAGCAGCAGCAAAAACAAGCACAAAAACTTTAAAAATGTTGCAATAGTCTATTAGATTAAACTATCATTTGCAACATATTTTGCAGTTTAAGTCAAAGATTTTGAATCTTAGCTTGATGGCAAAATTCAATGTGGGCCAGATTTTGTCTGGTTGCTTAGACCCATTCAACACTAGGTGGTCTCCAAAAGGAAGTGATGTATATTGCTTATTTTAATTTTTTTATTTTATTTGTTGAGTGCCTAGTATGCATGATACTGAAGTGACATACTTTGCTTAATGTAATAAACTTTATATCCTAAGAGTTATAGAATTATCATATCATCCGTGTCTGATGACTCAGATACAAAATCTCAGCTCACTCTGTATCAGTTATAGGTTTAATATTTTTGTTTGTAAAGTAGTTCCCAGAGTCCTCAGTCATGACTGGGGCCTCATTTGACAAGATCTTGTGCCTTAAAGACCTTACATGTAAATAGACAAGACAAAAGGTGGGAAGAGAAACAGGCACAAACCGGTGAACTGGCTTGCCCAAGTTCACACAATAGGTCTGTGGTGAAGTCAAGAATAGATGAAGTTCTCCTAACTCCCAGCCTTGTGCCCTAGCCCAGAGCTTATGCTTTCTTGCTGCTTCTAGCCTTATGCACTGGAATTTCCCACACCTCACAACATACCTGCTTTATTCTTCAGGACATAGGCACCAGCTGCCTGTAAAACCAACATTTCAAATCTATCACCTCGCAGCAGCCCTGAGAAGAGGTTGCCTGAATGTGTTCATGGTCCAGGATTTCACATATGAATGAATACATGGGCTTACATTCCACATAGAGATTTCACTGGTGAGCACAGCACACAAAAAACCAGTAGATTTTATAGCACAGCACAAAGACTGTGTCTGCCTCATTCAGCCTATACCTGAAGCTGCTTATAATGGCAGGAAAACTCTTTAACGTTCTCTATAGTTTTATCACTGTGCACCATTAAGCAGGGGAGAACACAGCATGTATTGTGGACTCTGTTGCTCAGATAATGGGCTACAGTACAAATGATGAAACCCCCTGTTGAAGGCAAGGACTTTGAGATGTCACAATAAAGGAGGGGCTATAGGAAAAGCACAAAACTGAATGCACTTGTCAAAGGAGAAAAAAAGATGTGATCACTCTAAACAGTTGCCTGTTAACCGGATGTTATCAGAAGGGAGTTAATATTTAATGGAGCTAGATGGCACAGTAGGTCAATACAATCATTTCTCAACTCTGGAATCTAAATTTGACTCAGGTCACAAGTGAAAATATTTTTGGTGTATCCCTGCCTACTCTCCAGTGGCCTTTTCTCTGCATCATACAGTAACTGTACAGTTTGGAGCAACTGAACAACCAACATTCTCTGCTCAGAATTGGTCTAAGTGAAGGGTTCCTATCATGCTCCCAAGAGGTGCTGAGCATCATAAACTCTCAGCATCTGGCAGAATCAACCCAGAAACAGCAAGTAGAGCAAGTTTTAATTGAGGAGTAAAGGCAGAGCTATACAAGGAGGTTTGCACAGACATAGTCTTTGCTAGGACAGTCTCCAGCTAATGGTATTAGACCCTTATCTTAATGAGCATTTAAATATCATCACTTTTTCCAAATCAGAAACACAGTGAATGTTTTAATGCATATTCACAGACAGATATTACCAGTTCAAAATGAAAGTGCATTAGCTGCTGTGCTTGCTTCATTTTCAAATCTAAATTTTCTTATTGCAACCTTTTGAAAATCACTGTAAACTCCCCTTTGCTTGATGGCTCAAAAAGCCTAGAAGGAGAATTAAAAAGACAAGAATGCTGAGTGCTATCTTATTCTTTATAAATAAATAGGAGTATTTTATGATGGACTTAGGGAAACATGGATGGACATGACATTTTCTGTTTATTGCCCACAATAAATGTGCTACAGTAGTTAAGAAAGAAAACATAGATGAAACAGGAAGGCAGGCTTCCTAGAATTGAAGCACTCTGATATAACAGTAACATTTAAGAATGGATACCTATTTCTGAACATTATTTACAGGGTTTTAAGAAGGGATAAGCAGTCCCTCAATATCAGGCATATGTCTTGTTCCACAAGAGATAACAAGGTTGATTGCTTGGCCAATGGTGCATATGAAACCCAACATAAAAGCAGAGCAGTATAAACATTTACTGACCCTCTGGATATGACAAATGATGGTGCTTGTTCAGAACTCTCTTTGAAAACATATCCAAGGGATAAACCATCATGTGGACATTCATATAGTACAGTGATGAGAACTATAGCTGTAGGAAATGCCTATAAATAAATCTGTCCAAGTGGCACCTGATCAAACTGACTGGGCTATACAGAGCAGTTATTCTTTTTAATACCAGCTCCTTTTATAACTTTATGCACGCCATCACCTCACTGCTGAACCCAAGTTCCCATAGCCCTTCTGCAATGCAACTAAAATCTACCATAAATTTCAAAGCCATCAATGATGAAAGAGTGAATTTTTCATCCTATTAGAGGAACTCTCAGTAAGGGCAACATTGTATCTGTTTTCAATTAATTTGCCACTCTTGGCAGCCTTCTGCCTATACTGGTAATTGACATTTCTTCCTTTGGTTGTGCTGCACGTTTAAAGCAACTGTGCTTAAGTATTTACGCTCACAGTTGTTTCCTTGCCATCTGCAGTGCCCTTTGTTAATTTAATAAATTCATGGTTTCATAGATTATCAGGAAAGAAAGGACTATTGTGATCATCTAGTCTGACTTCCTGCATAACCTAGTCCATAGGACTTCTCTGAATTGATTCCCATTTTAACTAGAGTAGATCTTTCAGGAAAAAAAACCTTATCTTGATTTAAAAGTTTCCTACATTGTTAAAAATGTTCATCTTATTTCCAGTGTAAATTTGTCTAGCTTCCATTTCCAGCCATTGATTCTTGTTTTACCTTTGTCTGATGGATGGAAGAGCCCTCTCTGATACAATTACTGCCCCTCATGTAGGTATTTATAGATGGTGATCAAGTCACCCCTTAACCTTCTCTTTGGGAAGCTAAATAGATTGAGTTTTTTTAGTCTAACACTATAGACATGTTTTCCAGTCCGACAGATCTAGATTTAGCGTGCAGTGTAGACCTGCCCATAGTCACCTCAGAACTCCCAAGTCCTTGTCTTGCCTTTTCATTACAGTAGCAATTGTCCCATTTCTCTTCCAGTCTAATACTCACACCCAGATAACATTTTCCATTTTCAAACATAATAAATACATTTATTCTAAATAAAAAATTAGTAAATTAAATACATCAGATGAGCTACTAAATTAGACAGATTCTCCTATAGCTATCTGATTTGGTGAAGCTGACATAAACTCCTTATTGACTCTATTAATGAATCCACCTCCAGTCACAAATTTGTATGCAAACTGTCATAGGAACTCTGGCATTAGCCACATTTTCCCACTACCCATGGCAGTTATTTCTACAACAGTTGTCTACAGTACCTGAAGGAAAGAAAGAATCACTCAGTGAAAGCAGCTGCTGCCCAGCCCCTCCAGCCATTGAGCTGCGTGCTACTGCTACCTGGTAAGCAGTGCTGAATAATCCTTTACTCCCTCAAAGTCAGTTGCAAACATAAATCAAACAAAAGAAACAAAATTGTGGAGACAAACATTTCAGCAAAATGCCTTCATCAGGTCTCTGAGGAAAGTATTTAACCCAAACACTTCTTCTGTAGGAATTAACACTGAATCCTCCTGACATGGATTTGACTACAGCAAAAGAAGGCAAGAACCATTGTGCCACTATTTATACAGTACACATTAGGAGCCTATAATTTGCCAATTACTGCTTAGCATCATTTGAGCTCTGCCAAGTCTGCAGGGCCTAACAGTCCACTGCCATGGTCTCTGATGGAAATGGCTTTTCTGTAGCTTAAAACCAGGTTTCAGCTGCAGGAAAAGAAAAAAACCCTTCAGAAGGTTTGCTATTAGTAACTTTGCTTCTGACGGAAGTTTACAACCCCGATGAATTCAGGCTACCTAGTTATCCGTTGCAATTTCTCTGGCACACAGTTATTTCCAAGTTTGTTTTTTATTTTGTTTGGTTTTTCTTATGAAAAAATTATCTACACAAGGATTTGATGAAGCAAATATAATACATATATAGTAATTGTGGGATGGTGTTTTTAAGTCATATGGTGCTAATGAAGGGAAGAAACATGAGACTCTTACATATTCAAGTGTCTGCAGCCTGTTTTCTTAATGTGAAATGAATGTTTGAGCTTATTATACTAATATAGGCCTGCCAAGTCTTTAAGTTTATTGCACTAAATCAGTGGAGTCATTGTCATTATTAGGCCAGTTGCTATTCAATACGAAAAATCATTCATTAGCTACAAATGACAGAAATGGTACTGTGCTATAGATTTTTTTTATTGTTGTCCTGAATCTCTACATCCTTTGGAAGGAAATAATGAGATAAGAGTTAAATGAAAAGTCAATGAGGATTTTATTGCAATGTGATGGCAATGACTGTATTATAGCAGAGTTTGAGCTTCTTTTCCCTGTTTTGTGATATGTATAACAATGTAAAGGCAATGTGACTATTCATAGTTTTTGAAGGTAATTGGTGCATGTACCTTTAACATTACCTAAAAATTTAAATTTAATACAAGTTGATTTCAGTGGAAATATTAGAATTAATTGTCTCTCTTTATGTTTTATTTTGGTGTTTTTGCACTCAAGTGATTCGTTTTAATTGGGACCCAATATCAAGGGCCAGAGCAACCTCTGAGTGTGAGTTAATGTCCCTCACAAGACTCAGTCCATTCTTAACTTCATCTCTTTAACTTGTTTTTACAATGCCAGATTTTCAAAAAAGCTGAGGCTGGAATTTTCAAAAGAGTTGAATTAGACACTCCACTTCCATAGGAATTTTTGGCAGCTGGGTATCTGACTTCCTTAGGTTTCTTTAAAATTCCCAACCTCTGCTCCCATTTAGACAGATAAATGAGGAAACCAAGACTTTCAAAAGCAGTCAGCACCTAGAAGCACCCTTCGTTTTTAATGGGAACCATTAGATAATTAATCTTTTTGAAAATCTGGTCACTTTATTTAGTCCCCTGCTGGAAGTTGAGTCCTTCTGAAATTCCAGCCAACAACTATCATAAAAAGGCACTATTCTAGGGTGACTGCTGCTTTGACAGTTAGCAGCAGCTAAAAAGAATTGGCTGATTTCATGTCACATATTACATTAACCATATTCAGACCTGGCTCTCCAACATTTAAAAAAGTTTATCTGTTTCTCCCTTGAGCTGCCTACCTGGTCTACTTTTCTTTGTAGACTTGTATTAAAATAATGCAACATCCAGCTGTTCATTTATGCCAACAGAAAATGAACATGATAACATGATAGTCAAAACAGCAAGTGCACCACAGCATTATATATATTTTTAAATACTCTGATTCTTTGAGAGGAGAAACTTCTTAAACTGCATTTTCAAAGAGAAAATGTATTGCCACCAAAATAATAGTTTATATTTTAAATAAATCAAAGGGATCTAAGCTTATTAGTGAAACATTAAGTTCTAAAGATCAGGGCAAGTTATAATTAAAGAAGGAAAACAGGAATGCACTGTTCTTTCTGAGTGTTAAAACTGACATAATTCTATTAGCAAAATATTAAAGGGAAAAACATTAGATAAAATATATCACATCCTTGGTAGCTTTTTTCCCATTCTTTTCTTAACTAATATGATACAAGTGTCTCTTTTAATAAAAGTGCATCGCTGGGATTTATGGTTAATAATTAAGGGCCCAATCCTGCAAATCTTTATCATAGAGTACAGTAATCACTGTAAATATGAAGAATTATACTAGCTTTTTTTTTCAGTATTTAGGAACTAATCCTTTAATTCTCTACTCATATGAATTATCCTTATTCAAGCAAGCAGTGCCTTTGACTTCAGAGAGTACAGGTTTGCAGGATTGGGCCTTAAATCCCAATACTAGAAAAATATAGCTATTTTTTTAAAATGCGAAAACATGAGCTGCTTAAAAAAAAAAAACCCACCCCCCAGAATAGCCTGGCTCCATAAAAGCAAAGAAACCCACAACTTTTTTTATACAGAAGCTGCTGCTGAAATAAGTAAAATAGATAGATTTTGTCTAGTAGATAAAATCCGCTCTAAAACCCTTTTTCCATGGAGAGTCCAAGTTGTGTTGAATCTTCCATTTCTGACTCTTAAGTCAATTTGCAGGAGGTGGTGTGTAAAAGCACTTTAGTAGGGAAAAGCAGCAATCTCAATGCATCAAAGTTAGGTGGTAGCGAGGTTATCGCTCCGTGAAAATCACATAAACATTCCACATATGAAATATTATTCATCAGGGCAAAACCCTCTAAGGGTTTCAAAGATGACAATGGTGTCATGAAACCTTTTTTGAAAAGGGAAAAATATATTCCACTGCTAAGATTGATTCTGTAGCCATGTAGCAGCCAGTGCGGCGAGGTAAGGAATGAACATAATTGAGAAGAGAATTAGCAAACCTTAAATATCTGCAGCTGCAATATCATTACCCATAAACTTGCCCTTTTTCCACCCTCTTTTCCCCAAAGACTGACATCCCATAACTGTAGTGAAGAAGAATGCATTCTTTCGAACAGCTAAATCAACAAGGTCTCACATGAGTAGTGCTGAGTGGCGTGGTTGACTGATTTCATGAAAAACTAATCATGTATTCATCATTGAGATCAAACACTTCCCAAGTAATTATTATCAAAACCAATCTGATAAGACCTGAAGAAGTGGTGTTGCTGATCTAATCAGAGGTAGAACAGAAATAGTTCTCCCAGCTTTTGTAAAGCTCAGGTAGGAAAGCACAAAACTGTAATTGTATTTTATAATTAAGAGAAAGTTGTCACACTGTAATCAATTATTTCAAATCAATCATAACAATTTTAACTTCACTGGTTATTTATAAGAACATGCATTTTCAAATGGACTTTTTCAGATATGGATATTTTCATACCAGGAGAGGATAATGACATAGAAACAAACAAATAAATAAATAAATATCAAGCAAGTTTTCTGAACAAAAGCAAGAGCAGTGGGTGTATCTGATGTAAGATAGCAATATTAGTGATGTGTTTCTTAAATTCTTCATTTCATGTTGACATCCTCTTTATATCAAAATCAAATCATGCAGTATTGTTTTTTAAGACAATAGCATTATAACACTAGGGGTCTCAAAAATTGTCTAATTTTAATATAATATTCTTGATTAGAATTTTTTAAAATAACTTACATTTAGGAAATTTTAAAAATAGAAAAATTGACTGCTAATCTTTATACACTAGAAATTCATTGACAGACCATCATATTTCATGCCAATCCAGGAATTCTTTATCCACGCTTATGCCTCTTATTTGGTTCTCATTTTGAGAGAAATCACTCATTTTAGCCCAAGTTCCCCACATTCCCCACAAATTTGTAGCGCCTCACTTTTATTGTTGAAATTTTAAATCAGAAATAAAGAATCATGAAGCTGAAGTTATGGAAACAGTGATTAACATTAAAGGAATGAGCACCACAGAATTCACATTTTCTTCTTGTATAATTTGTTGGTTTCCGTTCTTGTGGATTCTTGTAATAGTTTGTGCCCCAGAAATAGACCATGGCAGGTTGAGAGGCTTTATTGGGTAGTTTTATTCCTTTAAGTAGTCCCATTTTCTTGAATAAGGGGTTGAAGGCCTGGGACCTACCTAAGGATAATTGTGCTAGCATGTGAATTTTTGATCCTCTGTAATGTAGTTACATTTGTAGTTATGATTTCAAATGCAGAAAGATTCATAATTTAAAGTTGGCTGCCAGCACTTAAAGAACAACAACAACAAAGAGTAGCTCTCCTTAATCTAGAAATCTTCCTTTCTATGGGCTGATTTGTGTCCATTTATTCTTTTACGTAGAAACTGAATGGACACAAATCAGACGTCAAGAATTATAACATTCAAAAACCTGTTGGATAGCACTTCAATCTCCCTGGTCACTCGATTACAGACCTAAAAGTCTCAGTATTACAAAAAAAGTTCAAAAACAGACTCCAAAGAGAAACTGCTGAATTGGAATTAATTTGCAAAATGGACGCCATTAATTAGGCTTGAATAAAGACTGGGAGTGGATGGGTCATTACACAAAGTAAAACTATTTCCCCATGTTTATTCCTCCCTCTCCCTCCCCACTACTGTTCCTCACAACTTCTTGTCAATTGCAGCAAATGGACCATTTTCATTACCACTACAAAAAGTTTTTCTCTCCCGCTGATAATAGCTCACCTTAACTGATCACTCTCCTTAGAGTGTGTATGGTAACACCCATTGTTTCATGTTCTCTGTGTATATATATATATATTTTTTCCTACTGTATTTTCTACTGCATGCATCCGATGAAGTGGGCTGTAGCCCACGAAAGCTTATGCTCAAATAAATTTGTTAGTCTCTAAGGTGCCACAAGTACTCCTGTTCTTTTTGCAGATACAGACTAACACAGCTACTATTCTGAAACCTAAATAATGTTAGTTACTTCATGAATACTCCTATTGAAATGAATGGGACAACTCACAGAGTATCTATTCAGCATGAGTAAGAATGGCAGATTCTGTCCCCGTTTAGGAATTAGATCATTTTCCAGTTGGCTGTTGCACTGTTTTTACATAAATGTTAAAACAGAAAAAGTGGGGAGGGGAGGACCAGGCAGGCAGCTCAGTGGAGAAATGGATCATCTTATTTCTTTTTTCAATTGATAAAAATGAAGTTTTAACCCTAAATATTACATTAAATCAAATTTTCTATTTAGCTGCTATGAACTGTGAGACTACCTGGCTCTTTAGAATAGAGCCTTTATGTGATGGACTAGTTTTACAGAAGAATTCAGCTTCCAATTAGGTGCCATAAATAAAATGGTGATTTTTCAAAAGGTTGCAGCACCCAGCTGTTTCCACTGTTCTTAGTAAATTCTCCTTGTTCTCAACGGCAGCTATTAGGAAATGAACTCTTGAAAAACTGGCCCCAGTTGTGAGTGCTGAACACTTTCGATAATCTGACCTTATGGGTTATTTTAGACAGTAAATTGTGGGGGAGGTATATTTAGAATGAGCACTGAAAATTATGACATTCATAAAGATGAAGTTCTATATGACTCAGTAAAATGTTTAGGAAAGTTGTCTCTTCTGTGAAAATTTATGCCACTTTGGAGACACATAATTTCTCTTGGCTCCACTGATTGCAAGTGTCAATGAGATGGAAAATCACTTAGTCGAAGGATAAATCTCACCAACCACACTAGTGACATAAGGGGAAGAATAGGCGTTCACTCAAAGAGGTTTCTGAAAAAAAAGTTGGAGCCCTCTTGATAAGTACGGTATGCACATCTCTTTCTCAGGGACTGATCCAATAAAAAATACAGTCAGGCTTCAGCACTATACAATACTGAAATATTACAGCTTCCTCAACACTACACAATGCATAAAACCTGAATTTATTATATCAAGACCTATATAAATACTTTATATTTATATTAATAAAAAGTCAAATTTATTGTTACACCTCTTAGACTGGGAAGTGCTTTGACTTTGGTAAGAACATAAAAATGGCCATACTGGGTCAGACCAAAGGTCCACTTAACCCAGTATCCAGTCTTCTGAGAGTGGCCAGTGCCAGGTGCCCCAGAGGGAATGAACAGAACAGGTAATCACCAAGAGATACATCCCCTGTCGCTCATTCACAGCTTCTGACAAACAGATGCTAGGGACACCATCCCTGCCCAGCGTGACTAATAGTCATTGATAAGCCTATCCTCCATGAATTTATCTAGTTCTTTTTGAACCCTGTTATGGTCTTGTCTTTACAACATCCTCTGGCAAGGAGTTCCACAGGTTGACTGTGCATTGTGTGAAGAAATACTTCCTTTTATTTGTTTTAAACCTGCTGCCTATTAATTTCATTTGGTGACCCGTAGTTCTTGTGTTATGAGAAGTAGTAAACAACACTTCCTTATCTACTTCCTCTACACCACAATGGCCTTATCGTCCTTGAGTGCTCCTTTAGCACCTTGTTCGTCCAATGGCCTCACTGCTTGTTTAGCAGGCTTCCTGCATTTGATGTATTTTTAAAAAAATTGCTATTACTTTTTGAGTCTTTGGCTAACTGTTCCTCAAATTCTTTTTTGGCCTTTCTAATTGTATTTTTACACTTCATTTGCCAGTGTTTATGCTCCTTCCTATTTTCCTCACTAGGATTAAACTTCCACTTTTTAAAGGATTCCTTTTTGCCTCTCACTGTTTCTTTTACTTTATTGTTTAGCCACAGTGGTTCTTTTTTGGTTCTCTTTCTATGTTTTTTAATTTGGAGTATACATTTAAGTTAAGTACATAGTGCATAAATCATGTTTCCATGGTTAAGGGCCCTAATTGATTTTGAATATAAGAGACATTAAAAACCATTTCTGTCCAATAATGCTTAGTATGGTGTTTGTTTGAAAACATGAAATACTATTTTCAGGAATAAAACATTTTCAAAAAATGAAACCCAGGCAATGAACCAAATTCTTCCTGTTTCACTCACATTGGATAGCTCCTTACTCGGTGATCAGTTCCAGCAAAATCAAGGGAACTATTTTACAGAGTAAGGTTCTACTCAGTTCTGAGTAAGATTAGCAGAAACCAACCCAATATTAGCATATTAAAACAATTTATTTCATCCATAACCATACATAGAACATCTGCTGTTTAAGATTTTTGCAATTAATACACTGAAGAAAACACACAATTCTATTTTATAGCCATGTCTTTTTAAAATATCATATTTCCATTAAACTCTCCCTCTCTTTCCCTTGATTGTTTCCATCTCTTTCTGTGTTATGGCATTAAACATAATTTTTAGCTGTATGTAAGGGCCGTGCACATGTATAATGCTGGATATATAATATATGTATGAGTTCATTGTATCCCTGACTGATAACTATTTAATACATTTCTATCTCAATAATCCCAATATAGCCTAGATTGACAGACATAGGGCTCCCAATCCCTCAGAATTCTTCAGAATCTAATTAACTTTGTTAAACATATAAGTAGGTCAATAGACTTCAAAGGCCTGATCCAAAGCCCTAATTACACAAGTTGATGGAGAGAGAGAAAAGCCATTGTTCCAGCCACTGATGCCAACTTCCCCGAAGGCGCAGCGTCAAAGGCAAACAAACCAGCAAAGCTGACCCAGGGCAAAGGTGGGGAGCAAACACTGCTGCTGCAGTGTAGACAGCCCAAGAGTCCAAATTGGAATTCTAACCAAGTCAGCCAGGCTTCCTTCTGAGGCTCGTACTGCAGAATTGTTCCTCCACACTCACAATTCAGGGCTGTCCCCTATGTCTCCACCTATCAGTTTTCTGGACATGATTAGAATTCAGAACCAATTTGGATCTGATATGGTTGATATTGTTAAGAATAAGGATGTTGATGCCTCAGTAAACCAGTGTCATGTACACTGATTAGAAACCTGTCCACAGGCTTGGCAGAGAAGGCAAGGACTGAATGGAAGCAAAAACTGAACTAGCCCTTTCATCCTTAAAAGTAGTCCCTCTAAGTCAGTGTTCAGGCACCTTGTCAGGGCCATCTGGGGCACATTGCACAGCAACTGCTTGTGTTGTCTCTGTTCTGTATATAGAGGACTTCAGGCTCCAAGGCTGCTAATCCAGCAGCTCTCACAACTACTAATTTCACCCAAAACTTTTAACACATTGCAGTACAGATGTTTTACAGTCACTGCAGTCCTCTAACATGGGTTTTGCTCAGTGGAGCTGCACATTTGCAGACTCATGGACCACACCCCTCAACTTACCCATACTCAAGCCACCCTACACCATGCAAAATCCTCTCACCTGGTCCATCTGTGGCCTGTGCAGCCCCACTTATGGGTGCATTTGAAGGCTTTACAAGTAGATACTATATCTTCCCTCAGGTTAAGGGTTGACCTTGAATATGCTCCACATACTATTGATTTCAGCTATAACCATATGCCAGAAAGAGAATGGATGGTCTTGTAGACATGGCATTGGTTTGGGACTCAGGAGATCTAGGTCCATTTCCCTCTCTGCCGAAGACTGGCTGGGTGTATCTCCACGGCATTTTGAAACCCATAGCAGCAAGCCTCCAAGCCTGGTGCAATAGATTTGAGCTATTGGGGCTCATGTTAGCACTCTAAATATAGCCGCATAGATAACACTTTGAAGTTGTGGTTTGGGCTGTGAAGTCAACATACATGCGTCCTTAGACAAGTCACTTACCGTTTCTGTGCCTTTGCGCCCTAACTATAGAGAGGGGATAATGCTTCTTTTCTCCCACACTTTGTCTGGCTGGTCTATTTAGATGTAACCTTTTTAGGGCAGGGACTGTCTCTAATATGTATTTGTTCTGTGTCTTAGTACAATTGGGCCCTGTGTTAGGATTTCTAGGTCCTGCTATTACATAAATAAATAATAAAACTAACATTTCAACGCATGTATGCACAAAGATTTCTGGTCTATCTAAATCAGCAGCACCTGGGAAACTTTTAGTTGTGAAATCCTGTTAATTAGAAAGGTTAGCACTAGGAGTTTGGAGGCATTTTGCACCTTCAGGAACCATAACACTTATAAGGGATAATATCAGAGATCTTAAGTTTTAAAATGTATCAGCCAACATATCACTGTTTTTGTCTGTCATGCATTTAGTCTACTGCCACAGCACAATGTGACCAATAGACGTACAGTATCTCTGCAAAGGGGATTGCAATATCTGTTAGTGTAATTTTTCCTTTTTAATGGGATTTTTACAGCAGCAATTTTTTTTCAGTAACTTTTCAGCCAAGTAAAATCTCTTTATGATACTCTGGTAAAAGCTGGTTTAGTACAGTTCTTATCAACAAGTGAAGATGAAAAGGTTGTCAAAAATGTATCCTCCTTGCAGATTAAAAGATTATTTTCTGATGTATATTCACAAAGAAAATCAATGTGAAAGTCACTGTACACTATGTGCAAGGTGTGGGTTTTAGGATGGAGTGAGATTCCAGCTATCTGTCTAGGTCTATCTATCAAGTATTTATAGAGCACTAATCACCACAGTATCCAGGCACTGGTTTACAGAGAGACAGACAGCCTGTATTCTCCCATCCCTTAATATGTGTGTATAAAAATATGCCTCTTAATCGCCCTTCTTTCAGCTTTTTGCGAATATCTTGCCTATTAGTTCTACTACACAGTTGAATGAAGCTTCTACTTTCTATTGTTTCCCTGTTCTTTTACATTTAGCCTGCAATCATTTAATAATCTAGTTCTGGAACAGTAGCTGCATTTTCTTAATGTGGCATTCCCAAGTGTTCCCGTTCATTACAGACAGGCTACATTACTGAGAACACATGAGAATGAGCTTGGTCTATGGGGAACAGCTGCAAGTAAAAATAAGACAAACAATGCGAGAAAGATTTAAAACAGAGAGAGTGTCAGAAGTAAAAGAGGAGGTAGCTTAAGTTTTAGGATGGGGTGAGAGTGCTCAGGAAGGAAATTGATTGACAGGAAAAGGAGAACTAAGAGAACAGACAAATAACACACCATAAAGGACACACACGAGAAAAGATTTGTAATAGAAGAAATGTAAAGAGAGAGGAAGGTGCAAAGAGAAATGCTAAAAATATTTTGAAGTTTCAAAACCAGAGAGGATTGAGCATCTTATGAAGGAAGGGAAGGGAGAAGAAACACATTTGTATAAAACTTTGCTCTTCATTTGAATGGACAGTGGAGCTGGTTGAAAAAAAATTGCATGTAAAGTACTTTGTCAAAAAAAATATAAAAAAATGTCAGCATTCTGGAATGATTTTTACTTGTTTCAGAAATTTCTGTTTGATATTTTAATCAATATTTTCATTCAAATGTTATAGAAATTTGTATTAAAATTGTTTTTTAAATCATTATTTAAATTTTTGTTGACTAAAAACCCAATTCTCAGTTAAAAAAGCACACCACTTTCAATTGAATATATGGATAACTATTCTTTTTAAATGGATACAAAATTTTCAATACAAATATCAATAATACTCATTATGGAAAACAGATTTATTTTGAGTTCAGTCAAATGGAAACAGGGAAATTTCAATTTGTTTGCAAAATTGTTTTCCCATGTGTTGACCAGCTCTACTGATAAGAATTCACAAAGCAAAAATAAAATAATAGTCTGCAATACCCCTATTAGTTTAGAGAAATATGTCTCCTAAGTCGGCACTGTTCTTACGTTCATTGGGATTTTGTGTTACACGAAAGAAATAATTGCTGTTGGGCTGCATTCTTAGGGTACAAAGAGAGAAAATATCTACCAACACCCACAGTTAAGAAAAACAAACAAATAAAACACAAAACAAACAAATCACCTTACTGTCCCATCATTACTAGTTGAATTCGCAATGCAAATTTGTCAGTGCTAGATTAAGGCAATGGGGCCCCCTTGCAGCCCTACATCTCCACCTGGAGTGCCAGTGGGCCTCTCTCCTCCCAGAGGGGAAGTGGCAGTGGCATGGGATCCTTCTACCCCCTTCTGCTCTCGCAGGGATTGCAGCAGGGGCCCCTGTCCCTTTGGGAGCAAAAGGGGAAACCCTTGCTCCCCACAGAGAGAAAGGGGTGGCAGCATGGGGGGCTCATAATACTTGCTGCAGCAATGGAGTATATCTCCTTGAGTGAGTGGGATGGGCTGGCTGCACTCCCATCTTCCTGACACACACAAAATTTCTGCTGAGGTGGTGTTGGCAGGACCACCCAGAGCAGTGGTTCTTGCAGTTAACACTAGTAGAGGCATAGGAAAGTTTAGTCCTCTCAGAGCTACTATTTCAGGCAAATGTACCTGAATCAATTACACCCAGATCACATTTTCCCCAACTACAAGGTCTAGGAACCTATGTTTGTTTTTGTGTGTTTGTTAATGGAGCTGAGATTCTGCCCTCATCACTTGATTCCAGGATCTGAGGCTTATAGTGCTTATGCCTTAATATGGCCTGGCAACTAGGTGGTGTGGTTTCAGTGAACAGCAACCTAGAAATCTAGATGCAGATTTCACATAATAATACCCCATACTAATATGGGGTAAGAAATCCCTGTTGCTCTATAGGCAGTAAAGCAACAGATAACACCAACTCAGTATGCATATAATCCAAATGTGGAAGGTTGGTAGGTGTAACACAGTATGCCCAGCTCCTCATCACGAGGAAAGGATCAGCAAACACATATTAAATGTGACAGATTTCAGTGGCAACCGTGTTAGTCTGTATTAGCAAAAAAAAATGAGGAGTCCTTGTGGCACCTTAGAGACTAACAAATTTATTTTGGCATAAGCTTTCATGAGCTAGAACCCACTTCATCAGACATTTGAAGTGAAAAATACAGAAGCAGGTATAAATAAATAAAAGGATGGGGGTTGCTTTACCTAGTGTGAGGTCAGTCTAACGAGATAAATCAATTAACAGCAGGATACCAAGGGAGGAAAAATAACTTTTGAAGTGGTAAGAGAGTGGCCCATTACAGACAGTTGATAAGAAGGTATGAGTAACAGTAGGTAGAAATTAGTATTGGGGAAATTAAGTTTAGGTTTTGTAATGACCCAACCACTCCCAGTCTTTATTCAGACCTAATCTGATGGTGTCCAGTTTGCAAATTAATTCCAGTTCTGCAGCTTCACATTGGAGTCTGTTTTTGAAGTTTTTTTGTTGAAGAATTGCCACTTTGAGGTCTATTATTGAGTGACCAGAGAGATTGAAGGGTTCTCCTACAGGTTTTCGAATGTTATGATTCCTGATGTCACATTTGAGTCCATTTATTCTTTTGCGTAGAGACTGTCCGGTTTGGCCAATGTACGTGGCAGAGGGGCATTGCTGGCACATGATGGCATATATCACATAGTCATAATGTGGGATAGCAGTCAAAAATGTGTGGCAAAAGTACAGATTGTGACAGTACTCAATATGTGTGGGATGCTTCATCAATATGAATAATTTGTCACCAACATTTCAGATCACTGTATGAATCCCCAATGTTGTTCTTTTGTTGCCTAATGCTGTGTTCCAAGGGGTGGAACAAGCCAAGAGATAGAATCATTTTGAAACTGGAATGTGAAAGGTGCTTTTCCACGCTGTGCCATAGAACCAGGAGAAGAGTCTGAATGTCAGTCATCACAGACTACAGCTAAGGAACAAATATGTATGACACATAGTACAGATTAAGGCTCCAAAGCTCTTGAACACATGATTATTTTTAAAGATATCCTTGACTTTAATTGATGTCAATGGGACTTAAGCACATGCTTAAAGTTAAGTATATACTTAAGCACTTTTCTGAACTGAGGCCTCAGAAAAGCCCATACAGCCAAGATATGTCTACACAGCAAAGAAAAACCGATAGCTGGCCCATGCCAGCCAACTTGGGCTCACGGGGCTCAGGCTGCAGGCTGTTTCACTGCTGTGTAAACATCTGAGCTCAGGCTGGAGCCCTGGCTCTAGGACCCTGCAGGGTGAGGGGGGTCCCAGCCTGAGCCCAGAAGTCTACACAGCAATGGAACAGTCCTGAAGCCTGAGCTCCATGGGCCCGAGTTGGCTGGCACAGGCCAGCTATCGTTTTTTCTTTGCTGTGTAGACATACCCTAAATGAACACTGGAAGGACAGCACATATTCAGAAGCAAACAAGTTCAAATGCTGATGCAATTGTCAGTATGACGACAGTACTTAGTGAATGCAATGAACACAGGTATACAGCATCTCCCAAGGAGTAGTGATCCCACTGCTGCATTGCCAACAGCTGTGTCCTTGTGTATAAAGATGAAAATGAGCACTTTATTGCTGCCTTTATCAGCTTTAAAATGTTCACTTTTGTATCTTGCTCTTTTCTTCCATTGGTCCCTTTTTGCTATGCACCATACATGGGAAGGGACAATATTGACTTTACAGTTCAAACAAAAATTGTTTACACGAAAGAATCACCGCCAAAGACTTCTCTCCTGCTTTTAATTTGGTTAATAATAATAATACCCAGCTCTTATATAGCACTTTTTATGCACAGATCTCAGGGCACTTTACAATTTATGAGATATATTACAGCGCATCTTCCTAATCACATTCATTTTATCTCAGAGCAAGCTTTTCTAAATGTAGCCAAAGAAATATGTAATTTCAATGGCTTTGGAAAACTCTGACATTGTTTTCACACGAATAATAGAAAGATCATGTATGTGTATTGTATATATGTGTGTGTATATATGACTATATCTATTTATATTATATCTACATAACCATATAGGTCTGCTAATTTCTGTATTTTTTTTAGGTTTTTAATGTTCTTTCATAGTGAAATGAAATTAAACTACAAAACTCATTTTACCTGTGCAACAAACCTAGTCTGAATCCAATTCTAGCATGTCTGATAGATTAACAGTGTGCACAAATACGTTTATTTCACAAATTTTGCAAAGCTGTCATTGACTGCTTTTCACACTGTAATCTTCAGTGCTGTCTCTCCTATCAATTAGAGCAGTGAGTCTCAACCTTTGCAAACTACTGTACCCCTTTCAGGAGTCCGATTTGTCTTGCAGACCCCAAGTTTCACCTCACTTAAAAGCTTCTTGCTTACAAAATCAGACATAAAAATACAAAAGTGTCACAGCACATTGTTACTGCCAAATTGCTTACTTTCTCATTTTTACCATATAATTATAACATTAATTGATTGGAATATAAATATTGTACTTATATTTCAGTATGGCACTTGAGCCTTGTCTGAAGCCTGAGTTCCACTGCCCAGGGCTTAAGCATGTGACTTAGCTTTCTGGGTCCCCTGTGGTATGGCGCCCTGGGCAACTACCTTGTTTGCCACCCCCTAATGCCAACCCTGCACTTGTGACCCCCCCCAAACCCATCCCACAACTCCCCTAGGGGTCACAATCTTTAGGTTGAGAAACACTGATTTAGGTGAGTTGGATACCTCCTGGAAGTCCTTTGCATACCCCTAGGGGGCCGCGTACCCCTGGTTGAGAACCACTGACCTAGAGATTCTTTAGGGGGACAGAATCATTTATATACTTTTCTTTTATATACTGAATCACAGGTTCCACATGACAAAATATGATAGAAGAAGGCCAAACAGTTTAGAAGCCTACCGAACATTATATACAAATATGAAGATACAACTTGTACATTGGAACTGGTAAGGTTACATTATTCTGTGTATCCTCTTTGAAAAAAATCAATAAAATTCACATACAGTATGCTCATTGTACAACTACATGTGCTGTATTTAATACTCACTGACGTGGCACTTAACAAACAGTCTTGAACTGAGCTCTATTTGCATTTGATTTCTGTCACAGCTTGACAAAAAAGTCTGTTGCTTTCATGTGCCTTTTCTTTTTTACACTCATAACCAAAGAAGCATAGGTGTGTCTTGCAGGCAGAACAAAAAATCAAAATGCTCTTTAAGAGGCCTTGAACCCCTTTCCCTACATGTTTATAATGTACCCCAATGTTCAATCACTTCCCCTCCCCAACAGAGATAAGAAAGGAATTGTTTTTTTAAAATACTATTGAATGTTTGGTGATAATGCACAAAGGTCCCAATCTTGAATAAATGAACAATCTCTGAGTAAAAGGCCTTTCCTTGCATGTGACTTCAAGAGAACTGACAGGTAGAAACCGCAACTCAGAATAGAATTAAACCCAGGGCTCCTATGCAGCCAGGTGATTTCTGGCTACTGCTGGTGTGGAGGGAAGTAGCACACCTGGCTGACTGCTCCCCTTCTTTATTAGGTTTGGCAGACATGGATTTGTATAGTGTATGGACTCGCCAGCCACAACCCCTCAGAACATCCCCTTCCCCCATTCCTAGTGATGCCTGGCAAATATCTCCTGCAGAGGTCTTCTTCACACTACAGATGGTACAGAGTTGTACGGTCCCACTGCACATGTCTCTGCTACCTAGACTATACAAGCACACACAAAGCATTGGAAATTCACTGCTGATAGAACCTAACACACGCCTGCATAAGTCAACTCAAGATTTAGCCCAGGGGTTGGCAACGTCTTGCACGAGGCTTGCCAGGGTAAGCACCTTGGCGGGCCGGGCCAGTTTGTTTATCTGCCGCGTCGGCAGGTTCGGCGGACCGCAGCTCCCACTGGCTGCAGTTTGCTGTCCCAGGCCAATGGGGGCAGCGGGAAGCTCTGCAGGCCAAGGGATGTGCTGGCCATGGTTTCCCACCTCCTGCGTTGGCCTAGGACGGCAAACCGCGGCCAGTGGGAGCCGTGATCAGCCGAACCTGCCAATGCTGCAGATAAACAAACTGGCCTGGCCTACCAGAGTGCTTACCCTGGTGAGCCGCATGCTAGAGGTTGCCGACCCCTCATTTAGCCCATAGTTTTTTAGGTGTGGCTATTTCCATAATCCTGAAGCATTTGATAAGTCCAGAGTGCTCAGTGACTCTGAATTCCACTCTACCACTTCTGCAGCAAGATGAGCTAGTGTTTGTAAGCAGGACACTGTATGATGACAGAAAGCTAATCATATGCAAAGGATGACAGACTCAAGAAGGGCTAGAAGCTTTCATTGTCTAGTGGGTTAGCCCTATGATTCTGTATTATATTTAGTATGTTACATAAGGAGAGAAATATATGTCAAAGATATTTGTTACATTATGATTTCTCAGGTTGCTTCTGCCTATTAGTAGTTTGCAGTTCGTTGTACTTTTTACCTGAAGTCACTCTAACTCTGCTAATAGGATGCTAGAAATCATCAAGTTTAGCACGGATATGATCTTAGCAGAAAAGCTGCTGTTTAAACTTAAAAAAAATCAGAGTACTGAAGTCTTTAAAGCTCAGCTTTAATAACAAAAATGGCTTTTGATAAAGTTACTCTAAAACTATGTCATTTTCAAGAGCATTGGAGATAGAGTGACACAGACTGAAGTGTCTTCAGTGAAGTGGTCTGCTGTGAAACTCTTCTAGGCTATAGGGGATACCCCTGGTTCTAAAGCCCTTAATATATATATATATATATATTTGATTTTGACAAGTTTTTTCTCACCCCTTCTTTTTGTATTGTGGGACGGCTCACAAAACACGGACTAGGAGCCAGTCAGGGGTTCATCCCTAGGATAGTTTTCTGTTAATTGGCTTGTCAGGTCCTGGGCAAATTGAAAATGTTCTGAGATGTGTTTCAAGGTTTAGCAGTGTTCCCTATGCCCAGGATGAGTGCCTGGGGATAGTCCTGAACTACTTAGGACACAGACTCAGTAACAGGCTTTGCAAGATTTCCCAAGAACAATTAGGATCAGGAAGGTCCCTCTCTGGCCTAGTCCACACTACGCAGTTAAATCAATTTTAACAGCGTTAAATCGATTTAACGCTGTACCCGTCCACACTACAACGCACTTTATGTCGACTTAAAGGGCTCTTTAAATCGATTTCTGTACTCCTCCCCAACGAGAGGAGTAACGCTAAAATCGATATTAACATATCGATTTAGGGTTAGTGTGGCCGCAAATCAAAGTTATTGGCCTCCGGGCGGTATCCCACAGTGCACCACTGGCCACTCTGGACAGGAATCTGAACTCTAATGCACTGGCCAGGTATACAGGAAAAGCCCCGCGAACTTTAGAATTGCATTTCCTGTTTGGCCAGCGTGGAGCTCTCACCAGCACAGGTGACCACGCAGAGCTCATCAGCACAGGTAACAATGCAGTCTCCTGAGAATAGAAAAAGAGCTCCAGTATGGACCGCACGAGAGGTACTGGATCTTATCGCTATATGGGGAAAGGATTCAGTGCAAACAGAACTCCGTTCCAAAAGACGAAATGAGAAAATATTTGAAAAAATTTCCAAGGCTGTGATGGGAAAAGGCCACACCTGGGACTCAGTGCAGTGCAGAGTGAAAGTGAAGGAGCTCAGACAAGCCTACCAGAAAACCAAAGCAGCAAACGGAAGATCAGGGTCAGGGCCAAAAACATGCCGCTTCTACGCTGAGCTGCATGCAATTTTAGGGGGCTGCGCCACCACTACCCCCCCCGTTGTCCGTGGATTCCGAGGTGGGGGTTATAATCTTAACCATGGATGAGGATTCAGCGGAGGGGGAAGATGAGGAGGAGGAAGAGGAGGAAGAGCTTGCAGAGAGCACACAGCACTCCATTCTCCCCAACAGCCAGGAGCTTTTTGTGACCCAGACGAAATTACCCTCCCAGCCCTCCCAAGCCACTAGCCCAGACAGTGAAGCCATGGAAGCGACCTCTGGTGAGTGTACCTTTGTAACATAAAACATGGTTTAAAAGCAAGCGTTTTTTAATGATAGATTTGCCATGAGGGCTTGGGATGCATTATCAGGCAGTAAAGTTACTGGAAAAGTTTGTTAACATGTCTGGGGATGAAGCGGAAATCCTCCAGGGACATCTCCATGAAGCACTCCTGGAGGTACTCCAAAAGCCTTTGCAGAAGGTTTCTGGGCAAGGCAGCCTTGTTCCGTCCACCATGGTAGGACACTTTACCACGCCATGCATGTAGCAAGTAATCAGGTATCATTGCATGACAAAGCTTAGCTGCGTATGGTCCCGGTGATTGCAGGCATTCAAGAAACATCCGTTCTTTACCTCACTCTGTTATCCTCAGCAGAGTGATATCGTTCATGGTAACCTGGTTGAAATTAAGGTATTTAAGTAAGAGGACAGAGAGATGGGGGAGGGGAGGAAGGCTACCGCTGAGCTTTTTAGCGTTTGGCCAGCAGGAATCTTCGCAGCTACCAGCCACGCGGTGGGGGGGGGGGAGAAATAGGGGTGATTAGGAGTGATCTTCCATGATACCAGCCATGCGGTGGGGGGAGGGGTAAAGCAATTCTAGAGAATTGGATTGAGGAGGGGAGGAGTTGGCGTCTGCTGCTCCTTGTTAACAGGAAAGAAGCAGCACAGGGAGAAGCTATATGCCTTACCATGACAGCATGCAAGCTGAATTGTGATGCCCCAACCTGCGTCTGTGTTGATCTGTAACAGCAGAGCCACAGGCACTCTATATTAAAAGATTCCAAATGCGACCTTGTAGTGAAATCACATGTGCAATGTAAGGTGAATAGTGTTGTTCACTGTGAAAGAGTATAACCATTGTTCTGTAAGATGTATCTTTTTAAATCTCCCTATTTTCCCCCACTCATGCAGCTGCACATTTTTCAAGCCTCCCTACTCCATCCCGAAGGCTCTCTCAGATAAGGTGGAGGAAGAAGAGGACACGAGATGAAATGTTCTCAGAAATCATGGAAGTAACCCGCAATGAAAGAGCTCATCTGAGGGAGTGGAAGGACGTGATAGCAAAGTACAGGAAAGATGGCTCTGAACGTGAGGACAGGAGGGACAAACGTGAGGATAGGATGGACGAACGTGAGGATAGGAGAGACGCTCGAGATGAGAGGTGTAGGCAGGAAGATCAGCGGTGGCGGGATCCAACGCTGGAACTGCTGCGTGATCAAACTGACATCCTCCGATGTCTGGTGGATCTTCAGGAGGAGCAGTGGGGTCACAGAGTGCCACTGCAGCCCATGTTTAACCACCCTCAGTACTCACCATGTTCCATGTCTTCCTCACCCAGACGTGTAAGAACGCGTGGGGGAAGGCTTTGTGCACCAGCCCACTCCACCCCGTGGACAGTCCAACCAAAAGGCTGTCATTACATTGAAATGTGCTTAATGGCCTTTTCCTTCCCTCCTATCCTCCTCTCAAACCACTCCTGGGATACCTTGTTAATTCTCTTCCTCTTTTTATAATTACATGCTTTTTAAACGAAGGGGGAGGGTGGGTTGCTTACAGGGAATGACTTTTAATAAAGAATACATGCTTTTTAAACGATAGTGACTTTATTTCCATAAGCAAGCTATAATCGAAGGGGGAGGGTGGGTTGCTTACAGGAGGAGTCAATAAAGGGGGGGAGGTTCATGAAGGGGAAACAAACACAGCAGTCACACCATACCCTGGCCCGTGATGAAACTCGTTTTCAAGGCTTCTCTGATGCGCACCGCTTCCTGGTGAGCTCTTCTAATCGCCCTGGTGTCTGGCTGCGCGTAATCAGCGGCCAGGTGATTTGCCTCAACCTCCCACCCCGCCATAAAGGTCTCCCCCTTACTTTCACAGAGATTGTGGAGCACACAGCAAGCAGCAATAACAAAGGGGACATTGGTTTGGCTGAGGTCTGAGCGAGTGAGTAACATTCACCAGCGCGCCTTTAAACGGCCAAATGCACATTCTACCACCATCCTGCACTTGCTCAGCCTGTAGTTGAACAGCTCCTGACCACTGTCCAGGCTGCCTGTGTATGACTTCATGAGCCATGGCATCAAGGGGTAGGCTGGATCCCCCAGGATAACTACAGACATTTCAACATCCTCAACTGTTATTTTCTGGTCTGGGAAGTAATTCCCTTGCTGCAGTCATTTAAACAGAACGGTGCTTCTGAAGACGCAAGCGTCATGAACCCTTCCTGGCCATCCCACGTGGATGTTGGTGAAACGTCCCCTGTGATCCACCAGTGCTTGCAGCACCATTGAAAAGTACCCCTTGCGGTTTATGTACTGGGTGCCCTGGTGCTCTGGTGCCAAGATAGGGATATGGGTTCCATCTATCCCCCCCCCCCCCGCCGACAGTTAGGGAATCCCATTGCAGCAAAGCCATCCACTATGACCTGCGCATTTCCCAGGGTCACAACCTTTCATAGCAGCAGCTTAATGATTGCTTTGGCTACTTGCAGCACAGCAGCCCCCACAGTAGATTTTCCCACTCCAAATTGATTCCCGACTGACCAGTAGCTGTCTGGCGTTGCAAGCTTCCAGAGGGCTATTGCCGCTCGCTTCTCCACTGTGAGGGCTGCTCTCATCTTGGTATTATGGTGTTTCAGGGCAGAGGAAAGCAAGTCACAAAGTTCAAAGAAAGTGCTCTTATGCATGCAAAAGTTTCGCAGCCACTGAGAATCTTCCCACACCTGCAAAACTATGCGGTCCCACCAGTCTGTGCTTGTTTCCCGGGCCCAAAATCAGCGTTCAATGAATAGAACCTCCCCCATTACCAGCAGGAGCGCCAAAGCGCTGGGGCCCGCGGTTAGGGAGAATTCAGTGTCCATGTCCTCATCACTCTCGTCGCCGCGCTGCCGTAGCTGCCTCCTCCTCGCCTGCCTTTGCAGTTCATGGTTCACCATAGACTGCACGAGAATGCGCGAGGTGTTTACAACGTCCACGATTGCACTATTGATCTGAGCAGGGTCCATGCTTGCTGTGCTATGGCGTTTGCTTTCAGTTCACCCAGGAAAAAAGGCGCGAAATGGTTGTCTGCTGCTTTCAGGAAGGGAGGGGTGAGGCTGTACCCAGAACCACCTACGACAATGATTTTTGCCCCATCAGGCGCTGGGATCTCAACCCAGAATTCCAAGGGGCAGGGGAGACTGCGGGAACTATGGGATAGCTACAGAATAGCTACCCACAGTGCAACGCTCCGGAAATCGATGCTAGCTTCGGATCATGGACGCACACCACCGAATTACTGTGCCTAGTCTGGCCGCGTGCAATCGATTTTATTATATCTGTTTTATAAAACCGGTTTATGTTAATTCAAAATTACCCTGTAGTATAGACATACACTTTGTAGCGCTGGCATTTGCTGCTGAGTCATATGACATTTGCCTGTAAGGAAATGGCATTAGGCTGATCCTTCTGTTAGAGCCATGTGTATCTAAGATGTCTTCCTGAATTCATTTGTTTAGAATAATAAACAACAAAATATAGGCCAAAAGGAAAGAGTAGGAAGAACATGGTGCTTATCAGGACTCATTTAATACAACACAATCCACACATTTTTTCTAGACAAGATAAAGAAGTCCTCAGGCAAATAATCTGTCCACTTAATAATTCAGTTCCTGTACATATGGAGACCCATTTTCTGAGACAAAATTGAACAGGTTTCTGTTAAATTGAATATTTTTTTCCATCACACGAAATTACCAGTCTGACTCTGCAGTCTTTACACAGGCAAAATTTCCACTGACATTAATGGCAGTTTGGCCTACTTTGGCAGGACTGGGTCATACCTTAACCAGAATTAATGCACCAGGGCCCAGATTTTTAAAGGCATTTAGGCATCATTTTACCCAGCATTGCAAAATCTATGGCCCAGATTCTCAAAGGTATTTAGGCACTTAACTCCCCATTGATTTCAGTGGGAGTTTTCACCTAAATATCTTTGAGGACCCAGGCACTAAGTAATTCATATGGCTAAGTCCCATTTTCAAATGTGACCTAGGCATTTAGGAGACAAAGGTCGACACTTCCAGGTGCCTAAGTCGATTTTAAAAATGGGACTTAGCTGTCTAATCACTTAAGCTTTGCAATGCTAAGCAAAGCAAAGCCTAAATACCTTTAAAATTGTGGGCTTAGATCTTCAACTGGTGTAAATCAGGGTAACTCTATTGATTTCAACAGTAAGGATGTCAATGGAGCTACCCAATATATACTGAGTATCTGGCCCATGGTCTGCAGTTCAGTCAGGCCGTGATTCAGCAAGATGCTTAAGCATCTGCATGACTTTTAAGCATGTGATTAGTCAAAAAAATACATACATGCTTAAGTACATTGTTGAATTTGGCCCCTAGCTATTACATGAGTGTAGCATCTTAAATGGGCTTTCTGAATCCACATTTTCTAACTTCCCAGACCTTCCTGTGTAAAAAACTTTTAGCAGCCAATCTTAGTTTCAAATTCTGATTATTGAAAGCAACAGAATGTCTTTGTTATTTATGCAATATTTATTTAAACCACTAAAGAGAAACTGCTAACAGTGAAACTTGTTTACAGATGTTACTACTGAAAGATTTTGACAGAATTTTCTTCTTCACAATGGGACAATGTTAGATACAGATTCTGTAATTTGCTGTGTTCTAACTTTAAAATATGCTGCTTCTTTTATGTACAAATCTGGCAATTTGCAGGTCCTAGCTGATGTGTATTTTTTGTTGTAAAGTTTCAGTGATAAAACATTGGCTGCTTCTTAATTAGATTTAAGATTTCTCTAATTCTGTGAATTCTCTTTGTAACAGGAATATATTTTCTATTCCGCATATTTTCTGATGTTTCATATTTTATCCTGAATTTCCAAAGAAGTTCTAATTAATTTTAAAAGTACCCAATTTTTCTTCTAAAAAAAATAGAGATAGATTTAAAGAACCTATTGAAAGCTGGAAACACCTCAATATCTTGGTAGAGAGTTAAGATTAGATTAAATTAGATAGATATATATAGATGTAAATTTAGAACCAATATTATATTTTCTTAAAGGATCTGAAACAATCAGCATGCAAGGAAGGTAGTCTATCTGCTGTGGAAGGCTTGAATGCCTATAGGTCATCCCTAGGGGATATACTGTATATAAACACCATTTGCAGGTTCACAATTTGTGCACATATAAGCCCTGTTAGACAGAAGTAACATGAATGTGCTCTGTAAAAGCAGCAAAGAATCCTGTGGCACCTTATAGACTAACAGACGTTTTGGAGCATGAGCTTTCGTGGGTGAATACCCACTTCGTCAGATGCATGTAGTGGAAATTTCCAGGGGCAGGTATATATATGCAAGCAAGCTAGAGATAATGAGGTTAGTTCAATCAGGGAGGATGAGGCCCTGTTCTAGCAGTTGAGGTGTGAAAACCAAGGGAGGAGAAACTGGTTCTGTAGTTGGCAAGCCATTCACAGTCTTTGTTTATTCCTGAGCTGATGGTGTCAAATTTGCAGATGAACTGAAGCTCAGCTGTTTCTCTTTGAAGTCTGGTCCTGAAGTTTTTTTGCTGCAGGATGGCCACCTTAAGGTCTGCTATAGTGTGGCCTGGGAGGTTGAAGTGTTCTCCTACAGGTTTTTGTATATTGCCGTTCCTAATATCTGATTTGTGTCCATTTATCCTTTTCCATAGAGACTGTCCAGTTTGGCCGATGTACATAGCAGAGGGGCATTGCTGGCATATGATGGCGTATATTACATTGGTGGACGTGCAGGTGAATGAACTGGTGATGATGTGGCTGATCTGGTTAGGTCCTGCGATGGTGTCGCTGGTGTAGATATGTGGGCAGAGTTGACATCAAGGTTTGTTGCATGGATTGGTTCCTGAGCTAGAGTTACTATGGTGCAGTGTGCAGTTACTGGTGAGAATATGTTTCAGGTTGGCAGGTTGTCTGTGGGCGAGGACTGGCCTGCCACCCAAGGCCTGTGAAAGTGTGGGATCATTGTCCAGGATGGGTTGCAGATCCTTGATGATGCGTTGGAGGGGTTTTAGCTGGGGACTGTATGTGATGACCAGTGGAGTCCTGTTGGTTTCTTTCTTGGGTTTGTCTTGCAGTAGGAGGCTTCTGGGTACACGTCTGAGTACACCACGATTTCAACAGCTTCCACCCCACCATCAACCTCAGCCTGGACCAATCTACACGAAAGGTCCACTTCCTAGACACCACAGTGTAAATAAGTGATGGTCACATTAACACCACCCTATACTGAAAACCTACCGACCACTATGCCTACCTCCATGCCTCCAGCTTCCATCCTGGGCACATCACACGATCCATTGTCTACAGCCAAGCACTGAGGTACAACCGCATCTGCTCTAACCCCTGAGACAGAGACCAACACCTACAAAATCTCCACCAAGCATTCTCAAAACTACAATACCCGCACGAGGAAATAAGGAAACAGATCAACAGAGCCAGACGTGATGAGCCTGAACTGTGAAGTTTGGATTCAAAACCAGACCTTAACTTCTCCATCAATTAGGATGTTTGGATCTAGGGTGTTGATCTGAGCTAGTCTCTGAGATATTTCATATGCTATTCCCCGCCCATAGGATTTACATTTAATTCTCTGAACAAAACCTAATTACTCAGGCTTTGTTCTGTGAGGGGTGAATTTTACCTTATGTTTATTTTGGTATATTTAAAGGAATTTAATGTGTGAATGAATGTATAATGCAGAAGTCATGTGGTGAAATCCTGGTCCCATTGAACTCAATGGAAAAACTCCCATTGATTTCAGTAGGGCCTGGATTTCATCCTTGTGGTTTTTTTGTTGTTGTTTTTTAATTATTAGTTATTTAGAACAATTACATATATTAGAATAAACCTTCTGGTGCTCAATCTTCCCTGACGCATGCTGCAAAGCAATGGTGACAGCGGATGAGGTGAAAAAAAATCAGCTAAGGAAAGATGAGCACATGAGTAAGCCTTGTTGCCATTTGGTCACCCTGCAACATGGTTGTGAGGGAAAGGAATATTGCCCAATTTATTATTATATTACTAGTAAAATGCTTACTACAAGAGAAGTTGCTCCAATTTAAAAGCTATGATGTTCTGCGCTGTATGCAGATGTCTAGTACTTTGATTCTTCAGGACAGATTTCAGTTTAAAAGCATTGCCATGCACATGTTCAGATGCTAATCTAAGAAAACAATTAGTAGAAATGCTATTAATTAGTTCATAACACTGTAATCCTTCACTTTTGTAAGAGAATGATCTCTGGACACACCTTTCACATCACAATGTATATGTGTTTCATGTGAGTATTTACCTTATATGAGTACAGACCTCACTCAACTCCCAATGAAATCAATGGCAATTTGCCCATTGACTTTAATGGCAGCTGGATTAGGCCCTATTTGAATACGGATGTATGGCTGAGTGTATGTGTCATCCCCATACAAGCAGGTACCTTGTTTCACCTACGATAAAAAAAACTTTTAGTTTCATATTCTACTGAAGTTTTATTTGAACTAGTTACTGTAGGGTCTCCAACCATGGAGAAATCCTAACACCGTGGCAGCACTGAAGAGCTTTACTTAAGTGCTTTTAGAATAATATCAGCTGCTAGATATTTGGGCCTTACCAACACTGTGGATGTATGCAGGTTAAAGCCACTAATGTATCTACACCAACACACATAGAATCCACTGGGCTGCATGTGTTACATATTCCCCTATTTATATTTTGTGCTGAATGTTTGTGTCAGATTGCCTAGAGCTTTGGATAGATGCCTTTCTTTAGTATAAAAATAAGTCAAGACTGTACATATCTCTATATAGTACATCCACATATACCACCCAATGAACCACATTTAGAGATTCACTGATGACAAAAAAAATTTTTGAGGCAGTTCTTCATCTATCTTATACAACCTGCATTACCACAGCATCTGACCATCTCACTATATTCAGCCTTACAAAGGTTCTGTGAGGCAGAGCATTACTATTAGCCCCATTTTACAGATGCAGACCAGGGAGACATATTGATCCTTGAACTTGCACAGAACTCAGATCTCCCACATTCAAGGTTACCACATTAACCATTGCACAATCTTTTTTGTCCTATTTTAGGCACCTTTGGATATAAACAAATTCCTTTGTTTTATATATTCATTTGCTCCTTCTGTCTTATTTCCCATCGACAATTGAAATCCTGTGCTTGTGATATCAGAGGTGGTTGCTATGGAAATTATGATGATGCCACAAAGAGAGGATTATGACTTTAGGTAAGGGGCAGCTGAATTCTTAAGAAGCAAATAATATTTTCATGCAAATATAATATTTAATGTCCCTAACAATAAAAATGGTAGAATAAAAAATCAGAAGCTACATGACACATAGACAACATGTTTCTAACTAGAATATTTTTTAAAGTTTCCAGAAGGCATCAGTTGCTTTTTAAGCAGGTTGTTTAGTACAGGACTGCAATGAGAAGATTACAAAAATGATCTTGTTCTGCCCACACTTAGACTAATCATGTAACCAAGGTCTTAAGTTTGTGCAGTTTCTCAAGACTGTTCGTCCCTGTCAATTTGCTGCAAGAAAAAAGCTCCATGAAAGCAATTCGCACATAAACACCTACACTCTAGCTGCCCCTTCTATCCAAGTTCCCTCTTTTTTGAAGTGTAGTGTTTCGCCACCTTGTTTAAATATATAAATCTGTTTTTAAAAAATAAATAAAATGGAGCAAAAAGATCTTTAATATGAGGTGGTTTTTAGATTTGGATAACAGTGTATCAGATTATTTGGAAACTCCCCTGATGCAGTCAGAAGAGCAGGTTGTAGGTGATCATGCCTAGTGGTCAGAGAGCACTGGTTGGCATCCAAATGACAGAGCCCAAGGTCAAGGCAGGGTCTGAGTCAGGAATCAGAGCTGAGGGTCAGAACCAAAGTCAGATTCCAAATGCCAGAGCCAAGGGTCGAGATGGTGTTGGAGCAAGGTATCAGAGCTGATTATCTGGAGTCAAGGAAGCCAAGGAGCAGGGCTGGTTCTAAGGCAGGAGCAGGGCTGGCAGAGAGGCAAGCACAAGGAGGCAGAAAATCCAGAGGTGTGTGCCTTGAGCAGCCACTGATCCTTTGAAGCTCCTGGGTGTAATAGCAAGCCACCTGACTGCCTTAGCCAATCACGTGGTTCTGCTGTGGCCCAACTGTGCTCATTGGCTGCCTGGTGACTAGACAGGCACTGCTGCAGGCCCTCTTTCCTGACCTGCTCTTGGTAACTGTTTAAGAAATTCCACTGAGGGGGAAAGTCACCCCCTGTCTTCCTATTTGCTCTGCCATTTGTGTAGACAGACCAAAATTAATTTAAAAGGGGAGAAACGTCACCTACCATTCGACGTAATGACTCACTGAGCACTGATGGTGCGATGTACTTTCTTCAAAGTTCACATTGTTATCACTAGCAGGACAGGTAATATGTGTCCTCATCATTGGTTATATATAGTTTTGGGTAAATTGTTACAGTAGCTTTGATTCAAGTTTCTTTCCCTGATGCAGCTTTCTTAGCCAAATTAAAATGCCACGTTTCATTAATGCCTTTGTCCCTGTTTCAGTTCTTTTAACTTTCAGAGCTTGTGACTCTATGTACTTTGAGAAGGTACCATACACCACCAGCAGATGCCACACTGCACATGGTTTTTCCAGTAAAGGTCTTTCAAGTCAATCTTTATGAGCTCCAGGCTTTGCTGGGCTGAAGGGACCTTTTCTCTTTCTTGCTGGAGCTATTTTTTTTTTTTTGGCATATAGAGATAAGTGCGCATGGAGTCAGTGGTGCCTGCAGCCGTATGTATGTTTGCCTGGTGGATGCCATTGGCAGGGGTGACCAAGGCTTGGGCTACTGGCAGTGGGATGAGGCTCCCCAGGCCCTCAGTGGGGAGCCCTGATGCAGGAACTTGTCCCTTACCAGCAGTAAGGAGAAGCAGCGCTGGCAACCCCACTACCCATTCAGGGTTTGGCCCCACAGACCTCCATCATAAGGAAAGGAGAGGGACCAAAACGGAGTCAGTGGCATTGTGACATGACACATGGGGATTATAGCATCACTCAGGTTTGGGCTTCAGAGAGAGGCTGTTGGGCCTTCATGGGCAGGGTGGTGGCCAGTATTGTTTCTTCTTGCTGCTGCTGTGGGGCAGGCTCCTGTATTAGGCCTCCCTCCAGGGGCTTGCACAGTTTCACCCCACGTCCAGCAGCCCATGTCCCCTCTGCTCTGCTCACAGGCCTCACTCAGTGACGGCTTCAAGACCAGCAGCTGTGGTGTATGCCTGCATGGGGAAGCTGTCTGGGAAAGGGATGCTGGTGAGCCTTGGTGGGGCACAGAAATGTGTTGGGGGGTTGGCTGTGCACACCAGGCAAAAATATCTGTGGGTGCCCCTGGTTTTTTAATGTAATTATTAACTTCTTTGCCTCTATCCACACAGAAGGATCAGCTCAGCTGCTACATCAGTGTATTAAGGGAAACAAATGAAGCAGTCTGACTACATGAGGAAATCTTCAGTTCTCAAGACTTGTCTTATATAATTACAGTTCCACCATGAAATATCATGAGTGATTATCAGTGCAAAAGGTGTTTTCTGTAACTGACACACTCTATAGGGCACCACAAAGAAAGTTGTTGGGTTTGGGTATTATTGGAGTTTCTTTTACTATATCTGTCTGATGGTATCCAGATACCAAATGAAAGCTATTGTAATATTTAATACTTTTTATTTTATACAGCATACCACCTATATTTGGAAGTGGTTGGCTGTCATGGGCTGTCTTACAATTAAGTCCCCTGTAATCAACACATATCCATGACTCTGCATTAGATTCTGGCAATTATGATTGGAAATGCCTAATATATTTTAAGTAGAATACTGTTATTGGTATTTACTTTACCGTTATCAGCAATGGCAGCAGATTCAGATGTGACTACTGCACTACTGGGATAATCTCTGGTTTAAGAGTATGTGATGGATATGCAAAGCAGGGGAGCATAAGTCCTATCGGCCCATTGCCCTCTGCACCTCCCTTTCCCCTGAAGCAGGAAGTGGCTGGGCTATGTTTGGGAGTGGGAGCTGTTTGGCAGCAGGGAGCTGGAGAGAAGCCCCAGGAACTGAGGGCAGAGCCTTGTGTGGAACAAGTTTACTGCTGGAGATATAGCCGGGTGCAGGTCTGTGTGGGACCTATACGGGAGCAGCAGCTGCTGAGCAGGGAGCCAGTGCAAAGGGGCTCCAATGAGGGAGAGTAAGTGAGTTTAGCTGGGAAACCCACAAGCTCCTATTTGTAGATCCCAGCAAAATCCATGGATATCCACTTTATATCCGTAGATACCTGCATCCGCGGATGAGGATATCTGTGGACCCATTTTTGTGGATCGTGGATAGATGCGGATCCAAATGTTATATTTAAAGCCCTGCAAATCTGCAGATATCTGCTTTATATCTGTGGATCATTTTTTGTGGCTCACGGATTGGATGTGGATACAAATGTTGTATCCATGCCAGGAATTACCTATTTGCTTGAATGGAGACTTGACTCTCAATTGGACTGCTCCAGGGACCCAAACAAGAACCACTACTACTCAGGTTGAACTGTAACTGATTAAGTCTCTGTACCTAGGACATCTGCAGCCTTTCCCTTTCCTGCCAGCCCTTTCACTTAGTCATGTGTCTGAGTAGTTTTGGGCTCGCATAAGGTCTAGCTGTTAAAGCACCTACGGTACTTGCCTGAGTTACGGTGCACGTGTCACCCTCAGGGTTCGGTGTACTGGGCAGGCACAATAATTACAAACAATCTAATACTACATCTGATTATATCTGGCTCTTTAATACTCCTTGTCAACACTTTGGCATAGTGCAGACTCAACTTTTCTAGTTGATATCCTTGCCCTCTTTTACTGACTGTTCTATCAAGTCTGTCTCTAAGCCCTTCACTTAAGGGTATTAATTAGAGCTTTGGGCTCCATAAGAAGCTGTAGTAAAGCATCTGTGTATAACAATTGTCCCCATGTCCTGATTGCTCACCATCTTAGCATCCTTGTCAGTCATACTGATTATTCTTACCTGGAACACATTCCCTTTGGTCCTGATTGAAACAGTTCTCATGACTGCATGTTCATAGCTTCAAACTACAGCTGAGAGGGAAATGGTTTGCCAGTCCACAAAACTTTTTTAAGTTTCAAATTTTCCCCCCTTCTGCACCAGGATGGAGCTGAGATCTTTTGAAAAGTGTGTGTGAGAGTAGAAGTGTGAATGCAGAGGCACTCATAATAACCTGCTGATTAGAGCACTCACATGGCTATGGGAGACTCAGCTTCAAGTCCCTGCCCTGCCATTCTCTGACCTCCCAGGTGAGTGCTCTGACTCTTGGGTTATTGGCTATTCTGGGATGGGTCTCTCTCTCTCTGATCAGAAATTCCATCCTAGACCTGAGGAGAGTTTTTTTGAAACTGGTATGTTCCCATGAAAAGTTTTGGTTTGGATGAATCAACATTTTCCAATACAAATATTTTAAAACATGAGGGGGAAAAATCTCAATCAGCTTTACTTCAGACACACTCACAGATCAACTGCTGCCATATTTTGTGTTTAGAGACAGTAGAGCATGATGACACAGCTTAATGTCCATTTTACTCCAAGCCACCAGAGAATGGAGTCCTCTGTCCAGATGGTGGCATGGCAGAACTGCCTCTCAGGGCTGAAGATTTTTCCTTTCTGCTTGATATTCACTTCCACCAAACAACATCTAGCAAACATGGTTTTAGAAAATTCCACAGGAAATCATGTAGTGCAATCTGATAAAGTCTACCCCTCACCTAAGAAATGTTTGACACTACAACAGGGTCTGTTTAGTATGCAGAGATTCCATGTTTAGTGGAAGCTGTACATACTCTGCGGGTTGCAAGGGCTAATGATTAATAATTACTAATATAAATTCCTGTATAAATTGTTATTTTCCCTGTCAGCACTAAGTGATCGCCACATCAAATTTAAAGCAAACTCTGTTTCCACAGTCAAAACCATGGAGTATTTTGAGCCCTAGGTTTATTCAGTATATTATTTTCCTTCAGCAGAAGATCATGAACTTTGCACATTAAGCTGTTTATACACTAACTTTTTAGATGGTATTCCTCTCTTGCTTACTGTTGGACCTGGGCACCTTTCTGCACTGATGAAGTGACATATTTGAAGTAATGCAGGAAAAGGTGTGCCAGATAACCTTTGGAAAGCATACAAATAAATGTTAGGAGTGCACCTTCCTGACATAGGTACTTCCCTGCCTTATCATCTGATCAGTCATTCATAGAGGTTATGTTTCAAGTCTGTTAAATCCTCCTGAATTCCATAATCATCTGCATAGATAGTAAATTGCTTCTCCGTCAAGAGTGCTTTAGTCTATTTGAAGCCACTGCCTGCCACCAGTTGTGGTATTTGCTGCTTCAGATAAGCCATACTTACTGGTAACACTACAAGTCACAGACAGGAACACACACAGAAATGCAGAACAGAAGCCCTTATCAAGAGCGTCTTACTAGGCCAACCACTAAGAATGCAGGCGGGACTATGGTAAATATACTGAGCCACCTGTTATTGGAAACACTATTTGCATTTATCAATGAAATATTTTCTTACCAGCTTGTCCAGTCATTTGAAATATCTCAAGCAAAAGGAAGGGGGAAATACACAAGATCCCCCCCGCCTTATTCCCATGACAACCATAAATTATCCAGAGAGCTTTTTAACCTTAAAAAGGACAAATCAGCTTGACCCAGAAGAGCTGTTGCTGTATCCTGATCTTCCAAAATAAGGTAGATGGTACCTAACTGAATTAAAGAATGTTGGGCTTTCCCATCTATCACCTTGGGACATAAGAGGATAAGGGACATCGGATTAGAGGGATGTGATAGGCCTTTGAGTCTATGCCAGAAGAGTTGCCACAACAGGTAAAAAGTGGGAGAGAGAGAAAGAGAGAGAGAGAGAGTGTACAGTCCCTGTTTGAACCTTCTCATCTCCATTTTGGATTTGTATGTAAATCCCCTAATCATACATTTCAGAGCCTCACAAAAGATTCAGTTGGGTTCAGATGAAAGTTCCTGAGGTGCTAGGAATAGGAAGTTCCAGAACCCTTTTAAATTGATTCTCCTATACCAGATTATGTTCCACATTATACAACTTCCTGACTAAAAGGTGAAAGGTTGACACATCATTCACTTGTTCTGTTACAAGCTGAAACTCAGACCACTACATTTAAAACAGCAAAGAGTCATGTGGCACCTTATAGACTAACAGATGTTTTGGAGCATGAGCTCCAAAATGTCTGTTAGTCTATAAGGTGCCACAGGATTCTTTGCTGCTTTTACAGATCCAGACTAACACAGCTACCCCTCTGATACTTGACTACATTTAAAACAGTTTGCTCTGGTTTATGATGCCAACATATTATGGCCAGGGGTGTAACAGAAATGCCTGTGAACTTGTGGTTCTCAAACTCTAGGCCAGCTGGCTGGTTACACAGTGCTGGCTCCTCCTCCTGGTTTTCAGCTGCTAAATTTATTAAAAAGCCTTAGTACTTTTAGTTTTCCATGTAACCTGTAGTTGCCCCAGGAAAGTTGTCTAATCACAAATGAGAAGGGATTCTAGTAGCATATAGTCTTCACTTGGGCAAAAGTTTGAGAGCCCCGGCTATGTAAATAATAGATAAAAATAATGCACATGTTCAGTTAAAATGGACTGAAGAAACTATCTTTCTCTAACAAAAGCTTAACGTTCTTTATAATTCTACTCTTTCGTTTCTTTCCTTTACTATTACTGATAATAGGCCAAATTCATCCCTGATGTAACTTCACTGAAGACAATGAAGTTATTTCAGGGATGAGTTTCACCCATTATGCTTTTCAGGAACCTAAAAACCCAGAAATGCCACATCTTTGTCACTATTTCAAGTCGAATGCTATTCAGAGGAGGGATGCACAATACATCTTTGTCTTCCTCCTGCTAATAACACACAGTGTAGGTCATCTGCATCATTAACATTTGCAGCTGATGCATTTGCCTAGTCAGTATACATTTCTTGGAACCGTACAGTCCCACTCATTGTTTTCAAAACCTTGATTTTTCTTAGCATTATCATCACCCAAATGTATTTAAAGATGAAACTATTAGAAACACAATTGGTGAATTAATGTCATGAGGACTGCTGCTGGCAGCTCATCAATTTTTGATATGCCACTCAGACAAATGAAACATAAGCCACCCAGAACAAGGGGACCTTTTGACACTTCAAAGGAAACCCCTATGGGTGGTTTCCTCTTGAAGCCGCACTAAACTGGCTCGATCTCCTCAGCTGGAAGCTGCCAATGTCTCATTAACCCCTAAACAGGCCCTGCATGAGCTTTTCTTTTCAGCTATAATTATGCCATGCACTCCTGTTATGCTGTACTGAATTGCAACACTGTCACCAGCACATTATAAACATCCACCCTAATTGAAAAGCAGATTAGACTCTCGTGTTAATTAGCCAAAAGCCCGCCCACTTGCATGCATTATGATTGCCTCTTAAATACTGAGGATGCTGAAATCCCTCAGAAAGACAAGGCAGACTTAATTGCAATAACCTGCAAATTAAGTTTAATTTACTTTAAATTTACCGGTTTAGCAGGCTCATTTGATGGTGTTAATGTTCTAGCAAATTAATTATCTGAATTAGTCATGCCTGGTGGAGTTTTGCAGCAGAATACATTGTACAGTGGCCTATTAATAACAGACAAACAGGACAGGATTAATGAGAAGATTATGCAAAAGTTCTTTTTTAAAAACAAGGATCTTGCATGAATTCAAATATAATCACCAAAGTGCAAATACAGACCAGAATATAAACAAACTGAAATTTATTATTCTCTATGGCATGCCATCTAAGAGAAACAGTAAAACATTACCAGTGAAATATTTGATAGAAGGAGGCCTCTTCTATGCACTCAAGTAGATCACTTCTCACAGCAAACCATTTCCCATTAACTGTTGTGTCTATACCAGACTTCAAATATGTAAGTGCTTTTGAGAGTACTTGTACTACACAGAGAAAGCTGATAAATAAATTAGAAATAACATCTCATACGTTAATTCCATAGTCCACTTTGTGGCTTATGAGGCAGTGAGATTGCTTTTTTGTATTCCATTGCTAACCACTGTCTCTGCTCTAGTTAAAAAATAAATAAATAAATAAATAGTTCTATACTGAGCTATAGCTGCAAGTAAACAGGAAAAGAAACCCCCTTACTTTCCTCTGTCCCCTACAGAAATACAACAGGAGTGTGTGGGGGGGGAACCCTCTAATTGTCTTTGGAATAGCCTTCAAAATAGCAGGCTTTGTAAACAATGTCAAGGTAGAATCATTCAACTTACAGAAAATGTTGAATGATACTGCTGGGGAAATGAAGACAGCAGTGACAAATATCCATTTTTTTCTGGCCCTTCTTAGGAAAGTTTAGATTGGTTACTTGCTAAGTGTTGCCTCTTCCATTAGGTCCCCACCCAAAACATAATGCATTATAGCTTAACCCTGAAGTCTCTGTGGTGGAAAGAAAATGCCTCCAGGGGTCCAAAAAATAATCATTGGTCAGCTTGAACTGAATGCAATTGAATTTAAAATCTTAGATTATTGATTGGAATCTGGCTGTCAAAGCCATCATTTGCTGTGAGTAGCCAATGCTTTTGTCAACATCCATTCAAGCTGCTTTCATGTTATGGTGCACTGTGCCCAACGGAAGACCCCACATTTGCATCAATCCTGCATGTATGGTATTTTGTGTAAAATAAAAATGCCACTACTTGAAAGGAAAGACTGAATTATGCATTTCTTGTTAAAGAAAGAAAGATTTGGTGGGAGGAAAATATGCATGATTCCTTTGTGGAGCATATTTTAATTTTTGAGGAAAAAATCATAAAATTAAAGAGTTTCAATATTTTTTAAATTTGTGTTGATATATCATGAAGGCCTTTGCTCCTAGATTTATTTTTTCTCCATCTCTCTCTCAGAGAGATTACAATTTGCAGCACTAAATGAAATTGGCATAAAAGAGGCATTATTAAAATCTGGCAGAAAAAGGACAATAACAGCATAGTCATTCCACTTTAAAAAGTTGGTTCATGAAGGGTTGAAATGACTTTAGTAAAAACCTCTAGGGAATAGAAAATACACCATGAAGAAAATGGATTTCTGTGACAGATAAATAAAAGGCAAATGACTAATATATTTACATATAACATGTGGTGTATTCATTGCACACCATGGTGACAGAATTGTTTATTTCATTTATAATTTATACAGCAAAACCTTATTATATGTGTAACTAATTTGCCCAGTGATAATATACAATGGGAGATGAGGCTTCCATTATATTCTGTCATTAAGAACAAAAGATTTTCATTTGTTAGTTAATTTTTTCCCCTGGCGTCCTTTCCCATAGCATACAACCTACACACTTATGTTTCTTTTAAATCATGGTGACATTGAGGTAAGAAGAAAGTACCAATGAACTTCTGAAAAAAAAAACAAAAAACCCACACACACATCTGCTTTAAATAGTCCTCACTTTTCGAGTTCCCTATGATATCAGCAATGACAATATACAAAGAACCTTTCACAGGTGATGTGTACATACCAAAAAAAAAAAGCATGTCAAAATAAATATAGGCTCCGGAAGATCTTTTCTCTGAAAAAATTTCAAACATATACTAGAAGCAGCATTAGAATGTGTGACTAGACAGTTCATTTCAGACTACAGGGAGCTGGTGGGAGGGCGGTGATGAGGGAATTATTTTGATATATTTTCCACTGTGGCACACAAGACAGTGTGAGCCTCAGAAAGGAATTGTTATCACCAACTCAGTAATTCTCCTCTATGGTGAGTGTATTACAGAGGGAGTAGAAGTCTGCAAAATATTCCAGAACAGAAGTATTTGCTTCCTATGCTACACACACATAATCTTGAATACATTCAAATATAATCATCAAAGTACAAATACTAGGATATAAACACATATATTTGTATGTATTTCAGCTATGTTCATCTTCCTTTGTTGCACCTTTAGAAAAGAAAAATCCACCTTTGTGAATTTGAAAAGACATATCTATTTAATAACTGTCAAGTCCCTTCTGAATTTTCATTGCAAAAATCATTCCAGTCTAGGGAATGGGAAGGGAAGAGGGAAATGCTTTTAAACAATAAAATGTATTTTCCTGAAGCTTGGAGCTGTCAGACTTCATTCAATATAATAGACCCTGACAGTTCATGGCCACTCTTAAAAACTGGGTGAAGCATTTGCAGTTGTAAATGAGTGTGTTAATAACACAGAAGGACTTTATTTGGATAAAGTGGGAACTGCTGTTGAACCTGGGCATGTAGCGCCAAAACCTTTTACTACCTAAATTAATGTACTGTGCAAATATCTCTATAGTGACACCCCAGCAGTTCATTTGATACAGTCAGTGCTGTATGCATCAAAGCCTTCGTGTGTTCAACCTAAATGCTGACAAGGCTGTAAGTTCAAAAAGCAGGTAAGAAAGTGAATCTCAGCATGCGGGCAGTGAGAATGTAATACACAGCACATGTATGGAAAGGTTTTAGACATATTTTGTCTGGATCGGGCTGAGGGAGAGAATCACATCCCTGATCCTGGCATCACTTCATTGCATTAACTCTCATAGGTTTGGTTACAAGAGGAGCCCAAAGAATGGAACTGAGGTTTGACTATGAGAAAGTGCCACAGTCAATCAAAAGACAACAAAGGACTAGTAAGTAATGTAAATGAGAAGAGGGAATTGCAAAAATACAATAAGAGTTAGGCATTTTTCCCTTTTGTGAAAGGTACAAAAATATTGCATTGCTAACTTTGCTTTTCTGTAGGTTTTCAACATGTTCATTACTGGCCTAGAGCAAGGTGGCAAAGTTTGTTGCTGACATCCATACTGGGAATATTTTGACCTAAGATCATTTTCAGGAAAATCTGGCACCTTGAAATGCAAAAAAAACTGGTACATGAAGATGAGCCCACATTGGTCAATCATGACAAAGAAGTTCAATAGGATCCTTAGCTGAATCAAAATAAGAAAAGGGGACATTTGTACATGTACGTAGATGGTAAGCCTCAGTCCTGCTCAAGGCTTCTGGGTGCTTCAGGTCACCTGAAGAAGAGTTCTGTGTGTATTGAAAGCTTGTCCCTCTCACCAACAGAAGTGGGTTCAATAAAAGATATTACCTCACCTGCCTTGTCTCTCTAATATCCTGGGACCAGCATGGCTACAACAACACTACATACATTCTTAGTTGTGTGGCGTTTTTTTAAAATATAAACTATTCCCAAAGCATCTGCATATGATGGGTTCCCTTCCTGTGCACAAGCCTCTTACTCGTGGGGTGCCTTCTACATATAGGGTAGGCAGCCAATGATTCTCCCACTTGGTTTATTGAGACAGGGATATGTCCTTGCAGATGCCAGAGGACAGAAAGTCCATTGAAGTCGACACTCCAATGCCAGTAGAGTATGAGCCTGTGAGTGTGCCCTGGGACCCTGTCCATTACCTAACCCTCATACTCAGTTGCCCCTCTTTTCCCCTCATGTTCCCCCAGTCAATAGTGCATCTCAGAGTCCCCAGATTCCTGGCCCCAGGAGGGTTAGGGCCTTCCCTTTCTCAACCTTCAGCAGGGGCGGCTGCAGGTACCAGAACAGCAAGCATGTGCCTGGGGCATAAGAACATAAGAACATAAGAACGGCTATACCAGGTCAGACCAAAGATCCATCTAGCCCAGTATCTGTCTACCGACAGTGGCCAATTCCAGGTGCCCTAGAGGGAGTGAACCTAACAGGCAATGATCAAGTGATCTCTCTCCTGCCATCCATCTCCATCCTCTGATGAACAGAGGCTAGGGACACCATTCTTTACCCTTCCTGGCTAATAGCCATTTATGGACTTAGCCACCATGAATTTATCCAGTTCCCTTTAAACATTGTTATAGTCCCAGCCTTCACAACCTCCTCAGGTAAGGAGTTCCACAAGTTGACTGTGCACTGTGTGAAGAACTTCCTTTTATTTGTTTTAAACCTGCTACCTATTAATTTCATTTGTTGACCCCTAGTTCTTGTATTATGGGAATAAGTAAATAACTTTTCCTTATCCACTTTCTCCACATCATTCATGATTTTATATACCTCTATCATATCCCCCCTTAGTCTCCTCTTTTCCAAGCTGAAGAGGCCTAGCCTCTTTAATCTTTCCTCATATGGGACCCTCTCCAAACCCCTAATCATTTCAGTTGCCCTTTTCTGAACTTTTTCTAGTGTTAGAATATCTTTTTTGAGGTGAGGAGACCACATCTGTACACAGTATTCGAGATGTGAGCATACTATGGATTTATATAAGGGCAATAATTTATTCTCAGTCTTATTCTCTATCCCCTTTTTAATGATTCCTAACATCCTGTTTGCTTTTTTGACCGCCTCTGCGCACTGCGTGGACATCTTCAGAGAACTATCCACGATGATGCCAAGATCTTTTTCCTGACTCTTTGTACCATCATATTGTATGTATAGTTGGGGTTATTTTTTCCAATGTGCATTACTTTACATTTATCCAGATTAAATTTCATTTGCCATTTTGTTGCCCAATCACTTAGTTTTGTGAGATCTTTTTGAAGTTCTTCACAATCTGCTTTGGTCTCAACTATCTTGAGTACTTTAGTATCATCTGCACACTTTGCCACCTCACTGTTTACCCTTTTCTCCAGATCATTTATGAATAAATTGAATAGAATTGGTCCTAGGACTGACCCTTGGGGAACACCACTAGTTACTCCTCTCCATTCTGAGAATTTACCATTAATTCCTACCCTTTGTTCCCTGTCTTTTAACCAGTTCTCAATCCATGAAAGGACCTTCCTTTTATCCCATGACAGCTTAATTTATGTAAGAGCCTTTGGTGAGGGACCTTGTCAAAGATTTTCTGGAAATCTAAGTACACTATGTCCACCGAATCCCCCTTGTCCACATGTTTGTTGGCCCTTTTAAAAAACTCTAATAGATTAGTAAGACACGATTTCCCTTTACAGAAACCATGTTGACTATTGCTCAACAGTTTATGTTTTTCTTTGTGTCTGACAATTTTATTCTTAACTATTGTTTCGACTAATTTGCCCGGTACCCGACGTTAGACTTACCGGTCTGTAATTGCCGGGATCACCTCTGGAGCCCTTTTTAAATATTGGCATTACATTAGCTAACTTCCAGTCATTGAGTACCGAAGCTGATTTAAAGGACAGGTTACAAACCTTAGTTAACAGTTCCGCAACTTCACATTTGAGTTCTTTCAGAACTCTTGGGTGAATGCCATCTGGTCCCAGTGACTTGTTAATGTTGAGTTTATCAATTAATTCCAAAACCTCCTTTAGTGACACTTCAATCTGTGACAGTTCCTCAGATTTGTCACCTACAAAAGCTGGCTCAGGTTTGGGAATCTCCCTAACATCCTCAGCCATGAAAACTGAAGCAAAGAATCCATTTAGTTTCTCCGCAATGACTTTAAGCGCTCCTTTTGTATCTCGATCGTCAAGGGGCCCCACTGGTTGTTTAGCAGGCTTCCTGCTTCTGATGTACTTAAAAAACAGTCAGGCAAGCTTCAGTGGCATGCCTGCGGGAGGTCCGCTGGTCCTGTGGCTTCAGCGGCAGTTCGGTGGCAGGTACGCCGAAAGTGCAGGACTGGCAGATCAGCTGCAGAAATGCCGTGACCAGCGGATGCCGCCAAAGGCTGCCTGACTGCCGTGCTTGGGATGGCAAAAAACATAGAGATGCCCTGACCTTCAGACCTATAAGTGTGTGACATCAGCATTCAAAAAGTACGACAAATGACCAAAATGTGGCAACCTGCATTTTGTTTCATGCTTCACCATAACTGATGGATTCCAATCTTTTAACTGAAACCCTATTTTAAAGGATATTTTCTAACTGTGCACATTAAACAAAACATTTTTAAAAAAGAAAATTGGAAATACAAATTCTATTATATGCTATCCTAAGGGCTCCACACATGAGTCATCAGCAAGCTTTCAGTTTGGGCCTTTCAAATCCCTAGCATTGATTACTATCACTTGAGCTATAGAGAATAATTACTAGCCTTTATGTGGAACAGTCACTACTGGGGGACTTAGCATAAATTTTGCCAATGTGTTACAAAGTATTTTTGTTAGACAGCAATAAAATATTGGGGATCAGGAAATTTGGGCTCTACCCTTGACTTGTGAATAGAATGTGGAACAGTGTTTAGAGGTAGGCTAACCAAAGCACATAGGTTTGGTCTATTCAATCTGAATAGAAGTGTTTCTGAGTGACCAACCTGTAGGTCTGCCGTATTACAGACCTGAGTTCCATCCTAACACTATCTGAGATGGCACTGTACAACCTCTCTTAACTTACTTAGTGGGTAATATTTGACTGCTAGACCACTTGAGACCTCTGGGCAGGGAACAAGGGGTCTAAGTTAGCTCCTACATCCTGGTGTTGCTGAGTCTCTCCTTCCTGAAATTTCACATAAGATACTAGCCTGCCATACAGTAGGGGAATGGAGATGATGCGTATAACAACATCAACAAGGGAGTTGTGGAGGGAAAATGAGGATAAATCAGTATTAGACAGTGGTGAGGGGATGCTGAAATACCTAGAGGTGCAATTGGTTGAGTAAAATGGGAGCAGCAGGAGATGGGGCCAAAAGGTTGGGAAAATAACAAGTTTTCACATACCTTTGTAACACTGAGCAAAGACCATCCATTAGGATCCGTAAAGAATATCCTGCACAATCAGTTCCATGTGGAAATATTACTATGACATGGTATGATGAAACTCTTAGGTACTAAGAGACGGATCCTTCCTTCTTATCTATGTTTCCAGCTCCATCCCTGCATAACTAGGAATATCAGTCCTAGAGCTAATTCTCCAAAATATGCAATGATGTATACTGCATATCCACATGGGAAGAATGAAGTCCATAAATATTAAGGGGTTGGTGGCAAGTAATTATGTCTCAGATATGACCTAATTGAAAGGTGTTAGAATCTCAGAGTTTTCCATCTCAATCTGTTTGGCTGACTGGTTTAATTTTTTTTTTATTTTTTTTTTTAGGTGATAGTACATTCCGAAACTCCTGCTTCATATTTTCCATACAGATTGATGGATCACAGGACTCTATATGGCATTCTAGGCTTTGAATATTAATTCCAGTACATAACTTATCCCCCAGCATGAGGAAAAAATATCATAGAGACAGTATATTGCTGGCTCTCACAATTTTACTGTGAGTCTCATGATATTTGGTAGTGTTCTTAAAACCACAGGTTCTGGTTTCACATAATTATGGGTGAATCTAACTTTCATTTGAAAAAAGTAAGATTGTCACCATCATGACTGTGAAGAAAAACTTGAAAATGTGACCAGGCTGTACCCTAAAGATCCAAAAACCAGAAGATAGACAAGCCCCCTCAAAGGTATCATTATTAGAAAAACTCATGACCTTTAAGCCAGTGTCATAATTTTTGAGCCCTTGAGGTTGGCAACAATGTGAACAGGGAGGCTTTTCTCTTCTAGGAAATTTCAGAAATTGTAATAAAAGCTGAGGGTAGTTGCCCAGTTATGCCACTCTTGTAAACTGTCATCAGAAATTATCAATAGATGCTTCCTAAGTCTAAACTCAGTACAACAAACACCTTTTAAAGGTATGGGGGTGATGCCTACTGTTTGGGGAAGGAGGAGTTTGAGTAGATATGAAGGAACACGGGTTTAATGCAGATCTTGATAAGTGAAAGTTTTTCTTCCCTCTCCCATTCTAACTCATGGAGAGACATAGTCCATTGGAATTTAATTCTTCCCATCTAATTGCTCTGTGGATGATCAGATTACGTTGTCATGGGTGTGTGAAAATCCACAGGTACAAGATCATGGAAAACCACATGAGTGTTTATAATTTGCTTTTTCCTGCAGATTAAACCTCTTTCTACATAATTATTAGTGCCCATTTGGCAAATATATAGCCAGGTAGCATAGCATCCAGTTTCCCAGGGCAGATGTAATGTAATTGAGAAAGCAGTGATAGGCTGCTCTTAAGTTTACATTTCACAGTCAGTCCATATGCCAACCTCCATCTATGGTGGAAATTCTAAGGGAGTAGCATGCACATCAAAGACCATATGTGGCCCTTGGTTGGGATACACAAGGCAAATATAAGATCTAAAGAGGCCACTACAATTGGTGGATGAAATCCACACTCACCTACTCTATGCGTGTAGAGACAGACCATGGCTTTGTGCTCTGGATGGGCATCAAACCTACAGGGACCTAAGTGAGGCGGTCAGCAGCTTTCTAGTTTATAAAATGGTATCACCACTATTGGCATATAAGTGATATGGACTGATACACACATTTATTTATATACCAGACTCTAGAGGGTTAAAGGCATCATTATCCATAGCGGTCGTTTCTGTAAGACTGTGCCCACATCATGTGAATATTTAGAAAATAAACTTACATTTTCTTTGTCTTATAAACACTGAAAAAATGCAAAAGAAATTCACACACAAAACTCCATTTCAGGAATTTGACTTAGATGTATAAAAGCAAAGGAACTCACAAATAACATTAAAAGTCAAAAATTAACTTCGATTTTATAGCCTGGGGCCACACTGTTAGCCTGTTTCCTCTGTCAAGTCTAGGAAACTCTTCAATTTCCACATCGGGAGTTTCCTCTGAATCATTCCATCAGGAGATGCAATTTCTCCATTGTAATATGATGATTGAAACTGGAGAAAGAGAATGAAGTTTCAGGAGGGACCTTGTTTGGTCTGACACTCTACACTCAGAAATGCAAGCCTATCCAAACGAACACACAGACTCTAGAGCCTCAGCATGTAACACTGGTCTCTCAGCATGCCTAATAAGGATCTCTCTCCTACAGCTCTGCCTGCCTACTGCATCACTTACACTAATGCAACACCTTCTTCCTCAAAGAACTGCCTTCTAAAACTGTGAGGGTACTGATGCTTCTCCATGGAGACTCAGTGCCTCAGCTTGGTCCTCCATACTGTTCTGTTTTGTATAGGTTCTTATACTGTGCTCATCACTCACTGTTGTGTCTGAGCACCTCTCCTGCCTCTCTGGTTTCCCATACCAGCACAGCTCCCATTAGAAACAAGCTGCTATGTTGGTATGATTCACTTTTTGACACATTTCTAATATCCAATAGCTGTTCCCTGTCTCCTCTTTTTCTCCCATTCCCTTCCAAAATCAGAGCTCCTACTATGTGGAGGGACTCTTTGGTAGCTGAAATATAAAGGGGAATGCAATTGTTCCACTGTTCTTCCCCCACCATGGGTTTCTTGACATAATTGGCATTCCCTTGACAGTGGGTAACGTTGCCTTTGGTAAACAAGAGCACCAGAGAGTAACATTGGCATATGCAGGTGAGCCCAGTATTCTGAGTCGCTGTACTGGAGACCCTTTATAAGCTGTGATACCTTAGTACAACAGGAGAAAATACAGGAAAAGTAGCAGCGGTACGCTAAAGTTCACAGCTTTAATTTGATTTATCTGATACATAGGAGTACAATATATTTCCTAAGCAATGTATGAGGATTTTGCCATGTGATGCCATCTGCCTTTAATGGGAAATGTGTAGTTAAATTCTTGTACACCACTTTTAAAATATGTTTGATACAACTTCATGGAAGATGTGGGGGGTAACACTGAAATCTTATTGGCCTCTCAGTATACTCAAATAGTTAGCATATTTTGTATGTAAAAACATATACTTGAAGTAAATGGCCTCAAGCTGTATGCTATGCAGACAACAAAAACACAAGCAATGAAAACAGAAGCAGATACACATTTGGGTTGCATTTTATATTGACAAAATGGAACTGGATGTCATAGCAGATTGGAAATGAGACATGAAGCCTTTAGGTCATTGGTGTGAGTCCAGTTTGTGTCAATAGCAACTGAAATGTGGCCTCTATGAGTTGGTGATCTCTGTTCAGTTTCTATTGGCCAGGTGGTCAAATACTAAAATCAGTTATCACAACTAGCCCTGAATTCTAGTCTCATCGGAAAAGCCAAATGGGCTTCAAGACTTAGCTACTCAAATGCCATGAAGAGGTGATCTGGTCACGAAGAGGACTGAGATACATTGTGGGGACGCTCCGAGGCTAGCTGGTTGTGTTGTACCTGTTTTGTGGATAAACAAAACTTTTTCTAGTGCTATCAGATTAACAGTAAGTTCTTTTAAAATGTGATTATATTAAAAAAACAAAAACAAAAAAAAACCAGCCTGTGCTAACAAAAGCCATGAGGAAGAATGTACAATCAGTTTATCATTTCTATGGCATAGGATTTATTGTTCCTAATAATTTAGAATGTGGTCATAAACCATCACCTAGCTTTTCAGAGTTTATTTTCCATGATGCTGCCTGAATATCTCAGTTTCCTTTCAGTGGATTAATCAGTCTTTTTTATTAGATGTGACTGTATTTTCACTATCCTGTTGGGCTAGATAGATTCTCTATAGTTTGATAATAAAAAATATGTGCTAAGGGGTCTCATTGCTCTTAATTTCTCACATGAAGGGAGAGAGGGAGAGTGGACATTATTTACCTGTAGGTAAAGTAAAAACTATAAAAGTAAAAGGCTTTTCCATGCACTATACCATTCAAATGCAATAATCCCTGAGATGCTTATTTTAGTAAATGAGTCTGTCACACTGAGCCAAGGAAGGGAGCCATCTAGTACTGTTCTGTAAATGTTAAGGATCCTATTTAGAGCTTGTCTCTTAAGAAACAAAGTAATTTTAGCTGATATTTGTATGACACCAATAATGGTACCTCACTAAGTAGTGTATAGACATTACAATTGCAGTTTGCCCAATTCTTTTTCACTGGTCATCAGGGAAATTTATCTAAAGCAACTCAAAAACATAGATATGTTTGCATCATATTAATAAGAGGAAAAGCGAGGTGGCTGCCAATTGGCAGCAGAGTGTGTGTTGGTTTGATAAGGATACTAAAGAGTTTATGATGTGACAGATGTTTCACTACACTATTGTGAAATGAATAGATTATGAGAAGTAATTAGATGTACATTGGAATCAATGCTGTTATCATCGAGGCCTTCAGGCGATGCAATAGATGAGAGTCATGGCAGCAGGTGGTCCAATGGCTCGGAGACAGGAAGACACACCGCAGGAGACTGAGTGACAGGTTTCATAGATCCAGGGGGTGAGAGATCTGAGCTATTGCCTGCATTTGTAATCTTTACTCATGTATAAATAATAACAACTACACTATTGACTTCATATGCTATGTCATAGTCTCTGCTTTCACTATACACAAACACTAGAACTGTTTTCCTCAGTTAAAGTTTCTCATATTTTAATGTTGTTATATATGTATTCATCCCTTTGACATAATTGCCAACTTGTTCCTTTTTTATTAAAATACTTTAATAAGTAAGAAATCAGATGGCTGTTTTGAATACAGTATAGTGAATGCTGTGCTGCCCAATGCACATAAAGCTCTGTGCTTTCCATAGCAGTCTTATCAGAAACTGAACTGCAGTAGACATGCTTCTCATTATGTAGCTTTCCTCAGTCTTAGCTGTTTGACCACCATTTAAAGATATATCCCTCCTGATGTTTAAATTCTTTTTGCAGAGGAATTGGCAAGGGGTGTCATCAAGCTAGAGGAAAACATATGAAGCCTGCTGCTTTTGAGGGGAAGATTTTGATTCCTGGCACAGCCGCCGTACTTAGATATTACCAATGATCTGACCTGAACATTGAGTTTTACTCTCCTAAGCAAAGCAGACAGAGGGAATGAAGGATAATAACATTAGAGACCTTAAGTAACTGATCCTTGTACACATCTTCTGCCTCTGCAAGTGGTTTATATTACAGTAGACTGCTGTGGGAAGCCCTTTGGTGCTGCTGCTTGTCAGCACCCACCTGCAGGTGTTTGCTGTGAGTTCTTTTATTTTATTTTTGAGAGGAATGACAATGGGATAAAAGGGAATATTGAAACATTAAAATGTGTACTTCAGTGTAAACATAAATGCTTATGCTCCTTCCTAGAGATATAGGAATATTTATATAGGCATAGATATATACATGTATATATATTTTAAACATATAATAAAAAATACATGAGTGTATTGTGTGGTATGTCCACATTACACACAAGTAATGAAGCCATGCAGGTCGTCTAAATTCATACAGGTAAAACTTTTATACCACACAGTTATGTCAACTTGGGAAGCTGGAAATCTCTCCTTTCCATTGGTATGAAAACCACATTTCTAGCTCGGCCAGACAATCCATCGTAACCACAGATCAATATAATTTTGGAGGTAGGTCAAAACATGAAAGAAAAGAAGAATTCCATTCATGGGAAAGATGAAAAGATTTAGCTGACATATTCGTTTGATAGACTATTGAGGGGGTCGGAATAAGTCCATGTGGTTAAGGATTATTGGGCAGAGTGCAGGCGAGGTATTCAAGATGTGTAATAAATTAAATGTGTGAAATAGCTGTGTAACTTAAGATGTAGTTTATCACATGGCTACCAACTGCACATATTGTATGAGGGGCGTACTCAGATCACACCTGATATTTTGATTTTTTTTTAATTTAATAAAATGATGTCTTGTTTAGTAATAGCAATATGATGCAAACAGAGGTAGGTCTACGGAAAAATCAGTTCCACAAACTCCTCCTCTCTGGCTCCACCCATCTGGAACAGGATGAAGAGAGAAGAGTCAAAGGGCAAGTCTGCCCCAAAAAAAGATGGGGGATAAGAGCTTAGATTGGGCTTCCAGGTCCTGATCCTCAAAGATATGTCAATGGAAGTTAGGCACTTAAACATCTTTGAGAACCTGGGCCTCAGATCTTCACTGCCCACCCACTTACTTTGTATTCTATTCTATATAGGGGTTTATTCTGTGTTCTTCACAGTAGCATGAGTAACATCCAGTAGTTCATTAAGAAACGTGACTAACATCTCTCATGTGTTTGTTGTCTCATCCTCTCCCCTGGGGGATAAGTGTGTGCAGTGTTTTGTTTTGAATTTTTTTGCATAACACATACACACACACACATTTCTATAAGCTTATGTTACAGAAGGTCAAAGAAATTCACCTCGCACTTGTAGCAGAATGTGGTCATGTTTGTGATTGTCTCTATTTCCTATGTGAGTTCTTTCTTGTGCTGGGATGGCCCCAGAGAAAGCCATGACTCTTGCACAGAAAGTTCCATTGTGCTAGAGGAGTTTTCAACCTTGGTCTTCATCCTGGAGCTTTAGTCAATCTCCTGGAATACTGGCCAGTTCAGACACTTACTTCCACCAAGAAGGAAAGAGTAGATAGCGTTCCACAGCCAACTCCCATCAGCGCACACCGCCTGCAGATCCAGAATTCCAGTCTATGAAAACTTTGTCTGACTTTCCAAAAGACAGGACACCTGCTGTTTCCGAGCATCCCAGTGGCTGCCCTTGGAATGGTATTTACATTTAGTTCACTTGGTTCAAAGAGAAGCCCTAGGATTGAGGCTTATTTTGTATAAATGCAAGTAAATATCATGAGTCCTTCAACACAGGCTCTCTTTGTGTGGTATTTATAGTAAAATCATATCTTACCGTCACTCTGTTTTATGATGTGTGCCTCCTGTGATGGTGCCCCCCATAAGGCTTTATGGAAATATGCTTATGAATGTATATATGACATAACTAGAATATGTTTTATGTTACATATGCCATGTAACATATCTCTGTAAAGGTTACAATCTACAGAATATATTCATTCTGTTTGTATGCATGTATCATTTTTTTATTCAAAGTTATGAATATTGGCTGTGTCCTTTCTTGATTTTTAAGTAGCCTTTGTAAAGTATTTAGTCAGCTTTTTGAGAAAGGAATGTGCAAATTAAGTGCCCAATCAAGAAGCCCTTAAGGGACAATGGATCTTGGAAGGCTCCAATTTGCATAAGAAGTCTACATGAGGCCGTTCAAGGTAGCATGTGAGCAATGGTTGCTGCCTGTAAAAATTGAGTTAAGCATGGACATGTGACTTGCCCGAGTGACTCCAAAACTCCATCTTGGAGCTGGACTTTGCATAGGAGAAAGGGGGGTTCTCCACCCACAAGAGAAAGTCTATTTAAGCCCATGGGAGACCCCTCCATTTTGTCTTCAGCTGGCTAAAGAGATAGCTTCTCCATCCCCAAGGATACCTGAAAGAAACTGGAACAAAGGACAGTAACTACCGGGGGTGTGAGTGATTGCTGGACCCAGACTAGAAGGAGACTAGTCTGTAAAAGGAAGCTTACTGGAATTCCTCTGAGGGTGAGGTTTTATCTGTATTCAGTGTTCTTAGACATATATTTGCATGTTCTATTTTATTTTGCTTGATATTTAACTTACTAAGTAATAATAAATAGCTCCTCTAGCAGGCTTTGCAACAGTGGTGACTTTTTACTGTTTGAAAAATATTGTATAGCTTTTTGTCCAGTCCTAATTCACAATTGATTTGTTTTTAAAAATGGGTCCTATACCCTAATTTTCAAAGAGAATTAGTTACCACAGTGCCATTTTTTAGTTATAAAAAGTGATGTCCATGTGTGTTATTACTGCTGTGGGAGTTCTTGCAAATATTACAAACTCTGCTCTACATGTTCTAGGCCTTTATTTAAAAATAAAGTCTCCAGCCCTTTTCATTGCCTGCTTTGTCTGTTCATCACACATCCTACACTTTTCCATTCCTCTACTCTTCACTAGTCAAAGGCTACATCTATTTTTATGGTAGTAGCAAGATAATAGAACTCAGCGTTGGAAGCACCTGGGAGGTGGACAGATGTTGGAGGTGCAGGTGCATTAATACCAAGATGCTAGCACTGAACACTAACATCCTAACACAACTCTGATCACATTTACTTCCTGAGATGATTTTCATTGTGCAGGCACAGCCTTCTCTCTCTTTCTCTCTGAAATAAACGTAAGCGATGAAGAAAGAAATATGTGTCTCCATAAAAACCCTAATATTATACATAAATATCAGACAAAGTTGTAACAGTAAGAGAGGTTATCCACCATGTAAGATACATGCCAAATGAAAATGTTCAGAGTGTCAAACACACACAGAACCTGATTACTTGCGCATCTCTATGACTCACCATGTCTTATTTTAGAATAAATAACATTATCTGTTCTAAACAACTGATGTAAATAGCTTGGGTTGGAGACATTTCAACTCTGATGTTTTGATCTGCTGTGAAGCTTAGACTGAAGAAAAACAACTTCCTGGTTGTGTCAAGGTTTTCAGTGCAACAGTAAGGAAATGCCTCTTGCATTCAGATTTCAACAAGTCAGTTTTTCTTTTTCTTTTTTGTAACTGACGTGCTGTAATCTCCTCTGAGCTTGAGAGCAAATATCTTCAACTAGCATTTTGCATTTTGTATTAATGTGCCTGGTTCTCAGTCCAGGGAAGTAGCAGAAGGACACTGATATCACTGGTCTACAATTTTTGAGAAGTCGTCTGCTTCAGAGATAAAATGTGATATTTATTATGTATTTTGATGTGCTGAATTCAAATATGACAATTTAAACAACTGATTGGCTACTGTTTCTAAGATATTTAAGTTTTTACATTTTATGTCTATGTATATTGTGTAGATAGTAGAGTTTTAATCATAAATTGTAAACCTAGGTCTTTTCATGTGTTTATGGTTGCTTTACATGATAATATTTCACCTGTCCTGTTTATGTAACACTTTAAAAATCAGCAAAAGGGTTATAGAAATAAAATTGATTATGAAACAAAAGGCAAAAAACTATTCTGTACATAGTTTAGTCCTATTCAGTGTCTACTCGGCGCTTCTTGGCTTGTCTCTTGTATTCATTAAATGGAGCATCTCTTGTCACTTTCCAGCAATAGTCTGCAAGCATTGATGGGCTCCATTTGCCCTGATAGCCTGCCAGGAGATACCACTGCTATAGTCTGGAGCCCAACAGCTCTGCCTTACTCTTGGATAGTTCCAAATCCCTGACAAGGTCATTCAGTTCACCTTGGCTTATGAGGTGTGGTTCAGAGGAGGAGGATGGGAGAAAATGTGGGTCCTGTGACATTGATGGTTCAGGACCAGAAGTTTCATCCTCTTTCTCTCTTCCTCGTCTGACTCAAGTGAGAATGATTCTGGTGCATCAGGAACTGGCAGTCCTTCTCCGTGGGGTACTGGGCGTATAGCTGATGGAATGTTTGGATAATGCACAGTCCACTTTTTCTTCTTTGACACACCTTTCCCACCTGGAGGCACCATGCAGAAGTAACAATTGCTGGTATGATCTGTTGGCTCTCTCCAAATCATTGGCACTGCAAAAGCATAGATTTCCTTTTCCTGTTCAACCACTGGCGAAGATTTGTTGCACAAGTGTTGCAGCATATGTGTGGGGCCCACCTCTTGTCCTGATCTCCAATTTTGCAGCCAAAATAAAGGGGATATGCTTTCTTAACCATAGTGGTTATACTGCGCTTTTGGGATGCAAAAGTCACTTCACCACAAACATACCAGAAGTTATCTGCACAGTTCACACAAGCACGAGGCATCTCTGCTCACTTTGGCTAAACAGAAATGTATCCCTTTGCAAAATCAAACACTGACAAATAAGAGAGCATGACACTGTATGATTTCTAGAGCTGATATAGGGCAATTTGTTCAGCAGAGTGATGTAAGCTTCATTATGATTGCATCATCCATGACTTCTAGGAATAACATGATGCAATTCATATCATGTATGACGCAATACTAGCTTCAGATTACATCAATCATTGTTTTGCCTAAAAAGCGAGTACTGTCCAAACCCAGTCATAGATTTATTCATAGATCCAGTCAAAGATGTATTTTAGTCATTTCTGGTTTAAATTGAGATCCCTTCCCTTTATGACTCACTTATCCTCCACCATTCCCATGTCAAGGGTCGTATATACTGACCCAATAGCATATCTTGAAAACTAGAACCAATCAACAATTGTAAGCATCATTTTCATTCTCAGTGACCCAGAATTAGTAAAGTTAGACTACATTTATTTCAGAAGCATTTTGGCTGTATAGCAGTGTATCCCTAGAAGGCTTTCCACAGAATAATTCATCTTAGATCCCACACGCTTGTGTTCTAATATTTATTGTACTACCGTGGCAAGGAAAGCACCTGATTTACACCAATAAGGAGCTGGTCCAAAAGAAACAATATGAGCAGCCACAAAGAGAGACATTTTAAGAAATGAATGAAGTTAGCAAAGAAATCTTCCATCATAAAGAATCAAAAGCATTGTGTTTACATTCCTTAGTTACTGAGACTACAGGAACTTAACTGATTTGTTTTGCTTATTTTTATGGTTCTTTTGCTAATAGAAGATTTGGAGATTTTTCTTTCTGTTTTCTTTTTATGGACTGTAAGTGAAGAGTTTTTTTCTTTTTTTTATAGTAATCTGCACTCAAACAAACAGAAGATGCTATGGCATGGGTTATACGGTCCTTCATTTGCTAAACTGTTCCCCCTGCAATTCAAACTCAGTGATAACTTGTGAAGAGTTGTTCTGTGAACTTAATAATGAAATTGTTGGAGTATAACTATAGTATAATATTAAATGACCCATGGGAATTTTAAAAGAACAGAGCTATATTTGATGTAAGAGATAATGCTGCAATATGAGATGCATGAAAAGTGCCCTTCAATAGATGCTGCTGTAATTACAAAAAGACCTATAGTAAAACTACTACAGCCAATGACAAAACTTATCTTTGGGCAAAAGCTTTGCCTCATACTTATACCTGAGATCAAATAAGGAGAAAAAATTCTCACTCTGATTGTTTGTAACTGAACTAAAAATATGTTTAAATATATGCCTAGTGATAGGCTATAAATCAGAGTCTATTCTCATGTAAATCCTTGTAAATCCGAGTAACTCCATTGATGTCAATGGAGTCATGTAAGAAACAGTAGCAAAGGCTCAAATATCTCAAGGAAAAGTTCATTTTTAATTCAAGAATATGTACTGTATAGAAAATTGTAGGACGGGAGCATAAATCTCAATTTAAAGATACTTCTTTTGTTTATACTAAAAAAAAATTATAGAATGTATTTAATTCCCAGCTATCAAGATTTAATAACAATCAACCCATAATAATAAAAATGTTCAATTTATCAGGATCATTTAAGTAAACATAGAAATTTCATATATAGGGACTGCGAATAGGTGCTATATTCAAAAGTATAAACAAGTCTTGAAACATGCTAATCAAGGTAAGAGCCATATGTACAAAACAAATGGAGTCTTCCTCACCTTTGACTTGAGAAAACAAAAAAGAAAGGGACTTCAGCAGCATTGTCTTTAATCCAATTTACATTAGATTTAATCTCCAAAACAAGGCTAGCCTGCTAATTCCCAATTATAATGGCACATGTAATCAGAGTCCTCATTAACAAAGACTGACAATATTGTCTATTAGGAATGAAAATCTGAAATGCAAATTCAGCAAATCAAAACATTAAATGAGCTCTACCCAAGATGCTTAGAGTTCCTGCCAGGGCAGTGCATGCTGGCCCACACCTGCCCTGAATTTTCCCTCCAGCTGAATGTTTCATTCTGTTCCAGTCTTTGCCTCCTAATTGACCTGCTTATGATCTCTGCTACAATTAACATATGCTTATTAGTAATGGCTGGTTAAAGACTTCAAACTGCCGCAGTTTACAAAGTCTAATAGAGATGGCACACCACAGGAAATATGAGGCCACTGGTTCCCTCATCAGAAACATCTTAGTGGTTTGGTTTCATGAAATGGAAATTAGATAATTTTTCACATCATCCAATGACCGAAAATTCCTGCTAATTGAAACTGGAAATCTGCACATAAAATGGCTTACGGCTCCTGATGCACTAACTGTGAATCTGATTTCTGTCCCCTTTAACCAAATGCTTAGAAGCCATAAATAAAATGCTGAGCCCGATTAAAATGAAGAAAAAGTACTCACAATATGTAACGACAAATTCCCTAAACAATACCTTAGCCATTAATACAAGGTTTAGTTTGAATTTGGAAAACAGAATTATTTTTTCTTGCTATAACATTGTCAGAAATAGCTCTGCTTGTGGCCTTGACTCAGGAAGGCATCTTTATTCAAGAGAACACTTAAGCACGTGGCTGGGAGTTAAGCATGTTCTTAAGTGCTTTCTTGTATTTTATATGAGGTCATGGCAAGCACTCATTAAGGTTATGGAAGTGTCACATCGGTGAGATTTACTCATATAACAAATACATTCTAACCATGCGATTTGACAGACCAGCCATTCTACATAGTTCAGTGGTTCTCAAAGCCGGTGCGCCGCTTGTTCAGGGAAAGCACCTAGGGGCCACACCAGTTTGTTTACATGCCATGTCCTCAGGTTCAGCTGATCGCGGCTCCCACTGGCCACGGTTCACCACTCCAGGCCAATGGGAGCTGCGGGAAGTGGCGCAGGCCTAGGGATGTGCTGGCCGCCCTTCCCGCAGCCCCCATTGGCCTGGAGCAGCGAACTGCAGCCAATGGGAGCCGCAATCAGCCGAACCTGCGGATACGGCAGGTAAACAAACTGGCCCGGCCCACCAGGGGCTTTCCCTGAACAAGCAGTGCACGAGCTTTGAGAACCACTGACTTAGTTAACTTTTTCTCTAGCTTTAATATCATTCACGACTGAAAATCTCCATCTGCAGGAGCTAGTGGCCAACAAATGCATCATCATTTCCACCCAGTTTAATTCCTGCTTCAATAGCAATACACTTCTAAGGCAATGACTGCTTTTCCTCCCCACAGTAATGCATTATTCTTTTTATTATTTATATAAGGTTTCCAGCTCATTGTATTTATTCTTTCTGATTTTGCTGCTTGTCTTTAGCCATAGCATAGCTCATATTTAAAAACAGAAAAGGCTGTTTCATAGGGTTTTTCCCCACCTTCCATTGTATAAAATATTTATTCCCCTCTGAAGTCTCTTACAACCAGAATCCCAGTGAATAGAAGAGCTTGTTAGAGCCTGCCTTTATGCTCCCTTCCCACTTCCCAAACAATTTTCAATACCACAACATTTATTACATTGCACTTACTATTTGTGTAGGAGCCCAATCCTGCTCCTAAATTATGTAAATAACAAAACTCCTCCTGATTTCCTTGGAGCCAGAACTGCTTCTCTATATTGCTTTAAAGCTAACTTCAAATGTTGGACCTTATTTAAAAACTATTTTCAACTCTGTGTGTCTTAAAACCATAGGTCTGATGGTGCTGTAGGTGCACTGGGTGTGGAGTTTTAAAAACACACTCAATACCCTCAGAAGTTTACAATTTAACTCAGACAAATAGGAAGAAAAAGATTAGGTGTGAGGAAGGGATGGACAGGAGTGGAGAGCAAATAAATGTTCAACTCCTCAGTGGAAGTGGCTGGCTTTTAGGAGGGATCTGAAGGAGGAGGAGGTTGTAGCTTGTTATGTAGGAAAAGGGACATGAGTACAGGGGTAAAAGGTTGTGTGAAAAAGCTATAAATTAGGGGTGGAAGAAAGAGATGAAGGGATCGCTAATGTGATGTTCTCAGGTATTCCCTAAGAGTAACAGTCCATCTTATACCATTTGATTTATGAATATGGGTTTTTTCCCCCAGGTGCTATCCGAGGAGGCTTTCCACCTTCATTCTAAGGCTAATGAAGAATAGGTAGAGCTAACTTTTCTGTTGGCATAACTCTATTGATGTCAGCAGAGAATTTAGCCCAAATACAAGTACAATAGCGCCATGACTCATTTTCGTGGTCTTTAGAATCAGTCTCACAGTCCATTCCATGGAGGTAAATGAAAATAATCTATGGCTAAAAACAGAATTTACAACATTCTCATGTTTGGAAACTTTGGCTACATTTACCGTTAGCTGATCCTTTATAAACCAGTAGCCGTTTTACATGCCCTTTCACTTAGTAGCACAGGTTGAGAAACAGTACAGATTACATCAGGGGTTGGCAACCTCTGGCACGCAGCTCACCAGGGTAAACACCCTGGCAGGCCGGGACGGTTTGTTTACCTGCTGCATCCGCAGGTTCGGGCAATCGCGGCTCCCACTGGCCGCAGTTCACTGTCCCAGGCCAAAGGGGGTGGCAGGAAGCCACAGCCAGCACGTCCCTTGCCCGCGCCGCTTCCTGCAGCCCCTTTGGCCTGGGATGGCGAACTGCGGCCAGTGGGAGCTGCAGTTGGCCGAACTTGCCAACAAGGCAGGTAAACAAACTGACCCGGCCCGCCAGGGTGCTTACCCTGGCGAGCTGCATGCCAGAGGTTGCCGACCCCTGGATTACACATTCACTTTTCAGAAACCAAGTGTATAAATTTTACAGTGGGCCTGCTCTCTGGCTTCACCAGTCACGTGAAAGGGATACATAGCATGTGAAAAAGAATTCAAAGTAGAGAGATGGAGTGTAGTGACTTGAGGACAAGACTGGAAACCAGGAGCTTCTGACTTTTAATCTCTGCTCTATGCTGATTTCCTTTGTAGTCTTGAGGTAAATCATTTAATTTCTCTGCCTAGATTTCCCTATTTATAAATTGGTGTGATAATATCGACCTTACAGCGGTGTTGTGATTAAGTTTGCAAAGCACTTTGAAGATGGAAAATGCTACTTAAAATAAGAACCAAGTATTACTATACACTCCAGTTTGATTCCATTTGTCTTTTGGTGTTGCTCAGACCTTCTAGCTGATTGCTTCTATTTCTTTATACAGTATTTGCTTATATGTTGTTATACTATCGCACCAATGGTGCATTGTTCTTGCATTTTTTTAACCTTTCCTGTACCATAGTTCATTTTCCTACTTACTGTTTCTCTCTGAAATCTGTTAAAAAACATCAGCCTATGCAAAATGCCATGACTTAAGTAAATTACCTATCATGGAGAATATGACCACATCATATACTTTTGCCAGTTATTCCTTGGCTTGCAGTGGTCTATTCTGATGTTAAAGTGCTTTACGGTGATGTGAGCAGCTGTGAGTCCAGAGTTCTGCATCATCTATTTTTGTGCAACTTCTAATCCCGTATGTACCCCTCTGCTTCCTTTGATGTAGTTTACCTGCTCAGAAGCACATTATAGCTGGCTGCCCTAGCATTTACTCAGTACAAGCTTCCCAACTGGTAGTCTTGGTAACCTGCAGGTCACTTTCAAGATGCAGCTTCTAGTTCTTGTACATGCTTGTTACAAGGCAAGAAGAAAGTAAAAACAAAAAGTGTACACTCAACCTGTTTCAGTGCCTTGGGACTATCTGGGAGAGAACAATGTTATTGGCTTCATTGAAAAGTATGTGGTTGAAAAGCACTAGTAGTATACAAACCACTATTGATTTATTTTGTTTTAAATGAGCTTGTGCTCAAACAAATATTCCGATTTCCCCATAACTTAACAAATGCATCTGGGTATTTTAAAATACCAAGTGCCAAACAATGCAATTGCTAATTGCTAGATAGGCTTTGTTTTCAGCTGAGCCTTTCTCCTGTGAAAGAGTTTGTGGTGTTGTTCAGGAAAAGTGCAATACTAGGGATAAAACAAAAAGGTGCAGTAACTGCACTACATGGCATATACCTTGGGGCCAACAGACACTAGCTTTTAAATTAAAATGAATTTGTGCTTAATTGAGAGTACAAATATTACTAACAGAAACAGGGAAAACTTGCAACTCATAAATCTAATGGGGTACTAATGCAGAGAGTGGACTAGATGATACATCTGAGGGAAGGGAGCAGAAAGAGACTCCACTAATTGGAAGGCATGAGATGCACTATCTTAAGGATGGGGGTTCCATGACCATCGCTCCCAAGAGAAGGAGGAGGGCAGTGGCGGTCAGGGACTCTCTCCTCAGGGGGACTGAGTCATCTGTCTGCCACTCCGACCGGGAAAACCGAGAGGTCTGCTGCTTGCCAGGAGCTAGGATTCATGATGTGATGGAGAGACTGCCAAGACTCATCAAGCCCTTGGATCGCTACACCTTCCTGCTTCTCCACATGGGCACCAATGATATTGCAAAGAACGACCTTGAGCAGATCACTGCAGACTACGTCAGGGCGTGAAACTTCCACCTTACACCACCCCCACCCACCTGACCCCACCCCCCCATGGCAGCTAAACCAGCCCCCCACCCAGGGAGCCTGCCCCCACTGCCCAGGGAGCCCCCTCCGCAGCAGCTACCCCTCTCCCGTGGCAGCTAGCCCCACCCGGGGAGACTTCCCCCCACCACTGCACCAGCTAATCCCACCCGGGAGCCCCCCCACCACCACGGCAGCTAACTCCACCTGGGAGACTCCCCCACATGGCAGCTAACCCCTCCTGGGGAGCCCACTCCAGCTCACCTCGGCTCCACCTTCTCCGCTGAGCACCCCGGTGCTGCTCTAATTCTCTTCCCCTCCCAGGCTTGCGACGCTGATTGGAGGAGACTTAGAGCTGGACTGTGTGCTCAGCGGAAGAGGCAGAGTGGAAGTGATCTGGGGCGGGGAGCGGCTCCCCTGTGCGCCCCCTCCCCTGTTACTGTGAGCAGCCCTCCCCATGCCCCCCCTCACCCCAGCTCACTTATACTCCACCTCCTCGCCTGAGCGGGCTTTTAGGCGCCCCAACCACTAGGTGCCCTAGGTGGCTGCCTAGTTTGCCTAAATGGTTGCACCGGCCCCGGACTATATGGCTCTGGGAAGAAGGATAAAGGAATTTGAGGTGCCAGTGGTGTTCTCGTCCATCCTCCTTGTGGAAGGAAAAGGCCCGGATAGAGAACATTGAATTGTGGAAGTCAACGAATGGCTACACAAGTGGTGTCAGAGAGAAGGCTTGGGATTCTTTGACCATGGGATGGCGTTCCAAGAAGGAGGAGTGCTAGCTAAAGACGAGCTCCACCTAACGAAGAAAGGGAAGAGCATCTTCGCAAGCAGGCTGGCTAACCTAGTGAGGAGGGCTTTAAATTAGGTTCACTGGGGGAAGGAGACCAAAGTCCTGAGGCAAGTGGGGAAATGGGATACCAGGAGGAAGCACGAGCAGGAGAGCATAAGAGGGGAGGACTCCTGTCTCATACTGAGAAAGTGGGACGATCAGTGAGTTATCTTAAGTGCCTATACACAAATGCAAGAAGCCTGGGAAACAAGCAGGGAGAACTGGAAGTTCTGGCACAGCCAAGGAACTATGATGTGATTGGAATAACAGAGACTTGGTGGGAAAGCTCACATGACTGGAGTATTGTCATGGATGGATATAAATTGTTCGGCAAGGACAGGCAGGGCAGAAAAGGTGGGGGAGTTGCATTGTATGTAAGAGAGCAGTATGACTGCTCAGAGCTCCGGTATGAAACTGCAGAAAAACCTAAGACTCTCTGGATTAAGTTTAGAAGTGTGAGCAACAAGGGTGATGTCATGGTGGGAGTCTGCTATAGACCACCGGACCAGGGGGATGAGGTGGACGAAGCTTTCTTCTGACAACTAACAGAAGTTACTAGATCACAGGCCCTGGTTCTCATGGGAGACTTTAATCACCCTGTTATCTGCTGGGAGAGCAATACAGCGGTGCACAGACAAATCCAGGAAGATTTTGGAAATGGTACAAGTGCTGGAGGAACCAGCTAGGGACAGAGCTCTTCTTGACCTGCTGCTTACAAACTGGGAAGAATTAGTGGGGGAAGCAAAAATGGATGTGAACCTAGGAGGCAGTGACCATGAGACAGTCGAGTTCAGGATCCTGACACAAGTCAGAAAGGAGAGCAGCAGAATATGAACCCTGTGCTTCAGAAAAGCAGACTTTGACTCCCTCGGGAAACTGACGGGCAGGGTCCCCTGGGAAAATAACATGAGGGGGAAAGGAGTCCAGGAGAGCTGACTGTATTTTAAAGAATCCCTATTGAGTTTGCAGGAACAAACCATTCTGATTTATAGAAAGAAAATATGGCAGGTGACCAGCTAGGGGCTTAACAGTGAAATCCTTGCTGACCTTAAACACAAAAAAGAAGCTTACAAGAAGTGGAAGATTTGACAAATGACCAAGGAGGAGTATAAAAATATTGCTCAGTGTAGCGGGGTGGTCACCCGCTCCTGCAGGCAAACAGCCACTGGGCTGATTGGTGGAAGCAGGTGGAGCTGCGGCCATGCCCCAAACAGAGCCCAGCTGGCCCCTATATAAGAGGATGGGAGCCAGGAGCTCAACAGTCTCTCTCTCTCTGGTCTGAGAGGAAGCAAGGCCTGGCTGCCTAGCAGAAAGGGTATTAGGAGTGAAGCAAGGCTGGGGAAAGCCAGAGGAGCAGGGGAGCTCCTGACTGGCAACTCCCCAGGTTTTAAGGCCTAAAAAAGTACTGGGTGGCAGAGGAAGGCAGCAGGTCCAAACCCTCCTTGCCAGTGATGAGTGGCATACACTGCAGTCTGCCCCAGGGAGTGGGGGCTAGTTGGTGACTGGTAGCAGCCTTACAGCGAGGCAAGGTGGGGATAGGGGGTGGGGGTTCCCCTGGGTGGGGAAACCCTGAATCTGAGGGGTTGCTGTCAGAGGGGCAGCACTCAGAGAAAGGGGAACTGGGGTCCTTGGAGGGACACGGAGGCCAGCAGTAAGGCAGATCACTGGTCTGCAGAGGGCACTCTGGAAGCTGGATGAGCTAATTCCAGACAGATACCAGCAGGAGGTGCTGCAGGGGTGAGTCCACACGCTTACACTCAGGCATGCAGGAGTGAAATCAGGGAGGCCAAATCACACTTGGAGTTGCAGCTAGCAAGGGATGTTAAGAGTAACAAAAAGGGTTTCTTCAGGTATGGTAGCAACAAGAAGGAAGTCAAGGAGAGTGTGGGCCCCTTACTGAATGAGGGAGGGAACCTAATGACAGAGGATGTGGAAAAAGCTATTGTACTCAATGCTTTTTTTGCCTCTATCTTCACAAACAAGGTCAGCTCCCAGACTACTGCACTGGGCAGCACAGCATGGGGAGGAGGTGACCAGCCCTCTGTGGAGAAAGAAGTGATTCAGGACTATTTAGAAAAGCTGGACGAGCACAAATCCATGGGGCCGGATGCGCTGCATCTGAGGGTGCTAAAGGAATTGGTGTATGTGATTGCAGAGTCATTGGCCATTATCTTTGAAAACTCATGGCAATCCGGGGACGTCCTGGATGACTGGAAAAAGGCTAGTGTAGTGCCCATCTTTAAAAAAGAGAAGAAGAAGGACCTGGGGAACTACAGACCAGGCAGCCTCACCTCAGTCCCTGGAAAAATCATGGAGCAGGTCCTCAAGGAATCAGTTCTGAAGCACTTAGAGGAAAGTGATCAGGAACAGTCAGCATGGATTCATCAAGGGCAAGTCATGCTTGACTAACCTAATTGCCTTCTATGATGAGATAACTGGCTCTGTGGATGAGGGGAAAGCAGTGGATGTGTTATTCCTTGACTTTAGCAAAGCTTTTGATATGGTATCCCACAGTATTCTTGCCAGCAAGTTAAAGAAGTATGGGCTGGATGAATGGACAATAAGGTGGATAGAAAGCTGGCTAGATCATTGGGCTCAACAGGTAGTGATCAATGGCTCCATGTCTAGTTGGCCGCCAGTATCAAGCAGAGTGCCCCAACGGTTGGTCCTGGGGCCCGTTTTGTTCAATATCTTCATTAATGAGTCCTGAATTTAGGATGGAAGAATCCCATGCATTGCTACAAACTAGGGACTGAATGGCTAGGCAGCAGTTCTGCAGAAAAGGACCTGAGTTGGATATGAGTTGACACTGTGTCCTTGTTGCCAAGAAGGCCAATGGCATTTTGGGCTGTATAAGTAGGGGCATTGCCAGAAGATCAAGGGACGTGATCATTCCCCTCTATTTGACATTGGTGAAGCCTCATCTGGAGCACTGGGCCCCACACTACAAGAAGGATGTGGAAAAACTGGAAAGAGTCTAGCAGAGGGCAACAAAAATGATTAGGGGGCTGGAGCATATGACTCATGAGGAGAAGCTGAGGAAACTAGGATTGTTCAGTCTGCAGAAGAGAAGAATGAGGGGGGATTTGATAGCTGCTTTCAACTCCCTGAAAGGGGGTTCCAAAGAGGATGGATCTAGACTGTTCTCAGTGGTACCACATGATAGAACAAGGAGTAATGGTCTCAAGTTGCAGGGGGGAGGTTTAGGTTGGATATTAGGAAAAACTTTTTCACTAGGAGAGTGGTGAAGCACTAGAATGGGTTACTTAGGGAGGTAGTAGAATCTTCATACTTAGAGGTTTTTAAGGCCTAGCTTGACAAAGCCCTGGCTGAGATGATTTAGCTGGTGTTGATCCTGCTTTGAGCAGCGGTTTGGGCTAGATGACCTCCTGAGGTCCCTTCCAACCCTGATATTCTATGATTCTGTGAATCACTGTAGACTGACATTTGAATTTAGTTTTCATCTGAGCTTGTGGTCATTCAAAAGGACAGTTTCTTACAGATTTATTTTAAATGTTGTAAATTTAGATTTAAATTATAAACTGAACATGAAATAAAGTAGGTTTCATTTCATTTATAAAGAAAGCCCTTAAATTAAAAAAAAACCAGCAACCTAAAATAGCACTTATAGATGAAACCATTTTTATGTTGATAATAGGATATATTACATTCATAGGGCAAATTCTGCACCTAGAGGCATAGGCACAACTCCCGTTGAAGTCAATGCTACTTTCAAGTATGTTTCTAAGCACATAATTTGGCCCACATTACTTGTCTCAATAAATAAACAAAAATGATATATAAATGCCAGTGAGTTCAATTCTTTAAGCATCTGTATGGTGAATATTTATAGAGGAATCATCTAATATTGAAATGGCTTTTTTCCACACAAGCACTCCATTGTATGTGGAGTTTCACTATATAAAAGAGACCTTACTTGGAAAAAGAAACCCTCTCTTTCTTCTGGGTGTGGTGACAAAGTGATCTTGTACTTAGATCACTGGACTGAGATTAAGGAAATCTGGGTTCCATTTCAGGGTCTTCCCAGACTTCTTCTTTGACCTGGGGCAAGTTATGAGTTAGAGACTAATTTGCAGAGATGTTGAAGTCAGTGGAAGCCAAGGATGTTCAGACTCTTAATCTCTCTGCTCCAGATCCACAATGGGAATCTGTGCATATATCCCAGATATAGTTGCCACTACGATTCACAAAATTCCCAGTTTGCTGTCATCTAATCCTGTTGGCACCTAAACTCGCTCAGTCTAAATTTCTGCTGTAAAAGTTCCCTAGGTGCCTAAGTTTCTGTCTCTGGGTGGATGCAGAATGCCTCACTGTATATGTCTGGGAACCTATCACAAGCCTCAATGGGATTGTCAAATCAAGTGCAGGTAGGCCCTACTTGCTGGTGAAGCCTGATCTGGTAGGCATGCCCCAAAAACACCTACTGAATCAAGTCCCGTTCAACGTCTAGCAGGAGGAGGAAGATACGGTGGTGCCCATCTTATAACTTTTAACCCAGTGGCTAGAGCACTCACCTGTGATGTGGAAAACCCAGATTCAGTTCCCCAATTTGCTTCCTAGGGAAAAATAATTTGAGCAGGAGTCTCCTAAACTGATTACCCTAACAAGTGAGCTATGGCATATTCTGAGGTGAGGGCTCCCTCCAACGCTCCAGAAGAAGCTGTTCTACTGTGGATAAATTCCTAAATAATCATTGGGCCAGAGAGAGCATGCAACTGAAAATGGCTCTGTAGTCTAGTGATTAGGGCAGCTACGTGGGAGAGTTAGGGGCCAGTCCTGCTGCTCCAATGCAATTCTTTAGTCCGAAGTGGAATAGCTTCAAAAGGATAGTCTGAGGGTACCCCACAAGAGATTGTTGCATGGCCCAATGGTTGGAGCCACCTCCCAAGAGGTGGGAGATCCTCTGTTTAATTTTTTTCTCCCCATCAGGCAGAGCACGTGATTGAATCGGGGTCACCCACATCCCAATGAGTGCTCTAAAAGTTATAGAGGAAGCTACACCATCACTGTCTCCACCAGCATTTCTCACAAGAAATAGCTTAGGGGCCTAAGCTGCTTGACTCCAGGAAAGGGGTTCCTGGCTATGGATCATGAACAGAGATAAGAGCCTCCCTGCAACCCAGATGTAGATGCTTATCTCTGAAAGGGGGCAGGGCTTTGGCCACACTCACTCCTCAGCATCTCCCATTAGCTAGTTTAGCCAGTTCTCTGCATGCTGGCTTTAGTTTATCCTGCTCTCTAGGTGCTCATTGATTATATTGAGAGCCTGGGCACCAAACATGGGGTTTGTGGATTCCAGTGATCTTTCTAGATCAGGAGTGGGCAAACATTTTGACCCAAGGGCCACATTTGGGTATGGAAATTGTATGACAGGCCATGAATGCTCACGGAATTGGGGGTTGGGGTACAGGAGGGGGTGAGAGCTTCAGCTGGGGGGTGCGGGCTCTGAGGTGGGGCTGGAGATGATGGTTTGGGGGTGCAGGAGGATTCTCTGGGCTGGGATCAAGGAGTTCGGAGGGCAGGAGGGGGGTCAGGGCTGGGGTAGGAGGTTGGGGCACGGGAGGTAGTCAGGGGTGCAAGGTCTGGACGGCGCTTACCTCAAGCAGCTCCCAGAGGCAGCGGCATGTCCCCCCTCTGGCTCCTACGCAGAGGCGCAGCCAGGCAGCTCTGCATGCTGCCCCATCCGCAGATGCTGCCCTTGAAGCTCCCATTGGTCACAGAGCCCCCTGACTGTTCCTATGCATAGGAGCCAGAGGGGGACATGCTGCTGCTTCCAGGAGCCACGTGGAGTGGGACAAGCCCCCGACCCCACTCCTCAGCTGGAGCACCAGAGTAGGAAAAACTCTGGACCCCACTCCCCGGCGGGAGCTAGAGGGCTGGATTAAAACTTCTGGAGGGCCAGATGTGGACTCCGGGCCATAGTTTTCCCACCCGTGTTCCGGAATTCCAAAGCTATGTGCTGCAGCACCTAAGTCCATTTGTGGACATGAGCTCTTTTGCCTCAGTTCCCCATCTGTAAAAATGAGGATAATACGTGTTTGTGTGGCGTTTAGATATTGCAGTGATGTTGGCCATATGAGTATCTAGCTACTCTCATGCTCTGCAGTTGCTGTGGAAACTGGCACCTGGACATGTGCTTGCCTGACTATAAAAGGGGAACAGTTGTAGCAAGTTCTAGCTCCTCTAGTCTACACTAGCTAATGGAAACAACTGCATCAGTGTGGATACTCTGTGATTCTGCCTTACTTCTCATGACATGAATAGTGGCATTTTCTCTTCATTTGCCCTGCCTCCTCTGCACGGGTTGGAATGTCAGGTGGCTGACAATTACTGTATTCCAAGGAGATTAGCACAATGTAACCTACTTACGGTGAAATGACACTGCACTGTAAGAAGACTTTAACTCCATTTCAAATGGAAGTATTATGATCTATCATCTAAATACAAATTTGCAGCTTTTGTGAAATGCAGCTCACGTGCAGTAAATATGGTATTTATTTTCTAATGTTCGTTAGTGCTAAAAAAGGCCATCCCCTTTAAATTCTAGTGGATACAAATTCCTCCTGGTGTGTGGATCTTTCATACAATAGATATAGTGGTTTAATTGGAGCCATTATAATATATCAAGTCAATGCCATGCTGCAAATGTACATGAAATGTGCACAGGGAAAGCGATTATTACATTCTGGGAAAACTGAATCTTCTCCCTAGTCATTGTTTTATATATATATATAAATAAAACTTCCAAAAATAATATGAGAAAAAAACAACTTTTGTTTCCTTTTCTTAAAATTGATGCAGACCTTGTGTTGCAGAAGTTGAAGAAAGGGGAAAGCAGATGAAACTACTGTCTTCTATTTGTTTTCCCCTCAAGTAACCTAAAATTGTTCAGATGGATTTTATTTTTACTAGTTTGGTTTAAAAATATATAAATAAGAGTCACTCTTGGGATTTGACTTTGTATGCCAAGATCATGCCTGGAAAAAGAATTTTAAAAATAGAAAGTTTTGTATCTATTGTTGAATAAATGGTGCTAGTTTAATAAGAATGCTTGGAATGCAAATGGGTCCTGCAAACATTATGATAAAATATTACCAAAATGAAGGAACAAGAAGTTAATATAGAAATGGATATATTTATTATCACTCTTGTTTCATAATTGTAATTATTTCTGCACCTAGGATGTCTTTGCCAACCTGTTAGTTTCATAGTACTGCTTATGAAATTATGGGATGTAACTTGTGGGTATTAAGTAAATATATGATGTCACTTTTTTTTTCAAGCATAGGAGAGTTAGCCCTTGAGTTTTGTTAAAAATCCATTCTTCCCTACCAAAATTTCCCAGTTGATAAAGTTTGCTTTATTAATGCAGTCAAGAACATTTCACTGCCCATTACTCCACTTCCCCGAAAACAATGTTTGACCCCAACACCTTCACAACTGTTATTGTTATATATTTATATTGTGGCAGCATCTATGGATGACAGGAAGAATCAGGGATCAGGGCCCCATTGTGCTAGTAACTGTATGTGCACACAATAAAAAGGTGGCTCCCTACCCCGAATGCTTACAATACATTTATTGTTTATTATTTGTATTGTGGTAGGGCTTAGCTGTCCCACTTGCAGACCAGTATGCCACTGTGCTAGAGGCTGTACAAACAAAACAAGAAGATGACCCTGGCCCAAAGAGTTTACATACAACCATCTTTTATCCAAGTTACCCTTTCTCTGACAAGTTTTAGAGAAAATCATCTTGTCTTATGTAGGCACCTTTACTAGAGGGGCCTTTGAAATTAATTGGGAGTATTCCAGTTGGGAAGATCCTTAGTGCTGCAATCCAGCCTTGAAGACTTCACCTCCCATGATGCCTAGGGTAAGAGACAGAGAGACTTCCAGGGCATGCAGAAGCATGCAGTGGGCTCCATTTTTGGAGAGGAGCTGGGATTGCTTTATGGAAGTCTGTCCAAACCAGGAGTTGCTGCCAAGCTGCTGCTAAAAGGGCAGAAGCTGCTGTTGAGAGTCTGCTGGGATTTTGAGCAGGGAGCCTCAGGCCTGGTCTACACTACGCATTTATACCGATTTTAGCAGTGTTAAACTGATTTAACGCTGCACCCATCCACACAACGAGGCCCTTTATATCGATATAAAGGGCTCTTTAAACCAGCTTCTGTACTCCTCCCCGACGAGAGGAGTAGCGCTGAAATCAGTATTACCATATCGGATTAGGGTTAGTGTGGCCACAAATCGACGGTATTGGCCTCCAGGCGGTATCCCACAGTGTACCACTGTGACCACTCTGGAAAGCGATCTGAACTTGGATGCACTGGCCAGGTAGACAGGAAAAGCCCCGCGAACTTTTGAATTGCATTTCCTGTTTGCCCAGCGTGGAGCTCTGATCAGCACCGGTGGCAATGCAGTCCCAAATCCAAAAAGAGCTCCAGCATGGACCGTACAGGAGATACTGGATCTGATCGCTGTATGGGGAGACAAATCTGTTCTATCAGAGCTCCGTTACAGAAGACGAAATGCCAAAGCATTTGAAAAAAATCTCCAGGCTATGATACAGAGTCCACAGCAGAGTGCTGTGTGACAAGTGTAACGGAAAGCCAAAGAATCAAATGGATGCTCATGGAGGAAGGGAGGGGGACTGAGGACTCCAGCTATCCCACAGTCCCCGCAGTCTCTGAAAAGCATTTGCATTCTTGGCCGAGCTCCCAATGCCTGTAGGGTCAAACACATTGTCTGGGGTGGTTCAGGGTATATCTCATCAATTTACTCCCCCTCCCCCCCGTGAAAGAAAAGGGAAAAAAATCATTTCTTGACTTCTTTCAATGTCACCGTATGTCTACTGCATGCTGCTGGTAGACGTGGTGCTGGGGCACTGAACAGCAGCATCCTCTCCCCTCCCTTCCCCAGTGGCAGATGGTACAGTGCAGTAGGACTGGCAGCCGTCCTTGTCATCATCCCGTGAGTGCTCCTGGCTGGCCTCAGGTGAGGTCGGCCAGGGGCACCTGGGTAGAAATAGGAATGACTCCCGGTTATTCCCAGCAGATGGGCCTCCTCATCATAGCAACTGAGGGCTGAACTCCATCAGCCCCCCCTTTCATGTCTAAAGAAAAGATTCTGTACTGCCTTGACTATCATAGCAGCGGGATGCTGGGCTCCTCTCCCTCCCACCGTTTAATGACCTGCCTGGACTATCATAGCAGCTGGAGGCTGCCTACCCGTCATTTTATCTCACTAAAAAGTCAGTGTTTCTTATTCCTGCATTCTTTATTACTTCATCACACAAATGAGGGGACCCTGCAACGGTAGCCCAGAAGGGTTGGAGGAGGAGGGAAGCAACGGGTGGTGCAGCTCATCATTTCTGTGGGATGTGACATGGAGCAGCTGTGCTGTTTGGTACACTGGTTCTCTAGTACACTTGCCCCATATTCTAGGCAGGACTGACTCTATTTTTAGATACAACATAAAGGAGGGAATGACCCAGGGGGGTCATTCCCATTTTTGTCTTTGCGCCTCCGGCCGACCTCAGCGAAGGACAGCCAGGAGCACCCATGACAGCAGCAGATGGTACAGAATGACTGATAACCATCATCTCTTCACCAATTTACAATGGCACAGCAGACAGTACAGAACGACTGGTAACCATCTCTGCTACCTTGCAAAGGCAAATGAATGCTGCTGTGCAGCACTGCAGTACCGCCTCTGTCAGTGGCATCCAGTACACATACGGTGACAGTGACAAAAGGAAAAACAGGCTCCATGGTTGCCACGCTATGGAGTCTGCCAGGGCAATCCAGGGAAAAAAGGGTGCGAAATGTTTGTCTGCCATTGCTTTCACGGAGGAAGGATTGAGTGACGACATTTACCCAGAATCATCCGCGACACTGTTTTTGCACCATCATGCATCAGGATCTCAACCCAGAATTCCAATGGGCGGGGGTGACTGCGGGAACTATGGGATAGCTACGGGATAGCTACCCACAGTGCAACGCTCCAGAAATCGATGCTAGTCTTGGTACATGTATGCACACCACCGAATTATTGTGCTTAGTATGGCCACGTGCACTCGACTTTATACAATCTGTTTTACAAAACCGGTTTATGTAAAATTGGAATAATCCTGTAGTGTAGACATACCCTCAGAGTCTGTCGGTGGCTTCACTGGCCATGACAGAGTGTTGCTGTGCCCAGAGCTGACTGAGGTGGGCCTGCAGTGAAGGCAGTGTGAGTAACCCCCACCCTTGTTTGGGGAAGTATTTGCAAGGGAAGGGGGACAGAAAGAGAATTTAAGGGGTTGTCTGAGTCTGAGAAGAGGTGGAGTAGTCTTGTTATCTAGCTAGAACCCAGAGTTCCCAGGGTTGCTGACATCTGGTTAAAACAACTCCAGTCTTCAGAGGGAGTGTGCCGCTTGGAATGATCCCCAATTAGAATTGTTCTTCCCCTTGTTGCCTTGGCTGGACTGATTTACTGGACCAACAGAGTGCTGTTCTCAGCTTCAGGATCTCCAAATGTGCCCCTGCAAGCAAGTGTTTAGAACTCTGAAATTCAGAGAAGTGTGCACTCCGGGGTGGTGTAACTGGTGACAGTGTAAATACAAGTTAGGTAAGTTTCATTTCTTACTGTAAATTGTATTTGTTAATTGATTTATTGAACTGCCCCTTGCTGATTTAAATTAGTTGTGACACTTAATCTCAGTCTGTTATACCATGTTTTCTTAAATTGTTAATTAACAATGAGTTAATTCTAATCGGAGCGTATATTGTTTATAATGGTATTTTTGAGTTTGACCCATTGCCTAGATCAGTTCAGGTTTATTCCTGGAGGCTCTCAAGACACACCAGTGAGTGTGTACAAGGCTCAGCCAGGTGGAGGCACCGCCAATTTTCATTTCCTTTACAAGTAAAAGGACTGCAGCAGACACGTGGATAGACCAGGAGTCGGCAACTTCTGACACGCAGTTCGCCAGGGTAAGCACCCTGGCGGGTCGGGCCAGTTTTGTTTACCTGCCGCATTGGCAGGTTCGGCCAATCACTGGCCAAGAGATGTGCTGGCCGCGGCGCTTCCTGCCACCCCCATTGGCCTGGGATGGCGAACTGCGGCCAGTGGGAGCCACAATCCGCCAAACCTGCCGATGTGGCAGATAAACAAACTGGCCCGGCCTGCCAGAGTGTTTACCCTGGCGAGCCGCGTGCCAGAGGTTGCTGATCCCTGGGATAGAGGATTTCCCCTATCCAACTTCACTACTGGGATACTCAGGATCTCCTTTACTGTTGACAACATCAGGCCACCAAGACACATAAGTGAGTGTTGCCTGCTCCTGGGTAACCCAGGGAGGAAAGGAGGTTACACTTATCTCTCTGACCACATTGTCAGTCCCAGCATCCTTGAACCATCCAATCTGACTTCCATGCCCCCTGAGTAGCATTTAAATTGCTCTCCTAAGTATGGGCATTGACCTCTCCCTCTCTGCTGGTCATGACTTCTGTAACTAGCTATAAGCTCCACGACCTCAGTGTAAGATATGACTACTGACCCATCGTCTTGTTGAAATGCCTGAAGCATTACACCAGGAGTCCAAAATTAAATTATATTTTATTATAAAATTATGTGAAGTAATTTTCTTTCTTTTCTGTACTGATGTGCAGTGTTGCTGTCCACTGTTAAATGATCATGGCTGTGTTTCAGTGATACATGTAATGATCCCATTATGCTGTATACGTATATTCCTATGAATATTTTTGCGGTTGTTAGACTTTGGCTTATTTTCTACCCACATGAATTTAGCACATCTGAATATTTCTCATGTGTTTAACTGCATAGTTAGCAAACCTAAAGGGTTACTACTAACTCCAGCTGCAAGGGCATGCATCCTGTTGTAAAGTATTATAGAATAACACACAGTTGTCTTTCACTATGTATGTGTGTTGTTTAGATTCACCAAGATGCATGCCAGCAGATCTCAGATAAGAAAAGAGCCCTGTATTATTACTGAGATCCAAGAACATGGGGTTTTCCATACCAGTAGAGACTATTAGTCCATTAAACCTGATATCCTGCCTCCAGCAATGATCAATACTTGATGCACCAGAGAAAGGTGAAAACCTCATATAATTCACCTGAACAAATCTGCAATGGGGGAACAGCTCTTTCTTGATTCTGTGGCAACTGGCTTGTATCTTGAATCATGAGATATGATTACCTCTGTTAACATGTGTAACTAAGAAGTTATTAAGCATTTTTAAAAGTCAACAATTGCGTTTGACTCACTGATCTCCAGTAACAGTGAATACTACATGCCTATTGTGTTATGCAAATGGTAATGTTTACCTCTTGTATAGTATTTAATCATCCAAAGAGTCTCAAAGAACAATGAAGGTAAGTATCTTTATTCCTATTTTGGGGAGACAAGGAAACTGAGGCACAGAGAAGTGAAGTGGCTTGCCCAGGGTCAAATAGCACATCGGTGTCAAAACCAGGAATAGCACTCACATCTCCCAATTACCAGTCTGATGTGCTATTCACTAGCCATACTGCCTCCCAATAAGTAAGCAGTATGTTTGCTTGTTTTTACATTTACTTACCATACATTTATTTGATGGACATCCCTTTTCTCGTATTATGGAGCAGGGTAGAAAGAAGGGACTGCTCATTTTTAGTATGCTTCATAAACATATAGACTCCAGTTAAGCCTTATATAAGTATCTAAATGGTTAGCTAGTAAAGGTCAGGCTTTGTTTATAATATAGACGAGCGTTTGGTTTTGTTCCTTCTAAATGTTTCGTTTTTTTTCTAAATTCTTCATGCGGAGACGACAAATAGGCAACTATAGTTCTAGGAATGCCTCCCTTTTTGCCACACGCAGCGCAACTTTCTTTCTAGCTGTGCAACTCAGAAATGCAGCACGCAAACTGTATTTAATATTTGCTCCCAGAGTTCAGTTTTGTAAGTATGAAACTGTGTATAGTTTAAATATGTGTCTCTACTGGTATTTTAAATGACATCCAATTGACCTCATAAATGTCTTATGAGACCAAACAAACTCCACAGTCTTTACAAAAACTGTCACCACTCCCAACCCATCTTGTCCTGAGGCGGCTCTGGCATGAGGCCATAAAGCATCCATATTGATATTTTGTGACATTCAAATTGTTCAGTATCTAGCCTAAGCAATAGGAACAGGAGTATTAATACAATCTGGCCGTGTCACTGCTAATTATTCCAATATAAACTAAATTTACAGCGCACAACATATGTGATATGAATTGGCAACAAGCATCAAAACCTTTGCTTGACATTATCATGTAAACCTAGCGGGCATTCAGCTAGCATTTTGTATGAGATATTTTTACAGAGAGATATAAGAAATGCAGCAAAACTTCTGCACAATTTTATCATTCCCTATACAATTCACCAGTACTTGTTTATTGTCAATAGTGGATTTTATTGTGGCAAAAATTTATTTCCTGTAATGTTCTATAATTTTAAGTGAGTAAACTCATAAATGCATTGCAAGTGTCAGGGAACAACTAAACCAAGCACAAGTTAACAACATAATTCAGTTTAAAGCTGTGCCTGTGGTTTTGTGAATGCAAAGCAATTTCCTTCCAAATGTGGAAAACAAACCCTGTTTGACAGAAGCCTCCATACTATACTTGTGCGTTAAAACTTATCGAGTGTCTGGGGAAATGTGTGCTTGAAATTCAGGCATGCTCCATGTGTCACCGAAGGCAAGGATCCAATGTGCTATGGAAATTTCTTGATGCATATTATGAGCTGCTGTTTGCTGTAGTGTCTGGATAATCCTGCTTCATTTATTGGAGGGTCATTTCAGCTGCACTGTCAACAGCGTGGGATGATTGGGTCACCTCACCCTCGAAAATTATGTAAAAGCTGTCAAGTGGGCAGGATTATAGGCACATTAAAGGTGCTTTAAGATTTCATGACTATAAATATTAGTGAAGAAGAAGATTTAGAGGGAAAATTGTCATTAGTACATGCACATATTTCTACAGCCTTGTGTTGAAGGTATTACAATATTTTCAGCAACATTTTATCAGATAATTGTTAAGTGTTTTGTGGTAGCAGCTGTTGGTAGCTTTATCTAGTTAGCTTATGAACCAGAAATTAAGCAAAGTTTAAAACAGAAAAAATAGCTGCATCTCATTTATCATCCTTTCTCAGTGAGTATTCACCACCTTTTCCCCAGCAAAACAATTCAAATAGATCACTACAAACACTTTGTGTTTCGTGGGTCAGTTTATTAAAAGTCATTCTATATTTAATAAAGACTTTTTTCATTATGGTACCAATTATGAAAAGCCTTGTCTGGGAGTAATAATGCGGCAGTTCATTTTGAGTAGTATTTACTTTAAAGGTGTGAACATTTTATTATAATGTTTTGGAACGACTGCTTTTATTTATCGTACATTATGAATGCTGTGGGCATCTCCAGCATAAATAGAATATACTTGCAGCCCCTAAATATTTCCCAGCTCCATGATATTTTTGAAAGGTGAGTACAGCATTTTTAGGCATATTTTGTGTGTTGGCAGATTCCAAGCCAGCGTTAATTTCCATTCGGCTAAGTGATCTAAAGATCTCACAAGAAGAAGTAGATCATCTCTCCTTTCTGCGAAAATGAAACCAAACCTCACTGAAGAATATCTGATAGCTTTCCTCACAAGTTGTTAGTCTAAGTCAAATATCTATTTGGGATTTGATCCAAAGTCCACTAAAGCCAATGGAAAGTCTCCCACTGATTTCAATGAGTTCTGAATAAGGTCCTTGTTGAGCCAGCTTGTGTCTTCTTGTTTTCTGTAGCTCAGAAGTCTGGGTCAGAGGGCAGCACTAGATGGAACCTGTATGTACACTATTTCTAGCATCTCAGCAGAGTGTGCCGCATATCAGTTTGCTATTGTAAATGTGGGCTATGGAGACAGAATGCATTAAATGTGCACAGCACAGTTAGGCAACAGTATGTTTGTTTTCTCCAAGCTTCATTAAGCTTTGCCCCTTGTTTTTAATCCCCATTGAGTTTAATGAATGGTTAATCTCTGATTAACTTCAATGGGAGCAAGATAAGAGCCAAGATCTGTTAGTGCAAACACAGAAAATGGTCTTGACTGTGCTTATCAACGTTTCACTGAACAGAACTTGAGTTTCAGGGTCCTACACAACCAGTTGCAAGTTAGTTTTCAGATAGTCTTGCATTGGACAGTTTATCAGTGACATGTGGAATCATTTTCCTTTGGCTTGTAGTTAAATAACTTGTTCCAGAAGAACCCCTACTGGGGATTATGAACTGCTCTAGAAATTCCTGTGATTTTTCTTCTCATTTCATACTATTTTTGTTCTTGGGTTACTGATCTTTTTCCTAAAGTCATTAGTGTTATTCACTTCTGTTCTCTTCCTGACTGATCTCAAATATACTGGAATAAAGAAATATATGTTAATATTGTCTCTTTTGGAACTTGTACTGGCTTTAAAATCGAGTTTTGTGTATGGCGCTACAGTCTTTAAAAGAATATTTTTACAATGAAGCAAATTTAAAAACAGATTATCTATCTATCTATCTATCTATCTATCTATCTATCTATCTATCTATCTATCTATCTATCTATCTATCTATCTATCTATCTGCCTTATGGAAGCTCCTGGAACAAGTTATTTAACCACAAGCCAAAGGAAAATGATATATTATATATATAATCTCTGCTTTTAAGCTTGTTTCATTATGAAAATATCCAGATATAGCTACACACGCACACACACACACTCATTTCCATTTGGCTTGTGACTGGAGCATTTGTACACACACACACACACACACACACACACACACACACACACACACAGACATGCACATTTATTTTGCTGTTATTTTAGTGTTCCCTTTTATTAAAAACATTTATGGTTTGATAACTGGCCTTTCCCATCACAAAAAGCTTCTCTGTTTTAATTGTGCAGTTCAGTGTTACAGAGTTCCATAATTTTTAAATACATTTCAGAGATCCTCTCACCTTGTTCAACAGTTTTTTTATTTTTATTTTTTTCAGAGATGACACACATATGCACCGACTCTAATCATTCTCCAACTGACTGGTCAGTGGTGTTTTGTCAGTATGTCAAAAGAGTCCTAGCAGCAGACAGTGTAATATATCTCTCCATAGACACGGCAAAGAGACAGTGAACCAAGAAAATCTGAGGTTAACATAAATTATGAATTTGCAGAACATCCCTGATAAATTCTGCAACCCTGGCCCAGAATTAGTGAGCGCCATGAAAATTCCATAACACATGCCAAGACTCAATTTCAATATTACATTTTATATGTATATCATCATTGCTACTAGTTATTTTGTTCATACTTTCTGGAGTCATCCATATTCTATGAATAACATTAAATGTAAGCATTTGGTGTTTTACACTGATGGAGATTGTTTTTGTTTGTTTATATAGCTCAATCCATTCTTCATCACAGAATTTTTTATTCAGATTCTTTTTGCACTTGATCTTCGCTTTCTTCTTCCCTATATTTATTCAGCCCAAAATGATATCAACTGGAGATTCTTTCTGCAGTCTTTATTCATAATTAAAAGCTGATATTTTAAAGGATTGAACACAAGGGTACAAACATTCTCAAATGATTTACCTCCCATAGATAATGTCTTATTTGTAAATACCAATAGAAGTGTTGTTTTGGAGTATGGCATGTACCTCATTAATCTATCAAAGGATATAAGTATTCCTTTATCATAAATATCCTTGAGAATCATAATGCCAAATTCATCCCAAAATTAATAGAGGTTGCACCCAAGGGCCTCAGGGAATCAAGAGTTGTTAAATAAATGGACAAATAGGAGATACTCTCTGGACAGTTTTAAATTGCTTAAGGATAATATGTCATGTGTTAGTGGCATAATCCTCGGTAAATTCCCTAAGAGCATTTCTATTCAGTACTGAAAGAACACTTCTGTCTTCTTATGGTGGTAGCAAATTTTGTCCAATGATAGATCATCTTCTGATAGGTAAAGATGACTCCCTATACTCCCGTGTCCCAGTCGCTGAAACTAGGGAGCAGATCCTCAGCTGCTGTATGTTGTCACAGCTCCATTGTAACAACTTCCACCAGTTAAGGATCTGCTCCATGTGTAGACCAAAATCATTCGGTGGTATTGCTAAGCCTTCTCTCTTATATGGAAGGACAGTAGTTTTGAGGCCGGGTAAAAGGATGTATTGTTCTGTTTAGTATTTGAAATAGATATGAGAGGTCAAAGGTTGAAATTCATCCCTTTTTGCATAATATTCTTTTTACTAAAGTTAATTCAGGCTATAATTGATAAGAAAGCAAATTCTATCTTTTCTTTGTTTTCATTTCTTTAGTTAGTGGGGAAGTATCTAAAGCCTAGTCTACATACTGATTTTGTGCTGGTCTAACTATTTGAGTTAGGGGAATGAATTTTTACAGAAATAGTTATACTGGTACAACTCCTAGTGTGGAAGCATTTATGCCAATATTAAGGTGTGTTAAACCAATACAGTTTATTCCCCTTCCCCTATGGGAATAAGGATATCAATCTGAGCACCTTTACACTGGGACAGATTCATGCACACTTGTGGGGGAGGGAGGGATGTTGTACTGCTTTGTCTATACCAGTACACTATACTGGTTAACTATACTATGGGTATAGTTAAAGAGGTAAACTTTTTGTAAACAACCCCTAAAGGATTAGGTCAAGTATTCTACCAGAGAACCATATACCCAAATGGTTACATTTATCGGTGATATATGATTTCTAACAAGCATACCAGTGTTTTTCTTTATTCTTTTTTACTTTGATGGGACTCTATAAAGCCACAGGTGTCTGCTTATCTAGAGCTTTTTTCAAGGATCTGGGCTTAAGAGGATAAGTTATGGATGTTTTCTAGTTAAATCATAAGCCTCAGAATTGACCAGATGTCTTTATGATATTTATTTACTAGAAGTTAGGTGAGCTCTAAACTCCAGGGATGAGATCTTCAGTTGGTGTGCATTGATGTAACTCTATCGAAGTCAATGGAAATTTGTCACCCCAGGAGGATCTCACCCCTGGTATCTAGAGCTCGCCTAACTCCAATTAGATACTAGGAGAGGCAGATTTACCAGTATGTTCTAACTGCTCTGTGGTGTTGAAGCAGCCAAAGGGTACCTGTGAATCTGGCCCTTTTTTTCAGAAAGCTACTAAGGTTACTAAGACACATCTAAAACAAACACTGTTTAAATGACATAATGAACAAATATATTGTCAGCCCAGCAAAGCTACCTTAACTGTGAGCCATGCACTGCTGTGGTTTTTTTAATATATTGTTTTTGGTATTTTGATTTCCGTTTCTAAATATTTTAAGGGACTTTGTTAAATGGGAAATGTTATCAGTCAATACAATAATCTTTTGTAAAGTACTTATAATTGATATTTCTTAAGAATAATGTTTTCTAGGTAGTGTAATGGGAAATGAATGTATAACCAATCTGAGATAAAAATGTACATGTATGTGGTTTTGCATTTGAGGCTGATAAATATGTGTTATTAGTGTATATTTATATAACACCAGATTCACTGGTATACTCTTGCTGCTTTGCATCACCTTGTAAACTTGGTTTCATAAGAGGATCAAAATCAGCCTTGGAATGAGACTGTGGTTGTAACTTTAATTATGGAAAGGATATCCTTTCCTGGGGATAATAATCTGGTTTGAGAAGCAAAAAGATTGTTGCCTCCCTACAGGAATCTGGGAGTGATCCTCTCTCAAAAGCTTGGTGACATATGTGATTTCAGATTCAAATGTATTTAAAAATTCTATAGTGAATCCATTGGGAGCTTCAGTTTTTCCCGCTTTCTAACACAAATACTGTTTCCATAATTTCATTCTCTACCATGGGAATCCGCAACAGTTCTTTATGCTCTTGTGTCAGTCGTATCTGCTGATATTACAAATCTGATGAAGGAATTGGGTTTTAACGTTTCTTCAGAGGTATGTAAATTGGCATAATAATGGTTGAATAATTCTGATTCAATTCTTTCCAGGGTGAGGACAAATTTGGCCTCTTAAGAATCCACATTTGCAGGGTTAGTTTAGATCACTTTATTTATTTATCATCCAGGCTAGCAAGCAGCTTGTTTTATGAATATGCTATTCAAAATATGGAAATTCCCTTTCAAGTTTTTGCAAAAGACTAAGATTGAGCTCAGTCTTAAATTTTCAGATTTCTAATTTAACTCCTTGAGACTATGCATTGGCTAGCTTGTCCTGAACACTCCTTTAAAGACATGAGTAAATTTTAGTACCTTTTCTTCTCTCTGCTTAAAAAAAATATAAGATGAATAACCATTCCATGGGAATGCTTCAGGGAATCAAGTCAAGACAGGTGTCTAGCCCCTGTATTAAACTGGCTCATCCCACCCAGCCTGCCCTGTGGAGCTTTCTGTTGGCAACCCCCAAAATAAATACAAAATAAGAGGAAAAGGAGAGGGGAGCCATACACATATAAGCACACACATGTAAGATTTCAAGTGTAAAACTATATCCTGATGCCACAAATACCCAGACTCTTTACACATCCTTGCACATCCTCATTAATACAGTCTTCTGCAGCTACAATACCTAATAGCTTTCTTTAACAGGGTAACAAGCCTTGTGGATAGGAGGAAAGTGGTAGATGTGGTATATCTTGACATTAGTAAGGCTTTTGATACTGTTCTACATGACCTTCTCATAACCAAAAAAGAGAAATACAGCCTAGATGGAGCTACTGTAAGGTGGGTATATAACTGATTGGAAAACTGTTCCCAGAGAGTAGTTACCAGTGGTTCCCAGTCAAGCTGGAAGGGCATATCAAGTCGGGTCCAATTCTGTTCAATATCATCATCAGTGATTTGGATAAGCACTTGGAGAGTACACTTATAAAGTTTGTGGACGATACCAAGTTGGGAGGGGTTGCAAGTGCTTTGGAGGATAGGATTAAAATTCATAATGATCTGGATAAATGATCTGAAGTAAATAGGATGAAATTCAATTAGCACAAATGCAAAGTACTCCACTTAGGAAAGAACAATCAGTTGCACAAATACAAAATGGGTAATATCTGCATAGGAAGGAGTACTGCAGAAAGGGATTTGGGGGCCATAGTGGATCACAAAGTAAATATGAGTGAATAGTGTAACAATTTTCCAAAAAAAGCAAACGCCATTCTGGGATGTATTAGCAGGAGTGTTGTGAGTAAGACACAAGAAGTAATTATTCCACTTTACTCCATGCTGATATGACCTCAACTGGAGTATTGTGTTCAGTTCTGGGTGCCGCATTTCAGTAAAGGTGTGCACAAATTGGAGAAAGTTCAGAGAAGAGCAACAAAAATGATTGCAGGTCTAGAAAACATGACCTATGAGGGAAGATTGAAAAAATTGGGTTTATTTAGTCTGGAGAAGAGAAAATGGTGTGTGTGTGTGTGTGTGTGTGTGTGTGTGTGTGTGTGTGTGTGTGTGTGTGTGTGTGTGTGTGTGTGTGTGTGGAGAGAACATGATAACAGTTTTTGAAAGGTTGTTACAAGGAGGAGGAAGAAAATTTGTTCTAGTTAGCCTCTGAGGATAGGGCAACAAGTAATGGTCTTAAATTACAGCAAGGGTGATTTAGGTTGGACATTAGGAAAAAATTCCTAACTGTCAGGGTGGTTAAGCACAGGAATAAATTGCCTAGGGAGGTTGTAGAATCTCTGTCATTGGAGATTTTAAAGAGCAGGTTAGAAAAACACCTGTCAGAGATGGTCTAGATAATACTTAAGTGCAGGGGACTGGACTAGAAGACCTCTTGCGATCCCTTCCAGTCCTATAATTCTATATTTCTATGAAAAATCTATAATCCAAAATATCTCAACAGAACAGACCATTCATATACAAATTGTTTACAACTTATACAAATGCCTTCATGCTAAGGACTAGAGATGATATTTATCCAAGACCCGTTCTCTTCTTTTTTTAGGAAGAAGAAATAGCCTTGCAAAGCACTTGATCTTTGTACTCTGGAGATTATCATCAAAAGTCATCCATATAAAGGAAATCCCTCCAACAAAAAGAAATCAACAACTCTGAATAAAAGTAAACTAAGAACAAGAAGACAAAGAGGGCCTCCTTGAATATTCAGATGTTAACTAAGTGTCTTTGTGAAATTCTCCATGAATTCACATGAGATTTTAAAGCCTATTATATTCCATCCAGATTTGTTATTAATATGATTCCAGCCAAATAGATTATCTCTTCATTTGTGAAAATAACTTTTTTCTGGCAAAATCCAATTTCAATTTAGGAATATAAAATATAGCTTAGTCCAAGTTTCCCTCTTGCAGGAAGATGTCAATGTAAATACTTATATAAGTTATTTTGCCAAGAGCTCTGACAGCCCTCACAATCCTATTCCGGTATAGAACACAATGGAAAATAACTGTCCTTATACTTTGTCCTGAAGTATTTTTCTGTAGCCCAGTGAGCACTAACATTTTCAGTGAAGAACAAGCATAGAGCCTCAAACACATCCTTAGAGGAAATCTTCTATGTTTCCTGATTTGGTACACTCAGGTAAGCTCCAATAGTCTCATATTATTGCAGTAAAACCTATGTCCATCTTGTCTTTATACTATTTAATCTCCTTAATCTCAGGCATGGTTCTGTAGGTTCATGGATTCATTTTAAAGGTTGCTTTTGTGTGATCCCAAGAGCCGTCCATTTTGTTTTGCATTATTTGTAATTTTGTTTATAATGACTACTTTCTCCCTTGAAACATCAGCACCAGCATGACTTGCTTTGGGAACAGTCTGCTCCTCACTTTCTTCTTTGGAGTCTGATGCCAGACAGTCCAGAGAAGGTGTGAAAGGAAGCTGGTGGACTGAGCCTCCAAAATCAGGGTTCCTTTTAATTTTCATTTTGATTGCTCTAGTGGATCTGATTCCATTGAAGGCATTTGGAATCTCTCTTTGCTTCTGCCCTGCCATCCTGCAAGTATAAGCTTTTTGCTTAATCCAGATAACTGCAGAATGAGGTGAAGGGGGGAACAGAACTGGTTTCCCTTCTTCTGCATGCACAGGCTCAAATGGGAGAGGGAGGGATAGTTCAGTAGTTTGAGCATTGACTTGCTAAACCCAGGGTTGTGAGTTCATTCTGTGAGGGGGCCACTTCAGGAGCTGGAGCAAAATCAGTACTTGGTCCTACCTAGTGAAGGCAGCAGGCTGGACTCAATGACCTTTCAGGGTCCTTTCCAGCTCTATGAGATAGGTATATCTCCGTATATTTAAATGGGCTCTGTCCTTTTGTTTGGGATTTTTTTAAAGGGGAATGTTTTTTCTTTCTTCTCCTTCCCTTCTTTCAACAACAAAATCTCAACCCTGTGAATCCTCTCACTGTCTCTCCCACCCCTGCTGCCACATCTGCTGCTGTTGCTCATCCCTTAACTGTTTTGAACAGAACAGCTCCTCCAGCACATTGATTAAGCACAGGAAGCATTAGTGACTAGCAATTCTAGCCATTGAGTTGTTATCGACTCCGACAAAGCATTCAGATTACATTGTTGCCACCATACTTGTGTTCTGCCTTTATTATGTACAGCCCAGAGTACAACTCCAAAATATTTTAAGCCCTTGGATATAGGTGTTGTAAAAATGAAGATAATTAGAATTCCAGACTGGCCCAACTTGAACCAAAGATAATGAATGCTAAAAGTTCCAAATGAACACACACAGGACAAGTAAATAAATTGCAAATTAGTGAGAAGTTTGTAGATTTCTTTGAATATTAGTATGTGGTCACAGTGACACTTTGTGTTCATTGCTAGGGAATGCACTCTAGCGAAACACTGAAATATGTGTGCTTGAGATGACATCTATTATCTAGTAAACATGTTTATTAAGAGTCACGTAATGTCTGCATCAAGAGAGATGCCTCTTTGTTGAGGCCATTATCAACAAATAAAGTAAGACTTAACAATCATAAAAAGAAACCAAAGGTGTAGTAGATCACACCATAAAACATGCAGGCCTGTGGACAGCAATTCTGGTCCCCAAGGCAGAACAGTCAATGAGCCCCCTAGAAAGGGATGTGCCCACCCGGCTGCCTTTGCCACCGCCGGTACCACCCTGTGCATGCCTAGGAGCCAGGGCCGGGTTAACCTTTTGTGAGCCCGGTGCCAAACGTATTTGTGGGCCCCCATGGGACAATGGAGAATGGTGTGGGGAGGTCAGTCCCTGGGGTGAGGGGTCAGCTAAGGGCAATGGGGCATGGCATGGAGGGCGTGTCCCCACTCTACCCAGCCCAATATGAGAGCACTGTTTACAAACTGGCAGCCACCAGACACACACTGGCCTGCCCAGCCATGTGCTGCCAGGGTGACCCTTCCCCTCTGGGGCGGGCCCATGCTGTTCCACACAGCCACCCCTACCCAACACCCTGCAACTCCCTATGGCCAGCCTCCCTTGGACCCGCTATGCCGAGTGCTCCCTGCCCACAACCCTACCCACAACTGCCAAGCACCCTGCACACCATCATCCCTTCCCAGCGTTACGACCAGGGGCTGCTAACAGGGAGTTTCGCAAGGGAGTTCTCCAGGTGAAGGAGGAGCAAATACAGCGTCTGTAGGGTAAGTGACTGTCTGCAGTGTGTGTGATTGTTTGTGTTTGGGGGTTACTTGCTGTGTGCTGAGCTTGTGTTTGTCAGTCTGTCTGTTTGTTTGTTTTGATTGTTTGAAGGACCCTGTGCTGTAGCTGGCAGTTGGAGGCTGAGCTACAAAGGAAGGTTTGAAAGCTAGAAGCCTCTGGTAATTGGCTGAGCCTTAACCAGTGGGCGGGGCATTCACTCAGGCCAGGGCTTTATAAAGCCGCGCACAAGCGACCAGGGAGCGTTGCAAACAGGGAGTTTCGCAAGGGAGTTTGGAAGGGCAGTAGGAAGGAAGCGGGGTCCCTCGTCGGTCCTATCCGTGACCCGTTAGTCCCTTGAAAACCTATAAGCCAAACTACATCCAAAACCTTGCTCTTTAAAACAGAGCAGAGCAGACAGGGAGCTGCAGACAGGGGAATTTGAGAGGGAGTTTGACAGAGGGAGGCTTATGATGGTTAGGAAGACCCGCAACAACTGTGGCAGCACTGCTTCTGTCTCCTCCACCTTCGCCTGTAGCCAGACAGAGCACCACAGCATGGATGCTTCTACCCAGATACTGGTGTGGTTTTGCAAAGACTGTAACTTGCAATTTCCACTTACTGATATCCAGGCAGGGTTGGGGGGGGTCATCCAATGTGAAAGGTGCCTACTGGTGGAATCTCTCAGGCAGCGGGTGGGAGAGCTACAGGAGGAGGTGGCTAGGTTGAGAAGCATCCGTGTCCACGAGCAATTCCTGGACAGTGTCCATGTGGAGACAGCTGAGGTAGCTGTCCCAGTTCACAGAACTGCTGACACACCACTGGTGGAGGAGGAAATGGCTCAGGGTGGGCACTGGCAGTTGGTTACTTCTGGCAGTGGGCAGTGCTCCACCCCTGCTGCGAACCCTCCCGCTGTGGTAATAGGTAATGGTTATGCTCTTCTTAATACAGGAGAGAAGGATTCACCCCCTACAGTAAAGGAGGAGAAGCCTTGTACCCCTAAGGCTGGGAGGTCTGCTGCCACCACTGAAAATCGGAAACGTAGGGTAGTGGTGGTCGGAGACTCTCTGCTGAGGGGGACAGAGGTGCCCATCTGTCGCCCTGACATTTCATCTCGGGAGGTATGCTGCCTGCCAGGGGCCAGTATCCGAAATGTTACAGAGGCATTGTCGAGGATTATCCGGCCTTATGACTACTACCCCATGCTACTCATCTATGTGGGCACAAATGATACTGCGAGGTGTGATGCTGAGCGGATCAAGAGTGACTACAGGGCTCTGGGAGTACGGGTGAAGGAGTTTGGAGCGCAGGTGGTATTGTCTTCGATTCTTCCTGTCAAAGGTAGGGACCCGGGCAGAGATAGATGCATCGTGAAGGTGAATGCCTGGCTGTGAAGATGGTGTCGCCAGGAGGGCTTTGGCTTCCTCGACCACGGGATGCTATTCGAGGAAGGACTGCTAGGCAGAGATGACGTTCACCTTTCGAGGAGGGGAAAGACCCTATTTGCACACAGACTGGCTAACCTAGTGAGGAGGGCTTTAAACTAGGTTCGACGGGGACAGGTGAGCAAAGCCCACAGGTAAGTGGGGAACAGGAAGACCTGGGAGATGGGTCAGAAACAAGAGGGAGCGTGGGCTATAATGACAGAGAGAAAGGAGGGTCAGGGCAAAACTGGGAGGCGAGATCAAACCAGTATCTTAGATGTCTATATACAAATGCGAGAAGTATGGGTAATAAGCAGGAAGAACTGAAAGTGCTAATAAATAAGCACAACTATGACATTGTTGGCATCACTGAAACTTGGTGGGATAATACACACGACTGGAATGTTGGTGTGGATGGGTATAGTTTGCTCAGGAAGGATAGACAGGGGAAAAAGGGAGGAGGTGTTGCCTTATATATTAAAAACGTACACACTTGGACTGAGGTGGAGATGGGCATAGGAGACGGAAGTGTTGAGAGTCTCTGGGTTAGGATAAAAGGGGTAAAAAACAAGGGTGATGTTGTGCTAGGAGTCTACTACAGGCCACCTAACCAGGTGGAAGAGGTGGATGAGGCTTTTTTTAAACAACTAACAAAATCATCCAAAGCCCAAGATTTGGTGGTGATGGGGGACTTCAACTATCCAGATATATGTTGGGAAAACAACACCGTGGGGCACAGACTATCCAATAAGTTCCTGGACTGCATTGCAGACAACTTTTTATTTCAGAAGGTTGAGAAAGCTACTAGGGGGGAAGCTGTTCTAGACTTGATTTTAACAAATAGGGAGGAACTTGTTGAGAATTTGAAAGTAGAAGGAAGCTTGGGTGAAAGTGATCATGAAATCACAGAGTTTGCAATTCTAAGGAAGGGTAGAAGAGAGTACAGCAAAATAGAGACAATAGATTTCAGGAAGGTGGATTTTGGTAAGCTCAGAGAGCTGATAGGTAAGGTCCCATGGGAATCAAGACTGAGGGGAAAAACAGCTGAGGAGAGTTGGCAGTTTTTCAAAGGGACGCTATTAAGGGCCCAAAAGGAAGCTATTCCAACGGGTAGGACAGATAGAAAATGTGGCAAAAGACCCCCTTGGCTTAACCACAAGATCTTGCATGACCTACAAAATAAAAAGGAGTCATATAAAAAATTGAAACTAGGTCAGATTACAAAGGATGAATATAGGCAAACAACACAGGAATGCAGGGGCAAGATTAGAAAGGCAAAGGCACAAAATGAGCTCAAACTAGCTGTGGGAATAAAGGGAAACAAGAAGACTTTTTATCAATACATTAGAAGCAAGAGGAAGACCAAGGACAGGGTAAGCCCACTGCTCAGTGATGAGGGAGAAACAGTAACAGGAAATTTGGAAATGGCGGAGATGCTTAATGACTTCTTTGTTTCAGTCTTCACTGAGAAGTCTGAAGGAATGTCTAACATAGTGAATGCTTATGGGAAGGGGGTAGGTTTAGAAGATAAAATAAAAAAAGAGCAAGTTAAAAATCACTTTGAAAAGTTAGATGCCTGCAAGTCACCAGGGCCGGATGAAATGCATCCTAGAATACTCAAGGAGTTAATAGAGGAGGTATCTGAGCCTCTAGCTATTATCTTTGGAAAGTCATGAGAGATGGGAGAGATTCCAGAAGACTGGAAAAGGGCAAATATAGTGCCACTCTATAAAAAGGGAAATAAAAACAACCCAGGAAACTACAGACCAGTTAGTTTAACTTCTGTGCCAGGGAAGATAATGGAGCAAGTAATTAAAGGAATCATCTGCAAACACTTGGAAGGTGGTAAGGTGATAGGGAATAGCCAGCATGGATTTGTAAAGAACAAATCGTGTCAAACCAATCTGATAGCTTTCTTTGATAGGATAACGAGTCTTGTGGATAAGGGAGAAGCGGTGGATGTGGTATACTTAGACTTTAGTAAGGCATTTGATACGGTCTCGCATGATATTTTTATCAATAAACTAGGCAAATACAATTTAGATGGGGCTACTATAAGGTGGGTGCATAACTGGCTGGATAACCGTACTCAGAGAGTAGTTATTAATGGCTCCCAATCCTGCTGGAAAGTATAAGAAGTGGGGTTCCGCAGGGGTCTGTTTTGGGACCGGCTCTGTTCAATATCTTCATCAACGACTTAGATGTTGGCATAGAAAGTACGCTTATTAAGTTTGCAGACGATACCAAACTGGGAGGGATTGCAACTGCTTTGGAGGACAGGGTCATAATTCAAAATGATCTGGACAAATTGGAGAAATGGTCTGAGGTAAACCGGATGAAGTTCAATAAAGACAAATGCAAAGTGCTCCACTTAGGAAGGAAAAATCAGTTTCACACATACAGAATGGGAAGAGACTGTCTAGGAAGGAGTATGGCAGAAAGAGATCTAGGAGTCATAGTGGACCACAAGCTAAATATGAGTCAACAGTGTGATACTGTTGCAAAAAAAGCAAACATGATTCTGGGATGCATTAACAAGTGTGTTGTAAACAAGACAAGAGAAGTCATTCTTCCGCTCTACTCTGCATTGGTTAGGCCTCAACTGGAGTATTGTGTCCAGTTCTGGGCACTGCATTTCAAGAAAGATGTGGAGAAATTGGAGAGGGTCCAGAGAAGAGCAACAAGAATGATTAAAGGTCTTGAGAACATGACCTATGAAGGAAGGTTGAAAGAATTGGGTTTATTTAGTTTGGAAAAGAGAAGATTGAGAGGGGACATGATAGCAGTTTTCGGGTGTCATCAGGAGGAGGAAGAAAACTTGTTCACCTTAGCCTCTAATGATAGAACAAAAAGCAATGGGCTTAAACTGCAGCAAGGGAGATTTAGGTTGGACATTAGGAAAAAGTTCCTAACTGTCAAGGTTGTTAAACAGTGGAATAAATTGCCTAGGGAGGTTGTGGAATCTCCATCTCTGGAGATATTTAAGAGTAGGTTAGATAAATGTCTATCAGGGATGGTCTAGACAGTATTTGGTCCTGCCATGAAGGCAGGGGACTGGACTTGATGACCTCTTGAGGTCTCTTCCAGTCCTAGAGTCTATGAATCTATGAATCCCCCTGCCCACAGCCTCCCCACAACTCCCCAGCAGCCCACACAGACACCCACACTACCCAGTGCCCCAACACACACAGATCTCCCCCATCCTGCACTACCAAATGCCCTTCCCGACAGCCCCACCACTACAACTACACAGCACTCCACACAGCCCGCCACTGTCCAGCATCCCAACACACACAGGCTGCCCCTACTGTCCAACACCCCAACACACACAGGCCACCCCCACTGTCCAACACCCCAACACACACCAGCCGCCCCCACTGCCCAGCACCCCCAACAATCACTCACACTGTCTAGCACTCCAAAACACACAAACTGCTTTCCTGCCCAGTGCCTCCCACCTCCTTACAGCCCAACACCCCCACACACAGGCCCCTCAGAGACCCACTCCCCTGTGCCCTGCCCCCAGCTGCACTCACCAACCCTGCTGAGCCAGCACAGACAAGGATCCCCCTTCCCAGCACAGTTCTAGGAGGCAGAACAGCTGAAGTGTGGGAGCACAGAGCAGTCCCATCCCCAAGGGCCCCACCCAGCCCTACTTGCCTTGCACTGGTGCCTGCCGCAGACAGGAGGCATTTCCTTGCAGGGGCAACGTGGGGCAGCCACTGACTTCCCCAGCCTGCTGATTCTGGAGAGCGGGTTCTGTGGCCCGCTCAGGTGATTTAAAAGGGTCCAGGGCTTCCAGCCCTTTTAAATTGCCTGGGCCCCTGGGCAATTGCTCCTTTGCCCCCACTTCCCCACCCCGTCAGGAAATATGTATCCACAGTTAACTTGAACAGGGGTCTGGAAATATGTATCCACAGTTAACTTGAAAAGAAATGTAAACACATCGTACACTGCTAAAACATTAAGAATGCATGGTAGTAAAATGTAAATCAGGGGTTGGCAACCTCTGGCATGCGGCTCGCCAGGGTAAGGACACTGGTGGGCCAGGCCAGTTTGTTTACCTGCCACATCGGCAGGTTCGGCGGACCACAGCTCCCACTGGCCACGGTTCGCCCTCCCAGGTCAACGCAGGAGGCGAGAAGCCGCGGCCAGCACAGCCCTCGGCCAACGTGGCAGGTAAACAAACTGGCCCGGCCTGCCAGGGTGTTTCCCCTGGCGAGCTGAGTGCCAGAGGTTGCCGACTCCTGATGTAAATCTCTGCTATGCAATGGCATGTGATTCCCCACACTCACCCCCTCTCTCTCTATTTCTGTCAACAGCTCTTACATTTGTGATGCTGCTAACCTCTACTATATGTTTCCATTCATGTAACATATAGTCACATAATATGGAACATTAGGAATGGGAATATTAAAGTTGCTCAAGCAGTGTCTTCAAATGTTAACCTACAGTCAGAGTTAAATGTAATTCCACCAAAGTGAATTGCTGCTAATTCTGACTAAAACCCTTACTGTAATTCTCGTTTGTTTTTTACTTTTGACCAGTCACATCTCATGGCAGCAGATGATGTAGCAAGTTACAAGGAATACATGTCTATGATCATATCTGCAACTGGACAAATACTATGTGGAAGTTTAACTCACAGTCTTTCTTCACTTTACCCTCCCTAAAATACCACTTGGGTTCAGCACATGACAAAATAATTTCTCCTCCAATTTATAATTACTGGCTTCAGGCAAGGAATCAGGATTTTTACACCCTGTTGAGTCTAATTCTCCACTGTTCTGCATATTATATAGTCATTTACACCTGTCAGAGTAGGCCAGATTCATCAGTGCACTCTGACTGCTTTGAGCTGCCCTGGTGATGCAGTGCAGCTTGTGACCCTAAGAACCCCTCAATGCCATTAAGAATATCCTGATCCTGAGACATACATTTGGTTCACCAAAGAATACCATGTGTATTCTCAAAGCCAGGGTCTTGCTGGTAATTAATACCATTGTGAAATGGATGTACAGAAACTATGTAAGGAGTTAGGTAGTATTCTGAAAGTATGTTCCTAATGTCTGTATCAAGGCAAAGTGGACAAACAGGTTTTTCTATTACAGAAAAGCTGTGTAGTCACCTGTCTCTCTGGCAACATGTAAATTAAGCATTGTAAGCCAGCACAATGGAAGCCTCATTCAAAGTCAATATGAGGGATGTGAAGTCATCAGGGAGGTGGCACACTGAAGACTAAGCTACAGGTGGTTATTTGGCTCTGGGTACAAACAACACACTTTCAGGGTATAAGGAGAAGATTAGGAAGATGTCTCATTATCCTGCATTTAGGAAGTAATCAGGCAGTGTAATTATATTCATGAAAACAGGATCACAACCTGTCCTGGTTGAAACACTGCAAAAGACATTTGTATGCGATAAACTGTTTAAGACAGAAGGTTAGCCTGTTATGTTAAGTTTAATCTCTAAAAAGCGTGTTATGATTTGGTTTTATATGTAACATTTAGTTTCCATTATTCTTACTCATCTCTTGAACTTTGAATCTTTGATAATAAAGTTTATTGTTGTTTTCACTATATAGCTATCTCAGTGCTGTGGTGTTAAGCAAGGAGCTGATCCTGAGTTGAATCATTCAAGCTGGTGTGTGCACTGTTCCCTTGGCGACCGCAGATCTTGTATTTCTCTGAGTGTTCAGTAGATAAGGGGCTGGATGCTACAGGGGAATAGTTCAAAGGGGCTTGAGTACACCTATTGTTAACCGGCAAGGCAAAGTAAAGGCTGAGATAGCTCACAGGAGATTGTTTTGGGTGACTAAAGTGGTGCTGACACCCAGTGGAGTTGGTGATGCTGACATCCAGTTAAGCATAAGCAAGTCTCCCTCTTGCAGGAGGTAGGGAAGTAGTAAGGTGCTTTACAGTCCTAGGTATCCCTGTACACCTGATGGGGAACCAACTGCAAAGACCCCAGTTTGGTCAAGTTGACAACTGCTCTGCATCACCAAAGTTGTGCCAAGAGCCAAAGTACTTGAGTGAAACTGGCTCTCAAGCTGCGTGTTGATTATAAAACTGAAATTTGCACAATTAATATGTTATTTGTAGTGGGTTTTCAATAAGCTCCATTTTATTTCCAAGAGGGAAAAGCCTCCCAAACAGATTTTCTTTTTTTCTTGCTTCTCCCCAGCCATGTAAAAACTGACTCTCTGTTTAGTGAATCTGGCAGTTGTTTGTGATGATGTCACTAACCTTTGGAGTGTCCTCCTGCACTTTACACATAGAAATATGAAAACATATCTCTCCTTAGTTTGGTCTGTTGAAATATAGTGGCAACAATTTACAATATATACCTGGGTACAGTATACTCACTCCTGGCAAAACCCCATTGACTTCAATGGGACCAGGATTTCACCCCTATACTCCCAGACCCTTAAAATTCTACCTCTCTCTCAATTGCACTGGAAATGACTGACATCAGTGGGCATTTTGCCACTGGTAGCTGGGCCAGGATTTCACTCATAGTGATTCCTGTGAAAAAGATTCCCTTCTTGCAAGACAGGTAGAATTTTAAGCCTGCTGGACTGCAGAAATACAATGAGACACAGATCCCAATGGGATTACACATGTGTAACTGGAAAGAGAACTTGACCCAATGCAATTATCATGCCAGTACTTTTCAAACATCTTCTTCCTTGTGCCATGTACCCAGGTGCTATTAGTGTTCTCTGTATGAATGCAACATTTCTAGGTATCGGTCTGGAACAAGAACCTACAAACTACAGGTGGGAAAATACATATGGACTGGGGTATGAAAATTCTCTAATAATATGTTGAGGGGGCATCATATACTTGATCCACATGCAGAATTTCCATTGATGACAATCAGGTTATTAAGTTTCAGAGGGATAGCCGTGTTATTACTCAGGTTATTGTGTACATGGATTGAGGGCATTATGTAACCCTTCCTAGTGTATTATTTAAAATATTTTAGCTTGTATATATTTACATATTTTGGGGGGTGGGTTAATGGAAAAAGCAGCAATAAAATATCATTAGTTATTTTAAATGTACTCACTTTATTATTTATTGCTATTATTATTATTATTATTATTATTATTACTATTTTTTTTATTTTATTTAGCTTAAGGTGATATTATTTGAGCTGCCTCAGAGTAATCAGTCCAAGAATTCTTGCTGATAAGAACAGGATCTCTGTGAGATTGGTGTTGACTTCTTAAAAACAATACAATAATTGAAAACTTTTTTTAAAAAATGAACAAACTGTGTAGTGGTTGTTATGACCTTGCAACAACAAATCAGTGCTCCATTTTTATCAGCCTGGGCGCACATGTACAATAATGTTTCCCCCTGCTGTGCCTATCTGCTCCTTATTTGTAAGCAGACAGTGTACTTAAATTTACAAGACGCTTTCTGATCATTTTAGAGAGCTTTGGCCCTGTTTTCTCCTCACAGGATATGAGTAACTCCTATTGACTTCAATGAGAGTTATTCATCACTTACAGCAGGAGAATAGGGTCCCTGGATTCATTTAATACACTAGCTGCTCAAAAGAATTCAGATGCTGCAAGCTGCTCCTCCCAGACAGCCCTCTGTGCCCATAAGAAGGACTCTCACAGGTCTGGAGCCAAAGTGTAAGGCGGAACATGGAGAAATGTTTATTTGCATATGCATGCTCAAGTAACAGATATGCAGACACTTTGGAAACCAGCACTGAGCATGGCACAAAAGAAAATTAGACACAATCTTAGCCCATGGAGCATACATTCTGAACAGACCAACAATACAATCAAGTCACATAATACACTAAGCAACTGGAAAGCTGATCTATCACAAAATGACGATGCATTTTAAGATATCCATATACATCCAAGTACCAAGCGATTCAAACCCCAACTGGTATGTTAAAGTTGGCTGTGTGCCATTAAAATTCTTATCAATCAAAATCCATAAAAGACAAAAGGAGGTGTGGGGTTGGAGGGGAAGGGTGATGAGGAGTGCAAAGGAGAGAATAAAAACATGGGGGAAAGAGAGGGAAGAATATATATAGAGAACAATAAGCCCTATGTTCTTCAAAAAAGCATGCCGGCTAATATGCTATCTGGAACCCTATGCAACTAGGTTACTTTTTACATGTTAGTTCTTTTTATTTTTTCAAGCTTCATAAACCCCAAAAATCTATTTTCTGGTGCTTTACTTTGCTCTTCCTTTTAGTTTACCTAACCCTGGGCTTGTGAACCTAGTGTACATGATGGACTTTATTTTTATATTTTATTAAAAGCAAGAAGATCCAGTGTCTTTTCCTTAAACTCCTCCAAATTGGTCAGATTCTTAGAGAAAATGTTACACTACATATATGTTTGGTCTTCTTGCCTTCATTTTTTAAAGAAAAAGAGAATGACTAGAACAACCAATGGAAAGGATGATAGACACTGTAAGTGCTGAGGGAGGGAGAGATTCTGCATCAGAACTGAGAGCAGGGTGACTGTCTCTTATGCTCTCGTTGCTCCCCTTGTTGGAACCAAGGAAGTGTGGAGGGAAAAGGAGAGGTAAGCTGACTCATATGCAGGAGCATGACAAACAGGAGTAAGTGATGCTGTGTGGAGGATAGGGATAGCAGTTCGGAGGAACTAGAATAGGAGTCTGGGGGGAAGAGGGTTATAAGCAGAAACCAGGAGGGAGGACAGCAGCAGGAGCAGAAGGAGAGTGGAGCACAACAATAAAGATGATGGGAGGCAGAATGGGGCAGAAGCAGGGGAGAGGACAGGGGCAGGATCCTGCAATTTAAAGACTGTATCCATTTCACAGATGTCACAATGCTGAAAACAATTATGAGCCAAATCAGCTGGGAGGAAGAATTTGATCAGAAAAATGTGAATGATGACTGATAATTGTTTAAGAAAGCTTTATTAAATCCCCCTCAAAGTCACAATCCCACAGTCAATAACGAAGGCCGGACAGATTGAAAAAAATGGCCTGGTTTAGAGAGAAGTAAAGGTAGCTATAAAAATTAAAACGTAATATTTAAAAAGTGGAAGAAAGAGGAAGCTGATAGTAATGAATTTAAATCAGAAGCTAGGGACAAGCAAGGTCTCATGAAAAGACCATTTAGGAAGAAAAGGAATTGAAGGGGGCTGGCAGTTCTGAAAACATGTAATACAACATCAAGCTATTCCGATGCAAAAGAAAGATAAGAAGAGCCACAAGAGGCCAGTATGGCTGTACAAGGAACATTTTAGCTATCTATAAACCAAAAGGGATACACACAGGAAATGGAAGGAGGAGCATATCACCAAGGAAGTATGCATGAGAATAGCACGAACGTGTAAGGACAAAATCAGGAGAGACCAGGCAAAGAATGAATTACAGCTGTCAAGAAATTTTAGAAACAACAAGAAGGAGTTCTTCAAATATGTCAGACAAAAAGACAGATCAAGGACAGTGTAGGTCCGATGCTCAGTGAAGAAGATGAGCTGGTAAGAGAAGAGGATAGGAAGACAATTGCTCAGTGCCTACTTTGCTTCAGACATCTCACAAAAAATAACGTGACTGAATGACTAGTGAAGTTACTATAGACAATAAAGGGGGAGGGATGCAGACTGGAATAAGGAAAAAACATGTCAGAGATCTGACCAATTTGAATGAATTCAGATCAGTGGGGCCAGATGCTATTCACATGAGGGTACTGAAAGAATTAGCTGAAAAAATCTCAGAGTCACTGTCAACAATGTTTACAAACTCATGGATGACAGGAGAGGTCCTGGAAGACTGGAGAAGTAGTAACATAGTGCCTATCTTTAAAAAAGGGGAAAACAAGGAGCCAGGGAACTATAGACCATTCAGCCTGACTTAGATACCTGGGAAGCTACTATAGCAATGTATAAAACATTCAGTTTGCGAATACCTAGAGAATGAAAGGGTAATCACTAGCAGCTATCATGGATTTACCAAGAGCAAATCATGATAAAGCAGCTTCATTTTCTTCTTTGACAGGGTAACTGATTTGGTGGATAAGGGGAATTCAGTGGACATAATATACTTCAATTTCAGCAAAGCTTTTGACACAGTCCCATATGACATTCTGATAACTAACCTGGAGAAATACAGGCTTGACACAACTATCATGAAGTGGATACATAATTGGTTAATAACTGCAAAAGAATAACTATTAATGGAATGATGTTGGATTGGAGGGAGGTCTCAAGTTGGGGTTTCACAGGGATCTGTTCTGGGTCCAGTGTTGCTTAATATTTTTATTAATGACCTGGATGTAGGTATCGAGAGCGTACTGATCAAATTTGCAAATGACACAAAGCTTGGGGCGGGGGGTACCATCACTTTGGAGGATAGAGCTTAAAATTCAGAGGGATCTTGATAAATTGGTGAACTGGGCTATAGACAACAAAATGAAATTCAACAAAGACAAATGTAAGGTGCTACACTTAGGGAAGAATGACCAAATGCACAAACACAGAATGGGGGAAAACAGGCTTAGCAGGATCCGGCAGCTGTGGTGGATCACAACCACAATATGAGTCAGCAATGAGATGCTGTTGCAAAAAAAGCAAATGCAATTTTAGGTTGCATTAACAGAGGCATAGCATGCAAGTCACAGGAGGTATCTGTACTCAGCACTGATTAGGCCTCAGCTGGGGTACTGTGTCCAGTTTTGGTCACCAATATATAGAAAGGATGTAGATTTGACAAAGATGATCAAAGGGATGAAACACAAGTCATATAAGCAAAGGATGAAGGAACTGGCTATGTTTAATTTGGAAAAGAGGAGATTAATGGGGGATATGATAGCAATCTTCAAATACTTGAAAGGCTGCCATAAAAAAGATGCAGAAAAATTGTTTTCTTTTGCCACCAAGGGCAGGACAAAAGGCAATGGGTTCAAACTAAAGTATAGCAGATTAGATTAAATCTCAGGAAAAACTTACTAACTGTAAGAACAGTAGGACACTGACACAGACTGCCTGGGGAGGCTGTGGAAGCTTTTTCACTGAAGATTTTCAAAAGGAGGCTGGATGGCCATCTGTCTTGGATTATTTAAACACAACAAATCCTGCATCTTGGCATGGGGTGAGACTAGGTGACCCTTGCGGTCCCTTCTAATCCTATGAGTCTATCAACTGTAGAAAATCGATAAGGAAAGCAAAGGGACATGAGGAGACATATAGGACTGGCAGCATTAAGCACAATAAGAAGGAATTTGAAACATATTAGGAACAAAAAGAACCCTGACAATGGTATTGGTCCATTACTAGATGGAAATTGTAGAATTATCAATAATAATCCAGAAAAGGCAGAAGTCTTCAATAAATATTTCAATTCTGCATTAGGGGAAAAAAAACAGATGATGTAGTGTCATCATATGATGCTGATAACACGCTTTCCATTCCACTCGTGTTTCAGGAGGATGCTAAACAGCAGCTACTAAAGTTTTAAAATTTTAAACTTTTTAAAATCAACAGGCCCAGATAATTTGTATTCAAGAGTTTTAAAAGAGCTGTCTGAGGAGCTCACTGGACCATTGATGTTGTCTTGGAACACTCAGGAAGTTCCAGAAGACTAGAAGAAAGCTAATGTTGTGCCAGTATTAAAAAGGGTAAATAGGATGACCTGGGTAATTATAGACCCATCAGACCTACCAGATCTGACTTTAACTCTTGGCAACATACTGGAGCAATTGATACATGAATTGATGAGGACGATAAGAAGGATAATTTAATGCCAGTCAACATGAGCTTATGGAAAATAGATCCTCTCAAACTAACTTGAGATCTTTTTTTGATGAGATTACAGTTTTGGTGAGAAAGATAATAGCGCTGATGTAATATACTTAGACTTCAGTAAGGCATTTAACTTGGAACTGCCCAACATTTTGATTAGAAAACTAGAATTATATAAAATTAACATGCCACACATTAAATAGATTAAAAGATGGCAAGTTGATAGGTCTCAAAGTGTAATTGTGAAAAGGGAATCATCAAGCAGGTGTGTTGCCAGTGGGTCCTGCAGGTATAGTTTATTGGCCCCATGCTATTTAACATTTTTATCAATGACCTGGAAGAAAACATAAAATCATCACTGCTAAAGTTTGAAGATGACACAGAAATAGGGGAAGTGGTAAATAATGAAGCAGACAGGTCACTAATACAGAGTGACTTGAATCTCTTGGTCAGCTAGGTGTGGTCTAAAAATGTGTGTTTTAAAACAGCTTAATGTAAAAATATATATCTAGGAACAAAGAATGTAGGCCACACTTACACAGTGGGAGATCTCATCCTGGAAGCAGTGACTGTGATTTGGGAGTTATATTGGATAATCAACCGAACATGAACTCCCAGTGTAAAGCTCTGGCTAATAGGGCAATAAGCATAAACTGGAGAATCTTGTATAGGTGTAGAAAGTTTATTTTATTTTTATATTTGGCATTGCTGCAACTGCTGCTAGCACGCTGAGTTCTGTTCTCGTGTTCACAATTCAAGATAGATGTCGAAAAAGTGGAGAGGGTTCAGAGAAGAACCATAAGAATGATTAAAAGGACTAGTTTCAAAGTAGCAGCCGTGTTAGTCTGTATCCACAAAAGGAATCTGCAAAAAGAACAGGAGTACTTGTGGCAATTTGTTAATCTCTAAGGTGCCACAAGTACTCCTGTTCTTTTTGCGGATTCTTTTTAAAAGGACTAGAAAACCTGCCCTATAGTGATAGACCCAAGGAGCTCAATCAATTAACTTAGCAAAGAGAAGGTTAAGGGGTGACTTCATCATATTCAATAAATACCTATATAGGGAACAAATATTTAGTAATGATCTCTTCAACCTAGCAGAGAAAGGTATCATATGTGCCAATGGCTGGAAGTTGAAGCTAGACAGATTCAGACTTGAAATAAGGCAAACATTTTTAACAGTGAGAGTGGTTAACCATTGTAACCATTTATTGGGTGTTGTGGTGGATTCTCCATCACTGGCAATTTTTAAATCAAGAATGGATGTTTTTCTCAAAGATAAGGTCTAGGAATCATTTTGGGAAAGTTCTATGACCTGTGTTATGCAAGAGGTTGGACTAGATGATCACAATGGTCCCTTTGGGCCCTGGAATCTATGAATAATGCATACACAAAAGAGGGCTAAATTAATTCTGGAATTTCCTCACTTTTAAGGGCTTGACTTTGCAACTTTAATATTCTTTTAGTATAGATTTTTTGATGTAGTTATACAGTATAGGGCAGGGGTCGGCAACCTCTGGCACATGGCTCGCCAGGGTAAGCACCCTAGCGGGCTGGGCCAGTTTTTTTACCTGCTGCGTCATCAGGTTTGACGGACTGAGGCTCCCAGTGGCTGCGGTTCGCTGTCCCACGCCAATGGGGGTGGCAGGAAGCCATGGCCAGCACATCCCTCGCCCGCACGCTTCCCACCACCCCCATTGGCCTGGGATGGCGAACTGCGGCCAGAGGGAGTCGTGGTCCACCGAACCTGCTGACGCAGCAGGTAAACAAACTGGCCCAGCCCGCCAGGGTGCTTACCCTGGCGAGCCGCGTGTCAGCGATTGCTGACCCCTGGTATATCCTTATACAGGGTATGAAGTTTGGGAGTAGTAAAACTACTGGAAGAAAGGGAAAGTTTGGGGATAATTACAGGGAAGAGGAGAAGGAAGGAGGATAATAATGTTTGATTGTCATGAGTCCTAAGGTAGCAAAGCCAACAGTGAGTTCTACAGTCAATGCAAGTGGCAGTGGAACTCTTATTCCATGCCACGCCATCAGAAACTCCATATCTCAGAAAACAATGTTAGCAATGTTTTAGAGAGTTTTAAAAACACTATGTTTCATAGCCCTCCATGTGAAGTTGGGCTTCATTTGGTTCTACGGCTTCGCTGGGAGCACACAAAACAACTCAGAAGGTGTGGTATAAAAATGGCCTCAGCTGTCTCTAGGTCCTAAGCTAGCTGTTTGCAGGGCTGCTCACAGTTCCGCAGGTTACCATTGTCCCCAAGGGACTGATAGGGAGAGGGATCACTGGGACACAGGAAAGCTCCAGCCAATGCCCCATTTACTCGAGTCATGCCCTCTATGCAGGCAGCAGGGCAGGGCTTGGCATGGGAATGCTCTTCTGAATATGCACTTCTTGAGAAGGATCTTCTGCGTCACCAGGGTGATCTTCCCAGGGCTGGCTGTGTTGGTTTTAGGGCAGAATTCATCAGCAGTGCAGCACAGCACTCCTGCTGCTGGGACCTTGTATTCAGCTATACAGGTAGAAGAGAGAGCATTATAACTATTCAGTTTTAGAAACCACCAAAAATGACCAAAATAGCTTTTCCATGTCTGGTAATAGGCCTGCTATCTTGAGACTTCCCAGTACTTCCAAGAAGTGCTCCAGGTCCCATTTGAAAGCTAGGGATTTTCCTTTTCCAATAGTACACAGGTTCCATGTCCAGCCTGGAGGGAGTCACTTCCTCAGGGTGGTGTAATTTGAGGGATGGGGAGCTTCTCGATGTGAGGAAAAAAGAATGAAACATTTGGGCAGTAAGTGAAGCTGCTCAGAGATTGAGAATGTTAGACCAAGCAGAGGTGGTCTGAGAAAAGAGTGCAGGGAAGGCAGCTAAAGACATGTGACAAATGTAACTTATTACATGGCTTTGTGTATTATCACCACCCAGACAGCATCTATCTCTCCACATGCAAACACTATGCTTTTTGAAACTGTGCTCTGTCCACTAATCCACACTGACTGTGATTTATTCTAAGTAATATTGCTAACTTCTGAGTGGCATCAAACAGCCACCATTTTTTAAAAAATATGGTAAACAAATGTTTCTTTCTCCTCTGCCCACCTCCAAAACATGAAAATAACCCTCCTGCCCCGTCTCCCCAAATGACACAGGCCTGAAGGCAATATTCAGTCCCCAGACAGTTACTAGTTTAAGGCCTCATAACTTGCAAACCATCAGGACTAGGTAAGGGAATGTGAAAGTTTTAGAAAGCCAGATAATTCCTGCTTTCAAATAGTCTAGCTTTTGTGGGAGTTTTCTGTGGTGAATGTACCCATCTCAGTGTGAAAATATATGTGTGAGAGAGAAACGCATGGCTGCAGTGCTGTGATATAAAGATTTTTTTCCAGTCCCACAGCTTCCCACCCATGGAGTCTGGATAGGAGGAGGAAATGATCCAGTCCCTTCTTTGCCATTGCCACATTGATCACAGAGAGGGGAGAGATGTATTTTTCACCTTCTGCCCCCAGCGTAATACAAGACAGCATTCGGATGTCCCATGGATCTTCTCAGTCTCACCCACTCCCATATGTTGGTCATAAGTTCCAAACATTCCAGAAACAACATCTTGAAATGTGCGGTAGGGAGGGGGTCAGCACTGAATTGCTGCCATTGCTCCCCATTGTGTTAGGTAGGACATTAGTTCAGCCCTGATTCCATCACAAGTTCCCTGGGCCTGTGACTAGCATTCCTCAGCCACTGTATTGTGGGCCAGACACATGTAAAACTGTGGTAGCTTGTTGGAGGCAGACAGGCACTAAAACAAAAACATTAATGGTCATAGTCCCATTAGTAAGGGAAATGGTGACAGTAATGGTGGACTGCTAATACCAATCAAAGCCTCTCTCGACCTTAGCTCTGAATCTATCTGGGGATAATACAACTGCTGGGAGAGAGGAGGAAGAGCAGCAGGTGGGGATAGTATAACTGTTGTGGAAGGGAAATGTCTGGGGTCTGACTGCTTGAGGGAAGGGAAGGAAATAAATAAAGGAATACAAAACCACATCCATTTCTGACTCTTTAACTGTGGAGTGGTTGCTTTACTCTTTGAACCATAATTTAAAAACCACTGTCTCTTCCTAGTCTTCTGCTCTGTTTTTCCTCATAGCCAGCTAAGCCACCACTTTTAAATCTACAATTATGCAGAGTCCATGAATGCAGGAGTTAGTTCACTCCATTGCCAATTGTCTGCATCAGAAATTCTAAGACGCGAGAGAAAATGTTCGAGAAATATTAACCTTTATCATTTTGAACCACGGCATTTTAAATTTAAACCACTTTGTCTTGAGCTTGCATAGTGGGTTTCACTATGCCCCTCATTTTGACTTTAATTGAGAAATAGTTTGCTCTATGCTTATTACGGTATTTACAATTAGCCTTCTGTATTAAAAATGTGGTCCAAAAGGATTATCTGTAGGAGACAGCATAGTGTTGTTTTTCCCTGAGTATTTATATTCTCAAATCACTATAATAAAGAACATCAAATTAAGCTTTAAACTAAATGATAAAATAGATGTATCACTATCACTTGGCAATAAAATGGAAAAAGCAATTGTAGTGGAATTCTGCAGAGGAAGATAATCCCTCTGCTAAGCAAAGTTGTTCCAACAATTAGTAAATATGTTTAAACAGGTTTATAGACTGTAAACTCTTTGAGGCAGGAACTTTTTGTTCTGTATTTATACAGAGCCAAGCACAGTGGGATCCTGGTTCATGGACTGGAGCACCTAGATACTACCATAATACAATTAATTAATTAATAAGTAAAGTCCCTGAATGTTATAGTTGGGATGGGACTTTACCTCTGCATGCTGAATATGAAATATGAGAGTTGAGTGTTAGCCGAACTGTCCACTGTGATATTTTGAGGCATTCTTCATTTAGGGTAACATTTTCAGAAGAGCCCAACAGATGTAAGTGCTCTATTCCTATTGAAAGTCAATGGGAGTTGGGTGCCTAAGTCCCCTAGAAGAAGCTTTTGAAAATTTCCTCCTCAAGGTCCTTTCAAGTTGCTGGTCTAGTGATGCTCCCTAGTTTGGGATTGTTTATTTTGTTTGGGCTTTCAGGTGCTACAGTGCAGACGGGAGCAATAGTTCATTTTGTAACATTCATTTACCAAATGGGGCCAATACTGCTCTCCCTGAAGGACATTCACAGAAGATGGTCTGAAGCCTGAGAGGCTGCCAATGTACCAAATAAAAATCTAATCAATGACCCAAGTGCCAGGGTTCTCCTCACCATAGCAAACCGTGTCCGCACCCAACATGGAAGATGGGCATATTTTCTCCATAGCTGGAAAGAGAGAGAATCATCAAACTGCATCTGTGGCCTGGTGCAAACTGTCGGACACATCAGGGACAATTGCCCAATCCATGCTTATCCTGGAGGTGTTGCAACCATGCATATGGCTACTCTCTCTGCTCTGGACTGGATAAGAGACCTTAAGATCCAACAGTAGTTACGCCATTGTTCTCATTTTTCCACTATCGACATATAAAAGAAGACTGCTCTCCCTTACTCCAGGGATTAGGAGCAGAATTTGGCCCCACAGGTTTAATTTTTGCTTGCTGTTTACCACAACTTTACCTTTTGGTAAAATATAAATTAATTTCTGTTGTGGAGTTCTGGGTGTGCATCGTTGAATGACACATTGAATGACTGGGTTTTTGAAAGGTTGCTGTCATTTCCTGAGTGCTAAGAAGTATATACGACTGAGGTGGGGGTAAGAGGTTTAGTTTGTTCTCATGCCTAGTGCACATCAGGAGCATGGCCTTGAAAGGGATAGAACTTCCCTTGTTTGGAGAAAGCTGTCTAGGGTATTAACCAGATATGGGGACGAGTTCACTTTTCCTGCCCTCTAATCATCTCCAACTATGATTATTACTACCATGCTTTACATAGACATGGTGAGTCTTTTTCTGTGTTGATTATTCTTTGCAATCTTGGATAAGCCACTCAATTTCTTTGAACCTTAGTTTCTCCATCTGTATAACGGGCCTAATGGTACTTATCTTCCTTTGTAAAGTACTTTGACATCTATGAATGGAAAAGCTTGACATAAATGCCAAGCATTAAGTATGTTTCTTATCTAAATTAGACATGGTACAGACACAGACTGGAGGTAGGGAACTGGAATGAACAAAAAAAATTATGTGAATTGATCTGAGGGCTTGTCTACACAGGGACACTCAGGAACTTTGATCTGAATTAACTAAAGGTATGAATTTAAAGTGGATTAGGTAAACTGTATTAAACCCCATGTAGATATTCTGATTCAGAATTAAAGTGACTTTAATTCAGTTTATTTTAATTTACTTCCAAGTAGTGCTGTTTCAAATAGTTCTATATTAAAGCATACTAGGGAACCTTTAGTACACTCGAGAACGGTCTATACAGACCAATTAATGTGCAACATGTTAGTGCACTTTAAAAATCCCTCCCAGATAATGCACATAATGCATATACCACCTGCAGGGCACTGAAGTCAATGTAAGGATGTCGTAAGAGGATGCTCTGCCCCAGGTAGGATCAGATCCTAGTAAAACGTCTCTTAGACTATTGCTGTTTATTTATTATTATGGCATATCCTACAGCAGTGTTTCAGTTATTTTAAAACACTTGGGTTAATAAGCAATTATACTCCTTCATTACAAATTGGTGCCAAACTTCATGGCCCGGCATGTGAATTTTTGAGCCTCAGTCTTAATATCTAAGGAGAGTCACAGGATTACAATGTTGGGATTTCAATGAGGATATTTTACATTTTCACCATTTCCCGTTCTTTGTACAATCTTTGAACCTGATCCAGTGCTCTTTACTCTGGCCAAACTCTCACTGAAGTCAGTTCTGAGCAAAAATTGCAAGATCAGACCCTTTGTCACAAGCAGGCAGTGTCATCAGAATTTAATTTTTTTCATGCAAACCATGAAAGAAATTATCAAGCTATGTTGCTTCAAAATGTTCTCTAACTCTGTTTATTTTCAATTCACCTTCTCCTCGCTCGTTATGGCCTGAGCAACCTGTGATGAAGAGGTAGAAGGATCACCCAATCAAAAAATGGAGGATATTGGGGGGAAAACTAGGCTGAAGTAGCCCTCATTTTTGGAGATTAAACTGGGTATTAAAATTCCAGCATCTTCTTCTTGCACAAAGATGGAAAGGAAAACAGTAAATGATATAGTGCAGATCCTTTCTCGTGGCAACGATGAAAATAGGAACTACAGCAGTAAAACTTAACCCATTCACATTACAATTGTTGTATTATACTCTGGTGGCCTGTATCTTATACCGTGCTTTGGCTTTCACAAAGTAATGTGATTACAATCAATTTGGACTTGGGTTGCCGTCACGCATTCCCTAGCGAGGCTCCAGCGTCTTGACTACAAATTTCAGAATAACTGCACAAAGTGATGATAAAAAGTAGATTTTTCTACCAGAAGTAATGGGTGTTCACGGATGAGTCTTTCCATTTTTTTGCACAGCATATGCTGTTCATAAATAATGGCAGCATTGGGCCAAGTCTTCTTAAGAAAGGTGGTCATTTAATGTAAGTAAATCCACATTAAATATTGACGATCTGGGGGGAAAAAGCTGCCTTTTCAAAGAGGTCACTTTTAAGTGAAGGAAACAACAATGCATGTGTGGCTGGCCAGCCTTGCACTGGATGACACAGAGTTAATGGCTCATAGAGAGCATATACATGTTTTTAAAGATGTTTTATTGCTTACAAAAGGAAGTAGTCTAGAGAGACTGGATACATAAACTGGCTCTAGCCAGCTGTGGCTGTCAGACTAGGAAGGATCCTGTTCAATTAGTGCTGTAAAATAAAATACTTTGTAAAGGAAATAAACACTATGAGAGCTAAGATTCATGCTTTCAAATATACACAAGGTTTGAATTTTTAATTAGGGCTGCTAATTACAGTCATCAGAAAGCAGAACAGAATAGATTTTACCTTACATTTAGCAGACAAGCCTTCAACCCCAGTGTATTTTTCAATTTCATTAATATTTTATGAAAATGGCCCTTGCAGCTTCAGCCTATTCCGTGCCTCGTATGAAAACTGCCCCATATTATGGATGCCAATGCCTTTAAGCCATGTGCATTAGTGAGATGACAAAATGCAAAACAGCATCTTGTCAACCATTGCATCAATTGATTCTATTAGATAGTGTAAAAACAGTTGGGTGTGAATTATAATCTAGCTGACACTAATGATGAAACAAGACACTGGCTTGGAGCAGCCATTAGCTATGAGCCAGAAATTAATGCTTCTAATATTTTTGAACAAATTAACCTTAATGAACTGGTCATGCATATCCTGTAGTATATACTGAAAAGTCAATTAGTAGGAGAAGAGGGGTTATGTATATATAGATATGTAAAAAAAGATGTATGGACATGTAGCTCTGCATACACAGAATGCTATAATAAATAGTGATACAGTAAATTAGTAATCTTTTGATACATTATAATTCTAATTTGCAAGGGTCTGGATTTCTAATGAATCTCAGTGAAATCCTGCATGCAAAAATGCCAATAAGCAAATAACATGAAATTCAGTGTGTTGAAAGGCCATAGCCACAACAGAGCAGGGGAGTGTTAATATAATCACCTTGGGTCAGCTCATACCTAAGTATTAGGGGGTCAGGTTATTTAGGTTTCTGAAGTCTACATTTACTGATCAATAAATTACAGTGTTTTTTCCCTCTATTTATCATTCTCTGTAAGCATTTGGCTCAGAATCCTACTTGCTTCAAACCCAGCGACTCTGTAAAGGACACCTACTGTTTTTAAAATGACATAATACAGAGTGCTAAACTGAAGTCCTAAATTCTAGAAACCCATTTACAAGCAACTTAAAACCCAAATGGCCAATTTATAAAAGAGCAGAAAACAAAGGTAAGGTACTTGCCAACAATAGTTTGTTGGTTTAACTTTGACTTGCTTTCCTGGGAAAGAAGAAAACAGAATTTTCAATGTGAACTGTCAGCCCTCGTTATGACAGAGCCTCACTAGTTAGAAATTCAGAGTTCTTCCTCCATTGGCAGAATGATGTAAAGAAAACCACCAAACAGAATTCTTTCAAGTTTCAACTACAACTCTACTTAAATAATTTACTTTTTAGTTTTACTCAGACTATTCTTTTTAAACTTGGTTGACATTTTCGTTGACAAGCACGCTTTACTGCACAAGATCAGTGGGGAAATTGGCAGGAAAAAAAATAGTCTGCCTCTGCTGAAAGAGAGAACGACTGTCTTGCCTTTGGGAAAAGACTGCTGGCACTGACCCTTTCTGAAGCCAATAACAGCTGGTAAATCAGTCAATATAAGTAAAATATTTGGTTGCTTACAATGTTGCCTTTTTATATAAGAAGTAAACAAGAGGCTGTTTAGCTAATGTATTTAAATCAACCTGGCAATAAAAATGCTGGGTATGAACATAAAGCCTTTAAATTCTTCCATTAGCAGCTAATAAATAAAATTATTAAATCAGTGAAAACTTAAACATTAAAACATCCCCTTATGAACTACTGACAGCTGCAGTTAAAACTAGAGGAGGGTGAAAAAAATGATGTGGAAATAACATGTTAAGTGTAGCTTCTGGTCTTCAAGATCTCTGGCTTTCATAATCCAATATTTATGATGCTACTTAGTTACCAAAATAGAAGGCAGAAAGACAATAGAGCTGTTTAGGAAAGACATATCTATTTGGATTATAAACGGAATGACTGACCCATGCTCCCTGAGTATCTTTAGGATGAGACAAACTAAAAGAGTCTACAGTAACATATCAACAAACATCTGTTTTCAGGAAATAAATGAAATAATATTGCTTTCTGAGCATTAGTGATGACTTCCAATACCAACATGCAGTTGTTCTGATACTTTGGGGGCAACGTATTTTAAAGCATTTATAGCACAGTTAAATAATAAGTATGCTAGGGCCAGCTTCATCCAGGGTGAACCATAACGTACTTGAAGACAATGCAGTTATCTCTAGGGTTGATTTTTTTTGGCTCAGAGTTCATAGAAGTAATGTTAGAATGCAGTGTGTCCTACAGGAGAAGGCACTGGACTGGGAGTCAGAGGCCCTGGGTTTTATTTCTGGCTCTGCCACTGACTTTTAGCATGTCACTTCACTGTCTTGTGCCTCTGTTTCCCCTCATACCCCATTTCTTTGTCTGTCTTATTTCAATTATAAGCTCTGTTGGACAAAGACTTTCTCATAGTATGACTGAAGACCTGGCCCCATTGAAGTCAATGAGAATTTTGCCATGGATTTCAATGAGGCCAGGAGTTTGTGCTATATGTTTGCAGAACACATAGCAAAAAGGGGAATAATAATAAAACTGATCTTTTGTACCATGAAAGATCAGTTGTGAAATTGAAGCAAATAATTCAAACACACTTTATTTCCTACCCACACTGCAGATTTCTTTGGCCAGATATTGTCTCTCTGAATAACGGTCTCGGAAACAGGCACACACATACCCGGATAAAGCAGTGTTACTATACGCCCATCTTCTGAATGTCAACAGCCTGTCCCTACATTGATCATTCCTATTGGCTGGTGAGTAGTTCCTGTTGTGGGGTCAGGGAGCACAAATGTGTGAACTACATTCTGAGCCCTAGAACCCACTCTAGAATACAATACCACTCCACGATTTCTGTTGTGGAAGTCATTGGAAGAATAGCTTCCCTGTGGGTTTTGAGTTGGTATCCAGAATCAGGGAGGAAACTTCCATCCTATGGTCTTCCTGCAGGTTTGTTGGTATATGTCAATGCATACTTGGCCACCAAAGTTTGGCCCCTTATCCACACTGCAATTCATCCCATGCACAGGACTCCCACTATCATTGAGAATTCACAACTGCTTAATAGGCTGTGCAGGTCAGAGAGCAAAATGTTGCCAGCAACATTACACTTAGTTCTCCTTGTGGGGCGACAGGAAGAAAGAACCAGAAGTTCTTTGGGCCTGATAGGCTCAACAGCCTTTGGAAGGTGCCTGTAGTTTAACCTTCAGTTTTCTATGCTCTAAATCCTATAGTCCTTACTTAGCACTTACTCACTCCTTACTGAGGAAAGTCTCACTCTGAAGTCAAAAGGAGGCTTGTCTGAGTGAAAAAATTAAGTAGAGACTTCAAGATTTGGCTCAATATTTTAACATATTTTGTTCAGTATAATTTTTCTCACCAGCACCCAGTTTCAGTTTGAGCGTTATGTGTTTTAAATGGTCTGCACTGAAAATTCAATTTTTTTAAAAAATGATTGAGAGTAACATTTACGTACATACCAGTCACTGCTTCTGTGTTCTCTAATGTAAGTTTTTTTAAAAAAAAATTCCCATCAGTTATACCACTGCCAATCCAGCAAAGTTTATCTGGAAAAGGTAACACACCATGTGAGGGCTGTCTGACCTGTTCCACTGAGATGCTCTGAAGTGTGGAACCACCATGGGAGCCATGCTATCTAGGAATGGGATGAGAAGATTGAGACCGAGGACCTCAGCATGGGGTTTCTTGGGGATTTTCCTTGTAGTGGGTCTCTTATGTCTCCCCATCCTGTTAGCAGATGTAAAAGCCCTGTATGAAGCTGCAGAAGTTCCACAGACTCATTGAGGTAGATAGAACTTGTCAGTTCCACTGGGAGGTGGGAGTGGCACCCTGGGAAGAGGAAATTAGGGAGCAAGGGGCAGACAAGCTCAAGGAGGAAGGTCAGGCTGAGGTTTTTGCAGCATGCTGTGGGGTTTTTTTATTTGTTTGTTTTTGTTTTTGAGTTACGAATCAAACCAAACCCCAGAAAGGGGGTGAGTTTAGGCACTAACTTAGAGTCTTTGCACGCTCTTGAGGGGAGGATTAGGAGTTTAGCTCATTCATACCCAGAATCCTCACAGATCCCTGATATGCTCCAGCTTTGTGGATTGAACCCTCAGCCCATTATGCAGGGAGGGAAGAGGCCTCTGTCCCTGGATGGAGCAATTAGGGAGAAATTTTCCTTATGGAATTTTCCCTCTCTTACCATCCTTCAACAGGTTTTACCACAAGAAGGGTCAGTCTGGACTACAGTCATTTCCTTCTATAACTGTGGGGAAAATGTGGTATCTCAGCTAGGATTCAACCCTGCAGTCTTTTCACACTTTAATCAAGCCAAACTCCTTTAGTAGTCAATGGTAGTTGAGGGTGCTCACTAGGCCTTTGTGGGATTGCACCTTCAGTGTTCAAAAAGAGAAATAAAATAATAGTAATTTATCCCATTATTCTAAGTAGACATAGGTTCAAGCTACAAAATTCAGATCTGGATCTGCATCTGGATTTCAAATACTCCAAAAATCAGGATTTTTCATATCTGACATGCTGATCTGGACCCATCTCTAGTTCTAAGAAGTCTCCTTACATTAAGCTTCAATGTAAGTCTCCTTATATCAAGCTTCAATCTCTGGCAGTGCTGAGTGCTCACAATTCCTGCTAACTTCAATAGGAGTTGAAGCCATTCAGTTTATCATTGGATCAGTTCCTTTGTGGGGATATTTGGCTAACTACATGTTAAAATAACAACTAAGTACTTTGTCTCACTCTTAGGCCTTGTCTACACTACCGCAGTAAGTCAACCTAAGTTACGTTACTCCAGTTATGTGAGTAACGTCAATGTAGCTGAGGTTGACTTACTGCAGTGTCTACATCATGGTGCGTTGATGGGAGACACTCTCCCATTGACTTACCTTACTCTTTTTGTAGAGGTGGAGTACCAGAGTCAACCAGAGAGTGTTCTGTCTTTGATTTAGTGGGTCTTCACTAGACCTGCTAAATCAACACCCGCTGCATCAATTGCAGCAGCATGAGAAGCTACAGAATTGTTACTAACATACAATGAAAAGTCAGACCCCTCATGTATCAGTCAGAAATAGATACAATCCATACAGGACAGGGTTATACACTGTTTGAGTTTGAGCCCTTGTGTTCATTTGCTATTACTTTCAGTTCTGGATCTAGTGGTAGCTTGCTACATAGAGCACAGACAGTTCATGAAAAGCTTGTTCTTCATCAAGACCATTCCATCTCCCATTTCTCCAATGCACAGGAAGAGTGCACTTTGGCCAGTTTACATGTATCCCAGACCCCTGATGACCCATTTAATTAGGCTACCTCAGTGCATTCATTTAATTCCATACATACACACTAGAGATAGAAAGTAGAGAGGTCAGATGACACAGTTACAGGTGTGGGGAAAGTCAAGGGGGCAGGTCCTGAGGTTTCAACCCTCGGATGCTCTGGAGATACACCCAGACTTGGGATTGGTGAGCAAAAACTAAGGTAAAATAGGAGAGAGACCTTCCAACTCAGATCTCACTTTATCTCCTTACTTCTAGTCTCCAACAAGTTTAGACTGGCTAGCTAGTCCTGGGACCCTCACAGGTGTCAGCGGTATCTACAAAAAGCAGTGCATGAGGCAGCTTGCTCACTTGCTCCTTAATGGTTTGGAGGAGGAGGAGTAAACATGCACATAACTCTCCTTACAGTACGGAGCTTCCTCACAAATGATTTACAGTATGTTATTACTATTTTAGTTTTTAGGTGTTTGGGAAAGCTCTCAGATTCATCATAAAAATTCCATGTTTATATTCCATATAAATACCAAGAGAGAGTGAGGGAGGCCAGAACAAACCCTAAGATGTACAATGTAATAGAATAACGCAACCTGTTCCCAGTGGTGCAACAGGCCTGCTCAGATAAACCGGGGTAGGGACTGGATCATGGCCCCACTTACTCCTTCTCCGTTAGAGTAATATGAGATTCAAAGGGGTTGTGAGAGGGCTAGAAAAGGAAGGACTGTGCTTGTCCTAGAATCTTGTGTTCTTCACCTTGGTACACTCCATGCCAGAGTCAGGGATGTCAGGGAGCTCAGCCGTTATTCAGGCAAACTATCAAAAATCAATAGGAGTTTTCCTGAATAAGGACTTCCGGATTTGGGCCTATGTGAGCAATGTATGCCGAAAAAGGTGGTCCTAATTCTCTGTGCCTCACTCTGGCAAAACTCCCATTAACTGGAGTTTTGTCCATATAAGGAGATAAGAGGCTCAAGGCCATGACCAGTGTCAATAAAACCTTCTGTAATTCAAGGACTCTACATCTCATTTACTAATGAAATATCCATCCCTGTCACACTCATCAAAACATTATTGCCCATCTGAAAGAGATATTTGAACTAAGAGAAGGATATGATATTACAACACAGCCCCATTGGGTAGCCAAAAGTGCCAGCTGCAAATAAAGACCAAAACCCGAGGTCCTTTCTCAGGCCAACTCCCACTGACATCAGTGGGAGTTCTGCCTCTGTCGGATCTGAATATAAACTGAGTAAGAACTGCAGAATTTAGCTTAAAGTGCAGGAGGACCATTGCTTTTATGCAAACATGACTTCAAATATTGGAGACCATATTGTGTTATATCATTTGAAAAAATCATCCTTTAATGCTGTCTAGAAAACGTCATTTGTAATCAATATCCTGTTCAAAGAATAGAAGAAAATGTAGGGGCAAGTAATGCACTTTAAAAACAACAAAGAAGGTTGAATTTTTCATATAATCAGTGGAAGAATCATTTTATAGTGTTTCCATGAAATTTATGCCAGTCCTGTTTAGCTAATGTAAAATACTCATTAGTGATTACTTAACTATACATATATTAAAGCTTAATTAGTAAATAAATTAAGCATATAATTAATTGCTTTAATCAGTGGGCTTTTAATATTGTAATTATCACTTGATACATTAGGGCATGTTAAGAATACTTTTTGCCAAAAAATACATTGTTAATTAATCATTAAAACTTATCTTACTACATTCTCATTAATGATTTATTACAGATGCTGGGCCAAATTCTTCTCTCAGTTACAGCAAAGCTAGCTCCATTGAAGTCAATAGAGCTTCACTGGTATAAATGAGAGGAGAGTTTGGTTCTGTTAATTTAAAGTTAAAGTGTTACACAGAGTTCACTGCCATAGATAGAATTCCTTAGCTTCTTGCTTTGTTTAATATGACACTAGCCTGTTTCTCTATGGCCATCTGCTATTGTAGATAGGGCAGAAGAATGGGACTCAGAAGGGGTGTTTTATTTCCAGCCGTGACACTGACCAGCTGTATGAACTTAGGCAAGTTGTTTCACTTCTCTGTATCTCTGTTTTCCATCTCACCCTTTGTCTGTTTAGATCACAAGCTCTTCAGGCAGACCCTATGTCTAACTATATGTATAGCACTTAACACAATGGGCCTCCAATCTTAGATGAGGCCTCCAGGCAATACTGGAGTAGAAAAATAAATTATAATAATGGACAAAGAATGTAGTAGAAATGTAGTTTTGCTGTGGGTTGGGTGTCAAATGACAGGGATCCTGCACAAGAGATCTCCCTACAGAGCAGCTTGGAAGACAATTCTGTGGCTGAAGTAGCATCTATGGAATGGTTGTCTCAGCATTCCACAGACTTATGCCTTCCCCTCCAACCCAGATGGAACCCCCTATGCAAAACCTATTTCCCCTAGCCCAGATTCTTCTCTCAGATATATTGATGTAAATCTGAAGTAAATCAATGGTATTGCTCCTAATTTACACTGCTGTAATTGAAATCAGAATCTGACCTTCAGGCTGTGCACCGACTCCATGATTTGGCATAATCTAAAATATGAGGCTTGCAGCTATTTAGTTTTGGAATATGATGTCCAGTTTTCATAGCTGTGAACTGCAGAATATGGAGTTAGCACACTTGATGGAAACATTCCTTCTATTGGTAAAACTTGATGGAACTTACGTTTCATTTTGTTGTGATGGAAGCAACAACTGTTACTCCTAGATAGAAGTTCAGAGCACTTATCACATCCTAGTTGTTACACAACACCTTGCAGGATCTGACCTGAAGTCTCTAAATAGAAAGTAGTTATATCTTTAATTTTTTGGTCTTTAGTCTTTTTGTGTTTTTTGGCACTCTGGGTTGAGCTTTATAAGAGTTCATTCATTCAAGTCTCGGTGTCCATGCCAGGAAAACAAATACCTCTCAAAACACACGCACACATACACATACATTCTTTCTAGAAAGAAAGAAATATGAGTATTTATTTATTATCTTAGCATGGACACCAAGATTTGAATGAAGTTTTACAAAGCTAAGCTCAGAACATGCCAAAAACCAGAAATAAAGATAGAATTACTTTTCATAATTACTGCTTCATCCTTACAAATTTTTAAGAGCTAATATGTTAGGGTGAATCAGATTTTTTTGTAATGTTTAGTTCTAAGACAGTATGTCAGTGCTTTAAAGGGAATACAATTTGATTCTTAGCACCACTAGTTAAATAAAGGAAAAAATAATTACAGCAGTGGAATCATCTGTGAGTTCTGAAGTTTCGATCTGTTCACTAGATAAAGGGGCCCTTCCTTCAGACTGTTTTCCACTGAGGGAAAGAAACAGGCCATGGGAACTATGAAAAAGCTGTTTGATCATGTTAACCACCTTCTGGAGTACCTGCAACACTAAAACAAGCTTATCTATAATACATATAGTTTCTGTTGATTTCCATACTCGGCATATACTTTTTCATGGTGTATTATAATAAGTATTTTCTAGAGGGTAGGGTCTATGGGCCCCATGATACCCTCTGCTTCCACAAGTGGAGGGAAGCCAAAAATAGACGAACTGGCCAGGGGAGTTATATAATGGGGAGGGTGAGTTATACCAGCTCTGATAGATTCTCTCTCCGTCAAATTTGTGGGCCAAACCAAACAATATACTAAACAAGCTTGGCCCTCTGTCCCATGGAACCACCCATCAGGGCAGGCTCCAGGGCAGCTGCAGACCGAGGGAGCTCCTGACAGCACAGCTCTTGCAAAAGTTGTGCCACCCAAGTGCAGTAAGGTGTTTGGGGCAGGGAGGGGCCACAGAAATAGTAATCTGAGAATGTCCAGGGAGTCTGAAGAATGAATGAGTGAATGTGGCAAACCCTCTTCCCACCTCTACATGATGCAGGAATGTAAAGGGTAGCTCCTGATTGAATCTTGTGGAGTTGCCACTGCCTTGTGTCAAGGTTCCTCCCCCACTCTGAACTTTAGGGTACAGATGTGGGGACCTGCATAAACACTTCTAAGCTTAACTACCAGCTTAGATCTGGGTTCACTGCCACCATCCAGATTCCTTCGTGTCTGGAACACTCTCTTTCCTCAAAAAACCTTCCCCTCCCTGGGTAGCCTTGAGAGGCTTTTTCACCAAGTTCCTGGTGAACACTGATCCAACTCCTTGGATCTTAACGCAAGGAGAATTTAACCATTCCCCTCTCCTTTCCCCGACCAATTCCTGGTGAGTCCAGATCCAATCCTCTTGGATCTTAAAACAAGGAAAAATCAATCAGGTTCTTAAAAAGAAAGTTTTAATTAAAGAAAGAAAGGTAAAAATCATCTCTGTAAAATCAGGATGGAAAATACTTTACAGGGTAATCAGATTCATATAGCCCAGAGGAACCCCCTCTAGCCCTAGGTTCAAAGTTACAGCAAACAGAGGTAAAATCCTCTCAGCAAGAAGGAATATTTACAAGTTGAGAAAACAAAAATAAAACTAACACGCCTTGCCTGGCTGTTACTTACAAGTTTGAAACATGAGAGACTGGTTCAGAAAGATTTGGAGAGCCTGGATTGATGTCTGGTCCCTCTTAATCCCAAGAGCGAACAACCCCCAAAACAAAGAGCACACACAAAAGACTTCCCTCCACCAAGATTTGAAAGTATCTTGTCCCCTTATTGGTCCTCTGGTCAAGTGTCAGCCAGGTTTACTGAGCTTCTTAACCCTTTACTGGTAAAAGAGGCATTAACCCTTAACTATCTGTTTATGACACCTTGTATGGATGTGTAGAAAAGAAAATGGCCCTATGGAAATTTTTTTGCAACCAGCTCTGATTCAGTTCTCATTTGCAGTTACAATTAATAGTTTTTACATCTTTATAGTACAGTATATACCTCTGTGGCTTGCGCTTCTGAGTGGGGAATTTTTGTGACCTAACTCTTGTTATATGAAAATGCAATATAATAATACTTTGTCCTCTCCCAAAGGCACCATATGCCACCTACAGGTACCAAGTACACAGATGCTGTTAGAAAATGGCAGCTTCACAGTACACAAAGCTGAAGGTAACATTTTATAGCATCTCTACATGCATTTTAAAAAAGATAGTTTCAGCAGATGTGCAAAAGATGTGCAAAAAGCAGCTATAATGAGGAATGATTTTTAAATATAGAATGGATAGTACAGCATAAATGACAATATGGCTACAAAGCTTCTGGTGTTTGAGCCACATCCTTCTCACCTTACTCACCCAAGAAGTCCTTTTTAAGCCAATGGGACAAATTACATGGATAAAGAGAGCAGGGTTTCACACTCTGTGGCATATGTTAATATAGATTATCATTCTACATGCAGACAGATCAATGTAATTTAGAAAAAAATAAACAAAGCTAAAAATATGAGTTATTTCTTTGATGAAAAATTTGGTGGCATCCTCACTTTTCGTTTTACACAAAATTGGCCATAGTTCTACCAGTTATAATGGGGAAACTATTTTAATCTTACAGTTCAAGTCCTCTTAATAAATTTAGGCCTTAGCTTCCCCATCTGTAAAATGAGGATTGTAATACTTGCCTCTTTGTACAGCACTTTGAGATCTTTTGATGCAAAGTTCCAAATAAGAGCTAGGTATTATTATTATATGATAGAAAATTAAATCAATCTAGCTCAACCGGTGCAAACCCTTAATGTAGATGCACTTAAACTAGTTTAAACCATGTTTTATTTGGTTTAGCTTAATTTGGTAATTTACTAACAAGCTAAACCGAATTAAGTGAGAGTTAAATCCGTTTGAGTATATCTACATAAGGGGTTTTCACCAGTTTAGCAAGGTTGATTTAAAATCAATTTAGTTAAATCAGTGCAACTTTTCTCCTAGAGACAAGGCTTAAGAGACACAGAAGTTTTCAAATTTTATTCTGAGTTATTTTACACCAACTTTTTTATTTTTATTTTAAACATTTACTACAATTTAAATATGACAAATAGCTGTTGTGTAAGCTATGGACAACTAGAGTGACTTTAATTAATTTGCTTTGCTGCAGTACCCAAGGCATAACCAATGAATTACAATGGAGGATTCAACCCCCTTTTCCGCAGCTGCCATCGCAGAGCAACTCTTAAGCAGCTTAGTGGTATGTAGCTATGAAACTGGTACATTTTGTTTCTATGTCTACTGGACCTGTAAAATTTCAAAAAGCAATCTGTCTGCAGGGCTCAGCAGTGATTTTGTTCTCAGAAGTTGGTGTACTTTTTAACTGAGAAAACATACATTTTCTCTCATGAAGACTTTATTTTTTGTTTTTTCTTGTAATTAGTCATTTTAAAAAGTAATTTTAGAGTGATTTACATATTTTTCTCTGTTGTTTATGAAAGATAAACAGTATGTACTGTTAAGACAAGCATCCCAAATGGACTTTGCCTTGTCTCTTGAAACTGCCACTGCTCTTGGAGTGTGGTGAGCAAAAATGTCAGAGTCCTGTTGAGGTCATAGTTTGAAGTAAAATAGTTTTGTTAATAATCATTGCACCCATAAACCACAGATGTCATCAGTTGAACCAATAAGGAAAACAACTGTAAACTTAAAACGAGAACCATTTTTTCCTGCTCTTGTCACTACATGCACTGGAAAGGAACCATACAGGCCCTTTTTTTAGCTAGTAATGTCTAATGTAGTAAGACAGGAATAAGCAGAGTAGAAAGCACCTGTCAGCTCTATTTCCCACTCTCCTTGATTAGCATGAAACATTAATAGGGCTCTCAGAAATTCTAGTCTGAAATGGGCTTTGCCTGAAATCATGTCTGTCTTTACTGCACAAAAGCCACTGTCATTAAAAAAGGGCAGATAACTAAAGAAGACTCTTTCTTGAAATTTATACCATTTTTTCAAACAATGACAAATTATTTTAATAATAGGAATTGCACTCGCTGCCATTTGTATAATGTTTCCCATAAAATTCCCCCATTAAATTTGCTCCTCTACTTGACTCATCTCTTTTTTTTTAAAAAAAAGACACACACAAAATGATACATCATGCTTTCTTACAAAGAATTGAAAATGAACATACTGTAATGGGTTAACATACGTTTTAATAAAATTTTCATTGTTGCACATTTCACTTTTCAGTACTGAGAGCCAGGGCTGTATCAGTAACCCCAGGCGATGCCTAAGGATAAAACAAATCATATGGTAGTGAACTATTTTCACCTATTTATCCTTCTACTGAAAATATATTCATAAATACAAAATGAAGCTAAGACATGTAGCCAATAAAACTGTACCTAACAAAGATGTTCCCTCGTGTTGGAATTCTATTGGTTTTTTTATAATATACTTTCGACGTTTCTAAAATCCTTGAGCTTATGTTTCTATTTGTTAAGTAAGTAGTATGTAACTGAGCCATTTTAATTTTGTTTTTCAGAAACTGACAGTAACAAATATTGAATCCATATGGGTAAACAAAATCTTAGTACACAACATGTTGTGAGGTTTAAAACATGAGCCAAAAAATATGTGCACATCTGTTTGTCTAGAGGCTGTAGTTTTCAGATGCAGAAACTTTTTGATTTGAGTTGTATATAGATATTTATGTGTAGACAATCTGTTAGTTTGAAAGGATATATGCCATTGAACTTGTCCTTCTATACATCGGCTAGCACATTAAATGTATGTTGGATAGGATTACCTCAGAGCATACACATTGAAAGAAATGCCTAGATACAAAATTAACCATACTGTAGTGTTTTTAAAATAATACATCTACTATAAAATTATGGACATTATTAACATTTCACTATAATATAGTGTAAATAATAAAAGGCTATAAAATTATGCTGCTTGCAGATAAATTTAATCGTCTGTTTCTAAGTTAGCTATAATTTATTGCCTATCTGCAAAGTTTTGAAGGTGAAATCATACACCAAGAAGAAATGAACAGATGCACTTACTGTATTTTGGTTAGGAAAATCTCAAGCTTTTCACGAACATTTGAAATTTAAAAATACCGAGCTCTGTCTCTTTCTCTTTCCATTGAAATGCTGTTTCACCTCAATAGCCTATTAGGACAGTACTGAAAAATTACATTTAAAACAACAGAAAACAGGGAGTGAAATATAAGTACATTACTTCTTCAACTTGTAACAAGGAAGCAAAATGGCTAAACTAACACAGTAAATAAGTTTCCAGCAAATTAGTAAGTTGGAGATGATTTGGTATTACTAGTAAGAAACCTTTCTAAGTATATAGGATTATAGGGGAATATGTGATGAATAAAACTTTGAACTCTTATTTTTTACTGATTAATATTTTTCTTTATGAATGACAACATCCGTTTCACACTTAACTGTTTTTAGCTGCTGTTATTTTCAGAATCTATCGCCTTCTACAAGAGCAGAATCACAGTTTTCATTAGTGAGAGTTTTAACTATCTGCTTCCATAGATGCAATGCTGATGAGAAACTACCGCACTCATAAGCCTGCTCCAAGTGATTGGATAACATTACTTGGCACTTTAATTGTTGGGTAGACAAATTCAGATATTTTTAACGTACGGTAGATAGTCCAAACCTGAACCAGATGTAAGGCGATAAATAGAATCTTCAAACATGGAACAGTCAATGAGAACACATTATGAAAAATGACTGGGGATGGGTTTTGGTGTGATGTGTGTGTTGGGGGAGTTGTTCCTTTTTTTTTTACACAATATGCAAATTAGCTTTCCTAGCCAAATGCCAATCAATAAGTCTACATGGAACAAAAAGCTCAATTCTAAAACTGTTAATATATAGCAGTACTATAAAAGGTATAATGCATATTTGCTACCCATGGTACATTTTCTAGTAAAAATGCTTTGCAGTCCGCTAGCTTGTCAATCTTTAATAGAAACTCATCAATTATTTGTGGGCAGGAGATTGAAGCAACTAATAGCTCAAATATATTCCTCCATTTCATTGCATCAGTAGCTCTAAATTAAAGCCTGATTTTTTTTCTTAAAATAAGTTGAAATAAATAAATAAATAGAGATATAAAAATGTATATGCCTCATTTGAATAAGCAGGTAAGCATCTCAATATTAGGCATTACCTCTGACAGAGAAATAAGAGCCACCAGGTTTTTATTGATGGATACATTCCTTAAAATGAAGAACAAATATGATGTTTCCTACATTCTTACTTGGCTATTTTAAAATATTTCTGCAACATCACAATTAATTGCAATTTTGCCAAATAGATCCAAACACTAAAATTGCTTTTAAAATGCTTACTTTGACTTTTCACTTGAGTGACCTCATTCCCTGATAACCTGAACTATGGCTATTATATATAGCCATATATTACATATGTATAACTTGTAGGTGGGACATACAGCATTCCTCATAAAACAAAGTCTATTCATTTCACCTAATTAAAAATGAAACTTCTCTGACATTAATAGGCAGTAAAGCACATTTATAGGCAGACATAGAACATTTCAGTCAAAAAAGTTAGCCTCCAACTTGATAGAAGGCAGGTTTTGCCAATCACAAGCCATGAATCTACCCCCCTCTGACCCCAGCCATCTCTCAGATAGCAGATTCTGGCATTCTTTGCACATCAGAAATGCGCCAGCAGAGACCATTCATGAGGGAAATAGGAAAGCAAGTCACATTTGAGCAGACAACAAATGCTCCGAAACCTTGACCCACTGCATGCAACAGTGAGTGAGCCACAAACCCAGCACCCCGCAATATTAGGATGAACAGCAACTGCACGTTTTCTGACCTAGGATC